>NC_141691.1:1213432143-1214702393 GCF_964263255.1 Lissotriton vulgaris | reverse complement strand
AAGTCCAGTAGGTTATTACAAGGAACGCATACCATTAGAGGGTATGGCGAGAATGAGGATAACATTTAAGGACAGGCACACTGTGGGGAAAGTGTATGTCACCACAAGGGGTTCTAGCCTTCTGGGTTGGAAGCACCAGAAGGAATTAGGGATAAAGTTAGACCCTAACAATAAAGAACAAGTGCTGTTGGTTGAACCTCCCAGTATTGCTGAGAACCTGACCAGTGAATTCAAGGAGGTGTTTAATGAAAATCTGGGGGTGCTAAGGAACTATATGCACAGAATTACGCTCAAAGAAGGAGCTGTACCGGTGGTACATAAAACACGATCCATACCCCTGCGAATGAAGGTGCCATTGAAAAATGAGTTGGACAAACTGGTCAGCCAAGGGGTTATCAAAGAAATTGAAAGTTCAGCATGGTTGGCTCCAGTTGTGATCACGACCAAGGATGGAGGAAAGAACATTAGGCTGTGTGTAGACCTAAGAGATCTAAATGCAAACATCCAAGTAGATCGTTATCCCCTCCAGAGAATAGGCGAAATGTTGAGCACCATACAAGGGCGAAATTCTTTAGTGTATTGGACTTGTCTTCGGCCTATCATCAGATAGAGCTACATCTGGAGTCACAGTCTCTGACAGCTTTCACAACACCGTTTGGAAACTTCAAATTTCTACGTATGCCTTTCGGGCTGGCCTCTGCGGCTGCAGCCTTCCAACGGGTAATGCAGCACATTCTCCAAGACTGCGAAAAAACAATGTGCTTCCAGGATGACATCCTGATTTATGGTTCAAATGAAAAAGAACACAGTGAGAACATCAGAGGAGTATTAGGGAGATTGAAGGAGGTAGGGTTCACTACCAGAGTGAGCAAGTGCAAGTTGGGGGTGAGCTCGGGGGACTATTTGGGCCCCACCATTTCGGAAGAAGGCATTAAACCAAAATGTGATCTGGTCAATGCTGTTAGAGATGCTCCCACACCAAGGAACAGAGAGGAGGTGGTGTCATTTCTAGGGCTAGCGGAATACATGGCGAAATTCATCAAAGACTTTGCCACCAGATCTTATTCTTTGAGAGAATTGGTAAAGAAAGACAGCGTCTTTAACTGGGGAGAAAACCAAGAGACGGCGTTCAGAGATATAAAGAGTGCAATCATACAGGCACCCTTTATAGGAAAATTTGATCCAGAAAGAGACATTGTAATTTCTACAGATGCAAGCAACCGCGGAATAGGAGCAACCTTAGCTCAACGAGTAGAGAAGGAGCTAAAACTGGTAGCATTCGCTTCCAGAACCCACACCTCTCCGGAAGCTAACTATTCCATGGTGGAAAAGGAGGCCCTAGCGGTATATTGGGCAATCAAACACTTCAAGTACTACGTGTGGGGAGTACAATTTGAGGTGCATACGGACCACAAGCCATTGGTGCCTTTGTTCACAAAGAAAAACATGGAGGAAATGACTCCGCACATAGCGAAGTGGGTGTTGGGCCTGCAAGGATTTAATTTCAGACCAGTATACATACCAGGCCAACAAAAACAGAGTGGCGGATTTCCTTTCAAGGGCGTCCATCCGCTGTGATACCGAGGAGGAAAAGGAAGATGACACAATTCTGGAAATAAGCATAGCAGCAGTGGCAAAAGAAGAATGGGAGAAAGAAATGGAAAAGGACGATAGCTTGAAGAGGGTAAAAAAGTCTATAGTGTCAGGATGGCCCAAGAGGTGCAAGGAACTGGATACAGATATCCAACCGTACTGGAATGTAAGAGAAGATCTCTCTGTGAAGGCAAACTTTGTTTTAAAATCTGGAAAATTAGTTCCTCCTGAGGGAGTGAGAAATCAAGTGATCTCTTTGGCCCATGAAGGTCATTTGGGCAGAAGTCTATGCAAGTCAAGGTTAAGAGCAGACTACTGGTTCCCAGAAATGGATCGAGAGATGGAGGAAAAGGTTCGAGATTGCTATGCGTGTAGCTTATGCGACAAATCTGAAGTAACGAAACATTCTCCTTTGATTCCGGTGGAAGTACCTATGGCACCATGGCAAAAGCTGGGCTTCAAAATTACGGGACCCATTCGTGGAAGGGGCTCACAAGACTGGTACCTGTTAGTGATGATTGACTATTACTCTAACTGGATAACTCATAAGGTTTTAGTTAATATCAATACAAAGTCATTGATAAGATTCTTAAAAGAGGTGTTCACAAAAGAGGGAATTCCATCAACGTTGTTAACAGATAACGGAGTGCAACTCATCTCGGAGGAGATGAAAGAGTTTCTTAAAGACTGCTCGATAACCCATATATGCACACCGTTGTATTGTCCTAAAGCGAACGGCAAGGTGGAAAGGGCCAACCGCTTGTTGAAGGAGTGTATCAATCTGGCCACCAGGTCTGGAAAAAACGTGGAGGATGCCATCATGGAAACTCTGTGGGCCTATCGTACCACCTCCAACTCAATCACAGGACACTCACCTTTTGAGCTGTTGAGAAAAAGAAAAGCCGGATCAAAGCTGTCCCCGAATTGGATGGGAAAAAAGGGTCAGGTGGAAGTAGATCAAGAAGAAATGAGAAAGAAAATTGAATACAAGCAAAGCAAATACAAAGATTGGTACGACAGGAAGTGGGGTGTGAAAGAGAAGAACCTCAAAGAAGGACAAATGGTGTATATCAGGAAGCCGGACAGGGTTGGGAAAGATGAGGGCCGATTCTTTGCCCCAGGGAAAATAAAGGAAGTTAAGAGTAATGTGGTGGTCATGTAAGACGGGAAGATGTGGAGTCAAGACCAGGTAGTCCCCGTTACATTTAGAAAGAACCAGGTGGGTGAGGGAGATTCAGAGTCAGCTGACAGTTGACAGGAAATGGGGCAGAGAAGAGAGAGTCACAGGAAAAGAACCACCTCGTCCTGGCATAGACAGTATAACATGATTTAAGGGGTAACTCTGCCACCTTAGGTAGTGGCTATGGGCTTCTCCTATCAGGTGAACCCAGGTGTCGAACCTGGGAAAGGGTCTTCTGTGCAAGACTCAATGTTGTGTTTCTTTACGCATATGTTGTTTCCACCCTTACCTGCTTTCACCTGTTTTTCCCTCACTTTCGATCTCTCTCTCTTCCCCCAGTTCTTTCCCTTCTTCTCCTCGCTCCTACCCACCTGTTGATTCATGGCCCCACTTCCCCAACCAACCGTGGTCTCCCTAGGGAGGATGATGTGTTATAATTTATCTCTTGGTTCCTTCCTCTCCTTCCTGTTTCCCCCCATGCCTCCTTCCCACTTGGTATAGCCCGTGCTGTCACCTGAAGGCAGCAATAGAATGTTCGGTGGTGACAAGCCCGTCAAGATGGGTACACCTATGTTTATAGAACTGATTAAACGTTCTTGAACCTTACAACGAGTGCACTTTCTTTACTACAGTGGGCCATCCTGCAGGAAGGAGCACGACACAGGACACAGGACTGGTAGGTTAATTTCTCTTTCATAAATATTGGGCTCATCTCACTGGGGAGTAAAATCCAATAGCCCCGGCCCTGTTAAAAAAGTGCTGGTGCTTAGCACCTGAAAGCTCCTGCACAAATTAAGCACTGCGGGCAGGAAGCCTGAGAATTACCTTCACTTATATTTAGGTGTGGTTCACCAGTGTGAACAAATCTGTGCACAAAGTCTGCAGGCAACATTTCCATTTTTTTATCTCCCTGAAGGTAATAAAAGATGTCTCTTTTAACCACATGGCTGCTGGGCGTTTTCCCCCCCCTGTGCTGGAAAATGCCATTTTAGTGGCACCATGACGAGCTCAGCTCGTCATCAGCACATGACACCTTTGGGTGATGACGAGCTGAGCTCATCATCAGCATCGAAAGGGTTAAAGACCCCTCTCCCAGTATTTTACAAGGTGCAATCTGCAAATGTAGGGCCGATTTAGGATCCCAATTCAACTGTGTACCTCAGTCAAAAGACCATGCAGTTCTTTCAACATGACAGACTACACTTCTCATTTCACGAAGACACCTAAATGTATGCGATGTAATTCAACTACACCTTTCCACAGACTCATACCAAAAACCGTAATCACTAATCCCTCTGCCAGCATGCCTTTAACCTCACTTTTGTCTTGCCGCTTCACTACTCAGCAGCTACTAAGAGTGTTGGGCGTGGCCAAATATAAAGCGCCAACCCTTCACATGTCACATTTGTAAATCTCGCCATACTACTAAAAGCATGCAAGTATCTATTCCTTGTGCTAGTTGCATCATATATAAAAGAAATATACAAATAGATAAATACCTGTGTTTTATAAGTGTTGGATCTTCCGATGCATAACATGTCTGAAACTATATGTAGAAGAATACACATACCTCTGCAAACTCAAATTGTTAAGACAGACACTCGGGCAATGTACAATGGTCCGCTATGTAAGTTGCAACTGTGTGCCGCTTTTTTCTGTAGCGTGGATGCCGATTGGAACTTTATCTGTGCTGTTCATATACCGCCAGCAGCCCAGTGATGGTTGAAGTGGTATTTTTCAACGGAGATGGGCCTATGTTACCTTCCTTTTAAAAACGGAGGGAGGAAGCTTTGGGTGGGGGAGGAGGTGGGAGAGTAGAGGGAGTTGTCATTTCCAGTCTCTGAGTGTGCCGGTTTTGTAATGTACACAGAGCTGAGACTTACCTTCACTTTTATTCAGGTGTGGTTCACAAGTGTGAACAAATCTGTGCACAAAGTGCGCAGACATTTCCATTTCGTTTTTATCTCCCTGAAGTTAATAAAACGTGGCTCTTTTAAAGCCTCCCCAGTATTTTCTGAAAAGGTAAAATCTACAAATATGGGCCATTTCTTTTACGTGGGCCGGGCCAATTTTGGATCCCAATTCAACCCTGTACCTCAGTCACAAGACCATACAGTCCTTTCAACATGACAGACTGCACTCCTCATTTCATAAACACATCTGAATACATACGGCATACTTCAACTATACCTTTCCAGAGGCTAATACCAAGTACCATAATCTCAATCCCTCTACCAGCATGTCTTTAACCTCACTTTTGTCTAGTAGCTTCACTACTCAGCAACTACTGTTATATTCCATATAAGTTCCATACTGTGGGCCCGATTCACAGAATGAACTTAGGACTCAATCCTAAATTTACTACTATTTTGGTATTCACAGAATGCACTTACTACTTTTGGCATTCACAAAATGCACTTATTACTTTTGGCATCACAGAATGAACTTTCTACTTTTGGTATTCACAGAAGTTAGGATTTTGTCTTAAGTTTGTCTTAAGACAGACTTAAGACAGACTTAAGACAAACTTAAGACAGACTTAAGACAGACTTAAGACAAAATCCTAACTTCTGTGAATACCAAAAGTAGTAAGTTCATTCTGTGAATACCAAAAGTAGTAAGTGCATTCTGTGAATGCCAAAAGTAGTAAGTGCATTCTGTGAATACCAAAATAGTAGTAAGTTTAGGATTGAGTCTTAAGTTCATTCTGTGAATCGGGCCCTATAGGCCCAGGTAACTTCATAACCCTTCACCTATATTCTTCCCTACATTACACTTATAACGGTTTACAAGGACTGACCTTTTACCTAGATACAAAACTACATTCAGAACACGGGTTTTCCCTAGTTCAAAATCTCACACATTATGAATGAGGATTCTTGGAAGCACAGCAGGACTACCATCTCACCATGTTTGAAGAGTAGGGAAGAGACGGTTTGGGTGGGAAAGCATTAGAACCACAACTGATGGGTAGTCCTGAGAAGGGTGACTTTAATCAGGCACTTGCTTCTTTAAGAAAGAAGTGGGCTAATAACGAAAAACAAAAAAACTAAAGAAATCTGATCTTAATCTTAAGGTAAATCTCCTCCACAGGAGCCCTCCGAAAGGAGGTATAAACTTAGAAATAGGGACAATATTAGAAAACCTGACAGGTATCAGGATACTGATACACGTTCTTCTTGTTCCTTTCAGGGTTCAACGAAAAACTCAGAGAGGGAAGGACGGTCAGAAAGACAAGAAGAGCGTACGAAGCCCAGAGACAAACAGAGTGCGCAAGACTATACTTTCAAAAAAGAAGACGAATCCAAACCAAAACCTCAGTTCAAAAAGAAGAAGGTTGCAGGTCTAAAGATCAGACATGCCCAGGATTCTGAGGACTCAACTTCTGAAGGAGGAATGGGCTCCGACGATGCTAGACAGTGCAGCAGAATTAACAATAGCTTGCCAGAACCTAAAAACAATTCTGGTGACAGCGGACTTGAATGATTATATCACGGTGGAAACACCTGATACAATCTCTCTCTAAGGCGAAACAATAAACTGCGCTCCCAATCACTCGTATTACCAGTCAAATACTTTTGTGGTGAGCCAACTCGTCCCTGATTCCTAGTAAGGTAGTCTGATACTCTTGTTTTTGCAGTCTCCCTTTTTATTCTCCCTTTCTGCACATATTCATACCAGCACGCCTGAAGCTGTTTATTAGTAACAAGGTGAGGGCCCTCAGGATTTTCATATAGTTGGTTAAGGTCAATTTTGCGCAAACAAGATTCAATATATTTTAACCACAGGATTTTCCTCCCATTATCACATGCAAGGCAATCTTATATGGCATATTTTGTTAGTGCTCCCTCAGTGTTTTGCCAAATAGCGTGCCAAAAAAGAAAAGGGCTGGCACTGATGTAATCCTCAACAAAAGGGAGGCCTAACTCGTGACAAATAAAACTGGAGCTAGAGATCGGTGCTCCTAACACCCTTCTACAGAATCTGTTTTCCGCTAACTGTACTGAGGGACTACTCTCTATCCCCCAGACCTTGGCCCCATAGGTCGCTGCCGGCAGGCATTGTAATCTATAAATCTGCAATAAGGGAGTTAAAACATTCCCCATCCTAGGGCGTGGCAGGCTAAGTAGTGAGCCTGTGGCTCTGGACAGTTTATTTTAAGCATGGGCTGAAAATTAGCGAGACTCATCCTCGACATCCCCCGACACAGCCACATCTCCGGACACCTGAGAGACCTGCACTGGCTCCCGATCAACAAGAGAATCACCTTCCGTCTCCTCACCCACGCACACAAAGCCCTACACAACCGAGGCCCGAGATATCTCAACAGCCGCCTCAACTTCTACACTCCCACACGCCAGCTTCGGTCGACCAGCCACGCCCTCGCCGCTGTACCCCGCATCCGAAGAGCCACAACAGGAGGAAGGTCCTTCTCCTACCTGGCCGCCAAGACTTGGAACTCCCTCCCGACCCACCTCCGCCTGACCCAAGACCACCTCGCCTTCAGGAAGCAGCTCAAGACCTGGCTGTTCGAGCAGTAGCGGACCCCCCCTCCCCAAGCGCCTTGAGACCCTCCGGGTGAGTAGTGCGCTATATAAATGTTTTTTGATTGATTGATTGATTTTTTTGATTATTTAGATTCTCTGCAATTGCTAAAATGACGGATCTTAATCAAAGGAAGAAGAAAACCCTTAGCGTATGCAAGATAAAAACTACAAAAGAATAAAAAGTGCAGCATTGATTGGCCAGATTTCCCATCACAGGGACAAGGACAGGTGTCTAGGTTGGCTTGGAAGCCTAATGGAAAGTTCTATGAATATTTTATGGTGGATTCTCTAAGGCGAAACATTAAACTGCGCTCCCAATCACTCGTATTACCAGTCAAATAATTTTGTGGTGAGCAAACTCGTCCCTGATTCCTAGTAAGGTAGTCCGATACTCTTGTTTTTGCAGCCTCCCTTTTTATTCTCCCTTTCTGCACATATTCATACCAGCACGCCTGAAGCTGTTTATTAGTAACAAGGTGAGGGCCCTCAGGATTTTAATATAGTTGGTTAAGGTCAATTTTGCGCAAACAAGATTCAATATATTTTAACCACAGGATTTTCCTCCCATTGTCACATGCAAGGCAATCTTATATGGCATCTTTTGTTAGTGCTCCCTCAGTGTTTTGCCAAATAGCATGCCAAAAAAGAAAAGGGCTGGCACTGATGTAATCCTCAACAAAAGGGAGGCCTAACTCGTGACAAATAAAACTGGAGCTAGAGATCGATGCTCCTAACACCCTTCTACAGAATCTGTTTTCCGCTAACTGTACTGAAGGACTACTCTCTATCCCCCAGACCTTTGCCCCATAGGTCGCTGCCGGCAGGCATTGTAATCTATAAATCTGCAATAAGGGAGCTAAAACATTCCCCATCCTAGGGTGTGGCAGGCTAAGTAGCTAAAACATTCCCCATCCTAGGGTGTGGCAGGCTAAGTAGCGAGCCTGTGGCTCTGGACAGTTTATTTTAAGCATGGGCTGAAAATTTGTTCCGCTCGTGGAATTCGGGAATTTTTCCGCGATTTCGCGATCCGTGAATCTCGCGAAATCGCTGTAAAATCCGCGAATCAGCGGGGCCGCATTTTCAGCCAAGCATTTACAGGGTTACAGCAGCCGGTGCAAAAGTTGAAGCTAATTTTTTGTAACCTTGTACAAAAGGGTTACAAAGAAATTAACTTCAACTTGGGCACCTGCTGCTGTAAGCCTGTAAGTGCTTCATGGCGCCTCGTTGCCTACTTGCAACTATTCTCTGACCCTGCTCTGACCCTTGAAGCAGGGTCAGAGAATAGTTACAAGTAGGCAATGAGGCGCCTGTCACGAAAATTAAACCTCAACAGTAAGCACTGACAGATATAAAAACAAGCATTTGCAATGCAATAGGTCCTGCATTAGGAAAGTTTGAGCTGTTGGTCTTGTAAATGACAATTTTTTTATTTCTGTGTTTGTTTTGAAAATAGCTAAATTAATAGCTTTGTCATTTACAATGCCAATAGTTATAACTTTCGCGAATGTGACACCTATAGCATTTGTAATGCAACATGTTTTGTATTTACGTGACTTAGATGTATTGATATTACAAATGACAATGGCTTTTAATTTTTTTAAATAATCAATACTTAAATAAAAGTGATTTTAATTTATAATGGCAATAGCTTAAACTTTTGTAAATAACTTTTGTGAAGATTATGTTCAGTGTATTTTATTGTGACGAAAATCCAAGAACAGAAGTGAAATATTAACATCTTTTTGTGACATTTGTAATAAAGCTTGAAACGTTGAGAGAACATATTTGAACCAGTTGTTGTTGAATGGTTGCGTAGATTGATGCTGGGGTGGCGCTGAGTGATGCTGTGGTGGTGTTGAGTGGTGCTGTGGTGATGCTGAGTGGTGCTGTGGTGGTGCTGAGTGATACTGGGAAAGTGCTGAGTTATGCTGGGTTGGTGCTGAGTGGTTCTGTGGTGGTGCTGAGTGATGCTGTGGTGGTGCTGAGTGATGCTGTGGTGGTGCTGAGTGGTGCTGTTGTGGTGCTGAGTGATACTGTGGTGGTGCTGATTGGTGCTGTGGTGGTGCTGAGTGATGCTGTGGTGGTGCTGAGTGATGCTGTGGTGGTGCTGAGTGGTGCTGTGATGGTGCTGAGTGATAATGTGGTGGCGCTGAGTGATGCTGTGGAAGCGCTGAGTGATGCTGTGGTGGCGCTGAGTGGTGCTGTGGTGGTGCTGAGTGGTGCTGTGGTGGTGCTAAGTGATGCTGTGGTGGTGCTGAGTGATGCTGTGCTGGTGCTGAGTGGTGCTGTGGTGGTGCTGAGTGAAGCTGTGGTGGCACTAAGTGGTGCTGAGTGGTGCTGTGGTGGTGCTGAGTGATGCTGTGGTGGTGCTGAGTGAAGCTGTGGTGGTGCTGAGTGGTGCTGTGATGGCACTGAGTGATGCTGTGGTGGCGCTGAGTGATGCTGTGGTGGCGCTGAGTGGTGCTCTGGTGGTGCTGAGTGATGCTGTGGTGGCACTGAGTGGTGCTGTGGTGGTGCTTAGTGGTGCTGTGGTGGTGCTGAGTGGTGCTGTGGTGGTGCTGAGTGATAATGTGGTGGTGCTGAGTGATAATGTGGTAGTGCTGAGTGATGCTGGGGTAGCGCTGAGTGATGATGTGGTGATGCAGAGGGCAGATAGCACAAAAAGCAGTCTAACAAAGGGCAGAAGGGCAGAAAAACAAGGGAAAAACAAGTCTAACAGAGGGCAGAAGGGCACAAAAAAACAGTCTGACAGAGGACAGAAGGGCAGAAAAACAAGGGAAAAATGAGTCTAACAGAGGGCAGAGGGGCACAAAAAACGAGTCTAACAGGGGGCAGAAAGGCACAAAAACGAGTCTAACAGAGGGCAGAAGGTACAAAAAACGAGTCTAATAGAGGGCAGAAGGGCACAAAAACAAGGGAATAACAGAGGGCAGGAGGGCACAAAAAACGAGTCTAACAGGAGGCAGAAGGGCAGAAACACAAGGGAAAAATGAGTCTAACGAAGGGCAGAAGGGCACAAAAAACGAGTCTAACAGGGGGCAGAAGGGCAGAAAAACAAGGGAAAAACAAGTCTAACAGCGGGAAGAAGGGCACAAAAACAAAGGAAAAACGAGTCTAACAGAGGGCAGAAGGGCACAAAAAATAAGTCTAACAGGGGCAGAATGAATCCCGCCCTGCGTGTTTGTCCACGAAGATGCCACCTTTTTTTGCAATACCTCTACTCATCTGGAGTACTTTCTACTGTCTAATCAGTAAGTGCTCCCTTGTTGGCTAAATGTATAGTGGCAGATTTACAATAACTGGCGCATCCCCAGGGATGCGCCAGTTATTGTGCGACGCAGCTCCGCCACCCATGGTGCGCCGCATTTACAATGCGGCGCACCATGTGGCAAAAACAGCCGTAAAAGCAGCGCATTGCTGTAGCTGCATCGCAAGCGGGACGCAGCTCCAGCAATGCTCTGGGGGGCCCTATCTCCCCAATGCTGTGTCAAGCCTTGCGCCTACTTCAAGCAGGCGCAGGGTTTTGACGTAGCATTGGCCTAAAAGTGACTGAGTGAAATCTTGTAGATTTCACTCAGCCACTTTTAGGAAGCGTTCCTGCGCAGGAACGCCCTCCCCTGCGCCGGAACGCCTCCTGATTGCGCAGGACTTTACAAAGTGACGCATCTCTCAGATGCGTCACATTGTTAATACCCAGCACCATAGCGCATCTTTTGTGCTGCCGCTGCATCACGAAAGTGACGCAACTGCGGCGCAAAAGAGGCGCAAGCGGCTTGTAAATCTGCCCCATAGTGCTTTTACTGCACTGTAGCTACTTAAAGGGCCCGAAGATGTGTCTCCAGTGACCATGTGTGCCTGTGCCTGTGTTACAGGCACACATGCTCACTGGAGACACATCTTCTGGCCCTTCAGGCAGCTGCAGTGTATTAAAAGCACTATACATTTACCCAATGAGGGAGCATTTACTGGATTAGCCAGTAGAAAGTACTCCAGGGCAAATCGCAAAAAAATCCACGATTTTGTGGGAAAATTTGCGAATTTGCTGGTTTTTTTTGCTATTTCGCGGGGTAATCCGCGAATTCGCTGAATGCAAATTCGCAAATTTTGCCCATGCTTAGTTTATGTCCGCTGTTAGCTATATGTGTTTTCCAAGAGCCACAATCGTTAAAAGTCAAGCCTAAGTAAGTAAAAGTGCCTGTGCTTACTAGTCTTTGTTCGCCTGCCTTCAATGAGTGTTTTTTAAATTTCTTGGGGCCGCAAGACATAATGAAAGATTTGGTCTAATTTGTCTGCAAATCTAATGACGCCATGAAATTAATGAAACCATTCACGGAGAGAGAGAGGGCTCTTGGTGTGCGTGCCATCAACACAGCATCATCTGCATACAGCAGAATGGGTAGCAGCAGAGTTCTAATTAAGGCCACATCGACTGTAATAGTAGATAAAAAACTGTGGAGGTCATTAATATATAAAATGCATAAAAGGGGAGCTAAAACACAGCCTTGTTTCACGCCTCTCAATATACAAAATTTTTTTTGAAACCTCTCCATTGATATTAATCCTAATTCTGGCTTTCTTCCCTCTGCGCAAATATGCTAGAAAGTGAACTAGTGCTTTGTCTAAGCCAAGAGAGATTAGGATAACCCATAGCTTAGAACGATTAACACTGTCAAACGCTGTTGACAAGTCCATAATTGCTAGGTACATAGGGGATCTTCTTGCCACTGTGTATTTGCCTATAATTAATTTAAGATTCATACACTGCTCTATAGGGCCCACTTTAGGTCTAAAACCATACTGGCTGGGATGCAATATTGCTTTTTTGTGTGCCCAGTCATTGATACGTCATTGAAAAATTGGGACTATGATCGATGTCGACCAAGATTCTGGAATGGGAGCACTGGCAAGGCTATTAAAAATATTTAATAATAATGGAGCCCAGAATGCCGGGTTATGTTTAAAAAGATCTATAGGCACTCTATCGGTGCCTCATGCTTGCCCACAGCACTCTGTTGCAATGCCTCCTCGACCTCTTCCAAAGTCAGTTGGATTAAGCCAAAATCAGGGTCTGGCAGTGTATCAGTAGATACATTAGCCTGATAGTATATTTTAGAATAATGTAACTCCCAATCTTGGCTAGAAATATGACACCCAATCCTTGGGTCTATACATTCTGGATGTTTCATCTGTTTGACTGAGGCTCAAAAAGATTACCATTTTTCTCATTTGCAGCGAGTGTGAGTGAATCCCAATGTTGTGTCATTAGTTCATTTTTCCTATTTTTGAGTCCCGGCTTAAAGAATTTGGGTGCTTCAGCTATAGCTATAGGATTCTTAGTTGTAGCCTTAAGAGTGTATTGCAATTGCTTATTGGCTCGCGAACAGTCCTGGTTAAACCATCGTGGACTGTTAGATTGCTCTGAGTTGGAAAAACTATAAGCTCTTTTTTATTGCATTGCAAAGATCTACAAAGGAAACTACAACACCATTACTGTCATCAGTCTCTGTGAGGCATGCCTGCACCAGGGGGTAGTTTATGAAGGAGACGTTCTGGTGCTACAGATCTCCACCTCAATCTTCAGCCATCTACTGAGGGGTCAACTGTTGCGCCCCAATAGCTTTGTTATCCTTTGGTCTAGAGGCCATCAAAAGATGGGCTTTAATCAGATTATGGTCACTAAAGCTGTAAGGAATCACCATACCAGAGATATATAATCTGGGAGGAAGGAAGATATAAAAATATAATCGATAGTTGAGCCCACACCACGACGTGTATAAGTAGGAGGGATGACAACATTGGTACATGCTAAATCCATGATGCTGACTAAATCGTGTATTCCCACTCTCAGTATCACGCATCAGGCGTTAGACTAACGCATTTCAGTGTGGTGATCCGCATTACTGCACTGAAATGTAAAGTCATGTATTATAGCCTCCTCACCTGTCAAGTCGGAGCGCTGCTATGTTCAAATGTACCCTACAAGCTACAATGGCAGTGTGCTAAGCAGGCTGTTCTTGGCCGGCTTGGGGGCTCTGGCGCAGCTGGAAGAGCTGCACAGTGTTACAATGTATCATTTAGGACACGCGTGCGGCATTAGCGTTCACTGATGTCAGGACATCGGATTCATTGCTTGCCCAATGGTAACCGTGACATTGTACGTGACTTTAGTGGGCACAGGTGGCATTTCTCAAAGTTTGCATGAGCTGCTGCAAGCTCTAAGGCCGTGCTGCTGGGGCAATGGCAGCATAGTGCGCCCCTGGCACAACGTGGTGGGTGGTTTCCAGTGATGGACCCAACTGGCGGCTCACGTACACTCTGGCACATTCTGCTGCCCTGCCGAGGGCAATATGGAAAACAGCTCACCACTGCAGTGCGCACATGTGGTATTCCGCAGCCGGACTCAATTCCACTGTCCATGCCTGTAAAATAGTGTGTGTGTGCGCTCAGGTCCCACCTGAGACAAAATCATGCAGCATGAGGAGTCGTCAATGCCATCCTCGAGAGAAGTAAATGTGCCTGAGTCCAGTATATTATTTGCTTTAATCGTGGGCGATTTCACCCGTGGACGTGGATTGCATCGACGGCCCGTCCCTAGCCACTTCACGCAAATTTTCTATCAGCTGTGGCTGTCTTGCTGTCAATTCGGCAGACCAATTTCCTAATACTCAGGCTATCAGCCTTCATACCAGCCTTGCAGTACGGGCTAAAAAAGTTAATTGTGACTTTTTTATAAAAAAAGAAGGCATATATTTGATGTCCTGAAGATGAACCTCTAATAAGTCATAGGTTCAAAACGTCGTCGACCGTGTCACACTATATGTGTATGAATTGTGTTATTTGATGCCAGCAATAGTGTGCAATCAATATTGTCTGACTGTGAATTTTACTACACAGACTGCTCAAATTGCCTCCAACTCTTTGTTTGTCCCCTTCCTAAGTGTGTCAGTTGGACATCGGCTGGTGTCCTTCTGGTATCACGTTAGAATTTTTGCTAAAATTGTTTATCAGAAAATAAAACTGTCCAGCTGGACAAAGAATATAGTTTTTATTTATTTATTTATTTATTTTATTTATATAAAATTTGTAACGCGCGCAGTTACCCAGGGGCATCCCGGCGCTGAGAACACAGACACGAAGGCTCTTACTCCATCCTACACCGGAAATAAGTGTGTTTTAAGTAATTTCCTGAAGTGCAGGAGATTGGGCTCAGCGCGGATCTTAAGGGGCAAGGAATTCCAGTGTGACGCTACTTGCACCGAGAAGCGTCGGCCCCCAGAGCGAGCTCTTTTTACTCTTGTGGTCTGCATCAGATGTCTTTGATCCGAGCGCAGTGGGCGTGTGGGCTTGTAGGGGCGTGCCATAGCAGACAGAATAGAAGGGCCCCTGCCGTACAAGATTTTATGGGCCGTACATAGCGCCTTAAATTTCACCCGCTCCTTAACAGGGAGCCAGTGAAGCGCTTTTAGGGCGGGGGCAGCTGATTGTCTACGCGGCACTTCCATTAACTTCCTTGCCTCCTTAGTCTATATTTATCTCCTAAAAATTCCTTTTGTCTAGGAACCACTGTCCTGTATAAAGATACAATTCCCTAAGATCCCTAGCATATTGCTTCCTTGGGTTCACTTGTGTAACAAAAATATTAAGTGCGAAGGCCACTATTGGAAGGAGGGCGGGGCACAAGTCTATACTTTTAAAACTAATGTTGTGAAGCCCTGCAATGCGACTTATGGACCCGGACGGTCCCAACCATCGGCACGGACATCGGTCAGCGGCCTAGGGGGGGGAGCCCAGCACACCACTGTGCTCCAGCTGCCGCTGAGAGGTCACAGTGTCTGAGAAGAGGGCGCGGACTGGTGCAGGCCGGAAGGCCACAGAACGCTTGCAGCAGGAGTTGTTTTTGTGACCACGAGGCGGCCCTATACCAAATTGATGCAATGAGCCTCGCAAAGTAAGTGTGTATCCCAGTGCCCCCAGAAGTGTGTATAATCTCTCTGACATTTGGTTGGCAATGGTATTGGTTTATTGGTTTTAAATTAGCAGTTGTAGCGCTGTCATGATCACCTGCCTGCCAGTGCCCTCTAGCAGAAGTTCACACACAGTGCGTGACAGGAGCCTGCCAGTGGCGCCTCACAGCAGAGCAGCATTGGATAGCTCTCTGTGACAGCCCTGCTGTGGTGTGATCTGTGTGTCCGAGGTAAAGGGGAGTTGCGGACCAGGGTATGATTACTTTGGGTGTCTGTGAGTCAAGGAGTAATGTTAAATTAATGCTGCTTTCTGTGAGTGACCTATGTGCCTCAGCTGCCTAGTGCTCAGCTATTTGTTCACGAGTCAGCTGTGTTGACTCTCTTAATTTTAATTCTAGGCACATTATCTGTGCTGCTGTTTGCAGGGCTGGGCAGGTAGCGCAAACCGCTTTCAGGGTAATCATAATTTTTATTAGGGTTGAGGAGACTTGTTTTATTAGTCTACAATGCGATGGCTGCTGGCTCACATTAACTGCCTGTGAGGCTGAGGCTTGCCCAGTGTCTGTCTGTCTGCGGCGGTGTCCACGAGTCAGCTGACTGGGTCACTTAATTTTTGGGGCAGCTAACAAGGTGTGTTGTTGAGGAGCATCAGCTATAGCTGCAACCGAAGGTAGTAGAGAGAGGTGAACATAGAACTGTGCCTATCATAGATTTAAAACTGGAGTTAATTGGCATGTTTTAGGTTGCTTATGTGAGCTGTGTTCCTATGTGTGACATTTCAATTCTTGTGTTATGGCACTTTCACAGTTAATAGAATAAAGTAGTTGTGTAATGCAAAGTTTTTTATTTAAGTGATGACTCAACTATAAGCAATGTGATCTTCTAGAGTGGATGTTGAAACACCTGTGATGTTTACGCACCATTTACAATGAATAATGCATACAACAGTGTCAAGCCATCCTCACTATCACTCCGTAAAGCCAGTGTCCACCGTTTGAACTTTTTACCTGCTTGATACATACATGAGCATGTTTATATTTAAAAGTTCTAGCAATCTAACACTGCAGGTCAGAGACCAGAAAAGCTTACTTTGGGGTGGTATACGCTGCCTGTTCTGTGCGTGCCCCTGTGCTCATCTCTGCTACCTCTGACTGGCTCTGAGGGAAAGAGAACAATTGGAGCACAGGGAGATAAGGCTTGACATTCTGACTTCTGTTACCATGGTCAAAAAAGTATAACCTGATGCTTAAAACCTGTCATCAAGTTTAATTTTGCTTGCACTCACAGTCGTTGAATGTCACTCATAATTACACTGAAATTATGAAAATGTCACTCATAAGCAATCTGAAACTTTGAAAACTATGCACTCTTGTCTGTACAATAGTTTGGAAAACGTTGGACTTAGAGGGGTTACATTTAGTATCCCCACTCCAGTCTGTGCAACAGTAGGGAAAGAACTTCAAACATGTACCTTATTTTAATAACATATTATTTCATAAAATTATAAATTGATTAACTTAAAATGAAATATATATACATGAAAAACAATTAAACAATTAAAATAATTATACATTTTTCAAATAAATAATATAAGAAAATGTTTTATTTAATAATTATTTCATTAATTTCCCACACTATAGTCCCACATACATACCAACTCACATTTAACATATATCTAAATAAAAAATTATAATTGCACAATTTACATAATTAACAATTAATTGACAATAAAGAAATAATTTATAATTAATGAATTGTTATTTATTTAACTTCCCAGCGGATACCCCTACAAAACCAACAGCCCACACCTAAAATGTGAATTAATTTTTTCAACAATTACATAATTAACATACATACATATAAATAATTAATTAATAATGTATTGATTATTAAGAATTAATCAATTAATATTTAACTTCCCACCCTATAGCTCTACAAACCCAACATCCTGCGCCTAAAATATCAGTTCAAAAATTATAAGAAATTCACAATCTATATAATTAATAAACAATTGATTTATAAATGATCAATATTTACAACTTACTCGATGATCATTTAACTTCCCACTCCATACCCCTACAAACCCATCAACCAGCCCCCAAAAATATAACTTAAAAAATAATATTTTCACAATTTGCATACTTGATAATCAAATAAATAATGTTAATTAAAAAAAAATGTATTATACTTAAGTAACTTACCACCCTGTACTAGGGCTGGGCGTAGTTGGCGTAGCGCCGCTATGCAGAATTTTGGAAAAAATTTGTGGAAAACGAGCGCACGTCCTGAGGGTCCATATGCCCGGGACAGGGGTCCCTCGTGCCTGGGCAGGCTCCCCCATCTCCCCGGCCTTGCTGGGTTAGGAAGCAGAGATTGGCCCCGGGGCCTAGGTTTCGGTCAGGGCCTGAGGTTTGGGAGCCCCTGTCCTGTGGCCTGCCAAGTGTCCATCCACCCGGGAAAAGGGTCCCAGGTGCTGAGCCCCAGCAACCTGCAAGGCTCCATGGGTCCAGGGCAGTCCTACCCCAGGAATCAGGGCCCCAGGAGCACCTGTGGGCCTCCTCATACCTGAGGCACAGTGTGGGGTCTCCAAGCCCCCCTGCAGCACTGCAGTCCAGAGCCCTGCGGTCCCTAAGCCCTGTAGTCCCCGAGCTCTGCAGCCCCCGAGCCCTGCAGCCTCAGAGCCCTGCAAGGGCAGGTGGGAGCCCTACCGCGAAGGCTTGAGGCAGACAGATGAGCGTTATTTTGGTCCTGGCCATCTGGTCGCACCTCTCCCCTCGGCCATCTGGTCGCACGCAATGCTTTCCAATGGGGCGACCAGATGGCCGGGCCGGCAAAGAAGTCCCTATGAGGGCTCATTTGCCTACCGGATCCCAGCCAGGGCACCAGGAGGTCGGGCACTTTGCGCCTAGGGTCCCCTGAGCCTCGCGGTGGACATAAGTTCCCAGAAAGAGGGGTAGCCTTCCTCTGGATTACTAGGTGTAAGGTATGCCGGGACACCCCTCCCGGGCAGGCGGTTCTCTGCCGTATACCAGATGGTCTGTGCCCGGACAACACCTCCCTAGGCGTCCGGGGCTCCCTCCTTCTGCTCATTGTGTGACAAAGTGCCCGGGACGGGCTCCATGGTTCTCAGGCAGACCTCCCCGGGCGTCCAGGCCGAGAGCTCCAGTGGTCCTTCCCCAGTCGTGAGGCCCTGCCGGGGTCCCTGGGATGCAGAGCCCCAGAGCCCTGCATGGGCAGGCGGGACCTCTACTGTGAAGGCTCGGGTGGGAAGATGGGAGTCCTTTCGGTCCCGGCCATCTGGTCGCACCTCTCCCCTGGTCATCTGTTTGCACGCAATGCTTTCCAATGGGGGGACCAGATGACCGGGCTGCCCTGGAAGTCCAGATGATGGCTTATTTGCCTCCCAAATCCCAGCCAGGGCTCCAGGAGGTTGGGCACATTGCCGCCTATGGTCCCCTGAGCCTCGCAGTGCGCACGGGTTCCCAGAAAGAGGGGTAGCCTTCCTCCGGATTACGAGGGACATGGTATGCTGGAAAACTTCTCCCAGGTTGGCGTTCCTTGCCGGGGCCAGATGGTCTATGCCCGGACAACACCTCCCCTCCATCCAGGGGTTCCCTCTTCCGGCACACGGTGTGGCAAAGTGCTCGGGATGGGCTCCATGGTTCCCGGGCAGTCATCCCCCGGGCGTTATGGGCACGAGAGCTCCGGTGGTCCTTCCCAGGCTTGGGGCCCAGCTGGGGTCCCCAAGCCCCCAGGAAGTAGAGCCCCTGAGCCCTGCTTGGGCAGGTGGGAACCCTACCACGAATGCTTAGGGTGGGAAGATGGGAGTCCTTTCGGTCCCAGCCATCTGATGGCACCTCTCCCCTCGGCCATCTGGTCGCATGCAACACTTTCCAATGGGGCGACCAGATGGCCGGGCTGCCCTGGAAGTCCTGAAGAGGGCTAATTTGCCTCCCGGATCCCAGCCAGGGCTCCAGGAGGGCGGGCACATTTGCACCTAGGGTCCCCTGAGCCTTGGGGTGCGCACGGGTTCCCAGAAAGAAGGGTAGCTTTCCTCTGGATTACTTGGGACAAGGTACTCTGGGGCCCCTCTCAGCCTAGTGGTCCTCTGCCGGCAGCTGGATGGGCCAGGATACCGCCCAAACCCTGGGTCCATCCCTGGGACTGCCGCATGGCAGGCAGACCCGGATGGGGTCCGGTGGGCGCGGGGAGCCTCCCCCTACTGGGCTGGGTCCAGGGACCCCAGGATCCGTCCTCAGTTTTGCTGCATCTGTGCCCAAACGAAGTCCCAGGGAGGCTTCCCCTTCGCCTCTGGGCCTGCGAGCCCTGGCTGGGTCCAGTGGCCCTGCCAGGCTCCGGGATGGGCGCTCCGGACCTGGGCCTTGTCCCCCGGCCTGCCGCACTGCCAAAGACCCAGGACAGGGTTCTGTTGTACCTAAGGAGCCTCCCCTTGCTTGGCTGGGTTCAGGAGCTCCAGCCAGGGCCCTTGAGGGCCCCTGGGAGGGTGGCCTCCCCACCCCGGGCCCCATCCTCGGTCCGGCTGCATGGCAGGGTGCAGAGGGCCTGGGGAGGTGTCCGCTGTGCCTCCAGCCTGGGAGCCCCAGCTGGGTCCAGGGGCCATGTTGAGCCCTGGGTCGGATGCTCTGGCCGTGGGCCCTGTCCCCCAGCCTGCTGTTCCACCAAGGGCGAAGGACAGGGGTCCGTCAGTCCTGTGCAGGCCTCCCTTGCTTGTCAAGGTGTCTGCGGGCCCCGGGTCGGAGCGCCCATTGGGTCCCCTGCGCAGCCTCAATGGCTGGGGGCCCAGCTGGGGCCCTGGGCCTCCGGTCTTCCCATGCCCCAGCACCCGCTCACTCTTTCATTGGGGCACAGAATGGCCAGATGGTTTCCCTTTCGTACCAGGCCATCTGGTAGCACCTTTCCCCTCAGCCATCTAGTCACACCTATCCCCTGGCCATCTGGTCGCACCCAATTCTTTTCTATGGGGTGGCCAGATGGCCTCGAAGTCCTGTTGAGGGCTCATTTGCCTCCCCGATAACAGCGAGGGCTCCAGGAGGTCGGGTACTTTCGCGCCTTGGGTTCCCTCTGTCACCTCATGTACATGAATTACAAGAAAGAGGAGTCATTTTCCTCCGGATTACTATTGAGAGGGTCAGTCAGACCTCCGTGAGGTCCGGTGATTCTGAAACAAGGGAAGGCAGAACCCGAGCCTTACAGCCGGGGCCCACAGGGGTCCAGGTATGCACTTGCCTCTCAGCCCCTTCCCGATGGTCCCTTTTCTCTGAGTTTGCTCAGTTAGACCTCTGTGAGGTCCGGCTATGCTCAGACAGGGAAGACAGCCACCGGAACCGCCCCCATGGGCCCAGGTATGCACCTGCCTCCCAGCCTTTTCCCGATGGTCCTTTTTCTCAGAGTTTGCTCATTTAGACCTCCGTGAGGTCCAGCGATGGTGAGACAGGAGAAGGCAGCACCCGGGAAAACTTGCCGGGCCCCCAGGGGCCCAGGTATGCACCTTCCTCTCAGCCCCTTCACAATGGTCCTTTTTCTCTGAGTTTGCTCAGTTAGACCTCCGTGAGGTCTGGCGATTCTGAAACAGGGGAAGGCAGAAACTGGGCCCGATCGCTGGGGTCCCCAGGGGCCCGGGTCCGCACCTGCCTCTCAGCCCCTTCCTGATGTTCCGATTTCTCTGAGTTTGCTCAGTTAGACCTCTGTGAGGTCTGGCGATTCTGAAACAGGGGAAGGCAGAACCCGGACCCTCCTGCCTGGGCACCCAGGGGCCTGGGTACGTACCTGCCTCTTGACCCCTTTCTGATGGCCCTTTTTCTCTGAGTTTGCTCAGTCAGACCTCTCTGAGGTCTGGCGATTCTGAGACAGGGGAAGGCAGCACCCGGGCCCACCGGCCCGGCCCCCAAGGGCTTAGGTACGCACCTGCCTCTCTGCCCCTTCCCAATGGTCCTTTTTCTCAGAGTTTGCTCAGTTAGACCTCCGTGAGGTCCGGCGAAGTTGAGACGGGGGAAGGCAGCACCCGGGCCCGCCGGCCGGGGCCCCCAGGGGCCCAGGTATGCACTGGCCTCTTAGCCCCTTCCCGATGATCCTTTTGCTCCGAGTCTGCTTGCCCCGGGAGCAGGCAGGGACACTAAGCCAGCATGCCCCCTGCGCAGGATGGCCTGCCAGAGGAAGCCCCAGCCGGATCGATTGGGCACTCTCGGTCCATTTAGAGATGGACTGCTTGGCCAGCCTCGGCTGTTGTTTCGAGCAAAGCGCTTAAACCCCGCATGGACGGTCTTACTCGAGGGCCTACTGCCTGGCATGAGACCCTACCAGCAGAGCGGAGGCTGAGTGGCCTCAGCAGCTCGTGCTCCCCAGTGGTATGACCCAAGCGGAAGGGGTTGGGTGGTGCCAGGCCCTCAGATGCTGCTGTCTGACAGGTCCAATAGCCTAGCGCAGCACACCGTCACCCCTCTCTGCCCAGCACATTTCCACAGCAGCACAGAATGACCGTTCCGAGGGGTGCCGCCGCCGTCAGGCTCCGGTACCCCTGTGTCTTGCTCAGGCTACGCCTCGGCCCGCCTCTCCCTGCCGGGGTAGATGGCTGGACCTGCCATTGCCCATGCAACCACACCTCTACACACCCCTCCAGTGAACCTTCCTGCCCAGGCGGGTAGGCTCCTTCCCCTGGCAGGCTCCCTAGAGGGAGGGGTGCATGAAGGTTGCCGGTCCGGGAGATGGGCACGCGGCCTGAACCCAGTCAGCAGGTGCGGCTACCTGGTTGATCCTGCCAGTAGCATATGCTTTTCTCAAAGATTAATCCATGCACGTGTAAGTACACACGGCCAGTACAGTAAAACTGCGAATGGCTCATTAAATCAGTTATCGTTCCCTTGATCGCTCCATCTGTTACTTGGCTAACTGTGGTAATTCTAGAGCTAATACATGCCAACGAGCTGTGACCTCCCGGAATGCGTGCTTTTATCAGACCAGGACCTATTCATGCTTGCCCGGCCACTTTGGTGACTTTAGATAACCTGGGGGCGATCGCACGTCCCAGTGACAGCGACGACACATTCGGATATCTGCCCTATCACCTTTCGATGGTACTTTCTGTGCCTACCATGGTGACTACATGTAACGGGGAATCAGGGTTCGATTCCGGAGAGGGAGCCTGAGAAACGGCTACCACATCCAAGGAAGGCAGCAGGCGCCCAGATTACCCTCTCCTGACTCGGGGAGGGAATGACAAAAAATAACAGTACAGGACTCTTTTGAGGCCCTGTAATTGGAATGAGTACACTTTAAATTCTTTAACGAGGATCCATTGAAGGGCAAGTCTGGTGCCAACAGCTGCAGTAATTTCAGCTCCAATAGTATAAATTAAAGTTGCTGCATTCATATTGTGCCGCTAGAGGTGAAATTCTTGGGCCGGCGCAAGATGAACCAAAGCGAAAGCATTTGCCAAGAATGTTTTCATTAATCAAGAACGAAAATTTGAGGTTTGAAGAGGATACTGTCGTAGTTCCGACCATAAACGATGCTGACTAACGATCCGGCATCATTATTCCCATGACCCGCCGAGCAGCTTCCAGGAAACCAAAGTCTTTGGGTTCCGGGGGGAGTATGGTTGCAAAGCTGACACTTAAAGGAATTGACGGAAGGGCACCACCAGGAGTGGAGCCTGCAGCTTAATTTGATCAACACAGGAAACCTCACCCAGCCCGGACACGGAAAGGATTAACAGATTGATAGCTCCTTCTCGATTCTGTGGGTGGTGGTACATGGCCGTTCTTAGTTGGTGGAGCAATTTGTCTGGTTAATTCCGATAGCGAACAAGACTCCTCCATGCTAACTAGTTACGCGGCCCCCAGCGGTTGGCGTCCAACTTCTTAGAGGGACAAGTGGCGTACAGCCACACAAGATCGAGCAATAACAGGTCTTTGATGCCCTTAGATGTCTGGGGCTGCATGCGTGCTACACTGAACGGATCAGCGTGTCTACTCTTCACCGACAGGTGTGGGTAACCGCTGAACCCTGTTCATGATAGGGATTGGGGATTGCAATTATTTCCCATGCACAAGGAATTCTCAGTAAGTTCGGGTCAAAAGCTCACGTTGATTAAGTCCCTGCCCTTTGTACATACTGCCCGTCACTACTACCAATTGGATAGTTTAGTGAGGTCCTCGGATCAGCCCCACTGGGGTCAGCAACGCCCCTGGCAGAGCACCAAGAAGACGATCAAACTTGACTATCTAGAGGAAGCAAAAGTCGTAACAAGGTTCCGTAGGTGAACCTGCGGAAGGATCATTAATGGCGGAGCAGCCTGAGTGACCGACTGCGCCAGCCCGAAGCCCTTGGCTGCCTCCTGCAAGCAAACACCATAGGCACAGGGCCCAGCCCTGCCCTGGCGTGCCCGGCTGGCGGTGCGGTCCGCGGCCGCATGGTGTGCTCGGGTGAGGACCCAGCCTTCTGTGGTCGTCTTCCACTGGGGAGGACCCGACTGACGAGTGAGGGAGTGGCGAAGGGGATGGCCCCCATCTCCTGTCCCTCTCTGGGAGGGGCACAGCGATAGACCCTCCTGATATAAAACCCAAGCTCACCTGGCACCATTCCCACGGTGGGGTGAAACCGAATGGCAGTAGGCTGGTACCACCCCCCTAAAAGGACCTGCTGCGGGCTGGGCCCTCCTGTGCCCAATGTCCCAGCCCGACCGAGATCTGAGCGACTGAGGAGGGGGCCTTCTCATGTGGCAGGACAGCCTGGAAGAGAGGTGGCAGAGGGCCTGTGAGGGGACCCTGGCTCCTCTTGGTGGGAGGCGTGCAGGATGGGGAGCTGCCTGGCTCTTCCTTTCTCTGGCATGGGCAAGGGTGGGGTGGGCTGGACAAAACAGCTTTGTGCACGGCTCGGGCCGCCCGGCGTCAGATGGCTAAGGTACAGGTGGGGCGACCCTCCCTCATTGCCAGGTACCCAGTTTGACCCGGTCCCCTGCGGCTGGGATGAGGGGTTTGAAGACTCATGCGGTCCCTCCCTGTAACCGGGAGGGACCAGCGGCTGTGGGGCTGCCTGCTCCTGATGTACCGGGAGCCCCCTTCCTCACCTGCGGGTGGGTGGGGGGACTCCTGGGCCGAGCGCCTGGCAATGTTTTTTTCTCCCAACGGTACAGTCTGACTGCCAGAGGGGAAGTCTTGAATGGGGCACCCGAGCCGCCTTGCCGCACGGGCAGTGGATGGACGGTATCGCCTTTCTCCAGCACCTCCTGCGCCAGTAGGTGGGTGAATGTTTTTGAAAAGTTGCCTGTGACTCTTGGCGGTGGATCACCTCAGCTTGGGCCTTAATAAAGAATGCAGCTAGCTGCCATAATTAGTGTGAATTGCAGGACATATTGATTATCAACACTTTGAATGCACTTTGCATCCCGGGTTCCTGCCGGGGCTACCCTATCTGAGGGTCGCTCGATCGTCAATGGCCCCAGGGTTTTCCCTGGGATGCAGCTCGGGCTGTCGCAGGGTTAGCTCTGCTTCCCTTTATCCTCTCACATGGTCAGACCCCTCGAATGACTGTGGCAGGGTCCCTGGCCGGATCCTGCCATGGAGGTACGCCGCTGGAGCACCTGGCTCCCAAGAAGGGATCTGGTGACAGGTCTGCCCTGGGCCATCCCAGGGTACCTGGCTGCGTGCTGTGCGTGGCTGTCTATGGTGTCCCGCTGTCTGCCCACATGCACGTGCCTCAGGCGCCCATCTCCGTGGCCGGCATCCTGGGGAGGGTAAAACCCCTCCAGATCCGATCCGGGGAAAGAGGGCGCCCGCTGCCGGGACGCCAGGTGCCTGCTCCCCCAGGGACCAGGCCTTTCCCGGCAACCTCCTTGATGCTTCAGCGTTATTCTTCCGACTACGACCTGAGATCAGACGTGGTGACTCGCTGAATTTAAGCATATTACTAAGCGGAGTAAAAGAAACTAACCAGGATTCCCCCAGTAACGGCGAGTGAAGAGGGAAGAGCCCAGAGACGAATCACCACCCGGCGGCGGGCACAGGAAATGTGGCATATAGAAAACCGACTTCCCTGTATAGCTCAGGGGACCAAAGTCCTTCTGATTGAGCCTCACCCCACGGAAGGCTTTCATTTGAAGCCTGCGGACTGAACCCTAAAGGCGGTGTCATATGTGGACTACTTTGATGTTTTCTGTTGATGTGTGATGGTTAAGAGTGGAAACGCAGTTGCAATAAACCCATTTTACATGTCATATCAGATATGTCCAGTGTAAGTGGAGGAGAAGGGGCCAACATCAGTGAAAACACAGCTGGTCACAGTGGTTCTGGACGTGAGACGTTAGCATTGAGGTGGCCCAGTGACCAGGAGGTTGTGAGGAGTGACCCACAGGACAGCATCTCAAGCTCGTCATCATTTGAGTCATTCTCCGGTGGACACGCTCAAGTGGTGGCCAACCCTATTGGATTAGTTCCACCTTCAGCCTTGTTAGCCACCCTCAGTTCCATCATCCCCTCCCTATTGTCCTCCCACAAGTTATCCATTCCTGCTCCCCTAAGAGGGTAGCGATCTCCTTCGCTTCAGGCACCTCTGTCCCTGTCCCTGTTATCCCTGCTGCCCTGAGTGAGGAGCATATTGACCTACTGAGGAGCATCTCTGTGGGCCAGACTGCAGTCCTGAATGCCATCCAGGGACAAAGCAACCAGCTGACCCAGACAGTTGCCTATCTGGAAGGCATTCACACTGTCATGTCTGGTCTATAGAGATCTTTTCAGGCTCCAGCCTCCTCCTGCACTGCAGCCCTACACCCATCCCAAACTTCCACTCCTGCCTATTCCCCATCCAAGTTCCCTTTTCTCATTCCTATCCCAAGAACACACACACCTAAACATGCACACACTTCATTAGACACAAGCGCCACACATAAATGCAAGACAGCAAAAACTGCAAAAATACATGCACACAGCAGCCATCACCTCCATCACTACCTCCGCCGCCCCAGCATATGCCCCAGGAACTACAGCAATGCATACAGAACCCTCCACAGACATACTCATACCCAAGGGTACCACACCCGTACCCACAGACCCCTCCACAACACCCATCATTCCTGTAGATACCACTCCAGCAACCACAGACCCCTCCACAACACCCAGCATTCCTGCAGACACCACACCAACAGCCACAGACCTCTCTACAACACCCAGCATTCCTGCAGAAACCACACCAACAGCCACAGACCCCTCCACACCATCCAGCATTCCTGCAAACCTTACACTAACATCCACAGACCCCGCCACTATACCCTGTACATCCATATCAGACATACACACACAAAAACCTGAAAATGCTCAGTTACCCATGCCAGACACCAACGCAACACACAGCACAGACAGCAGACTCAGCTCACACTTTCACTCACTCTTACTCCCAAACCAAACTCATCCCGAACATCCTACCCATTTTCCCTGTGAATCTGTCTGTCTTGTTTGCCCTTGCCCTTACCCCTGTAAAACCTGACTCCCAGCCAAAGTCCCAAAAATTACTCCGACACCCAAAGCAATCCCTTCCATTTCCTACTCCACCCCTGAAAAACAGCTTCCCCGCCCCCCTGAACCCAGCCGAAAAAGACCAAATAAAATATCCTAAAGGTAAGCCAATCCCTTCTATTTCCCACTCAACCCTAAAAACAGCCTCCCCATCCCCCTGAACCCAGCCCAAAAAAGAGTAAAATACTCTTCTAAAGGTAAGCCCATCTCTTCCATTTCCTACCCCTACACTGAAAAACAACCTTCCCACTCCCCTGAACCCAGCCCAAAAAACTAGATCCAAAATAAAAAAAACCTTGCTTAAGGTAAACCCATCATTTCCACTTCCCACTCCACCCCTGAAAAAAAAACTCTCCACGACACTTAACTAACCCAAATCCCTCAAACCCAAGAAGATCCTTCCTAACACTAAACCCACTCCTCCCTAAACCTCTACCCTCCCCTTCCCATTCACCATCTTTGAGGTGCCTACTATGCCCAATGGATGCCCCTTTGTGAGGAGGTTCACTGGCTGTGTCAGTAAGAGCAAGTTTGGTGGCACAACCTTGTGTTGTGGCACAGTGTGCTAATATGGATTGGCTATTGACCTTTATTTTACCAGATGTTTTTCATCCATTCAATAAAACCTTTCCTACTTTTGAAGACAATGGTCCTACCATTATTTTTCTGACTATTTGATGTTATTGTATAGTTAGTGATGTATGAGTATACATGTGATTGCTTCAACCCTGATTGCTGATCCAGTTAAAGGGGTTTGTATGATGTGACCTTTGAGCCAGTGCTGGAGTCATACAGGACAAGGTGAAATGTTGGATGGATGTCTATGTGGATGTCATTCAAATGGGACAGACATTGCATTGGGTGACATGTTATATGGTAAGCATTTCAACTTGGCCTGTCCACTGTCAACATCATTTAGGTTGCACTTCCCCCTATGAACGAGGTTGGATATATGTTTGTTGTATTGAATTTAGATAGGTGTGTTTTCACACATGGAGGGTGTCAGCTTGCCATACCATTATCAATTTCTGCATGGACATGTGTCCATTTTGGAGTGTGTACCTCACAACTACTTCATGTAGATGTGTGTGTCACATGCTGTTAGTGCTGTGTTTACTTTCATAGGTTGGACTTACCCATTGCCTACACATGCATGGCACTTGGTTATGCTATTGGTTGCCCCTGATATACTTCGGTTATAGTTTAAGCGAATATTGAGTTTGTCAAACATGTGCAAAATGTACTGTGCCCCAGGGCCCAAGCCTTTCATGGTTCTTCCGATAGAGGCATAGCTATCCTGCAGAGTGTTTCCATTGTGGGTAATGTAAGAAAGTCCAGTACAGAGTTGTAGCTGAGAAGGTGTGTTCACTTTAATGACACATACACGCTAATGATTCTTTGACATCAATATAGGACCTGGGATCTGTGCAATGTGAGTATGTCACATTAACTATAGCATCTTGGTTAGAGTTGCAGTGACAGAGCCTCAAGGTAGTTGTAGTCACTTCAATCTCACTTAACTAGCACTTGCGAAATGGTAGGTTGCATAAGCAGTGACCATCAGTATTAACATGGCAGACAAGGGATGAAGGGCAAAATATGTGTGACAGAGATTAATGGGTGTGATATTGATGAGAAGGTGCTGTTGTGGAAGACAAAATAACGCACAAATCACTATCACTGTATTTAATTTGCAAACACATGTCCATTTGTATACAGTGTGCCTGTGCAGTGCCAGTGTTTTGGCCTGGGAGGTCATCCCACAGATTTATTTTGGATAATGTGTATGAAAAATCCTAGACAGGGTGTAAGACTTGGCATCCTTAATGTTGTTTTCCCCTGTCTTTCTGCCCTGCTTCTTGTATATTTGCTGTGTGCTGGATTTAGTTTTTGCTGGTCTAGATGCTTTGGGCATTTTGCCACTGCCAATCAGTTCCAAAGTGCAAGTGCTCACTACATAAATTGTGCATATGGATTGGTGTTTTTGTGATTGACTTGTATGACTTACTACTAATTCCCTAGTACAGTGCACTCGGTGTGCGCAGGGCCTATAAGTCAACTGCTGCTAGTAGGCCTGCAACACGGATTGTGCCACCCACACAATCAGCCTTTCAAAGGGGTTTCAGACTTGCCACTGCAGTGTCTGCACGCAGTCTCTACTGCCAGACCCTACACTCCCTTTTCTTACATGAAAGTCACCCCTAAGGTAGGCCCAAGATACCCCTCTCCATGGAGCAGAACGGATGCACACGACCGTTAAGGAATCCAGCACCTGCGGGCTTTTTTCAAGTATATGACAACGCGTATGTAAGCAATCCCAAAACCCTTGCTGTGTTTTTGGTCCATTGTAACTACGAAGTGAGAATATTTCTGAATAGAGCAAACAATTATTAAGTGCCATCCTACCATCCCCTGCGTTAGGAAACCTCCGGCCCAGCAACATTTCGACTACCCAATAAAGGGTGGCCCACGGTGCCTCATACACAGCTTTGAGGAAGACCCGCATGTAGGGACTAAAGCAAACTATGTTCTGGTGGGGTCGAAATGTCGACTTTGTCACATGTTGATGCCAGTTTGTTTAACAGTGCTTTTTAACTCTGCCTGTGTATTATTAACAATGGCTATTTAATTGTTGATACTCAAAGTGTTAGGCTGGACAAGCCTCCCCTTTTGTAAATAGTATTGTGCTGATTATAATTGTCACTACCTTCCCTTTCACTTACCAACCCTCACCTGATGCACACAACCTCCCCCTGATGCACACAACCTCCCCCTCTTCCCCAACCTTTGAATGGGGCACTGCTGTTGAACATAATTTCCAGATATTTTGCTGGCTTGCAAACATCTTAGGATGTTTAATATGATGAAATAATATTGAACATTGATTTCTAAGTGTGTGAAAATGTATGTGTTCTCAGGAGTTGGACCACTTCTTCCTACTGTACTGTCTATTACCCAGTTCCCAGTGGCTTAATTGGGTTTACCCTTTATTTATAATTCAAGATACCCCTGTGGGCATGGTGCAGTGTGCATGAAAGGTAGGACATGTACTGGTCTGGGTGACATGTCCTGATAGTGAAATACAGTGTATTTCGTTTTTCAATATGAAACAGCTGTTTGCCCCACAGGATAGAATGGGAGTTTATTTATAACTATAAATATAACTTCCCATTAGGACAAGATAGAGAGATGGAGCTTAGTATGTCAGAACTCAGAATTTAAAAATACATCTTTTAGTAAAGACTATTGTTATATTGTGTGTTTGAAAATGCAACTTTTAGACCTTTTAGAAAGTGTGCATTTTCTTGCTTAGCCATTCTGTGTGCCTCTACTCGTTTGTGGGTTGACTGTCTGGCTTTGGATTGACAGGGACTGGGGATGTGCATTCTCTTCAGACAGCCACTGTAGGGTTTGAGGTGTGTCCTGCCTTTCCTGGATGAGTCGGGGCTGGGCTGCATAGACCTGGGCTGCATTTAGAGTAGTGGGAGGAGATTTCCCTGAATCTGAATAGACGTGGCCTTCCTTTGTCAATGTTGTCTCCACTTACTGCCAGGAAGCTGGGCCAGTGAGGACAGAACTGGTTTGGACTAAGAACAGAGCCTCTCTGCCACAAGTGAGCAAAGACAAATTGAGTATAAATATTGGGGCCCAGACCTCAGGACTTTAGATTACTTCTAGACTCAAGAGGAACCTCTGCCAAGGAGAAAAGCTGGGAAAACTGAAGGAGAAGTACTGCCACTTTGTGTGTGCAATGGCTGTTTCTGTCAAGGAGAGGACCAAGACTTTGCTGTGTGCTGTGTATCCTGCTTGATGAAGCTCTCCATGGGCTTGGTGTAGAGCTTGCCTCCTGTTCTGAAGGCTCAGGGACGCAAAGACTTCATTTCCTCTGTCCTGCACCTGGAACTGCTGTTTCAGCTTCCACAGAGGAAAATTGCAACACCGACACTGGCGAGCGATGCCGCGGCCTGCAATGAAGCCATGGGTACAGCTCGTGAAGTGCACAATGTACTGGCCCAACTTGCACCATAGCCCCCACGTCCGCTGACATGGTACCATACCGACTCTGACACCATCACCAAGGCAGCGGCCTACATCGGAGCTGAGGGCACCACTTGTGACGCTGATGATGCACCACCTTGACTCGCAATGCAGCCCCGACCTCACTAACTCTGGTGCTTCATCATCGCACAGCCAATACCTGACGTGGGTGACCGCCCAAATCCATTGACCCCACCTCGTTGTAAGGAACCAACGCCACGACGCCATTGTGACGTCACCTCCCCGGCAACAGTAAGGAACTGATGCCTCACCTGCATTGCAGTAAGGAACCAACGTCTCACTTCCCTAGTGGTCGTAAGGAACAGATGCCGTCCGGCGCCAACGAAGCATCACCTACCTGACACCTTGCACCATCTTTGCTTTCATCCTTTACCAAGGTACTTTTCTTTGGGGTCTGTGTGACTCCAGGCCTGATGCCGCACATCTCATGGTCGGTGCTGCACTTTGGGATTCTCACCTGTCACAACGTCGTAACAGCCCCAGGTGAAGCTATTTGTTGCTACAAGCCTCATTTTTGTCAATATCCTATTTTTGCTGATATCTTGATATATGTATGGTAGATGTTTGTCATTTTTATCTTGTTTTATTTAGATAAATATTTCCTATTTTTCTAAACTGGTGTGGTGTCCAAGGTGCTTTCCAGAGAGGGCACTAGTGTATTTTCAAAGGGTGTCTCCAGAGGAGCTGGTAGATGGAGAGAAAGGCAGAATGTCAGGGACTGTCCAGAACTATGTGGGGAACACATTCAGGGTCTTGGGCAAAGACTGGGAACTGGGTAGAAAATGTACACAGAAAGGGGAGTACAGCGTTGCCCAGGATCATAAAGGGAGTCAGAGGTGAAAAAAAGGGATCCATAATGGGACGCCTGTACAAGTGAACAAGATGGGTAAGACTCAGAAAGGAAGGGCACACAAGGCAATTAAGCATTCAGAATACCTACACTTAGGAAGAATGTGCAAGACATATATATGAAACAACATTAACAATAAAGGGGAGTGTGGAGTAAAGCACTCAGGAGCTCCACACTGTAAGACTGAAGCTCAGTAAGCTTCCCACCCACAATTGCTGTTACAGATACTGACTGCTAATACCCAAATGTAGGATATGCATGCAAAGGCAGGGTCTGTGGAACTTATACCTATGGTGATGTCATCAATGTAGCTCAAGGACAATACTCACAGTGAACAAGAAACACCAGCTAAGTAGTCAGCTGTGCCCATGGATCCTGGCAATCAAACAGGAACAAACAAGGCAGTGACAGCAGGGGGATAGAACAAAAGACAAGCACAATAGACAAGGAGCTAGCAAGGAGGAGTACTTAACAGAAAAGGAAGAAATCACAGGGTACACTTGGCAGAAAGCAGGTAACAAACATACAAGGCAACAGAAGCAAGACAGCAGACTAGAAAGACGGCAAACTAGGAACTGGAGCCAAGGAAATGGGATGAAAGGCAGGGACTGGAAAAGGATACACAGAAGGGGAGGCTACAAAGGTATACCAAAATAGTGCAGGCTCAGGAACCAAGAAAACAAAGTAGCATTGAAGGCAGTGCTGAGGCAGGAACAAGAACTGAGCTGATACTCAGGAGTCAAGGTAGCACTGCAGTCAGTGCTAGTTCAAGAACAGGGTATTACTAAAGCTCAGGCGTCAAGACATCACTGCATGCAGTGCTGGCTGACGAACAGGGAATTACTAAAGCTCCGGAGTCAAGGCAGCACTGCAGACAGTGCTAGTTCAGGAACAGGGAATTACTAAAGCTCAGAAGTCAAGGTAGCACTGCAGGCAGTGCTGGTTCAAGGAAACAGGAAATAGTTACAGCCCAGGAAACAAGGAGTCAAGAGAGCACTGCAAGCATTGCAAACCAGGAACAAGAAATAGCTGTAGCACAGGAACAGGAACAAGGAATAACTATAGCTCAAGAGCACAGGAAACAAGGTATAACGGAAGGCAGTGCTAATTTAGGTACAAGGACTAGCTATAGCTCAGGAACTCAGGAAACAAGGTAGCACTGCAGGCAGGAATCAAGGAACAAGGATTAACTATAGCTCAGTGTTGGATTTGGCCCTTTTGGCAGGTTCATCCCTAAACTTTTTGCATTCTCCTCGCCTTTTTCTGTGACCTGGTGGTAGTGGTTTTAGAACTCTTGGCACTTTAGCGCGGCTGTTTAGTGTAAAATGCGTGCACGCTCTGAGTTACATTTGTGAGATTGGCCTGCCCTCCCATAGGAATGCATTGGGGGGCTCCCTGTTGAGTGTGTCATTAGTAATTCCTGTTATGAGAGGAGCAGTGTGGTCAAGTTTAGTATGGTTGGAATACTAATAATAAATGCTACGCAATGGTGTGCGCAGATTTAATAAGACTATTTTAGAAATGCCACTTTTAGAAGTTGGCATTTCTGTGTGTTATGTGACTGCCTGCCTGATGTGAATTGCATGTCTGGCTTGTGAGTGACAGGGGCTGGGAGGTGTGTGTGGCTCCAGGAGGGGCAGGGTGAGTCATCACTAGGCTCAATGGGACATCTGTGCTGGGAGTAGTGGGAGGAGTAATCCCCTGACCCTGAATAGGACTGTGTCCAACCTGGACAATGCTGTCTCGGCCCCCTATGGTGTGTCTGATCACCTGGCCCCCACCTGACAAAGGGGAAGAGGAGCTTGAAAAACAAAGTGCTCCAATTCCCCCCTGAACCAGTTGCATCTGGTTCCATCAAGCCCTGTACTACAGTTAAAGGAAAATGAAGTATAAATGTAGGGACTGTGACCCCATAAAACTGTTCTGTTCTATGCTTGCTTGGAGGGGACCCTTTGCCAGGAGGAACCACCACAAGACCAAGTTGCTGTCTCCTGGAGGTCCCTGCGTGCTGGCTTGTCTGGCTGTGCTGTGGTCTCCCCAGCAACAAGGACCCTTTATTTTTTGCTTGCTTGCTAGTACCCTGTGAGTGCTTTTATTTTAAATTGCCAGAAGAGAGAAGCTGGCCCAGCTGCAGTGTGAGGCTGTGAGGTAATCCCAGGCATGTGGGATTCCCCCCTGCGCTCCTGAACTCGGCAGGAGACTATCCCGCATTTGTGCCATTTTGCGGGTGCCCACCCTGCATTTTTGCTACTTAATTCACGGGTGCCCACCCGCATATTTATAATTTTTCAAAACCGGAGCGGGAGCCCACCCCGCCGGCCTGTGCCCCCCTGCGTGAGGCTGCCACCACCAAGAATACTGAGGGCCACCGCGCTGCCCGCAGTGACCCAGAAGTCAGGCAGAGTTCGCCTGACTGTGGGTGGGCCAAGAAGCCATCCACAGGAAGCGGGAGGTCCAGAGCCCCACGGGCTCAGCATCGAAGTCCCAGGTCCTAGGAGGGTGCCCCAGTGAAGTCCAGAGTCCTGGGAGGAAGCGGCCATGGTACGGCATGATGGCAGTGGCGGCCAGGGAGGTAGCAGGCCTCCCATGCAGATGAGGAGAGCCCCGCAACATAGCTAAAGGCAAAGAGGAAGCCAGCCTGCAAACTGGAGCCTCCCAGAGGAGAAGAGCGGATTCCCTGGACTGCTGGTGAGTGGGGCTGAGGTGGGAGTGGTTCTCGTCTGCTCCCAAGGCCCAGTTGGGGCCAGTGCGTTTGTTCTCCCCCAGCTGCACCGCAAATTGTGGGCAGCTGCAACTGTAGTGCACTTTTGTTCAGAAGTCCTGGAATGGGACTTAAAAAGGCACAGTAGTGTCAGGGCTCACTTTGGCATTAGCTGCACTGCGACAGCGCAGGCAGCTGCAACCTTGGGCGATTTCCAGTTTAGCGTCCCAGAGGGGGACTCACAGGGCACAGTGAGTGCCAGGCCTGCTGGTGCATTTCCACAGCTGTACTGCTATCGCCGACAGCTGCAACGTTTGGGCACATTTGAGTTTTAGAGTCGCAGTGGGGGACAGAGGGCACAGTAAGTGGCAGTGCCCATCTTTTTGGCGGCAACGCAATTAGCGGCAGGTGCAACGTTTAGGCCGTGCATTGCGCACTTTTCTTAATTGCTGCATTGGCAGCTGAGCCCTACATTGCTGGACGTAGGGCATTGGAGCCCTAGAAAAGGCCGGTTGGCCTGGGGGTCTTGTTAGGGTGTGATTGGGGTATACTGGGTTTATGCTGGTGATGCTCATCCCCTAATGTGATTTATACGCCCTGATTTATGCCTAATGTGATTTCGGCTTATGAGCTGATCACATAATGGGTTTATGGTTATGAGGCCTATTGCGTACTGTGGTTATGCTTGGAAGATTATTCTCTACTTTGAGTTATGTCCCTAATGTGAGTTATATTTAGGAGGTTATGCTCTCATTTATGAGGTTGGCGCAGAATATATTTCACGCCTAATGTGATGATTGCATAGTATGATTTATGATTGCAGGATGATGCTGAGTACGATGTTTTGCCAGTAATTACTGGTTGTATTCTAGATTTACAATTTGTGCTACTTTTATTATAAGTTGTACATTTACTATTTTCATTTTTTGGATGGTTCCGACAGTGGCCCAATTGGTCTTGTCATGTGTATACAATCCCCTGTAAATATTGCCCAGTGTCAGTAGGCACAGTCTATATGTGTGATTATGATTCCAATGTGTTTATGATAATACAAAGTCTATTTTTTATATAACCTTGTGTGGAGTTCCTTTTGTGGTGTGCCTAGTGTGTTGCTGCTGTGTGTGTTGCGCAAACGCTTTACACATTGCCTCTGAGATAAGCCTTACTGCTCGTGCCAAGTGACCAAGGGGGTGAGCAGGGGTTATCATCAGTGTGTAACTCCCTTGCCCTGACTAGAGTGGTGGTTTCTGCCTGGCTTTGGCGCAAGCCATAGCCAACCAGAAATCCCATTTCTAAGACTCAGGAATCAAGGAATATCAAAATCTCAGGGAGCACTGTAAACAAGGATTGGTCTCACCGGTACTCAGCTACAATGACCAACCTTGGCCTGAAGGAAGCTGGGGCTTAAAAGAGCTCACAGTAATCATATGCATCAGGAGTGAGTAGGCTAGCAGCGTTCAGCCAAAGGTGAGCTTAATTCTTGCACCTATCCTTAGCCTGCAGGGCTGGAGATGAAGCAGAGAGCAGGGAATTCTAGGTAATAGAGTTTCCAGCATGAGCAGACTGGCTTTCACAAAACCCGGCATGGTTTGGGAAAAAATGTCAATTCCTAAATGATGTCCAAATGCCTGGAAGTCAGGATATGCATACAGGGGAGTGTCTGGAGGCATATTAGAACACTGGAAAGCCCAACTATTCGGCCCCTCTGGTGGTGGGCACGAGAGCACAGGGAGTGAATCGTTACACAGAATGCATGAGATGGAGATTATGAAGCTCAGGTTGGGGAAAGAGAGTGACGAGGAGGAAAATAAATTAGAGTTAGAGAGGCAGAAACTTGTCATAGAGGATCCCCTTCACTGCAGAAGGGAGGGACACCTTGCTAGCCTTGCCTGAGGAGGATAAGATGGTTTATGCTCCCATGAAGGAGTCCTTGTTCAGAAGGTATGGATTGACCCCAGAACTGTATAGGCAGAAGTTCAGGGCCTGTAAGAAACCTGAGCCAAGAATTTGGTATGAGTATGCTGCTTCCTTTTGCAGAGCACTGGATGGTTGGGTGAAGGGTAGCCAGGTAACTGGTATACAGGGGCTCTATGATTTGATGGCTTGGGAGCACTTGTCTGCTAATAGTTTTCCAGAGCTACGCCCGCACTTGATTGACAGTAAGCTGACTGACCAAAGGAAGCTTATTGTGGAGGTGGACCGCTGGGTCAGCACCAGGGTTCACAAGGGGTATGTGGTAGACTCAGCCAACAGTGGGCAGGGTCCCAGCAGAAGAATGGGGGGACAAGGGAACCAAACAAAAGGAGTTCCAAAAAGGGCCCCAAAATAATTCCCAAGGGAAATGTTCCCAGCCCCCGGTGGTAAGAAACCATGGGTCTCTTCAGTGAAGCCTGCAGAGAAGGGTCCCTGCAAGTGTTATGCGTGTGGCATTTATCGAGAGCTCTGGTTTTTTAGAACCAAACCAAGCTGGCTTCAGACCGGTGCATTCTACTGAAGCAGTCATCTTAAAAGTCCTCGACACCCTTCGGGAGAATGCCGACAGAGGGTCCCCATGGGCACTGGTCCTCCTGGATCTATCGGCCGCGTTCGACACGGTGGACCATGACATCCTTCTCCACCGTGTCGGACAGGCGGGTATCCAGGGACCGGCTTGGGAATGGATCAAGTCCTTCCTCTCGGGCAGAGTACAAACAGTCCATCTTGGCCCCTTCTCTGGAACCCAGGCCCCCACTACCTGCGGAGTCCCTCAGGGATCCTCCCTCTCTCCCTTATTGTTTAACTTATATCTTCGCCCACTGATTCACTCACTGCGCAACTGGAACTGCACTGTCCTTAATTATGCTGATGACATGCAGATCATTTTTCCTCTAGACACCCCGAACACGGCAGCCGACCTTCGGGCAGTGATGCTTCACATCCAACTATAGATGATTTCCAACCAGCTCAAATTAAATCCAGAGAAGACGGAACTCATCCTGCCCGGTACCAGCTCCTCATATTGGGGCCCCCATTTTTGGCCAAACGAGCTTGGCACTCCCCCTGCCCCCTCGAATTCGGTAAAAAGCCTGGGCGTCACCATCGACTCCGACCTCTCCCTTAAAACCCATGTCGGCACCATCATCTCGGCCAGCATGTTCCAGATACGAAAAATCCGTAAAATCTCCCATCTACTCTCCCATGAATCTTTGGTACAAATCGTCATCTCTCTAGTCCTTTCACACCTGGACTTCTCAAACTCGCTCTAGTGGGGACTACCCAAGTCCCTTCTTCATCATCTCCAATTGGTGCAAAACCAGGCAGCTAGGCTCATCTGCAAAGTCCCCAAATAGCAATCTGCTAGAACCCTCTTGGCCAAGCTGCACTGGCTGCCCATTGAACAGAGCTGCTCTCAAAATAGGCTGCCTGGTATATAAGGCCCGGCAGACCAAGGGCCCGGCCTTTTTGAAATTCCTAATCATCTCCCACTGTCCGGCCCGCAACCTCCGCTCTGCCCACCTCCACCTCCTCACTACTCCAGTGGTCAAACTAAAAAAAAAGGGCGGCTGCAGATTCAGCTACCTAGCACCTAAACTCTGGAACTCCCTCCCCCTTCTGATTAAAACTGCTGACACCCTGCTAAGCTTCCGAAAGAGCCTAAAAACCTGGCTCTTCTCGAACCTTATTTAAGCTATGGCTTCCATTATCAATCTTAACGACAGTGCCAGGAAACCTCCGTTGTCAGTGCGCTTTATAAAAACAGCATAAGATGAGATAAGATAAGATCAGGTGGGTCTCTTCATTGGGGATCCTAAGTGTCCCAAATCTACCACTGCACCCGCTGGTGCACCACCCGTGGGTTGGGTATTGAGGCGTTGTGGAGGGAGTTGGGCCCACAGGAAGGGTGTAAGCCAGAAGAATTGACCTTGGTCTCACTACAGGACAGTGAGATGGTCCCAAGGACCCATCTGCCTGCAAACACTAAGAAATACGGGAAGTGGGTGAACATTATTTGCTGTAGGGTACAGGCTCTGAGAGACACTGGGGCCAGTGTGACAACTGTCAGGTGTCTGCTGGTGTCTGAAGATCAAGTGATCCCCAATGTACTTATCCTGTAGTTTCAGCTGACAACTCAGAGTGCCTCTGCAAAGTGGCACAGGTTCCCTTTGAGGGGGGGTCTCAGATACCTTAAAAGTAATTGAGAGACCAGCCATGCCTGTTGACTGTCCGCTTGGTAACAACCTGGAGAGTTCCCCTTGGGAGAAGGTGGAACACAGGTCTCATCTGAAGATGTTGGGTCTGCCTGAGTGGGCATGTGTGACCACTCAGTCAATGGCAGCCGGTAAGGTCAATCAAGAGGACCTGAAGCCTGAAATAGTGGCCCATGTGCCTGCCAAAAGAAGAAGAGGCAGGGGGCACGGGAAACCGGCTCACAAAGTTTCCACGGTCCAGGAGGAGGTAGAACTTAAGGGGATGCCGTGGACCCTATAGGGGAGCAAGTGGCCGAACTGGGAACCTGTCTAAGCTGAACCATTAGCAGCAGGAATGGGGCCCCTCCATGGAGGAACTCTGCAAGGAGCAGCAGGAATGCCCTTCTCGTGTTGGTTTGCAGCATCTGACTGCAAACCAGGCAGCAGGTTATCAGTCTGGATCACATCAGATTTACTTGGAGAATGGCCTCCTGTATAGCGAACCTAAGGTTGCTGAGCCTGGATCAGCCTGTGTGCTGGTGGTACCCCAGCACTTCCTATTCTTCCTACTGGGTCTGGCCCATGATGTGCCTCTGGCAGGGCATTTGGGGCAGGACAAGACCTTTGAAAAGATTGTCACCCACTTCTTTTGCCCCAAATGTGCAAGCACTTTGACCTTCATTGTAGGTGCTCTGCAACTTGCCAGGCAAATGGGAAGAGTAGGAGGAAGTGTAAAGTTGCTCACCAGCCTTTTCCTTAGATCAACACCCCATTTGAGAGGGTTGGTATTCACATTGTTGGGCCTCTGGATCCCACGACAGCCATGAGAAACTAGTTCTTCCTGGTCTTGGTGAGCCATGCCACTCAGTACCCCAGAATATATCCCTCTCAGGACCTTGATGTCCCCGGTGGTGAGCCGGGTGTTGCTGTGGATCTTTTCCCGTGTGGGGTTCCCCAGAGAGGTGGTATCCGACCAGGGTGCAAACTTCATATCAAAGTATATGATAACCTTATGGAAGGAGTGTGGTGTTACCTACAAGTTCACTACCCCTTACCATCCCTAAGGGACAGGGCTGGTTGAGAGATTCAATCAGACCCTCAAAGGCATTGTTAAGGGTTTTGCAGAACCCATGAGGCATAAGTGGGACGTCCTCTTGCCATGCCTATTAATTGTTTACAGAGAGGTACCACGGAAGTCCTTAGGGTTTAAGTCCCTTTGAGCTCTGCTATGGGCATCATTAAAGGAGGTGGCCCATTTAGGGTCACCCGGGTCACTAATGACCATCTCTTAGCATTCCATACCAAATAAAGAGTAGGTCAGACAGTAGAGAATACAAACCGATAACTGTTTATTCATATACACTCAGAGCAAAGCCCGGACTGCCCAGTCTCTAGAAGTACAGCAGAGAGGACTGAAATCGACAAGCAAAAGATACATTACGTAAGTTTCATGACCGGGCGAAGGCACACCAACAGTGAAATTTTCCAAGCAGATGCAGCTGGACAGTGGAATACAAAAAATAAGTTTTGGTTCTCATATCTCACACCACCTAATACAACCCAAGGTAGTTTCAATCTGCACCCACCACCAGACAAGTGGGAGAGGTCATCTATCTAGTGAGAAAGGTATGCACTAATATGAACAGTCTATTCTGTTTTGAAGCAAAACATTGCAGAAACAAAACAGAACAGAGGCTTTTTCTCAGATACAGCAAATGATTCGTTTTGATCATGATTCAAAATGGCACCTGAATAGAAAATGGTGCCACGAATGCTAACTCACATTGGGCAATGCACAAATATGAACATTTCTATTCTTGCAGGCCCTCCTTTTAGCATGAGCTAAAACATTTTCCAACAGCAACAAGGAGAACATAAAACCAGGAAAACATAAAACCATAAACAATAATAACAATAAATCCTTAGGATCATTCCATATTCTTAGTATTGAGAAAGGAGACTGAAAGGAGAGAAGAAGTCTCAAAAATGCCCTCATTTATGTTAATGAGGTCTTCTATTTCTTTCTGTACCATAATTGCAGCGTTGGTACACTGAATCGAAATCTTCCATTTGGGGGTGAGTCTGGTGGCGCAATAGGAACAACAGAAGGGGAAGTACTGAATAAGGGCACAGTAAAGCACCAATATCACAGTCATGTAAACCACCTTTTCAAGAATCCAGCCCCAAATACCGAAAAGAGACCAACTCCAAGTTCCACTTTCCATACCCTTGAAATTCTCGAGGATATCGAGAATGTGCTTGGTAATATTCTTTTCCAGATTTTTTATCCTGATTACACACTGGTCTCCCACTACTGCACATACACCACCACTCTTGGCTAAAATAAAATTAACCGCATATCTGGTCTGTTTAGAATATATTCTCATACTTTCCAACTGAGTGGTGATGTCGCGTTAAGCTGCACTGTGGGATCACTAAACAAAGGCTCTTGGATAGAAAGTAATTCTGGTGGAACAGCCATGTTCAACACATTCTCATTTTCTTTATCCGTCTGAGTGCATTTCAGCTGGGCATCACTGTAAGGGGCAAACCTAGGCACCTGCTCGTACTTTGTGTCCCCAATCCCATCCTTGACCCACTGGCCATAGGGTAGAAGCAAGATAAGCCTACGACTGTGGGTCGCGTGGACCTAGTTCTTAAGGCCAGCAACCTTCACAGCAGTATGTGCCACCAACCGGACCTGCTCATGGCCTTACCAGCGTGGCTCCAAACTATTCTTCCTCTGGAAATTGTGCAATAGGACAGAGTCAACAGGCTGGATATCATTGCTGGGTCCCTCTGGTGTAGAAGGTAGTGACTCTTGCACCTGTTGGTGAATAGCATGCAAATTTTATGTTAACTGGCCAAGGTAATCAAGGTACTCAATATTAGTGACAGGGTACTCAATATTAGTGAGCCTACTAGATCAGACATTTTCCGGGTCCCCAATCATGACCTCGTAAGGAGACAGTCCTGTTATAGAATATGCTGTCATTCTTGTCGACAAAAGTGCTAATGGTAAAGCATCTGGCCACTTTAACCTTGTAGTCTCCCAAATTTTTGCCAATTTCAATTTGAGAGTACCATTGTACTTCTCAACCAAACCCGCTAACTGTGGATGATTGGCAGCATGGAATTTTTGCTTCACGTGGAGACCTTCACAAATCAATTGAATCACTTTTGCATTAAAAAGACTTCCATTGTCACTCCAAATAACTAGGGGCAAGCCGAAACGAGGAAAGAACTCCTTCAGGAGTACCTTTGCAGTCGTACAGGCTGTATTATCTTTCGTGGGGTAAGCCTCAACCGATTTACTGAATGCACATACAACCTCCAAAACATACTTAAGATTATTGCATCTCTCTAATTCAATATAGTCCATTTGAAGGACTGCAAAAGGAAAAGTGGGTGGTGCAAATTTACCGGGTGGTGTAAGAGTACCCTTCCCTGGATTATGCATCATGCAGACCATGCAATATTTCACCAAATGCGCGGTTGTCTTGGAGATATTGTCATTCTGCCATACAGGGTCTAGCAGTTTATGAATACCTTTTGCACTAATATGAGCTGGACAATGTGCCACAGTAACCACAGGAAGAACATATGCAACCCCTAACATCCATCTCTGCTTCCCTGATTTTTATCAGTCCAACATCCTTCCTCATTTAACTGTTCTGTACTTTCCTGCCATTCCGCTAATTCTTCCATTGTGGCTAAACTTTCTATCTCCTATCGCCCCTGTAACTCCCTTATGGGCCCCTTACCGGCACAGTCGGGAAGAAGACAGCGAAACCCTGGAAGAGTCCTCAACTGTAACAAAGGACTTTCCCTTCTCCTTATAGCCTAGAGAAAGCAACCCGGAAGCGGTCGCTCAATGGAGGGGCGGAACGGAAATGCCAGACAGCCAATCGGGCAGACAAGAGAGAACCTGGGATTGGACAATAAAGGAGGAGAAAGTCCTGGCAGAGGTGGGAGTATTTGGAAGACAGAGAGAGCGGGAGAGAAGAGGCACCAAAGGCGGACTGGAGGACATAGTGGAGGCGAGACAAGAGGACATCGCAGAGGCGAAACTGGAGGACTTTGCAGAGGCGAGATCAGAGGACAATGGAGATGGAGACAGCGAGAATCCAAATACTGGTAGATCCCTGAGGAGGTGCACGAGCAGCCGCAACTCTGGAGTGTTGCGGCAGAGAGCAGTACGTAACGTGGGCCATGGGGCAACAGAGGGGGTGGGACAGAAGGAAGGGTTTCTTCCACAGCGACTTACAACGAATCCCAACTAATCCCCTCACAACCCGACTTACCTGGCAAGAACCATTTTGTTTTGGAGCTGAACCTCGGGACCCGACCAGACAACCACCCTTAAGGTGGCAAAAACACCGGGGACAGGCAGACCTATGGGACATTTCTCCGAATCAGTCAAGACTGGGCCAGGAGGTGGCTCCCCCACCACACAGCTCCGCCTGTGTACTCCTGTCAGCTGCTGATGCTAGTAAGTTTGCCCCTCTGCTTGCTGTCTCTGTGCCCTTGCCAGCTGTCCCCCTTGCTGCCCCCGGTCTTTTGTGTCCGTCTCCCTCTGCTTGTTACCCTTTTTTGCCTTCCGTCCCCCTCGTGTGACCATGACTCTGTGACCTTTTTGCCTTCTACTCCCCTCGTGTACCCCGGATTCTACGCCCGTTTTTGCCTTCTGTGCCCCCGTTTCTGTGACCATTTTGCCTTCTGTATCCCTCGTGTACCCCTGATTCTACACCCGTTTTTGCCTTCTGTGCCCCCATTTCTGTGACCATTTTGCCTTCTGTACCCCTCGTGTGCCCCTGACTCTGTGACATTTTTGCCTCTGTTTCCCTTGTGTGCCCCTGATTCTACGCCCGTTTTCGCCTCTGTGCCCCCGTTTGTGCGACCATTTTGCCTTCTGTACCCCTCGTGTGCCCCTAAATCTGTGACATTTCCGCCTCTGTTTCTCTCATGTGCCCCTGATCCTGTGCCCATTTTGCCTTCAGTGCCCTGATTCTGTTCCCAGTTGCCCCCGGTTCTGGCTGCTGCATCCCCTGTGGCCCCGCCCACTCACTGCCCATTCGCGGCCCCTGCCTCCCGCCTCCCAGCTGCTCCTCCCTCCCATCTCCCCATACATGGCGGCCGCTGCACTGTGAGGAGAGCGACCCTTGATCTTGCCAGGTAGGTCGCTCCCCCACCACACAGCTTCGCCTGTGTTCTCCTGCCTGCTGCTGGTGCTGGTAAGTTCGCCCCTCTGCTTGCTGTCTCTGTGCCCTTGCCAGCTGTCCCTCTCGCTGCACCCTGTCTTCTGTGTCTGTCTCCCTCTGCTTGTTGCCCTTTTTTGCCTTCTGCACCCCTTGTGTGACCATGACTCAGTGACCTTTTTGCCTTCTGCTCCCCTTGTGTGCCCCTGATTCTATGCCCGTTTTTGTCTTCTGTGCCCCTGTTTCTGTGACTATTTTGCCTTCTGTACCCCCTTGTGTGCTGTACCCCCTTCTCTCACCCACTGTTCTCCCCCGCCGGTTCCCACTGTGGCATCCCCTGCGGCCCCGCCCCCTCGTCCCCCATTGGCCTCCCCGCTCCCGCCTCCCAGGTGCACCTCCCTCCCACCCACCATCCACGGCAGACGCCACACGGCTGGGCCGCTGGCACGCCCATGACGCGCCTGGACTGTGACCCGTGCCAGAACCCCTGGCCCCTGCGGATGCAACAACACCCGACTAAGGTATGATGCCAGCATCCTCCATGCACTCAACACCGGCCGAGAACACACCTGCTACCGGGCCACAAATAAGCGCACCCGAGGACCCTTCTCCTGCCGGAGCTGCAGCTTCACCAGCATCTGGCCAGCCAAACCGCCAACCAAGATACCCAACTACCTCAACTGCATCCTCCTCAACACCTGCTACGCCCGCAAACAAGCCGTCGAACTCTGGGACCTTCTCGACTCCACCACCCCGGACGTCGCCTTCCTGACAGAGATCTGGCTGAACCCCGCCTCAGCACCTGACATCGCCATAGCCATCCCAGAAGGCCACAAGATCACTCGCAGAGACCGTTCCAACGAGTAGGAGGAGGAATCGCCATCGTCCACAGGAACACACTCAGAGTCTCGACCAACACCGACGACACCCTCAGAACCGCCGAACACATGCACTTCCAGATCCACACTGACCCCAACACCACCCTCAGAGGAACCCTCATCTACAGACCCCCGGACCCCGACCGCAGTTCAGCGACTCCATCGCCGATTTCATCAGCAAGCACGCCCTCGCCTCCACTGACTACATCCTCCTAGGAGACCTGAACTTCCACCTCAAGAACAACAACGATGCCAACTCCACCACCATGATCGACAACCTCGCCAACCTCGGACTCAGACTGCTCGTGACAACACCCACCCACCCACGCAGCCGGACACACGCTCGAACCCATATTCTCCGCAAGCCCCCAAATCTCCTTCAACCACACCACTGAACCCCACTGGACAGACCACCACTGCATCCACTTCACCTTCAGGAAGCCGACCACGCACCAACACACTCAACAGAGGCCTCAACGCTGCTGGAGCAAAGTCACCGAAGACCAGCTAACCGCTACCCTCACACAGAACCTGCCCACCGACTCCACCGATCCCAACACCACCGCCCGCAACCCCAGACAATGGATCGACGACTGCGTCAACACTCTTGCCCTGCTCAAGACACCTACCAACAGCCACACCAACAAGAAAGCCACCTGGTTCACCGAAGACCTCCAGGCCTTCAAATGAACATGCCGAAAATTGGAGACGAACTGGCTCCGCGAACGATCACCGGACAGCTACACAGCCCACAAGAACGCCACCCGCAGACACCATCAACTCATCAGAGCCGCCAAGAGGGCCTCCTTCAAGGACCGCCTAGATAACAACACACACAACAGCAAAGAGCTCTTCAACATCGTGAAGGAACTCTCCAACCCCAGCTCCAACACCAACGACATCCTGCCTTCGCAAGACCTGTGCGACTCACTGGCCACCTTCTTACACCGCAAGATCGCTGACATTTATGACAGCTTCAGCGCCACGACCACCCCAACAACCACCACCCCCACGACCACCACCCGCACCAACCATCTGCTGTCCTGACCCGTATCAATGACGAGGACACCAGCAAAATCATGAACACCATTCACTCCGGATCACCCTAAGACCCATGCCCTCACCACACAGTCAACAAAGCTAGCACAGCCATTGCACCCCATCTCCAGAGAATAATCAACATCTCCTTCAAGACAGCAACCTTCCCGGAGAGCTGGAAGCACGGAGAGATCAACGCCTTACTCAAGAAACCCAAGGCGGACCCCAAGGACCTCAAGAACTTCCGACCCATCTCTCTGCTTCCATTTCCGGCGAAGGTCACCGAGAAAATCATCAACAAACAACTGACCCGCTACCTCAAGGAGAACAACATCTTGGACCCATCCCAGTCCGGTTTCCGCAGCAACCACAGCACCGAAACCGCCCTCTACGCCTCCACCGATGACATCAGGACCCTGCTTGACACCGGAGAAACAGCGGACCTCATCCTCTTGGACCTGTCAGCCCCCTTGACATGGTCTGCCACAACACACTATGAACACGCTTACACAACGCCAGAATCCAAGAGAAGGCCCTGGACTGAACCACATCGTTCCTCTCCGGCAGAACTCAGAGCGTCCGCCTCCCCCCCTTCCGCTCCAAAGCCACCGAGATCACCAGCGGAGTACCCCAGGGATCTTCCCTCAGCCCGACGATGTTCAACATCTACATTGCACCCCTCGCCCACGTCGCCCGACAGCATGACCTCAACATCATCTCCTACCCCGACGACACCCAGCAGATCATCTCCCTCACTAAAGACCCTCACACCGACAAAACCAACCTCCACGAAGGAATGAAGGACGTTGCTGAATGGATGAAGAACAGCCGACTGAAGCTGAACTCAGACAAGATGAAGGTCCTCATCCTCTGCCCCACCCCCTCAGCCTGGGAAGACTCCTGGTGGCCGACAACACTGGGAACAGCACCGACACCCACCGACCACGCACGCAACCTAGGGGTCATCCTCAACTCCACCCTCTCTATGACTAAGCAGGTCAACGCCGTCGTCTCATCCTGCTTCAGCACCTTCCGAATGATCTGCAGCATCTTCATGTGGATCCCCACCGAAACGAGAAAAACAGTCACCCAGGCCCTCGTCACCAGCAGGCTGGACTACGAAACGCCCTCTACGCAGGAACATCAGTCAAGTTCCTAAGACGGCTGCAACGCATCCAGAACGCCTCAGCACGCCTGATCCTCAACGTCCCCTGCCGCAGCCACATCCCCCCCACCTGAGAGACCTGCACTGGCTCCCCATCAACAAGAGGGTCACTTTCAAGCTCCTCCTCCACGCGCACAAAGCTCTTCACAACACCGGCCCACCATATCTCAACAGACAACTCAGCTTCTACACCCCCACCCGCCAGCTCCGCTCCACAGGCCTCGCCCTCGCCACCGTCCCTAGCATCCTAAGAATGACCACTGGCAGCATATCATTCTTCCACCTCGCTGCCAAGACCTGGAACACCCTCCCCACAAAACTACGGCAGACCAAAGACCTACTGACCTTCAGAAGACTCCTCAAGACCTGGCTCCTCGATCAGTAGCAGCACCCCCCCCCCCAGCACCTTGAGACACTAATGGGTATGTAGTGCACTTTATAAGTGTCTTGATTGATTGATTGATTGTTACACTAGAGTGACGGAAGAGCCATTCTCGTTTGCTCCCTATTCTGGCCTTGGAGTTGATACATGCCATCAATAAAACTCTTGTTATAGCATCCATAGGGCCTTCTCGCTTCTGTTTCCGCCCGTTCCCCTGACAGGTAATGTCAGAAGTGGGATCGGGAGAAATGGAGGCAGTGGTTAACAAGATGGCGGAAGGACAGGAGAGGCTTGAGAAGATCATGACCAGGTTCCTAGAGACAGCAGAGACAGAGAGGGAAGCATTGCACAGGAACCTTATGGGACAGGGCCAAACGCAGGAGACCACCAGTGGGAAGCTGGCAGAGGTGCTTGGACAACCCAGAGGATCCACAGCACCTCCTTCTGTGGGGGTCTAGAAGTATGTGCAATGAGAGGACCTGGATTTCTTCCTCTCAAACTTTGAGAGGGTTGCCAGAGCCGGCCTGTGGCCAGAAGACCGGTGGGGACAGCATTTAAGTCCACTACTCAAAGGAGATCTCCAGTCAGCCCATCAGGCTGCTAATCCCCTTGGGAATACTCCCTATTCTGATATTAAAAGGTGTATTCTTGAACGCATGGGCATTGACGAGGAGCCCTATCGCATGAAGCTACGTCACATCTGAGAAGGGCCACAAGAGAACCCCAGAGCCCTACGGTATAGGATAAAGGATGTCACCGACAGATGGCTAAAACCATTGACCTCTTCCAAGGTAGCCATACTAGAGAAAATCTATCTTGAACAGTTTTTCACTTCACTGTGCACTCCGATACAATGGTGGGTTCGCCAGCATGCTGTCCTGTCATTGGATAAAGCCGTAGAAATTGCGGCAGCATTCTTTAGGGCTCAAGAGATGCAGAAGGGCGAGGAAGAAGGGAATTGGAAGCCACCAGGGAACCTCCCCACGAGAATCCCCAGACCTCCCCATTACCCCAGACGACCAGAGACAGTGACCATGGTAACAAACCCTACAACCCCAGTTCCTCGGCTTCCTGTACTGTCAGGGCCCCAATGTTTTCATTGTGGTGCTTTTGGCCATATCACCAGAATTTGTCCCCAGAAGGTAGAATCAATGGAGGTTGGACACTCTATGGCTTTGTGTTGTTCCCCAGGGAAGAATACACATCCATTTCATCGACCAGTGGCCATTAACGGGTGAGCATAGAGATGCCCTGGTTGATACAGGATGTCGCCAGAGCGTCATGAGATCTCAGGATGTCCCAGGAGGGACCCACACACCACGGGGATAGTCACCATCCAGTGCATACACGGAGAAAGCAAAACCTATCCCATGACTGATTCGGCAATACAACACCAACCAACCCAAACCCCTGTGACAATGAAGTTGGGCCTCCTACCTCACCTACCTGAACCCGTAGTATTGGGAACTGACTATCCTCACATACATAACTTGCTCCATGACACTTGGAAAGAAGGGGCCGAGTGGAGAATAGAGGCTCCTTTTTTCCCAAATAGCAGATCCTGGTTGGAATAGGGGAAAATATAGGAAGAGTAGACAACAAATGAGGAAAGAAAAGAAAGATTGGTATCCAGACCTCCTAAGCCATACAAATACACCTCTGTGGGAACATTGCAGGAATTTCCGCTCTGCACTACAAGAAGATAACACCCTACAAGAAACCTGGAGACAAGCAACTGAACAAGAGGACCCTCTACAAGTAGGTACCCAGTTCTTTGTCCAAAAGGTGTTGTTATATGGAAAAGGGGGGAAAACTTAACTGTACAGTTATTGGTACCTCTTCCTTTCATGGACGAGTTTCTATACCTAGCACACAGCCATCTGTTGGGAGGGCATTTTGGGGGAGAAGAGATCTAGAAATCCACATTGGAACGGTTTTATTGGCTGGGAAATTATCAGCAAGTAAGGAAATATTGTAGAGAATGTTCGATCTGCCAAAAAACCAGTCGCTACACTTGATTGACGTTCCCTTCTCTAGGGTAGGAATGATTATCCTTGGCCCTCTTCTCCCTTCACGTAGTAGTCGCCGTTATTTTTTAGTTTTGGTAGACTATGCCACCCGGTTTCCCAAAGCTGCAGCCCTTAGACCGCCCAACACTACTCAAGTGGCCAAAGCTATGATCAACATCTTTTATTGGTTGGGTTTCCAAAAGAAATTCTCACAGATCAGGGTACGCCCTTCCCATCAAAACTCATGAAACGGGTGTGTCAGCAGTTGAATATTAAGCAGATCCATACTTCCACCTATCATTCCCAGACCGACGACTGGCAAAGAGATACAACACCACCTTGAAAGTCACGTTAAGGAAACTGCTGAACCTAGGAGCCCGAAAATGGGAAGAGATGCTTCCCTTGACTTTGTTTGCCATACGATGTGGACAACGAAAAAGCCTAGGCTATTCCCCCTTTGAGCTGCTGTACAGGAGGCCACCACGTACCCTTATGGACATGGCAGGAGAAGAATTGGAGGAGGAAAAAGAAAGAGCCAAGACCCTATTGGATTATGTTGCCGGCTTGAAAACCCAGCTCAACCTAGTGTGAGCCATTGTAAAGGCTAACTTGGAACAAGCACAAATCAATCAGAAGGTTCAGTATGATAATACCGCTAAAGACAGGTCACTACAAATAGGCAACATGTTATTATCCTAAGACAAACGTCGGAACATAAATATTTGAGCCAATGGCAAGACCCCTTTAAAGTGCTGGAAAAAGTGACTCCCATCACCTATAAGATAAAAATGAGCCTCTCGGGAGAACACACCCAAATATACCACATTAATCTTCTAAAAAAAATGGTGAGTCCACTCCCTGTTCTGGCGGGAACGAATCCCGAACCACTAGCGAACAAAGCGTAGATAGGAAACTACCCAACCCATTGAGGCAAGAACTGAAGGAAGCCCTGCTACCGGTCCAAGAGGTGTTTTCCGTAGTGTAGGTCCGTAGCGGTACGAATCCCAGGCCAAAGGGCAACAGAGGGGGAGGGACAGAAGGAAGGGTTTCTTCCACAGCAACTCTCATTGATTGCCCTCACATCCCGACTTACCTGGCAAAGTACCATTCTCAACCAGTGATACTGTATACCCGGGGGCACTTACGATCACCTTGTTGGGTACACCAATTGGGCACCTTTCTTTTGCATCTTGAGTGCTTTCCTCTTCCTTTAAGGTTTCCCTTTTTCCTCACTCCTTGGCCGGTCCCTCACGCTGTGTGGTGGTACCTCTGTTTGCCAAGTTGAACACTAGTACTGACCGCTGCTTTTGATCTCTCTGTTTTTTTTTTTTTTTAGCTGAACGTCGGGACCCGAACAGACAACGACCGGGAAGGGGCAAAGACACCGGGGACAGGCAGACCTACAGGACTTTTCTACAAATCAGTCAAGACTGTGCTTTGGACTGAGTTATACCTGAGTGACGGATGAGCCACTCTCGTTTTCTCCCCTTTCTAGCCTTAGAGTTGATACATGCCATCAATAAAGCTCTCATTATAGCATGCATATAGCCTCCTCACTTCTGTTTACGCCTGTCCCTCCGACAGGTATTCTCAAACATGACAACTTCAGGGAGCAACCGGGCTGGACCTGCTACAAACAAAAATTTCATCTTTGTCCTGGCCATTTCCTTAGCAGTCTGATCTGCAAAAGCATTTCCTTTACCAACGTCATCAGTAACCTTCCTGTGGGCACTACATTTCATCATGGCCAATTTCTTGGGGAGCGTTAAAGCGGACAAAAGCCTCAATATGAGGTGCCATGCTGACTCTTGGTGCTATGAGAAGTAAGGAACCCTCTCTCTGCCCAGAGTTGCCCAAAATTATGGTGACCCCGAAGGCATACTGACTGTCAGTACAGATGTTGACTACCAGTCCCTCGCTCAATTCACAAACTCGAATAAGAGCAGCAAGCTCAGCATCTTGAGCTGACTGATAGGGGACCCGTGATGTCTCTACCACCCTGCACAACGTAGTGATAGCATAAGCTGCCGTCGTGGTGCCATCTGGTAACTTAAATCAAGAGCCCTCAACATATAGTTCTCCTTGGAGGTCAGATAAGGGAATATCAGTTAGGTCTACCCATCCCTTTGTCTCTTCTTCCGTCAGGTAGATACAATCATGCATATCTACTGCATTGTTCTCAGAAGGGAGAGGTAGTAACGTGACTGGATTCACCACAGTTTACAGTCAGACTGAGAATTGTATCATGTATGGTATACGTGGTCAACTCGTCTGATACTAAGGTTACAAGGATTACCTGTATCAGAAGGTCTGGTGAGACTAAGAAAACCATATTGAGCAGAAGAACTAAGTGTTGCCCTGAGCATAATAAACTATTTTGTGAACTACTTATCATATGAGACTGAAGAATTTTTATAAACGCACTTCAGAGAGTGTGCTTTACATGGCAAAATAAATACACCCACTCAAATAGAGTACCAAGTAATGCCCCCTTTTTTTAGGACTAGAAAAAATGAATAGCTCAGTAGTGCGGTGAACATCTTTAATGGTTTCAATTTATTTAAACTCTTTATTATTCTGTTGTAAAAACTGATAATTATCAATCACAACAATGTGTTCAGCACACACGAAGGTTCTGTCTCTAGCTCCACCCGAAATGAACTACAAATCCCATGATCGTCTACTCACTTTGTAGCCTTGTCACAATGTCAAATTAGATCAGGGCCATCTTGTAGGTTAATCAGCAAAACCGCTGCAAAAATAATTCAATCCAGAATGAACTAGAATTCCCATGACCTATCTGGTCATTTTGTAGACCTTTATTTATTTATTTGTATTTTTTAACAGTTTTATATAGCGCTGGTTAGACCCGGAGGTATCAGAGCGCTTTACATGAGCATCAGATCATAGTTACAGGTTACATCATTACAAAGGTTACACAGTTATTAGAGCATGGCAACATAGTTACTTGTAAGGTCAAGATAAACAATAGGCACAAATAAGAAAGGAGAAAAGCAGGCAAGGGGAAAGATTCAGGGGAGGGGGAAGGAGCTGGGGAAGTAGACAGGTAATGAAGGCGGGAAAGAAGAGGGAAGGGTGAAGGATATCACATGGAAAGAGGAGGGGAAGAGCGACGGGGACACAAACCGGTAGACGAGTCAAGGCAACATCCAAAGTCCAGTAAGCTGTGATCCCAGGAGAAGTGGTATCACTTCGCTATCTCTGTTGCGGGAGGCTCCCTTTACGCAGTGGACTCTCTCAGAGGGGTCTCTGAGACTCCAAGGCCTACATACTGGATCCTTCCCCAAAAAGGGGAGAGGGAGTGCTTTGGCAAGGGGCGCCATACCATACCTCAGCTGTGAGTGGCTCCCTTGGCGCAGTGGACTCTCTCAGCGGGTACGCTGAGACTCCAGAGTATAAATATTGGATCTTTCCCCAACAAGGGTAGAAGGAGTGCGTTGTCAAGGGGGAAAAAGGACAGGGGGCTAGGCAGACTAGCAGGCAAGGTGAGAGATTCAGGGGAGAGTAGAAAGGAGCTAAGAGCTAGGGAGGTAGACAAAGGGAGAAAGAGTACTAAATGGGAACACATTTTAATGATGAGTTATCATATAGCGCTGGCTAGACCCCATGGAATCAGAGCGCTTTACATGAGGGACAGTAATGTTGCAAATCAGTTAAAAGTTACATAAGTATCAAGAAAAGCATTTAAAGAACATAGGGGACAAGGTGAATGGAGCAGGAAGAGTAAGGGGATAGGGTAAAGGGGTAGGAGTAAGACAGGACATAGAGACGAGGAGAAAATCTGCCCAAGGTCCGGCTGGGTAGGTGACGGAAGGGAGGGGGAGTCCACAACCTATCTTCTCTTTAGCTATATGATAGCTCCACCGGGTATCAGCCAAATCGTTAGGTCTCAACAGTCTTGGGTAAGTTCCGCAGGTTCCAAGTCCTGATGTGTAGGCAGGTTAGGGGATAGTTTAAAGGTCCGTTCAATGTCCAATTGTTGTCCCAGGGAAGTAAAACAACGTGTAGGGGACCACTATGGAAGCCATCTTGGGGTCAAGCAGGGGACTGTTCTGTACACTGGTACACTGGTGGCCATCCTAAGGGTAGGCATCAGGCAGTTAAAGTCAATATCCAGGACAGGGGCCTCCAGAAAATAACAAATTCAGCGTGCACACACCATCACATGCACAGGCAAGCACAAGTGCACACCAATGTGAGCACACACTCTCATATGTGCACTGACGCATACAGAGAAGTACATAGCCAGAAACATCCAACACAAACACACATAAAATCCCATGATCTAATACTAAAACACCCAAATACATGCACACGCAAACCCCTTCATATGTACAGACATGCACAAGCACACACAAATGCGGTCACTCTCATATACACGCAAACACTCACAGACGTACATACAGAAACTATAAAAAAACAAAAAAACACAAGAACACATACAATCACATGCTCCAGAGTAAAAATACCCAAGGACATTCACACAAAAACATGCACACACACACACCATCAAACGCACAGACATGCACAAGCACACAACAAATGTGAGCACATACTCTTATACGCGAACAGAGGGCGCACATACAGAAACATCCACACGCACAAGCACACATACAATTCCAAGCTCTAATACAAAAACACTCAAATACATGTACACACCATCACACGCACAGACATAGGCACACATACATAAACATCGGCATGCACAAACACAAGCATACATAGAATCACATGCTCTAATACAAAAACATCTCAGTTGCAACTAAACAATTTTTGACTGTAGAACAGCATTTGGAAGCACTGAGGCACTTTCGAGGCTCTTCTGGTCGCTGACCCTGCAACCACAGCGGCACTCCCTGAACCTTCCAGGACTTTGCAGGACGACTCGCCGCACCCGCTCCGCGGGTGCCGCTTCGCTGCTTTGGACACCGGCTACCGGGTGAGTGCGGTCAGCGGGGCTGCGAGCGTGCAGGGGACTCCATTGCCCAGGAGTCCCTGCTAGACCATTGCTGACATCCGGTCCGCTCTCCCTGCTGCCGCCCCCCGCCCTCTGCCGCTTAAGAACTCTGTTCTCCCCTTCACCTGCGGGACGCATTTGGAAGCACTGAGGCACTTTCGAGGCTCTTCTGGTCGCTGACCCTGCAACCACAGCGGCACTCCCTGAACCTTCCAGGACTTTGCAGGACGACTCGCCGCACCCGCTCCGCGGGTGCCGCTTCGCTGCTTTGGACACCGGCTACCGGGTGAGTGCGGTCAGCGGGGCTGCGAGCGTGCAGGGGACTCCATTGCCCAGGAGTCCCTGCTAGACCATTGCTGACATCCGGTCCGCTCTCCCTGCTGCCGCCCCCCGCCCTCTGCCGCTTAAGAACTCTGTTCTCCCCTTCACCTGCGGGACGCATTTGGAAGCACTGAGGCACTTTCGAGGCTCTTCTGGTCGCTGACCCTGCAACCACAGCGGCACTCCCTGAACCTTCCAGGACTTTGCAGGACGACTCGCCGCACCCGCTCCGCGGGTGCCGCTTCGCTGCTTTGGACACCGGCTACCGGGTGAGTGTGGTCAGCGGGGCTGCGAGCGTGCAGGGGACTCCATTGCCCAGGAGTCCCTGCTAGACCATTGCTGACATCCGGTCCGCTCTCCCTGCTGCCACGCCCCCTTGTTTTACTCGGCCACTTATTTATTGTTCCAGCACTCCCGCAGCGCGGGACGCAGCCCGGGGCGAAGACTGGGCAAAGACAGGGCCGTTTGAGGCCGTTCGAGGTCTGAGCGGTCTGGTCTGGGCCCCCTCTCTTACACTCTTGCCTCGCACCCTGTGTTTGCCTATTTTTTGCCCGGGTTGCTAGCCACAGTAAGGCCACATGTGTACCCGCGTTACACGTTACAGGGCGGCCAAGGGAGGGTTGGCCCACAATGGGCCTATGGACGACTTCATTACGCGGACAACCAAGGCGATAGACCATGAAATCGATGAACTGCAAACTAGAGTGTCCCTTGACTTGGAAGCAGCCAGGAAGCTGTCACTCGAATTTGCCTCCCATAAGAAATCCTCTCTCGGTCACATAGCTACTGCTATTTCCCCTAATCGCATTTGCATGCGGGAGGGTGCTATAGCGGTGGTTGATGTCCACGATATGCCTGTTCTGCCCACTCCCCCTCCACTTCTAGGTCTACCTGCTCTGCCTGACGGCCCGCTCACTGTTGAGGATAGCCCTCTTGTTCCCCCCATTTCTTCCCCACAATCACTTGATATATCTCTGGCCTCCACCTCATATGGCGGTCTTGATAACATTCAGGTGAATTCCAATAAGAGAAAACGTTCTCCCAGTCCAACTTCCCCCCGGAAAAAACTGCCAATGCAGGGTGCCAATCTGCCCACCAGTGATAACACAATAGCTGATGCCAGTCCGGCTATGTCTTTCCTCTCCCCATTGGTTCCTTGTGGTGAAAATATCGTGGGGCAAGTCCCTCTAGATTCTGGAGGCACCCCACCACCGGAGAGATCAGACCCGGGTTGGACTAATCAAGAAGGGAGGGAGAGGGAATTTATAGGAGTGGTTTGGGAGTCTCTAAAAAATCTCCTATCTCCCCTGGATTTAAGGCTTTCTCGTATAGAGAACAATCTCCTTGAGATGGAGAAAAGCATTATCGCCTTGGCCACTCTTGGCCTGAGAGGCCTTGAACGCCAGGGTTTGATCGATAGTAATATGGTTACACAGGCTCCTACCCCATCTCCTACAGCTATCCCTGGTTTGCCCCCTAATCCCACTCTGTCCTGTCCTACCCATCCTATCCCCAAACCCCGCACCAAGAGTCTCATTCCTGCAAACCTGCCCCCCCAGGCCAGGGCTAACACCCTAAATGCTCCAGCACCACAATCGCTTATTGGCACTACATTAGCTGCACTGAGAGCCCAGAACTCAATTAGCTCTAGCTCCCGCCCTACCCAGGCCCCCCGGAACAACACCACACCAGCCGCACTGAGAGTTCAGAACCCAGCTAGCTCTAGTTCCCGTCCCGTCCAGGCCCCCCGGAATAAACCCCCTACTCATTCTGCTAGGGGTCCTCACACCAGGAGCAATTTTCGAGGAGGTTATATCGACCTTCCTCCTGAAGCAAATGATTATATGGTGGTTTTGACGGGTGTCCCGGAATTGGAGAATGGCCAATACGAAGACCAGCATTCCCTACGCAATAAAGTTATGCATTGGCTTAACACTTATAGACCTATCCCCAATGGTAGGAGGAGTAGAGTCCTAACGACACGAAGAGTTCCATGGGTGGGCACCACGAGGAAATCGACCCCCGGTGACTGTATAGTCGTAACTTTTGATGATGTGTATACGGCCAGGCATATCTGGTCTCCTGGGAACCAAGATTGGGGTTCCTCTATTGCCCCGAGGCCTTTGTCATTCTTCTATCCCCCCCGTGCTGTATGTCCGCAGGGGGGTTCTTGGCCTACAGCCCCCCAACAGCCTAGTTGGGGATACTTCCCCACTGCGTTTAACCCAAACAGTGGTTGGCCTGGAAATGTAACCTCAGATAGGTTTGGCAGCCTGGAGGATGTCGATTGACTCCTAACGCCCCCAGCAACAGCACTACTAAGCAACCCCAATGGTCTCGTATTGGAGACGGGGAGATCATCCTTGGCGGCCACCGTGGGTGTGATTAGTACTTCCCCTCCTACCCGGTCCTCAATCCAGGCCCCCCTTACACAGGATCTGGTGCACCCTTCCTCAGCTGTTTGTCCTCCCACTACTACCCTAGCCTTAAACCTGATTGCCCCCGATGTCTCGCCACCTGCAGCTTTTCTCCAATCTTCCAGGGTCGATGATATCCATGTCATCTCTCCAGTTTCTGAGCCACAGTCTGGCAAGACCTTGACAGGTGTTCCCCAGCTTAAAATCTTAAGCTGGAATGTGGCAGGGCTTGCCCGGAATTTTGACAAACCTGATTGGATTTCCTTTATGGAGCCTTTTGGGATCTGCCTTCTACAAGAAACTTGGTGCCTGGAGCCCGTGCACAGGGTCGGCTTTACCACCTACTCTGTGCCGGCCTCCAGGTCCAAAGGCAGTAAAGGCCGTCCTTCTGGCGGCCTTCTTATCTGGGTTAGTGTTTCGCTGGGGCTTACAGTAAAACACATAAATTCACCATCTCCAGATCTCTTGAGACTCACTATTCAATGCCCGGGGGGCAAGACCCTAGAGCTTTTCAACCTATACTTAAGGGGGGCCAGGGCGGGGAACTTGAGCCCCTTGTCTTTAACTGGAGTTGAAGAGGAGCTAACTGGCTGTAACATTGACTCCTTCATTATCCTGGCCGGGGATTTTAATTGTTGTTTCGAGCCTCTGGCCAGTGATGACATTTTGGACACATGGGAGGACGATGCCAAGAGAGGCATTCCCTTGCTTGCTCTCGACCCCATCAAGAAATGGACACAGAATGCCATTGATATTAACGCACTTTGCTTGGAAAACGCCCTCAGAGCCACCAATGGCCGTTGCAAGTCTGATACTGGGGGTGCACACACATTTAACAGGACTGGACACACCTCCAGAATCGACTACGTGCTGCTAAACTACAACCTGTGGGAATATGTCCTTGATATGGTTGTCCAACAATCCACGGATAGCGACCACAATCCTTTGATCCTCTCGCTTGCTCCCCCGTGGGATCTAGGGGCCACAGCATTATCTCGGCCAACCTGGAAATCATCCCACGAAGTTGTTCCATCTAACTGCGGGAGGCGACTGAAGTGGGCTAAGGTTGCTTCTGATGTTACAAGAATGGCCCAAGTACAGTCCTTAATGATGGAAGCTAAGTGTATCGCTGGCACGCAGGACTCTGACACTCCTATCCTCGTGCCATTTGTGGAGACTATTGTATCGCTTAGCAATCTTTTTCTGGTTCCTCAGGGGAGGGGGGGGTCCAAGCGGAGAAATGAGACTAGGGGTAGAGATCAATGGTACACCCACGCTTGCCGCCAAGCAAAAAGTGAGCTAATCGTGGCGGTCAGTGCTAAAGACCCGGCTTTGATTTCACTAGCTAGAAAAAACTACAAGAAGACTCAAGTTGCGGCAAAGGTCACTCACGAAACTAACTTCTGGAGTGATTTAATGGAGGCTGGCTCTAGAAAGGACTCAAGGGCTTTCTGGGCTCTGATTAGAGGTAGGGACAGGCCTGTTGACTCCCTGCTTACATGTAATATCACAGGGGAGGTTTGGCTGGCCCACTTTTCTAAACTCTACTCTAACTCCCTGGGGGTACTGGGTCCAAGTGGGAGTACTAGTCATATAGTGTCAGCTGATAGCTCTCATCCTGGCCCCACTTTTTCAGCTAGGGAGGTGGAGATAGCAATCAAGTGTATCGTCCCCAACAAGGCGGCAGGCCCAGATGGAGTTCCCGGTGACTTGCTTCGTAGCAACGTAGAGGTTTGGAGCCTATACATTGCTAAACTCCTGAATGAGGCAATGGTGGGTGGCGGTTTCCCGGATTCTTGGAGGGGTGCGGAAGTTGTCCCCATTTTTAAAAAGGGCTGCAGGGACGATCCGGCCAACTACCGACCCATAAGTCTGCTTGATTCCACCCAGAAGGCAGCAGGGAAGGTAGTTTTGGGTAGGATCTTGCAGTGGGCCGAGGAAATGAAGGTTTTGTCTGACTTTCAGGCCGGCTTCAGATCTGGAACCGGCACGATTGAGCAGACATTCCGTTTCCTAATGCTTTATTGGAAAGTGGTCAAACTGGGCAAGGGCAGTCTGTATCTCGCTTTTATCGATTTACGGACTGCCTTTGACCTTGTTCCACGTAACCAACTGTGGGCTGTACTTGAGGGTATGGGCATGCCCGCGTATTTGTTAGCCCTAACTATCAAATTCCACGAAAGCAATTTTGCCCAAATTAGATGGGGTCAGCAGGGCCAAAAAACATCTCGGATTCCTGTTGACAGGGGCGTCCGTCAGGGGTGTGTGCTAGCTCCCACTCTGTTTTCTCTATATCTAAACGGAGTGGTAGAGCACCTTCTCCAACTATCAGCAGATGCTCCCTCCCTGGCGGGCAGGAAGATACCAACGCTCCTGTTCGCAGACGACACCCTGTTGATTTCGAAATCCCCGAAGGGCCTCCAAACTCTGTTAACGAGGTTCCAGGGCTTCTGTGACGCAAGGGGCTTGGCTATTAACATCAATAAAACCAAGTTCCTTGTGCTGAATCCCCCCAGGAAGACAGTCTACCCGCCATCTATAGACGCAGTACCTTTAGAAAGGGTCAGGGAATTCGATTATTTAGGAATCAGACTTTGTGATACCATGTCTTGGAAGGCGCATCATCAAAAATCCATCTTGACATACAGGAGGGTTACGGGCGCTCTCCTAAAAGAGCATCGCGCCTCACCCCTTAAACCAATCGGGGTGATACTCGACATCTACAAGGCAAAGGCTGTGAGTGCGGCATTATATGGGGCTGAATTGTGGGGCACCCAGAAATCTGATACTCTATTCCATCTGGAGAATAAGTTCCACAAAGATTTAATGCGGCTCCCCCATAGCTCTCCCACTTTACCCCTTCTACTCGATACAGGAACACGATCCATAGCCGATCAGGCCAAGCTACGTCCCCTCCTTCTGTGGGCCCATATATGGAATGTCCCTGAACTTTCAAGCTATGCGGATGCACTAAGTGAACTTCTTTCAACCCCGGGCTGGCATAAGATCGGTTGGCTCCTTGGTGTAAAGCGCCTCCTTTGTGACTTAGGCCTGGATGATGCCTGGGCCAGTAGATCTTCGCCACCCAAACAGCTGTTAAAGAAAATATTCTGGTTGTGGGTGGATAACGAGAGAGTGACCCAACCGAATCTGTGCAGATCAGCTGAGGAGTTTTTGGCTACCAAATCCCGCCCCTTCAGAGAACCCTACCTTGATGTGATTTTGAATCCATCAGATAGGGCGTTGTATTTCAAATTTAGGGCCGGGGTTTTGCCCTTAGGCACAAGGACAGCTAAATGGAAACCACCATGGCAAACTGTAGAAACTTGCCCTTTCTGTACAACTAGGGATGAATCTATTCCCCATTTGTTGTTCGAATGCCCAGCCTATGCTGCTCCCCGTCGCAGATGGTTGAAACCGCTCTGCGCGAGGCTGGGCACTCGGTCACATTTGGAGGCCTTACAGTTGTTAAGATCAGACCCTCATCCACTGTTTGCTTGTGGCCTGGCAACATTTCTGGGGTGGGCTTGGAGGATAAGAACTGCGAGGAGAAAGATCCTCCAGTAAGGATACCAATCTACATTCCAGTGGCCTGACTGCTTTTCGTATGTGTCCCTTCACCACTATTTCTATCAGAAATTGATAATTTTATACTTGCATAAATGTTTTTAGAAAGGTTGTTATCTACTAGGTCGTATATTTTTAGTACCCTTCTTGAGATCTTGTCAGTTTTGATGTATAACTGTTTTTATGCTCACTTTGATTTTTACTGTAATGCTTTTATGAAATGAAATATTTCGAAATAAAGCTATACAACAATCCTAGGAGACCACGTCTCTATATGCTCCCCAAAATTCATAAAAATTTGCACAACCCGCCAATGAGACCGATAGTGACAGGGTGTGGTACCATCTTTGAACCCCTAGGATATTACATAGATCAGTTTCTACAACCTTTTGTACAACAATGGCCTTCGTATGTGAAGGACACCAATGATTTTTTGCTGAAATTGCAAACCATACCAATGACCAGTAAGATGTTGCTATGTACAATAGATGTAAAATCTTTGTATACTTCTATTCCACATTTATCCGGTCTGGAAGCTGTCAAATGTGCATTGTTATGTCAATCCACCATCAGAGCTAATAAAGTTTTCATTTTAGAAATACTTCATTTCTGTTTATATCACAGCTATTTCCAATGGGAGGAGAAGTTTTTTCTGCAACAAAATGGTACCTCTATGGGGTTCGCAGGGACCCCAGCGTACGCTTATACTTTTATTGCCAAATTTGAGTCTGATTTTATCTACAGTGATCAAGAGTGGATGAAACATGCAGCACTATATTGTTGGTTTATCGACGACATTTTTGTCCTTTGGACATCGGATAAAGAATCGCTGGAGAGAAAATTTGTAACACTCAATCAACATGATGAACGCATCCAATTTACACAAAGCATCAGTGACACCTGCATTTCTTTCCTGGATGTAGCCATTCGATTAGAAGCATCTAGCATTCAGACCTAAGCTTTTCGAAAAGATACAGATGTCAATAACGCTTTGTTGTTCCAAAGTTTTCATCCCCAGAATTTAAAAAACAATCTACCTTTCTCTCAGTTCATGAGAATTAAAAGAATTGGTACTGACACAAAAGATTTAGACAAACATCGGGAAATTCAACAGAAAAAGTAAACAGAAAGAGGATATCCCAATGAAGTCTTCATTAAGGCATGGAAGCGCATATTAGCTTATGACCGGGAGAACCTACTAAAGAAAAAAACAAAACAAGCAATTGAAAGACATGTATTTGTCTTCAAATTCTCCACAAGCTCACAGAAAATCAAAAATATAGTTAATCGACTTTGGGAACTACTTCAAAATGAAGGGGATTTTCATGGAATATTTGATCATAAACCAATCTTCGCTTTCACACGCTCGAACAATTTGAAAGAAATCGTAAACACTCCACTGAAACAGAAACAAGAAAAAGTATACAAAGGCATGAAAAAATGTGCTAATTGTGTTCACTGTAACAATGTGGTAGTTGGGTCAACTTTACACCATCCACAGACAGGGAAACCCATTTCATTGTTTCATGATACAGACTGTAACTCTAATGTTCTTATTTACTATATAAAGTGCCACTGTGGGAAACTATATGTAGGAAAGACCTAGCGCAAATTAAAGATAAGAATTTCAGAAAATAAAAGTACCATTAAAAAGCAAAACACTAAAAGTAGTTTAGCAGTACATTGGATGGAGGCTAAACATAGCATAGCCCAACTTCAGTTTGCGGTCTTCGAAAAAATCAAGCAGTATGAGGGCATGGATCTAACAAGATCCCTGCTCCAGAGAGAAACCTACTGGATTAAAAGGTTAGAGACCCAGGATTAAGGGTGGGCGTAAAATCCGTTTCGCGAGCGAATTTGTGGATTTTCGCGAAATCGCGGTAAAATCCGCGAATCAGCGGGGACGAATTTTCTGCCAAGCAAGGGTTACAGCAGCAGGTGCAAAAGTTGAACCTAATTTCTTTGTAACCTTTTACAAAAGGGTTACAAACAAATTAACTTCAACTTGGACATGTCAAGAATTCCCGTCAGGAAGGGGTAAACCAGAACAAGGAAAAAACGGACTACGAATCCCAGGATGCCTAGCGAGTAGATGTTATGTAAACGGGAGAGCCATTACATAACTCAAGGAAACACGCCGTATAAAAGGAGGAACCTGGAGGAAGAACACTGTCGGATATTGTGTTTCCACCGACATACCTGCTTCGTGAAGAGCAGTGTTCCGGAGAGGTACTCCCGTCAGGCAAGAACGGAGGTAGGTCGAGTCGTTACTCCCTGGGTCGTGTCTTGCCAAGCTTAACCTGTTTCTGACCCGGAAGCTCTACCGGACACCCATTGAGCTTCGCCTTGACTTGGCTGAGTCTAGGCGCCTTGGCACTTGCACTGGTAGGAGCCGTAGCTCCCAGCCCGACCCGAGTTACAGGGACTACCAGCTGTGACGCACACCGGGAGGTGTTTGCCGCGTTACAGACTAGGAAGTCCACTGGATCGATCGAGCGGCTGCTCTCGATCCCATTACCATACTTTGATTTGGGCATCAGTGACGCAGCACCAGGAGGTGACTTCGCGTCCCGGTGCAGTACGAAGAAGAGGTTGAGCGGCTGCTCCCTTCAGGTAGAGACCCCGGCTGGGTGTTTCCCTGACTACTCTGTTCTCCCCCGCACTCTTCGTGCCCCTCACAGCATACCGATTGGCATTTTCAGCCATTGCATAATCTGCCCTCTGTTGGCATACACCGGGACCGGTGTATTTGCAGAGGACGGTTAGGACCATCCGTGCTGTGTGTTGGTACCGAAGAAAGACTGGAGGATTCCAGTGACTATATCTTTTGTTTACTTATTGTATTATTTTTGCCTTCATTAAAATAACTAACCGTACACAAGTGGTTGCGTCCTCATTATCGTGTCTGTTAACGATCCTGAGACGTTCAGGACGTTACAAAATATCCGACCTTTATAACAATAACTGTCTCCTGGTCGATAACAGACATGGCAACACTTGATGGCATGCTGGCTGCTTTAGCTGCCATGCAGGTTGAATTGGCAGCCTCTAGGCAAGAAACTGCCGATGTAAAAGCCAGACTGGATGCTATACAGATGGACCCGCTCATGCCCAGCACCTCCCTCACGAACCAAAACCCTGCGGTAGTAGTGGAGATGCCAGTTGCCATACCCTTGGCAACTCCGGAGAGATACAGTGGGGACCCCAACACGGTGCAGGTATTCCTCACACAAGTGGCGCTACATCTATCGTGCAAACCAAAGGCGTTCCCCACGAGTCAGGCCCGGGTGGCTTTCCTTATTTCCTATTTGGCTGGAAACGCGCACAGTGGGCCATACCTCTGGTGAGCAGGGACGACCCCATCTTATGTGACTGGGGTGCTTTCCGCAAAGAATTCCTGAAGGTATTCGACCGAAGGGCAGACTCGTACACGGCGGACCGTGAAATGCTCGAGTTGAGACAGGGATCCAACGACCTGGTACAGTATCTCAACGCGTTCCGTAGGTTGGTTGCGGAAACCAAGTGGCCTGTTGCTAAACAAACGGCGCTCTTTCATCAAGGACTGTGCGATGAGCTCAAGGATGCCGTGGCTCATATAGACCCTCAACCCAAGACATGTGAAGGCCTTATCAACCTGGTATTGCGATTGGAACATAGGCTGAACGAAAGAAAGGGGGATCATGGGAGAAAGGGAAGAGCCCTTCCATCATATGTGACGGTGGGAAATCCCGAAACCTCAACCGCATCCAAGGGAGAACCCATGGACATTAGCGCAATACGAGCGAGTCTCACAGCCACGGAGAAAGAGTCACGCCGTAAACAAGGATTGTGCCTATATTGTGGCAAAAAAGGCCACTACGTACGTGAATGCCCCGCCAAACCGAAGACCTCAAGTTATCGGGCCAACCGGTCGGTAACAGCCGTGGTGGATGTACCGGCGGAAAACTAGAGGACTCCCAGACCAATGAAGGGGCATCTCGGAGTCACACATCCATCCCTTCCCTATCCAACTCTGTCACGAAAGGACAACGACACCTATTTCTCACGGTGCACGTGGGAGTACACGACCAGTGGATACCCGTTGTAGCCATGGTGGATTCAGGGGCCACAGGCATGTTTATGGACTACAACGAGGCGTGCAGGCTAGGGCTAGTGCTTCTTCCCAAAGCTGTACCCGAAGACGTCTATGCTGTAGACGGGAGGCGATTGGTGGTGGGGCCCATCGGGCAGCACACGGGGGTCCTTCCGGTGAGATATGGAAGGAGCCATTTGGAACAAATTGATTTTAACATCATCAGAGCACCCCAATACGGTGTCATATTGGGATTGCCGTGGCTACAGAAGCACAACCCCTCTGTGGATTGGCCAACGCATCGCATCGAAATGACGTCACCATATTGCACACTGCATTGTGGAATACGACCGGAATCCCCTGATGCAGAAGAGAGCGGGAGACAGACTGTGGCTACAGCGGCAGAGAAAGATGTGACACTCCCTCTACACTATCGCAGTTTCGAGGTCGTCTTCGATGAAGTCAAGGCAGAGGTACTCCCGCCGCATAGACTGTTTGACTGCCAGATCGACCTGGTGCCAGGGGCAAGCGTTTCCAGCGGCAGGCTGTATGCCCTGACGGAACCAGAAAACGTGCATCTCCGGGGGTACCTGGATAAACTCCTCAAGCTGGGATTTATTCGTCCGTCCAAGTCCCCGGCCGCCTCTCCGCTCTTCTTCATCCCAAAGACCAACGGGGAGCTGAGAGCCTGTGTGGACTTTTGGGCGTTAAATGCGCTCAAAGGCTGTCCTGATAGAAGCCAAGAAAAGGTACAAGGCTTCGGCTGACAGGAAGAGAAGGCCAGGGCCACTGTACCGTACTGGAGACTTCGTCTGGATATCCACAAGAAACATGCGATTTCGTAAGAACAGTGTGTTCCATCCCAAGTTCATGGGCCCCTATCGGATTTCCAAGTGTATTGGTCCAGTGAACGTGAAGGTGTGTTTACCCCAGTCGTTGCGAATACACCCAGTCTTTCACGTATCATTGATTAAACCAGCAACCTCCAAGCAGACTGAGACACCTAGGCCGATATGCGTGGAATCGGAGGTGGAGTATGAGGTATCGGGCATACTGGCGTCCAAATGGCGTAGGGGCAAGCTGTGGTACCTGGTGGCTTGGAAAGGCTATGGCCCGGAGGAGCAATCATGGGAACCGGCTGGTATGTAACTGTTACCATGGATTTTTTAGCACGCAGTACCGTTACCACGGATCCATTACCACGCAGGATCCATTACCACGGATACCTTTACCACGCATTTTTTTACAACGCAGGTACTATTACAACGCATACCATTACATCGTAAGTTTAGGTAAGTTTAAAGGTAAGTTTTGGGGTATTGGGTTTGGGTTTTGGGGTACAGGGGTATTTTTAGGTTTCAGGGCTGGGTTTGGGTTTTGGGGTACAGGGGTATTTTTAGGTTTTAGGGCTGGGTTTGGGTTTTGGGGTACAGGGGTATTTTTAGGTTTTAGGGCTGGGTATGGGTTTTGGGGTACAGGGGTATTTTTAGGTTTCAGGGCTGGGTATGGGTTTTGGGGTACAGGGGTATTTTTAGATTTCAGGGCTGGGTATGGGTTTTGGGGTACAGGGGTATTTTTAGGTTTTAGGGCTGGGTTTGGGTTTTGGGGTACAGGGGTATTTTTAGGTTTTAGGGCTGGGTTTGGGTTTTGGGGTACAGGGGTATTTTTAGGTTTTAGGGCTGGGTATGGGTTTTGGGGTACAGGGGTATTTTTAGGTTTCAGGGCTGGGTATGGGTTTTGGGGTACAGGGGTATTTTTAGGTTTCAGGGCTGGGTATGGGTTTTGGGGTACAGGGGTATTTTTAGGTTTTAGGGCTGGGTTTGGGTTTTGGGGTACAGGGGTATTTTTAGGTTTTAGGGCTGGGTATGGGTTTTGGGGTACAGGGGTATTTTTAATATATATTTACAAATATAACAATTAAAATTAATGTCATTAATATAATTATTTAATGATTAAATAATGAATAATTAAATTAAATATTACAAAAATAATTATTTCAAATATAATAATGAATAATTAAATTAAATATTACATAAATAATTTTTAAAAATATATTTATACTTACCTATACTTACGTTGTAATGGTAAGCGTTGTAAAAGTATGTGCGTTGTAGTGTATTGCATTGTAAGGGAATCCGTTGTAACATGACCTGCGTTGTAAAAAATCCGTGGTAGTGGTATGCGTGCTAAAAGTACACGTGGTAACGTCATATATCCGAACCGGCTGAAGGGGTCCATGCTCCGCGCTTGGTCTCGTTGTTTCATCGACGGTTTCCTTCTAGCGCTGGCCCCGTGGGGAGCCGCTGAGAGAGGGAGGATGTACTGTCAAGAATTCCCGTCAGGAAGGGGTAAACCAGAACAAGGAAAAAACGGACTACGAATCCCAGGATGCCTAGCGAGTAGATGTTATGTAAACGGGAGAGCCATTACATAACTCAAGGAAACACGCCCTATAAAAGGAGGAACCTGGAGGAAGAACACTGTCGGATATTGTGTTTCCACCGACATACCTGCTTTGTGAAGAGCAGCGTTCCGGAGAGGTACTCCCGTCAGGCAAGAACGGAGGTAGGTCGAGTCGTTACTCCCTGGGCCGTGTCTTGCCAAGCTTAACCTGTTTCTGACCCGGAAGCTCTACCAGACACCCATTGAGCTTCGCCTTGACTCGGCTGAGTCTAGGCGCCTTGGCACTTGCGCTGGTAGGAGCCGTAGCTCCCAGCCCGACCCGAGATACAGGGACTACCAGCTGTGACGCACACCGGGAGGTGTTTGCGGCGTTACAGACTAGGAAGTCCACTGAATCGATCGAGCGGCTGCTCTCGATCCCATTACCATACTTTGATTTGGGCATTGGTGACGCAGCACCAGGAGGTGACTTCGCGTCCCGGTGCAGTACGAGGAAGAGGTCGAGCGGCTGCTCCCTTCAGGTAGAGACCCCGGCTGGGTTTTTCCCTGACTCCTCTGTTCTCCCCCGCACTCTTCGTGCCCCTCACAGCATACCGATTGGCATTTTCGGCCATTGCATAATCTGCCCTCTGTTGGCATACACCGGGACCAGTGTATTTGCAGAGGACGGTTAGGACCATCCGTGCTATGGGTTGGTACCGAAGAAAGACTGGAGGATTCCAGTGACTATATCTTTTGTTTACTTATTGTATTATTTTTGCCTTCATTAAAATAACTAACCGTACACAAGTGGTTGCGTCCTCATTATCGTGTCTGTTAACGATCCTGAGACGTTCAGGACGTTACAGGACACCTGCTGCTAATTGCTTCCTGGCACCTCTTTGCCTACTTGCAACTATTCTCTGACCCTGCTCTGACCCTTGAAGCAGGGTCAGAGAATAGTTACAAGTAGGCAACGAGGCACCTGTCCAAGGAATTAAACCTCATCAGGAAGCACTTACAGATATAAAAAACGGGAAGAAGGGAGAGGATGGCAAATACACCCATTTTGAGTTCTCAGGAGGGGTTAAACTAAAAGAGACCTTTACAGCACAATTTTCATATGCATTTTGCTAAAAATAAAAAGCTGTATGTTCTGTAGGGGCAACTCAGGAATCTGGCCCTTCAGAGATCCGGCCTCCCTTTCTTTCTCTCGTTCTCTCTCTCCCTCTCTCTTTCCCTCTCTCTCTCTCTCTATCTCTCTCTCTCTTTCTATCTATCTATCTATCGATCTATCTATCTATCTATCTATCTATCTATCTATCTATCTATCTATCTCTCCCTCTCCCATAAACGACTGCATGGGTAACTTCGCTATGCAAGCGGCTCGCGAAGACGCAAAAAGCCCCGCGAACACGCAAAAAACCCAGCAAACACGCAAAAAACCCTGCGAACACGCAAAAAAAACAAAAATCCGCGAATTCGCACAAATTCGGGAATTTTGCGGATCGCGAATTCGCAAATCCGCAAATTCGCGGATTGCGAATTTGCAAAATTCACCCATGCTTACCCAGGATCCAAGGGGTTTAAATGAAAAAATAGATTTTTCATGTTTTTTATAAACATAACATGTTCAATGAATAATGTATCTGCACTGCAGCTGAATTGTGAGAAGTTTCTGTATTATTAATAATTTTGTATCAATTTCTGAAAAAGGTTTCAGTCCCCACATGATGTTACACCTGAAGTAGAGCACCAAGATGTTTGTGGTTCGGTATTCTATTAAATTCATTTTAATTTTAATTTTTATTTTATCATTCATTTTTATTTGTGTTTTCATTTTTTATTTTTATTTTTAATTTATCACAAGGGTTTGAATGCGTTGTTTAGAGAATCTTCCGAAGGACGCGGTGGTGATTAGTATTGGTTTGCATTGCAACGCGCATAGTCTTTTTTCAGTGTTAATCGAGCAGCTCAGCGTCCCGCGTCATGACGGCGGGTAGGCGTATTGACACACGGTTAAACAGGAAGTAGTTTTGGCTTCGTAGCGAGCTTCATTCGGACGAGTGAGTTTGTCGAGGAAGGTTGAGTTTACTCAGATGACTGCTGAAAGAACAGAAGGTATGAGGAGATGGCTTGCATAATTCATCCAGAGCGACAGTTCGCATGAAAGTAGGAGAGATTTTAGCAGTAACTTTCTTCCACTTTGATTGCAGAAGTTAGAAATAGAGGACCACCATTTTCTGCACACATTACAGAGGCAGTTAAGATCGAGGTAAGCTTTGTGGATTGTATTTGGTTTTCAACACAAAGAGCATAGCATTGACATTTAAAATTTGTGTTTATCAGGGGAATTAATATTTTGCAGATTGGTTTTTTAACTCGGAGTCGGTATTAAGAAAGGAAGAAGGGTGAGTTTTTTACGAGTGTCTCACATGGGAATTCTCACATGATGGAGGGAGTACAGAGCACTTTCATCATTGTTTTTCATTTCTTTCTTTTTTTACTAAGGTGCAAGATGATGCTCATTATTAAGAGCCAGTTTTGTAAAACATTCAATGGTCCCATGTTTGTTTGTGAGTGTTGACATAAATCATGTAATTTTTTAAAAATGGCCTTTTTTATTTGTTTAGATTTTAGGCCCCTGAAGAAGGGCCCTCTCCGGCCCTAAATGCATTGGGCATTCAATTAAATTTGGTCACAAAGGTCATTACTGTGGAATTCATTGCTTTGTCAATTCATATGCTGATAAATTTAAATGTCGATCAATGGTTGTTCACGACAGAATATTAATGCAAATGTTAATTTATTCAAAGAATAATTGTATTGCTTTCATGCAAGTTTCTGTATGGAGAACATTTGTGTAATCAATTATTTTTGTAAACAGAGGAAGAGATAAAAAACTTTTTTGTTTAAAAATAAAATTGGAAAGTTTTTCCTGCAACAGTGCACAGTGGTCAGGTGTGATTTCACTCGAGGTAGGAAGGTTCCGAGGAAGGCACGGTGAAGGACAAACGTGCTACCACTGTACGCATGCTTTGATAAAGAATTTAAAAAGATTTAGTTAATATGGAGTTTAACCCCTTCCATGCTCATGACGGAATGGTCATGAGCATCGGTGCACCTGTGCTGATAACGGAACCATTCCGTAATGAGGCCAGGGGGACGAAATCCCACTGCTGCAGACAGCAGAGGGATTTCCTTTTCACCCCTTTGACCTTGGGAGCTGGGGGAGAGCTTCCCCAGCTCCCCAGTCCCCCTCCCTGGTTTCTGTTCAATGACGATCAGCGTGCACGTCGCGCTGTCGTCATTGAACACAGACAGAAACTAAAATGAGCCTTTAAGCTCATTTCAGTTTCACTTTCTACATGCTCAGTAGGCTATCTCAGCCCCCTGAGCACGTAGAAAGACGGGAGAGGTATGATTGGAAAGGGGAGAATCTCCCCTTTCCAATGGTACCCTTCCCGAGTGGATCTCTGCTGGGGGATTGCCCCAGGAGGGTGATCCCCAAGCAGGGATCCACCCACTAGACACCAGGGAGGGGGGAGCGGCCCCTTGGGCAAGGGCCTTCACTCCCCCCATTAATAAATTTATAGTATTTAGTCTCTCTGCCCCCCCTGGGGGGCAGATGGGGCAAGAGCCCCCCAATCTGCCACCCCGGGGGGCAGAAAGCCACTATACACCAGGGAGTTTTTTTGGGGGCACTTTTTTAGGGTAGGGGCCGTCCGAAATGGGAGCGCCAATGCCCCCATCCCCCCGGCACCATTACAGCCTTTCTGCCCCACCTGGAGGGAAAATGGGAACAGTAGCCCCCAATTTGCCCCCCGGGGGGGGGCAGAAAGCGCACTATGCACCAGGGATTTTTTGTGTTCACTTTTTTTAGGGTGGTTGCTGCCCGAAACTGGCACGCCAATGCCCCCACCCCACCACCATTACAGACTTTCAGCCCCCCCTGGGAGACAGATGGGGGCAGGAGCCCCCAATCTGCCCCCCCAGGGGGGGCAGAAAGCCCACTATGCACCAGGGATTTTTTTTGTGCACTTTTTTTTAGGGTGGGCCTGCCCGAAACGGGCAAGCCAATGCCCCCACCTTCCAACACCATTACAGACGTTCTGCCCCCCCGGGGGGCAGATGGAGGCAGTAGCCCCCTCGGAGGGGTAAAAAGCCCACTAGACACCAGGGATATTTTGGGGCAAATCTGAATTAGGGTAGGGGCTGCCCAAAATGGGCATGCCAATGGCCCTACCCCTCCCCCACAAAAATGACAGCCTTTTTTCCCCCCAAGGGGGAAGATGGGGGCATTAGCACCCAGTCTGCCCACAGGGGGCGGTAAAAGGCCAGTAGAGGTCAGGGATTTTTTAGGCAAATGTTAATTAGGGTGGGGACATTATTATGCCTGTTTTGGGCACCCCCCACCCTAATTAAAATTTGCCCAAAAAACTCCCTGGTGTCTTGTGGACTTTCTGCCCGCCCTGGGGGGCAGTTGGGGACATTAGCCCCCAATCTGCCCCGCCAGGGGGGGCAAAAAGCCCACTAGACATCAGGGATTTTTTGAAGGGGCAAATATGAAATAGTGTGTGGCTGCCCAAAACGGGCATGCCCATGCCCCCACCCCCTCCGAGCAAAAATTACAGCCTTCCTGCCCCCCTGGGGGGCAGATGGGGCAGTAGCCCCCAATCTGCCCCCCCCCCAGAGGGGAAAAAGCCCACTAGACACCAGGGATTTTTTTGGGCAAATTTTTACTAAGTTGGGGGCATTGGCATGCCCGTTTTGGGCAGACTTCACCCTAATTAAAATTTTCCCCAAAAACTCCCTGGTGTCTAGTGGACTTTCTGACCCCCCCTGGGGGGCATATGGGGGAATTACCTTTAAATCTGCCCCGCCGGGGGGGGCATAAAGCCCACTAGATGCCAGGGATTTTTTTGCGGGCAAATTTGAATTTGGATGGGCTGCCTAAAATGGGCATGCCTATGCCCCCACCCCCTCCCCCACAAAAAAAACAGCCTTCCTGCCCCCCCGGGGGCTGACGGGGCTGTAGCCTCCAATCTGCCCCCCCTGGGGGGGGCAAAAAGCCCACTGGACGCCAGAGATTTTTTGAGGCGGCAAATATGAAATAGTGTGTGGCTGCCCAAAACGGGCATGCCCATGACCCCACCCCTCCCCGCAACAATTACAGCCTTCCTGCCCCCCTGGGGGGCAGATGGGGCAGTAGCCCCCAATCTACCCCCCCAGGGGGGCAAAAAGCCCACTAGACACCAGGGATTTTTTTGAGCAAATTTGTATTAAATTGGGGGCATTGGCACGCCCGTTTTGGGCAGACTCCACCATAATTAAAATTTGCCCAAAAAACTCCCTGGCGTCTAGTGGACTTTCTGACCCCCCTGGGGGCATATGGGGGCATTACCCCCCAATCTGCCCCGCCGGGGGGGGCAAAAAGCCCACTAGACGCCAGGGATCTCTTTGCGGGCAAATTTGAATTTGGATGGGCTGCCCAAAACGGGCATGCCGATGCCCCCACCTCTTCCCCTACAAAAATAACAGCCTTCCTGCCCCCCGTGGGGGTTGATGGGGCAGTAGCCTCCAATCTGCCCCCCCTGGGGGGGCAAAAAGCCCACTAGACACCAGGGATTTTGTTAGGTACGTTTTTATTAGGGTGGGGGCATTGGCATGCCTGTCTTGGGCAGACCCCACCCTAATCAAAATTTTTACTCGGGAGAACAAGGGGAACGCTGGGCGGTAGGACATTTGTGGCGGCACGGAGATCCCACGTAAAAAAGTTTGGAAAAGTGATTTTTTACCTAAATGTAAGGTTTGCAAGGAGTTCTGGGTAGGAAAACGTTTAGGGACCCACGCATGCCATATCTCCTGGACTCCCCCGGGTGTCTAGTTTTCAGAACTGTTTGGGTTTAGTAGTTTTAAAAGTTTTCCGCCGAGCCCCGGGCCAAAAACTCAGGTGCCTCCGACAAAAAGGAAGGTTGTTTTGCTATAGGTTATTTTAAATTCTCCACCATACGATTTGGGATTTTTCCTGTTGCAGCCACTATGCCTACCCACGCAAGTGAGGTACCATTTTTTCCAGGAGACCTGGGGTAACGCGGGATGGGTGGAAACTTGTTGATCCACGTAGATTCCAGAACTTTCCTCCACAGAAATGTGAGGAAAATGCGTTTTGCTTGTCAGTTTTTTAGCTTTGCAAGGGATTCTGGGTAACAGAACCTGGTGGGAGGCAGTCGAGTCACCCCATCCTGAATTTCCCTGGGTGTGTAGTTTTCAAACATGTATAGGTTTGCTAGGTTTCCCGAGGTGCCGGCAGAGCTAGGGTTAAAAAACGAAAGGTAGGCTCTTTGCCAAAAAAGGGCACGTTTTCACTACAAAATTGAGGTGCGACCACGTTGCGTTTTGTGCTGTTTCCTGTCGCAGTCACTAGGCATACCCAGGCAAGTGAGGTACCATTTTGTTTGGGAGACCTGGGGAAACGCTGGGTGGGTGGATATTTGGTGATCCACGCAGATCCCAGAACTTCCCACCACAGAAATTTGAGGAAAATGCGTTTCTTGTCAATGTTTTTGCTTTGCAAGGGATTCTGGGTAACAGAACCTGGTGAGAGGCAGTCGAGTCACCCCATCCTGAAATCCCCTGGGTGTGTAGTTTTCAAAAATGTATAGGTTTGCTAGGTTTCCCTAGGTGCCGGAAGAGCTAGGGTGCAAAAACTACACCTAGGCACTTTGCCATAAAAGGGTAAATTTTTAACTGCAAAATTGAGGTGTGACCACGTTGAATTTGGCGCCATTTCCTGTCGCAGGCACAAGGCCGACCCACACAAGTGAGGTACCGTTTTTATAGGGAGACTTAGGGTAAGTCAGATTTGTAAATCAACTGTTATTACCTATTGACTTTTCATGCATTTCTCCGTTCCCAATAAAAGACATTGTGTAAAAAAATATATTTTTGAAAAATGACCAATAATTCTCATGCTAGTATGAGTATTCCCAATTTTGAAAATGTGCAAATATATACTGTTTCTAAACTCTATAATTTGTACCCAATTCAGAAATACATAGATGTCTTTCATACCGATTTTTCCATGAATACATTTTCCAAGAATAAGTGCTCTATACCCAGTAAATAATAAAATGCCATTGCAAGTTGCTGCTCAGTTTTTGGCTCTGGGTTCATCGGGTTCTTGGTGAAACTACAAGTCCTATATATCCCCACAACCAGGAAGGTCAATCAAATGTAACGGTATATTGCTTTCCTAGAGCTGTAAAAATTACAAGAAGTTATAGGTGAAAACGTTGAAACAAAAGGCTGTTTTTTTCATCCAATTTTCAATTATTCAAAGATTTAACTGTTAGTTTTTATAAGGAAACCTTCATGGATTTAGACAAATGACCCCTTTCTGAATTTAGAATTTTGTCTACTTTTCGAAAATGTATAGCTTTCCAGGATCCATTATTGCTTTCAAATTCATTTCTACCATTAACTTGAAAGCTCTAAAAATAGCAAAAATAGGCTATGTCTCAGAAAAATGCCAAAACTGTGTGAAAAATGTTGGTTCTCTGACAAAAGACTGTCATTCCTTAAAAGCTGAGAAAATGGAGATTTCAGCCCCACAAACCCTTTTTTGATAACATTTGCAGGGAAAAACCCAGAGGCTTTCATTTGCAGCCCGTTTTTCCCATTTTCCTGAAAAAAACTAAGATTTCACTGTATTTTGCTTAATTTCTTGGACCCCTCCAAGGGAATCCACAAACACTGGGCACCTTTAGAATCCACATGATGTTGGAAGAAAAGGACGCAAATTTGGCGTGGATACCTTATGTGGTCAAAAAGTTACAGAGACCTAAGCGCGCACTACCCCAAATCGCCAAAAAAAGGCTTAGCACAGGAGGGGAAAAGGCCTAGCAGCGAAGGGGTTAAGAGTGAAAATAAGGGAGTGCTCCTCCATTAATGTATACTAATACAAAAACACCCAAATACATGTCAACACCATCACACGCACAGACATGCACAAGCACACACAAATGTGAACATAGTCTTTCATACACGCACAGGCAAATGCACACACATGCGTCCGTGGGGAGGCCTAGATCAGCTTGTGCTGGCAGTCAAATGGTGTAATCATAGACTGAGGAGCGTTGCGGGTCATGCGGTCTTTCGCAAGGCAAATTAGAGACTTGTGGCCCCCATCTCCAGCATCAACTCAGCTCTCTCTCCTGCACAGATAGCGGGCCCTCAGACTTTGTCCCCTATCAGCAGCAGGGGGTGCTTGGGGAGGAAATCTCGTTGGTCAGCTGGGTATTCCCCCAAAGAAAATGTCAGGCCAGCGTAGCAGCCGTTGCTAAGCCGGGTCCTGCGCCAGGCAGGATTGTTAATGGCGGGCAGACCCCAGTTCTCCATAGAAGGCAATAGACACCCAATCTTTCATGTGGCAGTTGATCTCTGGTTCCGATGTTCCCTCAAAGCTGCCACTACGTAGGGAGGAAAGTGCTGTAGCTCTCTCAGCGCGCAATGTCGTGGGACTCAATGCAATGCGGTCGCTATAGTGACCAGTAGACGTCTCAGTAATCCACGGCCACTTCAGCCCCTCACCTCGGTTTCCCATTTGCTAGTGCCAGGACTCCGACCCGTGCGCACACAACAGTCAGCGTGAGGGGCGCGAGAGGGTAATAGATAGTCGGGAGGGTCCGGTGATATTCTTGATTCCCCCGATGTCCCCCACAGCAGAACCGTTCTTTTGACTGCGTCGCCAAACCTCAACGCGCCTCTCAGCCACTCCAATTTCCAGCAGCTCTGGTCAGCAGTATCATTGTCCAGTAGTTGCTGTCAGCACACCCATTAAGTAATCAGCAAGGGCCCTCTCGCAGGCTAACGCAAAATACCGGTGTGTGATTTTAGCATAAAAACAGCAGCTCAGTCTGCCGTTGGTTACCTCTGTATGCAGCTCTTGAAGGCCTGAGGTATGGACGGACAGGTAAGAAAATCATTAGCGCCTGATAGCGCTTTACATCTTCATCTTAGGGAGAGTGCCGCTCTTTGTTAATAGGGACATTCTCTCTCAGAGTCGCTCTGATGCATACGGGCAGTGCATTTAATTTCGTCCTGCCGTGGCTCAGAGCTGCTCTGATGTACACGAGCATTGTGCTTTACTTCGTTCTGCCGTGATGATCATAGATTGAGTATTGTTTGATCTTGTTTCAGTAACTTCGTAGAATTTTTGGCTTTTCCAAATTTGACATGACACACAATATACACTTTCAAATAACCTAACGGATTATTAAGTACAAGGATGATAGTTCTCTCCAAATCTCTTTTGAAACCCCTCTTCGAGAGAACATTGGAAATGTATGTGTTGTGTTCTTTTCACCTAGCAGCAAAACACACTTACAAAATATTTAAATGAAGGGTCATTATACTCTTTTGGCCCTATGGTATAAACATAGAATCGAAAGTGAGATATTCCTCTTTGCTTTGCCCACTGAGTTAACAGTTTAGCGGGTAAGCTGAGCAACTTCTCAAATGATCTTAAGCAGTTGAATTATTAGATATTGCACTTTGACCCGAATTGACTCTTAAACAACGCTGGCAGTATAGGCGTAACAGACCTCATGGCACTTTCAATGTCTGATTATTACCTATATTTTTCCTTTGTTTAGAGCGGAGCCTCACGTCCTGAGCTGTAGCCAGGTGAGGTGAGGCTGTTTTCTCGTAACTCACAGGTTAGCAAACTTTGGTAAATAATGTTTTGAGTACACGGTATAGGTACTATTTACAATGGGTATTTATGACCAGCGTGTCTGATAGACTACTAAGCACAAGTACTTGTTCTTTTCGTTAGCACAATAATTTTGATGTCACTTTTTTCTTTTTAGGTGTTATCAACACACTGTAACCAACTGAGAAGGAGACAACAAGTTTTGTAGGTTGTATATGTTCCAACCCAAGTTTTGATTAACACTTCACTGATTCACAAAAACGCAGTAGCATAATACATCTAGGTCCTGAGGAAGGCTACGATCCAACAGTGATTATATTGGCCAAAACATATAGACCTTGTTTCTGGACAAATGCAGTCAATATTTCATAACTGCATCTGCATTGTTTTTAATTTTGACATCAGGAGATAATGAATAAAAGTTTTTTCCTCTCCTCTTAGCCAATTTTAGATCACATATCACTTTCCACATTAGTGCACTGCGCCCATCACTCTTAAAAATGAAAACTCTTCATATCTGACAGATTTTATTAAATTCTATTACTGAATAACATCACGAAAACATCCCTGAGCTCCTCCCTTACAGTGAGGGGGTTGTCTTTTAATTGTAATATGCTTAGCAAAGAGGGTCAATTGATAGCTAGTAAGACATGCACTTGTGAGGTACTGTGTCTTTGTCTTATTCAAAAGTGTATCCACAGCATCGGGTACCATAAATGTGAGGTCAGTATCAAGAACGAGTCCAGTCGATTGTCTTATTGAACTGACCCTTTAATGCTTGAGTATAAATACTAGGACGCTCCGTATAGCCCTGAGGAGCACAACAGAATCTAAAGCTCCTACCAGCCAGTGTGAACCCAAAGAAATATCTACTGTCTGGATGAATAGGAATGCCAAAGAAAGCATTTTTCAAATCATTAACAGAGAAACATTTAGCGGTAGAAGGAATCATCATCAAATTGCAGTAATATCAGGAACCACAGGGAACTGTGGAACCACTATTTTATTAACCTCGCGCAGATCAACCACAAAACAATAATCATCATCAGCGTCCTCAGAGGAGCCTGGGCTGCCATTTTAAGAATCAGAAGAATAGTACTATTACAAATATTGCCAGATGTTTCCTTAACTACTCGCTTTAGTATCAAATCCTGAATAATCTGACGACGAGCCCGATCTCCTGCCTGTGGTATCCTATACTAAGGAATACGAGGTAAAACAACATTTTCTTTAACTTTTATAGAAACTAAGCATGGGCGAATTTTGCGAATTGGCAATTCGCGAATTTGCGGATTTGCGAATTGGCAATCCGCAAAATTCGCGGATTTTTTTATTTTTGCGTGTTCGCGAGGCGCTTTGCGTGTTCCCGGGTGTTCGCGAGGCACTTTGCAATTTCGCGGGGTTTTTTTTGCCTGCTTAACCACTGCCACTCTCTCGTTTTTTTTGCCCACCTGCCCTCTGTACCACTTGTTTCTGTGCCCTTCTGCCCTCTGCCCCACTCATTTTTTGTCCCCTTCTGCCCTCTGTCCCACTTTTGTGCCCTTCTGCCCTCAGCCCCACTTAGAATGGCGCCGGCAAGCTTCCAGCTCCATTCTAAAATAGCTAGAAATAGCTACAACAGGAAGCACTAATAGATAAAGTAAAGCAGGTGCTCCATTTGAAGGTCAAATTAAGTTACACAATCATTAATCACCCCAAGTTTGGGGTGATTAATGATTGTGTAACTGAATTTGAGCAGCACCTGCTTTACTTTATCTATTAGAGCTTCCTGTTGAAGCTGACTTTTGTAACTATTTTAGAATGGCTCTGGCAGCTTGCCAGCACCATTCCAAAAGAGTTACAAAAGTCAGCTTGAACTTTTACCCAATCCGTTCCGTTCGCGGATTTTCGTTCGTGGATTTTGCAGGAAATTCGCAAATCTCGCGGATTGCGAATTTACCGAAAATCCGCGAAATCCGCGGGTGGAACGGATTTTCCGCTCATGCTTATTAGAAACTGGTGGAATATGCAACAGTCCTACATCCATGTCACTTGTAGCCATAGAGTGGGAGGGATATCCGCATATTTAGCTGGAAGTGGTGTGTCCGGGGACAAACACTGTTTAGTAGTCACATTCGGACCCATAGTAATATAGACACCCACAGGAGAACAGTAGATAGTAGCATACAACTTCTTCAACAAATCCAACCACATCAGATTCTCACCACTGTTGGATGTCAACGAAAACTGAGATTCCACAGTAAAAGGACTAATAGTCAATGCAAGGGGGCATGAAATGGGGCTTACAACCAGTACACCTGAAAAACCTACCAAAATATTATTGTGGCCAGACAGGGCTGCCCCAGGGACCATATGTTGACAAGCAGAACTCTTTGTCACACCCATGTCCACTAAAAATTCCTTGGTCGAGACTTGCAAATCCGCTGTGACATTAAGACCATGCCGATCTACAGGTATCTGAATTGGTCCCTTTCCCTGTCCCTGGCTGTCCTTACTTTAAGATATACCTGTCACCTCATCCATTTCATAATCATCATGATAATACTGGCCATCACCGGGGTCATCAAAATAGTTATTATCAGAATGACCCTGTGGAACAGTAGCATTCTGAGCTCTCTCTGTCCCACGACCTCTCCCACTAGAACCGTGCCCTCTAGGAGCTATAACTTTCTGTAAAAGCACAGGGCACTGGCTACGCCAATGACCCTCCTCCTTACAATATGCACACAGATTCTAATTCAAAATTATGGCTGCCTTCAGGAGGTGCCTGCTGGGCTTCTTCCAATTGAGCATCTGCAAAAACAAAAACGACAACTCGAATTCAAGATTTTACTAAAACTACGCTTTTAAAAAAGGAAAACAAGTTTGTTGTTGTTACCTAGAAAAGTAATTGCAAATACTTTTATCAAAAGTGGTCCTCAGACCGAACCAAACTCAAATCACAATGGTACCATATCCACAAAGAACCAAAAACAAACTCACCTGATATCAGTAGTACAAACAAACCAGTTCTCCACTGCCAACTCTTCAGGCCAAACGGTCAGATCCAAGCGTTTCGCCATTCAGGCGTCCAGTCGGGATGACCACTGGGCAAAGCACTGTCTGGCAGGAGAGAAGGGGCAGCTGCGGGTAACAGAATACAGAAACTCTTCATGCAGGGATCCCTGAACCATCAGTCTGACCCGACAATGTCCTCGGTCTCCCCCCGCCTATTCGGGCGCTAACTGAAGGTAGTGGCCCGTTTACGGTTACCCGGGTCACTAATGACCACCTCTCAGCCTTCCATACCAAATGAAGAGACGGTCAGACAGTAGAGAATACAATCCAATAACTGTTTATTCATATACACTCAGAGAAGAGCCTGGTCTGCCCAGTTACTAGGAGTGCTGCAGAGAGAACTGAAATCAACAAGCAAAAGATACATTATTTATGTTTCATGACTGGGGGAAGGCACGCCCACAGTGGAATTTTCCAAGCAGATGCAGCTGGACAGTGAATTACAACAAAAATATGTTGTGTTTTTCATATCTCACACCACCTAATACAACCCAAGGTCGTTTCACCATGCACCCGCCACCAGACATGTGGGAGAGGGCCTCTATCTAGTGAGAAAGGTATGCACTACTATGAACAGTCTATTCATTAGTGAAGCAAAACCTAACACTGCAGAAATTAAATGTAACAGAGGCTTTTTACCAAAAACAGCAAAGGATTGGTTTTGATCATGATTAAAAATGGTGCCTGATTTAGAAAATGGAAAAAAAACAACACCACTGGGTTTGGGCTCCCAACAGTAAGGCCAAGCCTCTGTAACAAGTCAACTAACCACATGCCAATACTGCTTTCTATTTTGACTCCTTTTTTGAGAGCGGTTATACCGAACATCCAACAATATAACCCTTAGACTTCTTTTTCTGCCTGGAATAAATCTTTCTTTATATTTTATTTTCACAGATCAAAAGTTAGACATTTTTATTATCTTCTTTAGTCATTCTAAAACATGCCACTAATACTTATATCTGACCCACACTACTAATCATACACTACTACTCATATTCACAATCTCCCATTTTTCTCACATACAACTTTCAAATTCACTTTTCATACATTCGTTCACCATACCATATGTACTCACCCTAAAAGTTTGCTATTTTTTAAAGTTTTTAAATTACATTTCTATTTACATCTGACAGCCCTAGTACACAATTCTACTAACTCTAAGCAATTTACACTATTCAAAACATCATTATCAAAATCTTATGGCTGATATCATGAAAATGGTCTAAGCATTTCAAACTCCTATCTATTTGGGATTCCTCTTCAGGACCACGCAGCTTCTCTCTCTTGAACTGGATTCGATGTGTGCTCTCTTATTTAGAGGATCAGATATATGCTTGCTATTTGTGGCATTTCTCTTTGGAGTTTGGGGACTTCTTATTTCAAGGAAACAAAAGACTAAAAAGTTGTTGCTTTGTGTAAATCCCAATAAGGTGAAACTCCTTTTTCTTTTTCTTCAGTTTGGGGAGGTATTTTATTTGATGGCGAGGTGCCTTATTTTTCTCTCCCGCATCCGAATTTAAATTGCAGAGAACCGTTGGAAGCCACGCGGTTTGTAAACATGAATGGCTGCCGGTACTGGTCGGGTAGTTAATCCCGTCGTTTCTTGGTCGTGTAACTCCTCAAAAAAATATCTGGTCTCGCGTTTTTCGCACAGCGTCGTCTGCACTACATCTCAATTCTATTCCTTCTGTGTGTTTTACTCATGTTTGTCCTCAAAAGTGTGACTCGTGTTTCCTCAAACCGGCTTCTGCAGTATGTCAGAGGTCCGAGTCTTCTGCGTCTCGGCGAGAAGACGAGAACCTTTGACGTGGAAACAACAGATAAGTATTTCACTCAGTCAATCGTGCATGCTTCGTTTCTACAGAGTTGCAGAGCAATAGAGAGACGGGCGTTTTCAATAAAAAGGTTTATTGAACAGTCTTCTTTCTCAAGCAATAGAAGTGAACTGCTACAATCGTTATGCAGACTGCAAAGTATAATGCATACAGCGAGAACAATATTATAAAATAATACTGTTAGAGCAACGTATGGTTTCTAAGCCATATAAAAATACATACATAAATAACAATGACTAAAAATACTCAACTGGTGCTTCTAAAATGCGCCTACCCCAATGTACCTAACCTAAGACTAGTAGTAAGTATTGTGTAGCATAGGTTTAGTTTTCTTTGCCAAGGATCTGTCCAAGATTTCTCTTAGGTTCTAATGAGCTCCATACCTTTAGTTAGAATGAAGGAGGTCTGGTATCTCTGTGGCAGGACTCGATTTCCCAACACCCCACAAGGGGAGCTTGGAAACACTGGAGCTGGATTCTTGGCAGGAGGAGAGACAGCTTCTTGATCAGTGCGTCAGCTGGAGGGTCGGATTCCTTCGGCACTTGCTGTAGTGAGCTGTGTCGGGCAAGTAGATAGTCGAACTGCTCCAAACCACCGTGTCTCCTAGAGCAAGTGAAGGTATATTTATACCTTGAAGGTGTCTAGGAATGCCATAGTTTGACGTAAAGTCGGGCATAATAACGTCAGGAAAGAACCCCTAGGGAATCGTTGTTCTTCACAAAGTACATGAGTACTTGGACAAATCAATATTCATGCAAGGGGAAGCTCCCTAACTGCTTAAGCCGATTTTCAAAGAAATCGTTGTGACTTTGGTACGGGTGGAAGTAGCCTGCCTGCATTTGGTCTGCATGGGCTATGTCTAAATAAGGGCTTGATTTCTATGCCTATATAAGGGGAATGTGAATTGTACCTATATAAGGGCATGAATCGGGAAAATTCACTCGGAGCCTAAAATGCCACACAACAGTGCCACCCCACCACCCATGAATCATCAGATTTTGCCAGGAAGGAACAAATAGCACTCACCTGTGGGTGGCACTGGCAGACAGGGGGAATTAAATTATGGGGTGCCGCTGAGCCGCTCTCTTTCCAGTCTCCCTCTGGCCTCTAAGATGCCTCAGCCTGCGTCAGAGTCACATGTGTCGCGCACTTTTTCCTAATGCGCATGAGCCCAGCCTCCAGATCATCGGGCGCGCAGACACGGAGGGCGGTAACATCTGCGCGCTGCACACGTCGTGTACATGACATCATCAATGATTATCCCATCATGGTCAGGTGGTGTTGTTTGATAAATTAAAATGAGATGGGCGGTGACCTGCCGCATGATCCAAGACCCTGCCTGCATGCCTGTGCTGCCTGAAATGAAAATCAGCGGACACGCTTCGGAGCATGGTGGTCACTGTGTTCTGTTGTTAGGGCCGATTTGGACCGACCGTGACTCATGGTCTGTCCAAATCGGCCCCAACAACAGAACCGGCCCCCTGTCTCAAAACTGACCCCTACCCCGCCCAGCCTACCGGGAGATTGCCCGGTGCCCGGAGTGACCAGTCCGGGCCCGATGACAGAGAGGGTTTTGGACATGATTGAGCAGGTAAATCAGTGACAGGATGTGTCCATGGGCTTAATGATGGCAGAAGACATGTGAGTAGAGGTGAGTTTCGGCCTTATATACCTCCCTTTCCACTGTCTCAGATGTGGTGGTTGTCCCACCAAAGTCATACTGGTTTGTAAAGCAATCCGTAATTGGACCAGCAGTTTCAATGTAGGTCCGAGCCTCCCACAGCCTCACTGGCCCATTCCGCAGCCTCCATGGTCGGAGTTGCCACCCGGTGCTGGCGGTTCGCCGGTGGTTCGTCTGCGGTCTTTTCAAAGGCAATCTGATAATTCTGCAATATGGCAGTCTGACCACCGAGCTCACTGTGGTTGGACCGAGACCCCAGGTACGGTGGTCCATGGACCACCAAACTCGTAATAAGGCCCTTTGTGAAGAATCCATATTTGTGGACATATTTTCATTTCAAGAATAGTATGAGCTTAGCTGGAAAGACCATGCCCCATTGCCACTAGAAAAACACTGACGTTAAATGTACAAGTCACATTTTATTAAACATTCAGTAGAAGCATTTCTTCACATCATGTTTCACTTTTGCCCTGAAAACCCTTTATTAGAAAAACAAAGTATATCAACAACAACATAAAATCGCTTTTGAAATTTAACCTTTCAATTTAGCTCAGACGTTGAAATTATGGCATTGAAATTCTTTTAAGGTTGCTATCTTGGATTTTGTAATTATTCAAGAGCACCCTGTGTTTTGTTATTTTTGGGCCTTTTGTCTTGAAATATTGCAGGGTCTGTGCATCAATCACATTAATCCGCTGAACTAAGGTTACTTTGCTCTGTCTTCCGGTTTGGCTTAGTCTTTCTGCAGGGAAGTTATTCTTTTTGCCCTCATCACCCCCATTATTTTACTGATGCTGGTGGTTACTGACTCTGCCAAGCAGGCCCAGGGCCCGTGCTCTGTCCTCATAAAGGTATATGGTAATTGGTAAAATACTAATTGGCCATGACAACACACCTCCATTTTGATTTTTGGGAGAACAATGCATTCAGGGTGAAAAATGTGCCAGACTCTGCAGGAATTAGTCATAGCAGAGGGAGGTAACTTTAGCCCTATTGGTAGGGGTTGCCTCCATTCCTGCTAAACCAGAATACAGGATTAATATGGGAAAGCTGCAGGAGCACCTCATAACACTGCCTGTGACATAAAGACGCTGGTATATATTCTGTATTAACAAGAAGAAGAAGGCCTGCCCTACTGGATCCTTGGACTGCACCACAGACGGCTTGCACTTCAAGGGACTGCACCTGCTGCACTCTCAAGGATCCACAAAGTAAGAACTGTGACTGAGTCAAAGGAAAAGGTGTGGCCTCCCTGATCTGGTACAACGGAGCTGGAAGACGTCACCTGTAAGCCCAAAGAGAGGATCACCACAGCTGACCAGTTGCAACTGGATTTTTCCTGGACTGTGCAGGTTCATTATAAAAAATTGAGTCTTACCTCTCAAGAGGCAATCTAGAGTCTCTAAATCCTTGGATTGAGCTAGCAGACACTTGTTTTTCCCAAAGTAACCAAGAAACTACAAGAGCTGCAAAGAAAGAAACTTTCTGCATTGTTTTGCTGAAAACCCCAGAAGGAGACTGGCTCGGCTTCAAGAGTCAAGTCACTGCGTTGACTTGGAAATCAGCTTGACCATGTTGAGGAAAAAGAATTTCAGAGACTCACTGAGGCATTGCGCTGAAAAAGGCTGATGTCTTTAAATTGAGCTTTGGATCCGAGAAGCCCGGAGACCCACCAACAGGTCCATTGACAAGAGAAAAGTTCCAAGAAAAATAGTCTGAAGGTAAACTTTTAACCGGGTATAGCCCCCACCCTATCCCACCGGCGCTCCATTGTGGTTGGCCTAAAACTTTGAATATGTCCTTATCCAGGGTGTTCATCCTGACCGTATAGCCACCAGCAGTGCTTTAAGTTTTTGGACACTAGAATACATAATGTTTCATTTAATCTTAAAAACTGCAAATCACTGGTTCATTATATTGGATTTTTATTATTTTGGTGTCATTTTAAAGAGAAAGATAAACATATCCTTTATATTTATTAATTGATATTGTATTGTTATTGTATTGTGTCTTTTACTGTTTTGGTGATAATAAATGATTTACACATCTCTGTCTCCATGGTTAAGACCTGACTGCTTGTTTGCTAAGCTACAAAGGTTTGAGCAAGGATTAATATATTGAGACCTGACTTGACATATTAGTGATTTGGTATTATTACCAGCTGAAGGTGAACACTCCCACCCTCCCATAGTCCACTTTCATACACTTTCAATCCTATCTTTAGTCTGTCCTGACCTTTAGTTATAAGTAAGATGTTATAAATATAGGGTCATACATACAAAGGAATTTGTGCGGTTGGAAACTGCCCACTTTGTTACCGACTGCAAAAATGCTTTTCCATATGTACAGAGCACAATTGCAATTCAGTAACATGTTATAGAGTTGCAATTTGTGTTTAGCGATTCAGTACTTTGAAGTGGTGTGTTTAGGGCGTCCCTTCCTAATACCGAATTACAACGGTATGTATGAATGTTGTGCAACCAAATAATGATCGCAAATGTTAATTTTTTACCAACACCTCAAAGTGGTTGCAATCATTTACACGGGAAGGGGTCCCCAGGGGACCATTTCCACCTTTCTGAATGTTGAAACAAATATTTTTTAAGAGCAGGCAGTGGTACAAGGTACCATTGCCTACGCTTAAAAAACGAAACTTCAAAATTTCATTTTTTCTTTTTTAATGCATCCTGTTTTCGTCAAGGAAAACGGGCTGCATTAAAAAAAAAATGTGCTTTAATAAAAAACAATCACAGATGTGGTGGTCTGCTGACTCCAGCAGGCCACCATCCGTGTGATGGCCGCAATTTCTAATGGGTCGCAATTGCAGTCTACCTCATTCATATTTATGAGGTAGGTCGATTGCGACCCCATTAGGAATCACTAAATAAAACTCAAAGGGCTTCATACTTTAGAAATTTTGACATGCTAATTGCGATTCGTAAAGAATCACAATTAGGAAATTGCAATCCCTAAAATTGTGCATTTGGCCCATAGTACTTGCCAAACTCTATACACTGATGGGTCAGGAAAAAGGTAAAGAGTTTATTGCCTCAATTCTGATATTTGACTATGGGTTACAATATTTGTTAGAAATTGTGTTACTGGTTGCCTGGGGAGTGAGCCCTGGTCAAGCATCAACCACAATCCTAATCAGGGTATGGCACAAGCACACCCCAAATTAACCTGTGCTCAACCATATGGTAGCTTGAAACAGAATAGTCAAGCTGAACTTAGAGGCACTGTGTAAAGTATTTGTGCAACGCTTCGAAAAGTAAAACACTACAAACACCATGCAAAATAATCTCACACCAGGTTAGAAGAATAGAGCTTGATTTAGTAAATAAAACAAGACCAAGAGCAAAAATCCAATCAGTAGAGCCAGTTTTTTACATTTTTAAAGAATAAACGGAAAAATAGCACTAAAAAGCATAAAGTTGCAACCGTGGCTATCTGGTCGTGCTGGACCGGGTCAAAGTCAAACGTTCAGGCCCTCCACGATGGAGAGTGGGCTGCCGACAGTCCCAGATTAGACCTGCTGAAGATTTACCTTCTCAAAGTCTGTGCCAAGAGTCTTGATCACATCGAAGAATGTCGCTGAGATCAAAGAGAGAGTCTCTGGCTATGGTCAGCGGGCGCCTGGCCAACTGTCGCAGACGGGCGTGCTGAAGCTTTGCATTAGCGGACCATGTGTAGTGTTCTCACTTCTCTGAATAAGAGTATCATTCATGTTACTAGGCTACGCTCTCTAGAATGTACAATCAGCATCTAATGAATAGACTGTAAGCAGCAGTTCAGTTGGCAGCTGCAAGGCTTGATGGTGGATGAGGTTTTATGTACTTCTTTGTACTTAATAAATCTTTCAAGTTACTGTATCGTCTACTGCTGCCATCCTTCTTCATTACATTTGGCGATAATTAGTAGAAGAAACGATCCCACGCGTACTGTATTTTTACTCTACATGCGAAAACCTCAACACATCAAGATTACCTTGCTTTGTACTTTCGAGGTGTCACCTCCTCACTCAGTCTCAAGATAGGAGCCTAGCGCAAATGCACTTTATCCTCCTGTTCATCCGATGTGGGCTGCTGTACTCCTACCGTACTACTGCTTGATTCGCCACAACTATTCTACTCCTTTCATTTCCTGGAAGAATTTCACCACTGCTGCTCCGTTTACCAGGTTCCGTGAGTAAAAGGACTTTATTTAATTACATTTGTTTGGGGTCAGAGACGGCCTGTCTTGAAAATTGGCGCTTCCGCGCGAGCTCTGGTGAAAGACCTAGCGCGAGCCTTCGCTTGTGACGAAGCGCGAGCACGCTGCACAAATGCTTGCATTCACAACGCACGAGCTGGTGCAAGACTGCCCTTTTGTTACGTCAGCTACTTGCAGGCTTCCTCTTGCTGCGCGAGCATTCGCCTGTGACGAAGCATGAGTACGCTGAAAAAACGTTCACCTTCACAATGCACAAGCTGATGCAAGACTGCCCCTTTGTTACGTCAGCTTCTTACAAGCTTCTTTTTGCATCGCTATCACGCACAGCTGCTTATTAACGCATTTCAGCTTATCTTCATAACAGCGCTGATACGCAAAGCCAACGTCAACTTTTCACACTCTTCCTCTTACATCGCTGACAGGCACAGATGTTTCCTTAGTAACACGTCTCAGCTTAGCTTCCTTGCAGCGCTGATACGCACAGCTTGTCTCGTTAACGTAAGGTCTCGTTGCTGATATGCACAGCTCTTTACTAGTTATTCCTTGTCAATTCACCTTGCTCTTAGCTTTAATATGCACAGCTTGTCTCATTATTAAAACCTCTATTTTATTCCACTTTCGCCATCGCTGACACACACAGCTCTTTTATTTTGTGTGTCAATTCCTCCTCACTGACACACAACTGATTTTATTACGTGTCAGTCTATTTCATCAAATATTTCTGCGTTTAAGCCTCCTTCATATTATTTTACTCAAATGTCTTGTTCTAAATACTATTATTTTGATTTATTTCTCCACAATGCAAAACGTCCCTTTTCCAACATTCTTTCTGTCGTCTCCTGGCAAACCTAGTTTACCTTGGCTGAAATGGAAAAAGGTTTTTTCAACCTATGCCAGGATTTGTGGTACCTCTCTTAGTGCAGATAGAAGAACATCTTTGTTAATGCATTGTTTGGGAGCAGAAGGACAAGCGGCCTATGAACACCTTCCTGACCTTTCTGATAATGAATCATCCACTCTCAATGAATTTGAAATTGCAATATAGAAGTTAGACTTACATTATTTACCAAAGCTAAGCACAGTTCTTGAGAGATATCACTTTGGGCGATGCATGCAAAGAGGAGAAGAAACGGTGGAGCAGTATGTTACAGAACTTCGAAAATTGGCTTTAACATGCAGTCTTGGAGCCTCTGTGGAAGAGCGTCTTTGAGATCAAATGATGTTGGGTTGTTACATTGATAAGGCTAGAGACAATCTCTGGCAGAAAGACAATCCTTCTTTACATTAATTGGTTAATACAATTGCAAAAACTTGTGAACACTCTAAAGTTTGTTTAGATGCTATCCACAAAACCTTTCAATCTGAAAAAGAACATGCTTTTGTAATGAAAGTAAGCAATGACAAGGAGAGAACAGCAAAGATGTAAGACAAAAGAGCATAATTCAGTCTCCAGATCAACCCAGCACTTCAAAAAATTTCAAGAGTAAAAATGAAATTCAACCTAGTGCCTTGAAACATTTTCCTGGCAAATGTTTCAGATAAATGCAGGCCATATGGCAAATTTCAAAGATTGTCCTGGTTGGAAGGCGTCATGCTCCTCTTGTGGACGAAAAAGACATTTCACTAGATGCTGTAGATCTGGTAAAAGTAAATAAAACAAGAGGGAGGTAGATCTGTTTGAAGAAGACATTGAAAAAGTTAATATTTATCAAAACTAAAAATCAGAGGGTGAGGCTCCAATTGATAAAGTACTGATTAATGATACTTCTTTGAAGATGTTTTTTGATTCTGGGGCTAAAATCAACTTGATCCCTAAAACCTTTTTCGATCAATTTCTTTCAAAGAAGATACATTTATTAAAACCTGACATACGTCTAGAAGGATATGGTAGAGAGATAATACATATTTTAGGTTGGTTCTGGGGTACCATTGATTACAAAAACAGGGTTGTTCTCAGTAAGATTTATGTTTCCATGAAGGGTGACTCTTTGTTAAGCTGGTTTCATCAAAGGGATATTCATATTCATACCGACCCCAAGACCACACTTAGAGGCACCCTCATCTACAGACCACCAGCAACCCGCACACAATTCAGCGAAGACATCACTGACTTCATCAGCCAACATCCCCTCAACTCCGAGAACTACATCCTACTGGGAGACATCAACATGCCCTCAACTCCGAGAACTACATCCTACTGGGAGACATCAACTTCCACCTGGAAAAGAAAAACGACAAACAACCACCATCCTTCTAGACAACCTAGCCAATCTCGGACTCAAACAACTTGTTGACACCCCCACCCACGTAGCCAGACATACGCTCAATTCTATCTTCACCTCCAGAAAACACATCTCCTTCGATCACACCACAGCTCTCCATTGGACGGACCACAGCTGTGTTCACTTCAGCTACAAAAAACCCACAACCCACAACCCCCCACAACCTATTCCTCGAAGACACTGGAACAAAATCACCACCGACCAACTCCTCACATCGCTCAACCATAACCTTCCCGCCCTATCATCGGACCCAAACCAAGCTGCCACCAAACTCACACAATAAATCACTCACAGCGCTGACGAATTAGCACCCTTGAAAAACCACCAAACCAAACAGGGTAGCAAAAAGGCCCCCTGGTTCAACGATGACCTTAAGAAATCCAAGAAGCTATGCCGTACTCTCGAGAAAACATGGAGAAAAAACCCGACCACTGACAACTTGACCACCTTCAAGGTCGCCACCCGCAAACACCACCAGCTGATCCGATCCACCAAGAAATCAGCATTCAAGCATCGACTCGACAACAACGCCCTCAACAGCAAAGAACTATTCAACATTGTCAAATAATTTACCAACCCCACCGCAGGCTCAAACGACATTACTCCCTCCCAAGACCTCTGCGATTTGTTATCCTCTTTCTTCCACAAGAAAATCGCCGACATACATAACAGCTTTGAGAACCTATCCAAAGAACAGTCCACTCCACCCACCTCCGAACCTAAACCGCACTCTAACAACCTTAGCGCCTGGAACCCAATCACCACTGAAGACACCATCCGCCTAATGAACTCCATCCATTCAGGATCGCCAACCGACCCTTGTCCCCACCACATCTTCAACAAAGCAGACTCCATCATCGCACCCCATCTCCGTGATGTCATCAACTGCTCCTTCAACTCCGCTACCTTCCCAGAAAGCTGGAAACACGCCAAACTCAGCGCCCTCCTGAAGAAACCCACAGCAGACCCCTCTGAACTTAAGAACTACCGCCCCATTTCCCTCCACCCATTCCCTGCCAAAGTTATTGAGAAAGCCGTCAATAGCCAGCTCGCCGCCTTCCTTGAATCCAACAATTCCCTCGACACCACATAGTCCGGCTTCCGAGCCAAACACAGCACGGAAACTGCCCTCATCGCTGCTACAGACGACATTCGAACGCTACTAGACAACAGAGAAACAGTTGCCCTCATCCTACTCGACCTCTCCGCCGCCTTCGACACAGTTTGTCATAACACCCTCATACAACGCCTCAACAACGTCGGCATACAAGGAAAAGCTTTGAACCTGAACTGGATCATCTCGTTCCTCGCCGGGAGAACCCAGAGAGTCCGCCTCCCCCCATTCAAATCAGAGGCCACCGAAGTCATCTGCGGAGTACCACAAGGTTCATCACTCAGTCCCACCCTCTTCAACGTTTACACGAGTCCCCTCGCATCCATCGCGCGACAACACAACCTCAACATCATCTCCTACGCTGACGACACCCAATTGATCCTTTCCTTCACCTACCAAAAACCAATCTTCACGAAGGCATGAAAGAAGTAGCCGAATGGATGAAAAACAGGCGCCTAAAACTAAACTCAGACAAAACGGAAGTCCTCATCCTAGGATCATCCCCTTCTGCCTGGGACGACTCATGGTGGCCAGCGGCCCTGGGCACAGCACCAATACCTACAGACCATGCACGTAACCTGGGCTTCATCCTGGACTCCTCCCTCTCGATGACCAGACAAGTGAACGCCGTCTCATCCTCATGCTTCAACGTACTTCGCATGCTCAAAAAAATCTTCCGTTGGATCCCCACTGAAACAAGAAAGACCGTCACCCACGCTCTGGTCACTAGCCGACTGGACTATGGAAACACCCTCTATGCCGGAACCACAGCCAAATTACAGAAAAAACTCCAATGCATCCAAAACGCATCAGCCAGACTCATATTGGACATCCCTTGCCAAGCTCACATTACCAGTCACCTGAAAGACCTCCACTGGCTTCCTGTCAACAAGAGAATAACGTTCCGCCTCCTCACCCACGCACACAAGGCCTCTACAACCTAGGACCCGAATGCCCCAACACACGACTGTCCTTCTACACACCCACCCTCCAACTACGATCCTCCAACCAAGAACTCAAGCAATTCCACGCATTCACAGATCCACCATGGGAGGAAGATCCTTCTCCTACTTAGCGGCCAAAACCTGGAATTCTCTCCCCACTCGCCTTACACAGAAGCACATTTCCTTTAGAAAGCAACTTAAAACCTGGCTATTCGATAAATAATACACACCCTCCCCCAAGCGCCTTGAGACCCTCTGGGTGAATAGTGCGCTATACAAATTCATGAACTTGAACTTTTGTTTTCCTGGATCCTAACCAAACACCCTCAGTGTGCTTGGGAGATTTATCTTCTGTCAATCAGATTGGAAATGACTCCAAATCCTGGGTTAACCATTTTCCACAGGTTTTCAAAAAAGAACTAGGCTGTCTCAAAAACTTTGTGCACCAGATGAAGACCATTTCTGGTTCTCTCCTAAAGGCATCAAAGGTCTAAGGGGTTCCTTTTGCAGTAAGTTACAAGATGAAGCTTGAACTTGATAAACGTAAAGCAAACAACATTATAGAGGAGGTTGAAGATTCTGAATGGCTTTTTCCCATAGTTATGGCCCGTAAGGCCAATGGAGAGGCAAGGCTTTGTGTGGATCTCAGAGAGCTTAACAACGCTGTGGTTGTAGATCACTATCCACTCCCGAAAATTAGTGAGATGCTATGCTCTCTTAGTGGAGCAAACCATTTTTCTTCCCTTGATTTGACCTCAGCCTACCACCAGGTGAGGCAACACCCATCTTCACAAGACTTAACTGCTTTCCTAATGCCCTTTGGCACCTTTAAGTTTTTGAGAATGCTCTTTGGCCTTATTTCTGCAGCCTCTGTGTTTCAGAGAGTTATGGAACACATTCTTGAAGGTGTTGAAGGAGTAAAAATGTATCAGGATGATGTATTGGTGTTTGGTTCCAGCTCTAAAGGACATGATCACAGATTGAGTTTGGTCTTGAGGAAGATGAGTGCGAGCAGATAAATATAAGTTTGATGTATCTGAAATTGAATATTTGGGTCATCATATATCCTCAAATGGCATTAGACCCAGGTCTGCCTTCGTGGAGACTATTTCCAAGCTTAACACCCCTAAAAGTAAAGAAGAGACGGTGAAATTCCTGGGGATGGCAGAGTTCAACCATAAGTTTGTCCCCAATTTCACTAGTTCAACAAGCCATCTTAGGGACCTATTAAAAAAGGGGTGTGAGTTCACTTGGTCGAAGGATTGTGAAAGGGAATTTAATCAATTAAAAATGTGTCTCAACAAAGCTCAAGATCTCAGTAGTTTTGACCCAAAGATGAAATCTTATTTAATGACTGATGCCAGCTCTAAGGGTTTAGGGGTGGTTTTATTTCAAAAGCCTGAAGGGTCTGAGAAGGTTGTGTTATTCATGTCAAGACCTTTAAGAAGGGTGGAGTGTAGTTACTCTGTTGTGGAAAGAGAAGCTTTGGCCATCTATTGGGACATCCAGAAGTTGAGAAAGTTCCTTTGGGGTGCTGATTTTGAAGTTGTAACGGCTCATAAGCCTTTGAAAGAACTTTAAAAAAAGAAGGTATTGACTTCGTATCAGACCGCATTCGCAAATGGATGGTTGCCTTGCAGGAATTTAGTTTTGTTTCATATCTGCCATGTGTCACTAATATTTTGGCAGATTTCTTGTCCATGTTGTGCGGTACCAATGAAGTAACTCCTGAGAGTGATTATTTCGGTGGCAATGATTTTTATGATATTGTGGATGTTTGTCTTATTAGTGAAGGTGTTCTTTCTGAGGATAAATGGAGAGGCGCTTTAGAGAAGGATGTAGTTTTAACAAAAGTGATGGAAATGGTTGTGAATGGCTGGTGCAATAAGAAGGATTGTGATAAGGCATTGATAGGTTACTGGCAAGTCAAGGATGAACTTACTGTTGTGGATGGGATGCTCTTGAGGGGCACCAGACTGATTCCTTCCAGTGAGTTATGGTTAAAATTGTTAACTCATGCTCATGCCTGTCATATGAGCATTGTTAAGACAAAGGAAAGATTGAGGGAATCCTACCGGTGGCCGGGCATAGATGTCTTGATCGAAAGAGAAGATCGGAGTTGCCCGAAATATGCGTTTTGTGACAAAATTCTTAAATGTAGAACACAACATATGGTAGTAAGAGAAGAATCTAAGGGTCCATGGCCTCACTAAAACGTAGGAGATGGGAGACTAAAGAACAAAGGACAACGATCTTTGGGCGAAACGTATACATGATGCAAACCTGAAAAACAGTGCCAAATTATGGCAAACAGTAAACAAATTGCAGCATCCCAATCATCATGAGATCAACTCCAATATCACTGAAGTCACCTGGACAGACTATTTACTTAAACACTTCAACAATCATGAACCAGAAACAGCAGTCGCATTGGCTTCATCGAGTTACGTGGACACAATAAATTTAATTGGGGTGGGAAGTAATTCCAACCGTCTAAATGTTGTGGGCATCGAACCGCATAATCCGCCGCAGCTAGAGGCAGCTTTCCCCTCTAGTCACGATCGCCCATCCTGTACAGAAGACATTCAAAAGGGAACTCTAGTCGAAGCAATAAGCAAACAAATATCTAGAGGCAGATGGGCAGGAGCACCGGGCCCAAATGGCATACCTCCGTGGTTATACAAATAGGACTCTGATTTATGGAGCAATGCACTAGTCCCAGTAATAGGACAGGCATTAAGAACTAGAGCAATCCCAGAGTCATGGAGAGGCTCAATCATCAGTCCCTTATTAAAGCAAGGAGCAAAATCTGATCCAAACAATTACCGCCTGACAGCCTTGATAGACACCGAGGCAAAATACTATGCAGGGAATATACTCAAAGTCTTGGTTGCTTGGTCCACAAGAAACAACATAATACCAATAACACAAACAGGTTTCTGGCAAGGGCAAGGAACCATAACCAACACTATGGCCTTAACCATGTTCATGGAAGCAGCAAAGCAAGGTAAATATCCCCTATACCTATGCTTCATAGACTACTCAGCAGCCTTTGACCATGTCGACCGATTCAAGCTCTGGCAAAAGCTGAAGGATTGGGGGATAACTCCACTACTCCTAGATCAACTCATACAGCTGCATACCAACACATGGATGAGAATTAAAATAGGCGCTGGAAAGCACGTCTCAAACAAAATCATGACCAGAAAGGGGTTAAAGCAAGGATGCGTTCTCGCTCCACTGCTTTTTAACCTCTTTCTGGCCGACCTGCCGGCAGAACTGGATGCTTGCTCCTCACATGCCCCAAAGCTAGGTGGCAGCACACTGACAAATCTACTCAATGCTGACGAACTAGTGCTGATCAGTAGAACCCCAATAGGTCTCCAGCACCTTCTAGATGCCAACCAAAATTTTTCAAACCGGAACGCCTTAAAAATAAATTTCAAAAAATCTAAAGTTATGTCCGTAAACCACCGCAAGAAGTCAAATTCTCGCTGGCACCTGGATGGCAAATTTCTGGATCAGGTAACAACCTACAAATACTTGGGAGTGCTTTTAGACAAAAATATTTTTTTAAACCACAGCTAGAATCTTTAAAAAGGAAGGGAATAATGACTTGCTTGGCATTAAAACCCCTGAAGAAACTGCTTCCGGACTTAACACTCGACCCCTTTTTAAAAGTCCTACGAGTGAAACTTCAACCAACAGTCACCTATGGGAGCGAACCCACAACAGGAAGAGACGCTGCTATCCTCGATTGCACAATTGCAACCTCCTATCGTGCGATTTTCCAAATCCCCAAATTTGTTTCACCTGCCCAAATTGTTGTGTTCTATCTAGGACCCCGATCAATATTGTGACCTTATGCCCCTATACGGCTATAATCAATACATATCCCTATAATGGCATAAACGATCAGAGCCATATTTCAGTAACTCGTCTCTTCAGCTCATTACAGTACATGACACAGCAGAAGCCACTTCCTTAGATTCCTAGATAACACACCGAGTTATTTCGACAGCTCAAACCCCCCAGCAACCTGGGAAAGCCCCGCTTGCTGTTTTGATTACTAATAGAACTCCTGCGAGCACTGTAAGAACAACCAGTTCTTAGTGACATCTTTATTGACGTCTTATGTCCAAAACTTACGTCAAACTCGGCTCCTTTCAGGTATAAATAATACCAACGTTGCCTTAAGCAAACACGACGGTGGTGGTGAATACTGGAGCAGAACAGCTGTCCCTTGCAGAGAGCCCTGCAGATGCGAGAAGCCCACGGACGCTGCCCCTCCTCCTTGACGTGCTGAGAAAGACGCTGTCTTTTCTCCTGCCGAGAACATCCAGCTCCGGCGTTTCCAGCCTACCCTTGCGGGTGACTGGAATATCGAGTCCTGAGAGGAGATACCAGACCTCCAACATTCTAATCCAGAGGTACGGTGCTGACTAAACCCTTAGAGAGAATTCTTGAAGCAAACCCTTGGCAAAACCAACTTAACTTAAACTGCTACTTACTTACTCCCTCCCACGTATTAGGCTTAGGCCAGGTACATTGGGGTAGGCATAATTAGAAGCACCAGTTGAGGACGTTAGCCAAATGTGTATATGAATGTATATATTTTATTCATTTTAACTATTGTGTGGCTAAGAAACCATATCTATGCTTTTACAGTATTATTTCGTAATACTCCTTTTACTGTACGCACTTTTTATAATAACAAGTCTTGCAATTGTGGCAATTCATTTCGCTTGCATGAGAAGGAAGACTGTTCAATAAATAATACCTTTTATTGAAAACGCCCGTCTCTCTATTCTCTGCATACTGGTGAAAGTAATTCTGCACAACTGACTGAGTGAAATAGCTGTCTATTGTTTCACTCAACTCTAGAGATTGACTCTTATTCTGAGGAGCAAAGTTGTCATGTTAATGCGGTTGTTGGAAAACTGAATCCCTTCTTGTCTGAGCCAGGGAAGCTGATCACTTCCTATTCATTCATGAAAGTTTCCAGTGACCTCTGAGCTAGCTGGTACAAACCCAATTAAGTCTAACATAGTCAATACAGACTTAGAAGACCGCAGTCCTACGTCTACACTGCTGTTTATGTTATTCCAATGCGCAGGGCCTATAGGGAAAATAGGAACTACACTACATGGCGCCCAACGTTTGGTAAGGCGATAAAACTAAAGCAAGACGTTAGAGTAACTCAGTCGTGCTTTTTCACACAGAACCTTTCTCCGTAAATACTCCAATAGACGTCTGGAGTGGGTGAAAGGTTAAAACCCGCCTGAACTTAGTAGGAAGATATTCCTATGTAGAGATTCTGGTTTATTCAACGTTGAAGGATACAGTGTTCCAAAATATTGTGCACCTAATCTTTGTTTCCTTGGAAACCTGCTCTGCAAACCTTCATTAATACAATGTCAGAAAATGGCAATAACAACGGAACCAATGAAGTTGCAGTAGACGCGAATCAACCAGCTGCGGTTTTCTTTCAAGGGCGGCGGGGCTCCGCCCTCCCTATCGACTCGGCCGGCATAGAGCAAGCCAGGGATTTAAAATGCTAAGTAACAGCAATGTTACTTACCATTTTAAATCCCGAACCGCACTGCTGATCAAAGCCCCGGGCCTTCTGACATCTGACCTGCTGCCTGCCTGCCATCAGTTTAGGATGCACTCGAGCAAGCGTCACTGCAGCAGCAGGCAGGCCAGGCAGGAAATGGAAAAAGCGTGTGGGGTGATTTGTGACACATGCGCTTTTGCGCATGTGTCACAATTTAAGTCTAAAGACTGCCGGCGTTTAAACACCGGGCGCATTAGGTGCCAGCCCGGGAATATAAAGAATGGCCCTTTTGGGGCCCGCCCAGAAATGATGCAAAGCAGCCTCATAAATTTACAGCAGCCTCGGGCGGGTACAGTGTAAGCCAGAGGCTGCATTGAAGTCTATGGTGTACATGAAGGCTGGGGCATGATGACGAGTACACCCTCACCCCACCCTTTGATCAGTCGTCACTGGAGGGGGTGGGGTCATGCATAACTGACCCCAGCCATCTCTTAAAAATTACTCATTTGGGAAAGGTCATTTTTTAAATTACAATAATCATTACACTGAATGATTATTGTATATAAACTTTTAACTTTATTTAAAAAAAAACCGCTGTAAGCATTTTATTTATGTCACAGAGTCATGAGACTTAACTCATGACCCTGTGACGTGGTGTCACATGCTGCACAGAGTAGAGCTTTCACTTTCATCCTGAAAGTGAAAGCTTTACTGTTTCAGCTCTCTCTGAACCAGTAGCTGCTGGACAACAAACGGAGAAGCAAAGCCAGCCAGCAACTAGCATCAACCGGCTGAGACAGAAGCTGCCTGATAACTGGGGTAAGTGTGAAGTATTAATTATTGTTCTTTTAAATTATTTTTGCAATATTTCCATTATTTAAATATACTACTTTGTAATTATTTTAACATATAGCACACTCTAGTCTAGTATCATGACTCATGAGTGCATTTAAATAAACTTGCAAGGGTTAATGTGTCTCATGCAGTGCACTTCATGCAAAATGCTATGTAATATGCAGATGACAGATTTTTATTTTATGAAACTAGATAAGTGGGTTACTGCTTTGAATACAGAGCTCATTTGGTTATGTACAGTCTATACATTTTAATCCTTCCCATGTAGCACGGTGAGCTATAAACAGCATGCAACGCTTCAACCTTGTAACCCTCACTTACTTTTGTTACACAACCTGTACATTGATTTACACTCTTCATTTATTGTCAATATATGTGTACATGTGATCTAAAGCGCTTTGACACCCTACATGTGGATGAGTAGCACTATAAAAAGAAATAGAAACAAAATAGTAGTATTTAAATTTAAACTGTTTGCAAATACAAATTCAAAAGCAAGCGTCTTATGATGTGATAAGCTTTAAGCCTTTCTTTCTGCTCCATTGCTTCAAATCAATTACTATTTAAAGCAAGACTACTCACCCGTAGGGTCTCAAGGCACTGTGTGTGATGGGTTGAGGGGAGGGGATCTGCGATTGATTTGACGAGCCAAGTCTTGAGGTCCTTCCTTAATTGCGGACGTGATGGTGATTGCCTGAGGTGCAGAGGCAGGACGTTCCAGAAGTTTAGACAAGGATCTTTCTCCAGCACTGGTCTACAGATGTGTGATGGTGGCCTGCACCAGTTGGGCGGAGTGGAGATGTCAGGGGAGAGTGTAGAAGCAGAAGTGGTGGTTGAGCTATGTATGTCTGGCGTTGTGGAGGGATTTGTAGGCGTGCGTGAGGCGCTTGAGCTAAGGTAATTCTTTTGTTGAAAGATAGCAAGTGAAGGTCTCTCAGGGAATATATGGCGTTATAATGCATGCCAACACAAAGAATGCATTATAACGCGGTTGTAACAACACAGGTGCTGTTACAATGCATTACATTGCAAAGCACACTTTTACCATGCATATGCCTTTACCACGCATGCCATTACAAGGCAAAGACATGCGTGGTAAAGGCATATACTTGGTAAAAGTGGTTAAGGTAAGTAATTGTGTGTCTCTGTTTGTGTGTGTGTATATATATATATATATATATTTATATATTAATGCCCCGAGGCAACCCCAAAATTACCCTTCGTATCAGTGCCAATAGCCCTATCCCCTTAAAATTCTAAAATTACCCTTACCACCCTAATACCCATACCCCCTAAACCCTAAAATTACCCTTACTACCCCAAAACCCAAACCAACCCTGAACCCTAAAATTACCCTTACAACCCCAAACCCTAAAACTTTAAATTACCCTTGGCACCACAAAATCCAAATTTGTCCGAGCCCTAAAATTACCCTGTGCAGTGCACCCTAAAATCCAAACCCACCCTGAATCCTAAAATGAACCTTGGCACCCCAAAACATATACCCATCCTGAACCCTAAAATTAATCTTGGCAACCCAAACCTATACCCCTACACCTCAAAACCCAAACCCACCCTAAACCCTATACTTACCTTATACTTACATGTAAAACACATATGCTTTTACCATGCTTGCCTATACAAAGAAATTCATGTAAAGGCATGTGTGGTAAAAGTATATGCATTATAATGCTTTACATTGTAATGCTATGCATTGTAATAGCATTGCGATGTAATGGTACTTGCATTGTGTTGGCATGCGTTGTAATGGCATGCGTTGTATTGGATATTTCCCTTCTCAGGTGGCCGGTGATGTGGTTGCGGCGTGGGATGTTCAGGATGAGTTTGGCGGAGGTGTTCTTGATGTTCTGCAGTTTCTTATGGAGTTTCTGGGTTTGGCTGGATAGAGTGCTGACAAGCTCATGGGTGACAGTTTTGTTGTACTCACTGGGGTCACACTGGAAGATTTCATGAAGTAGATGGAACATGTGGAAATAGGAGGAATAAACAACATTGATTTTGGTGGTTTATTGAGAGAGAGAAGTCCAGGAGGTTGCCAAGGTTTCGCACGTAGTCAGTGGGCGTGTGGGGGGGGGGGGGGGGTTCCAAGTGCTGCAGACCCCCTCTGCCTGGGCCACCAAGAGTAAACCAAGGCAGAGGGGGTGTCAACACTTGGGGGTGGATCCCAGGTTGAGGACTTAGGTCTTGTTTGAGTTAGTTAAGCTTGAGGCAGCTGTCCTTCATCCTGGTGGTGACTGCATTTATCCTGTTGTGGAAGTTGCTCTTGGCAGCTGTGGGTTCTTCTGTGAGGTAGAGAATCAGCTGGATGTTATCGGCGTAGGAGACAATGTTGAGTCTGTGGTTCTTGATGATGGCTGCAAATGGGGCCTGAAGAGCTTGGGGCTCAGGGAGGAGCCTTGAGAGCCTTTGCAGCTGATCTCTGTGGGTTTTCAGTTGAATGGTGGAAGTCGTACTCTCTGTGTTCGTCCGGTGAGGAAGGAGCAGATCCATCCAGGGCTTTGTTCCGGATGCTGGCATCGTGGAATCTTGTGCAGAGGGTGTGGTGGGAAACGGTGTTGAAGGCGGCTGAGAGGTCCAGCAGGAAGAGGGAAGCTGTTTCCCATTGGTCGAGGCATTTGCTTTTAGGTTTGAGGCTCCAGATATCTCCTTGGAACAGAAGGAGGCCTGAAGGCCCTTTAACTTCGGCCTTTGTTATGGGCCCAGGTGAAATCTGATAAGCTGCTGCCCCCCTCCACTTGCACATTGCAGCTCGGAATGATAGCAGGCAACGTGCAGCAGCAGGCGCTGCTGAATGTGTCAGTTACAAATGGGGTTTTTGTTTGGCTAAGGTATACACCTAAGCCACGCAGTACCCACCACCACTCAGGTTAATTCAGATGCAAGATTACCTGTGCTCCTCGTCTGGTAGCTTGGCGCAGAGGAGGCTTATCAAAGAGGCAATGTGTAAAGTATTTCTGCAACGCATAGTAAAGTAAGAGTGAAAGACAAAGCAAAACACTCCACACTAGTTCTAGAAAAATAGACCTTCTTTATGTAATTAAAACCAGGCCTAAAGGACAGCAATTTAATAGTCTATCAAGAGTTATGCCAGTACTAGTAACATTAATAGCTCATCACAGTGCTCAGGAACCTTTAAGGGAGTTACAGTAATCCTCAAATGAGCCCACTGGCCTCCTCTGCCTTGAAAAGATTTTCAATGCAGTGGGGGTTGAAGTTAGCCTGCACAGGCCTTCGAGACAGTACCTGGGGCTTGGAGTCACTGCTCTCGTTGTCGGCGGTCTCGCACACGGGGTCCACATGATAGGAAGAGGAGTTGGGCTCTGGCTTGGCCGATGGAGCACAGGCAGGTCTGTGGCCCCATACTGTTGTGTTGGTGGGCCTCACACATGGAGCTCGTTTTGGTAAGAGGTACAGAGGCAGGCAGGACTGGTGTTCAGCCGCAGTAGATGCAGTCTTGTGAATCTTCGGCCCAAAGAGCCTGGAGAGAGCGAGCTCAGATCGTTGTGTTGCTAGGCAACCAGAATGCGCTCACGCCACTCGGTGCTCCCGGCGCTGACTGAGGGTAAAGGTCTACACCGCTGCGGTATCTTCAGAAACAGCAGTGTCGAGTACGACTAGTAGCAAAAGGTGACCGAGCGCCAACACAGCAGGCACTAGACTATGTGAGTGTGTCTGGTGGCCCAATAATATACAAATAGCCCTGATTCTTCCATAACAGGAGGAAAGCTAACAAGTTCTTGGGAACTTGTAGGATATAGAGGCCCAGTTGTCCCTCATTGCAGAGGTAGCAGGGAGCAGGCCAACATAGCTGAGCAGAGTGCATAGGCAGTACAGCAAAGCAAGTGACAAAGGGGCAGTCCTTCCTAGCAGCGTTGTACCTCATAGTTGCAGAGTCTCCTCCAGACCCCAAAGTGAACCAATTTGGGGATGTCACAGCGAGGTCCAGTACTAATACCAAAATGTGTCTTTGAAGTGGGGGAGACAACAAAAGACAGCTGTCTTTGATCCTCAAAAGGCCCCTGCCCTTTCTTCTCTGGCTCCAGGCACACTACAGGCGGTTATATAGCTATTTGTGTTGGAATAGGCATAGCCCTATTCAGGTGAAGGTGTCAGCCCCTCCCTCCTTCTATGTTTAATGAAGTCTTAGTGCAGTGCTATAATCTGGCTTGATAATGTCAAAGCTTTCAAATGTTAAAAAAGATACACTTTTTAAAATGCTGAAGAGCGTTTACTTTCACATTTGTAGTCCTGTCAAGTACCACTCATTAGTGGTCATACTAGTGCTGGTGTCCGCATCACCACACTAGAATGCTTTATTCATTCAAGCTATAGCACACCTGGGCCCTAACCACCTTGCATGCTTTCTGAGTAGCTGCATTTAGGCAGCAAGCACGCTGGCAGTAAGTGCATCGTGGTCATGAAAAGCATGCAGTCTGTCCCACTTATTTTCTTGCCAAAATCACATTTCGGCACTGCCTGGAAAAAATAATCACCAATCTCTTGCCAAACTGCCTGCTTTCCAACAGTGTAAAACATTTTCTTCAGTTAGCGCAAGTCATAAACAAAAAAATTCCTGACCCGGCTGGCAGAGAGTGCTCCATGTAGAACCAAGGGGTCGCCCTATGCCAACTGTTGTTTTCCAGAAAGGCGATGGACTATAGGCTACTTAGAGTTGGCAGTGGCCTTGGTGCTGAAAGTTTTCAACCTTGGGGTCTGGTTGCTGGAAATGATCACTGGCTTATCTGTCCTCTGACTCTCTAGCCCCCTGAATGTAGCCGGTGTAAAACCTTAACTCACCATCCCTCCTCTAGTCACATGAGGTGTTCCCATACCTCTGCTCACTACTTCAACAGGATTCTAGAGTTCGGGCCAGCGGCACAGGTGCTCACTGCAATGCACACATACTCAAACATACACACACATTCGTTCACATAGATTCATGTTTAAACATGGGCATGCACTTCTTTGCAGAAATATTCAACTCTACACAAAATTTCTCACATCACCATGCTTGCAGAGACCCAGGAGCTCACTTGCACTCATGCACATTCCATTAAAAAACACCTGAATTTATTATTTTTATTTGTTTTGTGTAAAACATTATTATACAGGAAGCACATTGGCTTGAAACATTACATGAATGCAATGTAATTGCTGGTAATAATTATTGTTTTAATTCTTTTAGCACATGAAAAATTGGAGTTAAAACTGGTCATGATATAATCACATTCAAGATCAGTACTGAGAGATATCGAAAGAGGACAAGTGGTAGTTCTGACTCTGCTGTACCAGGACATTGATCAAAACTCAGCTTCGTGGTCCTTAATCTCAGGCCACAAGGTAGGACATGGTTCTCTATTTACGGCAAACGTCCACATTCAGCTGCATATGGATGTCAACTGTGTGGTCTTTAGGTGTGGAGGACTGCCTGTTCCTAGCAGAACAGTTCAGAAAGTGTGAGCTTGTAGCGAGTTGAAAGTTCAAGGGAATCATTTTTTGTTTTTCATCATAAACTTTGAAAATTCCTAAAATGTTGATTTTGAAATCTTTTATTTTTTTATACACTTTCATTTATTTAACTGTGGCCTGATAATCCCTTACTATCCCTTAATGCTTTTTACCCTTCTTCCTGCTTAAAAAAGTACTACTATAATTCATTATAGCCCTCTACTACTACTTAGTGCTACCCTAAAATCTCCTAACTATCCCTTAAAGCTAACTATACTTGAATTGTTAAAATGCATTGCTAGTCTCCGGCCCCTTTACCCCACCTCATTTTAAATGCTCCTGTCTACTTTAGGAGGATGCCACTTACCCCTGATCCCAGTACACTCATCTTTGCTCTATAATGCATGGCATTTTACCATGTTTTAGGCCACTGTTTATTTTCATTCTAGTTTTTTCAGTCGACAATATTTTTTACAGCAATGTTTTTCAGACTATTTTTTTGCACACAATATTTTTACTGCACACAGAGTATGCACAGTGAGTTGGATATATAAAATCGATCTAATGTGTTGTGACAGTTGTGACTGTTGTCCATTTAGTAATAGGATCACTGATAGGACTAGCACTGTGTATAGGCTGTAATTTTAGTCTGTCTTGTGTGTAAAATAGGTCATTTCATCAATGTGTAGAATATCAAAATGGTCTAACTGCAATGTTAAACTCTTAATTGAAAAAATATGCATTTATTTTGCTGTGTTGGGTACAGATGAGTACTGGATATATCAGAGATCTGCCTAGAACCCTTTTAAAGGGTATTGCTCAATTAGTCTCTCATTCTTTTGAAGACATTTTTCAATATGTTTTGTATTATTTGCCATCTAAAGTCAAGTCAAAATTTATAAGTACACCCTTTAAATTCTAGGCAGATCACTGAATTGACATGCTCAAGCTTTTCAATCACCACTGGAGTTGTGCATGCTATGGCACCTAGCCTCGAAGCTCACACCATATCTTAATTATTAACAGGATCCCAGGAGAAATTCTGCAAAAATCTACAAGGATATACCGCTTGGGGAACAGCTGTACGTGCTGCTGCAGTTGCATTCCTGTCAGACTGAAGATGGATGTGGATGAATAATTGCTGTTACTTGTGTGTGCATGACAATTTATATTAGTGTTTAATTAGTATTTTGCGTAATATTGTTTTTGTGTCTTCAACCAAGATAATTTTAAAAAACAGCCTAAGTTTTCTAATTCCAATCTGATATATTGCTGGACACAATGAACACAGTTGACAGTTTACTCATAAAGCCATTTTTGGGTTTGACACATGCAGATAAACTGCAAGTGAAAACATTAGGAGCTGATAAACCACAAATTAAAATTGAGCAGTCTACAAAAGATAGGGGAAAGGGGTACACACGTCGCTTTACCAGTACATGGTATGATAGGATTGAATGGCTTACTGGTAGCGCTTCTAAAAATGCTTTATTCTGTTTCCCATGCTTATTCTTTGGAGATGAAGTTACCTGGACAAAAACAGGAGTTACTGACCTAAAGCATCTGGCTGAAAAAATAAAAAAACATGATTCCTGTAAATCCCATTTGACAAATATGTTAAAATTATCTCATTTTGGAAAATCGGACATTGTACAGCAATTACACGAAGCATACCGTGTGGGAGTAAGAAAACATAATGCAGAAGTGGATAAAAACCGATACATTTTATCAAAATTGATTGACTGTATTCGATTTTGTGGTGCCTTTGAATTAGCATTATGAGGCCATGATGAAACTGAAGAGTCTCTAAATCCTGGCGTGTTCAGGGGCCTTGTTGATTTTGTCTCCAGCATTGACAGTGCTATGGAAACACATTTAAAAACAGCCACCGTGTTTAAAGGCACTTCTAAAACTATTCAAAATGAATTGCTGGACTGTATGCTGGAAGTAATAAGAGACTATATTATACAGCAGTTGAGAACCACTGATTATGTAGCTATCCAAGCTGATGATACAACTGATGTCTCTACTAAGACACAGTCAGTTCTGGTCTTCCGCTACATTGATGGAAATTGAAAGGTAGCTGAAAGATTTTATTGTTTCACACATCTAAAAGACTCATCTGCAGAAACAATTGCCTCAGCCATTCTTAATGAATTAAACATTGTTTTCCCTGAGCAATGTGCTAAAGGAAAAGTAATTGCTCAAAGCTACGATGGTGTCAGCGTCATGCGTGGTGCAACAGGTGGGGTGCAAAAGAAAATCAGGGATGTTTACCCAAATGCACATTATATTCACTGCTATGCCCATCAACTTAACCTAATTATGGAACAGGCTTCCTCCAAAATATCTAGAGTTAAAATTTTCTTTTCAGAGATTGGTGGTATAACAGCATTTTTGCACTTTCCCCGAAAAGGACGGAAATTCTTGAACAAATAGTTTCAAGAAGACTTCCAAGAGGGTCTGCAACTCGCTGGAACTTCAATATTCGAGCAATATTGCTAATTTATAAATTCAGAGAAGATCTTCTTGAATGCATGTCAACCATTGCAAACAGTGGTGATTTTGAGTCGAATGCTATATGTGAAGCGAAGGGATTTAGTAGAACATTAGATGATAGGGAGTTTATATTCTTTCTGTTTCTTTTTTTCGAAATAATGCCTCAGGTAGGCATTTTATATAATCAATTGCAAAAGCGAGACTTTGACACTGTGTCTGTCCAGAAAGCTACTACAGACTTTGTGACAAGCATCACCAAAGTACGAGAATCCATTGACAGTTTGGATTCTACACTGCCACAAGAATGTACATTTGTAAACCGGAGACTGCAAATAAATACTTTAACCCAAGAAGCAAAAGAAGTCTGTGACATTACTGTGGTCCATGCCAGAGAGCGTTTTGCTTTCACAAAGCATCTTGTAAGTGCAACACTATTGCGAAGTGACCTTTTTAAAAGCCATGACAAATCTTTCCCAGCTGAGGCACTCGCAGACACTGTAGAAGCCTATCCTATGTTAGACAAAGCAAGATTGAGTACAGAACTTTCGGTCCTGTATGGAAGACGAGATTTCCGTCAAACTACTGGTGGTGCCATGGCTTTATTTAGCTTTTTGTGTGAAAACAACTTAGAGAAATCCTTTTCTGAGACCATAAAGCTCTTAAGAGTTGTCATTACTACACCCATGACAACAGCAGAATCTGAGCGATGTTTTTCTACACTAAAGAAGGTAAAAACGTTTTTGCGAAACACTATGACTCAAGCTAGACTTAATGCTTTGGCTATGCTGTCAATGGAAAAAGAGCTAATAAAGGAAATACCAGAATTCAACAAAAGAACAATCGAAAAGTTTGTTCATATTAAAGATCGACAAGCAAACTTTCTATATAAATAGAAAATATGAATCTGATGTGTGATCATAGTTTTAGGTGTTTATAGCTCAGTTTGTTTTGTTTGATAACATTAGGAAGTACTGTTGGAAATGTTCTCATTCCATTTATTATTCATACAACTCCTGTACAGTTGATATGTATTTATATATGTGTGCTTATGTATCTGTGAATTTATAAATATTTGTTTTCATATTTTAATATTATTTAAAATATTTTCGTTGTTAGTGTTTTGAGGGTATATGTCTTTATATGTACAACATTTAGTTATTTTCCTAATTTATTTTTATTTAACCGTTTTCTACTGTACTGACAGGGACAGGAACCTTCTACCTGAGATTGGCATGCAAAGTATTTAAATATTATTTTTATTTTGTCAATTGTGTTTAAAAATATATTGGTTTCGAAAGTTCTTAAAATGTACATTTATTTATTTCATAATTTCTTTTTGTTTAACTTTTTCTGCTGTGCTGGCTGAAGGGCACAAGGACCTGAGAGTGGCATTGAAACAATTTGCATAGTATTATTTAAAATAATTTTGTTTGTGTTTACAAATATCAAATTGGTTTTGAAGGGATATTTCTTAAAATATACATTTATTTATTTTCATATTTTATTTTTATGTAGCCATTTTCTACTATACTGACTGCCACAATGGCCTGAGAGTGGCATGCAAAGTATTTAAAAATAAAGTAAAATATTTGTACCTAGCCTGCTTATGCAAATAACGTTTTTGTTCTTTTTTAAATAAATGAAAGATTTTTAATGGATATTTCTTATATTATAAGCAATGCATATTACACTCATTTCCTAACTTATTTTTATTTAGTGGTTTTCTAAAATACTGATAGACCCAAGGGCTTCAGAGCGCTATATGAACTATTTTAAATACAATATTTACTTAATTATTTTGCAAAATTGCCTTGCTCAAAAATGAAAGCTTTTGCTGACTTCCTAAAAATTAAATGTTTGTTTCAAATTGATATTTCTTATACATGTAGCTATTTAATATGTCATAAGGATTACTGGGCAATCAACGTTGAATAGCTGATGCAGAAAAGGAAATGGCCAGCCGTCATTTTTGGTAGGAACAAAATTACAAGTGTGTTTCTTTGTGGATGTGCAACCTGGCTTAGTACCCTGGCCCTCTTCAGAAGTCAGTCTTGCTTGGCAACACAGAAATTCTCTGAAATAATGTATTAGTTTTCTTTTATGAATGCCTAGAAGAACTGATTTTTCAGTCCATTTATCACAGAAATAGTGCGGAAAATTGCACCAAAAAATGCCAATTTTTAAAAAATTTCTCCGCGGGGGGAGAACCCCCCCACACCACCCTTATTGCCATCGGGCTCGCTCGCTTCGCTCGCTCGCTCCCGTTCGTTGATGCTTACTTCAATAGCCCCACCAGGTTCAAATTCCACCAGCCGCCACTGGAATCAACAGGGTCCCGATGTTACAGGGATTAATGAACCGGGTGCGATTATCATCTCGGCAAACATAAGAAAATCTAAAACTTCAAAACTTATAGAAAACGGACTGACCTCACAAGGTGGTACCGTCATTTTTGTGATAGGGGCACACGAATATAGGCAGACAGAGGTATTCTATTCTTGGATAAACTTTCCAGCGGCAAACGCTACAACACACGAATTCCACTATTACAAAATAGAGGATCCACCGGAAGAGTACGCTCCTTTCGAGGAGATTGAAATACCATTAAAATACCAAGAGCACCTGCTCTGGTTTAAAGGCGCCCTAAAACACAATGATCACATTACCAGGCTCGGTCCACTAGGTAGACCAGGAGCAACGTGGCCGGTTCTAGCCAGCTACACACCGCATCCGGACATTGAAAAAATGTCTCGCGAAGAGCTGTTAGCACAGCTAAAAACATTAATTAAAATACATAGACAATTAGTCCAATATGTAATGCGGACTGCAACAGTCCAAACAGTTGTTAATTTTCCACAACTAACTCCCCACCAGGGGAACACAAATAAAATTATACCACAAAACATACAATCATGTCTTGGTAAAACACCCATAAAACGGGAACAAATCCCTTTCTGGTTAGCACAGAAAATCACTCAAATAAAGGCAGTATTCCCGAATACTACCCCTATTGAGAAACACAGAATTCTTACCATCTGCCTTCCAATGGGGGTCACACCACATGTGGAGGACTGTGACACTTGGGGTACAGTCTTTGCTTCCATTTAAACAAAAACACATGGTGTTCCGTCCATAGCGGTAATACCAGTTGTGTTGAAACAAATTCAGAATGAATACGGTCCAGAACCTGCTTTAACTCTTGGTATGAAATTACTGAAAGACTTCAAGCAGGTCTCGGCTATATTACTAGCCAACATAAAAGGAGAGGCAGCATCTGTGGCGATCCGCTAGAAATTGAAAGAAACAGATATAACAGATCAACCAATTGAGCTTGCCAGAATTATAGAAAAATGCTATGAAGAATTAGGTAGAGATAGTTTGGGTGGGAAACCTGTAAAATCCCAACTACTCGAAAATCCCGAAAAATTATTTATTAAAAATAATCTAAACACTCCTAAAAAGAGCTGTGATGGAAATAAACAATCCACTCCCAAAGAAAAAGTTTTCCAGTCCAGAGGAAGGTCTCCTCGGCGGAGGGAAAGAAGTCCGACACGAGAACACCAGTCTCCCCAGAGGGAGCACTCTGAGAAAAGATATAACCTTAGAAATAGGGATAACTTGAAAAAGCCTGATAGATATCAAAGTATTGATACACGTCCCTCTCGATCTTTTTCGCAGAAATCGGAAAGAAGAGGACGGTCAGACCCAGGAGAGCACACCAAGTCCAAAGACAAGGAACCTGCTCAAAGTAAAAAATTACAATTTCCAAGAAAGAAGGTAGCCAGTATTAGGGTAATCGAACATGCCGAGAATACTGAGGACACAGCTGAAAAACGGAGAGTGGGCACAGACAATGCTAGACAGTGCAGCAGAAATCACCATAGCTCGCAAGAGCCTGATGAGTCATCTGGAGACAGTGGACACAAATGAATACATTCAAGTAGAAACTGCAGACAGCAGGGTTAGCGAACCCCATAAAATATATGAAATAACACTGCGTATAGAGGGAGATAAGACTAGGAAAATAAGGGGTCTATTTTGGGATAACCTCTCAAAAGGCTATGACATCCTGTTAGCTGAGAAAGATTGGTCCCCAGAGTTTGTCAGGGAGTGCCCTCATGGCGAAGAAATGATTATGCCTGTCTTCTCAAATCACATTCCAATTCACACTAAATATATATGTGCAAGGAAATGGGCAGTAGCCCAGGCACCAGCATTATATAAAAATCATGTAGGATGGGATGAGGACTCTCCTCCTCACAAAATCCAGTTAAAAAGTCAACCGACTGCACAAAGGCAGTACCCAATTAAGCAAGAAGCTAAAAAACAGGTCAGGGAGATTTTAGATCAACTTGAATACAAGGGGGTGATTGAAACATGCACCTCTCAAATGAACAATCCTTTGTTTCCTGTCTCCAAACCTGATGATTCGTATCATCTAGTCCTGGACTACAGACACCTTAACTCGTGTTGCAAAACATTTGTGGTACAGAACACGCACAGTGCGGCACTGATGAATAACATAATTCGGAAAAAATATAAAACAACATTAGACATATCTAATGGGTTCTTTTGTCAAAATATTGCACCAGAAAGCAGGTACTTAACCGCTTTCTCAATAATGGGGTCACAGAAAAATTTCTGTAGGCTCCCACAGGGGTTCAAGAATAGCCCGGGATTATTTTCAGCCAGAGTAACAGAGTTACTACAAATATATGATGATGAGGCATTATCTTATGTCGATGACATCTATCTCACAGACGACGACTTGGATACTCACTTGAAAAGGGTAAACACCATAATACTTGGGTTTGCAGCAGAGGGTTACAAATTCAACTTTAAAAAGTCAAGAATTGCCCATTTGACAGTCTTATTTTTAGGATACAAATTATCAAGTGAAGGAAAAAGCCTAGCGGACAACTTCTTAGAGAAGTGCGCTGTACTCCAAGCACCGAAAACGCTGAAGAACTTACAATCGATTCTAGGCTTCCTGAATTTCGGAAGAACTTACATATTAAACTAGGCAGAAAGGATTAAACCTCTCTACGAATAAAAAAAACCTGATTTTAAACCAATCAACTGGACTCAAAAACACACAGAAATTTTGAGATCACTGCAAACAGACATGTTAGCTAAAACAAAATTAGAGACACGTAACAACACACGCAACCGTGTAATCCGGATCATCCCAGGAAGACACGGATTCACGTACCTGACCTCTAATGAGAGAGAAACGGTACCAATAGCTTACAAATCACATTTGTACACACAAGCAGAAAAAACATTCAGTCTAACAGAAAATACTGTAAAGGCAGTGCAAACTGCTATAGTGAAAGAACAAGCACTAGCACAAGGCAAAAGGATCACGGTTCTCACAGCAGAATCCGCCTTTGAGGCACTATTCAGCCCAGTAAACCTGCCTACAGTGTCACTGGATCCGAAATGGATACAGTGGGAAAATTCTCTTGCTGCAGAAGACGTGAAATACTATTTCGCCCCGCACATGAAAAAACTGAATGATTTAAATTATGAAAAAGAATATCCTCTGCCAATCGAAATACTCCCTCTAGAACAGTACTCCTGTATAATCTATACAGACAGATTTGTACAGCATTACAATGTAGAAAATAAATCCTACGATGCAGCCTGCGCGATTGTTAAAGGTCGCTGGCTCTGCGGTAAATTCAGACCGAAAATAACAAAAACTGAATCACTGAGAAAATGTTCGGCTCAGCGAGCTGAAATCAGATCTTTAAAGATGGCGCTTGAAAATGCCGAACGTGAATTCCCGACACTAATCGTGTGCGATTCGCATTTTTGCGTCAAATCTTACAATAATGAGTTGCAGAGCTGGGTTCAAAATGATTACAAAGATGACACAGTGCCACAATCAAGCATAAAATGCTTTGGAAGCAAGTAGTTCTTTTACAGAAAGAACTACAAAAGACTCACGTGATACACACTCTGAGTCATCAACGTGATGGCGTTCACGTTGCAGGGAATTCATTGGCTAATACAGCCATAGCGGAAGCAACTAAACCGGCTTCCGTAGCCACAAAAAAGCGTTCAGAAAAATATATATACCGGGAAACCATGCTGGCAGTAAAAACGTCTTCAAAAGGCAACTGTGCAGCACTACCCGTGAACTATCCACTCAATTATACATACGTAATTGATGCAAACTCCGTTCCTTTTGCTCGAATCCCTGGAGTGGGGGATAGGGTAATTCCAAACACAAATCAGAGAATCTTTTTAATAGCAGACGCACACATGGGATTGGGTCCGAGGCACAAAAAGATCAAAGAATCTCTGACTGAATTACAATCAGAGTACTGGTGGCCGGGGATGAGCGTGCAACATCAAATATTTGCAAAAAACTGCCAAGACTGCAGCAGAGATCGCAGTTGTGAACCGGTCCAGCCTGTAGCCCAGATACCCTTTATGGACAGGGTAATGCTGTCTATACGCAAGAATGCACCCCATAATGCTTAAGACTAAAACTAACTTTAAAAATGTGGCCCCAGCGCTCGGCTGACGCCAAAACTGTTATAAAAGATCTGCGAGTCTTTATCGGCTCATACGCAATTGCCATGCTTCATTCAGACCAGGGTCCTGCTTTTAGCTCTCGAGCTTATAAGGAGGCCATGACCAGCATGGGCATTGGGTTGCGATTCTCTTGTCCATTTCACCCTGAGAGAAACAGTGTAGTGGAAAGAAAAAACCGAGACATAAAGCAATCTATAACAGCAAAGGTATTAGGTTTGGGTGATGGGTGGGTCACACATTTAATAAGTGTCCAACGTAGTCTTAATAACTTGCCAAGAAATTCTCTAAAAGGTTTCAGCCCGTACGAACTATTGTTCGGAACAAGAATGTATGTTCAGGACCTCGATAGTCAGGCTTCAGTGGTAAAAGATAAAAATAAAGACTTTGACATCAAAGATCATTTGGCTGTTTTACAGGACTTGAATGAAACAAGAAAATCCTTAAGCAACATAAAAGTAAAGCAACAGCCATCTACCACTGAAGACACACCACCTGTTCCAGCAAGACCTATCTGGATTCCAAAAATTGGGGATCTGGTCAGAGAGAAAATAGCGGTGAAGAAGGAATTTTGGCCTTCTTACAGAAAAGCAGTACCTGTCTTAGCAATCAACGGAACAAGATCAGTAGTACTACCGCCCCTTGCTGGTACAAAGGAGAACCGAGTTGTATCCATCGACCTGGTGAAACCACAAGCATGTGGTCTATAATCAACAGTAGGCCAAGTGGACTCCCAAGAAATAACAGAATACCCAATTTACAACAATCCAAGAGGTTCAAACTAAAAGACTAAGCACATTTGATAAACCTGCAGTGCACAGAGAAGGACTATGCAATAATGCCAAGGAACTCGTGCCTATTGAAACACAGATTGAAACAGTTCGTCATGAAACTCCAGTCTACAATGATGTGGCATCAGAATGTGCTAATGAAAGACAAATTGAGAAAACAATTCCAACAATCGACAGAACTGCCTCTGGCTACTTCATCAATTTCGATAACTTTTCTGAAGATCAAAGCGACCCTGAAGTGACGCCAGAAACAAAGACTTTTAAAGAAAAGGCAATAGAACTCTTTCATCAACTCAAGGAAACATTTCTGAATGCACCATTGTTTGAGCATTGGATTGTATCAGGGTTACTTATACTCCTACTATGCCTTATTTTGGTTTTAATTTTAGGAAAGTTTATTACAGTTCAATGGACACAGCAAGTCAGAACATCAACTTAGTTCTGAAACCTCACAAATCATCTCACGTCAAGAAAAGAGAACTATCATCAGTAAATGTCACAGCCATTCCAATACCCGGCGGGGTAGTGTGGGACAAGACTGACTATGAAATATATGGCCCGGTCGAGATCTTGAAATATCCTCACCAGTTCAAGGTTTCATTAAGTGACTTTGTAAAACCAAGTACATTCTCTGATGATTGGGATTTTGAAAGTATAAATAATACGATGTCGGATTTAGTGTTGTCAGTAAAATTTACAGAACATGATTATTTACAAGGTTCATCTAACTATGAACAGATGTACTGTTTTTCACATTACGCAGACCACTATTTACATAAATCTGCTCAACCTAGAAATGTTTTTAAATATAACCAATGGGAACATTGTGCTACTCCACCTAAAAGCAGTTCAAAAACATTCTATGAGAAATTCCAATACTTCTCAGGGTTTAACACAAGTAATGCAGAAACATTTTATTATAAAGTGTTGGATAAAACAGGGACGAAAACCATGCTGACAAATACTAAATTGATATATTCAGAAGCATTTTATGAAAAAATGATTACATTTGGTTTTGATTTCTGGAAAAACAACATTAAAACAAAAACAATCTGGGGTACAAAAGATTGGCAGGTACAAGGCCTAGAAATATTATTTCGAGCCTGCATGATCCCAGAACAAATATTGTTCTTAAATGACACAATTCAACAAACAACCTGTATTGGCCTAGCTAAGATTAAAGACCTTAACAAACCGTCTATTCCAAAGCCAATACCTGATAATGCTACCACAGATATTGAAATAGACGTATACCAAATTTTACATCAAAACAGAACACATCCTGATTGGAAAAAGTGGTTAATCTGGCAAGAAGACACTAATAACTGTCAAGATAGATTCCTGAACAAAACACAGGGGTTAAAAATGACCAGACCAGACCCTAGATACTCCCAGAGACAACATCCAGGGATAGTAACAACATATAGTGTAGGGAAACTGTGCCTTGAATGGCTAGAAACATCCACACTGGCAGAAATTAAGCAACACTTATCTTTACTTAAAGATGGTGCTGATTTGCTGGATTTCATAATGGGACCACGCAAACAGCGTCAAAAACGTTTCATAGCGGCAAGTGTATATGCGGCATACAAGGAGGCATGGAAAGTAATGCAAATTGAAACAGCAGAAAAAATACGAGAAATTGATCGTATTCATTTGGAAAAATCACTTTCTGTTGTGGACAAAGGGTTAATGACTCTGTCCTCCAGAATATATTCACTGGACAGTATTGTATCATCTGCCATCGATATAATAGATAAAGACTTACTAATGTTACAACATGGCCAGTCCCAATTACGTTCTATTGTACAGCTAGGCTGGACGTTGCAAAATCTTTGTTCAGGCTATGTGCCATGGCGTTAATCGACACAACGTCATTGTTTTTTATCTTTAACCTCACTGATAAACAAATCAGTTTGGCACAGAAAGGAGCAGACTATACAATCCTGAGCATCGAAAAACTTGAGAGATTACCATTGACAGTATCAGAAAGACCTGTCATTGAATGGATAATACACGGGATTATCACAATTCCGATAACAACTTTCCGATTTAAAAATTGCCTTGAGTATATACCGACTGGCCAGTATGAAAGAATGGGTAAAGGGTACATAAAGTCATCATGGAAATTACCATATACACACACATGCTACAGTGACAACAACAAAAATGTATTTCTTAGTGGTGAAAATTTCAAACATTCACTAAGCGGTATACTTTTGTGCCAGGGTATTAATTTGGTGCAGAGCGGGAATATCGTCGTAAAAATATCGACTAACCTTAATATCACCGCAGAAATATCTACAAGAAGAAATATCGATGTAAAAAATATAGTTTGACCAGAATATCGACAGACAGGTAAGTAATATCGAAAACATTAATATAGTTGTAATAAATATCGTTTACAAAAACATAGTTTACAAAAATATCGTTTTTTAAATAATTATAAGTAATGTAGTGTTTTTAATGAGTATTGGTTGTCAAAGTAGTATTTTTTGTAGTATTTTATTAGTTAATAATATATTTTATGTTGGATTTAGTGTTAATAGTTCCGTAGCGGGTTGTGGGTTTATAGGGGAGTAGGGTGGGAAGTAATTTAAATATAATAAAATAATAGATTAATTAATGTTTTAATTGAATATAAATAGTGTAATAAATAATAGTAAATTAATTTCAATTAGTTAATTGATTAATAATTATGTACATTAATTATGTTAATTTTTTTATTAATTTTAGGTGTGTGTACTGGATTTTTTAAGTGAAAATGTAGTGAATTAATTACATTTTAATTGAATAATTATTTAATTAATGATTAATTAAATAAAAATAAAGATTTGTTAATTTTTAAACGAGTAAATACATTTAGTAATTTTTACCCCTACACTATCCAACGCTTTCCCTACTGTTGCACCCTCTGGAGTGGGAATAGTTATTTTTACCCCTATGCTATCCAACGCTTTCCCTACTGTTGCACCCTCTGGAGTGGGAATAGTAATTTTTACCCCTACGCTATCCAACGCTTTCCCCTCTGTTGCACCCTCTGGAGTGGGACTAGTAATTTTTACCCCTATTATTTTCAACGCTTTCCCTACTGTTGCACCCTCTGGAGTGGGAATGGTAATTTTTACCCCTACGCTATCCAACGCTTTCCCTACTGTTGCACCCTCTGGAGTGGGAATAGTAATTTTTACCCCTACGCTATCCAACGCTTTCCCTACTGTTGCACCCTCTGTAGTGGGAATAGTAATTTTTACCCCTACGCTATCCAACGCTTTCCCTACTGTTGCACCCTTTGGAGTGGGAATAGTAATTTTTACCCCTTCGCTATCAAATGTTTTAATTAATAATATATTTTATATTTTAATCATATGTATGTATTATTGTTGTTATATAAAGTAATGTGTTAAATATATGTATATGTACACATTTATTAAGTTTATAATGAAAAGTGTAGTTAATTTGTTTTAAATTGTTAAAAAATAAAAGTAAGGTAATGTATTTTGTTAATAGTACTTATATTTATTTATTATTTAATGTAATTTTAATGAATTTAAAAAGTCAATATTTTTTACATCTATATTTATTACAACGATATTTTTGAGTAGATATTTATGTACTTACCTGTTTAGGTATAGGGTGTCGATATTTATGTAAACAATATTTTTACAACTATATTTATGTCAACTATATTTTTGTAATCGATATTTCAACACCCTACCATTAATTTACATGGGGCCTGTGAAGGGACTTCAAACAACCTTTCATGCCACCAGCACGTCACACCTACAACGCAGATAGAACCTTTCTTTAGGCAAGTTTCTAACGGGCGTTACATTCTAATAACGGACCACAGCTGTTGTGGCTTGGTGCCAGGGAAAGCATATCTCGTAAGCGTGACTTCCATGGTCACTTGCTGTATGCAAGCATTGTTTCCAAACGGCCCTGGAGATTCCGAGATGCCGATTTGGCCTCCTTTGAATATCTCTTCTATACAAATTGATACTTTAAGCAGAATGAAGTCTGTGCTTTTACAGACAACAGTGCCCATCACGTCATCAAAAGAAACGTATGATCTCCAAGTTGCAAGGACAACATCGGAGATACATGAACTTTTATCAACAAATTGCCCCGTGCATTACACAGAAATGCTCAGCCAAATTCTAAATATGTCGGATGCCATTGGTATCTCAAACGTATTTAAGACAATTTTTTCGGGACTGTTAACACCATTCAAAGCAGTTCTGGGCATTATTCCCAATTTTGTCCATTCAGTCTTTGGCGGCCTACCACTACTTTTGGGACTCATAGCAGGCATTTTATTTTTGACCCTTCTGCTCCGATATGGCAAGCCAAAACACAGACATGACTCCGGCAAGGATGGAAGAAACGATCCTAGCAATGCGCTACCGAGACCGCATAACTAAGGTAAGGACTGAGAGATCTGAACATGACCTGGTTTCTTTCATTCAGACCTATATGGCAGACCTGCATCTTACCTGTGCTTCGATGTATGCTATGCGGAGAAGAATGCGTGTTAGACACCTGTCTTGCACTACCATCAGCAGTACCAATGGATATCGATACTTTGCTAAGTCCTTTAATGGCTCATGCATCGTGTTGTCCCCAGCGGCTATCAATCCTGATGACGGCATTCGTTGAGACTCCTGCGCTACGACTAGGTGGTGGCAGTAAAGCAAAAAGTGAAAGCAGCATCACCCAGGTACGACCTTCTGTGAGCATTGCTGATCCAGACATCGATGATAGCAATCATTCTCACAACTGCCAGGTTACTGCACTATCGAACCTGGTCGAACTGTCACCTGATTATGTAGACCTATTCTTTGAGAGCCTGTCTGAAATGATGTTCTCCCCTGAACAATAACTTTTTGGAAAACAATCCGGCGCACAGCGTTCCCATGAACTCTGAATTCGGCCTTCAGCTTTGATAAACAAAAGCTACTGAAAAGCGTTTGGAACTCTATTTCCCCGTTCCGCATGAAATATTTTTTTTGAATCAGATATTTTTCAAAATATTTACATTTTTTCTGGCACAAATACTTTTGCTTAAAGTAGAACTATTCATAACGAACAGAGCTTCTATTTTTAGTAGATCTAGAGACAAAAAAACTTTACCTCGGCCTCTAGCACATTTTACAGCAATTGTATTTATATGTGATGAAATAGTCTCGCCCTTCTTTTCTGTATTAAGAGACATTTCATGTGTAATTTTTCGCAAAATCGTTCAACTGATTACATATGCAATAATTTTTGAATGATTACTATGCTTAAAAACGTACAGTACCTATATTCTCATGTATTTCATATACGCCATTTCAAATGCAATATGTATTTTGGGGTGGGTAGGAATACACGCGCATCTTATTGCTTTAGTTTTTAGTAATTTGATGGACATAAATTCGTGGAGTGGGTGTTGTGTTCTATCTAGGACCCCAATCAATATTGTGACCTTTTGCCCCTATATGGTTATAATCAATACATATCCCTATGATGGCATAAACGATCAGAGCCATATTTCAGTAACTCTTATCTGCAGCTCATTACAGTACATGACACAGCAGAAGCCACTTCCTTAGATTCCTAGATAACACACTGAGTTATTTCGACAGCTCAAACCCCCCAGCAACCTGGGAAAGCCCCGCTTGCTTTGTTTTGATTACTAATAGAACTCCTGCGAGCACTGTAAGAACAACCAGTTCTTAGTGACATCTTTATTGACGTCTTATGTCCAAAAACTTACGTCAAACTCAGCACCTTTCAGGTATAAATAATACCGACATTGCCTTAAGCAAACACGACGGTGGTGGTGAATACTGGAGCAGAACAGCTATCCCTTGCAGAGAGCCCAGCAGATGCGAGAAGCCCACGGACGCTGCCCCTCCTCCTTGACGCGCTGAGAAAGACACTGTCTTTTCTCCTGCTGAGAAAATCCAGCTCCGGCGTTTCCAGCCTACCCTTGCGGGTGACTGGAATATCGAGTCCTGAGAGGAGATACCAGACCTCCAACATTCTAATCCAGAGGTACGGTGCTGTCTAAACCCTAAGAGAGAATTCTTGAAGCAAACCCTTGGCAAAACCAACTTAACTTAAACTGCTACTTACTTACTCCCTCCCACGTATTAGGCTTAGGTCAGGTACATTGGGGTAGGCGTAATTAGAAGCACCAGTTGAGGACGTTAGCCAAATGTATATATGAATGTATATATTTTATTCATTTTAACTATCGTATGGCTAAGAAACCATATCAATGCTTTTACAGTATTATTTCGTAATACTCCTTTTACTGTACGCACTTTTTATATTAACAAGTCTTGCAATTGTGGCAATTCATTTCTCTTGCATGAGAAGGAAGACTGTTCAATAAATAATACCTTTTATTGAAAACGCCCGTCTCTCTATTCTCTGCATACTGGTGAAAGTAATTCTGCACAACTGCCTGAGTGAAATAGCTGTCTATTGTTTCACACGACTCTAGAGATTGACTCTTATTCTGAGGAGCAAAGTTGTCATGATAATCCGGTTGTTGGAAAACTGAATCCCTTCTTGTCTGAGCCAGGGAAGCTGATCACTTCCTATTCATTCAAGAAAGTTTCCAGTGACCTCTGAGCTAGCTTGTACAAACCCAATTAAGTCTAACATAGTCAGTAGAGACCCAGAAGACCGCAGTCCTACGTCTACACTGCTGTTTATGTTATTCCAATGTGCAGGGCCTATAGGGAAAATAGGAACTACACTACAAAATAAGATTGAAATTCGGTCTTCAAAAACAGGAAGTAGAAAGGCAGGGCGCCTTTTTAAAGAGCTGGCACAAAATCAGAGCTACCGACACAGGGTCCCTGAACTATCAGCTCTGGCAAGAGCTGACCAGTACCGGAAAGCTGTCAGCTAATGACTACCTTCAGAAATCCTTGCATGCTCTTGGACTGACAGAAGCCTGGAACACCCCAATGGCCCATTTGGTTTTCAAAAGACTAGTCGCAAAAACTACAAGACTCATATCGGTATTAGAGGATAAGGAAGCGATATCCAAGCGTGCTCATGGTTGGGCCGTGCTTAACAATTATATAGCTCTTAATCCCCAGCCCTACCTCAAGGTCGGATCCAAGCTTGTGATCAAAGAAAAATTCCTAAGGCTTCAGTTGGGAGTCGGACCGATCAGTCCGCTTTTGCCACCGTGGGAAGGTAGAGGGAGTAATCAGATCTGCTGTCTGTGTGCAAAAGACACTGAGTCTCTGATCCATATCATATGCATGTGCAAGAAACTAGAGGACATTCGGAAGGCACTGTTAAAACCAATATTTAACCAGTATGGAGTGAGGTCCTGCAGGCAGGCAGTGATGCTGTGCTTTAACCCTACCTTAGTGCAGCTAAATTGCCGCCTTACAATATTCTTTGATCTAACAGCACTGAGATTGAAAAAACCTGCTGTCAACAGTTAAGACCCATTACAGAGATTTAAGATGTTGAACTGGACCACACCACTGGTCAACCAAGAAAGTTTCCATAACTTACCTTACACAGGCCTTCATGTCTGTGCCAGCAGAGCTAATACAGTTGTAAACAATATTTACGTCTTTTAAACACAATACCAAAGCTTTTTTAACCTTGTATTCTATCTTAAATTGTTTTAATGCAATATTTTATTTTAAATGTACTTTTAATGTTCTGAATGCAATTATTTTAATTAATCATGCATAATAAATGTACTTACTTGATGTGGCCATAGACATTTTGGGTCCCATTAAGTTAAGATCTAGGGACTCTTATGTCCTAGTGTGTATGGACATGTATTCCTGTTGGCCAGAGATTAAGGTTGTGAATTCTGTATTGTCATCGGTGATTATTCAGTTGTTGGACTCTCTTTTTGAAAGAGAAGGTTTTCCCAAGTCTCTGTTATCAGATAATGGGGTACAATTTACTTCCTCTATCGTGGAATAGTTCTTGTCTTTGAGAGGTATCAAACACAAGAAGGCAGCTCTATATCGTCCAGAGAGTAATGGGGTTGTTGAGGGGTTTGTAAAGGTCCTGAAAGAGGCCTTATAGCAGGCTGTTGCAAATGGTGTTGATTGGGAGACCGCAATGAGGAAGAAAGTGAAAGAGTACAGATTTACTCCACACTCGTCTACGGGTGGGTCTCCCTTCCAATTGTTCAAGAAGATAATTCCTTATACAGAGGTGTGTCCCTCTTGGGTCAGTGCAAAGAGAATGTCTGTTGATAAAAAATGCTATGGGTACTGAAGGTTGGAAAAAAAGAGAGGGACTGGTCAAGGAGAAGAGAAAGTGTTGGTTTGATGTGAGGAAGGCTGTTAAAAACACAAAGGTTTCAGTAGGTGATTGGGTAAAAATAAAATCTTCTTGCTTAGGCAAAGCTGGTTCGAAGTTTAGTATACCCTTTAAAGTGATTAAGGTGTTTAACAATGTCATTCGCACCAATGATCAAAAGGTGTGGAATCTGAATAGTGTCAAGTAGCGGGTTCTCACCCTTGTGTTGCGTCAAAGGATACTGATGCCATGTCACCTGCTAGGCCTTGCTTGTTATTCTTCAACCACCTGCTAGATATCAAGATTAGGTTCAGTTCTGTTCTCATCATATTATTATTATTATTATCCTTTTTTTCTCTTCTCTGTTGTGTTATCAAGAGGTAGGTGATGTAGTGCTCTCACTTCTGTGAATAAGAATACTATTCATGCAACTAGGCTACGCTCTCTAGAATGTAGAATCAGCATCTTATTAATAGACTGTAAGCACCTGTTCAGTTGGCAGCTGCAGGGCTTGATTCTGGATGAGGTTTTATGCACTTCTTTGTACTTAATAAGTCTCTGAAATTACACTATTTTCTACTGCTGCCATCCTTCTTCATTACACAATGTAGCAAGCTCTGCTTTCAGTGTGAAAAGATGGGTGGCACCATCAGTTCTGCAGGTCCTCAAGTAGCATATAATTTACATGCCCTAGCACCTGTAGTGTGTTCTACTAGTGGGATATAAGTAAATTAAATATGCCAATTGGGTATAAGCCAATATTACCATGTTTAAAGGAGAGAGCACATGCACTTTAGCACTGGATAGCAGTGGTAAAGTGCTCAGGGTACTAACGCAAACAAAAACAAATTCAGTAAACATAGGAAGAGGAAGGCAAAAGGTTTGGGATGAACTTGCAGAAAGGTCCATTTCCAACGCAATCCCATCCAGCCTCAAGCCAGGGTAGAAGAATCAATACCTTGATGGACTTCCCTGCATAGGCAATAGAATGTGCACAGTGGCCCTCTACTGCAGTACCACTTGTCAGCTCTACACCTCCCTGAACTCAGTCGGGTCCCTCTGTCTATGCTCTCCTGAGCCACTGAACTGAACCATGGGTAACCCTTTTCCTCTTCTGGTTACACCATCTTTGCAGCACCTAACCTTTACTTGGTAACAGATGCATTCCTGTAGGCAGACAGTACCACCATTGCCAACAAAGTGACTTGGATCAGAATTCTTTCCCCAACTCAAGGAAAACTCTGCTCATAAGGACAACAACTGACAGAGGCCACAGACAGCTGTCAGTGTCCTGAATCAGGCCCCAGGCCAATCATGGTCCTCTGAGCTCTCAGGTTTCTCAGAGTGGGGGCTGTAGCCCCAGCTGACTTGCATCTTTTTTCCACTCTACCTCCCATCAGTTCAAGTGTGGTATCCTGAAACTGGTACTTCAAGCCAGGGTCTGTATCCTCAAGCTGTAGATGTAATTGGCAAGACAAGTCTTACATGGGGAACCATTACCCCCACAAGGGAGGCACACTCTGTCTATGTAATGCAAGAGTCTGCCTGGGGGAGGCCCCCAGCCCTCTGTCCCTGTAACAGCGCATGGAGCCCCTCTGGTCGGATGTGGCCTCACCAAGGTCAGTCTTGGGGTGTTCTGTTTTAGGAGCTAGCAATCCCTAATCCACTGGATCTCGCACTGTAGACTGTTTCCACCTCCTGCCCCTTCATCTGGGCCTCTGTACCCTCCCCTTTGGAGTGGTACCCCCAGAAAAAAGAGCTGGTAGGCGCCTGTGGTGACCACTCCACCCAGCTGTCCTAACTCTGTGGTGCTTCCACCTCTGGACAGTCTCACGGTATAGACTAGGTTGCCCTGCTTGTGGTCTCTTTGGAAGCAACCCAAGCACTGGGCCTGGTAATAGGGAACCCTGGGTCTCCGCCCACCATACCCTCCTCTCCTTAGAAGAAACATGAGAACCCATTGCCTATCACCATGCTGGGACCTGTCTGGGTCACAGCGTACCTCCCCCTCACTCTCATTGGGGGAACCTGTGCCACCCACCTTAGGATCACTCTGCGATGCTTTCCCATACATCTTGGTACTCACCCAGAGGACCTCCTCTTTTTCAAGCTCCCTGGGGTCAGTGAGCTTACAGTCAACCAGATGTTGGCATAGCAGTCCTTCTTCCTGGCAGAGCATCCACAGTTTCAGATGTTTACTGAAGTGGTTGTGTCTGAGGTCCTTTCTTTATACATTAGTGCAGGGGTCCCCAAACCGGTCCTGGAGGGCTGGATCCATGTCAGATTTTTGGGATATCCCCATTGAGATACATGTCATTTTTTTGAAAAATCTGGCATGGATCCGGCCCTCCGGGACCGGTTTGGGGACCCCTGCATTAGTGCCTTGGTTCTGGAAGGTGGAAGAAGCTTCTAGACAATGTCTTTAAAGTATATGAAATTCCCTGCCTCCCCTGCCCTGGTTCCAAGCTCGCTGAAGTAAGCTTTTTGTGTGGAGACAGGACACAGCCTATTCAGGTATAAGAGAGGCTGGGCCCAGCTCCTCCCTCCTGTCCTGCCAGGGATGGCCCGTCCAGTCACAACTAAGCACCCATTTGTGTGGCTGTCTAGGAGGAATATGCAAAGCCCTACTGCCAGACCAGAGACAGGCTGCAGGCATCAAATTGCTAAGACTAGAAAAAGCCAACTTTCGAAAAGTTGCATTTTCAGAATAGTAATTTAATATTCGACTTCACCACAGGGTAGGATTTTAAGTGCAGTAGTGAAAAACTATATTAAGAGAACACTAATAGGACATATAAAACTAAAGGTAAATGTCCAACTTTTTAAATACACTGCATCCTGCCCTTGAGCTGTCCAATGTCACCTTGGGGGTGACTGATATGTATTAAAAAGGAATGTTTGGGCCTGGCACGAGGTTTATTCTGCCAGGCGACATGGCAGTTTAAAACTGCACACACAGGCTCTGCACTGGAAGGCCTGAGACATGTTTAAAGGGCTACTTAAGTGGGTGGCACAATCAACAATCAGTGCTGCTGGCCTACTAGTAGCATGTAATTACGTACCCCAGACACTAGCAGTTTTACTGGGAATTTATAAGTAAATTAAATATGCCAATTGGGTATGAGCCAATGTTACCATGTTTACAGGAGAGAACACATACACTTTAGCACTGGTTAGCAGTGATAAAGCATTGAGTCTTAAGGTCAACGAAAACAAAATCAGCAATAATAGGAGGAGGCAGGCAAAACCTTTGGGGAAGACCCTGCAGAAAGGGCCATTTCCAACAATATTGTATATGAAAAAGCAACAGACAGAGCCATCTGCATTATAGCTAGTATGATAAACTCCGATGCCTTACCTCTCCTTCTGCCAGGATCTTGAAGCGCTGGCGGGACCCTGTCAGATCTGCTGGAACGCGCCTTTGCTGGAACTTGCCTCGACCAATCTGGGCCGAAATTAAACGAAGCGATGGCTTTACAAACTGCAGGCGAGGTTGATCCGGGTCCGGTCCGCTAACCCTATATTAGCCGGGGACCTGTCCGCTCACCCAGCGCCCAGCGTTCGTGATTCGCGTTTCACGTTTCCGGTCCGCGTTGCATTGCGCTCAGCAATCAGAACTACAGCAAAGTCGGAGAGATAAAGAATGCCTTTAGATCACTGTAAAACCCCACTTATTACAGGCATTTCCATTCAGCACAGAACTTCTCTACGTTCAGGAAAAAGTTTAATTCATTTTGTGCCAGCATAATGTCCATTGTAGTCGCAGATGTTTTTGTTATCTGACATTTATCACCATGTATGGCGTCCTGCTGCCCGTACTTTTCGGTGGCATTCTCCAGGTGTTCCAACTCAAGGCTTTCTGTGATAGTTGTATTTCATCACACTCCTTTGATAGCACAGGATCAAGCAGGACGGATTATATTGGCAATAAACGCTGAGCCACAGTAGCGTCCTCTTCAAAAGAAACTTTTGTGCCTCCGCCTGTAGCAATATGGAATGTTTGATGCTTGATTGGGGGTAACTCGTTGCCCCCTACTGGTGGGACTCTTGGTGACTGATTAAACTGCCTTTTGCTACGACTAGCTCCGAGGCTGCACTGCAGGGGCTGTGTTTGACACGGTCACCATGACTACATTGAGGCTCTCTTTTCATTTTCAAGCCTTTTGATGCTATATGGTGTTGCGACTTAAGAGTTCAGATAAGGACCAGCATTTCTTTAACGATATTTTTATTTTATTCCTGCGCACATTGGCCCTTTCACTTGCTTGTGCTACTCGGTGCGGCCAGGGCCGGACTGAGAGCAGAAACCGGCCCTGGCAAACTGCTCAGCTGCCCCCCCCCCCCCCCCCCCCCCCCCTGGGGTCAGGGGGAGTGCAGGTGAGCAGTTTGCGACGGCCGGTTTCGGCCGATTTTGTTACCGAGGGCCGACATTGCCGACCCCCGGTAACAAAAACGGCCCCCCAGGGGCCCAAAACCGGCCCCGCCCTAGCGGCCTACCGGGAAACGCCCGGTGCCCGCTATGGACAGTCCGGCCCTGGGTGCGGCGCATTTGCCACATACAGACCGTGCAGAAGGTTTTTATTTCTCATGTCCTTTTTGCAGTTACTTCAACTTTATTGTGACTCATAAACTTCACTTAAACTGCAACTGTTTTATGACACAATCATAAAACCATCTGGCCCAACAGCATTTGTGTGGTGTGTCATCGAAGAGGAAAAAAACATATATTTCTTTGCCAGCAGTATGTATAGATGCAGAGGGAATTGCATACTTCAAACAACTTTTTCCAGCTTTTCACAATTTGCTGTAACAGTTGCTAAATAGACCTTAAACAGGATCGAGCTTTTAAAGAATGAGCAGAACAATATACACGTAATAAAATGAAATGCTTAAAAATGCTATGAAAAAAAGTTTGCATAGAGTTTGGGTGACGCCCCTGACCGGGGTGGGAAAATCCAAAGTGTCCCCGGTGGAAAACTGGGCGATAGTTACTATACAAGTCCTAAATTTGACCCGGCAATGAAAGACGCTACCTGTAAAAATTTAGCAGGGAAAATTGTTAACATCCTTCTGCCCCTATGATCAGCTTAGAAATGTGTTGCTCGTGGTTACCACACGGAGGTTAGAATAACCAGGGCGTAATGCAGGACCCTTCATTGAAGGGGGGTGGCAGGGGATGCAACTCTTCAGTGCCCCCATTCTGCCCAATGCCAATGAACTGTGGAATGTAGGAGACTGCAGGGCCCCATCATTTTGTGTACGCCACTGCGAACAACCTAGGACAACAGAGGTCAGCCTTCACCTAGCTCTTGAGGATAGCGCGAGACCACATCTTCTTGGGAGAGGATGGGGTCTCATGGCTAGACTGCCGACTTTGGAGCTGGGAAACCAAGGTTCGAGCCTCGGGGTCGACTTCACATCTGGGATTCTGGGAAAAACACTTAATCACCCCGTGCCTACCCAATTTTTTTTTTTTTTTTAATGAATGTGTTCTTGTGTAAGATAACTGGTGCTCATGTTAAGCGCTCCAATACCTTCGGGTAGCAATCTGACAAAAATCTAAAGATCATGCTACATGAGAACCTGAAATATACGTGGCCCAGCTGGCCAAGTCACAAGCCAAGACACCAGTCAAAGAGGATTTCATGTCCAGGTTTAAGTTAGATTTACACATGCGGAAAGGTGCAACTTCTGCATGGGTGATTTATGTATGATTCACAGAAATGTAATTACAGGTTTACTTATCTATGTATAATGTACATTGAGCACGCAAAGGGCCTAGTTGATAAATGGAAAAATGTAATTGTAAATTTGCACAAGTGAAGACATGTATAACTAGCCAAATATGCATCAATCACAAAGAATCCCAGCATAAATGGGTGGATATGTAGATGTAAAAGGCCTCACTTAGTTTTTGAAAGTGCAAAATCCATGTGTGTTTGAAAATAGCAGAATATGCACATGTAGGTTTTTGTAGGTCAAAGCGTGTGAGCATTTTCGTGTATTGAAAACGTTCATATGCTTCTTATCCCGAAATGTTCATGAATCTACTAAGAAGCCCAGGCATGCACAATATGTGCGCATGGAAGTTTCGTACGGAAAATCTGTGCCTTCCTGTAGCAGGAATTCACATCACCACATGCCAGATCTCTCAACTAGGTACTAATCAATGACCCAATAACATAAGTAATAGTAGTCAATGACATGGGCATCTTTTGCTGTACACAGTCACCATCATGCAAACCCAAAACCCTGAAAGAGGAAGGACGACTTCACAAAGCAGAAGGTAGGCAACATGGTTTGCCTTGCTGTAAATTATGGTGATAAGCAATTTACTCTGCCCTCCAATACTCCATGTGCAACAATAAAGTAAGTCTTGTCATTAAACCTGTGCTGAACTGCCGTGGGCTGGATCTGTGCCATATGCCACAAGCCAAGAAGAAACTGCAGGAGCTGCTTACCCGGATTCCTATGGCACCCACAGTTCCTTTTTGTGGATCCCGAGCAAGTCTTCATGTCCCCCACATTGAGCAGCAGCATTTAGCCATCAACCACCAGAAATGCTACAAGCCTTTCCCCTTCCTGAAAGCTCACTGCTATGACCAGGAAGGCACCAAAGCATAGAGTACCAGTTGTTCAGTATCTTCACTGGTCCTGTCTCTGTTCTCCGTTTTCCATGTCCTTCATTTACAGTTTTCACGGTCGCCACTGTCTACATAATGTACCTCCATCTCGCCTCTCTCTTGTCTATGACACCCTTCTCTGCTTTCTCTTGTCTCTTGTATGCCTTGTCTTCATCTATTTATTTCTCTGCCTCTTTCTCCTTTCAGGGTTCTCTGACTCTGCACCTGTACCACTCTCTCCCTGTCACTCTGTTTCCCCATCTCAATTTCTACCATGAGTCTGTGTCCAATGGGTCCTTCTTCTCTTATATCCGTGCCCTGCACCTAGTGGAGATCTACAGCTATAGCAGTGGCTCCACCGGCCAGACATGACATCACCTGTGTATAATAGGCACAAAACCCCAGTTCATGCCAAATTATATAATTATTTTCTCAATCAAGTTGATGTCCACGATCTCATGTTTGTCTCAGTAGCTGCTGTGGAGAAAGCGTGGATCCCAATGTCCTGTCCACAAAAAAAGATGTGGTGAGGTTGATGCCTATTCTGGCCATTCTTAAAGGCATAAGAGTATGGACAGGTATTTTGTGTATTGTCAATAACACTGAATCCCCTACTTGCAATGTACCTCATACTTCTGTGTTGACCATGTCTCCTTATCTTCTGTCTCTCCTCGTCACAGTGTCTTCATTTTCACAATCTCAACTTTTTATTTCCCACATGTCAAATACAAAATCACCAATGCATACAGTTCTGGATCTCATTTAACTGCTTACCATGCATTAACTGTTGAGTAGTGACCTTTCCCCCGTGTGCCATCCCCCCCGATGATTGCATGACAATTTCAGGGGAAAAATCCAGTAAATTTGCAAGCTCCCATAAGGTAACATGCAGATGCAGGACAAGGAGGAGGAGCAGCTGCTCGATTCCATAATGACAAAGGCTGCCACCTTACAAGATCTCACATCTGTGGCTCGAACACAGATACACTGTGGACTCTTTTCTTTTATTGGCTTGGATCAATTCTGGATCAGGGTGCCAAGTGTAACTGCACCAATTTTTCTGGGCACGATCGCTGCAAGTTGAAAACACCAGATGACCACTTTGTCCCGCCTGGTTACTGGCTGCTGCAGACATTCCCTCTCCAAAAGGTGACCTCTCCTGGCAGTCAGCCTCCCAACTGCTGAACACTGTTGGTCACACATGACTCATAAATGTGCTGCTTGCAAAAGGAACGCAAAAACAACAGTTGATGGACAGAATGCAGAACAATGTCATACATTCACCCCAGTACAGAGATCTGGGCCTAAATCCATCGTTTTTCTACTCACCATGCCATTCCAGTTTGAACCACGCCATATGCAAATCAGTCTTGACCCTGTGCCCCATGGGAACAGTCCAGTCCGAACTGCCAAGCCAGGTCCTCCCTGTACTGGAAACAAGCATCCTAGAACCGGTTTTCAAAGTAATATCATTTGTTGTGCCTGCAGATAATAGACCCCTTTAAACCCTTCAATCTAGGAGGAACACCTTCACACATATGTGGAGGTGAGGCCAGGAGCAGAGTGGCACTCTGGAAGGAATAAACCATACACCAAGATACCAAACCACTAGGGCGTAATAGGAATAGAACTTACACATTTCTACACTGTTGTATAGTTTATGTGTCTTCCTATTTCTCGCACCATGTGACAAATTCACTGTGTATTTTGTGGTGGGTGAAACAAGTAGGCTAGTTCTTCATCTTGCCAGTCCACTTGTTTAATTTTTATTCAGGATTGGTGCCTCAATGACGTAATTTGTTGAGGCCTTGCACAGTTGTCTATATTTATTGTTATCACAATTGTCTATATGTGTATCATTTGATTGAATGTATTGTGTATGGTTTATTCAATGCATTTGTGAACCTCTGTAAATGTGGTGGTGTATCCTTTGATGCTAAAAAACTTGGTTTATAATCTTTCATAAAAAATAAGTGACTAAACACAAATGGTTTTTCAGCCTAGCAATTCATTATACTAGGTGTGCATTTGTTTCTAAAAAGTTACACTGTCCGGCTCCTTTGTTTGTTTATTCTATAAGAGTGGCCCAGGCCGGCCAGGGACAGGACCCAAGCCTTTCCCCTTTTCCCTACTCTGGAAGGAAGGCGTCTTCTAACAGCAGGATCCAGCGGGGAGTGTGAACCTTCCATGTGAGGAGTCTAGAGACTATGGTAGACATACAACAATAGGTGGTTGAAAAAAACAAAATAACCTTGTTCTTGCCCTGATGGAGCAACAAGATGGTAATATGCTGGAAGTGAGGACAGACTAGTATTGGCATCTTATGGACATACTGCAACTGTTTGGGAGTCTTGCCACAGACAGACACAAACCTGCAGCAAGAGTTACTTTCATCGAAGCAGTTAGACACTCATCCCCACCCTTGGGAGACATAAGATTATGAAGGTGCCAAAGACACCAGTCCAGGCGCCTTGGTTGACAACCACCTAAACAATGATAGTACTTCTATTTGGTACTTGCACGTTTTCACTTCATACATCTCACTTAAAACACATAGCACTTATTCTAACAAACCATTACATCTCACAATTCACAGTACCAGTATATTTAACTGAATGGTTTTCCCCCCAAACTTCAATAAACGCTTTTCATCCTAAATACTGCACTGTTCGTCATCAGACATTTTACTGATGTTATGTTATGTTATTGTGTATTTATATAGCGCATTATCACCAAGAGGTCTCTAAGCGCTGTGATTTATACTTGTCTATGTACTTTGTGCCTATGGGGAGTTTGAGAGCGTTGGATGAGCAATGCCATAACAAGAACCTTACAGTCGTTTCTGACTTGCCATGGCCACACATGATTTACCCAACAAGGCACTTACCAATCAACTTTACAACATTGCTATGAAGAAAGGACATGTGCTTCTGGGGGAGGGTCAAATAGGGTTTATGGGGAAATCGAATGATACGGACTGGGAGAAATGCACCTGGAAAACCAACTGCTTTGAGGAAAAGAATTGATAATAATAAACATAAATGTGGGGCCCTGCTCTGGTCATGAAAACTCAAAGTCAAGGGCAATGGAGTGACCTTCTTTATCTAGCACCAATTACAAGAGGGAACTCGATGTAACAACCGTGATGCATGTTCAGGGGCCATCCAGATGTCTATAACACTGACTGCTCCCTCCATGTCAGACACCAGTACATCTTGGGAGGTAACCAATATGGTCCTTCCGACTGCCAAGAATTGTTGATCAGCCACCACCTCATCAGATGAAAAGGCCGTTTGCTGATTCACATCTCCTCCCAGTGGCCAGCAGAGTTGCTACTCCTCTGTCCCACATGTGCTTGTCGGAGGAACAAGGAAATAACAATATCATTTAAACATCTACATCCAACAGATGCCTATGCAGTATTCAGTCACTGTATGCAAGATATATGTTGAAATTGCATAACCTCTGTTTAAGCATAAATAAAGCCATTGTAAATATTCTTTTGCATAGGTTACTTTGGTGGGCAAATGTTTTTTTGTTTTTAAATTTTTTTTATTTCCTCATATCACCAAAGAGCATCTGCAATAAACCATAAACCGCACCGTCAAACTTCCCGCCCATCGGTCGCTGCATTCGCCCAGGTCCTATTGTCGGACCATCACCTTACCGGTTTCTTGGTGTAATCATTGGAATGGGTATTCAAAAACCAGTGAACTGTACTAAATTGAGAAATCAGTCCATTTACCCAGGTTAGTGCTCTTCACAACACCCTGATCAAACCGGCAAACCCTGACAGCCGTTTTAACCAAATCATCCACTCTTGCGGGCAGAGGGTCCCTCGATTTCATACAGATATCTCTTCTGGCGATTAGGATCAAGTAGAAAAGTAACCTTTTATGGGACCACCTCAGCAACGTGCTTCTTTTTCCATCACCTCCAAGGAGGACAAGCATTCATTCAATATTTTCCTATTTTTTTTTTATTTATTTTTTTTATTTTTCTAAAACCTTTATTTATTTGTACAAGTGGTACACTGCTATTTAGCCAACAACCCAGAGGCAGGCAGCTCATCATCATGAATCCACACAGCAATTTGCGGTTCTGTATCTATACACTCGTATATAGCATCAATAACCAAAATTTACAAGTAATGAATTAAGAAAACTAGAAGCGTTTTGCATAGTCAATTGCTCTATCATTAGTCTGATGTTTATGTCCACAATGACACTTTCGTCGTAAATTATTTGTCCGGGGGTCTCGGGGTCTGATCACCACTCACACGACGTACATCTTAATCTTCCCTGTGTGTCTAAACTCACAGCCCACGTCCATTCTCGCACACCAATTTACTTTCCCGCCACAATCCTCACCCACTCATTCTGTCCCCTACTTTAGGGTCTGCATCCTGCTCTCCGCACATTATATTCCAATACACCCTTCCCACATATCTCCAGCCTCACTCCTCTACATCCGACCCATCCAATCAGGTCGTCAATGGCTGCCAGATATCTACTGGCCTGGATTGCTGCGGCATTAGTTCCCAATAAGCTGTCAATTGGTCCTTACAATACATGGCCGATTTTAACCATCCTGATACCGTTGGCGGAGCTTTTTGTTTTCAGTGTAGTGCGATCTGTCTCTTAGCTAGCAGAAGCAGAAGAGCAACTAGTTTTCGAGAAGCACATGGTATATTCATGACAAAACCAAGGAGTGCCAGAAGCGGATCAGGACACACTTCCTCCTCAACTATCTGTCCTATCTTTCCAAAGATTTCCACCCAATATCTGCTCACGGGCCCGCATTCCTACGTTAAATGATAGAATGTTGCATTTTGGGTTCCACACCTCCAGCAGTTTGCATCAGCTGACAGGCCCATCCTGAATAGTTGTTTAGGCATGCAGTATGTTCTATGTAAGAAATTAAAATTGATTAATCTCAGTCTGTAGTTGGGCGATAGGTGTTCTAGTTGGGTACAACAGAACAACCATTGTTTTTCTGTAATGCTAACCCCTGCCTCCGCCTCCCACTGCAATCTCGATTCAGGTTGTATCACGGGGGCCGTATCCTGCGTGATCTTGTAGATACAAGTGATCAGTTTGTTTGGCAAGCGGTTTCCTAGAACATCTTCCAGTGCCGACAGCGCCGGTGGTGCAGCAGGAAACATTGGGTATCTAGACCTGCATGCCACACGTAACTGATAATATAGGAGCAATTCAGATGCCATGGGCTCCTCAGACTCACACATTGTCTGTAAAGATAGAAATGTGTCATCTGGATATAGATCCCCCGCCACCGACAGTCCACATTTACGTGCCCTTTCGGACATGGCTGTGTCCATTAATGGTCCCAATAGCGGGTTTCCACATAGCAGCATAGTCGGGCGTATAATTCAGCCAGTCCGGCACGCCTTGCTATATTCAGCCAGGCCCATTGTACCGTTTCCACTGTGTCTATATCTGTCAGTGATCGCTTGTATTTATGATACAGAGTTGCCTGCAACGGGGCAGGTGCTGACTTGTCTTTCTAAATCGCCACATGTGGTTGATACGGAATTGGATGTTGCCAGTAATGTAGGTATTGGGCTTGCGCACTATATGCGCACAATTCAAAATCCGGGGCCGCAAGCCCCCACTGGCGGAAGGGTAGCGTTAACAATTTCCAGGTTACTCTGGGTTGTTTGCCCACACAAACCAGTTCCAGGATCGCGGTCCGGATGCGGCGGAAGAAGGACACCGTAAGTGGCAGAGGAATATTCACGAAGAGGGACAGCAGTTTCGGTAGTATTACAATTTTTGTTATTGCTATGCGGCATGTTAAGGACAGCGGTAGAGTCTTCCATTTTTTTACTTTGCCCTCTAGCCATTCCATCGCCACTCCACAATTTGATAGCCATATCTCTTGTAATGAGTGACTAATTCTGATGCCCAGGTATTTTACGTCATCTGTTACCCACTTTATAGGGAACTCGGTTTGGCACTCGCTCGTGCCATCAGTTAGGGGCGGCATCGTCGATTTCGACCAGTTTATGTTAATGCCGGTTAGGCCACTATACCTCACCAATTCCCGCATCAGAGGGTAAAAATTCTCAGCTGGTTTTGCATGTATATCGTTATGTCGTCCGCGTATTTAGGCACAAGCAGACCCCTCGATGTAAAGCCAATGCTGCGGTGTGTATGATGTTGCCGCAGTCGTGCTGCCAGCGGTTCCGTGGCAATGGCAACAATGGCGACAAGGGGCAATCTTGTCTAGTCCCCCTTGTAATATTTATGGGATCGGAGATTTGTCCATTTACTCTCAATCTTGTCTTCGGGCCCTTATATAGTATGCACATTTTTTGGGTAAATAACCTGCTGAAGCCCATTCGATTAAATAGAGCTAGTAGGAACTTCCATTCGAGGGAGTCAAATGCCTTAGTGGCATCCAATAAGGCAGCAATGGCCTGTACTTTGGGGTCTAAATAATGCAGTAGACTGAACAGCACCCGTAAATTATGGGAAGTTGACCTGCCTGTCACAAATCCTGACTGGTCCAACAGTGCGATATGAGGTATCATGGGTGTTAGCCAACCGGACAACAGCTTCGCATAGATCTTAGCGTCCAGGTTTATTAGTGAAAGTGGGCGGTATGTGTGAGAAGTTGGCCTGGTATATAATGCTCACTATTTCTAGTGATCACTTTGTACCATGCCAAGCAACCCTTATGATGATTGGTTGTAAGTCAACCTTATAGACCAGTTATCCTAGTGGTAATGTGGACAAAGCAGTCTTAGGCTAAACTCTGAAAGGCATGTGAAGCCAGCTGTATTACCATACACAACCCCCTTGAATACCAAATGAAAGGACACCACACAGATATATATTGAAAATATATATTGATTTATTAACTAAAAGTATCCCCTGGACTCTTTATGAGCACAGAAGCACAAGCGTTAAATCACAAGACAGTTTAAAATACACAAAAGTTGCACAATATGGATGAGCACTAGAGTCCACCTAAACCATATACTAAGAAAGTGGTATAAGAGATACCAATCAGAACGGAAACAGGCCTAGGGCCTTGGGAATCGCTGGAGGTATTCGAGACTAGCAGTGACTAAGTCGGTAAAGGCCCGCGGGACTCGGGTGCAGTGTTTAAAGTGCACGCACTCACCAATGTAAAGTCTATGGTGCGTAAAAAGTACAATGTTAGTTAGTTCGGAGCCTTCCGAGTGACCTAGAACGCTGAAACTTAAGACACAGGCCCTTGAGATGTGTACCAGTGTAGGAACACCGGCGGAGCTGAGTTACCTCGGTACACAGACAAAATATCGAGTTTTAAATTTCGATATACAATTATATTGAAGTTTAAATATCGATGGGACATAATATAGAAGGTAAGTAATATTGACAGTCTTAATATCGATATTAGTATGATATTAGTAATATCGAAGTTTTAAATATCGATGTCAATAATATCGAAATAAATAATTTCGATGTTACTAATATCAATTTTTAAATACATTTTGTGTATATTATATTGTATTTATTATGTTTTATTATTTATTTTTAATGTAATGTAATTAAATATTGTCTTTTAGTACTGTAGCGGGTTGTGGGTTTATAGGGGAATAGGGTGGGAAGTAATTTATTATGTTAAATTAATTATTAATTAGTAGGAATTATTAATTAATTGAGAATTAATTTCTAATTAATTTTAATTAATTGATTAATTGATAAATATGTTATGTAGCGGGTTATGGGTTTATAGGGGAATAGGGTGGGAAGTAATTTAATAATAATTAATTAATTAATATATGTTTGTAAATATTTGTAATTAATAATTAATTGGTAATGAATTAATATTAATTAGTTAATTAATTAATATAATTTTGTACATATTTCTAATTATTAATTAGTTGGTAATTAATTAATATTAATTAGTTAATTACATTAATTAGAGTAATTTTTTTATATATATAAATTTTTGTTATTCTTAATTAATTAATTGGGAAAAATAATATTAATTATTACATTTAATTAATTACAGCTAATGTGCTAATATATTTACTTTATTGTTATTGTTAATTAATAATTACTTGGTAATTAATAATAATTAATTTTGGGTAAAGGAGTTTTTTTAGGGTTCAGGGTCAGTTTTCTGTTTTTGGGTAAAGGGGTAATTTTAGGGTTCAGGGTCAGTTTTCAGTTCTTGGGTAAAGGGGTATTTTTAGGGTTCAGGGTCAGTTTTCAGTTCTTGGGTAAAGGGGTATTTTTAGGGTTCAGGGTCAGTTTTCAGTTTTTGGGTAAAGGGGTATTTTTAGGGTTCAGGGTCAGTTTTGGGTTTTTGGGGTACAGTCGTACAGGGTAAAAATAAAATAAATTTAAATTAAATCAATTAAATGAAATTAAAAAATATAAAATTACATTAAATTAATAAGTGTTTAATTTATTATATGTATTTTATAATTATTTTTACATTATTATTAATACATTTAAAAAAACGATATTTTTAATTTCGATATTTTTGTACTACGATATTAATTTTTCGATATTTTTGTACTTACCTTGTTAGGGATAGGATTCCTATATTTTTGACTTCGATATTTTTGTTCCGATATTTTTGTATTTCGATATTTTTGATTTCGATATTTTGTCAGACATTCGTTACCTCACCCACAGGAAGCGGATGCACAGGGTCGAAGTAGTGTCGGGTTTCATCACGCTGGTCGATGGTGCTTGGAGCTGAAGATGCTGCAGACGGCTCGATGTGAAAAGTTCCGGTGGATCCAAGGGTGGATCTGAAGATGTGAAGACCTAAAAGCAGAGGGGACAATGTTCAAAGTCACTAGCCAGTGACTACCGTGGAACCAGATTGGAACCAGGCGATGTTGGGTGCAAACAGGCGTTGAGGTGTAGCTTCTCTCTGCAGCCACGTAGACACCGGGGGTCAAGGACGTCCAGGAGTCAGTCACAAGCTGTCCCACGCAGGCTTCTCGCTGTTGGCGGTATTGGCAACTTGATCAGAGCAAACAGGCCTTGGCTAATGCAAGCCATGCAGTAGTCAAAAAAGGCTTAACACTCGGACCAGCAAGGTCAGAGCGGGTGCTCCTTTTCACAGGAGCTAGGGCAAGTCTGGAGCAACCAGACCCGCAGTGTAGTTTGTCGGTTTCGTTTCCAAGATGGCCGCTGACCACGTGGCTAGTGGCCGAGATGGCGCGTCGAGTGGCACAATGCAAAAAGGCCCCACGCAGATCGTGGAGAGGCTGGAGGGCTGATCTTCGGTGCAAGGGCTGCTCGATGGTGGGGGTCCTCAGGCCCTAAAGCACAACGTCGAGGATACCTCGGGTGCTGCGCAGACAGCTCTTCGGGTGTCTTCCAAGAAGTCTGGTCCCACGTCTCTCGGTGCCTCCACGGGTCCCTTCTTTGCAGGGACTGTGGATCGGGCTGTGAGAAGTCTGGGAGTCTGGGTCTTGTCAGGCTCTGGGCTCGGGCTCCGGCGGGAGGCGGTGGCGAAGCAGACGTCGAGTTGCTGGTTGGTGCCTGTGTTCACAGGGTGGCCACTCCTAGGCCACAAGGGAGATTCTCTTCAGTCTTCTGTGCAGCAGAATGTCGAAGTCCAGTCTTCTTCTTCGTGTAAAGTTGATTCAGGATGATCTGCTGTGCAATGGCACTGCTCCCACTCTTATTCCCAATCTGAGGGGTGGATCACCTAGTAGGTCCCTCCTCTGGGAGGAACCAGGAAGGGGGGCGGTTACACCCCCTTTCCTTTGTCCAGCTCCTCGCCAGGCCTGGGTCTGGAAAGTCCCAGGACCGGTTTGGACTGGCTTATGCACGGGGACACCTTGTGTGCCCCAGGCATGTCTCAATCTATTCAGCCCTGTCCTACCCAATACACAAAACCCTGTCTGGGGAGGTGCTCGCACCTCTCAAGGCAGGAAACCCTTTTTCCAAGCCTCCCTCGCTGGAAGGACTCCCAGCAGCAGGAGGTCAGACTCGTGTCTGTGGTGGCAGCATCCATTTGTGATGCTGAGGCTCTGGTTAACTTTAACCGGGGTTAAGGCTACACACATGTCGTGTCCCTCTAGAAGGGTGGAATGCTATCCCAGTCAACAGAACTGTCGAGGGGATAGTATTCCAATTCGTATGACACCTTACTCGACATGTTTTGATAAAGACAAACCACTGATAGCATATAACCGCGAGGATTATAATGCACTTAAGAGTATATGGTTTGGCAATATCCCGGAACAGCTTAGGGAGTGGTTCCCGACAGCGTTAGACAGCTCAGCTCATGCTAGAGCACCATCTCACATATTTCCACGCACTCTGCCTCCAGGATTGAAGAGGCCTTCCATAGGAGTGGCTGATAGGAACATATGTGTCCAGTTTAAGGTTAGATATAGGGATACTATATCTAAGTAAGAGGTGATTACACCAACTTACCCCAGCTGAGTGATCAGCCAGTTGTGTCAAATATAGAGGCCAGGCCAGGGGTGGCACAATACATGCTACAGCCCCTGGTAGGCCTTGGAAACACCTATGCCCTGGGTACCTAGGGTACACTGTTACAGGGGCCAGTAAGGTGAACCAATTCCAATTGTGTTATGCACCTAAGGTACATGGAGTCCATTTTAAGGAGAGAGCAATCAGCCTGGGGCCCTGAATAGCAGGATCCCAGGCCAACTAAGTCAAAAACCAGCTAAACACCAGGCAAAAAGTTTGGGGGTAACCATAGTCAGATATCCACCTTCCTACATAACCCCCCCCCCAAACGAAAGGAGATAAGGCTATCCTTGACCAGGTAAGCCTATATTGCCTAAGTGGCCATATAAGGAAGTACCAGCTCTGGCTTGGTACCCCCCTGTATCATGGTCCACTAAGCAATCCCTCACCCTAAGGGTATCTGAGGGTCTCCACCATAGGGAATCTCTACCTGTGGTGTGTCTTTGCAAAGTTAAAGGCGGGTGTTGGGATGGAGTACTGAAGTGAGATTCCTCTGTAGGATTCAGCTTCCTCCAATCACTCTCCACCATGTGTGCCTTTCTTTCCTTGACTGAGTTGCACTGTGCTCTCAGGGTCAACCTCTGGCTACCTAAAGCTGGAGGCTGGGTCCCTCTGTTTGGCTTACTGGAGGGACAGTTCAGGTTTGGGCCATTAGGGTCCCAGGTTTGGCTGTGCCCAACAATATCCATCTGGGGGAGGTGCCTAACTACTTTTGAGGGGGATCCCTCAGGAGTTTTTAAAGTTTGCACCTCACTAGGGCTACTAGTTTTGGTGCCCCTAATCTGTTGATGGGGGTGCTTTATTTGACAGGGGGCCCTTTGGGTCTCACTGTCCTTCTTGTCCTCTGCAGCCCTGGGCTGAGTAAGGCAAGGTAGAGAGGGGCAGGTTACCTGCTCCAGACTGGGTCCCACCTGAGAAGGGTCCACTGCCATCAGAGGCTCTGTCAGGCCAGGCCTAACAACCTCTGGGACAGTTCCTTCATTAGGGGTAAGATCAGTTCCCTGAGGAGGCTGATCCTTTCCTAAAGTCTGGTGAGGGGGAGAATTCTCTTCCTCTTCCATGCTCTCAGTTTGGGTGGAGTGATCCATTATTTCAGGCTTCACTACCCATGTATCTGTTTGAGTTTGGGCTGTGGCCATCACAGCCCCTCCAACCTTTTCAGGAGGAGACTCAGTTTGGGTATGGGCTGTTACCAGTACAGCCCTGCTACTCTTTTCAGGAGGGAAGTTAGCTAAAGATGGGGCTGAGGTTTGCTCAGCCCTCCCACCCTTTTCAGGAAGGACATCTTGGATTGGGGCAGTAGCCATCACAGCCCCACTAACCTTTCCATGGAGATTTACCATTTTAGAATGGGTGTGTTGTTCAACCTCAGCCCAGGCTGAGATTTCCAAATCATTACCCAGTAGACAATCTACAGGCAAGTTTGCTGACACTGCCACTCTCTTTGGGCCAGTGACACCTCCCCAGCTAAGATTGACTACTGCCAAGGGATGATTGGTTTCTATGCCATCAATGTTTGTCACCTGATATTTGGCATCAGGTAAAAGTTGCCTTGAGGGGACTAGACATTCAGCCACCATGGTGATGCTAGCCCCTGTGTCTCTGAAGGCCTCAACTTTCAAACCATTGATTAGGGGCTCCTGTCTATACTTGCTCAAAGTGTTTGGGCAAGCAGTGAAATTGGCAAACCCCATGCCAGTCTCATAGACAAGAGTATCTGAGTTAGGGGCCCTGGATAGGCCAGAGTCCACCTGTCCTCCAAAAGTAAACCCACTCAAATTCTTGGGGGTGCTCCCACCACCTGGGGGACCACTGCTTTCAGTGACAGGAGGTGTTAGAGCCTTACCTGGAGGTATATTTCTCTTTATTGCCATTCTTGGGACAACAGCTATCTGTTTTGTAATGCCCAACCTGTTTACAGGTATGACAATAAGGATTTTTCTGGGTTGTAGAAGTGTCTTGGGACCCACCCCCATTCTTGGAGTTTTGGGGCCCTGGGGAAGTCTTTTCCTTACTTTTATCCCCACCCTTCTCTTGAGGCTTGGTAGTCTCTTTCTTTTGGTCACCACCCTGGTTCTTAGGCCCGATCCTGGTTCTGACCCATTTGTCTGCCCTCTTTCCCAATTCTTGGGGAGAGGTCAAATCTGAGTCAACCAAATGTTGATGCAACTGCTGGTTCTGACAATTATTTAAAATTTGTTCTCTCATCAGCAAATTATACAATCCTTCATAGTCTGTAACCTTGCTTCCCAGCAACCATCCCTCCAGAGCCTTAGTGGCACACTCAACAAATTCAGACCAGTCCTGAGTCTGTGTCTTCTGGGTATCTCTGAACATTAACCTGTACTGTTCAGTGGTTAAGCCTAACCCATCAATCAGAGCACTCTTCAGGACCAGGTAGTTTCTAGAATCCCCATCACTAACTGTGAGGAGTCTGTCTCGGCCTCTACCTTCAAAGGAGAGCCACAAGATTGCTGCCCACTGCTCCTGAGGGATCTGCTGTACTCTGCAGGCTCTCTCCATTGCAGTTATCCATTTATGGATGTCATCCCCAGCTTTGTAGGGGGGCACAATCTTACTCAGGTTTCTGTTATCAAAAGACCTGTCTTTATCCTTGTGGATATTGCTGCCACCAGTGGGTTCTATTACCCCACTCTCTCTAGGCTGTCTTGCTCTAGCAAGTTTCTCTTGGGCCAGGGCAACCTCTAACTCTTGTCTCTGGATCCTCAATTCAGCCTCTCTCATTTTGGCCTCATGTTCCCTTCTCTGAGGGCTAGTCATCTCCCTTCTGGAGTGACCATGAGAACCTCTAGAAGCATGGGAGTTGTTAGAGTCACCTGAGTGAGTCCTTCTTCTCCTAGGCTTCTGGTTAAGTCCACCTGGGGGTCTGAATGGGTTGTTACCAGATTCAGTCCCAAATAGGCTTAAGTTAGCCTGGTTCAGTCTACTGACCAGTACCTGACTATTTCTGTCATCATCTGACTCACTGCTCCCCCCTTCTGTCTCTTCTTCCTCCTCATCTACCTGAGGAGCTCCAGTGATGGGGGCTTCCTCATCTACCAGGATGATAGGGACAGGGGTGTCTACAGTGTCATCCTCAGAAGGATGGCCTCCTTCAGCATCCCCTGTGGGGTCTGCCTTAGAGGTCTTTAGAGTCTCAGACGGGTCCAAGATCTCTCTAAGGTGGTCTGTGGTAGGGGAAGGCCCTGTCCTCAGACCCCTTAAGACACAAAGCTGTCTTAATTCCTTAAATGAAAAAATAGCAAATTTGGATGGTGCCCTTGGAGGGTCACTCTCAACAGGGATGTTCCCAGTGGAACCCTCTGCTCCAGACATTGCTCTAGTGTGGGTGGATGTGTTGCAATCTACCTACACTGGTGTTTACCTACTAAACCTATCTAGAAGTTGTAGTCGGGGTGTGCTACTCCCTTTGCTCTACAACAAATAAGTTCAGTAGAACTTAAGTATACTACTCTTGTTTTATATGTACCTAGCAGGTACCTGTATGATCTTTCAAATGATAATCTCAAAGATTGTAATGGTAAAACAACAGCAAGCTCAGATCCCAATCCGCTGCTCACCAATGTGAGAAGTTGGCCTGGTATATAATGCTCACTATTTCTAGTGATCACTTTGTACCATGCCAAGCAACCCTTATGATGGTTGGTTGTAAGTCAACCTTATAGACCAGTTATCCTAGTGGTAACGTGGACAAAGCAGTCTTAGGCTAAACTCTGAAAGGCATGTGAAGCCAGCTGTATTACCATACACAACCCCCTTGAATACCAAATGAAAGGACACCACACAGATATATATTCAAAATATATATTGATTTATTAACTAAAAGTATCCCCTGGACTCTTTATGAGCACAGAAGCACAAGTGTTAAATCACAAGACAGTTTAAAATACACAAAAGTTGCACAATATGGATGAGCCCTAGGGGCCACCTAAACCATATACTAAGAAAGTGGTATAAGAGATACCAATCAGAACGGAAACAGGCCTAGGGCCTTGGGAATCGCTGGAGCTATTAGAGACTAGCAGTGACTAAGTCGGGAAAGGCCCGCGGGACTCGGGTGCAGTGTTTAAAGTGCACGCACTCACCAATGTAAAGTCTATGGTGCGTAAAAAGTACAAAGCTAGTTAGTTCGGAACCTTCCGAGTGACCTAGAATGCTGAAACTTAAGACACAGGCCCTTGAGATGTGTACCAGTGTAGGAACACCGGCGGAGCTGAGTTACCTCACCCACAGGAAGCGGGTGCACTGTGTCGAAGTAGTGTCTGGTTTCTTCACGCTGGTCGATGGTGCTTGGAGCTGAAGATGCTGCAGACGGCTCGATGTGAAGAGTTCCGGTGGATCCAAGGGTGGATCTGAAGATGTGAAGACCTGAAAGCAGAGGGGACAATGTTCAAAGTCACTAGCCAGTGACTACCGTGGAACCAGATTGGAACCAGGCGATGTCGGGTGCAAACAGGCATTGAGGTGTAGCTTCTCTCTGCAGCCACGTGGACACCAGGGGTCGAGGACGTCCAGGAGTCGGTCACGAGCTGTCCTACGCAGGCTTCTCGCTGTTGGCGGTGTCCGCAACTTGATCGGAGCAAACAGGCCTTGGCCAATGCAAGGCACGCAGGAGTCAAAAAAGGCTTAACACTCAGACCAGCAAGGTCAGAGCGGTGCTCCTTTTCACAGGAGCTAGGGCAAGTCTGGAGCAACCAGAGCTGCAGTGTAGTTTGTCCATTTCGTCGCCAAGATGGCCGCTGACCACGTGGCTAGTGGCCAGGATGGCGCGTCGAGTGGCACAATGCAAAAGGGCCCCAGGCAGATCGTGGAGATGCTGGGGGGCTGATCTTCAGTGCAAGGGCTGCTCGGTGGTGGGGGTCCTCAGGCCCCAAAGCACAACGTCGAGGATACCTTGGGTGCTGCGCAGTCAGCTCTACAGGTGTCTTCCAAGAAGTCCGGTCCCACGTATCTCGGTGCCTCCACGGGTCCCTTCTTTGCAGGGACTGTGGATCGGGCTGTGAGAAGTCTGGGAGTCTGGGTCTTGTCAGGCTCTGGGCTCGGGCTCTGGCGGGAGGCGGCGGCAAAGCAGACGTTGAGTTGCTGGTTAGTGCCTGTGTTCACAGGGTGATTCACAAAAGGGGGTGGTGATGAACAGAGTGTCTGAATTAAGCAGACCACTCTTACCCAGTCCAAAGATCAGGGCTTGATCCATCACCGTTTTTTAGCTCACTGCGCCATCCCAGCTCAGAACTTGGCTATATGCAAATTAGTCTGACCCTGGCCCAGTGCATCATGGGAACAGGGCAGACCAAACTACCAAGCCACTTCTTATACTGGGAAGGAAACAAGCTACCGGGGACCGGTTTCTGGCATATCAGCCACAAGGGAGATTCTCTTCAGTCTTCTGTGCAGCAGAATGTCGAAGTCCAGTCTTCTTCTTCATGTAAAGTTGATTCAGGATGATCTGCTGTGCAATGGCACTGCTCCCACTCTTATTCCCAATATGAGGGGTGGATCGCCTAGTAGGTCCCTCCTCTGGGAGGAACCAGGAAGGGGGGCGGTTACACCCCCTTTCCTTTGTCCAGCTCCTTGCCAGGCCTGCGTCTGGAAAGTCCCAGGACCGGTTTGGACTGGCTTATGCACGGGGACACCTTGTGTGCCCCGGGCATGTCTCAATCTATTCAGCCCTGTCCTACCCAATACACAAAACCCTGTCTGGGGAGGTGCTCGCACCTCCCAAGGCAGGAAACCCTTTGTCCAAGCCTCCCTCGCTGGAAGGACTCCCAGCAGCAGGAGGTCAGACTCGTGTCTGTGGTGGCAGCATCCATTTTGTGATGCTGAGGCTCTGGTTAACTTTAACCGGGGTTAAGGCTACACACATGTTGTGTCCCTCTAGAAGGGTGGAATGCTATCCCCGTCGACAGAACTGTCGAGGGGATAGTATTCCAATTCGTATGACACCTTACTCGACATGTTTTGATAAAGCCAAACCAAAGATAGCATATAACCGCGTGGATTATAATGCACTTAAGAGTATATGGTATGGCAATATCCCGGAACAGCTTAGGGAGTGGTTCCCGACAGCGGCAGACAGGCTCAGCTCATGCTAGAGCACCATCTCACATATTTCCACGCACTCTGCCTCCAGGATTGAAGAGGCCTTCCATAGGAGTGGCTGATAGGAACATATGTGTCCAGTTTAAGGTTAGATATAGGGATACTATATCTAAGTAAGAGGTGATTACACCAACTTACCCCAGCTGAGTGATCAGCCAGTTGTGTCAAATATGGAGGCCAGGGGTGGCACAATACATGCTGCAGCCCCTGGTAGGCCTTGGAAACACCTATGCCCTGGGTACCTAGGGTACACTGTTACAGGGGCCAATAAGGTGAACCAATTCCAATTGTGTTATGCACCTAAGGTATATGGAGTCCATTTTAAGGAGAGAGCAATCAGCCTGGGGCCCTGAATAGCAGGATCCCAGGATAACTAAGTCAAAAACCAGCTAAACACCAGGCAAAACGTTTGGGGGTAACCATAGTCAGATATCCACCTTCCTACAGTATGAGTCTGGATTTGTAGGGTCTTTATCAGGTTTGAGCAATGTTATTATCATCGCTTCTCTGAGCGATGGCGGCAGCGTCCCCAACTCAATCGCTTCCATGTATACATTGTGCAGTCTGGGCACAAGTAAATCTGCATACTCCTTATAGAATGCCGCGGTTAGGACATCTGGGCCTGGCGCTTTGCCCAATGGTAAACTCGCTATAACCGCCCGTATGTCTTCTGTCGTGATCGGTAGCTCCATGTATTGCCGTGCCCCATTATTGAACCATACCAGCGCTATTGTATCAAGATAATCAATTATTGCCTGGTCTTCAGGTGTTACCTTGGATGCGTATAGTGTTTCATAATATTCTGTCATTGTGTGTAATATATCTGGTGGTGTCCTAACCAGCCTACAATCCACGTCCCGCAGTTCCATGATATAATCTGTTCCTCTAGGCGTACGTAGTAGGTTAGCTAAAGTGTTCCCCGCGCGGTCTCCCTCTCCATACAGTCTAGCCTGAGTGTATTTATTGAGGAATTTCACTTCTCTCTCGGCCTCCTCCTGAAACTGGGTGAGTGTTGTTCTGAAGTCGGCACGGGCCCTGTCAGAAGGTGCCGTTGTCAGAGTAGCTTCCAGTGCGGCTAGTTCTTTTTCCAGTCTATCCAGTGCATTTCTGATATCACTCAATACCCCTGTTTTGAGCGCCATGCAGTGTCCTCTGGTAATCACCTTACAGGCTTCCCAGAGTGTTCCCGGCGATTCCACAGACCCTTCATTTAATTCAAAGTACTCCGATATTTACTCTCAACCCTTCTCTAAATACCTGATCAAGCAGTGCATGTGAGGGGAACCTCCAGCTGAACGGGTGTATATATTGTGCCGGGGTGGCAAATGTAACCCCTACCGGGGCATGGTCAGACAGTGATCTCGGAAGGTGTGTTGCCTCCAATACAGAGGTATGAAGGTCCCTAGACATCAACCAGAAGTCTAGTCGGGACCAAGCGGCTCTATGAGCTGTAATACATGTGCCTGCACGTGCCCCCGGATGCAGTAGCCTCCAGGAGTCTACTAATGCCGCTTCAACAATAATATCTCCCAGTTTTTCCGCTGCCTTCGGGTGATGCTCTCGGGTTACCCCTTGTCAGTCAAGTGTTTCAGAAAGTACAACATGGTAATCCCCCCCATAGGATCGCAGCTGAGCCGTAGGCCTGCATTTTATGCCACAACTCTTCGAAAAATTCAGGATTATCAGTATTCGGACCGTATACGTTTACTAGCAATATCTGCATTCCACATAGCGTCCCTAGAAGTAGTATATACCTCCCTTCAGGATCCGTGATTTCCTTATGGGTTCACCATTGTAGCCCTTTCCTGATTAAGACTGCTACCCCTCTTGCATAGTTTGAATAGGGTGCGTGTACTATTTCCCCCCATCTAGTGTGTTTGAGTAATGTTGAACCGGTGTTAGTTAAGTGAGTTTCCTGCAGAAAGCAGATGTCTACCCCCTTTCTAGCCAAATATGAGTGTATAAGTCTCGCTTTTCTTCTATCATTCATGCCCCTTACATTCCAAGATAAGCACTTTATTCACTTCACAGCTGTAGTTTTATGTAGAGGTCAGGGTGTAATGGGTCGGCCATATTGGGAAGGGATGGGAGGCATGGGAGGCTGACTTTTTGCTTTGGAGGGTTCTGGTGTGGAGCTGAAGCTCACTTTGTTAGTCATGTGGCAAGGAAGACTAACGAGGAGGTAATGTTTGAAGAGCTGAGTTAGCTAAACAAGGGTAGAAATGAGAGACAGTTGTGATAGCATTTTGTGCATGAAGGGGAGACTCAGACGTGATAGTGGCTGAACAAGTAAAAAAATTGATGAGAGTGAAAGGAAGGAGTTAAAATCAGAGGCAGTGCTTGGATATGATACGTGAAGTATCCTTCCTCATTATTGCAATGGGGATTGGAGAAAATGCTGGGGTGTGGATATCAGGGTGTAGGACCTTGAAAAACTGGCTTAATCCTGGGTGAGGTATGCTAAGAATAGGTAGATGTGAAAGCAGTAGAACCAGCTAGACAAGGTTGGAGGCTAGCAAGAGATAAGAACTGAAGTATGTAGCACTACGGTGGAAAGTGGCTGTGATAGTTGCAGATTCATTGAGAAAGTTAGTTGTTAATATGCAAAAGACAATAGAGGTATGGAGCATGGTACTGAGATGTGGATGTAAGAGAGCCACACTGAGACAAGGTAACAGATTTTGGGGGAAAACGTGGATAGGTGGATGTCAAGGGGATATACCAGCTGTGTAAATTAGGATTTTGGATGAAGAGATGCTAGGTGTTGGTCCGCAGATGGATGGTGTGTTTAAATATATGGATGCTCTAGTTTATCTGGGATGGCTGATGAAATATTGACGACCGAAAACACCGTCCTACGACAATATCACAATAAAAATATCATACACACAAGTATCGACACCCTATACCTAAACAAGAATTTACACAAATATTGATAAAAAAATATTGCCTAATTAAATATCAATTACAAAAATATCGGCAGCAAAAATATAGATAACAAAAATATCGATAACATTAAATCATAATAAAACACATCAAACAATATTGAGAACACTAATATCAACTACACAAATATCACTAAAATACATTTAAATAATACTGAAAATGCCATTTAACCTTAAATAAACACTATTTACAATTATTTAAATATTTATGATATACCACATAATTCTAATAAATGATAACATCTATAAAAATTATTAAATGATCTAAAAAATAATAATATAATTATACTAACCCTAACAAATGAATACATTCACAATATGACAATACATTGCTTTCCAACAATACGAAAATTACATATATTTAATATTTTACAACTACAACTATTATAAATTACACATATCAACAAATATATTTAAACAACAACAAATACAATAAATATAAACATAAATTAAACATTACATATATTTAACTAATTAAAAGGTAACTGCTAAAATATTCAAATAACGTATCTCAACTAATGATTTTAAACTAAAAACACACACCCAATAAAAAATGTTAACTAATTAACTAAACTCTATAAAAACAAAGAATTAATTTACCTTTTATTGGTCAAACACAGAGACAGGGTTACTTCGCGAAAAAGAGACCAGAAAACAAAGAAAATCTACACAAACTACTATATCAGATTATACTACAACACAGGTAAGAACAAAACTTTTTTACAAAATATAAATACCTCAAGCTCCTTCACTTAATGAACTAAAACAACAAAATGTTCCCCTTTTTTAAATCAAAACTGATGTTCAATACACCCACACTGAGAAAATACAACACAAATACGTTATTAGGTATCTTATTTAACTCAACATGATAAAGAATATAAATAATTCACTATACAACTCAACCTATAAAGAAAGTAAATAACTCTGATTTTTTAAACATATTAAACCTACAAAACATAACTAATAAATGCGTTTTTCTTCATAGCCTTTACAAACTGCACCTACAAAGAACGTTTACAAAATTAAATTCATCAACTACAAGAAGTATTATTTGTTTCAGTGCTAAATAAAAAAATGATACAAATAAATTAAAAACATATCTTACATTTAATTGACATAAACATTTTTCTTACATAACAATAGAAAATTAGAACAGTGACAAGACAATGAGCAGCAAATAATCCCATTCAACAAAAGTCAAAGAACACTAATGTAAGTATTTTTTCTATATTATTAATAATACTAACATATTTATTATTCACAATAGCATATTTACTAAACAGATATCTATATGGCTTCACAGATATACCCCAAAGATGGCAGAATGAGTGAAGGTTATTACATCTCATGAGGTGAATCTAATGCTTTGCTACATGGGTTACACTTACACCCAAGAAAAAGTTACAGAAAATAAAACTCATTGGAAATGTAGCAAATATTATTCCAATGCCTGTTGTGGGAGAGCTACTACAATAGATATGAATATTGTGAATGTTAGAGAGCACAACCATCCCCCAAATGTGACTGAAGTGAAAGTCATGTTTTAACCAGAGTACCGGAACACGTCTCAGGGAAACTAGCTTCCATCCCAAACTTAAAAAGAGTAATATCAAAAATTAAGAGAGCTTCAGATCAAACTCCACCTACCCCCCAAATGTTTGGAGAAATCCAAACACTCCCAGAACATACAATTACCAACAAAGAAAAATGCTTGCACTATGACAACAAATTCTTATGTTTGCAACTAAAAAGAATTTGCAAAAACTTAAAAATTACAAAACTTGGATTATGGACGGAACTTTTAAAGTTTGTCCCAAACCATTTTATCAGCTTTATACAATTCATGGAGTATTTGAAGAGACAAATATTCTATTCATTTACTCATTGCTGCCTAATAAACATAACACCACCTATATTGAAGTACTAACAACAATAAAACAATTCACTGAAAAATTACTATCCCCAAAGTATAAGAATGGATTTTGAACAGTCAAAGATTCAAGCAATACTCAAATTATACCCAAATGCTGCAATACAAGGTTGCTACTACAATTTTAACCAAAGCATATGAAGGCACCTACAAAAATCTACTTTAGGCATAGAATATTCAACTAACAGCAACTTTGCCTACCAAATCAAAAGATTAATAGCCCTGGCCTACGTACCAACTACTGAAGTAGCCAATCACTATAACTTACTAATAGAAAGTCGTTTCTATCAAGCCAATGAAACAACATTAAGTTCCTTGCTCAATTTCTTCGAATATACCTGGGTGGGAAGGTTACATAGATCGAGCCATCGTAGACAACCTAAATTTAAATCCCCTGGTGGAATGTGTATGCCAGTGGAGAAGTGTGGCTCACTGGTTAGAGCAGGCGGACCCTGAAGAAGAGGTCAGACCCAGGACCAGGGTTCAATTCCTGACACGGCAGGGTCTTGAGCTCAAATGTCCACGGATTCGATAATTCTCGCTTCGGTGCCTGACCTAATCATGGGTTCACACTCTGCAACTCTGGGCATTAACTTGCTTAATCTCCACAACGGCCCCCCCGCGGCGGGATGCCTGGCTTTAACCTTGGGGATGCCCTGTAGGGGCTATTCTCACAGGGAAAAGCCAGGACGGGTTCCCAAGGCAAGCGTTTAGAGACCCCTGGGTGATAAGCGCTATATAAATCCAATATACAATACAATACAATACTGTGACTGAAAAATCCAAGAAAAACAACGCAGTGGAAGGATGGCATAGAGCCTTCCAAGCCACAATAGCAAGAGGACAACTAACATTACACAAACGTATTCAAGCTATTAAAATACAACAAAGTTACCAAGAGCTCAGACTAGAGCAAACTCTAAGCAAAATAGGACCTAAAATAAGCAAACAAACAGAAACTATGTATGAAAACCTCCAACATAAAACTAGGAAGTATCAAAATAACCAAAGTCTAGAATATTTAGACATGATTGCAAAATCAATTTTTTAAAGTAAACCAAATAGCAAACATTTTAAACATGGAAAACATAAAAACAAAGGGGGTCATTAGGATCTCGGGCGGATCACCACGACCCACATGGCAGTGGCGATCCGCCTGAGATGCGTCCTCGCCCACCACCCATTTCCCCCGCCATATTACTATGGCGGGTGGACCACATTGGACGAAAAGACCGTCAGACGCTTTTCCGTCCGGTCAACAAGTCGAGTTTATTATGGTGGCGGTGTCTGCTAGACACCGCCATCCATAATATGATGGGGGCGGGAGCATGCCTTTCCATGGGGTCATTGCCGCCACGGAAAGGCATGCGGGAATCTCTTGCGGGGGCCTGTTGCGGGCCCCCAGGGACTCTGGGTGGTGGGGGCTCCACATGGGGGGTAAGTACCCCCCTGCATTTCTATGTACAACGTGGCAGGCACCTTGCAGTGCCTATCACAATGTGCATTGAAAAGCACAACATGCATTTTTGGCATTGCGGCAGGCGGTGCTTTTAGCACCACCCGCCGCAATGTCAGAAATGCAGGATGCACCTGCCAGTGTGACAGGCGCATCCTGATGGGATGTGCATGACCCCCACACCCTTAGGGGGCTGTCCCATTTCCCACTGGTATGGCGGGGGGACAAAGAGCCCCAATGTATTTCTCTTTTTTGTACTAATAAATATAATTATGTCATTAAATTTAAAATATAACACAAAATTATATGACATAAAAAAATATTTAAAAAAAAATGAAAACATAAACTTTCCCACCCACAATAAAAAAATAATAATTACTTACAGTTATGTAGCTGTAGAATATCCCTGAAAATGATCAAATCCACAGCAAACCAAGCAAAAATTAATCCATTGAATAAGGTAACACCTCAAAAAAATGTAAAAATACAACTGTAGAAAAAGGAATCCAATTGTAATCTTTTCAAACATGAAACCCTCAAAAAACCCAAAAATAGTTTCTAAAAAAGCGTTCCAACAACCCAGGAAAAAAAGGAAATGTATAGTAACTTGTTATCCAAGAAGAAACAAAATTGTCCTTTATTTGAAAAAAAATTAAAAACAAGTTAACAACCCCATTCGTGCACCAAAGCCAATACCTATAAATAAAAAATACACAACACCAGCCCACAACAGAAATACAAACCCACAAAAACCAATAGCAACATAAAATACACAAAAACACATGTAATTAACACATAAGTAAAACTACATAACATTGTAATTATATCTGACATTAAGTCAAACACATAAAACACTAAACTGCCAAAACAACACCTAACTATCCTGAAAATGATAAAATAATACCCTAGCAAACATATTTACACTATTACTAACTTACCCCTACCTTAAAACTAACCTAAAAGTATATACAACTAAACTTAACCGGATAGATAAAAAGCGACTTCCAACCGCGAGGTTTTGTCTTGCAAGAAGACCTAAATGAAAGAGTTAGATAAAAAAGTGAGAAAAATAAAAAAATATGGCTGCATAATTAAAATGAAAATAGGACTAACTCCTGATAGACAACAATGGAAAATATTTTAAAAAATGTTTAAAATTATATGTACAACAATATGTATAGCACTGTTTTTTCCCAATGTTTAAAATAAACATAGAAAAATATAAAATATACATTAACTATTATATCATCCAAAAAAGCTATAACATAATATTTAATGTATATTAAAATATATGTTTATTCCATATACTGCTAATGTACAAATATTATACAAATGTTATAAAAATATGTATGTATTGCTTAAAATATTTGTGTATAAATATTGTAAATTATTAAACATATTAAATATTATTTTATAGAAAATAATATTCAATATACTTAATATTAAAATATAATCTTGTAAAATTTAAAATGTATATGTTTTCAAACTAATTAAATTGATATAAAATGTATTGTTAAAATGTAAACAAAAATGTATACAAATCTTTTACTTTTTGTACAAAAAACGTATGATCAATGCAAATGAAACATGAAAAATTTAAATGTTTTACTTTACCATTACATAACTATGGGAGTCATTAGGATGGTGGGCGGACTTGCGCCCACCCTCCATCCTAGCGATAACGGGACCGACCGCCTGTCATGCAGCGGTCCCACACGCCTAATCATGATGCGATCGCCACCGTGGCGGTCGCATCTGGTAATTTAACATTGTGGCTGGTGCAGCTGGCTGCAGCACCCGCCACAATGTCAAATGGCCATGTTGTGCATTCAATAATAGAGAAAAACAGTTTCCCTTGGTCAAATATCTAAAGAATTGAAGCCCAAATATTAATTCTGGACACAAGACTCAATTTTGATGCAAACATAAACAGCACTCTATGTAAAAAGGTAAACAATTTTATTAAAACAATATTTTCATAATTCTAAAAAACACATACACAAAACTTAAAAAACGAGTTTCTCGCTCTTTACATTACTCATTGAGACATTCTAAGAGAAATGTTGATCCTACAGTGCAAGCACAATTTGTGTGAACATAAATGTTAAAAACATATATAAAAGAGACACCTATAAATATGCTCTTGTTCATACAATATACAATAAACGAGGAGGGGAGAGAAGAAAGGACACAGACATTCACGTTTTGTCATATATTAGTGCACATTATATCCCTCTGTGTTACTCAAACCCAGACTTGTCTTTCTTTCAATATTCGTGGGGTGAGTTGGGTTATTGAATTGTGCAGAGAATGGGCGTCGACGCGTTTCGATGGACTCATAGGATGTGGGCCACCTTTTTCAAGACATAAGATTTTACTTCTCTCCTGTTTGGCACTGCGTGGTTGCCTATGATTGGAGACCCTTATAACATGATCCTAGTTAGCTGCATTCTGGTGGAGTCTTTGTCTGTTCGGTCTTTGCATTGCAATTATTGTATGCAGTCAGATCTGCTCTTTCTGCAGTTTCTCGGTATCTTAAAAAGCACACCTTCAGTCAGCAGGGAGAGGTGAGTAGACAGCAGTCTGTTTCCTTGTATTGACCACGTTGACTGCTTTGGATATTATGCCTGCTGTCAAACCTCGTCATGAGCTGTGATATCCGTTCTTTACATTGTAGCCCGGTCTTTATGAGTTAAGTATCCCAGGGTCGGGTGCCTGCGAATGATACGCGCGTAGCAGTCTAAAAACGGGTGTCTCACGTCCCCGATCTTATTGAGTTGCGGGTCCCAGGGTCGGGTGTCTGACACTGGGGCAGTCGCTGCGGTCTAATGCCCTCGATTGTCCCTGCGTCCCTTGGTTATACGGCAATCTCGATCTCGCACCCGACCTCTTGCGTCTGTCGTCCGCTCTCTTCGATATCTCTCGTCGTGGGTTGGTTATTGTATATTGTATGAACAAGAGCATATTTATAGGTGTCTCTTTTATATATGTTTTTAACATTTATGTTCACACAAATTGTGCTTGCACTGTAGGATCAACATTTCTCTTAGAATGTCTCAATGAGTAATGTAAAGAGCGAGAAACTCGTTTTTTAAGTTTTGTGTATGTGTTTTTTAGAATTATGAAAATATTGTTTTAATAAAATTGTTTACCTTTTTACATAGAGTGCTGTTTATGTTTGCATCAAAATTGAGTCTTGTGTCCAGAATTAATATTTGGGCTTCAATTCTTTAGATATTTGACCAAGGGAAACTGTTTTTCTCTATTATTTGGTAGTACCCTATTCCCCTGGTTTTACAAGGGGTCTCTCTCTATTCCTTCAGACATGTTGTGCATTCCCCTGCACAACGTGGCAGGCATTGCACAGTGCCTGCCACCTTGTGCATACAAATGGAGGGGGGTACCATGGGTACCCCCAGTGCCGAACTGCCCCCCCCCATAATGGGCCCCCTGAAGCCAGCCTCCACTAGCCTTTCCATGGCGGTGGAACTGCCATGGAAAGGCTGGCTGACACCAGCATTGTGATCGGGCTGGCGGTGCCTTCGAGGCACTACCCCCATTTCAACGGCTTTATCCGCTAGACCAGGCAATGGTTACGATTTCCTGTGGCAGAAGCGTGGCGGGCTATTCACCCGCCACACTTGCGGAACGAATACCCCGCCATCCTGATCTGGCAGGGGGAAATGAGCATGCAGATGGCAGAGGGACTGCCACCGCCGGGCTAGTGGTGGCAATCCTTTCCCCATTGTAGTAAGCCCCTAAGCTACAAAGAATTTACAATTGTTGAACACTGTAACAAAAAATTATATATGTAATATTATATGATTTGTTTGACATTTATAAATAATAAATACATGTTCCAAATATGTTATACTCTTTAATAAAATGTGAATAACATCACAATGTGCGGTTTATTCTTTTAAATATTATAATACATTATAATACATTTTGTAACCCCAAAAATATTTAAAATATAATTGTAAATGAAAATAGACATATCTTTTTGTCAAAGAAAAATTGAAAATAAAACTAACATACATTTATTGACTTATTACAATTTAAAAATAAACTTACACAATGCTGAATAATAAACAATAATAATTTGCAACTTCAGCCCCAAATCCATGTAAACTCAGGGAAAGTGCTGGATAGTAGACCATAATAATTTACTATTCTAACTCCAAAGCCAACTAAACTCAGGGAAAGGGCTGGATAGTAATCCATAATAATTTATTATTCAAACTCCAAATGCAACTAAACTCAGAAGAAGTGCTGGATAGTAAACCATAATAATTTACTATTCGAACTCCAATTCGAACTAAACACAGGGAAAGTGCTGGATAATAAACATAATAATGTTCTATTCTAACTGCAAATCCAACTAATCTCATGGAAAGTGCTGGATGGTAAACCATAATAATTTACTATTCTAACTCTAAATCCAACTAAACTCAGGGAAAGTGCTGGATAGTATTCCATATTAATTTAATATTCAAACTGCAAATCCAACTAAGCTCAGGGAAAGTGCTGGATAGTAAACCATAATAATTTACTAGTCTAACTCCAATTTCAACTTAGCTCAGGGAAAGCACTGTATAGTAAACCATAATAATGTACTATTCAAACCCCAAGTAAAAATAAACTCTAAACAAAAAATTATGAATATCCCCATTTTGATATTTGCAATTAATAAATATATATCCTTAAATAAAAACGCCATTCGTTAAATTTAATTTATCTTTCAAAACTTAGATTACATTTTAAAATGTTATCAAAAATATTATTTTATTATATTTAATAATCCTTCACACAATTTAAAAAAACTATTAATAGATTTTTATACAATTCAATAATGTAAAATATTTATAAAAGAAATAAAAACTTATGATTATGTAAAATAAAATGTAACATTTATAAAATTATTAGTAGAAAAATTCTTTATCTAAATTTACACTAACACTAATAATTTTGACCACAAATGTAACTTTTCATTTTTTGAATGTTTAAACTTTTATCAAAAACGTACATTTTAATATAATTTATAATCCATAACACAATTTTCAAAAAAGTATTATTAGATGTTTATACAATTCATAATTTTGGAAAAAGAAATAAAAATTTAATGATTATTTAAATACAAATTGTAACATTAATGAAACTATTAATAATAATTTCTATTTAACTAAATTTACAGTAATAATCTCGCCACAAATTTAATTTCAATCTTTCATACAAAATATTCCACAATAGCTCAAAGCCTATATCCCATAAAAACTCTTTATATAACAGCAAAAATGTATTTAATATTATTAAATAAATTTAATACCCACAACATTTTTCATTTACTACCCACCCATACCCCCTATAAACCCAATATCCTACTCCTAAAATATATACAAATTATTAAAATATATTACGTTTCAAACAATGTTTTTAAATTACTACACACCCTTTTCCCCTATGAACCCAACATCCCGCTCCTAAAATATATACAATTTATTAAAATATATTACATTTTAAACATCATTTTTAAATTACTACCCACCCTTATTCCCTATAACCCCAACATCCCACTCCTAAAATTAATATGAAAACAAATAAAAATGAGTTCTTTAAACAAAATAATTTTATTTAAACATTATAAATTTACAAAAACTAACATGAAATAAAAATGTGACCATTTAAAATAAGCATCAAAAACATAAAATCGAAATTAATTACGTTGATATTTTTCACATAGATATTTTTTACATCAATAATTGAAAATTCTATATTACTACATAACAAGAAAATCGATATTTTTTACATCGATATTACTTACTTCGATATGGAACACCAACAATATTCTTACCTTGATATTCATGCATGGTGATATTTCCACGTCGATATTCTGTCGCTGCACCGTTTATCTGATTAATTTTAGTGGGCCGTAAGCAGAGTAGAGTGAGTGAATGGTGAGAGGCTAATGAATAAGACCAGATTCAGTGAGCAATGTAAGGGTCAGGATGAGAGATATAATGAAGTGTTAAAAGTGAATGTAAGAGGTAGATATAATGGGTACCTTGGCAAAAATTAGTGACCCAAAGATAGTGGAAAGGGGAGAGATGGAGATAAGAAGGGTGCATTTGACATGATACAGTTCTCCACTGCTGAAGAGGTGATAAGTACAGTACATAGTAAGTACAGAATGAAGGGTAGAGGTGTTGTGTACATAGAGGTGAAGAGTAGTGCAGGGAATGCAGGTGTGGATATAAGAAGGGCTGCACCAGAATGGGTAGAGTAGGAAGAGTTCAAGGGTAGAGCTTAGAGGCAAAAGATGGATTTAAGAATGACAGTACCAGAGGGTTATTGTAAGGTGCTTGTGGATGAAGGAGAGTGTGAGAGATGAGCATGTACTATGAGGTAGATCTGAGAGGGGTCAAACCAGCAAAAGTAGGAAATAGGCAGGCCAAAAGGTAATGTGGAAAGGTACACATAAAGAGGATAGGTAGACGTAAGTATGCAAAATCTGTTTCTGTACGAAAGTTAGAGATATAGTTGGGGTTTGCTGCTACTTGCTGTCTGCCACAGATTGTTTATTTCAGATTGTAAAAATGGCTTCTTGGACACCACTAGCATATATGATACCTATTAGCATCACAACGCACATTTCCCCAACCTGCATTCTTTGGCAGAGTTGTCTGTGGGCATAACTGCTAAGAGGCCAATTCCCATCTCGGCTGGAGTGCCCTGAAAGAGTCGGCCGGAGCCTTACCTTATGACTGACTCCTTCCTGGAGCCAGTCCGTCCGGGCGAAGGAGTATGATGCGCATCAGTGCAAAAATCCCGACCGATCCGTACGCTCCAATTACAGCCACAGTTACCTGTCCGAAGCGGATCCGAAGACACCGATTCGAGTCGCATGGGCGTAAACACGCAGAAGTTTCCGGGTGGACAAGTATGATGCGTACTTCCTGCGAGCCAAGCGGGTCGCCACGCACAGCACGTCAAAGCATCCGGAAGAGCTGCATATCAGGTACGAATCGCGCCACAACACGATCCGTGGCTACGAAACGGACGCACCAGCACCGAGTACGGGTCAAAGCAACAATCAACACGTACGAGACAAACCAACCATGAATCCCGCTGTGCTGGTCCTCCCAGTACTGTACATCTATCACCGGATCAGAAACAGACGCGTACGGCTCAGACGGTAAGTTTGACACCCACCGAACAAATAAACGACACGTACCTGCCATATGTCACATACACATAGGGATGCAGAAATAACGTACACTACCAACAGCTGAACCATAGGGGCGGGATGGCCATCACCAGTACAATACATAGCCATAGGGGCCTCATGGCTACCACTCCCACGGCCCCAAACTCCAAAGGGACTGTCTATCACTACTACAATCCTCACTCATAGGGGGCAGGATGCCTACCACTACCACTTCTACCACTCATAGGGGGAAGGATTCCTACCACTACCTCCACTCACAGGGGGCTGGATGCCTACCACTACTACTATCCCCACCCACAGGGGGATAGATGCCTATCACTACTACCATCCCCACTCACAGGGGGCTGGATGCTTACCACTACTACCATCTCCACTCATAGGGGGATAGATGCCTATCACTACTACATCCCCACTCATAGGAGGCAGGATGCCTACCACAAACGCCACTCACATGGGGCTGGATGCCTACCCCTACCACTACCCCCACTCACCGGGGGCTGGATGCCTACCACTACTACCATCCTCACTCATAGGGGGGTGGATGCCTATCACTACTACCATCCCCACTCACAGGGGGATGGATGCCTACCACTACTACCATCCCCACTCATAGGGGGTGGATGTCTACCACTACTACCATTCCCACTCATAGGGGATGGATGTCTACCACTATTACCATTCCCACTCACAGGGGCAGGATGTCTATCACTACTACCATCCCCACTCATAAGGGGCTGGATGCGTATCACTACTACCATCCCCACTCATAGGGGGCTGGATGCCTATCACTAGTACCACCCCTACAGATAGGGCGATGAATGCCTATCACTACTACCATCCCTACTCATAAGGGGCAGGATGCCTACCACTACCCCCACTTATAGGGGGCAGGATGCCTACAACTACCCCCACTCACAAGAGGCTGAATGCCTACCACTACACCTACCCCTACTCATAGGTGGCAGGATGACTACCACTACCCCACTCACATGGGGCTGGATGTCTACCACTGCCACTATCCCCATTCACATGGGGCAGGATGCCTACCACTACTACCATCCCCACTTGTAGGGGGATGGATGCCTATCACTACTACCATCCCCACTCATAGGGGATGGATGCCTATCACTACTACCATCCCCACTCATAGGGGGATGAATGCCTATCACTACTACCATCCCCACTCATAGGGGGCGGGATGCCTACCACTACCCCCATTCACAGGGGGCTGGATGCCTACCAGTACCACTACCCCCACTCACAGGGGGCTGGATGCCTACCACTACTACCATCCCCACTCATAAGGGGCAGAATGCCTATCACTACTACTGTCCCCACTCATAGGGGGATGGATGTCTACCACTACTACCATCCTCACTCATAGGTGTCAGGATGCCTATCCCTACTACCATGCCTGCTGATAGGGGATGGATGCCTATCAATACTGCCATCCCCACTCATAGGGGGCAGGATGCCTACCACTACCCCCACTCATAGGGGGCAGGATGCCTACCACTACTCCCACTCACACGGGGCTGGGAGCCTACCACTACCACTACCCCCAGTCATAGGGGGCTGGATGCTAGCAGTACCCACACATAGGATGTGTGCTGCATAACACCACCACCCTCCCCACACATATGGAAATAAAGCAACCCCCTTATCATGTCATAAGTGTATTACCTGTATCAAAATGCCCACAACATCGAATCTGACAAGGAACATACAATGTGATTCATATCACATGGGTGAGCCAAAAGCTGGCTGTGGTATTCACAATTCAAACATAACATGCACACTGTTTTAATGGGGTCCAAGCCCCCCATCATTACAGTGAGCAAAAGGTGATAGTGGGGTTCAAAACTGCAGCAGTCCATGATCACTGTAATAATGGTGTCTAAGCCCCCCATCATTACAGTGAGCAAAAGGTGATAGTGTGGTTCAAAACTACAGCAGTCCATGATCACTGTGGTAACGGGGTCTAATCCCCCCATCATTACAGTGACCAAAAGGTAAGTGTGAGTTTCAAAGCGACAGCAGTCAATGATCACTGTGGTAATGGGGTCTAAGCCCCCCATCATTACATTGAGAAAAAGGTGATAGTGGGGTTCAAAACTACAGCAGTCCATGATCACTGTGGTAATGGGGTCTAAGCCCCCATCATTACAGTGAGCAAATTTGATAGTGGGGTTCGGAACTACAGCAGTCCATGATCACTGTGGTAATGGGGTCTAAGCCCCCATCATTACAGTGAGCAAAAGGTGATAGTGGGGTTCAAAACTACAGCAGTCCATGATCACTGTGGTAACGGGGTCTAAGCCCCCCATCATTACAGTGAGCAAAAGTTGATAGTGGGGTTCGGAACTACAGCAGTCCATGATCACTGTGGTAATGGGGTCTAAGCCCCCATCATTACAGTTACCAAAAGGTAAGTGTGGGGTTCAAAACGACAGCAGTCCATGATCACTGTGGTAATGGGGTCTAAGCCCCCCATCATTACAGTGAGCAAAAGTTGATAGTGGGGTTAGGAACTACAGCAGTCCATGATCACTGTGGTAATGGGGTCTAAGCCCCCCATCATTACAGTGACCAGAAGGTGAGTGTTGGAATGGGAAAGTTGCAACTGGCAAAGAGCATGAATTATTACTGGTACCAATACCACAATCACGTATGTGGCAAAGTAGTAGTTGTGTCCCATACTGACACAGCAGTGGTCAGGCCAAGTTTGCACTGCAACAGAAACACCCTCTGGCATTTGCACACAAGCAACACACATGGGGACTCACAATGCCGACAATGTACAATATTACAAAGTCACACACCATGGCAGCAATGGGACATACCAAACAGGTGGACTGTGCACACTGATGAGGCAAGAGTCCCAGGGACAGTAGGGAAGAACTTACAAACAACATCCGCCCAATAGCACACAAAACAGATACCAGCTCAGTGCTGCGTATGCACAAACACAGCCAGGCAGTTCCACACCCACTACATATGAAAAACAACATGTGTGTGTGTGTGCAACTACCCACAGGCTAGTACACAACACATGAGGGGGGCTGAACTCCAATGTCACAGATCGCCACATAGTGCCATGAACAAGTAAACATACCCTGGGAACCCCTTTGTGGTCAGTCATGCATTGTTAGATGAGTGGGATCTCGTCAGAATAATGTGACACAAGTTAGGCAGAATAGCAACCAACACAGCAAGAGACACAACCACCACAGCACTAGCCTCAGGAAACCCACAATTTGGTGACACTAGCGTGCATGCTAATTTCTATCTGATGCCAAATCTAGATGTGGCACATACTGTGAAGCACAGTCACCTGTGCACACAGGGTCATGAGTCCAGACCAACAAACTTATACCACACAAACAGAAACCACAGGGCATGGCCTGTGAGCAAAGTCCAAAATGGAGTCTGCTACCTACCTACCACACAACTCACATTTGGACATTCTAAAAACCACACACCTGGATCTGCACCAATGTGTATCAGGGAAGCACACATGGACTGGTGACACTGCACATGCATGCATGACTAACTCTGGAGTGGGGGGATCCAACTTACCCATCATTCATCTCACGTGCCCAGGAGTCAATGCACAGTATGTGGTACATGGCCATTACCTGAAATGTACCAGAATCCTTGAAATCCCAGACACAGTCCCACACCCATCAAGAACACAAGGAGACCCAGGATGAACACATGCTAACACCTCACAACATTGCATCACTGGACCTGAGGAGTGGGATCAGTCACACACACATATACGTGTCAAAATCACTGAAAGATAGCGCATTGCCACAACAACATGATGGTGGTAACACAAAAGGGACTTGGAGACCCCTGAATGTGTCCCACGTGCGTTTACCCATATATCACAACCTCTCAACAAAATCACTGAGTGATGACACCCTGATGACCAGTAGTTTGCCATGCACCCACATCGAAGACAATCCGGGGCGGAGATGTTGAATTAACAATTGACAACTCATCAAGCACCACAAACTGGGGCATCTAAAAGGAATACAGGATGTGTAGGAAAAGGGAAGGGAACACACACAGACATGCTCACACAACACACACCATGGGCTCAGGCAATGCCACGGAATAGCACACCCCCATGAGGTGACTACACTCTTGTGGAATGTCAACTGTGCCAAACGTTGTCTCTGCAGGGCTCGGTCATGTCAGCATAACACGTGGTCAGTGAGCCAACAATATCACCACAATGAAGGCTCTGGTCACATCAGCCTGTGTATGGGAGTGGCTCTTAAGTCACCTGCTCACACTCAGCACACATGTATAACAAGTTGCACTGAAGACCCAGTTGACTACTACACCATTGATGCGCAGACCTGCATGTCCACTGGAGATCCCCACAGTTTGTTGCACAGGATAACTTGGATACCAATCAGAATAGGACAGAAATCCCACAGAACACATGGAGTACATCACATCAACACTTCAGTTTCTTCCTCTGAAAAACACTATTACAACTGCAAGTTCGTGATACTCATCATCAACATCATGTATATCAAAAGCAAAACCACCAGATAAGAAAAATAAGCTTTAATCAGCAATTCAGGAAGACAAACATGCAGTCCTGAAAACACAAAGGCCAATGTCCAGTCCATTAGTAAAGTCCAAACAGGGGGACATGGGACAAGTTGTCAACCATTGCTTGCCTGCACTGCTACAGCCAGGGGACATCTCCCCTTGGAGGGGCATAGATAGGGGCAGGCCAGGCACCACAGGGACAGGATCAGGGGGTAGCAGAATGAGGCAGGGGAGGGGTGGTGGGTGCAGGGGGTTCACTGACAACTGCAGTGGAGGTGTCTGACACAGTGGGCTAGTAACCACTACAGGGCTTAAGTCAGGAGTGGTCGACGCAGGCATCACTGTAGGGCACGACTCAGATGTGGTGGGTGCCGGCACCACCACAGTGGGCTGGTCAGACGGGGTTGTTGCGGCCTCCACTGCAGTGCCTAACTCCACAGGAGTGGAAGGGGGTGAAAATGAGATGGACAGGACAGAGGGGGGAACATGGTCTCCACACCAGTGGCACTAACAGGCTGAGCGTCTGGGGTGGGTGTGGAGTGCATGTGCAGGGGACGAGGGTTGGATGATTTTGGGGATGTGGTATGGGTAAACCTGTGGCTGGGTGTGGTGGGTGACCCTGTGGAGTGGTAGGCTGGGGGCTGGAGGACAGAGACAGTGTGGTGGAGCTATGTGGTGGAGGTAGGGTCATGCTCCTCCTGCTCCGGGTGGACTTGGGAGTGGTGGCCTCAGTCTGCCTGTGCCTGGTGGAGTGGATCCGGGTGTGAGGGGCAGTCCCCTCAGTGCTTGCTGACTGCCTCTTCCCCTTGCAAGATTTATCTGATGGGTTGGTGGGGAAGAGGCCAAGGTAAAAGAGGAAGAGCTGCTGGGAGGTGGGGGTTGCATGTGAGGCAAGGGAAGGGGTTTTGGAGGGAGAGGTATCTGACAACTGCGGAGTGCTTGTGGATGCCTATGTGTGTGTGTCTGCTCCCCATCCCCTGTGAGTGAGGTATCAGTCCCCTGACTGTGCTTGCGTGTACGTTTTGATCGTGCCTTGTTTGTCTGTGTGCTGCCTGTGACTGTGATGGCAGGTATTTGTGCCAGTGTGTGTCTGCTTGGGACAGGTAGGGTAGTGGGGATTGAGGAGGTGACAGAGGTAGGAGTGGTGAGGGACTGTTGGAGGAGGGACACTGCCGCTGTCAGTGAGGAGTCCATGGACTGATTGGTCCGCTGCAGGGCAGACATGCTAGAAGTGATGCCCTCCATGAATGATATCAGTTTTGTCAACAGACTGGTGTGTGCAAGGAGGACACTCAGCATAGATGTCTTCCCTACATGGAACTGTTTAAGCAAGTCCACAGACTCAACACTCAGGGCAGCAGGCGAGATAGAGGCAGGGGGTGCAGGGACTGGCGCAAAGGAGACATGGTCCCTGACATGGGACCCTCAACGGACCTCTGGGATTGGAGCAGATGGGAGGGTAGTGATGGTGGTGGTGGTGGCCGGGACAGATCTGCTTGATGCTGTCTTCTGACTGCTGACACCCGCCTCCATAAGGGAGTCATCATCCAATAGGCTGTGTTCCTCAGCTGAGGTGGATGGCGCTGAGGTCTCATTGGTGTGGCTCCCCTCACCCTCTGTGCCACTGGGCTCCTCTGACTCCTAGGCAGATGGCCCAGTGTTGCTCTCCTGCTCATCCTGGTCCTTGGAGCTGCCTCTCCCTGTGGCTGTAGATTTATCTGTAAATAAGCAGGAGAAACAGATCCCCATCAGTCACCTGTATTGACCTGACACACCACAGTAAATACAGCACATCTCAGAGCAAGCTTTCCCATTATGTGCTAATGGTGCAAACACCTATGTGAACAAGACACTTGCCAGTCTGCCACTCCAATACTCCCCTCATTTCCCTCCTAACCATGGAGACATCTTTCTGGTGCATGCTGGATGCCAACAATCATTTGTGCACATATGCACTACATAGACAGTTGTTGGACATGCAAGATAATACATTGAAATGTGTCACTCCACCCACATGCCATCCCCTGCCAATGAATCAGTACAAGTGTCAGGAAAAGGGATGGGCAGAGTCTATGTCGATATGTGGGATATGCTTTCATCACTAGACACAATGATGTACTCATGTCATGATAGTCAATGCAACAATGGAGTTCATGTAGGACTACTGACACTACTACCGGATCACACGTTCGCAAGTTGAATGCCATGGCACAGGCCTGTCTGGTAAGTCAGTCTTTACTGTCTCCTGTCACAGGGGCAGTGCATCCACACAACCACTGTCTGCACTCTGTAACAATCAAAGGTATTTGTGGAATGCAAGCTCTGTAGATTACAAGTGCACATGTTCACTCTCTGCCACCCACATCATGAGGACTCAGATGATCATACATCAAACTAATTAGACATTTCAGTGACTGAAAACAACAATCCCTACACATTGGCACTTCACAGGCTGATGAGACTCAACAAAATCAGCCTGCACCGCAATGTTGCATGCACCATTGTGTACAGTCAAGGGGTGACACACCTATGTATGAACCAATGTGCAGATCCCTTAGTCACATCTCAGAAGGCTGCCCACCCCAAACTGTTAAAACACCCCAGGAGTTCACACCACAATGACACAGAGGCAGACACATGAGTGCACTTTTCACAATGCCCAATATGTCAGCTGACACATGGGAGTGGGAGAACATAGAGCATTTGATGGCTGGAGTAGGCATTACTGTCCTGGTCCATGTGCAACATGGTATTACCCTGAACACTAAGCAGGTGGCTATGCATGTGTGACACACATGAAGTACATATGTCAGGGGCTCCAACATTGGTCTCACTTGTATCATGGGTGTGTGGCAAATACCCCACACATGTGGTGAGTCAGAGCAGCAATTGGAACACATATTGATGGCATACACAGAGTACATGTCAGATCACAGGCATTGTGTGAGCAATTGTACCACCCATTAAGCCAACAACAAAGTTCCTGTAACGGATGCTGTCCCCAACTTTAACCGGAGGTATCTAAAAGGACACAGTACCCAAGTGACCTGAGTCATAGACTGGTAGGGCCACACCTGTGAATGAGATGTGGAGGGGGCATGATACAAGTCAGGGACATGAGTCCTGGACTACAAGACAGACGTACTGTGGAAGTGTAACCAGGCTAAAGGAGTGCAAAGAGCATGTGAGACATAGTTCCCTGAAAAGGCTAGCACTTACCCCCTCCTTGCTGCTGTCTGGCCTTCAGCTGCCCATCCAGGTCAGGGAAGACCACCGCCAGAATCCGGAGCATGTGGTGGGTCAGGGTCCGAGTCCGCCCTTCCTGCGAAGAGGCGACAGCTTCAGCTGGACCCTTGCGATCCTCCGGGTCCAGTCACGAAGATCCTGCCACCTTTTCAGGCTTTTGTGGATCCGGCGCTTGTAGACCCCCACAGATCTGACTGCCCGGGCGATGGTCAACCAGATATCCTACTTCTGTTGGGCATCAACCTGTGAGGATGACAAAGTGAAAAGGCCATAAGTACACATGCAACATATTGGTGCATTACATAGTTTGATTTACAGATCTCTCCCACAGAGGCCTATGATGGAAACAGGTAGTGCAACTATAGCTATGCACAGTTGTCCAGACTTTACAACATGGAAACATTGCCGGGAAGAAAAAGATGCACTGTGACTGCACTGTACCGGTTCAGTGCATGTAACTACACACTTTGGGGGTGACAACTACTCAGTGAGCATACTAACCACTGGTGTACACACTGCTAGTACTGCTAGTCAGACAACATGCACAATTAGGAAGGCAGTGGACTGCACACTCACCTGCTCCCCTGGATTCCCATACAGAATGCTGTACTGTGGAAGGAGGCTGTCCAGCAGGGCCTAGTTCTCCTTCTCGCTGATGGCTGGTGCTCTCTCCACAGTATGTGCCATTCATGAAGCCAGAGGATGCAGAGGCAGCAGCAGAGGTACCAGAGATGTTGATCTGTAGCATGTAGTGCAGGCAAGTGAGTTCTCAGGGGACCAAACAGTCTTATATCTGTGCTGCAGAGGCAGGCTCTGTCCAATGCATTCAAAGTAATAGGTCCTACACGTTTGCATCTTGTGAATGTGCCCAATCCCTTTAACTGCACGACTCGTACACGACTTACGCATCATTCAAATGTTAAAAATCATTACACCATTGAACTTGCAACATTGTTGCATTGAGCCAACTGAATTTGATGCACATAATTTGATTCATACTAGTTCAAAATATGCGTCCATCTCCATGACAGTCAATAGGCAATGCGTGCACACGGCTCGGTCCATTGCTGTACGGCGCGTATTTTGAAAAATAACACGCACCCGTCTCCATACTCTTCAATGGCCAAGGGGTGCACATGGCTCGGTCCATTGCTGTATGGCTCGTATTTTGAAAAATATCATGCACCCGTCTCCATACTCTTCAATGCCCAAGGCGGGCACATGCCTCGGTCCATTGCTGTACTGCGCTTATTTTGAAAAACAACACACACCTGTCTCCCTACTCTTCAATGGCCAAGGCGTGCGCACGGCTTGGACCATTGCTGTACGGCGCGTATTTTGAAAAACAACACACACCCGTCTCTACACTCTTCAATGGCCAAGGCGTGCGCACTGCATGGACCATTGCTGTTCGGTGCGTGCCTGTTCTCATCACACGCATCGGTCAGCATATTGGTCACTGGTAAACGGATACCAGTCACAATTACCTGGCAGAGATTCCGGTGCACAACCAAAACACCACCGCCTGTCCCACACTGTGTCCTAAGTCAGATAAGGCTGCATTACGTGTTTGTATGGGGGGGGGGTCAACAAGTGGTTTGTTGGGTGTCACTTGGGGGCAGCCACTCCCAGGCTGTGCACATGCTCATGGGGACAGAATCCTTTGTGTGTTGTGCACATGACCACAGTGATGTGCACCTTGTCAGTTCAGAGCATGTGGCATGGTCACATCTCCTGTGTGCATATATGTATGTCATGTCACCATATCCCACGAGTCATAGGTGGGATGGCATGTACATCACAGAGTGACCCATTGCCACAATTGTGACGTACATCCACAGTCTGTGTACATGTTGTGTTTCAGACGTCTCTGATTCTATGTGGCCAATGGGAGACAGTTTCCACATCCATGTGGTGTGTGCATCAACATTGATGGTGTCTGTGTGTGTGTGTCTCATGTGTGTCCTGCAGAGACAACAGTGGCCACTACCTGAGGGAGTCATGGTTGTTTAGTGGCATGTCCATGATACGCCATGTCATACCGGTGTCCATGTGGCAATCCAGGGTCTCTGGGAATCTACCTTCGGAAGAGCTGTGATGCCTGGGACACATCTGTCCTCACTTTTCACTGTGGTGTGTGTTTGGGCTGTGACAGCAGTACATAGGTAATGTTACGCAGCTTAATGATATACCACATGAACAACATTGAACTTGTTGTGTACACATGTTGAACTGAGATGTTAGATGATGGGCATGTTGGTGACATATATGTTCATACACAACGGCCCACACATCAAGTACTTGTGTCTCGCCATGACGTCACATGTGATGTTGAGTATGGTCAATGCAACAAAGGTGCAGGGACTGAAAATTTTTCATTGCTCACCTATGTGCTGCAGGGCACTAGCTGTCCATAGACCGTTCCCTGACCTTGCAACCATGGTGGGACGTGACTGCATGCGATGGTACCGCTTCACCAGGCCGCTGATTGAGAAACTGGTGGGGTGGTTGGACCCACATTTGCAACCTGGCCGGAGATACCCTACAGCGCTGACCTCAAGGTGAAGGTGATGGAAGCTCTATACTTCTTTGCCACCAGTACCTTTCAAGACACTGTGGCGTCTGCTGGTGGGATGTCATAGACCATGTTCAGCTGTGTGCTACGAGATGTGTTGGAGGCAATGTTACATTTCTTGAACCACTACATCTATTTCCCTAAACCACGGAAACTCGCTGACGTCAAGAGTGACTTCTATTCACTGGGGAGGTTGCCCCATGTCATTGGCTCCATTGACGGGACACATGTGGCTTTGGTATCACCACAGGCACAAGAGCAGACATACAAGAACAGGAAACATTTCCACTCAATCAATGCTCTGGTGTGTGTACGTTTTCCTGGGTCTGCACACACGATGCCTACATCATGAGGAGTAGTCGCATCCCGAGCCTGATGGCACATATGCAAAACCAACGTGCCTGGCTTGTCAGTGTGTACTGACTTTTTACCATTGTGTGTGTTGGGCAATGTTGTATTCCACCCTCTCTCTCGACTCATCTAATGTGCTATTGTCTGTCTGTAGGTGACTCCGGATTCCCCAACATGTCGTGGTTGCTGACACCACTCAAGAACCCTGTGACTCCAGCCACGATGCGCTATGATGAGGCACATGGTCAGACCAGAAGAGTGATTGAGTGGACATTTGGACTCCGGAAAAGCCGCTTCCGATGCCTGGACAAAACAGGAGAAGCCCCCCAATATGACCCTGCAAAGGTGTGCAAAATCACAGTCTGCTGCGTGCTACACAACCTGGCAGTGCGGAAATAATTGCCTCTCATCCGGGATGACGATGACCAACATTCGCCACCTGTGGAGGATCCTGGCCTGGGCCATGATGCCAGTGATGAGGAGGAGGGTGATGTCCACACACAGCTCATTAACGACTTCTTCAGCTGAATGTAAGTGTACAGGGATGTTATGTCACTGTCTAGAGCTTGCCTGGCTATGTGCTACTTGACTGGATGCATGCAGCGATGTGTCACTACAGGTTGCCTGTACTCACCATCAGTGTTGACAAGCTTTCTTGGTTTTGTGTGGGTATCTTGTGACATGTTTTGGGCATATGTACTGCAGTTCTATCTTGTTCTTCTGTGCTTTTGACTGTGTCTCATGTCTGTCCTTCACTGTTTACTTTGGATGTTGTTTGTTCAACTCTGACCCCCGACACACAGATTTCACTTCCAGGGTGAAAGTAATTGTTTCACTACAAGTGATGTGTCCCACACGGATCACTGACAAAATGTCGACCTACAAAATATCGGCCTACAGGAATATCGAGTCAAAAATATCGAGGGCAAGAATATCAACATCCTATCTACAATATGGTAAGTACAAAAATATCGAAAAAATAATATAGATGTTAAAAATATCGATGTTAAAAATATCGTTTTTTTTCTTTTAAAATATAAATTTAAAATAAAGTAAATAACACTAATAAATAAAATGTACATAGCTAAAAGTATCTAATAATGTTTAAAATTAATAAATAATACATATTTAATAAGAATACATTAATTAAATATATACAGTAAATATATAATGTATATGTACTGAACAATAAATAGTAATATTTATTTTACTAATTTATAACTTAATAAAATATATTCTAATTTACTAATAAATTTACAAACATAAAACAATAACATAAATAAAATGTAAAAAATATAAATAATTAAATATTCTTTTAATATTTATAACATTATTTATTTAAAACGTTGGATAGCGTAAGGGTAATAATTACTATTCCCACTCCAGAGAGTGCAACAGTAGGGAAAGCGTTGGATAGCGTAGGAGTAAAATTTACTATTCCCACTCCAGAGAGTGCAACAGTAGAGAAAGCATTGGATAGCGTAGGGGTAAAAATTACTATTCCCACTCCAGAGAGTGCAACAGTAGGGAAAGTGTTGGATAGTGTAGGGGTAACAATTACTATTCCAACTCCAGAGAGTGCAACAGTAGGGAAAGCGTTGGATAGCGTAGGGGTAAAATTTACTATTCCCACTCCAGAGAGTGCAACAGTAGGGAAAGCGTTGGATAGCATAGGGGTAAAAATGACTATTCCCACTCCAGAGAGTGCAACAGTAGGGAAAGCGTTGGATAGCGTAGGGGTAAAAATTACTATTCCCACTCCAGAGAGTGCAACAGTAGGGAAAGCGTTGGATAGAGTAGGGGTAAAAATTACTATTCCCACTCCAGAGAGTGCAACAGTAGGGAAAGCGTTGGATAGCGTAGGAGTAAAAATGACTATTCCCACTCCAGAGAGTGCTACAGTAGGCAAAGCGTTGGATAGCGTAGGAGTAAAAATTACTATTCCCACTCCAGAGAGTGCAACAGTAGGGAAAGTGTTGGATAGCGTGGGGTAACAATTACTATTCCAACTCCAGAGAGTGCAACAGTAGGGAAAGGGTTGGATAGCGTAGGGGTAAAAATTACTATTCCCACTCCAGAGAGTGCTACGGTAGGGAAAGCGTTGGATAGCGTAGGAGTAAAAATTACTATTCCCACTCCAGAGAGTGCAACAGTAGGGAAAGCGTTGGATAGCGTATGAGTAAAAATTACTATTCCCACTCCAGAGAGTGCAACAGTAGGGAAAGTGTTGGATAGCGTAGGGGTAACAATTACTATTCCAACTCCAGAGAGTGCAACAGTAGGAAAAGCGTTGGTTAGCGTAGGGGTACAATTTACTATTCCCACTCCAGAGAGTACAACAGTAGGGAAAGCGTTGGATAGCGTAGGGGTAGAAATTACTATTCCCACTCCAGAGAGTGCAACAGTAGGGAAAGCGTTGGATAGCGTAGGGGAAAAAATTACTATTCCCACTCCAGAGAGTGCAACAGTAGGGAAAGCATTGGATAGCGTAGGGGTAAAAATTACTATTCCCACTCCAGAGAGTGCAACAGTAGGGAAAGCGTTGGATAGCGTAGGAGTAAAAATTACTATTCCCACTCCAGAGAGTGCAACAGTAGGGAAAGCGTTGGATAGCGTAGGAGTAAAAATTACTATTCCCACTCCAGAGAGTGCAACAGTAGGGAAAGTGATGGATAGCGTAGGGGTAACAATTACTATTCCAACTCCAGAGAGTGCAACAGTAGGGAAAGCGTTGGATAGCGTAGGGGTAAAAATTACTATTCCGACTCCAGAGAGTGCAACAGTAGGGAAAGAGTTGGAGAAGCGTAGGGGTTAAAATAACATACTTATAAATAAAAGCTTTTTTTAGTAATTAAAAATTAAACTATTAAATAAATATAAACCATACACAATACCTATACATAATTATTAAAGACATGATTATCAAAATATATTTAGCCTAAATTAAATATTAAAAAATACCAATTTATATATTTAATGACCAATTAATAATTAATGATCAATTATATTATTAACAAAACAATTAATTTATATACATTATTACTTAATTACATTTAAATTACTTCCCACCATATTCCCCTATTATCCCACTACCCGCAACAGAACACATTTATCTATTTATGAATTAATGACAATTATTTACCAATTAATTAAAATTAATAACTAATTAATTAAAATTAATTAGCAATTAGTTCAAATTAATTTATAATTCCAACTAATTAATAAATAAACATATTTAAATTACTTCCCACCCTATTCCCCTATAAACCCACAACCCGCCGCAAAACATATTTATCAAATAATCAATTAATTAAATTTTATTTCCAATTAATTAAAAATGAATTAGCAATTAATGATAATTAATTTATAACTCCTACTAAATAATAATTAATTAAACATAATTAAATTACTTCCCACCCTATTCCCCTATTAACCCACAACCTTCTACAGAACATATTTATCAATTAATTAAAATTAATTTCCAATTAATTGAATTAATTAGCAAATAATCAAAATTAATTTATAACTCCTACTAATTAATAATTAATTAAAAATAATTAAATTACTTCCCACCCTATTCCCCTATAAACCCACAACCCACTACATAACATTTATCAATTAATCAATTCATTAAAATTAATTTCCAATTAATTAAAATTAATTATCAATTAATTACAATTATTTTATAACTCCTACTAATTAATAATTAATTAAACATAATTAAATTACTTCCCACCCTATTCCCTTATAAACCCACTACCGGCTCCGGTACTACAACATATAATTTGCTTATAAATAAATGTATTAATATATAAAATTTGTACACATAGAATATTATTTATTTTAAATACTTAAGTAACACATATAACACATACATAATAAAAAACAAAAAAATCATACAAATATCGATATTATTTTCATCGAAATTAGTGACATCGATATATATGCTATCGATATTACTTACTTCGATATTACTTACATCGATATAAATTTTTTTGATATTACTTACCTTAGGGTCGATATTCTGTCCAACGATATTCTTGACATCGATATTCTATACCTTCGAAATTTCTAACACAATATTTTGGTAGGTGGATATTTACAACTCGATATTTTGACTGTGTACCGTCCCACACCCCTGGACTTCATATCTTCAGGACTTGGTGACTGTGTGGCCACTGCCACATGGGTTTGCCCAGCAACTGTTACTGAGTCAACATGTTGCAAATGTGTAATAAACAGGTGAAACACTTTGGGATGCGCATTGTTTGTCTTCACCCATCTGGCTGGCATTTGCTTACTGCACCTGTGGGCTACTTACCTCTGACTCTGTATAGGAGTGGTGTGTGTGCGTTCAACTGTATTTCCTGGCAACATCAGTGTAGGAGATGTGTCAGATGGGCATGGTGTGTATGTGTTGACCTAGTGGTGCCCTTGTGGTGTGTCTCTCTCATATGTATCACATCATCCTTACCCACATGACGGTATTTACATTGCTGTAGAAGTTAGCATACACAGTGTCATTTAGCAGCTCATCTTCTCCATGACACAAACCACGTTGGAATCACATCAGAGGCAAGTATTGTGTATCAGTGAGTTTATTAACATGCATGTGTGAGGAAAGTGCACAGGATGGTGGGTGCTGTACAATGGGTTGGAATCCAAAGTTCACAGATGAGTAGGAAGTGTTGGTAGATGAACTTTCCAGAGTAAAGCCCACAGTCATCTGATACATCAGACCAACTGAAACCCTTCATGTCATGTGGGAGAGTTGAGCAGCATTCGACAAGGTGAACAGTTTGCACACAAAGGAAAAGTTCCAGAACAGATTTTGGGTTCCTGGGGGATGTGCATGGCCATCTTTGTCTCACTCGCCTTGAGGATCCCCACAATCTGGCTGACCTATCCGGTGGTAACCTGGAACGCATCGATGATGCGTACCAGTTGGGGGTCATCATGCTGTCCAGACCCCTCTACAAGGCGTGACCTCTGCCTACCACCCCTCCCACCACCCCTAGGCACATGGGCAGGACCTGCGTGGCACGCACAGATGACCCTGGGCCGACCTGGGAGTCTGTCCGGTTGTTCGTGTCCATTGCTTCCCGGGTGGCCTGGGTCCCTGTGCAGGTGGAATCCTATGTTTGTGGTCTGTTTGAGTCAGTGGGGGTGGTGTGTCTGTTGCCAGATCCTGGAGGAGTGGGTGCAGGGGGTGCAGATGATGGTACTGCTGGGGCTGCATGACGACTCACACCGGAGGTGCCAGGTCCTTCGTCATCCGAAGAGGACAGAGACTGTTCCACACCATAGAGCTGATGTTCCACCGGAGGCTGGGACTGAGATTCTTCTTCATTGGCTGATATGTCCTCAGCATCAGCTGTTTTGGGAAGAGACACACAATGTATGTAATGTATCTACAGGCATCCATGGTTCAAACACATGACAGCTGTGACTGTACGTCAGGATGCATGCCTGTGCATTGCATTGTCCTAAGTTGTCACAGACAGATGTTGATGTAGTTGTAGCACATTTTCCTGCCAACCAGAAGCTTTTCAATTTGCATGTGGAGGTGTGTGCATGCCCAGCTCATGTATTGATTGACTGTAGATGGCCATTGCTACGCAGGTGTGACATCCCTGTCCAAATTTGTCCTTTAACTGTGACATTTGTGCAATTCCACTTCGGATATGTTACTGGATTGGGGCATGTGTGTTGTCAGTGTTTGCAAGTCTTTGTGTGTCCCATCAGTGTGTGTTTATTTATTTATTTATTTAAAGTTTTATATAGCGCTAGCTAGATAGGGTAAGGGGGCAGGTTACGGCAACCAGATTCTTGAGCCACTCTTGGATTGGGCGATGGTTACTTTTTGGAGAGAATAGGATTAGTTCTGTTTTGTCAGGGTTTGATTTGATTTTGATTTGATTTGTCCACTTAAAAAGCGCGCAAATGCCCAGAGGCGTCTTGGCGCTATGACAGACCGCCGACTATTGAGACAGGAGCTATGCAGAAAACAGCCAGGTTTTGACTGCCTTTCTAAAGGATCCCAAAGATGGACTGTTTTTTATGAGGAGAGGCAACCGATTCCAGGTTCGTGCTGCGTGCACCAGGAAGCTTCTTCCGCCCCAATTGGCTCGTCTAAATTTTGGGACCCTGATGAGTTTCAGTTGGCTGGATCTGAGAAGTCTGGTCGGTTCGTATTGTTTTAGGTGGGACTTCAGGAATTGTGATCCTGTTCCCTGAAGTGCCTTGTATGCCAGGCATAGTGATTTGAATTGCCCCCTTTTTGCAATTGGAAGCTAGTGTAAAGTTCTTAGTTTATGGCTGAATGGCTCGAATTTAGGTATGCCGAGCACCAGCCTGGCTGCTGCGTTCTGCAGGCGTTATAGTTTGGTTAGGATTTTTGTCCTAGCCCCAGCGTACACGCCATTCCCGTAGTCCAGTCTTGACAAGGCTAAAGCTATCACCACTGTCTTGCGAGAATCCTCTGGTAGGTAAGGCAGTATTTTTTTTATCATCTTTAAGATGAACCAGATTGTTGAGGCCAGTTTGCTGGCTTGGGCGTCAAATGAAAGACTGGTGTCCAGAGTAATGCCTAGATTCTTCACTTTTTCTGACGAATCTGGACATCTGCCCAGATTATTGGGCCACCATGCCGGGAACAAGATATTTATATTGCCCCCTTAAGGGCGATATTGAGCTTTAAGTGGTTAATGTAGAACCAAGTTTGGATCTCGGTTAGGGTAGTATTAAGGAGTAGAATGTCGCTGGGAGACTGATCCTGAAACAGATTTGGGTGTCGTCCGCGTAAAGGTGGTAATTCACTCCGGCTTTTTTCAATATGATTGTGAGGGGTTCCATGAAGAGATTAAAGAAGGACGTGGAGAGGATTGAGCCTTGCGGAACCCCCAGTGTAACTTTAGTTGGTTTTGAGAGACAGGAGTTCATTTTAATTTGTTGCGAGCGGTGTTGAAGGAAGGAGGTGAACCATTTAAGTACTGTGCCATTGATGCCGGACCGTTTCGACAGGGTCTCCAAGAGGGCTGGGTGGTTTACAGTGTCGATTGCTGCAGAAAGGTCGATAAGGATGAGTAGGCAGGTATCCCCTTTGTCTAGGTCCTTGTAAATGTTGTCTGTAACGTTGAGCATAGCTGTTTCCGTGCTGCAGCCTTTTCTGAAACCAGACAGGAAGTTATCAAGGAGGTTGACCTCATTAATGTGATTATTGAGTTGGAGGAGAACACATTTCTCTAATGTTTTTGCAAGGAATGGGAGGTTAGAGATAGGTCTGAGGTTGTTAAGATCATTACATAGAGTCAGCCCCAGTTTTCTTGAGAATGGGTGTGCTTTGTCCTAGTTGCAGGGAGTCTGGGACACAGCCTGAGGTGAGAGAGGCGTTGATGATTTTTGTCCAGAAAGGAGAGATAAAGTAGTTGAGTTCTTTTATGATAGCTGAAGGGAGGGGGTCCATGATGTGGGAATTATATTGAAGACATGGTCAGAGTACGGTATGCCTGAGATCTCTTTAGTGGATCTGTGTTGTTGTCTGCGTTACTAGTTTACGTCTCATTTACAACGGGTGGTGATGTTACCGTAGCTAATGAAGTGGTTGCGGAGTTTAGTATGTGGAAGCCTGATTAATCCTTTCACTGTCCTCCATGGGGATTGGGATTGGGCACAGAGGCTCCCTGGCTTCTCCATGTGCATGGAAGTGTGGGGTGTGTTGTGTGAGTTGCGGTTCGGCTGCTGTGAGTAGCAAGTCCCCTTCAATGCAGTCCAGGTTAGTCCTTGTGTCTACAGTGTCTATGACAGTGAGTGGTGTATTATTGAATGCAAGATGCATACATCGCAGAATAATGTAGGGGTGGAATTCAGCTCAGTACAGCACCTTGTATGAATGACACCGTGCTACAGTGTCAGCTTTATTGGTGTGTACATTCCAGTCACTGTCAAGTGTCCCCTGCCAATGATGTCTGTGAGTTCCAGTGTGTTTTGTGCTATGTAGTCTGTCTGATTCTCCACAGTTGTCATGTGCATGACACACCTTCACAGCCAGGCCAGGAGGCACCCCGGGACGCTGCATCACCAGACTGTGTTTGTTGAAATACAGTTGCAATGGCTGTGAGTGTGTACGTGTTTGGGTTGGCCAGTGCATGGGGCTGATTTGCAGGCACATCATTTCTCATGGCCAAGTGTCAACCATCTTACCAGTACTCACAGAAGAGGGGAGAGGGTCAGTAACTCTCCACTACCCCGAACCCCCTAATATAACATGTTAACACTAAAAGGGATAGAGAGAAGAAAAACAATACAAGCAGGGTGATGCACATGCAGTGGCACAAGTTGTGTGTTTAGAAAACTCTCCTCACTCACACACAAATGTGTGTGACATGCTTCATCATCGGGCCTGCTAACAAAACATCCTGGCATAACCATGAGGATGGAGCTTAGGGAGCGGGAAGACGAACAACACAAAAGTGAAAAACAGTGATATCAAGGGGTGTATTACCCTCTGACTGAGTAAAGTGATAGAAAAAAGGGCAGCGAAGGAAAGTGCTTAAAACTGGTTCATGGATACCCTTCCAGAACCCTTTATTCATGGGTCCCAAAGCCAGGATTAAAATAGTAAAGGATGGGAAGTGTTGTAGAGAATGTCAGGTTCCCAAAACACCCCTCCTTAAACTGCCAATGCCAACATGTTTTGACCGTTTTACTGTGCCCCCACTAATAGGTCATGCCGGTCTTCCTCAGGACTTCTACCAGTCCCAGTCTACTTCCTCAACTTACCTCAGTATGGTTAGTAGATGGGGTTTAAGGACCAATTTTGATCAAAAATGTGTGGAGGTAATTCCCGGGATACAAATACTGTAAAAACACAACAAACACACATATGCTATAAATATAGAGCACAGTAAATGGGACATCATGCTAAATAGGCTTGTTTCATTGTAAATGCTATAATATACTTATATAACTGTTGTCTAAATCCCCCTCAAGGAGTTCATGATCCGCCGCTGAGAATCCCAAGACGTATCATATTTATTGCTGCCAACTGAACCGATACATCCACTCATAGTTAAAACCAACGTTCCCATTATTAAAAACACATGGGAATTCCTTTAGACTTTCCCCAGTAAACCAGCACTCACTGACTTTATCAAAATGCTGAACCCGAAATGGCGCTGGGCAGGAAGAACCCCTAAGAACCCCTAAGAACACAACCTGTGTTCAGGAAGGAACAGTACACAACTGTTAATGGTTGTCGATAACATACGAGGTTCCAATCATGCCAAACAACCCATAAGCCCCCTTGACCAAAAAGGCAAAGGTAGATCTAACAATATCCATCTCTCAGCCTCCTTACTGTTCCTAAGGACGTTTACACCCCTTGTGCCTGCTGCAGCGGTGCCGCGTAGTACAGCGGAGGGACGCCGGCATCACCATTAAATGTACCTCTTCCGTGTACGCCCCAAGCACATCACGTGAGGCCCGTATGCGTCAATGTTCTCTCTGCTGTGTGAGTCAGCCTGGGGGCGTAGTCCCGAACTCCATCAGCACCGCCTCAATGTTGCCGTTTAAAGGAATCCCGTACCGAACATAAATCAAGGCGAGATCCATTGATCTAAACCAAAGTAGGATCAATGTTGCTTCCCGCAGCACTGCTCTCCTATGGATCTTAAAGCCTGGTGAAAGTGGCTTATCGGAGCTATGATAGGAGCCTGAAGCTACTGTCAGACATGATCCAGTACTCTCCATTAGTCTGCACTTCCTACCACTGTTCCATACAAGCATTGTTAGGGAAGGACTGACGGCATGGAGAGACACAGGATTGACCTCAGTGGGGGACCTATTCAGGGTCCGGGAGCTTAAAACCTTTGGCCAGTGAAAGGAAGATCATTACATTCCTGTGGGACATTTCTTGGGACATGGCACACTAATAGGTGGGTTGGGATTCATGTGGAGGGTCACAGACACTGAACTGGAGCATCACCCACACCCTGTATGTCATGTGTGCAAGTCATAAACTAGTAACCTTGTTTGTTAATGGATTGGCAAACATGACGACTGACCCTATGTCACCTGTTCACTTGCTATGAGACACTGATATGGGATGGATGAGCCCTCATGCCAAACGAGTGGGAATGCTCAAGGCCCTACCGATGTAAAGTATCTCGTAATGCCAAACTCCAGTACATTCAATTAGACATATCTTACCCCCATCTGTCCTACACCAAAAGTGTGTGCCCTCCTGTCTGTGCCCCAGATGTAATGCACCTATTTAGGATTTGTTACATATGTTCTTGGCATGGCTGAATGCAGCAAACATGTGGTCCAAAGTCACAGATGTAAATGACACAGTGACGGGTTGGGTCAACCTCCTTCCATTGGAGGGGATGAGGGCTCAAAAGGTATCAAATAAAAGGATAGATTTGGAAATGCTAATAGCACGCCAGACCATTAGCATGTAGTGTAAGGCCACTGCACTCCCAACACTGCAACACTTGGGAAAAGTGAATCTCTAATGGGGTAGGGCTGCGGCATATGGATGTATGACGTTACATCGCATACATTTACATCGCACACCATTACAACGCAATTTTTACAATGCAGATTCCTTTACAACAAATGCCTTTACAACGCATGACATTACATAGCAGATGCTATTACAACGCATGCCATTACAACGTACGTATAGGTAAGTATATTATTTTATAAAAAATGTAATTAATAAATATTTAATTAATTTAATAAATTAAATTATTTTTAAATTAATTTATTTGTAAATATATATATATATTTAAAAAATAGTTTAGGTATTTATAAATAATATTCTAACTCCAGGGGAGTGTAATAGTAGGGTAAGTGCTGGATAGTGTAGGGAAAAAAATTACTTTATTTTATTTTTTAAAGAACTATTATTAATAAAGAACTATTATTAATAAATAATAAAATTATTAAAATTATTTTTTTTAATGTATTTAAATTATTTATTTAAAAACTGAACCCTAAAAATACCCCAGTTCCCCAAAACCCTAAAAATACCCCTGTACCCCAAAACCCAAACCCAGCCCTGAACCCTAAAAATACCCCTGTACCCCAAAACCCAAACCCAGCCCTGAACCCTAATAATACCCCTGTACCCCATAACCCAAACCCAGCCCTGAACCCTAAAAATACCCCTGTACCCCAAAACCCAAACCCAGCCTTGATCCCTAAAAAATACCCCTGTACCCCAAAACCCAAACCCAGCCCTGAACCCTAAAAATACCCCTGTACCCCAAAACCCAAACCCAGCCCTGAACCCTAAAAATACCCCTGTACCCTAAAACCCAAACCTAGCCCTGAACCCTAAAAATACCCCTGTACCCCAAAACCCAAACGGAGCCCTGAACCCTAAAAATACCCCTGTACCCCAAAACCCAAACTAGATATATAAAATTACTTAAATTAATTTATTTAATTTATTTTTAATATTTTTTAAATTAAGTAAAAATAATTTTGTAAGTTAAAAAAATGATTAAATAAAATGATATACTTACCTATACTTACGTTGTAATGGCATGCGTTGTAATAGCTTCTGCAATGTAATGTCATGCGTTGTAAAGGCATTCGTTGTAAAGGATCCTGCGTTGTAATGGTGTGCGTTGAAACAGTATGCGTTGTAAAAGTTGCGTTGAAACGGTTGTATACCGCGGCATATATATTGACCTGGCTACCTGCCCTGTTGTGAGGCTGAGTTCATGAACAGCAGAGACTCGGGTTGATGCCTGCTCCAACACTACTAAACTCATCAGGACACAGGATTGGGGACATTGCAATTGGGCTGTTTGGGGAGTGGCAGACCAGGCTGCACTATATTAGTCAGTTTAGTGTTTTGATTCATGTATTAATCTGTCAACAATGAGTGCATCATATTACGAAAGTTATGAGATTAGAAACGACCTAGGCCTAGCTTTTCCATCCAGTTGGGTTAATGTATTGTGTTGATACCTACCGGATCTGCCATATATTTTGACCTCATTCAAATATGGTTTTTATATATATTCTTGGCCAATTTACAGATATTCACACTCGATAAAGTACTTGTTTACAAAGCTAGTTAAACAATGGCTGGGAATCTATGGTCACTTCCTGTAATGTGACTTTCTATGACATTAAATCCAAACTTGGGGGTTGGGATACGCACTCCGTTTTCTTCAACAATAGTTCTTAGCAAGTGGGTGGTGCCCGTGGGGTGGAACCCTCTGTACAAGGGTTGGAGAGAACAGATATGATGCACTCTTTCCTCAAAAAAAAGTGTCTCCCCAGAGCACTCTATAGCAACTTTTTCAAAATAATTTTCAAAGGCTTGGTATTGGGTTCTTCATATCTTTTAATATTCTTTTAAACATATAGTTCATTTAATCTTAGCATGATTCATCTCATGTTTTTTAGCATTTCAACTTGTTGGCCCAATGCATTTCGGGCATAGCCCTTCTTCGGGGGCCCTGTGTACAAAATGATATAAATACAGTATCACAAAGCAAATTCATCAACATGTCTTTTAAATTTCACATTTGTTCATATACAGAGGAAGAGCATAGTCAGTGTTTTTAATGTCACAAGATGTTTGTGATTACGCTGGTATTAACGTAGAGAGTGTGTTTAAAAAGACTGAAAAGGTGATTGTAGGTACATGCCACAGTGGTGAGAAAGAGGGGTGTAAGGTGAACGGAATATTCAACAAATACGGTGCTCAGAAAAGTGCTCTGTGTCTCCGATTCAATATGACCTGTAATGAGACAGTGAATGCCTCGTAGTTCTTGGCGGGTAACGTGAGTCTGCAGAAAGGGAATATACTGTCAAACTACGTTTCTCCGTAGTGAACGAATATTAATTAGTTTAAGCTGAGGTTAGCGGCTTACCGAACGGTTTCAGCACGTCGTAGAAATTCAGCCGGCGAGTTGCGTTCAAATGGTAAACAGAAGTCCGAGGACTCTGAAATATATGCGCATAGCTGATTGGTTCAGCTCACGTTAAGTTCGTTTGATCGTAAAACTGCTGTGATTGGTTAAAACACGTACACGTGTGTAAACAGACTCGTAATCGGTAAACATCTTTAGCTGGAGTTGTTCACGATAACGTAAAAGCTGTTGTTCACGTTAAAATTCACGTAAACCGGTGCGGACATGTTTGAATTCCGATATTTAAGTGTAATCTAACGGTGGTAATGAATCGATGTGTGCTAAAGATATTCACGTTAATATCAAGGCTGGAGTAGTTCACGTTAGAATTAACGTGACGCTGTGTAGATTTGTTGAAATGTCGTTATCTTAAGTGTAGTCTCACGGTGGTAGTGATCAATATTTTACAAAAACTGTTGAAAGAGTAGTGGCATGTAGAAAACAAAGTACATAATTATTCACAATTTAAAACTAACATCAGTCTACTGTACTCTAAATAATAAATGTAACATAGCAAGTAATTACATTGCTAACACTTCTTATAATTCACCACTTTACTATCATGTGTTATGCCTGAAACTTTCGGAACAGATGTTTGAGAATGGTTATTCTCTGTACACTGACTTAGTTTTTCTGTAGTAGTGAGTTACAGATAACAGCTATATTCCAAACGTTCATTAAGCCCTCTCGGAGCTATCGAAGATAATTGATTTATCCAATAAAGTTCACGCCTTAATAGGTATTGGTCATTGTCTCTTCCTGGGAGTTGCGGTACCATCTCTAAAATGCAAAACTTCAATTGACTTGGGTTATGTTGATGGTCATTAAAATGTGTTGCCACAGTTGATTTAGTAGATTTAAGTCTGATGTTACTTCGGTGTTCCGTTAATCTGGTCTTTATTTTCCTTGAAGTTTTGCCCACGTATGGAAGTCCACATGGGCATTTGAGCATGTAAATTAGATTGGTACTATCACAGGTGCCGTTAACTTTTAATTTGATTTTGCTACCTCTCGATGGGTGGTTAATTTCATTTCCTTTTATTATTGAATTACAGCTGCCGCAATTGTAACATGGCAATGTGCCTTTGTAAGATTTTGTAGGCTCTGGACGTTTGGGTTTTAAAAGTTCTTTGAGATTTTTTGTTCTTTCATATGCAAATCTAGGGTTTGTAGAGAAAATTCCTTTAAAGTCTTCCTCTAAGGCCAGTAGCGGCCAATGTTTCAGGATGGTTTTTTTAACATTGTAGCTTCTTGTGGAGTATTTCGAGATGAACACTGATCTTTGCTCTTCCTTTGGACTAGATGGTGTCAACAGTTGTTGTCTGTTTATTTGTTTTGTCCTATCCACTGCTAGTTCCAGTGTGGCTTCCGGATATCCTCGATCTTTAAATTTTTTAATCATTTGTTCCTTTTGGTCTTCATATAGTTCCTGAGAGGAGGCAATGCGTTTTACGCGTAGTAGTTGAGAAAATGGGAGATGCTTTTTTAGAGACGCTTGGTGGAAACTCTGGTAGTGCAGTAGGTTGTTTTTATCCGTTGGTTTCTGGAATACTGTAGTCAATAATTTGTCTTGTTCCTTAATGATTAACACGTCTAAGAATGACAACTGCTTGTTGTTGATATTGTGAGTAAATTGTATTCGGTCATTCACATTGTTGAGTTGTTCAATGGCTAATGAAAGTTGATCTGTTGATCCTCTCCATAATAGGAAAATATCGTCTATGTACCTCTTGTACAGTATGAGGTTTTCTTTCCAAATTTGTTGTGTCAAAATGTGCTCTGATTCAAAATGATACATAAAGATGTTGGCATATGCCGGGGCGGCACAATTTCCCATTGAGGTACCATTGCTCTGTGCAAAAAATTCATTTTTCCATTCAAAATAACTGTGGAATAATGTGAAGTGCATCAGTTCCATGATTAGCAGTTTCAAATCTTCATCTAGTTCACTGTTGAGTAAAATGTTCTCTAGTGCTGTTAATCCTAGCTCGTGGGGTATCGAAGTGTATAATGATTTGACATCGATACTGGTGAGGATCATATCAGTAGTGAATGAAGTTTTGTGAGCATCCAGAGTATTCAGAAAATGGGTCGTGTCCTTGAGATACGTAGGAATCTGTTGCACCAATGGTTGTAAGTGTCGGTCAATGAATTTGCCTACAGGTTCATGAATAGAATTGATGGTAGAGACAATGGGCCGGAAAGGTGGTACTGTTGGGTGCTTATGTATCTTAGGAATCATGTAAATGTAGGGTATTGCTGGATTTTGTTTGATTAGATATTGTTTTTCTTTGTTACCAATGGTTCCTTGATCAATTGCTTTCTCGATAATTGTCATCAGGACTTTCTTGTAGTCATTCGTAGGGTCTGCCCTTAGTTTCGTATAAGTATTAGCGTCATTGACGTGTTCGTTCACATTCTTTTCATAGAAGTCAGTATCCATAATTATAAGGGCGCCGCCCTTATCGGCCTGTTTTATGGTTAAGTTTTTGTTTTCCGCCAAAGTTTGTATGGCCTGCCTCTCTTTTTGCGTAATGTTTGTTCTTTTGGGTCTTGGAGCTTTGAAGATTTTTATTAGATCTTGGTTAACAATTTTCTCAAAAGCATCCAGTACCTTGTGGCTTACTGGTGCTACAAAGCGGCTGGGGTTCCTTAGTCCCATCAATTTATTTGGTTCTGTATCGGTAATTGGTCTCTCTACCACGTTTGAGAAAAAATGTCGAAGTCGTAAATTCCTCAGGAATTTATACACACAAATTTGTATTTCCAATAGATTGGAATGATAGGTGGGTACAAATGAAGTGCCTTTTTGTAAGGTTTTCAATTGGAATTTATCAATGTTGTAGCTGGAGATGTTGATAACTAACTCCTTTGACTCCTGGTGTTCCGTGCTACGCTCTCTGCTTGTTGTCCTTTTGTGGTTCCTGCTCCTGCCCCTCCTGGTTCTTTTGGGCGCGCCTGGCCTCTTTCTAAAAAAGGATCCGATGTGGTTGAGGCGGATGCTGTTTGTTGTTCACTTGAGTCTGATGTTTGATTTTCATCTCTTGATCTAGGAGCATTCCTTGCAGTAGGACGGTCTCTCCTGTTTGGATGTGAATCATCCGATGCTGTTTCATCTGAAGATTGATATTGGGGTTTTTGCTGACGCCTCCGGGCGTATATGTCGGCCCAATTGTAAACTTCACCTGTTCTGTAATCTGTAGAGTCTCTTTTGAATTTTCGAATTTTGCGATCATTTATCTCCTTAGTGTAGGCATCCAATTGTTTGTTTACATCCACTAGTACTTCATCCCATTCCTCCTTGGATAACATGGTATTTAGTTCGTCTTTTAGTAGAGCCGTTTCTTTATTTAAATCTTCAATTAGTTTTGCTAGTTCTTCAATTATAAGTAAAATGAGGTCTAAGGAACATTTATTGAGAATTGCGAACCATTTCTCTGTAAAGCGTGCGTTGTTTTTGCACAAGGTAGATTTTAAGGATATTCGTAGGCCTCGTGGAATTCGCTGAGCCTTATGATATTTTATTAAGGTGCTAGCGTGAAGGCGTTGGTTGACTATTCGTTTGGACATGTAAATTAATTGTTTGATGTTTGCTTGTGTTGAACCTGTACTGGTACTTGGGCTTTCATCCTCCTGAATTAGAGCATAGATGCGTTTGGAATCTTCTGTCGTGAATGCCAAGGTTTCTGCTCTTTGATCCATTGGATGTGTCATGTCGTCAAATTGCATAGTTAATGTGGGTGCAGTATCCACTTTGAAAATTATTTTGAAAAAGTTGCTATAGAGTGCTCTGGGGAGACACTTTTTTTGAGGAAAGAGTGCATCATATCTGTTCTCTCCAACCCTTGTACAGAGGGTTCCACCCCACGGGCACCACCCACTTGCTAAGAACTATTGTTGAAGAAAACGGAGTGCGTATCCCAACCCCCAAGTTTGGATTTAACGTTCACTAACCCCCTGTACAAATACAGTGGATACTGCACCCACATTAACTATGCAATTTGACGACATGACACATCCAATGGATCAAAGAGCAGAAACCTTGGCATTCACGACAGAAGATTCCAAACGCATCTATGCTCTAATTCAGGAGGATGAAAGCCCAAGTACCAGTACAGGTTCAACACAAGCAAACATCAAACAATTAATTTACATGTCCAAACGAATAGTCAACCAACGCCTTCACGCTAGCACCTTAATAAAATATCATAAGGCTCAGCGAATTCCACGAGGCCTACGAATATCCTTAAAATCTACCTTGTGCAAAAACAACGCACGCTTTACAGAGAAATGGTTCGCAATTCTCAATAAATGTTCCTTAGACCTCATTTTACTTATAATTGAAGAACTAGCAAAACTAATTGAAGATTTAAATAAAGAAACGGCTCTACTAAAAGACGAACTAAATACCATGTTATCCAAGGAGGAATGGGATGAAGTACTAGTGGATGTAAACAAACAATTGGATGCCTACACTAAGGAGATAAATGATCGCAAAATTCGAAAATTCAAAAGAGACTCTACAGATTACAGAACAGGTGAAGTTTACAATTGGGCCGACATATACGCCCGGAGGCGTCAGCAAAAACCCCAATATCAATCTTCAGATGAAACAGCATCGGATGATTCACATCCAAACAGGAGAGACCGTCCTACTGCAAGGAATGCTCCTAGATCAAGAGATGAAAATCAAACATCAGACTCAAGTGAACAACAAACAGCATCCGCCTCAACCACATCGGATCCTTTTTTAGAAAGAGGCCAGGCGCGCCCAAAAGAACCAGGAGGGGCAGGAGCAGGAACCACAAAAGGACAACAAGCAGAGAGCGTAGCACGGAACACCAGGAGTCAAAGGAGTTAGTTATCAACATCTCCAGCTACAACATTGATAAATTCCAATTGAAAACCTTACAAAAAGGCACTTCATTTGTACCCACCTATCATTCCAATCTATTGGAAATACAAATTTGTGTGTATAAATTCCTGAGGAATTTACGACTTCGACATTTTTTCTCAAACGTGGTAGAGAGACCAATTACCGATACAGAACCAAATAAATTGATGGGACTAAGGAACCCCAGCCGCTTTGTAGCACCAGTAAGCCACAAGGTACTGGATGCTTTTGAGAAAATTGTTAACCAAGATCTAATAAAAATCTTCAAAGCTCCAAGACCCAAAAGAACAAACATTACGCAAAAAGAGAGGCAGGCCATACAAACTTTGGCGGAAAACAAAAACTTAACCATAAAACAGGCCGATAAGGGCGGCGCCCTTATAATTATGGATACTGACTTCTATGAAAAGAATGTGAACGAACACGTCAATGACGCTAATACTTATACGAAACTAAGGGCAGACCCTACGAATGACTACAAGAAAGTCCTGATGACAATTATCGAGAAAGCAATTGATCAAGGAACCATTGGTAACAAAGAAAAACAATATCTAATCAAACAAAATCCAGCAATACCCTACATTTACATGATTCCTAAGATACATAAGCACCCAACAGTACCACCTTTCCGGCCCATTGTCTCTACCATCAATTCTATTCATGAACCTGTAGGCAAATTCATTGACCGACACTTACAACCATTGGTGCAACAGATTCCTACGTATCTCAAGGACACGACCCATTTTCTGAATACTCTGGATGCTCACAAAACTTCATTCACTACTGATATGATCCTCACCAGTATCGATGTCAAATCATTATACACTTCGATACCCCACGAGCTAGGATTAACAGCACTAGAGAACATTTTACTCAACAGTGAACTAGATGAAGATTTGAAACTGCTAATCATGGAACTGATGCACTTCACATTATTCCACAGTTATTTTGAATGGAAAAATGAATTTTTTGCACAGAGCAATGGTACCTCAATGGGAAATTGTGCCGCCCCGGCATATGCCAACATCTTTATGTATCATTTTGAATCAGAGCACATTTTGACACAACAAATTTGGAAAGAAAACCTCATACTGTACAAGAGGTACATAGACGATATTTTCCTATTATGGAGAGGATCAACAGATCAACTTTCATTAGCCATTGAACAACTCAACAATGTGAATGACCGAATACAATTTACTCACAATATCAACAACAAGCAGTTGTCATTCTTAGACGTGTTAATCATTAAGGAACAAGACAAATTATTGACTACAGTATTCCAGAAACCAACGGATAAAAACAACCTACTGCACTACCAGAGTTTCCACCAAGCGTCTCTAAAAAAGCATCTCCCATTTTCTCAACTACTACGCGTAAAACGCATTGCCTCCTCTCAGGAACTATATGAAGACCAAAAGGAACAAATGATTAAAAAATTTAAAGATCGAGGATATCCGGAAGCCACACTGGAACTAGCAGTGGATAGGACAAAACAAATAAACAGACAACAACTGTTGACACCATCTAGTCCAAAGGAAGAGCAAAGATCAGTGTTCATCTCGAAATACTCCACAAGAAGCTACAATGTTAAAAAAACCATCCTGAAACATTGGCCGCTACTGGCCTTAGAGGAAGACTTTAAAGGAATTTTCTCTACAAACCCTAGATTTGCATATGAAAGAACAAAAAATCTCAAAGAACTTTTAAAACCCAAACGTCCAGAGCCTACAAAATCTTACAAAGGCACATTGCCATGTTACAATTGCGGCAGCTGTAATTCAATAATAAAAGGAAATGAAATTAACCACCCATCGAGAGGTAGCAAAATCAAATTAAAAGTTAACGGCACCTGTGATAGTACCAATCTAATTTACATGCTCAAATGCCCATGTGGACTTCCATACGTGGGCAAAACTTCAAGGAAAATAAAGACCAGATTAACGGAACACCGAAGTAACATCAGACTTAAATCTACTAAATCAACCGTGGCAACACATTTTAATGACCATCAACATAACCCAAGTCAATTGAAGTTTTGCATTTTAGAGATGGTACCGCAACTCCCAGGAAGAGACAATGACCAATACCTATTAAGGCGTGAACTTTATTGGATAAATCAATTATCTTCGATAGCTCCGAGAGGGCTTAATGAACGTTTGGAATATAGCTGTTATCTGTAACTCACTACTACAGAAAAACTAAGTCAGTGTACAGAGAATAACCATTCTCAAACATCTGTTCCGAAAGTTTCAGGCATAACACATGATAGTAAAGTGGTGAATTATAAGAAGTGTTAGCAATGTAATTACTTGCTATGTTACATTTATTATTTAGAGTACAGTAGACTGATGTTAGTTTTAAATTGTGAATAATTATGTACTTTGTTTTCTACATGCCACTACTCTTTCAACAGTTTTTGTAAAATATTGATCACTACCACCGTGAGACTACACTTAAGATAACGACATTTCAACAAATCTACACAGCGTCACGTTAATTCTAACGTGAACTACTCCAGCCTTGATATTAACGTGAATATCTTTAGCACACATCGATTCATTACCACCGTTAGATTACACTTAAATATCGGAATTCAAACATGTCCGCACCGGTTTACGTGAATTTTAACGTGAACAACAGCTTTTACGTTATCGTGAACAACTCCAGCTAAAGATGTTTACCGATTACGAGTCTGTTTACACACGTGTACGTGTTTTAACCAATCACAGCAGTTTTACGATCAAACGAACTTAACGTGAGCTGAACCAATCAGCTATGCGCATATATTTCAGAGTCCTCGGACTTCTGTTTACCATTTGAACGCAACTCGCCGGCTGAATTTCTACGACGTGCTGAAACCGTTCGGTAAGCCGCTAACCTCAGCTTAAACTAATTAATATTCGTTCACTACGGAGAAACGTAGTTTGACAGTATATTCCCTTTCTGCAGACTCACGTTACCCGCCAAGAACTACGAGGCATTCACTGTCTCATTACAGGTCAGATTGAATCGGAGACACAGAGCACTTTTCTGAGCACCGTATTTGTTGAATATTCCGTTCACCTTACACCCCTCTTTCTCACCACTGTGGCATGTACCTACAATCACCTTTTCAGTCTTTTTAAACACACTCTCTACGTTAATACCAGCGTAATCACAAACATCTTGTGACATTAAAAACACTGACTATGCTCTTCCTCTGTATATGAACAAATGTGAAATTTAAAAGACATGTTGATGAATTTGCTTTGTGATACTGTATTTATAACACAGGGCCCCCGAAGAAGGGCTATGCCCGAAATGCATTGGGCCAACAAGTTGAAATGCTAAAAAACATGAGATGAATCATGCTAAGATTAAATGAACTATATGTTTAAAAGAATATTAAAAGATATGAAGAACCCAATACCAAGCCTTTGAAAATTATTTTGAAAAAGTTGCTATAGAGTGCTCTGGGGAGACACTTTTTTTGAGGAAAGAGTGCATCACAACTTTCTATGACATGACATCTTATGAAATTTATAGGTGGTTAAGATATTCTGGTTCTGCCTGGGGAACTAATAATTCTAGGAGCGGCCATCGTGCAAGTGCATATGTTTCTGTGGGCATACTTTTATGTGTGCATTGATGTTCTGTTGCCATGAAATTAATTTTTTTGTGCTGTGGTGTACTCATCTATACATTTATGTATACTAAGGGTGGGTGGAGTTTGCGTAATTGCGTTACGCAAATCTCTGCGAAACGGTAAAAAATCTCTGCGAACAAGCGGAATTGCTTGTTCACAATGCTTTTTTCCTGTTCGCAATCGCTGTTTGCGTGCTTGGGGGGAAATATCTCGCGAACACGCATTTTGAGAACGCGAATAAGCAAAAATAAATTCGCGAACTCGCAGAACGCCGAATTTTGTGCAATTTCGTGTTCTCCACAGAACGCAAAATTATCCAAATTCTGCAAATTCTGCTAGCGGAATGCAATTTACCGCCCAGGCCTAATGTATACATACATATATGTAGTTTTAGCCATTTGTGATCAGACCTTAAATTTGTGTTTATACCAGTACTTTTATGGTCAGACTATGGATACCTGGGGATGACATTCCCTCATTTACCATGCTCAACATGCTACATGGGACTTTACTCGCTATTGACAATTGATTTGGTAGTTACGTTAATGTGTCGGAGTAGGTGTATAACTTACAGGCTGTGATGTCCACGACGGTTCCTATTCTCATATTCATCGATGATCTATAGTAGAGGGATGATATGAGTGATGGGCTCCATAGCTGCACTGCAGATTTCGTAGGAAGCGTGTTGTACTGATTTTCTGATCTAAAAGAGTCCCCTTCTGTCTGATAAGACGCGGTGGTCATCAGGCACAGACGTCGGAAATATGTAAGTAATAGGGCCAGAGGTTCCAGGCCCCGAACTTGCTCCATTCGGATCCATTCAACCTTTCCAAGAGCTTTGCAGGTGGACTTCCCAGTCGGGGAACCGCAGCGGTCTGTAAGAAATGTCTTTTGGACATTATAATACTGCCGTCAGAGCGACTGCCTCCGAAGCTACACCAGTCGATCTGACCGTCCTGACAGGACCGCTGAGGTATTTCCAACCGGCATCGAATACGGCCCCTGAGTCTTTGTTGGTTTCTATGTATTGTTCAATTTCTTTTTTGATTGACTCCTTAAATATGGGGTCTTCCGAAAAGAGGTCATTCATTCCTAACGTTTTGGTTGTGGATATGGCACAGGATATATCATAGAGTAGGGAAAGGCAGGCATGATCGCATATCAAGATTGCTTCAATGGTGGATAAACAAAATATATCCTGAGCTAGACAAAAGTACATCAATACAAGTGAACAAATTTCAAAAGATGAGTGATCTTTATATTTTCCTTTATTAATGCTGTTTTTCTTCATAAAACACACTAGCCGCTTACACGTGTTTCGTCTTGGTGAAGTAAACCATAGACTTCTTCAGGGCTATAGTTAGGATCAAATAGAACTCTCCATAGTTCGTGAGAGCATTTCAAAGATAATTAGTTTCTCGGATGGTCCTGATTCAACATGAGTGACAAATTTCCAATTGTATATTCCTCTGTAATCAGCCCCGGTATCCTTAAATTTCGAGAAAAAAACGTGCAGATTGACTGAGCAGTGGCTCACTCACTCTGCACGGGAGCTGATTACAGAGGAATAAACAATTGGAAATTCGTCACTCACGTTGAGCCTCCGAAAAACTAATTGGCTGAACGGAAAATGCCCAAGATTACAAAAATCTGAACCAGGCCTGGGCAGCACACTGATAATAGGGACAATATCCCTAACCAGTACACAATTAGAACAAACTGCCAGAACAAACTGCCAGAAGTAAAGGGATAACCCTCTAAACAAGTGGAGAAAGCCTGACCAACATAACCATGATGACCTTCAAAAAAAAACACGGAATATGCGTCTGTAAAGCACAGTATTCAGACACACAATGGTACATAGTATGCCTATAATTAACTCTGTTTTTATTTTTGCAAAGACTCATCCAATATTGGGTTTTAGATTTGGTTTTAATCTGAATATTCCCTTGTAAAAGCTAAAAAGAATAATATATGTAATTTTGTATTTTATGCAGTAATATTGCAATGGTTTTAAGTAACTACGCAGGAACTAAAGAACTTGAACTTATGGCCATTCAGTAGAGCAGTCAGAAAAGAGCAAGGCTAACAGTTGTATCCTATTGTAACTAGATGACTGTACATAGCCTATTTAGTATTGCAGTGATTACAGTGCACTTAATTCACATAGACTTGCTAACCACCTGTTTTGTTATAAAATCTCAAAGAAAAACTTTTGAAGTAAGAAATGTGACCAGAAGCCTGGTCAGTGCAGGTTAGTAACTCCGATTTGTAAAACATACAGCTGCGCTGTGGCAGTTGGGATATTTAGCATCATTGTACTTTGTCTGGGGATATGAGAGCCTTCTTGTTCACATGCAGCCACTGGAAGTAATACATTGTAGCACATCTAGTTATGAAAGCTTTGACAGAGCTGTCACGTTGCCATTTGCCCTACTTGCTCAATGGCTAGCCCAACATTCTTTTCAATTTACAATCATTCTCTGTTGAAGGAAGTTTCTTCCTCAACTAAAGTACATTTGAACAAGTGCTTTAGGAGAAACGCCACACAATGTGCACGGTGCACACAAACACAACCTCTCAGTAAGTAAAGTCTGGTAAGAAATCTGATCACAAACTCTACTTTTAAAGGCACAAACGGCCTGAATTAGAGTTAGGCGGTAATGTAAAACTGGCATTGGCAATGCCAATAGGTCTTACCCTTACCTATGCAAGAGCTATTGGTTTTGACAATCTGTTTTAGCCATTTTATACAGCAATGCAGCTGCTGTGCAGCATAGCTGAAAGTTAAAAAGGTGTGAAGAAGAGACTAGCGCTGACCAGGTCATAACGTTTTTTTTCTTACGTCTGGTGGGGGGCAACACAGACAACAGGATGGAGGACACAAGGGAGCAAGCAACGTAGACAGCAGGAGGAAAGGAGAATGCAAGCAACACAGACACTGTGCGACTGTGAGGGAACAATCAACACAGAGAATGGGTGACTAAAAAACGCTTTGATGTCATAGTGAGTTTTTTCTTATGGCAGGTTAGGAGACACTACGGACAACAGGAGATGTAGGAGGGAAGAAGCAAAACCCCAACGGGAGGTGGGTGGGAAGAAGCTACTTGGACAAACAGGAGGGTGGGAAGGAAGAAGCATCACAGGCAATGGAAGGGTGTGAGGGAAAACATTGATGTTTGAAAACATACAACAACAGTACAAGGAAAGAAGAAATAAAAAAGTAGTATCTCAATCACCGCACAATCAGCAGAAGGGTACTAATCAGAATTAAGCAATCAGTACTTAGTCTATACTCCATGTAAGGGAGAAACGAAAGAAGAAGAAATAAACCCAGCAAGTGCTTACCAATTAGAAGGCAGCAAATAGGAGTCGCAATGAAGAAAACTAATGGTAAGCAACGTGTGGGCTCCAAGTCCCTTTTAGTAAACAAAATGTCTGTCAAGTGACAGCCCATTACCTCAGGTCGATCCAGTCCATGACCCATGCCTCATTTATGGAGATGACCATCTCCCTGACAAAACAGAACAGAACAGAACAGGGGAATGTTGTATCCCTAGCCCCACCCCCTTCCACTTGTAGTACATAAACAGTATATACCCAGCACTCTGGTGGTTCTTTATTCTGTTTGCTGACAGAATGGGACAAGGGTGCTCCTGCTGCAGTCTGCTGCGGGATCCCGTTGGGTTGCTGGTCTGTCCTCGATGAACTGCATGGTGCCTGCAGGCCTGCTCGGCTTGAGGGAGGCACGGAGGTTGCCGGCTGGCTCTTTGCGAATGGTGTGCCGGCCCTCCCAGTTGGTCTGGGTTACAGGGCACGTCTTCCTGGTGGATGGGCCGGGAGGGAAGACTTGTTGCGGGAGCTGGATGACGGCCTTGGGCTGGCCTGGTGGGGCCCCTGGAGTGCCTGTCTGGCAGTTGTGGTGGATTGGCTGTGGCCCAGTGCTGGCGTGATGGATAGCACCTGGACTGGCTGGTGTGGGCAGATGGGAGTCTGCCTGCCCTGAGGGTGAGTACCGCATGGTGGTTTTCCTCACCTCTTTTTTGCCTTTCTGGGTTTCAGGCGCTGTCTTCCAGGAAGGGTCAGGGCCACTTGGAGACCTTCCTGCAGCATGGCTTCCGTCACCGCCAGTGGGGGCTTCATTGCCCTTCATTGGTTTATGGTTTTTAACAACAAGGGAACCCTCAAGGTAGTTAAGGACCCGGGGTAACAATTCTCTAAGGCAACAGTGGTCCTTAACATATCATGTATTTAGCGGAGAAAATATTTATAGACAACAATGTGTGCTATAAGCAAAAAGGTGTCCAGCCGGGCACCAATTTATTCAATGTAAATAAAGTTCAAAAGGATTCAAGTGCACAAATATACAGTGGGATACAGTCCTGTATCCAATACATATAAAAACACATCAACATATAGGACATGAACACAAGGAAATAAACAAAAAGGGGTAGGGGTATTTTCAGGCAAAAGTATGAAGAGGGGACGCTAGTAATCAAAAATTAAAAGTGAACCTAGCTGTCCACATATAGTTAACACTGATTGGCAACGCAATGGAGAACCTGGTGTATAACTATTTAAACTGTTGACGGCGTTTAGATCCTATACAAACATTACAAGGATCATCATCAGGACTGAAATGTATACATTGCCTGACCTCAAAACATATAAGCCTTAGAATCAAGGTCGGTTAGGTTAAGTTAATTGCGAGGTGGGGCAACCGGCCTTTAGGGTGTGCCACTTGCTTCACTGTCTGGTCATAGATAGGTCACAATGAGCCTTCCGGGGAGTTCTGGAATAGATTATCCAGAAGGAGCCGCGCAGGCGCTGTCTTCGGCGGCTTAGTTACTAAACAATTTTCGATATTCCACAATGTGCTGGTTCAGCAATTACTGATAACGGGGGATGCCGTAGGCGATTCCGTGCGGCAAGCCATGAGACTAGATTACCTCGCTGGTGTGTATCCCAGAGTGCTTCCGGGTGCGATGGCTCCATCAAGGCAACGGAGCCATCTGTTTGGAGCAGACCTTGAGACTGAGAAGCATGCACGACATAGGACATTGACTACGGTTGGGTAAGATGATGCTGAAATTCGCAATCAACCCCCCTAACAGCTACTGAGGCGACTTAGAGCCCTTAAGCTATCACAGTTTGGATCCTTCCTGGCTAGACCACCGGGCAACGGGATTAGGTTGCCCCCGCCCTCCTTCGTCCTGATGAAGATTCGCCGCTGAGGTCGCAATTCTCCCTCTAGCACAAGTCGAGTCGAAATGTCGACGCTTTCCCACCTAAGAGACCTGTACCTTCTTTCCCTGATGGATCCTATGAAAAGACATTTGATAATAGGATTTTGATAATTTACAGATGACATGTAAATTAAGTTTTGTACATTGGACAAGTTTCGCCTGACTGGATTTCATGACCGGTCGTTCCGAAATACTTAATTGTTTCCTCTTTTTCTTCTTTGATTTACACTTTTCCGACTATTATCACTCATTTCCCTCTTCCTTCTATATGCAACCTCATTGTTTTCAAAATTGTATGTATAAATTACGTATGTATAAAGAAAGAATTGGTTTTGGCGCTTTTTCAAATTCTATTGTGGTCACGGTGAATATATGTTCTCTGTAGCCAATTGGGTTGCATGCATATATTCTTCACTTGCATTGTTATTAAGTAGCAGTATTGTAGTATATTCACAATACCAACTTTATCTTGCAATTAGTTTGCTTCATTTAAACATCGGTTACGGACCAACTTTTGTATTACTGTACTGTACTCAGGTCCGGTTGACTTATTGGGTTACCCCGTGTTGGACCCGGGCCTTTATGGCTGGTTCACCCCTGAACTTTTTGCTTTCAATGGCGACCTGGTGTTCATGATTTCTGGCTTGGCGCACTTTTTCCCTGGGTCCCAGAGTGAAAGTGCGTGCGTGTAGTATGGCTGGCCTGCCCTCCCATAGGAATGCATGGGGAATGTGTGTGTCCCTGGTAGTTCCTGATGCGTGGGGAGTGCAGGCTCGAATTTAGTATGTATAAACTCGTGAGAGTGAATGCTGCAAGATGGTGTCTGCGGCATGTGTGTGTCTAGTTGGGAAGTGCTACTTCTGGACATTGAGATATGTGTGCAGTGAGGGTGCTGGAGCGTGATTGGCTGGAGCTGGCTGGCATGCCAGGCTCCAGGAAGTCTGGATGGGTCTGCCCGGTGGTGAGTGGGAGATTAGCATGAGTGATGTGTGGGAGGAGTGTACCTGTGTCCTGGATGGGCTGGGTTTTCCCCACACAATGCTGGCTCCGCCCCCCTGTGGTGTGTCTAACGACCCTAGCCTCCCCAGTGAATGAAATGGGTGGTTGGGCCATCAAGAGTGCTCCAGAACCAGTTGCGACTGGTTTCTCCCCCACCCTGCACCTACAGACAAAGGATTTCAGTGTATAAAAATGGGGCTGTGTCCCCACTGAAATTGTTCTATTCTAGGATCTTGAGGGGGCTGCTGCTGCTGCTGCTGGGGCCAGGAGGAACCGCCACTTGGACTGCCTCCCTGCCTGGAGGGCCAGTGAGCTGGCCCCTGGCCCAGCCTTGCCCCCCTGCCTACCTACGGACTTTGCTGGAACTCTGTCCTGCTGAGGGAACCTGGGAGCGCTGTGCTTGTGCTCCCAGCGCCTGGGAGCACGTTGGACTTTCCCTGGAGCGCCTGGAAGCGCTTTGTTTGCCTTTTGCGCTTGAGAGCGCTTTATTGTTGGTCCTAGCGCTGGGGAGCGCTGTTGTGCACAGCCGGTGCCCACCCGGCATTTGGCCGCCTGATCGGCCGATTCGCGGCGCGTAGCGAGTGCCACCTCGCTTTGTTTTTAATTTGCCGAGCCGGTGCCACCCGGCATTGCCCCGTGTCTGGATTTTGTAAATACCTCGAGGGAGCCCACTCCTCGGGTACTGGGAGCCCACCTGCCTACCTGGAACGGGCCGCCGCGCTGCCCGCGACGACCCGGAAGTATCTGGCCGACTGGCCAATCGCAGCGCGGCCCCTGAGAGGCCGACCGGAAGTCCCGCCTCCGCAACCAGGCAAGCGAGGAGAGAGGCACCGCCAGCGAGGCTCCGAGGAAGAGGAGCCCCGCGCTGCAGAGGAGGAGAGCCGGCAGTGTTCCTGCCCCCGCAGCACCAGCGAAGTACCGGTGAGTGCGGGGACAGGGTCCTTTGTTCTTCGAGCGGCCCCGATTGGCAGAGGGCCGCTCCAACGCTGCTGCATTTCTTTGTGGAGCCCCGAGGCTCCTGGGGGCATTTCTTCGAGCCCGAAAGGCTCGTGGGCCTTATCTGTCCCTGAGTCCCCCGTGAGGGACTCCAACGAGCACAGGCTTCCCGAGTCCACGAGGGACTCCCACGAGAGGGGCCATTCTTTGTTCTTTGAGCCCTGAGAGGCTCTTGAGCCCGCAGTTGTTGCCGAGCCCAGCGAGGCTCATGGCCCACATCGAGTGAGAGCCCTGAGAGAGGCTCTGGGGGCATTTTCATTGATTTAGAGCGCTGGAGCTCTATTTGCGCATTTTGCTTTGTGAGCCCCTGAGAGGCTCCTTGCCCATTTGTTCTTGAGCCCTCCTGGCTCCAACGTTGGCATCCGTGTTACCTACAACTGTCCAGCACTTAGTGGACAGTTGCTACGTTTAGGCTGGGTGTACTTTTGGCTTATTACAGCCTGCCCTGACTTTGGGACACAGGGACTGCCACAGGTTGTGGCTCATGGGAAGTTTTGCGCAATTGCTTGTGCTCGCACCTCTGAATGTGTTCTGAAGCATCATGTGTCTTTCCTTGCATACACCGCTGAATGTAGGTTCTGCATCATGTGTTGTCTTGTGCTCGCACCTCTGAATGTGTTTGGATACATCATGTGTTTTCCTTCCCTACACCGCTGAATGTTAATGCATCATGTGTAATGTTCCTATGCTTATACCCCTAGATGTTGGTGATTCCTAGGTGGTTGTTTTTCTCCTAGTACAGGTGTTGCTAGTTGAGGTCTTTTGTTCCCTGCGCAATAGTTTCCTAAGGTGGTTAGGGTTGCGTAGGAGGTTCTGATGCTTTACCAGTAATTACTGGTTGTGTGATAATTTGTGCTACATGATTCTAAAAGTATTCTATGTGCTAATTACTATTCCTAAGAAAGTGATGATTCCTGACAGTGGTCCAGGTGGCCCTGTCTTGTAAATATCCCCCCTGTAAATTCTGCCCGTGCCTGTTGGCACAGTGTAACCAAATGTATGTTTTATCTAATGTGTTTTTGATATAATACAAAGGCTATTTTTATATTTTTATATAACCTTGTGTGGAGTTTCCTTTGTGGTGGGCCTTGGGTGTTGTTGCTGGGTGCGCGCGCAAACACTTAACCTACATAGCCTCCAAGTTTAGCCTTGACTGCTCGCGCCACGTTACCTAGAGGGCGAGTAGGGGTTATCTTGGCGTGTGACTCCCTTGCCCTGACTTTAGAAATGGTGATCCCTGACTGACCTCGACGCGAGTCTTGGCCGGCCAGGGTCCCGTTTCTAACATTGGTGGCAGCGGTGGGATCCGGATTTGTGTTTGCGTTGTACTGCAGTGGCAACAGGCCACACTACAAAGCTCTGCATTTTAGATAATTACATGTTGGGGATTAGTGTCCTTTGAAGTTCTAGTATTTCTTTTTCCAAAGAGTGTCCAGTACATTTGTCCCCTGCCCTGCTCCCAGAGTTTGGTACCTGTGTCACGTGTGGTCAGGTTGAGAAATCAGGGGTGGTAAAAACTGCCTTACCGGTCCGAGGGGGGGGTGTGCGTGGATGAATGGTGTGTTGCCTGGACAGATTAGTGTGAGTTCTCTTTAGTAGGGAGCTTGCTGAAATACTTTGAACCGTGTGCTCTTGCTTCAGCTCTGACAGTTAAGTCCCCTGTGTTGCACGTGTCTGTGAGCATCCTGTCAAGATGGAATCTCCTTTTAACCTCTGTGGTCTGTTTAAGTACAGTATGCATGAGTTGGTACGGTTATGTAAGGAGAGAGACATCCCAGTGAGTGAGTCAGACACCCAGTCCAAGCTTAGGGATAACATGATCCTGTGGCAGAAGAGTGACTGGGAGCGTGAGCACAGTGAGAGGGAGAGGGCCCGGACCGCACACCATGAGGGTGGTGGGTCTGAGGGGAGCCCGGAAGAGTCTGAAGAGGAGGATGAGGATGACAGTGAATGGGCATCAGCAGATGGTGAGGACCCCCTAGATAGGGAGTCCCTTGCTGGGTCCAGTGTCAGATGTAGCACCCCATCCCTTTCCCTGTCCCCAGAGGAGTGGGTGGATAGGAGAGAAGAGAGGGAGCACCAGTTGGCCATGGAGAAACTCAGGTTAGAGCATGCCAGAGAGATGGCGCAGCTGGGTGTGAATGAGCGGACTTCAGGGGCTGAGAGGGCCTTGGCCAGGGAGAAGATAGCCCTAGAGGGTAGGTTATCCCCTGACCGCAGTCATAGTTTTCTGGATTCCCCAGGGAGGGTTGGATCCAGTGGTGGCAGCAGGAGAGAGTTTGGTGCGGGAAGTGCCATGCCCCGTTTCCAAAGAGTGGTACCTTGTTCCCGAGAGGACACATACAGGTTGAAGTTCAGGAGCAGTAGGAGACTGCCTCACCAGGATTGGGCGGATTATGTGGATGATTGTCATGATGCCCTGCTTGATTGGTTAGAGGTTCATGGGGAACCTGATTTTGATGGACTACTCAACCTTGTTATCAGAGAGCAGTTGCTCAATTGTTTTGTGCCAGAGTTGCGCAAACACCTGTCGAGAGGTGACTACGTGTGTCCTTGGGACATTGCAAAGGAAGCAGACCGCTGGGAAGGTGCCTGTGGTTCTGACACGTCATGGGTGAGTGAACCCGAGAGTAGTGGGTTAGGTATCTTCCAGACCAGTGTGGTGGAAGAGGCTCAGAGTAGCCCAGCTAGGTCCCAGTGTAGCGAGAGGGGTGAAGGGGCTCACGTCTTGTCTCCGTGGAGTAAGAGTGAGTGGGGGACTGAGTGTTCCCAGGTGCCCGAAACCCAGTCTCAGAACATGGATGGTTTCTTGAGGGAACACCAGGTTAGGGATCTGGGCTGTCCTGTTAGACCCCTTGAGGGTGATCCCCTAGTGTCTAGAGAACCTGGAGTATCTTTAAATAGTGTTCCAGTGGTTCTAGTGTCCGGCAGTGCCACTCCAGTTGGGGGGGCACGGAAGTCCGAAGTGAGGAGTGATTGGGGGAGTTCCCCAGTGGGAGAACCAGTGGGTCAGGGACTACCCAGTTGGGCGAAGTTCCCGTTTAGTGACCATGGTGACACCACTTCTGTTCTGGGGGGTCTGCCCGCACTGTCAGGTGGACAGGGGTCGGGAGATCTGCGCCAGTCAGACAGTCACACAGCACATGAGTCATGTGTTAGCCTCAGGGGGATGGTGAGTGAGTCCCCAGAAGTCCTGGAGTGCCAGGCAATTATCCCACCTAGAGGTTTAGACCGAAGTTTGGGAGGCCAGGTTCAGGATCGGCCTGACCTGAAGGGTGGGACTTCTGTAACCAGAGTCCTAGCCAGTGCTTCTTCCAGGGGTACCTCTCCAGTTGGGAGGGTGCAGAACTCTGGAAGGGGGTGCAGAGGGTGGGAGAGCCCGCCTCTGACCCCGGCGCAACCTGAGGGGTTAAACCCTGGGTTGGAATGGCGTTCTAGGTGTACCCCTCGCAGGAGGTGGAGGAACCCTAGACGAAGAGGTAGGGGGAGGAGAGCCTTCCCTGAGACTCCTGGTCCGCCTGAGGTTGTAGACCAAAGGCTGGTGAACCAGTGGCAGTCTAGTCCTGTCTTGCAGACAGGGAGAGTGGAGAATGGACACTATGTGCCAGGGGTTACTACCCCCGGCTCTGTGAGTAGGCAGGAACCAGTGGCACCTGGGTGGCCTAGGGCCTGGTCCTGGCCGCGGACAGCTAGGGAGTACCAGTGGGGTAGCCCAGTTGTTCCAGATGGTGGTTTGAGAAGGAATCCCAGGGGTTCACAGTGGCGTGGAACAGGACGGTGTCCCGGCAGTGGCGGGCCCGTGTCCGTGTTCTTTCGCCCAAAGCAGGGAAGCCCATCACGGTGGTGATCGGTCTACCCTGCGTTTTGGCTGGAAGGGGGTTGTGTTGGACCCGGGCCTTTATGGCTGGTTCACCCCTGAACTTTTTGCTTTCAATGGCGACCTGGTGTTCATGATTTCTGGCTTGGCGCACTTTTTCCCTGGGTCCCAGAGTGAAAGTGCGTGCGTGTAGTATGGCTGGCCTGCCCTCCCATAGGAATGCATGGGGAATGTGTGTGTCCCTGGTAGTTCCTGATGCGTGGGGAGTGCAGGCTCGAATTTAGTATGTATAAACTCGTGAGAGTGAATGCTGCAAGATGGTGTCTGCGGCATGTGTGTGTCTAGTTGGGAAGTGCTACTTCTGGACATTGAGATATGTGTGCAGTGAGGGTGCTGGAGCGTGATTGGCTGGAGCTGGCTGGCATGCCAGGCTCCAGGAAGTCTGGATGGGTCTGCCCGGTGGTGAGTGGGAGATTAGCATGAGTGATGTGTGGGAGGAGTGTACCTGTGTCCTGGATGGGCTGGGTTTTCCCCACACAATGCTGGCTCCGCCCCCCTGTGGTGTGTCTAACGACCCTAGCCTCCCCAGTGAATGAAATGGGTGGTTGGGCCATCAAGAGTGCTCCAGAACCAGTTGCGACTGGTTTCTCCCCCACCCTGCACCTACAGACAAAGGATTTCAGTGTATAAAAATGGGGCTGTGTCCCCACTGAAATTGTTCTCTTCTAGGATCTTGAGGGGGCTGCTGCTGCTGCTGCTGGGGCCAGGAGGAACCGCCACTTGGACTGCCTCCCTGCCTGGAGGGCCAGTGAGCTGGCCCCTAGCCCAGCCTTGCCCCCCTGCCTACCTACGGACTTTGCTGGAACTCTGTCCTGCTGAGGGAACCTGGGAGCGCTGTGCTTGTGCTCCCAGCGCCTGGGAGCACGTTGGACTTTCCCTGGAGCGCCTGGAAGCGCTTTGTTTGCCTTTTGCGCTTGAGAGCGCTTTATTGTTGGTCCTAGCGCTGGGGAGCTCTGTTGTGCACAGCCGGTGCCCACCCAGCATTTGGCCGCCTGATCGGCCGATTCGCGGCGTGTAGCGAGTGCCACCTCGCTTTGTTTTTAATTTGCCGAGCCGGTGCCACCCGGCATTGCCCCGTGTCTGGATTTTGTAAATACCTCGAGGGAGCCCACTCCTCGGGTACTGGGAGCCCGCCTGCCTACCTGGAACGGGCCGCCGCGCTGCCCGCGACGACCCGGAAGTATCTGGCCGACCGGCCAATCGCAGCGCGGCCCCTGAGAGGCCGACCGGAAGTCCCGCCTCCGCAACCAGGCAAGCGAGGAGAGAGGCGCCGCCAGCGAGGCTCCGAGGAAGAGGAGCCCCGCGCTGCAGAGGAGGAGAGCCGGCAGTGTTCCTGCCCCCGCAGCACCAGCGAAGTACCGGTGAGTGCGGGGACAGGGTCCTTTGTTCTTCGAGCGGCCCCGATTGGCAGAGGGCCGCTCCAACGCTGCTGCATTTCTTTGTGGAGCCCCGAGGCTCCTGGGGGCATTTCTTCGAGCCCGAAAGGCTCGTGGGCCTTATCTGTCCCTGAGTCCCCCGTGAGGGACTCCAACGAGCACAGGCTTCCCGAGTCCACGAGGGACTCCCACGAGAGGGGCCATTCTTTGTTCTTTGAGCCCTGAGAGGCTCTTGAGCCCGCAGTTGTTGCCGAGCCCAGCGAGGCTCATGGCCCACATCGAGTGAGACCCCTGAGAGAGGCTCTGGGGGCATTTTCATTGATTTAGAGCGCTGGAGCTCTATTTGCGCATTTTGCTTTGTGAGCCCCTGAGAGGCTCCTTGCCCATTTGTTCTTGAGCCCTCCTGGCTCCAACGTTGGCATCCGTGTTACCTATAACTGTCCAGCACTTAGTGGACAGTTGCTACGTTTAGGCTGGGTGTACTTTTGGCTTATTACAGCCTGCCCTGACTTTGGGACACAGGGACTGCCACAGGTTGTGGCTCATGGGAAGTTTTGCGCAATTGCTTGTGCTCGCACCTCTGAATGTGTTCTGAAGCATCATGTGTCTTTCCTTGCATACACCGCTGAATGTAGGTTCTGCATCATGTGTTGTCTTGTGCTCGCACCTCTGAATGTGTTTGGATACATCATGTGTTTTCCTTCCCTACACCGCTGAATGTTAATGCATCATGTGTAATGTTCCTATGCTTATACCCCTAGATGTTGGTGATTCCTAGGTGGTTGTTTTTCTCCTAGTACAGGTGTTGCTAGTTGAGGTCTTTTGTTCCCTGCGCAATAGTTTCCTAAGGTGGTTAGGGTTGCGTAGGAGGTTCTGATGCTTTACCAGTAATTACTGGTTGTGTGATAATTTGTGCTACATGATTCTAAAAGTATTCTATGTGCTAATTACTATTCCTAAGAAAGTGATGATTCCTGACAGTGGTCCAGGTGGCCCTGTCTTGTAAATATCCCCCCTGTAAATTCTGCCCGTGCCTGTTGGCACAGTGTAACCAAATGTATGTTTTATCTAATGTGTTTTTGATATAATACAAAGGCTATTTTTATATAACCTTGTGTGGAGTTTCCTTTGTGGTGGGCCTTGGGTGTTGTTGCTGGGTGCGCGCGCAAACACAACCTACATAGCCTCCAAGTTTAGCCTTGACTGCTCGCGCCACGTTACCTAGAGGGCGAGTAAGGGTTATCTTGGCGTGTGACTCCCTTGCCCTGACTTTAGAAATGGTGATCCCTGACTGACCTCGACGCGAGTCTTGGCCGGCCAGGGTCCCGTTTCTAACACCCCGTCATTTATAACGGCGGCTCCTAGAGTGCCTAGTGGCTGATGTAGGGAATGGCCTGTAGCCCTGCACTGGAGTTGTGCGGAGCCCCTGGGCTGGCCCATGGAGGCAGACAGTGTGGTGCAGAGTATGCCTGCCCCGGGGTTGAGTACTGCATAGCATTTTTTTCTCTCTCATCTTTTCATTGCTTTTCCGGGCGCCTTGGCCATTTTGGGTGCCCCGGCCTCCCTGCTGCAGGGTCATCTGCTGCTGCTGTGGGGGCCACGCTTTATGGGTCATCCTTTTGCATCTGCCTCTCTGGCTTCTTTCTGTCTCCGCTTTTGCTAATTGGACCCTGTTGTGCTGTTTGTTTCACAAGCTTTTTGGCCCTGGGATTTTCCCAGTGTTGCACCTCCAGAATTTCCTTGTGTGGATCTGGTGGCCAGTTTGGGTCGTAGACTGATTCCCCAAGTGATATGACTAGTGGTGCACACCTGGGCTGGCTGTTGGGGGTTCTGGTGTTGCAGCCTGGGTGTTTTGCTGTCTGCTGGCTCTGGGGGTAGTTCCGCAAGGCTGTTTGCCTCTGCTTTCTTGGTTTTCCTTCACGCATGTGAGCCCTCTGTGTGTTCCACTTCCCCAATGCTGTTTATCTTCTCTGGACTTGTTTGCAGTGGCCCTTGGGTGTCTGGCTGCTCAGGGTTGTGCTGGTGGTACCCCTGGTGTTCCTGGTTGCCGCTGGTCCAGTTTTGGCTGTTGCCCTGGCTCTCTGGCATTTTGGGTGCATCAAGGCTGACTCTCTGGCCTTTTTTTTGACAGATGATGCTGTTGGGAGTCTGCCAGCCCAGGGGGTGAGTGCCATGTGGTGGTTTGCCTCTGTTATTTTTTCTGTGCTTTTCTTGGATTTGACACCCGATTGTGGGCTGTGTTTATTCCCTTTCACCATACTGTGCCTCTTCTCTGGCCTTGCATTGTGGCTGACCTGGGTTGCTGGTGGCTCGGCTGTGCATCAGGTGCCCTGGGGTGTCTGGTTACCGATAGGCTGGTTTTTGCTTTTGCCCTGGCACTCAATGTTTGGGCATGCCCCGTGGCTGGTGTGTGGGCTGTTTTTTTGGCAGGCAGTGCTGTCAGGAGTCTGCCGACCCCGGGGCATGTGCCGCTTGATAGACTCATTTTCACCCTTCTTTTCTGTGTTGCGCAGATTTGGATGTGTTCCTGTTGGATTTTGTGGGACTTGGTTTCCATGGCCGGGTTTCTGCCTGTTGTGCCTCTGATGTTGTTTTGGGTCTTCCGGTCTATTGTGGGCCTTGGCATCTGCCTTTGTTTGTTGTGGACTCGCTGTTTCTCTTCTGAGTATTCATTGGTCTGTGCTGGTTGGTTTGGCGGAGCGTTCTCTGCCCATGTCTCCTGTTGGGAGCTTCCTTGTTCAAGGGGGGTGTCTCTGGTTCTGGCAGTTGGGACATTGGGGTTCACCTTTTGGATGTCTGTGTGTGGCCTTGTTGGCTTCACTTTCTCTTCTTGGCGCCTTGCTTGGTTTGGGTCTCATCTGCACCTGCCTTCCCCTGATGTGGGCTGGGCTGGGTTGTGGCGTTGGCATGATGTGAGAGCTGCTTGGCTTCTGTCTTTGCTTTGTGAATGCTCTTTGTTGCCTCTTTGGCCAGGTTGCAGCTGGTTCTGGCGGCTTTCTTTCTGCCCATGCTGGTTAGAGGGTTTCTGGCTTGTGCTCTGGGATCTGCGGTGGCTGTTCCATGTTTGTATTGCTGGGGTCTGGCTCGTCTCCGGTGGCCATGGTTGGTCTCTCCGGAGGTGTGGGTTTTTTCCACCTTCGGTCGGCCCCTGTATTTGTGGTTGGGGGTCGTCCTTGGTTTGTGTTGTTTGGGGGTTATTGTGCCAGGTTGGTATTTGGGTTCCCCTGGTCTCCGTTGCCTTGGGGTTGACTCACCACGCTTTGGTTCCCTGTACTGGCCGCCCCTTGGATTTTCTTAGGTGAGCCCTGTTGTTGGCCTCGTTCCTAGTGCGGTGTTGGTGCTTCACTGGGTTCTGGCTTCAGGCTCTCCCCCTGCCTTTTCCTGTTCGGTTGGGGTGTGTGTTTCTTGCTGCCTGGTCCTTCTAGTTGGTCTTCCGGTGGCTGGTGTTGGGGTGCTCATCAGCCTGCTGCCTTCTGGTGTTGTTGGTGCCTTTCTTGGGAGGGGTTCCAGGGGTTGTATCCTGGTGTCCCCTGTGTTCTTTTTGAGTGCTTCAGTCTTGGCCTATCCCTCTGCCTGGGCTCCAGGCTCCTTCTCCCGGTTTGGGTACTTATCGGTCATCCTGTGTCAGCGCTGGTTGTTGGTGCTGGACATTCCTAGCCTGGGGCCTGGTCCTACTATGGGGGTTTTCAGTGACAGTGTCCTCTGGGATCTCTGGTGGCAAGGTATTTTGGGTTGGCGCGCTTGATCTTGGTCAATGCTTCCTCCTTTCCTGGTTTGGTCTGGGAGGCCTGCCCTTGGTTGGCCCTCCCGGTCTGTGCCTTGGCCATGTTGGCTGGCCCTGTCCTCTTCTTTCTGGGTAGGTCTGCTGTGGGACCCAGACAGTGTTAGGGTTGAGGCTCTGGTCCTCCTGGATCTGTCGGCCGCCTTTGACACGGTCGGCCATGATATCTTGGTCGACCGTGTTCGGGAGGCCGGCATCCAGGGTACTGCCCTGGCCTGGGTCCGCTCCTTCCTGACCCAACGCCATCAAGCAGTCAGGCTGTCCCAGTTTTCTGCCGCTCAGGTCAAACTGACCTGCGGAGTCCCACAGGGCTCTTCCCTATCCCCTCTTCTTTTTAATTTGTATCTCTCCCCACTCATTCGTGCCCTCCGACAGTTTAATGTCACTGCGTTCAATTACGCGGATGACATACAACTAGTCTTCACCATTGACTCCTCGGCTGAATCCATTTCCACCTTCCAAAACACCCTTTGCTTCATTAGCAACTGGATGAGCTAAAACCACCTGAAGCTCAACCCCGACAAGACTGAGCTGGTTCTTGTCGGGGGTCCCGCCAACCCTTGGGATTCCCCCTTTTGGCCTGTTAGCCTTGGCAGCCCTCCTTGCCCTGCTAACTGCGCCAAAAGCCTGGGAGTCGTCATTAGCAGTGACCTTTCTATGACGCCCCAGATTAGCGCGGTAGTCTCCTCAAGCCATTTACAACTTAGAAAAATACGGAAAATCTCCCGCCTACTCACTTCTGAGGCCCTCATCCTGGCCCTGCTTGCGCTAGTCATATCGAGGCTTGACTATGCCAATGCGCTTTATGTAGGCATTCCTGTTTACCAACTCAGGAGGCTTCAGTTGATCCAGAACCAGGCTGCCCGCCTGATTCATTTCCAACCAAGAGATCAACATGTTCGCCCCCTCCTAAAAAGCCTCCACTGGCTTCCGGTAGCTGCCCGCTGTAAATTTAAACTGGGCTGCATCATTTCCAAATCCCTCGCTGGTCAGGGTCCCCTCTTCATTTCTTCCCTCCTCCACCCTTATGTTCCCTCTCGTACTCTCCGGTCTTCCCAATTAGCCTTGTTATCAGTTCCTAGATACAAGAGGAAGAAACACGGCGGCCTTAAGTTTTCTTTTTTGGCCCCCACTTTTTGGAACTCTCTCCCCCTCCCCCTTAGGTTGTCCACTCCTTATCCTAAATTCAGATCCTCCCTTAAAACTTTTCTTTTCACTGAATCCTACAAATAATTGGCTTTTCTGCTTCCTTATCTGCTCTCTCCATTACAGCGCCAAGAAACCTAACGGTGTTAGTTGCGCTTTAGAAATGTATTTAACATAACATAACATCCTGTTGTTGGCAGTGTCACCCTTTGTTTCATGGATAGGGTGGGGTCGTTCCTTGCTTCCCCTCGACTCTCTTGTAGGGTTCGTTGTGGGTATTTTTGGCATTGTTGGGCATGCCTTCCACTCTCTGCTTGGGGATGCTCTCTGTTGGTTCTGCTTCCGGGTCTGTGGAGCTGCTTGGTGTTCCTGGGCTTAGCAGCCTTCTGGCCCGGTGTGCGCCCTTCCAGGATTTTTGTGCTGTGTTGGGTGCTTTCGCTTTTCTGGTCCTCCTTGTGCTGGTTGTTTCTGGTGGAATGGTTGTTTTGGCCCCAAAGGGGCTTCTCCTTTGGGCTTGGGGTCTCTGTGGTTGGCCTCCTTTTCGGCTTTGGCTTGTTTGTCTTTGCCTTGTCACCTTTGGGGCTGGCTCCCTTCCGCTTGGCGTTTTTTGGGGGTTGGTGTCAGAAGGGCCTGGGTGCCTTGCTTCTCCTTTTTTCTATGGTTGGCTGCCTCCTTGGTGCTGCTGGTGACTTCTTCTTCTGGGGTGCTGGTTCGTCCTGTCCTTGGTTGTGTCCCTTGTGGTCATACCCTGGCTTCCTGGTGTGTGTGGTCACCTTGGGTCTTCTTTTTTTTATATATATTTTCATCGTCATTCAGTTCATAGCATAATCAAAACAAATACGAACACATATAGACATCAGTCCGTTAGATAACATGCTACAGATACTATAAAAACACAACGAGAGCAAGCTATCATGGCACAAACAAAAAAAACAGGGCAGAAAATGATTGAACAATGAATCTATAAATTAGTCTAGGCTTTCTAAGTGATCAATCATAGGCTGCCAAATTTTGATCCCCAGTTGTTCTTTTTTCAATGATTTGATGCGATACAGATTGTATTCTAAATAGAACACATTATAAAACTTTGCCCGCCACATCTCATATGCGGGCGCATCGGACTTCAACCACATAGAGGCAATGCATAATCGGGCAACTGACATAGCCATAAAAAAATACCGATTCTGATAGTACAATGGCAGAATATCCATATCTTTACATAATCCAAACATCATCATCTCTCTAGTTATCAACACATCAAAGTTTAAAATATTTGATAGAAATTGTGCAATAGATAAAAAAAAATGTCAATACACTACAATCAAAAAATATATGCACAATATCCGCCATATCGGCTTGACACATATAGCATTTCCCATTATGCATATTGCCCCACTTCATCATCTTGGCCGGTGTGTGATGTAGATTAAATAAAGTTTTATAATGTTGAGAGCGTAAGTTGGCAGTCAAAATGATTTTAGCAGCCATATTGATTGATTCTTGAACAAACAAGTCCGGAATACCAAGTCTAATACTCCATTTCCCCTCTTGTACATCAATATCATTGCGCTGCATGCTCAACAAACTATTATATAACATCCCAATCTTGGCCGGTTTGTTCAAAACTTCAAGAAAGTCGTTAATGCCTTTAGGTAAAATACTTTGATGTTTAATAATAAAATCCCGTAGCTGTAGATATTTAAAAAAATTGTTCCTGGGAATCACATATTTTTCTTTTAAGTCTTCAAATGTGACCATAGTGCCGGCATCCAACATACAGCCTAAACAAACAATGCCTTTATCCGCCCATGTCCGCATCTTGCTATCCCAAAATATAGAAGGGAATAATTCTGTTGAATCACAAGGGGTATAGAAATTAATAGGATTAAGAGAAATGATTTTTCGTACCCACCGCCACCCTTTAAATGCTGCTAATACAGTCTTAAATTTGGTTCTTTTATAGTAACTTGGTTCGAGAAAGCGTTACAGCACTTGTCGAGATTGACATCCTAATAACATTAAGTAGATATTGGGATTTCAAATACCGGTGGCTCACCCCCAATCACCAACATTTTCCTATTCTGAAGAAGACAGGCTAAATAATAAAAAACAAAATTCAGAACTCCCCAGCCATCTCTTGAAACCGGGAGTGTCATGAATTTAGACGCCCGACGGGGAGATTTCCAACCCCATAGAAACCTATCTGCAATAGATTGCAACTTATTGTACGCGTGACAACTCCAGCGGTACAGTCCAGAAATAATAAAGTACCCTAGGTAGAATACACATCTTTAAAACGTTTCGTCGCCCCACCAACGTTAAATGAAGACACTCCAGCTTTTAAACTGACGCTTAATTGATTGTAATATGTCAGTCCAATTTACAATGACTAACTCTTGGAGTGACATCCTAATTTTAATACCAAGATACTTAGCCGCATGGGTGACGCGTGAATCGTTGGGGCATAACCCGGAAGTACACACTTCCTGGGTTTTGGTAATATTCAATTTATACCCAGACACATAGGGCTTGTTCCGGATCAGATGTAACGACCGCAATGTCATCACAATAAGCTAAGACACCTACATAAATATCTCCCACAGCCATTGATTGTATACGCTGAGAGGCGGCTAGCATCTGCAACAATGGCTCAATGTAAATGGCAAATATTAACGGCGAGCATGGGCATCCCTGCCGTGTACCCCGAGTAAAATAGACAAATGATGACTCCTGCCCCATCACACAAATCTTAGCCCTTGGTTGTTTATACATAATTTGTAAGGCAAGTAAAAATTGGGGTCCAAACCCCATTTTTCCCATGATGGCCCATAAGAATGCCCACACCACACGATCAAATGCTTTTTCAGCATCTAAAAACACCAAGCCGACATCTTTGTAAAATGCAGATGCATAATCCAAGACAGCAATCACACGATGCAAATGATTAACAGTGCTTCTGCCTTGGAGGAAGCCATGCTGATGGTGAGACACCAATGGTGGTGCTACTTGAATTAAACGACTAGCGAGAATTTTAGAATAGATCTTGGTATCTACAATAATTAATGAGATGGGTCTATAAGACCCCGTAAGATATGGGGGCTTATCTTTCTTTTGGAATACCACTATGCTTGCATCATGCCATGAGGGAGGAGGGTTGCCAGCTTGAGCAGCGATACAAGTGGCCAGCATAGCATCTTTAATGATAGTAAAAACAAACAATAAACCTCTAAAGGCAATTTATCCGGACCGGCAGCTTTCCCAAGCGCAAGGACCTTAAGTGCAATCTCAAGCTCTAGCATCTTTATTAGGGCTTTTAGCGCCTCTCTAATAATGGGCTCCAACACGGATATATCAAATCTAGCCACAAACTGATCAATCTGATTTTGAGGAAGATATTCTTGGGTATACAATTCAGTATAGTCAGGGCTTTAAGTGGGATGAAAAAACTGGGGGGTCTCTCAAATGGGCGTGGCCACTAATTAGGGGCATGGCTTTTTAACACTTGCGCTAAAAATCTTTGTTTAGTATAGTGTGCCGCTCAACTTGTATTTTGCCATTTCTGTCCTTGCATCAGATATGAGATACAATAAGTAACATCATATCTATAACAAGTAAGGACTATTGGCTTTGTCAATGGTTATTCGTTGCATAAGATAAATAAGCTGCAACTATATCTTGTTACATATAATATTGAAAAAGCTTCCAATCAAAGCCCTGGTGACCCTACCACAATGTTGCTGCTCTTGCGTTTCAGAAAGAGAAGGGAAATCCAGAGAGAAAATGACTCTCTCTAAAGGATTTCCCTTCCCCCACAAAGCTCACCTGGCATGACGTCATGCCGTAACTTCTCCATTAGTGAGAAGTGAGCAGTGTGGGCACCGCACATCCATGTGCTTGTCTCGAAACGGGTCTCTATCTGGCTGTTTTACGCCCTGGCACTTTTTTCCGGACTGCTATGACAGTAAACTGCTGTCTCTGCAGTCTGGAAAAAACCGACCGCCTGTGCCAGGGCTCAAAACAGAGCCCGATAGAGACCCGTTTTGAGGCCTCTTTTAAAAAACTCCCGGTGCTCAGACCCCTTGAGACCCGGCCCACTTAAAGCCCTGAGTATAGTACTGTTGAAAAATCTGCAGTATACCATCCATCGTCTCAACCAAACCGCCCTAATCGTTCTCTAAGGTCGCTATGCGCTGTGATGTCTGTTGCCCTCGAAGTCTTTGAGCTAAACATCTCCCAACCGCTTCCCCATACTCATATCTCTCAACTCGATGAATTTTATACTGACATGCTATATCACGACTACAGACACCGTTGATCTTTGCCTTAAAGCGCGCAACCTTCATCTGTGCCAATTCACTCTCTCGGTGTGCTCTGATATCCAAGATGAGTTCCTGTTCTGCATTTTTAAAATCTACCAGCAATTTGTCCAAACAGCTTTTTGTTTCCTCTGTTGAGACCACCCATAGCTACAAGTTTCACCCCACAATCCAGCCTTAAAGCGATCCCATACCATCGCCTGAGAAGCTGTGCCTCTATTACAATCAAGGAACTGCTGAGCCCATATTTGAATATGGCATACATATCAGATATTAATTTCTTATTAAATGAAAATGACCGCTGTACCCGCTGGATCCTGAAAGGAGGCAAATCTATAACGACAGGGCCATGATCTGATGTAGTCCGTGGCATTACCTGCATACGGGCACCACTCATGAGTGAACTGGGCAAAAAAATATAATCTAACCGGACAAACTTTTTATGGGAGGAGGAAAAAAAAGTATACCCGGGGTTGCCCGGGTTAACTAATGGCCACACACCAACTAGGCCATGCTGGAGCAATAATTGCCGAAATGCTCTAAAAACATGTGGCTTACGGCCAATATATCCAGTAAATTGAGGATCCCAAGTAGAGGACTCACCATGTATATTAAAATCCCCAAGTAATAATAAGGGTGTGCCCCACAATGCCAGCTCAACATTCAGAAATGCAAGTATCTCAGCTTCGTCCAAATTCGAGCCATATACAGTACATACTGTAACTGTAACCCCCCCCAATGATACACTCCGCAATTGCCCAGCGTCCTAAACTATCAGCTTTAATAATTTTTCCCGTAATGGCTATCGTTTGACAACCCAAAATTGCAAGCTCTCGATTCATAGTAGCCTGCCTTGATGCAGCAAATAGTGTATAGCCCAGTTCACTCAGTATCTTCCGATTACCCCATGGCACATGGGTTTCCTGAAGGCATATATTATCAGGATTAATTCATCGAACTTGCGGCATTACACGTCTGCGCTTAAGAGCATTGTTCAATCCACACACGTTAAATGAACATATGCGTTGACTATTACTAGCCATTTACCCTAAATTGAGCCGTAAATTGACACGAGCCATTAATACATAAAACACAGAATGAGTTTGCTCCTACACCCTTACAACATATGCTATGAACTGACATTTTTCCCTTTACACCCTTACCCCAAACCCTACCCCACACTACACCCCGTGACCCCACCCCCGAAAACCCCTTCCCTCCCCACACAACCCTCTCCCCCCAAGTGACCCTCCCAAACAACCAAGGCAATAGGGCCTATCGCCCTTTAGATGAGTATGAGAGAATCTCGGATGCTTGGACAGTCCCATATCAAATCTACATATCTCTAGAAAATTAAAAAAACAAGGAAAGCAAACCATGATCAGCAGTTGATCTACGTGCATGTTCCTATATAGATTCTCATATATAATCAACTTATGAATAATCAATGCATGGTTTCATCAACCCATCCACCCAAAGAATTAAGATATTCCTTAGCTGAGGCCTCAGAAGTAAAAAATCGATTTTGCCCTTTATACACCGTTTTTAAAGTAGCAAGCTGCAAAAGAAAAACCTGTAAGCCCTTAGATTGGAATGGTGCTATTAGCTGGCGTAGCTGCCAGCGATTCTCTACAGTGGAGTGGCAGTAATCGGGGCGTACAAAAAACTCAGTCCCTTTCCCAGATCTTTTTTTCTCAGGTCTAGCCAAGTCATAAAGTGTTTGTCTTGCCAGAAAGTTATTTAGTGAGATCAGTATAGCACGTGGTTTTTGCACAGCTTGCCCGGTCCTAGCTGGTCACTGGCGAAATGGGAATCGATGCGCCCGTTGAATTTCCTGGGCTCACATTGGGTCTTCTTCCGTGTGTGGCTTCTTCGCTGTCCTGTTGAAGGCGGTCTCTGGTGCTTCCTTGGCAGGTGCTTCTCCTCCGTTGGTTTCGAGGGGGTGAACCCGGTGTGGGTTGGCTGCCTTCTGGGTGGCGGCACCGTGAGTTGGCTACTTTTTTTGGTCACCCTTGTTGGGTAGGTGACGGCATCAATAATTAGAGTACAGGGGGCTCCTCATATCCCTTGGCACGAGTGTTTATGCACCTGCGCCATTGATAGCTACACTCCTGTAGGAGACTAACTATTTTCGACTTTTCCCTATTGCAGGCCTTGCGGCTGTCCCCAGTAAACCGAAGTATCTGCTATTGTTCTTTACCAGTAGCCTCCCAAGGCTACAAATTAATTTTTCAAATGCCTTGCAACCCATCACGCAAACAGAATTGTTTAGCTTTTGTTTTATAGGGCTAGGGGAAAGGTATCTCATATTATGGCTAATTTGTTTTGCTGATGTGGAAAACAATATTAGTTTTCCTCCGGGTAAATCATTTCACATCAAACCGTGAGCGTTTGGCAGAGGGTTACGGCTCCAGAAAAATAGTTTTAGTTCGCAGATGGCGAGTTTCTAAATACAGCTGCTATAAATCTGAGGCGTCACTTTGTGAACAGTTTTTTTTATTTTACAGTGAAGTACGAAAAAAAGAAAACTGATTGCGATTACCGGGAGCATGAAATAAAAGGATTCATTTTCTGCAGCAGCTGCTGAGACAACCGCTGTGTCAAATTATTTCTGAGGATGAAAAAAAGAATCCTGGCGAAATGGCCTGCACTCTCAGTGACGGGTGTCTGCGCCGTGGGGGCGAATGGCGGGAGAATGGCTAGAGCCTACCACTGTATATTAACAAAGAAACAAGTGCTAGGTCAAAATTAAAAAAGCGTTCTACATGTTTCCACTCCCTCTACATTATAGTTTTCGATGAAATGAAAAACAGTCGTGCTGCGCACTGTATCACAAAGACCACGCCGCCCAGCTGTGATGGGCTAAAAAAAGAAAAAAGAAAGTTCGCTGCCCACACTCGAAAAGCGTTGTCCATTTTAAAGCATTGATTGCTGCACTCAACGAAGAAACACTGGTTGGCAATTATGTCAGGCTTTCAGTCACCCTCTAGAAATATGCATTATTTAGATTGAAATGCCATGAGGTATGTTTAAACTGTAGCATTTATAAATATGTAGGATTTCTGTGTTTGAATGCGTATGGTTTGCTTGTGGGGTGTGCCGCTCCTTCAAGACATCTGATAAATGAAACCTGTTCCCATTTTCCGTTACTAGAGTAGAGACGTGCAAGCACTAGGGGCAAGATGTAGGTGGCCAAATACCGATCGCGCGTTTGCGATCGGTATTTGGCTGAGAACCAGGGTCGGATTGGGATCACAATTTGGCCCGGGCACTGACGAAAAAAGTGGCCCACGTCCAAGGGGCGTGGTATACTTTTAAGGGGCGTGGCCTACAGTTAAGGGGCGCGGCCCACATTCAAGGGACGTGCCCTTTCATGAAACACTATTTGGTTACTCTTTGAGGTCTAATTCGTAGAGAAATATTTAGTAAATAAAGCCTTTTGAAGCTTACAGAGCAAGTAACATTGGTAAAGACTAGGGGCCTCATTTATGAGGCCCCTTGCGCCATCGGAACTTCACTTTTCATGAAGTTCCGTGGCGCAGAAGCCTGCGTGGTATTTATCAGGCAGCAGTACGCCAGTTTTTGTGGCGTACTGCTGCCTGATAAATATCAGTCCCTTTAACACAGTGTTCTGCGTTAAAGGGGCGTGCAATGGGTGTTGCTGGGGGCGTTCCCAGCAACATCCATGGTCTTTTGACACTGACCCAGATTTACCAGAAATCGTAACTCTGAAGCAGTGCCAAAAGCCTGGGGAGGCGTAAGGGAGGCGCAACAGGGAGAAATGTCTTTATTTCTCCTCGTATTTTCTTTTTCTACGTGTGCTGCAATCTGCAGCACACATAGAAAGAGGAAAAGCCTCTTGTGTTTATTTTTGTACAGAAAGGTTTCCCTTCCTGTACAAAAATAGTCTTCCCCGCAACGCAGGCACCCTTGCACCATTGTGCAACGGGTGCCTGCGCAGGGGAAAAGGACAGGAATGCGCCGTATCTTATAGATACGGCGCATTTCTGCCCTTTTCTGCCGTAGGGAAGCGCAGCAGGAAGGCCTGCTGCGCTTCCCTACGGCAAAAAGTTATAAATGAGGCCCTAGGAGCACTGCAGGTCTGATAACTGAATACTTACATGCAGTCTTAACGCCCTGCACAAGGTCGTTAGATACTCTTTCCCAACCAGCTAATCATCACATAAATCAGAAATCTAGTACAAAGTCAAGGAGAAAGGGTAAGACTGGAATCTCTGGGAACAGAACATGTAATAACAAAAGTAAGAATTCACAAATGAGGAAAAGGCAGTCTGGGGTGTAAAGAATGCTGAAAAAATGTATCTGTACAATCTAGTCATACATTTATTTCACAGCCAGCAAGTGATGTCTATAAACAAAAAACACAGTTCAAAAGTCAAAATAAGCTTTATTCGATATTACAAAAGAATATCATACAAGCATACAATAACAGAATAATATTAAAACAATACATTTAATCAATTTCATTCAAATAAATGAGTATGGAAGAGTATATGTAAAGAAAAAATGATTATCATTTAAAAAGGAGAATCAGAAGGACCAGTGTCAACTTAATAAAAGATTAAAAAAGTCTAAAAAAAGCAGTAAATTTAGGTAGGACCTTGCAAAGTTATGCTAAATTTGATCGACAAATTTAAATATTTATGGGAATTTTCGAACAAAAGCTTATTTCAATATCACTTCCTGATAGCAAAGGCCAATCTGATAAAAACCAAATACAGCATTAGAAACAACCAAATACAGTAAGGCAGGATCCCAAACATAATTAGTTCTTTTCCACCCCAGGGTTGAGATGGTAACATAGGGGTTAAAGTTAGTTATTACGAATCAAAGTGTTTCCCAGAAAGATCATGATGTATTTTATGAGTCCGACCATGTAAGGTATGATTTCGGAAAAGGGGGAAAACAAGGAATTGAGGGATAGAAGTCATGTAAGTCCCATATAGATATTGGGCCGTCTCTCTCTTGTGGCGGCCAGGTTTTCAAGTAAGGGACAATGTTTCTGGCTCTGAATCTCACAAGTACCAGGTCCCCAGGAACATCCTTAGGAAGAGAACCCAACCAGTCCACCCTCCTGACGCTCCTTATTCCTCCATATAAGTGAAGAGGCAGTGGCCTATTTTTTGACAGCCAAAATTTGGTTTTGTTAACTAAGTCATGTTGACTCTCAGTTTTTCCAGGTGGAAGAGCAGGGACGCCCGCAAGAATGCACAGGTATGGGGCCGCTTCCGGTGGTAAATGGATAGAGTTAGCCTTATCATGAACTACTCTAGGTGCGGTCAACTGGGGAAAGGAGACATTTGGAGGGTGTTTAGTTACTTTTTGCACTACTGTACTAGGGCCAGTTAATTGTATTTGGCAGCTTTTATCCCGTACAGATGATTTAGAGCCTTCATGAGTAGGAGGTGACTTTGGGCGGTTGAATGTGTCACAGCATTTGTCAGCCGACAGGTTTGACTTGATGGCTGACTCTATTCCAGTGAGCCTATCCCCTAACATGTTAATTTTTTCCAACAACAGAGCTATCAGAGAACTAAGCAGTTGTTCAATGAGCGGTAATATATGCAGGTGTGGAGGAGGGGTTAAGGGATCTGGGAGCTCCACAATCGGTGGAATAATTGGGGAATTAACAATGAGTGAGCTTGGGGACAGTGTTTGAATCCTTTTCACAGATGAAACCTGAGGGGGTGCAATACCTGGAGTGTTCAGACTGCAAGTTTTGTTTAATAATGTGGGGTACTCTGAAAGTGTGGGCTTATCTGATTGTATGATATCGCTTTTGGGCGGAAGGGGAGTTTCTGATATAGCATAGGTGGTTTGACATAAGAGGTTTAGCTCGTCTAACCAAGAGAACTTTTGCTCAGTTCCTGATACGCTGGCTGAGTAATCCACTTTAGAAGTCATGATGATAAGGGGATATAGACAGATGGATGAGAAAAGGTCTTTACCTTCGTGATGAGCTACAATGTGGCAGCCAAGGGGGGTGGCCCGTCCCGTCCTTATCCAGCCTTTGAGGGCCTAAGAGGGCCCGCCCTTTGCCCGGGCTTAGCCCGGCGCCCGCCCGCGCGCGCGCGCGCCCCGCGGGGCCGGAAGTGAGGGCTGACTTAAATAGCCTCCGGTAACAAGGGGGTGTGGCCGCCGCCTCCCGAGTCCTCCCGCTGGCTCCAGGTGCGTCCTTGCACTTCTCAGTGCTCACGCTGCGCCTCCCGTGAAGCGGGAGATGCGAGGTCTGCTTTGTATTCCCCCGGTAGCAAGGGGGTGTGGCCGCCGCCTCCCGAGTCCTCCCGCTGGCTCCAGGTGCGTCCTTGCACTTCTCTGTGCTCACGCTGCGCCTCCCGCGAAGCGGGAGACGCGAGGTCTGCTTTGTATTCCCCCGGTAGCAAGGGGGTGTGGCCGCCGCCTCCCGAGTCCTCCCGCTGGCTCCAGGTGCGTCCTTGCACTTCTCAGTGCTCACGCTGCGCCTCCCGCGAGGCGGGAGACGCGAGATCTGCTTTGTATTCCCCCGGTAGCAAGGGGGTGTGGCCGCCGCCTCCCGAGTCCTCCCGCTGGCTCCTGGTGCGTCCTTGCACTTCTCTGTGCTCATGCTGCGCATCCCGCGAGGCCGCCTCCATCTGTTGCTGCCTTCAAGTCTGGGTCATGAGGAGACTGAGGATTGCTCAATTAACCATGAAAATGATATAAAATCTGCAAAAAGGAATTCTAACCTGAACATGCTAGAAAAGTTAATTCTTCTGCACAGGGAAAGAAGTGCCAAGTTTGCAAATTTTGCTTAGGCCTCGAGCAAGGCCTAGCATAGAATGAGGCTAAACAGCTCTCTTTTGTGAAATCACATTACACTAAGTCTTAGACATGTCCTGAAATCAACACACAAACATGTTGCCACATTCTGGCCTAGGACCTAAAATAGAGTGCAGTCAGACCTACACACTACAAACAAAAACTAACCAAAACTTACTAATTAATATTTTTGGCATATAGAAAAATATGCCCCTTGTCTGCATTTCGGATGAGGCCTTTAAAATAAAGTTACATTATTAACTGGCACACAAATGAATCAGTAAATTGTGCGAAGAAATGGTAAACAAAATGGTTCCTACCGGTTTCTTCTTGCTTCAGAGGAAGGGATTGGCTAGCAACACATTGCATTTCTGGGTGCTGGATGTGGCAAGTCAAGTAAACCTTTGAGGAAGACCTACTGCACTGAGTCTAGTGCAGTATTTTCTGGATTCGGTGGGATGGCAAATGAGGCACACTCGATGTAGCTTTGAGTACTGCTTTACTCAGCCTACTTTGGTCAGCCCTGTGGAGAGTGGGATGCCAAGGGGATTAGATGGCCTCTCTTGAGTTAGAGCTTGGCAGTGTGGTGCATCTGGTTACAAGAGTAACCAAATAGAAAAGGCAGGGTGAACACTCTGTAGTTCTGTATGGGAGTGTCAGGACTAGGGTGACCAACTGGCATGGGTGCAAATTCAGGATGGGGAGTGTAAAAATTCAGGACAAAGGGTTAAAATTCAGAACAAACATTCTGGACAAAAGGTACGTTTTACAGACCCATCAGAGGAGGTTGCGCATTATTATGTAGGTAAGTAAATAGACAACCATTTAAGCACTAGTCAAAATAAGTTTATATCAGGTTGAACCAATCGTGTAATTCACGGTTTTTCAGTATGCACGCAGCTTTGATCAACTGTGCAGGTCTTTTTGTGATATTTCATATGATAATAATCTAAATATATGGTTACAGCACTGGGTTGTCCAGTCTGATATTTTGTTTACAATTCATGGTTCTGAGCAGGCATGTTTGGTGAGAGAAATGGTCGGGAAGATCTGCTTGGATAGTCATTGTGAGATGTAAAGTGGCAAACATAAGATGCCGCTAATCCAGATCCAAACATATTCAACCATTTTCAAACCTATCCATCATGTATTCTTCCATCCATCATTTCACTCATCCATCCCTCCATCCACCCTTTTACTCATCCACCCATTATCCACCCATTCATCCACTCTCCCCCATCCATCCATTCACTCATCCTTCCATTTACCCTTTCACCCATCCAGCCACCCTTTCACTTACTCATCCATCCACCCAGTCACTCACCCTTAGACACATTCACCCTTTCAGTCATCCACACATCCATCCTCACTTTTTCTCTCCATCCACCCTTCCACCCAATCCATCTCTTCACTCATCCATCTAGCCATTTGCCCTCTCACCCATCCAGCCATCCTTTCACTTTCTTATCCATCCACCCAGCCACTCATCCTTCCACCTATTCACCCTTTCAGCCATCCATTCTCCCTTTCTCTCTCCATCGACCCTTTCACTTAGCCATCCATCCTTCCTTCCATCCACCCAACTATCCATCTACTCATCCACTCATGCATCCATCCATTGACCCTATCACTCATCCATCCTTTCAATCATCCATCCATCTTTTCTCTCATCCATCCTTTCACTCCTTCACTCATCTATCCAATCTTTTCCCCATGTACCCTCCCTTTCACTCACTCATCCATCCTTACGGCCACCCTTTCACACATCTGTTCATCCATTCACACTTTCACTTATCAATTAATCAATCCATCCATCATTTCACTCATCCATCCACCCATTCTCTCTCATCATCCATCCATTCACCCTTTCATTCATCCATTCACCCTTTCACTGATCCATCCAGCCATCCCTTCGCTTACTCTCTCACCCACCTTTTCACAATAATTGTGAGCTGAGCCTTTGTACGCAGAGTTGCAGACAGAAGAGACTCATTAGGAACTCACCCCTCGCTGTAGTTCCTAAAGCAAAGGGAGGCGTTCAAGATGCCCCTGCACATAGTCAATCTGAAACCTTGGAAGTCATGAGTCATGCATGATGCACAGTGCCAGGTGTCTGTGACATGGTGTTGTTTCCAGGGCTTTAAGTGGGATGACAAAACTGAGGGGTCTCTCTAAAGGGGGTGTTCAATGTAATTATGGGCGTAGCTTAAAACACCTAAGCTACAAATCTGTGCTTAGCATAGTGTGCCGCCCGACTGGTATTTTGCTGCTTCTGTCATTGCGTTCAGATATATAATACAGCAAGTAATGTTACACCTACAACAAGCCAGAACTATAGGTTTTGTCAATGGTTGTTAGTTGCATAAAATAGAAAAGCTGCAACCATGACTTCTTCGAATGTAATATTGAAAATGCATCAGTTCTAAAATGATGACACCGAGAAAGAACTATAACCCTTTTTTAAAAACTTCTTGCACAGCCAGACCCATTCTTCCTCGCCCACTGTGCCCTGAATGTGAGGGGCTGTGGGCGAGGTGTTAAGACTATCACTGTTCCCCCCCCCCCCGCTGCGTGGACCCCAGGGGGGCCATGGTGAAAATGGCTCAAAAAGCCTGAGAAACACCTGGCCCCCAGGGAGGCCGATTCTTGTAAACAATCACCCCCTCCCCAGCCACCCTCAGCGTGATTGCTTTGCAGGGCAGGGGGTGCAGTAGAGGCCACAGCTGATAATCGCTGTATGGCCTGCACAGTGAAGCGCTTTCATTTTTGTCTCCGTGCTGTGGGCCGTTTTTTTTCTCCCATTTCCCAGTCGACAGAGAGCAGACAGCAGAGAGCACTCTCTGTGGACTGGGAAAGGGAAGAAAAAAAACGGCCCATAGAGGGCACTGAAACAGCGGCCCTTCGGCCGATTCCCGAATGCCCGCAGTGCCAATCCGCCCCTGCTGAGAGCAATGTAGGTGAGTTTAAACCTACTAGTAAAATAAGGAATCGCAAAATTTGTGATTCCTTATTTTGCTCTTGCATTTAAGGATTTGCAAATTGCGAATCCTTAAATGCAATGTAGGTAGCACAAAAGAAAGTGCACTTTAGGCTTAAGGAATTGCTGATTACCACCAACTTCAAGTTAGTGGTAATTTGCGATTTCCTGTAAAAAAGCACTTTTTTGCTTTTTTTAAAGTGCCATGTGACACACATTCATGCCCTTTGGGCATGTATGTGCGCCACATGTGCACACATGCACATTTAAGGGGTGCAACAGGGAGTCCTTTTGGCACCCTGGCACCCTTTAAATAGCACCCGCTATTTGCAATTCCTTAATACCGAATCGCAAATAGTGAATATCTTCCCATTTATTCCTATGGGTAGGTATTCCTTATTAACGAATCTCAATTTGCGATTCGTTATTAAGGAATTTTAAAGAATCGCAAATATTTTAGCGATTCCTATCTACATTCAATTTAGCGAGTCCTTAATAGCGATTCGGTAAAAAACGCTATTGAGGACTCGCTAAATTGAATTACCCACATCTGGCCCCAAGTGGCTAATTTTAGGGATGTGCAAAAATTCACACAGTGTGCATTTGCCTAATTGCGCAACATTTTGGAAGATCATGCAAAATTATGCACAATTTTATAGAATGCAAAACCAGCATTTCATGCTACATTTTGCATGTGAGTAAGCATTTTGCTTAAAAAAAGGGGCAAAAAATAAAAGTGCTGAAAACAGCAGCTGCTCGCATTCTGGTAGTTTGCATTGTTCCCATGTACTTGTGCCAAATTGCTACTGCAAACAGTGTGGAAATCTGCGACATGGCGTAATCGTGTAATTTCGAGAAATTTGCAGAACAAGGGTAACAGGACATTACCAGAAATACTCAGGATTACTTCAGCGTAACCAAAATTGCACCTAGGCCTACTAATTATCTTAAACAATAGGCCCCGATCTCACAGGTAATGTTATCATAACCCTGCCCTACCTATGTATGTAATAGGTGTATCTTTTTTCCAGTCTGTGATGAAGTCATAAGTTATATTCACTGAAAATCTTACAATTATAGTGAAGTTATGTTTAGGGTAAAAATACACCCCCTGTAATTCACCGTTTAAGATTTTGTATGCAAAACACAGCTTATTGTCCCTCCTTGAAAACCATAGCTTGTCTCCTCTCCCCCTTCCAAGTGGAGTGCTCAACACTAATGACACCCTCTGTGCGGGCTTCTGATCCGCATGGCAGATGAACCGATATCCTCAGGAGCCAAGAGAGAACCCCCACTTCCCCTTAAGGTATAGCCAGCTCCAGCAAACGATGGACAACAGAATACTGACTAATACCCCCAGGGAGAGAAGAGACGACTCCGGACCACCAAGAAGAAGTTCAAAGGGGTCAGCAGAGGAAAAGAGTGAGGACCAGCAATACTTGTACCCAGCATTGCAGTACAGCAAGAAAACAAAAAGAAAAAGAAAGACAAGGGTTAATTAAATTGCCCACTTATAACAGTGTGCTATACTATGAGCAATAGCAAAGGTTAGTGAGGGCAGGTTGTGTGGGCTCCCAGACTCACCATTTTTAAGAAGAGTCCCAAAATGAAGGGAGGTCTCTTATATTCACTTCCTGGCCTTTCCTCATACTCTGCCCCACCCACTTTATCTACCTCACCAGACTCTGGGGTCTTCCTAAGGTCATCTGAGAGTAAAATCTCAAACACACGTTGGGTGTTTGCTGTTCTCCTCCTCAACTTCCTAGATGCACACTTGGCTTTAAATTCTTGAAATTAAACACCATAGCATCTAGTTGGTGTAGAGCCCCTGGTTTCTCCTCTACAAGATTTACTAGTGTTATGTGGTGTAGGCACTTACCTAACCTAGTGGAGACTAAACTCTCTTGAGTTGGAGAAAGGGTGTGCTGAACCCTTGGCTTACCCAACTCCAAGTTCAGCAATGTAATCTTGATGTATTATATGTACCTAATACTTAGTGGTTTTCAGTTCATCTTTCAATGAGATTTTTCTGGTAAAACAATAGCGAGCTTGAATCTCAATCACTGCACACCAATGTGAGAAGGTGGCCTGGTATATGCTGTCTACTAATAAAAGTGGGCACCCTGTACTAGTCCACACAACCCTTATGATGTATGAGATCAAAAATAACCTTTAGAAAGCTATCCTAGTGGTAGCTATGGAGAGCAGCCTTCAGGTGTAATCTTGAAAGAATGTAAAGGAGCTGGTTTTACCACAATATCACATCCTAAATGACTAAATGAAAAGAGAACCATACAGTAGTTATATAAAAATATGTATTTATTAATATAATACTCTTTACTAGTCTCTATACTTAACTAGGGCACAAAGTACACAATACTGAAACAATAGAACATTCGTAAATAGAAAATTACACAGCGGTCTCCAAGGGGAGACCGAACCATATACTGAAAATATGGTATAACTATAAAGACTTGACTAGACACAGTGCCTAGAGCACGTAGAATCGCTGGGACCCCAATCAGCCTCCCAGAGGAGTAACACAGGGAGTCCACGGAGGACAGGTGCATTGAGGAAACACAACTGTGTGCTCCATGCACCTTTATGGGAAAGTTGCGGTTGCAAAGTAACAATTTAAGGACACTTCTACGAGGACTTCGAGCAAACCCTTTGGAACAAAGGAGGTTCTAAAGCCAACCCACCTGTGAGTACGGAGTTACCTGTGTTACCTGTCCCGAGGAGCCGGGTGCATAGGGGTCAAGGAGTGTCGGAAACCATCGCTGTTTCCAATGGAGAGCTGCAAAGAAGTACTACTGCCAGGAGGGGGAAGAGTGTCCGGTGGAATCCAAGCCTGGATTCAAGATGATCCAGAGGTGAGCTGTCCCACAAATGATGTCGAGTGCTGAGAGGTCTGTGTCCAACTTAAGCACCAGCAAGCCTTGGCAAATGCAACCCACACGGTCAGAGGAAATTAATTACGGAGTAGACCAGCAAGGTCCAGGGGACTCTCCAAGCAATGGAAAGTCAGGGCACATCTGGAGCAACCAGATAAGCCCAAGAACGAACACGGTGCCCCTTGCCATGACCCACCGGCCAACGGACAAGGGATCGCAAGGAGACCTCAAGCTAGTTTGCAAAGTACAAACCAACAGGACACTGTGTGAGTGGAGGCCAAATATCTTTGGTGCAATTACTGCCCGGGGTTAGGACTACAAGAAGTCCAATGCACAAGCTCAGGAATTGTCAACAAGCATATGCAATTGCAAATGTACATGGTGCACAGGGGTTTGGGTTGCACGGTCCCCATGAAGGATACTGGTCTCAGAATCGCTGAGAGAGCAGATCAACCTCAGGGACCTTCAAACCCCCACCTCCTGTGTTGCTGAGATCTTCAGAGTCCTCAGGAGCTCAGGAGAAGCAAACTGGTCAGATGCATTTAGGTGCCTGCTTTTTCAGGGGAGTAACTCCTTTACTCCAAGGGAGATTCTTCAGTCGTCCAGCGTCATGCAGGCAGTCAAAGTACTTAGTTTCTTCTTAGCAGAATCTTGTCCAGGTGAAATCTAAAGTCCTGTAATCAGGTAACCCACTTTATACCCATGGGAAGGGGTTGGAAAGATTCTGTGGACCCTTCTAGGGGACAAGCAGGACAGAAGGGGAGGCTACACCCACGTGCTTTGTCCAGTTTCACGCAAAAGCAGGAGCCAATGTCTCCCAGAACTGGTTTGAGCTGGACTATGCACAGGGACACCAAATGTGCCCCCAGTGCAGACTTTCTGGCCCTCTCAGAGTGCACCCACCCAGCCCCAATACACTAACCCCTATCTTGGAGGTGGTCACACCTCCCTGTGACAGGAGGCCTATTTTCATGCCTTCCTCTGCTCAAGCTTAGCTCAGCAGCAGGAGAGCAGAATCGTGTCTGTGGCTGGCAGGATTAATTTTGTGCTGGTCAGGGTTATGAAAGCTGGTACCGGGTAGACCGGTGACCCACAGTTTTGGTTCTAGAAGGGTGGACTCATACCTCCCATACCAGTTACTGGTAGGGAGCTATGATTCCAACATATTTGACACCAAACACAACATGTTTCTAAGCAGCCGTTTTAAAGTTAGCATTTACCATGTGGTTAAAATGCACTTAAACATATATGTCTGGCTGGATCACAGACAACCCTGGAGAATGGTCTCAGGAGGCTGCAGAGGGGCCCTGCTCATGCAGGGGCACCCTCTCACATAAAACCCAGCATCCTGCCTTCAGGAAGGATTGCTAAGGCCTGCCATAGCGGTGACTGATAGGTTTTTAAGTGCATTTAGATAGATATAGTGAACCTATATCTTAAGTAAGTGGTGCAAGCACCAGCTTACACAGTCTGTTGTAGCAGGCGTGTCATGTCAATTTGAATGGCCTCTCATGGGTGGCATAATACATGCTGCAGCTCATGGGAGGGCTCTGGGGTACCTATGCCCTGGGTACATGTGTACCATATACTAGGAACTTATAAGGGTGCCCCAGTATCCAATCTGGAGTGTACCTAAAGTACACACATGCACTTTAAGGGAGAAAGCAGAAAGACTGTTGTCCTGGATAGAAGGATCCCAGTCAGACTAGGCCAAACACAGTGATACATCAGCAAAAAGTGGTAGTAACCATAAGAAGCAGATCCTACATTCCTACAGTCATTAGCAGTCTATTTGGAGGGCGAGATATGTCGGAGGGGCCACTAGATATGGTTTCCATACCGAACTATGACTTGTGAAGTTGAAAGGCTTTTCTTTTTTTCATAACCATAACTTCACTTTAACTGTAAGTTTTTTCAGTGCAGTTCTGTTTTTTATGATATTGCATTCACCTAGAAAAGGCATTTGGCCAGCCATTTGTGCATTCCACCAGACCCTGATACATTCCACAGCTATAAAGTACTTACCCTTTTTATTTTTTGTGAAATTAGCAAATTTCCTCAAAGACTTGAATTTGTGCTTGCAATTTTTCTGTATTTAAGAGTTTGCTGTCTCCAACACCATGCTTTATATGTTGTGTGAATTAGTGTTATGTGAATTTCTGCTTATACTCTCACCCTTTTCATCTTTTAAATTGACTTACAGCGGTGCTTTATATGTGTATTTATTTATTTCCTGCTTCTCGTATATTTCCAAAATTACTCATATTTGCAAACCTGGTAAAATGGGTCAGATTTTGTGAAAACAAAATGGTAGAAACCTGCTCCAAATGTCAAATAATTTTTTAATTAACTATACTCTAAATGCATTTTTCATACAATTTCCCCCTCTCCTCTTTATTAATTTCTGCTCTCCTCTTGTACTTTAAACCAGCCGTTCTGCTTCCCCTAACCAAAGTAATTTTTCCCCACAGCACAGAACCCATATAACTTTGTGAATTCTGGGAATAAAACAATTCAAGCCTTCATCAGCCAATCACATCTCAAGAGGAATTCAAGCGTGATTAACAGAAGTTGTGAATTTGATATTTGCGATTTTAATCAACAACTAATACAAAAGTTCTAAATCTTTCAAGCCCCTCCAACTCATTTTTCAAGTGAGAATATCTCAGAAGCAAAGACGAGTGTAGTTCTTCTTCCGTGCAAGGTTTAGAAAATGTCCTATGGAAATTTAAATAGAAAATGCGTCTTTTTCACCTCGCATTAGCTTTGTCCCCTTTGACAAATCTGCATGAAACATGGCATACATGAATTTACCTGGATGTGTTCAAGGACTTCCAAACAATGTACAGATTCGTCAAACTGTGCAATAGTAGGACAAACAGGCCTTGGAAAAGCAGAAAAGTCTGGCTTTAATGTGCCAAACCATTAAGCACAGGCACATGCTGGTTGCAAGATTTGCATGCAAACATGCCTATCATCAAATAAAAGCCTGCCCCATTGGCCTTGCCAGTGGTGGATAAAGTAGCAAAAAGGATGGTTTCTCCATAGAAGGAATAAAGGAGACAAAGAAATGAATGTGGGTAGAGCAGTGTGAGAGCAGTACTTCGAGAACGCCGAGACCAACGCCGAGACTGAGAGACTGATGTCGTGCAGCCGAGTTGCGGGTGCCCCCAGTGGCCCCCAGTGGTGTCCACTCTAGTCCCCCTCACTGCAAAGGTGGTTCGTTGTGCGGCTCTTTGTGAGCTGCGAGGGAGCTGCGAAGGAGCTTGCTTAGGGAGAGCCGCTCCTCGCAAGAAAACCTCTGAGGCGGCAGGAGCCGCAAGCGCCATTGTTGAACGCGAGACTTAATCTGCAACGCGGCAGGGGCCTTAACCAGCTTTTTGATAAACTTGGAGGTAAGTAGCGAGAGCTCAGCGCGGCAGGAGGCGCAAGAAGCATTTTCAACACAGTGGTGTGGCAGCTGCTCTGGGCTCTGGACTCTGGGCAGCAGCAAGTTGTTGCAGAATATTGTTGAATACTGTTGTGTGGCTAGAGAGCAAAGTGACTGAAGGGAGGGGAGGCAAGTGGGGCATCAGAATCGTCTGGAGAAAATGGGGAAAACTGCTGTAAAAGCCAGAAAGCTGCGTCCCAGGGGAGAGTAGGAGAAGGAGGCGGGGGAGGCGGTGAGACTTTTCCCTCCTCGTTGCTCCTCGCTCCCCAGCCTCCCCCCTCATTCCCTGTTTAATTCTTCCTTTTGCCTCGCTATTCCCCATTCCATAACATTGGATTGCGAACCTGGCACGCAAGGCGTCGTAGAAAGACTCCTGTGGCCTTCATAGTGCAAAAGCCCGCAACTTTGGTGGAGGTGTGAGCCATGAGTTTGGGCTGGAGGAATCAAGGCATCTAGACATAGTAGCACGGTGTAGAACGGAGAGGCACTGAGGTTTCGTGGCCCTGTGGATCTGTTTTGTGGATTTGTTTCTTGGGCAGAACCTCCTAGTACTCCCAGCCCTCCCAGGTCTTTTCTGTTGCACATAAGCGAAAGCACCAACCAGTCCACTACTACTTGCAACTTCCCGCATGTGGCCAGATAATTCATAGCAGCAAACGCTGGGACAGCAAGAGTGCTGAGGACACTGTGGGCATTGCGGACTTCAGAGAGTCTGCGGGGTCTGCAGAGCTAGTGGAGTGAGTGAAGCTAGTGCAAAACGTAGAACACTAGCTGTGGTAGTCATTGAGGAGCGGTGAACCGGGCTCTTTCTCCAGACTCCTTTTCATCGAACGTTTTTGAGCGGTGGGATTACAATAGATTAAAAAAATAATCGACCATCTGGCATCTGACATCTAAGTGCGGGCACCCAAAAGAAAAGACATCACAGCAAAAGCCCCTGATATAATTATAGTGGGTATGAGGTCAGGAAAAATTTGGCAAGCACCTATAGGCAAAAGCAGGAGAGAGGTGCTTACAAAAGACCCAACACAGATTTCAAACAAAAGCAAAATAAAAGAGTATTTTATACAAAAAAAGAGATTGGTCTCGCTTTCAACTCCAGAACCATTTACGTTTGGGGGGAATAACGAGACGCAGAAGTTTAATTTCCTAAAAGACCCAATGGCGGCAATTTACGTGCCCTGTGGAGAAACATCTGGACTTCAAAGCCCAATAAAACCAATTAACTTGATAACTCCCATAAAATCAGGAGAAATAAGGCCTTTCCATATTGAATTACAAATAAATCAACACCAACAAAAAATCGATAAGAGTGGACAGGAAAAAAGTACAGGAGTGGCTATCCAAGAAAAAAATTCAATAAAAAAATGGCTGATAAAAACAACAGCGCAGGTACATCACTCATTGAATATACAGGAACAAAGGGAGGAGGAAGTAAATGAGGAAAGGAAAAAAAGGCAAAGGAAAAAAGGATATCTAGGGCAAACAGAAAAACAAGAAAATGCACAAACCTTAGGATGGTCAAAATCTTTTTCAATTTCTGAGGAAAAAGAACTTATTGAAACCCTAGAATGCAACACACAATCAGAAGTGGTGCCACAGGTAAATAGGGAGATGGATATGACAGAACCTGACCTGTTTCAAAAAAGGATAACAGGAGAAGAAGGGGGTGTAGCTTCAACACCCATCAAACCCCCATCAAATAAGGATCAATGGGAGAAACAAAACAAGGAGAACGACGGAAGGCTAAAAGACAGAGAGAAAATACAGTCACCAATTACCATCTCATCAGTCAGTGGTATTGATTCAATTTCAGGGATTTTGATGCTACCCAATAATAACATAACAAATACTTGGAGCAAATCTTTGTTAAAATCCCTGCAGCAAGCAATTGACGTTTTAAACCTTCAATCGGATAAATAAGAGGTCTAAGTAGACCTAATCGCGGTGCACAAGGCAGGAATAAATACAAAATTGGACACAATCACAGCGCAAATTACAAACGGTAACAATAATGTCATACAAACTAAATACAAACTGCTGGATCAAAGTTGCGTATGCGGGCAAATAATAGACAAACTGGAGTCCCTACCTGAGATACTGACAGAAATTCTGCGTGTTGCACAATTCTCAGGAAAGTTAGGAGAACAACCCTTAATAGAGCAAAATGAGGAAAAAATTAAAACTGGAGGACCAGGAAAGACGTGGCCTGACTCACCGTATGAAGATAGTTTAAAACTAAGAGAAGCTAAGATAATACATGAAGAAAGTATTGGTCAAGGTGGAAATAAAACAATAGACACACAGAGTTCATTAGTCAATCCAACAAAAAGACAACGGAAGAGACTGCGGAAAGCCAAGAAAAACGCTGGGCAAAAGGCCATTAAGGAAAGAAGTCAAACTTATGCAATATTTACTTAAAAGTCAAGTAAAAAAAGCAATGACCAGGATGGAAATCTTACAAAAAGAAAACTATAGAGCCCAGGAACAAAAATACCTGATAGACCAAGAAGTCCTAGCACGGCAATGCAAAGTAAACACAATGCACATACAAGGGTTCAAAGGATAACATCTATTGATTCGGAGGAAGGAGAGCCAACGGTAAATAACACAAAGGTAATAGAGGAGCTGGAGGACAAAGTATTGGAATAAATTAATACCAAAAAATTAGGAAGAAGAAATGAATTGGGCAGATCTAAATGTTTTTCCGAACAGAGTAAGAAAAAAAAAGACCAAGAAAACAGATGTACAGAGGAACTAGAGGAGGAGACTGCAGATCAGTCAAATAGAACAATCTTAACAGGGGAACAAACAAAAATGTGAAAAGTACTAGTAAGAAAATGAAAATCACACTCAATAAGGAAGGAAGGACATGTAAGTTACCTACTGAAAAGGAAAAAATAGTGGACAATTCTCAGCCAGAAATAAGTCAGAAACCTTTAAGTCAGAAACCTTTAAAGTCAGAGAAAGAAATAATCAATAGGGTGGACCTAATACTATTAAGTCCAACCCCACCCATACAAGAAAGGTCTAGGGTTGAGATTATAAGGGAGCAATCAAACAAGCATCAAGCATCAAGCAGGGAAGACTTGGAACGAGACCCAGACCGAATTCAACAAAGTAAGGTAGAAGAGCAGGGGTATAAATTGATTTTTCTCCCAGAATATTCATCTAAAGGCAGATTGGACACATTAAATAGGGTAAACCTATTGAGATTGTTCAAGGAAATTTCAAAATTAAATAAAATATCAACCGCAGACCTCATGGCAGTTGAATTTATGGAAGCAGATAATGGGACAAAACAAGAAGCAACTTGTACAACATGGGCGTCAAAAGAAATATTAGAGCTGATATATTTTGCAAAAATGGTCTTTGAAACGTGGGGTATATTATTAACATATCCAAAGCACACAAAATATCCATATCCGCTTTTAAATGAGGAGACAACTTGGGCACTGAAAGTAAATCAAACAGCAACAATTTCGGTGTTGAAGAGGACAAGAAGCACAAATTCAACATATCAAGCTAATCAGGATAAGCATTCAAATAGCCCCAACATCAGAAGAGAGATTTTGGGTACCGAAAAACAGCGAGTCTGGTCGTGGGTTCCATACACCCTAAATCAACGTCGACCCTGACAAAAATAAAAGAGACAGAAGGGAGCAGTCCTGAGTAAATCAGTCATTTACAAAAAGAAGAAAACAATAAGAATCTGCTCCTGGAATACTCATGGGTTTAGCGAAATGGAAGACGATCAAGCCACTATTGCCTATTTGGGAAACTTTGCAATAATTCTATTGCAAGAAACCTGGAATCTTACCCCAAGGCACATAGCAGAATACGAAGAATACCATGTAATGGCAGAAAAAGTTTCAAATTATTGACATCCTGGGGGGCTTATCAATGTATTTAACGGTTAAATATAACTGGGAAGTAGAGGAATTGGATTCCGGAGTAAACTGGTTACAAGTGTTTCTGGAGAATACAGATTTTAAATATTTACAACCATCCGGAAAAGTAAAAAAAATTGGAAAGATTGTCAAACCTGACAAACTTAATAAAAACTTACAAGTAATATATCAAAATTATGGTATGGTAATATCCGGCGATTTCAATTGTAATCTAATAGGGGTCCTTTTAAACAAGAAAGGTCAACAAGGTATGCCTGAATTCCACAACTTGAAGCAAGACTTTGAATCCCTAGGACTGGTCATTTTGAATGGGAACACAAAGGGAGACCAATCGGCAGGACGCACCTACTTAAGGGGAAAGAATCAATCTACGATCGATTACACCATAATTAGCAAAGACCAATCGAATTTAGTGGAATTTTTTTCCATAAAACTTCGACCGGAGAGTGATCATTTTCCCCAAGAAATAGTATTGTCTGTGAACTTGATGCAAAAAAAGAGCACAGCATCCTTAGCCGTAATGCCAAAAGTATATACTCAAAGGAAACTAAATTGGAGTGGGACAAATATAGATGATATAATGAACACAGTGAAACTATATGTGGGGAATAATGAGACAATAGTCGTTCATTCACTAGTACAGGACTGGGAGAGCCTGAGTATGTTCTTGCTAGACAAATTTCCAGTAGGCCCAGCAGGAAAATCCTTGCATTGATCACGAAAGGCACCATGGTTCAACGTAAAGCTGAGAGACCGGAAGATAATTATTGCAAAGGAAGCAAGAGTAATTGCCTTAGAGTCCAGATTGGGAAATGAGATAGATTCTAGTAAGATCACGAAAATGAGAAAGATATATAAAGAAATGTTTAGAGAGGCAAAGAGGGATCACAGTGAAAATCTCTGGGAGAAATTATTATGGGCAAGCAAATTACCAAACAGCAGTGAAATTTGGGGTCTAATAAATAAACTGTCAAAGGAAACCAGGGGGCATATTATCAAGGGGGTTTATCTCCGCTTTTTTGGCTTTAAAAGCCAAGAAAGCGGAGATAAAATTATCTCCCTATTACCTAGCTGTCGCTAACACCAGTTAGCGACAGCTAGTAGGAGATAGCGACCATCTTGGGCCCCGCTTTGCATGTCAGTGAAATTTATCACTAATGACATGCAAAGTGGGTGTGCCAAGATGTTAGCGACTGGAAATAATCGCTAACATCGCTATCTCCTATTACCAACTTTTGGAGATATTCGCGCTAAGCGCGAACATCTCCAAAAGCTACCACCTGCCCCTGAGCAGTTCTTAGCCATGTTATCCAATGGTAGGTGAAAAACATGGCTATGAGTTAGCTCAGTAATGCATGAATATCGCTGACTTTTCAGCGATATTCATGCATTTTGGCCGATTTTTATCGCTTAGGAGATAAACCTTGATAATAGCAAGGTTCCTAAGCGATAAAAATCGCCGCAGCTCCGCGATAAAAATATTGCCGCTAAGCCAACATAGCGATAATTATCGCTAGTTGTTGGTAATATGCCCCCAAGACTCTACAAAACTCCGGAATAAGTGAGCCAGTTTGGACCAAACATATAGATAATTTGTACAACAACATCCAAACAAGTACTCACAGATATGCAGCACCAAATCCTGACGAAACGGTGGATGTAAATCAGAAATCAACCTCAATCGGAAGTCCCATTTTGAAAAAAGGGCTTACTGTTACACAAGAACTAATAACCTTCATAACAACGAAAAACTTAAGGGTGTTGATAAAAAAGTTGAAGCCCTCTGGTGCAGCAGGGCCAAATGGCCTTCCGAATGATCTCTAATTCTCTTGCTCCTCTTTTTAACCAGCTGCATTCAGAGAACACGTTACCAGCTTCCTGGAGAGAAAGTTTACTCCACCCAAATTATAAAAATAGAAGCCGAATGGAACCTGGGAACTATAGGCTCATTGCCTTAATCGACGTTGAGTCAAAATTGTTCTCATCCTGTATTTTACAACATGTACTGGATTGGATGGAGGAAAAAAGACTAATCCCAAAATTTCAAAATGGTTTCAGGAACGGTATGGGTACCATCACTAATCTGGCAACAATGGCTATCTTAATCGAAAAAGCTATAATGGAAAAAACCAATCTGCTGGCATTTTACATCGATTTGAAATCGTCGTTCGATAGAGTGCCACGAGACCGACTTTGGCTGAAATTAAAAGAATGGGGATTACCGCAGGATGTGTTAAATACAATAATGGCACTATACAGCGAAACATGGGCTAGGGTGGAGCTAGGAGATGGCAGCAGACTATCAGCTAAGATAAAAATAATCAACAGCTTAAAACAAGGCAGTGTGCTATCACCATGTCTATTTAACCTATATTTAGCAGATTTGAACAACTATATGCTAACGACAAACGGCCACCCACCCAATATAGCAAATGAGCCAATTCACTATCTGCAGTACGCGGATGACATCGTGGTGGTGAGTCAAACCCCAATAGGACTGCAAAGAACCATAAACAAATTGATTGAATACTTGGATCTTTTAGGCTTGGAAATAAATAAGAAAAAAAACAAGGTGGTTCGACTAGCAGACCCCAAAGCAGGGACAAAATATAAATGGTATGCTAAGGAGACGCAAATCCTAGGCATTAAATTGGGACAAAGAATGTCTTTTATGGAGCAAAAAATGGACATAAAAGCGAAAGCCCAGTCATTGATTTTCGCCTATAAACAGCTCTACAAGAAATTGCAATGCCCTTCACATGGAAATCTTTTGAAAATAATGACAGTGCAATTGCTTCCGTCTTTGGCCTACGGCCTGGAAATCTGGCACGGCCAAGAAACTACTATTTTAAACGACCTGCAGACAAAAACATTCAAAGCAGTTTTTAATCTCCTAAAGGGAGCATCACCAGCACAGGTGCACCTGGAATTTGGCCTCCAGAACCAGGAATACCAAAGAAAAGCAACACTTGCAAAATTTTGCTGGAAACTTAGAGCATCTGAACCAGGGTCGCTGAATTATTTATGCTGGACGGAAATACAAAGTCAATATATTAAAAGAAAAACAAACACATGGGGAGATTCCTTGCGAACTGCTCTGGCGGTACTAGACATGGAAGAAGTCTGGAATCAAAAGATGGAGAGAACTACATTTAATAAAGCATGTAATGCCAAGGCTAAAAAACTGTCATTTCTGGAAGACAAAAAAAGACTGTCCAAACGACGCCATGCATGGGCGGTAATAAATTTGTATACCACATTAAAACCGCAACCTTATTTAATGGCGCATTTTTGGCTATTTTTAAAAAAGAAGTTTACTGAATACAGACTGGATGACTGTAATACAAAGGATTTAGTCCCTACCTGGAAAAGAAAAGAAGTAACAGAAAATTTCTGGCTGGGTGGATACTGTAAGGAATCAATATGTCCTTTGATGTGCGTTTGTGATCATTTAAAAATGGAACGAAGGAAGCTGTTACTGGCACATTTTAAGGACTTACAAATTCATTCCTGCAGCCAGGCGGTAATAGGCTGGATGAGAGGCACTTCCAATATTTTAATTTGTCATGGTGTAAAATTTATGACCCAAGTGGACACCCTCTTATTGAAAGCAGATAATGAATAAATGCATGTGGGGATCGGCTTAGAGATTTTTTAGATTTGGTAATGTGACGTATTACAAAAATAATCTAAGGAGCTATACCTACCAATAGCCCCCACTTATCATCTTACCAAATAATCAATCAGTTGTCAGTGAAGAAAAAGTAAATAGTTTATTAGACAACCAATACTCTATAGAAGAGCCACTCCGATGTCCCACAGCCAGTGCGTGGAAAAGACTGCCGATTCACACCCAATACATGGCATATATACTTTCATTGCGTTACATGAGATCACCGTACATGGAAAATTACTGGTAGGCACATTAGGTAAAAGGAAAGACCTTATATGGCACACAAAGCTCGTTTAGAAGTCTGCTCTGCTAGTATTGGGCAGGGTCAGGAGGGGTGACTCCCTTTCGTCTTGGTGCCTGGGAGCACGAGTAAGGCGCCTCTAGAAATGCTCTTATCACCACTGAAAGCAAATGCGACCTTGGGTCTCAGAACAAGAAAGAATAGTATGTATTCAGCTGTCTGTATAACTCAACTAACAGGGTTTACTCGGCTGCTGGAAAGGGGGTGGCACATAACCACAGTTCAAGTCTAATACATGTGTACACAAAATGGAGTCTGTTTGGATCGTGGTCTGCGTACGAAAAAAATGTAAGGCAGGAGACGAAAGGAAGTTCCTGCATTAACATAACTAATTAGTGTGTTTTATAATATACATGTAAATATAGATACATTGTGCTAACACAAACGATTAATGTATGAAATCGATTTCATCCCTCAAAATGTTTTAGAAGTTTTACTGAAATATGATGTTTTTATGTGGTGCTATTTATATCTATTTTACTTCATGCTTTATGGTTATGATAAACCAAATAAAGTTGTTTTTTTGACTGACTGACTGAATGTGGATAGAGTGTATGTGGCAGATCTAAATAACCCCTCATGCATTCCAATGGGAGCAATTCCTGGAAGGTGAAATGATAAGTCATATTGCAAATAGCATGATGTGAGAAGGTAGTACATATCTGGGTGGAGCCAAAGCCCACTCTATGTATAATTTAAAGAATTAGTAACAATGTGACTGAAAGCAACTTTGTAGTTAAATCACTTAACCAAAACTACAAAGTTCCTATTGCTGATTATCTGATATTTTCTATTCTCATTGACACAGAAAATGCATTTATACGTTTAATTCTATATTGCAGAGTGGCAGTAGCCACTCTGTTGTTATAGTTAGGGTTGCCAGGTACAGAAACTCCTCTGCTTTTTTCTTGCTAGCAACTTTACTCCTGTTTGACGAATCTTCATGAAACTTTCTGAACCTGTTTCTTTTTTTAGATTGGTGGATGATGCAACGTTTTGTTGTGATTAGAAAAGGGGTTGCAAAGAAAAAAGGGGAGTCCCAAAACAGGTTTTTCACCAGTGCATTTTCCACAGAGTGTTGTGCTGCACATATCACAAAAGCCACTGAATGGAGTTTAAGTAAATTTGACAAGAATAGAGATTATAGTGTGTAGATGATCCTTTTGGGTATTTGAAGTAAATAGGTATATCTCAGTAAATGGTGTACTGCAGTAGTACAGAGGTACTATCACAATACAATTTACTAATTAAAGGCTTTCCAAATGAGAATCTAGCTAGCTTGATTTCAGCATAATTTTACTGTGTTGTGTTTCACAGTTTTATTAACCTGTTTTCAAGGTTTTTCCATTTTTGCAGCATTTAAAGTAGACCAATTCCACTTTTGTCTTTGACAGATATTGGAGAAGACAAAGTGTGTGTATGGAAACAGAGACATTAAGTTGGAAAATATCTCCATGATCTCCATTTCAAATCTAACTCCCATTAAGAGGCCGATATCCTTTCCACCACAGTGGATAATCCTACAGTGCCGATGGTCAAATGCATTAACATAGGTAAATAGAGGGAGTATCTGGTGCCATTTCAAACCTCTTTCTCCAATCCATGTAATGTCTACTCTTATGAACCAGAATTAAATTCAATATCTGCTTTTTTGCCATGTTCTCTGGCCCACAAAATGAAACTGTCCAACAAGCCAAACAGAAATCATCTTGCTCCCGCACTGACATACGAGAATATACATAGGGTTAGAAGATTGACTGGTAAGATAGTACTTAACTGACACATTTTGAAAGTAGGACAATGAATTGTTACGCAAAAGTTTGGCTGAAATGAAGCACAATGCTACCAAATTCATAAATGATGTCATAAAATAAACCGGCTGGAGCTATGAGGTTTAAGATGTACTACAAAGACATGTCAAACACTAATTTCTGGTCACATGATAATTAAAATCAATAGCCAAATTGATAATAAATATAAGAAAGAAATAAAGAATTATATTATACATTGATAATACAAAGTGGCCTATACACAGCCTTATACTACGAAGTGCATAGTTCAGATGACATGACAATGAAAACAAAGAGAAAAAACAGTAATATCATCAACCAGTAAAAATACATTTCATTGATTTATAGCAATCATTGGGCTATGATCAAAGCCCAATACTAGTAAATAACAGCTACACTGTAGCCACTCTGGTGATTGTTGGAAAGTAATAGTGGTTTACTTCTTCTTGAAAGAGATTGAAAAATAATTCCACCTTGTACCTCCTTAGGGGACAGGAGGAGATAACACAGGGACCAGGGGATTACCAGTACTGGCTTCCTTGTGGCCCGAGAGCCACAGATGATGCTCTTTCCATGCTGGATGCACACAAATGACAGCAGGCACTCCCGCAGACCAGGACAGCAGGATATAACACCGGGACCAGGGGATAACCAGTCCAGGCTTCCTTTGTGGCCTGAGATGTGCTGCAGACACTCTTTCCGTGCCCTGAGGTGCACAAAAGGCAGCAGGCTCTCCCACAGCGTGGGAAGTGTCATTGAGAAGCCCGGGTCAAGGGTGGGCCCATCTATGGCCATCCGCAGCCTACCGAGGCCGGGCCAGGCTCACCCTCTTAGCCCCATGCTAGCGGAACAGTGATCGTCATTAATGGCTGGAGTTGTGCAACTTTGTTGAACATTGGCAAGGTAATAGGAGGGCAAGTAAGTGGTCGTTGGGACTGTGGAACACGCAGGGGGTTCTAACCCTAGCACAAGCCTAGTTGACACAGCGCTTGGCCAGACCACACAGAATAGGGCTATGTCGACCACTACTCATGGTGCAGATTCAAGTGGCCCACTCGCTCCGAAGAAACAACGGAAAGCAAACAAAATAGTAATTCCAGTGAAAAAAGGGAAGGGCATTGCAGCCTTAGATACTAAGGTCGCAAAGACTTTGAATACTTGTGGGGGCCCTTGAAACAAAAAATTGTGGAAACAGTGACTGGTTTATTGAATAATTTTTTTGATGAATTTTCAAAAGTTCTGGACGACACAAGGGCAACGCTCGATAACATTGATAAAGCATTGTTTCTATTTAGCCAGCCCACGCAGAGCATAGCTCTCAACAACAAGGATGCCCAACAAGTAACTCCCCCTGTATTTTCTCCTGCAGCGACTCACACCGAGACCCAGATCCCTCAAGTAATTCCTGGTGTAACAGGGTTTGTGACACAGGCTACGATCTCAGGGCCAACTTTGCCTGGGCCGCTGGCTTCCTATAACAGCGAGCCGGATCAAAGGGGTCACCAAGGGGGTCACCAACTGCAATGTAGGCCAGTCAGTTGGGTCACCCTGTCTGCCCCAAATACCCAAGACCTACCAGTCATAGTCCTCCCACCAGCAAGCTGTCCTTATGCAGTGGTCCTGGCAGGTGTTCCAGGAATAAACAGTTTTAACGGCTGAGTCAACCATCCAGTTGATCAATAAAGTGACCCACTGGCTATGCAAATATGTTGGGTTCAATATTGCTGAGAAATAGGCGCATCTTGATGGCCAGGAGGATAGCATGGATTGGCAGAACCAAGAAAACATTCTCAGGAGGCAGTGTAATTGTCACGCTTAAGCACCCTAAATTGGTCCACACGATCCTATTCCCCTCCTTGCACTCATTTTCAATAGAATCAAGGGTTAAACCACTACTGCTGGGTTTCTTTTATAGACCACCATCTTGTCCTAAACTGTCCCAACGCTTTGTTGTGCATGAAGAAGGCTCTACCCTTTTTGGGGGACCCCTGACATTGAGAAATTCATTTGCACCGTCGAGGGACCTACATGAGATAGAATGACCAAAAGAAGGGAAGGGTATGGGTAGAGATACTGATATCTGGTTGAACCCCCTGGTGAACCATGTGTGAAGGAGGAGACCAACTCTGGATAATAACAGAAACCTCTTACGAGCGCAGGGATCAAAGTCAGCTGGGACTAGACAGAGTAGATAGTGCTACTATTGCCCCTCCCAATCCCAGGAGAAGTGTATTGTGGGGGATTTAAAAATAGTCTCATGGAACATGGCATGTTTAACCAGCAAGTTTTTGGATGAGCAGTGGCTCCATTACATTTGAGATTTCCATATAATAGGCATCCTGGAAACGTGGGAGCCAGCTAATTACTTCTTTGTAGAAGGTTATAAAAAAAAATTCTGCCTAGCTTTAAGGTGGAGTGCAGGGAGAGCATGGGGGCCTAATCATGTTTATAGACCTTAGGATTCACTGTAGGTGGAAGACCCTGTTGTGGGACTCGGATGTTACACAAGGACTCACATTCTCAAGCACACCTCACTGGTTAGGTTTAATTAACTTTTATTATGGGAAATCACATTCAAAGGGATCGGCTAGCCTCGATGAATTAAGTAGAAGGCTGTAGATGGCTGGAGCAAATGCAGGGTGAAGGTCTGGCACAATTCCAACTAATTTTAGCTGGAGACTTTAATTGCAATCTGCACTCTAATTTGAGGGTGACTCATCTTGACTGGTCAAGCTGCACATTAAGAGAGGGACCTTATATGAAACATACTCAGGAAAGGGGGATTTGAGTGTCCTCCTAAACACCTATGGTCTAACTCACACTCTGGACCTGATTGCTACTCACCCGGATACAGCTGTACCCCCGACTTACAAAGGTAGAGGCTGCTCATCATTTATCGACTTTATAGTCTCTTACATTGAGGAGGTATATATTTTTTAAAATATTAATATCAGTATTTTCAGCAACCATAATCAAGTGACCATGTCACTTGTTGTCCCTCGGTATCACCCAGCACCTCACAGAAAAATTGGGGGAACGCCCTCCGCAACTGACCAAGGCAGGCGGCTACGTTGGGCACAGGTTGATGCTGTTGCTTTTAATAATTCCCTTTTTAACACAGGCAAGCAGGAGATTCTGAAATGTCTACACCCAGAAGTGCAGGGGGATAAATCAGTTCAGGCATTCACTGATATCGCACAAGTAGTGGATGGTTTTCTATCAGTAACAGCATACTCCCCCAGTACGGACGCCCAAAGATGGTTTGACGAACAATGCTCTCGGGCCCTTAGACCTCTAAAGATGGCTCTTAAACAGTCACCGAGAGACAGGGATTAGGTGGTGGCCTCCCGTAAAATGTATTGGCAAGCCGTCAAGGGGCGGAAGCGCCAACTGCAACAGTAGGCTTAGCAGGAGTTAACAGAGACATCTTAGCTAAAGGACTCTGTCCGTTTCTGGAGGGTTATTCATAACCATTGTTTTAAAGATTTGAATAACCCAGGGCTAAGCAGCAACATTTTACCTGAGAAATGTCAGGCTCACTTCTAGGGACTATATAATCATTCCCACAGAGAGGAGCAACTACAGGCACCAACCCCTGAACAGAGAGTTGATCCCAATACCGACACTTTGGATGAGGTAAGACCAGGAATCGAGGGTCTCTCGTGGAACAAGGCGCCAGGACCAGATGGAATCCCGCCAGACCTCTTCCGATGCAACACAGAGGTATGGCCGTCTCTCCTAGTGAGGGTTTTAAATATGGCAGTAGCATCGGTAATGCCAGTATCATTGTCTACTGCCACCATTGTACCGATTTTTAAGAAGGGAGATAGGAACAGTTCACATTGCTATCACCCAATATCCCTTATTGATGTGACAGTGAAGGTTCTGTGGCGAGTGGTAGTAAACAGGTTGTCAGATTGGGCAGTGGCTAATCACATAATAACGGATGGACAATATGGGTTCCGAACTGGTACATCCATTGCAGATCAATGCCTCAACCTTTATCTTGTTACTGCTAAATACAAAATAGCCAAATCAGGGACGTTGTATCTAGCTTTTATGGACCTCACTGTGGCTTTTGATCGAATGAACCGCTGAAAACTCTGGAAACGTATTGGAAAACTCGGGGTGGACGCAGCAATAACTAGCACCCTAATGGCCCAACACTAGAACACTACTGCAGTAGTTAGATACACACAGGTGAGGAAAACCACAGATCATTTTACCTGCTCTAGTGAGGTCAGACAGGGTTGTATTTTAGCACCCTTTCTGTTTACACTATATATTAATGGTCTTGATTCTGCCCTGATGGCCTAACAAGCAGACACCTCGAGGATAGGCACAGGATTGTCCCTGTTCTACTTTATCAGGATGACGCAGTACGCCTTGCACGTACCTCAAAGGGCCTGAAGATTTTACTAGATGGTTGGGGACTTTTATGAACAAGATGTACTTGTCCCCTAACTTAACTAAATCCTATATAATGGAAATCTAGAAGAAGTGCAGGAAGCCCAACACTTACACAGTATGTATACATACTCTAGGGAAAGTACCTGCTTTTTCATATTTAGGTATTTTATTAAATGAAAAATGTAGTTTTAAACATTTACTAGAGGAGAAGTGCCTTGGTTTGACAAGGTCCACCGGAGCAATTGCAAATTTGCTCATAGATTAGGTAACTGGTCACCTGCAATGATATTAAAGTTATATAACTTCTTTTGCAGCTCGAAAGATTTACATAGTAGCACAAGGTTTGGGGATTTAAGGTGGCTAATAAATTCCAAACCGAAGTAGATACTTTAGGCGCTTTCTGAAAGTCCCTCATAGCACCCATGCGTACATTGTTCATGTGGAATTGGGGTCCAAGTACATCTCTGATATGGTGGCTGTGAAACCCCTACTGTGTTGGGGGATGATCTGGTCCAACGTCGAGGCAGACTTTAATAGGCTGGAAATCCAGGACTGTCTTTTCCTCTATCATGCAGTGAAAATCCAGTGGTTAAAATATGTAAAAGACACCCTCAACACATTAGGATGAATAGATCTGATCACAAATCTTGATAAAGTGAGATCACAGGAAAAAGCGCCTATAAAAGATCTGTTTTTTAAACATGTCATTGCACAACTTGAAGAAGAAAGGGTGCTCAAAAAACCCACGGTGAGAAAACACATTTTAGTAAAGTCAACACAGGGTATGGAACCCTATTAATCCCTTATAACCAGTGCACGTGATAAATTTTTGATTACAAGTTTTAGGCTGAACTTATTTCGTCACCTACTGGCTGTACCCCCTGGCTTTACGGTACACACAGAACAGAGAGGACCCTGTGGCTGTGATGATAGGTCTCTGCAGGGCACCTTTCATTTTGTTCACCTCTGTCCGCACTACTCACACCAGAGAAGAGTGTTCCTTAGGGGACTTTTAAGAAAGCTTTTATTCTGACAGGCACGCGCAGACTTACTGTTTTTCCAACTGTCATTAGATGTTTTAACAGTTTATTGAGTCTCTAACTTTTTAAGATCTGCTTTAAATTTAATAATCACTAGGGGTGTCTGAAGGCCATAAGAGTTTTTGCCAATTTTACACTGTGTGATGTGGCTATAAAACTCTTGAACAGTGGGTTACGTCTTAGGACCAGGCTCAGTTTTTTACATGTTAAATAAATGCAAATTGAGGATTTTACTGTTGATATTCTTTTTCAATCTGAAGTTAAGGCTGCTTGCTGTATCACGAATTTAAGAGAACAAGGGGGATAACAAAATTTTATGGATCTTGTGCTGCTTTAAAGTACACTTGGCTGTTTTTATGAGAAATGTTCATATTTGATGTATATGTAGCTTAAAGATGTCTCTTTTATGGTCATATTTTTATATGATGAATAAAGATTAATATTATTATTATTGTACCTCCTCATCTACACATTTCAGCTCAAAACTGGTAAATTGTATTATGTGCATATGTTCAAATAAGAAATTTAAAGTTAAAAAAGTTGACTGGTTTCCTCTTGCATTTGGATCATTAATACTGAAAACATGCAATGTTTATGTTTGTTATATAATAGATTTGCCAACCGTTAACACAATGCCTACAATATATTATCTGCAAAATAAAGAAATTGCACAGGAAAGGAGAGAGACAAAAATAAAATGAATAAGTAGAAGGAGAACATCTACAGACAAAGAACAATAATGGTAAAACTGTTTATACACACCCTGAAATCAATAGCAAAAATGTTAGTAGAAAACTGTTGCCAAACAGAACAAAAATAACAGTCAGACAATCCACCAACAGAAATAATGCCAAGTGTGAACAAAATTACATATTGTTTCTGTGTAAGTTTATCCATATTTGTCCTTATGAAAGGAAGTGTTTGGAGCAGATTTGTAAGGACACAGATGTATAATGCTTTGCAAAGCATTATGGAAGTTGTGTACTTACATATCTACTCCACACACTTTCTTTCATAAAGAGAAAGATGGATAAAATTACACAGAAACAATATCTTCATAAGCATTTCACATGAAAAGAAAACTATTTTTTTATCATGAATCTCATCAAAGCCCTAGACTGTTGAATTTCCACCTATAAAATACAAAACTTAACAGGACTAGACTTAAGCAAAATTTTCCAAGGAAATTAGAGACAGAAGTCAAGTACAGAACTATACTTTCATGTGGAGACTTAACACAAACTCAATATTGCTGTACTTTCAGTCGCACATGAAGGACGTTGTTATGAAGTATGAAGTGTAGCAGGGAAATAAACAGAAAAAATGAGAAACAAAACACTCCATCTACTGATGGTTTACAGGAAGAAAAACAAGGAAATCCAATATATTAATTGAATTGCACTTTTATGTGCAATACTAAAGATACATACATTCAGACGTTAAGGATGTTTCTGATGCCATTTAAACATTAACCAATACTTTAAAAAATTAAAACGCTACAAGCCCTAGACGTCCGCCCATTCTGGAGTATCACTAAACTACAAGGACATTCTTTAGGTTGCCTTAGAAGTTACTGCTACCACATTGACACCCTTGGGTATAATGCGCTTTACAATTATCAAAATACAGAAACTAGTGCAGCAGCACATTCTATCACTTCAAAATGCTCTCCAGACATCATTCATCAATAAGATAACTTCTGCAATCATTGTATTTTGTGAAACACCGTCTTGCACTTAGAACAACTCAATTCTGCTCTACCTCACTCTAACCCTGTGGAGGTCAACAGGATTATAGATTCATACAATGTAAATACCTTTATACACTCTCTGATACCGATAACTGTCCAGAGGTTGTCGTCACTCCTAATGAAGCTGAAAATCCATTAATGGACTTCCTTGGGCTTCCTTGGGCTTCACGCTGTCTCCTCGCCCTCCCCCCTCCCTGCCGCTGCTCCCCTGCGGCCCCCGCCCCCCCTTCTTCCGTGTACCCGATCTCCTCCCCACCCCACCCCGCTCCCGCCTCCCAGCTGCTCCTCCCTCCCTCCAGGTAACTTAAGTGGTGGTAGCGCGACGGGGAGCTGTGACCTGACCTGACTCTGGTCGGTGACGGTCGCTCCACCCGCCGCGCGCCTCCCCGGAAGTGTGCCCGGTCTCCCATCCTGCCTGTCCCTGCTCGCTTTCAGTGCTTGTTCTGTCCCTGAGCTTGTTTCCTGTTTCTTGTTCTTCCTTGGGCTTCCTTGGGCTTCACGCCGTCTCCTTGCCCTCCCCGTTCCCTGCCGCTGCTCCCCTGCGCCCCCGCCCCCCCTTCTGCCGTGTACCCAATCCCCTCCCTGCGCCACCCCGCTCCCGCCTCCCAGCTGCTCCTCCCTCCCTCCAGGTAACTTAAGTGGTGGTAGCACGATGGGGAGCTGTGACCTGACCTGACTCTGGTTGGTGACGGTCCCTCCACCGGCCGCGCGCCTCCCCATGAGTGTGCCCGGTCTCCCTACCTGCCTGTCCCTGCTCGCTTCCAGTGCTTGTTCTGTCCCTGAGCTTGTTTCTTGTTTCTTGTTCTTCCTTGGGCTTCCTTGGGCTTCACGCCGTCTCCTCGCCCTCCCTGCTCCCTGCCACTGCTCCCCTGCGGCCCCCGCCACCCCTTCTGCTGTTTACCCGATCCCCTTCCCGCGCAACCCCGCTCCCGCCTCCCAGCTGCTCCTCCCTCCCTCCAGGTAACTTAAGTGGTGGTAACGCGACAGGGAGCTGTGACCTGACCTGACTCTGGTCGGTGACGGTCGCTCCACCCGCCGCATGCCTCCCCGTGAGTGTGCCCGGTCTCCCTACCTGCCTGTCCCTGCTCGCTTCCAGTGCTTGTTCTGTCCCTGAGCTTGTTTCTTGTTCTTCCTTGGGCTTCCTTGGGCTTCACGCCGTCTTCTCGCCCTCCCCGCTCCCTGCCACTGCTCCCCTTGCGGCCCGCCCCCCCCTTCTGCCCTGTACCCGATCCCCTCCCCGCGCCACCCCGCTCCCACCTCCCAGCCGCTCCTCCCTCCCACTCCGCCCCTCCCACTGCTCCATTTATGGCAGAGTCCGCATGCACACGCAGCGTTCACGCGCCGAAGGCGCGCCAAAGGCAAGCCTGTCTGCGCCCGTCCGCACCTGGACCGCGCCCAGCACCATACCCCCTGGCCCCCGCAGATTCCATCCCTCCCGCCGGACGTACGACGCCGCCATCCTCAACGCACTCAACACCGGCCGGATCCCTGACTGCCACCGAGCCATCCCAGGATGCACCCACGGACCCTTCACCTGCCAATCCTGTAAGTTCTCCTGCATCAGGACTTGCATCGCACCCGCCAAGCCGAGCACCAACAGCAACCACCTGAAGTGCATCCTGCTCAGCACCCGCTCCGTCCACAGACACGCCGTGGAACTATGGAACCTGCTCGACACCACAGCTCCAAACGTCGCCTTCCTCACTGAAACATGGATGAACGCCTCCTCAGCGCCCAACATCGCCATCGCCATCCCGGACGGATACAAGATCACCCGGAGGGACCGCGTTAACCAGACAGGAGGAGGCATCGCCATCGTCCACAAGAACACCATCCGCATCACGACCAACTCCGACGACACCCTCACAGCCGCCGAACATCATCAATTCCAGATACACACCGACCCCAAGACCACACTCAGAGGCACCCTCATCTACAGACCCCCAGGACCCTGCACACAATTCAGCGAAGACATCGCCGACTTCGTCAGCCCACACGCCCTCGCCTCCGCTGACTACATCCTCCTAGGGGACCTCAACTTCCACCTGGAGAACAACAATGACAACAACACCACCACCCTGCTGGACAACCTCGCCAACCTCGGACTCAAGCAACTGGTGAACACCCCCACCCACTACGCCGGACACACTCTTGACCCAGTCTTCTCCTCCAGCAAGTACATCTCCTTCAGCCACTCCAACGGACTCCACTGGACAGACCACAGTTGCGTCCACTTCAGCTACAGAAGGACCACGACTCACCACCACCCACAACAGGCTCCCCGCAGGAGCTGGAACAAGATCACCACTGACCAGCTCACCACATCACTGAACCAGAACCCGCCCGCCAGATCAACGGACCCCGACCAAGCAGCCAACAACCTCACACAGTAGATCACCAACTACGTGGACGACCTTGTACCCCTGAAAAACCACCCCAACAGGCCCGGAAGCAAGAAAGCCCCCTGGTTCAACGACGACCTCAAGAACTCCAAGAAGAACTGCCGGACCCTCGAGAAAGCCTGGCGAAAAAACCTGACTACAGACAACATGACCGCCCTCAAGCACGCCACCCGCAAACACCACCAGCTGATCCACATCACCAAGAAGTCAGCATTCAAAGATCGACTAGACAACAATGCACACAACAGCAAGGAACTCTTCAGCATCGTCAAAGAGCTCTCCAACCCCAGCGCCGGAATCAACTGCATCACTCCCTCACAAGACCTCTGCGACTCACTCGCCTCGTTCTTCCACAGCAAGATCGCAGACATACACAACAGCTTCGGCGAACAGACCATGCACCCAATCACAGAACCAACGCCCCCCCCACCACCACCACCATCCGCGCCTGGACCCCGGTCAGCACCGAAGACACCATCCGCATGATGAACACCATCCACTCCGAATCGCCAACCGACCCCTGCCCCACCACGTCTTCAACAAGGCCTGACTCCGTCATCTAACCCCAACTCCGAGACATCATCAACTGCTCCTTCAACACCGCCACCTTCCCGGAGAGCTGGAAGCACGCCAAACTCAGCGCCCTCCTGAAGAAACCATCAGCAGACCCCACCAATTCCTCAAGAACTACCCCCCATCTCGCTCCTCCCATTTCCCGCCAAAGTCATCGAGAAGAACGTCAACAGACAGCTTGCCGCCTTCCTCGAGATGAACGGATCCCTCGACCACTCACTATCCGGCTTCCGAGCCAACCATAGCACCGAGACCGCCCTCATCGCAGCCACTGACGACATCCAAACCCTGCTCGACAACGGGGAAACAGCGGCACTCATCCTCCTGAACCTCTCCGCAGCGTTCAGCACCGCCTGCCACCGCACCCTAGTGCAGCGCCTCAGTAGCGTCGGAATCCAAGAGAAGGCACTGGAGTGGAGGGTCCGCTTCGCCCCGTTCAGATCCAAGGCCACCGAAGTCATCTGCGGCGTACCACAAGGATCATCACTCAGCCCCTCCCTCTTCAACGTCTACATGAGCCCCCTCGCAGCCATCGCACACCAACACAACCTCAACATCATCTCCTACGCCGACGACACCCAGCTGATCCTCTCCCTCACCAACGACCCAGCCACCGCCAGAACCAACCTACACGAAGGGATAAAAGACGTAGCCGAGTGGATGAAGAACAGCCGCATGAAACTGAACTCAGACAAGACGGAAGTCCTCATCCTTGGATCATCACCCTCTGCCTGGGATGGCTCCTGCTGGCCCCCCGCCCTGGGCAGCGCACCCAAATCAACGGACCACGCACTCAACCTAGGCTTCATTCTGGACTCCTCCCTCCTGATGACCAGACAAGTCAACGCCGTCTCATCATCGTGTTTCAACATCCTTCGCATGCTCCAAAAGATCTTCCGATGGATCCCCACCGAAACCAGGAAGACGGTCACCCAGGCACTCGTCACCAGCCGACTGGACTACGGAAACACCCTCTACACCGGAACCACAGTCAAACTACAGAAAAGACTCCAAAGCATCCAGAACGCCTCCGCACGACTCATCCTTGACATCCCCCGACACAGCCACATCTCCGGATACCTGAGAGACCTGCACTGGCTCCCCGTTAGCAAGAGAAGCACGTTCCGTCTCCTCACCCACGCACACAAGACCCTCCACGACCTGGGCCCCAGGTACCTCAACAACCGCATGACCTTCTACACACCCACCCGCCAGCTACGATCGACCAGCCACGCCCTCGCCGCCATTCCACGCATTCGAAGAGCCACCATGGGGGGAAGATCCTTCTCCTACCTGGCAGCCAAGATTTGGAACTCCCTCCCCAGCCACCTCCGTCTTACCCAAGACCACCTCTCCTTCAGGAAGCAACTCAAGACCTGGTTGTTCGAGCATTAGCGGACCCCCCTCCCCCAAGCGCCTTGAGACCCTCCGGGTGAGTAGCGCGCTATACAAATTTCTTGATTGATTGATTGATTGGTTGAATATTTATTGAATGGATACTATGCAATATCAATACAACATTTCCCAAATAGCAAATCAAATTGGCATTTGTTGCTTCATACCACATAAAAAAAACAAGTTAAAATGCTTGATCTCCTTGACAACACTTAAAATGAAGAAAGAATTGCATGGAGAAATCCAACTTTCTTTTTATTTGTAGGAAAAAGATACAATATCTGCAAAAGTCAGCTGAGCTGTAATCTCTGCTTTTGGAAACTATAACATAACATCTTGCCTTCACCCACTTGGGATTCATCACAATTTGGAAATGTATCCAATACCATCAGAATTACTCCAACTCAACTCATATGAAAGCATTTTAATCAAAACAGTTCATCTTTTTCAAACTATTGTTAGAATGCAACTAAAATCAGAAACTTTCAACCACATTAATTAGTAGACTCACTGAAAGCAAAAATTGCTTTCGTCTATTGGATCTCAACAAAAACATAACCACTCCTGGGATACACACAACATAGAGGAACCTTTACTGGTTTTAGCCAATTGAATACCTACAAAAGAGAAAAAAGTTTGGCAAGAACTAATGAATTAATAAGCATCAACAAAGTACAAAAACCTATATATCACCTTCAAGAAAACAACATATATTATAACGATTTGAACATTGATGACATTATCTCATCTAAATACTTATCATTTGCAAACGAAAATCATACCTGAAAATTTCAGCACATTAATATGAAAGAATATGAACAAAGATATCACCATTACAGTATACACCCAATACACTTAAAAGACAGGATGGGTGATGCTTTAGAACGTTGCTAGATAAGGGAAACTAGAGGAGATGCATTAAGTGTGTGGTAAAAAATTCTGGAAGCATTATGTTATCAAAATTTACTCTCCATAGGGAAACATGAACATTATGATGGATGTTGAGTACAAAGGTCCTAATCTGAGCAGTAAGCAAGAAGATTATATTCAGAAGATCCATGCTATTGTCAGGACATTCTGTTGTAATTTATGTCTTCCTGCTGCTCAGCTAGAACGTGTGTGATGTGGAATGTTGGATGGATGGAATGTGAGTTGTCTGTGTTGGTCAGTTGGGTAAGGGCTGAGCAGCAGGAGAGCTGCTCCTGATGGGGTTTTCCTATTAACATCTTGAAATAATCTAAATAAAATAATCTACGTAATCTACATCAGAGATCAATCTTCTTTTTGATTACAACACATTCTCTACTTCTTCACACGTCTATATGAAAGAGAACTTTAGTCTCTTCTTATGCAGTTGCACAAACTGGAGCTGCTGGAGCTGCTTTACTAATATGACCACACAAGATTTTGTTGAAAAGGTGCATGACAAAGATCAGAATCTAGAATGTAACTTGATCAACATTATGGCATGTCAGCAAGGGGTAAACGAATATTAGTTTTGAAGACATTAAAAGTTGCAGTGTATGCTCAGAAATTTAGGACCACCCATGTAGTTATTGTTTTAAGCTATAATGAGTATCTATGAGATGGATTTGTATCAATTTTTGCTTCAAGCAAATGCAAATATTTCAGGCATTAACTGTAAAACACCCACTGAATTATGTTTATTGGACATTGCCAATGTTAGCTGATATTTTAACCATAATTTTCAAACTATGGGTCAGTATTTAAACACCAAGATGAAAATTCTCATTGGAGAGTTAATTGATTTATTTTGGAGAAAAGAGTGTCAAGTAAGAGGTCCACCACAAATTCATATGGTTTTACTGATTTATTTGTAGAAACTGTCATGTTCTGGTTGGCTGAGGTGAGGCCCTCGCCAGGCAGAACCTACCACACCCGTCAGGGGTGGTTGATTACTCTCACTGTATGACCTGCGCTCACCCTTAGGTAGCTTGGCACTGAGTAGTTAGGCTAATCACAAACGCAAGGTGTGAAGGATTCGCACAGCACTCTCACACAATAAATATACTGAGCTTCGGGAAAAGAGACTCCATACGTAGTGTATGTGAATAAAGTTTGGATTCAACACATACTTTAACTAACATAACATGAACAATGTGTATTGTTCAACAAAAATCACATTCAGAAATATAACTAGCAATACTAGGACAAACAATGTTAAAATGACATCAGTAATAGGCACACTTGGGAAAGATCCCATTTTATCCCCCAGCACCATTATGTGGTGTGAAATGTTGTCAGAATGAGACAAAAACTGGCAATTATTATAATACAATGCCACACAGTTATAGGATGCACTCCAAATCACAGTGATACCAGAAATGTGTACACACAGATAATTACAGCACCATGGCCCATGGCCACAAGGGTAAAAACCAATGTGTTTTGGGGGTGTGGCTTGACCAGTGAAGAAGGCGTCGTGCCTTGATCGCGCTCCGACCAGCCCCGCATTATCCTTTCAATTGATCCTGCCTATCCGACCTAGCGTTGCTATAAACACAGACTGAGTTCCACCAGAAAGCTGGATCATCCTCCCGAGCGAGTCCCCAAGCGGTGGAAGGTGCAGCGGCGAAGATAAGAGCGCTGAGTGCGGCCGCGGCCTCAGGGGGAGGACTCTCCTGATTTGACCGGGCGGAGATGGGGACCGGGAGACGGAGCGGCTGGCGGGCGGGCCGCAAGTCTGTCGGTGTCCCCCGCGACTATCTGGCGAGCGTCGGTGGCCAAATCGGGCCACAGAGGTAGGAGCTCTTGGCGGTTGCTGCGGTGGTGAGCCGACGGCCATATTGTGCGGCCCTGGGGTCTGACATCTGCAGCTAGGAGAGGGTTGTTGTGGCGCCCGGGACCCACATGCTACTGATTGTGGCGTCTGCGTTGACTGTTGCTCCCCTGTGTCATCTGATCTCCTCCACCGTCTACCAGCAGTGATACTCTGCCGCGGGGGGGGGGGTCAGTGCCCCGGTGTGGAGCATAACCGGAGGGCCCGCCTGGATCCGAATCAGGCCTCAGGAGCTGTTTGGACGAGGCAGAGTGGTGTCTGGGGCCTGTCCAGGGACTGAGTTTGGCACAGGCGCTGTCCCCCTGGTGAGGCATTGGTCGTCGGGCGGCTGCTGAGATTCATCACTGCTAGGGGTGTGGACCACCATTTTGGGTCGCTGCTGCAGCGCAGAAGGTGCGACTGCTGGTCCCAGGTGCGGGTGAGACTCCCAGTGATACTAGGGAAGGTGCAGGACCCTGGAGTGGACGTAGTGCCAGGGATCTTGCACAGGAGTGGGACGACTGGATACATGTTGCCCCCTCGCTCTCCTCCCCTCCCCCCTCCAGTTCTCTACTCGTTATGGGACGGTGCCTGGTGTGGGTTTGTCGGTCCGGTTGGGCCGCAAGGAGGAGGGGGGTGTGAGACCTTCCTGGAAGTGGACCACGCGGCGGCGAACTTGGACCACGCTTGTTCATTGAAGTGACTCGCATCTGATGCCCTTGGGTGCCTGTGTGGAACGCCTTGTTGATAGACATGACGCAAGAAAAGGGCAGTGGGCGCAATCGACAAGTTTACTGGGGCGGGAGCGGCGGCCGGGACTGCGGGACAGGAGGGGCAAGTGCCAGATAATGCAACACTCCTGGCGGCCATTACCCAATCCAGGGATATGCTCAGCACAAAAATTGGGGCAGTCGGCTCCGATGTCATGCTGCTGCGACAAGATATGCACCACGCAGTGGCGCACATTACGGAGGCTGCGGATCGCATCGCATCTACGGGGTCGAAGATGATGTCACTACCCTGAAGAAGAAGGTTGTAGCCATGCAAACAATCCAAAAGGACTGGCGGTGCACGTGGAGGATGCCGAGGGACGTGCCTGGTACAATAACATCCGCTTTGTAGGATTCCCAGAGGGCTGGGAGGAGGACAGAGTGGAGCGCTTCCTGACACAGTGGCTGGAGGACTGGCTCCCCCGATGTACTCTCCCGCTGCTTTGTGATGGAACTGGCATATAGGGCACTTATGCAGAAGCCCCCGCAAGGGGCTCGCCCACGACCAATCATAGCAAAACTCCTAAATTACTTGGACCGCGACATTATCTTGAAGCAGGCCCAAGTCAAGAAACCCCCTATTTATAACAATGCATGCATCCTTAAATTCCCGGATTACAGCCGACGGTTGCAGCGGCAATCATTTTTTGCGGCGAAGGCCCGCCTCCGGGACCTCAAGCTCCCATATGCCCTGTTGTTTCCAGCCCACATGAGAGTGGTGTACAGCTCTCGTACACACTTCTTTGATACCCCGGAGGAGGTTTTCAAATGGACAGATGAGACAGTGCTGGTGCGAATCCATACACCACCTGGTAGGGAATCATATTTATCATCGAGTGAGGTGGCCCGGAGGGGACCCCGGGGCCAGCTGAGGGGAGGCAGGAGGTCAAGGTCCAGGCATCGTTCTCAATCCAGCATAGCCCTCTCGCGGGGAAGGGCTCCGCTTCTGAAAGACAGGCCTCGGCGGACTGATCCTTGGGTCTGTTTGGGGCTGTGGGTCCTTTGTCTGTGAACTAATTGCCGGATAGGCTTGGAATCCGGGCTGGTATTTCTGCTACACAGTTGCTGGTGTGGGGAATGGCCTGCGGGGCATGGGTTGTCAGTTGGGGATCCATTGGGCGGTATGGTTCCTGTCCCCCGGTTGGGGATTTGGCTCCTATCCGAACGCGACAGATACTTCAGTGTTTGTGAGGTATGGGGAGGGGGGCTGTTATTCGGGTAAGGGGTTGTTATTGTTTTTCGGTTGTGAGTCCACAATGGGTTCTCACATGATAGCACACACACCGTAGAGCGTCCATATCTGTCAAGGTCATAAATGCTTATCGGGATGTCAGATAAAGCGGGTGACCCCTGGTGCCCTGCGCATTGTTAGCTGGAAAGTTTGCGGGACTCTTGACAAGATTAGCTGTGGGGCCATACTTCAACAGGCCAAGCGAGCAGGGACCGACGTGCTCCTGCTACAGGAGACACACTTAATGGACACTAAGGCCCTGTGTCTGCAGAGATACGGGTTCCAGCACATTTTCCATGCAGGCTTCACGCGGGGTTCGTGGGGAGTGGCGATATTGATTCACTGCAGGCTCCCATATATTCATGAGAAGCACTGTTCAGACACACAGGGGCGCTACATTTTTATTTGGGGCAAAGTTGGGGAGGACACTCTGATGCTGGGCAGCGTTTATGGTCCCCCGCCATTGCAATGGAACTCAGTGGAGCTGCTTCTAAACATCTGGACGGAAATACTAGACACGCTCTCAGTCGTGGGCGGGGACTGGAATGACATCATAGAACGGAGTCGGGATGGATGGAGAAGTTGGGGTGTTGTAGAGAATGGCCCTCCCACAAAAATACACTCCCTAGTGACGGGACTCGATTGGGTAGACATCTGGAGGTACATACATGGATCCCACCGAATATACAGATATCTCGCCACTACACCTGATTCATTCTCGAGACTCGACTACCTTTTCATCCCCAGGGTGATAGTGCACAGGGTGGCGTTGGCTGATATTTTGCCCAGGGGCTGGTCGAATCATTCACCGGTGGCCCTTTCACTTCAGATAGGTCTGGGGCGGCAACCACTAAGATGGCGCATGTTGGTGTGGCATCTGCAGAAAGAGGACTACAGGGATCATGTGAACGAAGCTGTTGATCACTATCTGACAGTCAGTGTAGGGTCCGTTTCTTCGACCGCGGTACTGTGGGAAGCACTAAAACCCACTCTGAGAGGGGTGGATATTTCCTGGTGTGTTGTGGCGCATAGGGAGCACAAGAAGGTACTGTTGCATGTAGAGGCTGAAGTGGAGGCGCTGGAACATAGGAGCCGGGAGGCGGAGGGCGGCCTAGTCAGACGGCAACTAATATTGGCTCAGCAAAACTATGCAGCCCTACTGATGGACGAGGGCCCCCAGGCTTGGCTGGCAACCCACAGTAGGGTGTATCAATGGGGGGACAAATCCAGCAAGATGCTGCATTGACTATACAAGGGTGCCTTTCATTCCCAGGCCATACTGAGAGTCCTAAGCTCGGCCGGTGTGCCGCTTATTGAGCCACTAGCTTTTGCAGAAAGCTTTGCTACCTACTATGAGGACCTCTACGCACCAAAAGAATGCATTACAGCCGCCATTATAGCTAAATTTATAGACGATTTACCACCTAAAGCTGTTTCTGAGGAGGTGCTGGACCGACTATATTGGCCGCTGACAGATGAGGAGTTGGGCACTGCTCTGGGGGAACTGAATCCTGGGAAGGCTCCGGGTTAGAACGGATTCCCCAGCGAGTTTTAAAAAAAAATGTTTGTACAGCTGGCCCCACACTTTAGACTGGTGGTGGAGGAGGCCCGGGAGCGCGGCTCGCTTCCTCCAGACTGGAGGCACGCTGAGGTAGTGGTGTTTCTCAAACCTGGCAGACCTCCGGAGCAGCATGCATCGTACCGTCCCATATCACTTCTGAACGTGGAGGCGAAGGTCTTGGCCAAGGCATTGGCCAACCGGCTTCTACCATATATTTCCACTCTGGTGCACCGCGACCAGGCTGGGTTTATGCCCCAGAGGGCGACCCGTCATAATATCAGGCACGCATATGTGGCAGTGGCGGCCAGCGGGCAGCTGGGGGAACCGGTGGCACTCTTGTTGGCCGACATGGATAGGGCCTTTGACTCCCTGAGCTGGGTGTATCTCTTTGCCTTATTGCAGAGACTCAATTTCAGCCCGAGATTTCTAGCTTCTCTGATGCTTGATGACGTCTGTGCGGGTGGCGGGAGTGCTCTCTAGACCATTTTCTATTCAGCGGGGAACGCGGCAGGGCTGCCCCCTTTCCCTGTATCTATTTGCGCTCACCATGGAGCTGCTGTTGGCCTGGGTGCATATTGATGCCCAGCTTCGGGGATTTAAGTCGGCGCTGGGCCTCTCGGATAGAATAGCACTGTACGCGGAGGACGTTCTGTTCTATCTTATGGCTCTAGAGAAGTCTGGGCCGCTGCTGATGCGTATACTACAGATCTTTGAGGAACCTCTGGACTGTATATCAACCCACGTAAATCTACTCTGTGGGCCCTGGGGGTTTGAAAGAGATTAGGAGCATGAGCAATATCGGTTCAACTGGCGGTGGGGGGGGACTGAAATATTTGGGTATCTTCCTGTCCGATGTGCCGGCAGTGTCTTGGGAACGCAATCTGACCCCGGTGTGGGACCGTACCCAGGAAGATCTTAAGGTGTGGTCCTGCTTACCCCTGTCCTTATATGGCAGGTTGGTGATTTTTAAGATGGTGGCGCTGCCCCAGCTCCTTTACCAATTACTAAACCATCCATACCAAATCCCACCGATGGTTTCAGCAAGCAAATGCAGCGCTGGGTCAGTTTCTGTTGGAAGGGGGAAAGGTGAGGATGGCCTTGCGAACATGCTTCCTGTCTACCTACTGTGGGGGTCTCGCATCATCAGATGTCCTCTTATACTATCAAGTTTCGCACTTACTTGTCCTCAATTAGTGGTGGTATGGTGACAGAGGAGACTCGGCATATGCTGTTGAGCGGCAGCTCATGGGATACCATTCTCTACATACGATGCTATACTCCGCACCACTTCGGAGGCTGTTGCCGTCGGCCACACGGGTGGTATTATTGATCTGGAGGCAGGCTCTGCACCGGATGGGGTGGTGGAATACCTTGACCTGTGAGACACCCCTTTGGGATAACGGGTGCTTACCTCAACTGGCAGCACTGCAGGGCTTCTGTGGATGGGAGTCAATAGGCATCTCGGTTTTGGGGGATGTTATGAGGGACCTGACGCTTAAATCATTCCAGGACCTACAAGAAGAGTATGCAGGATCCCAGTTTTACCGCTACTTACAATTTAGGCACGCCCTCGCTCCTAGCTTGGAGGTCCTGGAGTCTCTACCCCACTTTAGCCCCATAGAAGCGAAGGTCTTCATGGGGAACCTCCTAGATCGCAAGATCACCCGAATATACCAGACATTAGTCATTCACTGCTCCCCTACCTACAGAGGATTAGGAATGCTTGGGAGGCAGACGTCGGTAAATTGGAGGAGGAGGACTATACGGAGGCCCTAGCGGCCCGCAAGGGGTGGCGATAGCAATGCGCCTCCGGCTAGTGCAATTTAAGTACTTACACAGGGTGTACTTCACCAGAGAGCACCTGTGGAGGGCGGGAATGATCGCCTCTCCCGAGTGCCTTTGTTGTCATCGGGAAGATTGTACACTTATACACATGGTCTGGGGCTGCCTCTCACTAAATCGCTTTTGGAGAGGGATATACTCCTGCCTCTCTGAGGTGTTGGGTTGGGAGCTCCCCCGCACGCCGCGTTTGGCCCTGTTACATGTTATGGCGGGAGAGGGGGGTAATATTTACAAACATCACCTTTTACAACTAGGCCTCACATTAGCGAAAAGAGATATCGCCAGGGCCTGAAAGGCACCTAGGGCCCCATTGGTGGTTGCATGGAAAAATGGGCTAGATTTTAATGGGGCTAGAACAAACCATTTTCCTTGCCAGGGGTTGCCCACGCAAACATTATAAGATATGGAAGCAGTGGGCAGACTATCGGGGTCTAGAATTGGACCCGCTACAGGCATAGAGGCACACTTGCCGGACTGATTCATGTGCTTTTTCTTGGGTGGTGGTGGCGGGGGCAGGGCGGCTCGGAGGGACCAGGATCCCCGGTGTGATGTTACGTGATGGACAGGTTTATGTGGCATGGGCGCAATCTGGGGCGGGGGAGTTGGGGGGGGATTTGTTATGATGTGGTTCGCTAATATCTATAAAAGTCAAAGTCATTGTCATTGTTAATTTGAAGTATGCAGTTGTCTCTGGTGTGCAGAGCCCTGCAATTTATGTGAAACTAGACAAATAAAATGTGTTTTAATACAAAAACATAGTATTCTTTTGGCAAGGAATCAACGTGTAAAGCAACATCACAGTGTGGTGTATATATTCACAGGCAATCAATCCCACACACTCACTCAGCACAGATACGTGGTGCCATGGATATCAGGCAAGTCTGCATGGAAAGCACTTGTGCACACATGCACACAGCGCTGTGAAGCAATGCAACGGATGTCTGGCAGGTCAGTTGATAATGCACTTGCAGACTCTGTGCCCAAAGACCTCCTCCGCCATTCAACTCATCTCGCCTACCCTACACGTACAAGCAGGAAAAAATAAAACCTTCCACCCTAAACCATGGCCAATCATGGCTCAAATCACACTTAGTCAGTGTCTCAGGGGAGAAGGGGGTGTAGGTAACAGGGCTGATTAGGCATCAGTCTACAAAAGGAGGTTTGGTCTTTACTCGAGAAGTTCACCCACTGGTATGGAGAGCAGAAGCAGGCTTAGGATGATAGTCGTTCAATCGAAGGCCCAGTTCTGCAAAGCACAATGGAGGGGTCATGCAATCTACAACACAAAATCATTGGGGCCAAATGAGGAGAGGTCAATTGGTCTGCCGCACTGAGGGCACAAGAGGAACAGTTGATGAATGGGGGATAAAGCAGGGGAGGCCCTTGAAAAAGATCACAGTAGCACTGAGGAAATCGGGCACCCCAGAACACAAATCTGCTCCTCCACCCCTCCACTGGAAATGAGGCACAACGTTTGGTGCACAATGATTCGAGTCGCACTAGACAGTTCCGGTCACACACAACAAAGAGTTGCAAATTCCGTACCTTCCCGGAAATGACGCACAGCATCTGGTGCACATAGATCTGTGTTGTACCAGGCAATTCCAGTCACATACAACAAAGGGTTGAAAATCCTGCATCTCCCTGGAAATGAGCCACAACGTCTGGTTGCAAGGATATCTGCTCATACACAGAACTGTGCACAGAGTCCTAGGACATTAGTGAATTGTGGTGTACCAGAAACTCACCTCAGTACCTAGAACCCCCAACCAGCTAGCAATCAGTGTCACATTAGCTCTTTGTCCAATAGCAAAGAAACGAAAGATAAGACAACCTATAACATGCTACTTAGGACCATCTCAGGAATGGTGGGAAGTGAGAACACTCTTTTGTTATTCTCTCAAACCAGTCCACAAAAGGAGTAAAAAAGAGACACAGTAAGGTTAAAATATTTATTTTAACGATGTGATCACAAGCGCAGTATTTTAGTCAACATAAGCAGACATATGATTAAGAATAATATGGTCAGTATGGTTACAACTCCATAAAATACAAAAGGAGGAATGATATTACAATGATAGTGCAAACATAGGCAATATTTATCTTTCAAGTCCATGGATAAACGCATAAATCCCAACACTAATTAATATTTCATATTCAAAGCAGGGAAATTGCAAGGACTAATCAGGGTAATCACATCGACGTTTCAACCCTTAGTGGTTGTGCAGCTTATTATGCATCAGAGGCGGGTCTTCATCATGACAGGGGCAAGGAGGGGTTGATAGCCTACGACTTGCGATCCTCCTGAGTGAGAGTTCAACTGGAGGCAGTATCCGGGGAGGTATCAGCCGACACCCCTGACTCACATCTATGGATTGTGGTCTGAGTATAATTCAATTATGTCATCACCAGCCGGTGGAAAATGATTAAAGCGAGGCCACCGAAGAAAACAAATGAATTGTAAATGATTTAGCGAAGCGTCCTAGTCCGTCCGTGTTGATTCAGTAATGATTTTAGTCCTGTCTGCCATGGGGCTGTGGAATGCAGATCTTAAATCTTTATTGGGGCCATGATCTGGCTCCCAGAAGCCAAGTGTCACAACCTCTTCCTCCAATTTATCCAGATAGCCCCTCAAATGACAGAGGTCTATCATTCCAGTTGCATCTTCAGTGTGTAGCTGTCTCTGGGGAATGCACAGATATGCTCCCCCAGCCTCCAGTGTGGACTAGTGTCAAACTAAAAGGCACACAAAGACTTTTAGAGCAGAGAAATGCCCACTTTCTAGAAGTGGCATTTCAAAGCTATTATTGACAAGTCCCTCATTACCACAGAAGAGGGGCTGTTATTGTGAATCCAATGATAGGAAACTTTGTGAGGCTGCTCCACTGTAACCCATTATTGCAGCTTGAAGTCATTTCAACAGTTCCCGCATCTTAATCTATGAAAAGAAAAGCTTCATAGGTAGTGAAAACACACATGGGTATTCTTCACTACCTGGGTAGGGAACACACATGAGTACCCGCCCTGCCTTTCCCTTACCACTTGCTTCACCCCCTTAAGGCTTAGCCCAGGGGGGCTTAAGTTGTAGTTAAAGGTCCCCTCAGGATTGTCCAGCGGTTTAGAAAGGACAACCTAAGCATAGGTGCAATTAGGCATACATGGGCCAGCAATGGCAGACTTGACACATTTTTTAAAACCTCATAGGTGCAAGTGTGCAGTCACAGGCCTGCAAAGGCAGGCTTGAAGCATGTTTAAAGACATCAGGTAAGCACCACTTCCTAACATGTGTAGGAAGGGTGCATGCACTTTCACACCGCATTTACAGTGGGAAAATGCCCAGAACCCTAATGCCACTAAGAGAGAATCAGCAAACCCAGGGGTTGTCCCATGGGAAGAGCTGACCTCCTAGGTAGGAAAAACCCACATGGAGGTTCTTCAGTACCTGGGCAGGGAACACCCATCTGTACCTGCCCTGTCTTTGCCTATCACTTGATCCACCCCTCAGGGCTAAACCCTGGGGTGTTCTAGTAGTAGTGGAAGCCCACTCAGGGTTGGCTAATAGGTTATAATTGCTAACCTGAGCATAGGCTCAGCTGAGCACCCAAAGGCCTGCAATGACAGGCTTGATGCATGTTTGAAATGCTATTCTGGTGGGTGGCACAATCAGTTCTGCGTCCACCATTAGCTAGTGTAGTACCTGCCCTGGGTAAATGGTGTACCTTTTTACAAGGCACTCACAAGTACAATACCTAAACCCATCAAGTAAGTCCCACTTCCTAGCATGGGTAGGAAGGGCGCGCACACATTCTCATTGCATTAAGTGGGATATTGCCTGGAGTCCTAAGGCCAAGAAAAGAAAATGAGCGAAAACCAGGAGGAGAAAAAACTAAACGTTGTAGGGGAAACCTCTTAAGAAGGGCCATGTCCAACAAAGATGCAACTAAGTTTGGATTCAACTCTGATAAATCTGTTCTACTTTTCATTGAATGTTATGTCACTTGCGAGATCCCCAGAAAAGAGCAAAACAAGAAACTCTTTGAGCAAGGTTTATGCTTTCAATCACATAAGTGTGGTAAATACTGCTTATAAATATCGGAACAAATCCAGACATTACTCTAAATTGGATTTCCAAGACCTATTCTACATAAAGGAAGTGTAAACAATATAATGCCATTTGTAAGACATGCTGTGGCTGGAAAATCATCTAAAAATACTTACCATCTTGGAAGACCAGAAGCTTCACAATTGAGCAATGACTACAACCCTTTATTTCTACATATATGGGATGCAAACATGAATATACATTTTCTTGCAGCTAAATCTATACAGTTGCAATGCTGAAATAACAGATACAAGGGAAGTATAGGAAGTAACATCTGCAGAGCAATCTTTAAGTAAAAGATTGTACCGCTTTAGCCTCCAAATGCTATCTTACTGAGAGGTCAGTAGCTATGAAGTGTCTGAGCATTTGAATTCTTTGAGCTTATATGGTAAATCCCAGGTCATATTGTGACTTTGCTTTGAATTGTCATTATCACACAGAAGAGTTCTCAAAAGCCTACCTAAAATTGAATAACTTGCACATCTTGAACCTACTAACAGAGGCATTTTGAAATCCAATGTGTTTGATGCATATTACCTAAACAGAAGTCCTTTGTTAGAAGGCCTATTGCTCTATGAAGTTCCACAGTTCTACACATATTGAAATAATACAGCAGAAAATATCAGCACAGGAAAATTTTGAGTGCAAGGATTTAAGGCATGTTTCATATGTTTTCATATTTCAAATATCACTCTAATCCTTCTTTTATCAATCATCGGGAACTGACTTGTCATTCTCACAAAAGAAGCAAAGATAATGCTAAAGGAATGAAGTACAAGTATATTATTCTCAACCTACATTTACCTGCTGAAGAAATGCATTATCTTCTCTCACAATCAAAACCCACAGTTTTTTTAATGCCAGCTCTTCATGAAAGTGCTCAAATGAATAATTCAATGCTACATCTGAAACCAAGAAATTGTACGTCTCCCTTTCAAGGATGAAGTGGAGAGTCACAGACAGAACATATCTATTCGAAAAGTTTTAGCAACAAATTTGAGAAAATATGGGAAAATCTGTCATGTACAGTGGGATTGGAGAAAGATTTTTATCTATGTAAAAATTGTTGTGTTATTTTAAGTCATAATTTACATGTAGAGGAAGGACTCTGTAATGGAGGCATGGGATATATAGATGATTTTCTGTCTGCCAAGAATCAAGAGTTTGAATTTATTGCGGTCAGATTCGACCACAGTGAAGAGAAACAAAGATATCTTGCCATGCTGCAAGATTTGTACTTATCAAAGATTTATATATTCAAAGAGGACAGTTCCCTCTTTATTTGTCTTTTCTGATTATAAGGACTAAACTAAGAAGGACTACTTCCCATCTCCCACTTACCTGGACTGGTCCTCTAATCAGTCTAAATCCATCCCAAACCCATCCATTGTGCCTGAGGACCCACCTCCTCACGCTCTTCCTCTTGCTGTCTCTCTTTCACTCTCTCTCATCTCTTCTTCGGAATTCTCGCCTCTCTCTCTGACTCTCTCTACATTGTGGTTTTGTCTCTTCTTTCTGCCTTTCTTATCAATTTTCTGCCTCTCTGTTTTCCTTTTTGCCTTTCTCCTTTTTTGCTCCTCGCCTCACTCTTCTGCTGTTTGTGACTCCCTTTTCGGTTTGCTTTGTTGCCTTTCTGTGCTTCTGCCTTGTTTTATCTTCCTTTTTGATTGCCTTTTTGTGATTTTAACTCTTTTTTTCTGCCTTTTTAATTACCTTTTTGTACCTTTCTGCGCGTGCTGTGTGGGTTCTTTCTGTGATGTTCTCCGCCCTTCCCGCACGTTCTCCCACCTCCCTCCTCACCTGTTTCTTCTATGTCTTCCTCGTGTTTCTCTCATCTTCTGCTTCCAGCCCCTCCCTTGCTCAGCTCCCATGCCTCACCCCTGACCTATTTATTGGCAGCAGTTGTGTGACAGCACACAGCAGGTGCACCGCTACCATGCCCAAGGCAGGCACATCTGTTCGAATCCTCATAAGGACTGTGCCCAGTGTCAATGACCCTGGTACTTCTGGCCTTCACTACTACACTCCCGCCCACATTCTAGCTCTCAACACCAGATTTCTACATGACAACCTCATCTGTGCCATACCTCTCTCCACAGTTGAACCTTTCTTCTAAGCACACTGCCATGTCTCCTGTAGCAAAACTTTCACTCCTCCCACCATATGTGACTCTCCCAGCACCATTTTTTTGTTTTTGTTTCATATACCGTGAACTAGACCCGAAGGTATCAGAGCACTTTACATGAGCACCAGTTGCACACATTTGGACTCATTCATTTTTTTTTTTGTTAGGCGTGGGAAGATTAAGTGATTTGCCCAGAATCACAGGATGTTGAGTATCCCCGCTGAGACTTAAACCAGGTTCCCTAGCTTCAAGGTTGACTGCCCCAGGTTCCTCCCCAAGCATGCCATAGAAGTATGACACCTCATAGACACCCACTCACCTGACGTGCTGTTTCTCACAGAATCATGTCTCTCCCGGACCTCCAAACCTGACATTGCTGTGGTCGTCCCTCCAGGATACAAGACCACCTGCTAGGGTACACAAGCTCGGAGGAGGCCATGCAATACTCCACAAAGAAACTGCCACCTGCACCACCTCCACTGGTGCAGACACCGCCGTTATGGAGCACCTCGACTTCTGCCTTGGCTATCCACACAGAGACTGTCATAGGCACCCTTGCCTACTGGCAACACTGGACGCGCACCACCTTCAGCAACTTCCTCGCCGACTTCATTAGCCCTATGGCCGTCAAATCCAACAATTTTCTTCTGCTCAACGACCTCAACTTTCATCTTGATGACTCAACTGACCCGGTTCAACTCCCCTGTTCAATAGCTTCGCTATCATCAGACTCAGCCAAATCATCAAAGACCCAACTCACAACGCAGGACACACTTTCGTCCCCATCTTCACTACCAGCAACAAAGTCACTTTCAGCCACCTCACCCAGCTCACCTGGGCTGACCACTCAATCTTATATTTTCACATAAATGCATGCCACCCAAAACACCCAAATACACCAATAACCTCAGACACAGATGGACCAAGATAGCCGAAGAATACTGGACACTCGCCCTCAGATCCAAATAGTCTGATACCACCAGCAACCTACATACTGATGTAAGCACCTTCAACAACTGGATCTCTGACTGCGCTGATGCACTAGATCCCCCAGGGTAGTCAGATAAGCAAGAATGATCACTCAAGCTCGCTGATAATCTGAAGACCTGAGAAACTCCAAATACCACTACAAACAACTAGAGAAGCGATGGAGAACTAGCCGTGAAAGTACCTCCAGGAACACCTTCAAAGCAGCTCTCAGTAAAGCAGGAAATATCACATCCAGATCAAAGAATCCAGGAAGGCAGCCCTTGCTCAGAGATTGGAATCCAGATCCAGCATTGCCAGAGAACTCTTCAATTTCATCAGAGCGTTTTCCAACCCTGCTCCTGCCACCAACACCATCACCCCATCACAGAAGCGCAGGAAGAACCTCTCTGATTTCTTCCAGTACAAATTATATAAGATCTACAGCAATGTCAAACCCCAATCCTCCACAGACGACCACAACAAACAACCACCCCCCACCACTACCATGACACACCTACTCATGGAATGGAACCCCCTCACGACAGAAAACATAGACAAATTCATGAAAACCATCCACTCTGGAGCACCCACCAACCCTTGACCTTTGAAGAACTAAGCAACTACAGACCCTTCTCTGTCCTGCCTTTTCCAGCCAAGGTCATGGAAAAAGCCATCAACATGCAACTCTGCCTCCACCCCGAACAGAAGCACCTCCTAGACATTACCCAATCGGATTCCACAGAAACCACAGCACATAAACCAGTCTCATAGCAGCTACGGATGGTATCAGGACCATAATGGACAGAGGTAAAACCTCTGCTCTCATCCTCGTTGACCCCTCATCTTAACACTCCATGACTCCAGAATCCTAGGCTCTGCCCTCAGACCTATGCCTCCTTCCTCTGCAATAGACTCCACCCATACATTTCTGAACCCAAGCAGCTTATCAAGAGAGTCCCCCAATAATTTTCTCTTAGCCTGGCTCTCTTCAGTGTCTACATGAATCCCTTGCATGCATCTGCAGAGACCACACGATCAGCAAGGTCTCCTAAGCTGATGATACCCAGTTTATCCTCTCCCTCACTGACAAAATCCCCATCAGGACCAATTTCACAACCTGCATGATCAACTTGGACAGCTTGGATGAAAGATAACTGCCTGAAACTCAACACAAACAAGACAGAAATCCTGATGTTCAGCAAAAAGAGCTCCCAAGGGGACTCCTTCTGGTGTCCAGCAGAACTAGAACACACACCCACATCTGCCAATGACACAAGAAACCTCGGAATCATCCTAGACAACAAACTGGAAATGACTAAGCAGGTAAATGATGTGTCCTCATCCTGTTTCCTCAAACTAAGAATGATCAGCAAGATCTTCAAGTGGCTCTTCATGCACACAAGGCAATCAGTCACCAAAGTCCTCAAATCCCACGATGCACTCTATGCCAGTATCTTCAACCAGCTCATTCAAAGGATCCAATTGACCCAAAGCTCCACAGCTGGACTCATCCTGGACATCCCCCACAGTGCTCACATCACTCCACACCTCAGAGAGTTTTACTGGCTACCCATACAAAAACAATGCTATTTTAAACTACTTACCCATGCCCACAAAGCCTTAAACAACACCAGACCTGTATACCTCAACAACTGTCTTCATCTCCAGCTTTCCAGACCACTATGTTCAGCAAATGTCTCCTTCGCATGAGTTCCCAGTATCCACTAAAGCCATTTTGGTGGATGCTCTTTCTCCTACATGGCCATTAAGTCCTAGAATGACCTCCCACAACGCATAAGGACGTCTTCATCACTTATCGACTTTCGGAGGAAGCTAAAGACCTGGCTGTTTTACTAGGAGTCCCATAAGACCCACATTACTGCTTAGCACTTGAATACCCTCACGGGTGATTAGCTGCACTATACAAATTGAAATACCATAATATAACAGTTTATGCAACAATTAACATTGGCTCTAAGGTTTTCAAGGAGAGAATGGCATACGTTGCTTGTTCTCATCTTGAAAAAATAACAGAACTTTGAGAAAGACATACGCTCCTCATCTTGGTGACTATCCCATTTTTACTGAACCTAAACTCTCTTTCAAAAGAAAGAAACGTAAAAATACACTTAAGAAGAAGATATGGAAAAAAAACTTAAACACACGGAAATACAGGACATCAGTTTAAAAATCAGAATGGCATAAATTGCTACATCAATGTATTGTTAATCTGCTGTTATACTTGACCAATAATCTAATACAGCAACATGTACATCAACCATTCTGCAAGACTTTGTCAAATTCTCATTAGAAACTTGTGTCAAACAACCACAAGTGCCACTCTACAAGTGGCATTAGAAATACAGTTTATATCTGCAGAGGGGCTGCTCAATTTTCTATCAATGAACAGCAAGATGTTCAGGAAATCTGTATGGATGTATGTCTGGTCTACAAATATTAGCTAACAAAACACAATGAGTTCCAAACTCTCTAGTGTAAGCTACACTTGGGAACATGAATGCACTCATTGCCTGCATTCTAGCTTAACTGTTACACAAATGTAAATATTTGTATATGTACCAATACCTGACTGTAAATCAAATCCATTAAAAAAAATATGTAAGGCTGTGCAACCAATCTTTAGTGCAAACTGTAAATCACAAAAAGTTTACACTCTTAATGTAACTATTGTAGCAATATATCTAATTTTGATGATTGAAATATGGACTGTGAACAACAAAAACGTCCATACATGCATTTAAAAGTTTACTGCTTCTCAGAGTTCTATTTCAGGGCACACTTTTACTACTACTGCTATTATTTTTCATCATGGAGACTCTTCAGCCTCAGGATACTATACCATTTGCTTAAAGAGCAATACAAGTTGGACAGAATGTGATAATATGCAGTCTTACTTATAAGCACAAACTGCCCAAAAATGTACAACACAGTAACCTGTTCATTTTACAAGAAAATTCTTTAGATGCAATGTTACCATTGGAATAAAACTAAAAAGCAGTTAGAGAGTTGGACTTATATGGACCAATATATATGTCAGTATGTGACATCACATGGTTGATACCATCAATAAAAATCTGCTGCAAATATAGATGTTTCCTATAGTTTATCATATCTTATATTACCTAGACAGATGTTTTAACAGTTGTACATGCAAAGCATATATGTTTTGTTCACAATCCAATTGATTTTTCACTGTGTTTCATGATGACTACTACCATCTGATCATCTTGAACTGATAATATTCAAAATGATTACATATTTTTAACAAGACTGTCACTTATTCCAAAGAACCACAAAAAGGAGTATCAAAACATATTAAACTGTGCCTTTTAATAATGACATATTTTTTAATGTCACTGTAGTACTGTTTATGAAAATTAATATGTTGTACCATTGCATGTATGGATTACAAGCTAATGCACTTCATTGTAAGACAAAAAACTCAAATATATTGCACATCACTGAATTCTAACAAATGCCACCTAACTGTTCACTATCATGCTGCACTGTACACCATATTGCTGTACTTCCTTCTACTGTTAAAGATAATACAATACACCATTGTACTACGGGACACTCAACTATACATCAGTCTACTGTCAAATACAATACCCTGTGTACTGCACTTCTTAAATCTATACTGAAACATACTAACATGAAGAAAACATAATTAAGAGAGCCACAAACATACAACACTCAGCTAAACAACAGTGGTCACTGTCACACTTCAGTCTATTTTATCTCACAACACTAACTTTAACCCCACAATTTAAACATACCATACACTTATTTTATAATACCGGGTCAACAGGACCAATTGAGGCAAAAATGTGGAGTGGATAAAGGAGGGGGAAAATGGCAAAGAGAAATAAATGTAGGAATGAAGGGGAGGACATTGGTGAGTAATAACTAAATTCTTAAGAATGTTTATATCCCTCTCTCCAGTGGCTTATATTGTGTTTCAGAGCATGCAATACATGTTGCTACACTGCTAAACAATGTTTTTATTAAGTCTTAAAAGGTGTAGAGTGGCGAGTCACTGCGCTGCCATGAATAGGTAGATAAGGGACCACTAATGGAGTGGGTGGTGGTGCAGGTGCAACAGATGCAGTAGAAGTAGATGCTGTTGCGTCAGCCAGAGCTGTGGATGGGAATGATGTCCTTGTGGCAGGCTCCATCAACTTTTCTTCCCACCTCCTTTCTGCCCACACCAGCTTTTGGGAGTGCACTGATGACAGATTTTACCTCATGCCCAAGGGCCTGAAGGAGTACTATTGACGTGCGCCATTGATACCACCTTTTGACAAAATTACAAGTAACCAGAAGAGCATTTAACATGTTTCCCCTGATGGTAAAGTAAACAATTGCCAGACAACTGTCTCCTTCTTCTTCCCGCTTCTAGTTTCCTCTTCTTTGTCCTGAAGCAGTAGCTGCTGGTCTTCCTCTCCTTGCTCCTCCTCATTGTGTCCGGGATGTCGTTAGTCAGCCATTATCAACACAAACACCAACAACTAAGTGTAATACACCCAGAGGCAAAAGCACTCCATCTTACTCTGAGAGAGTCAGACTGGAAAGACTAAAAAAAGTGATCAGGACTCCAATTTTGCTGAAATTGGCAATGTTTCAAGCAAATCAAATGCTGTTTTACAATTGCAAAGTACCGTTGTGCTATTGGGATAGTGTCTAGCGAGGACAGCAGTACCGGCAAACTTAAAAAAACTATTTTATCACATTCAATTCACTACTCCATAATATAGGCAGCCTTTTAAATCTGTCTTTCTCTCTTTTCAAATGTAAACACAACACTCCTATCCATAACTTGAACAGTGCTTTGCTTGGGCTACATACAAAGATCAAATATAGCCATCACCCACTAAAATATAGCTAACAACCATAGGTGCTCTAATTTCTCCTAAAAAAGAAGAAGTATTGGGCTACAAACACTGACCAATATGACTAGATTAAAGCACAACCAATACACATAGTGCTCCCATCAGGAAATTAATACAAGTTGTTAACAAATTGTAAAAATTATTACTTAAAGAAGTATCTGTGCATTATCGCATGCATGTACATAACACAATGTTTTACATATAAAACAACATATACATTCAAGGAAAAAACTAAGTTTAAAGCTTAGTTATAGTTAGGAATACTTTAATTATTATAATATTATAGCATTTAAACTACAGAAACATCTGAAATCCAATATTTATAGTTTTAACTCTAAATTATTTCTTGTAACCCAGAAAATAGCTTCGCTCACTAACCTCACACCACCCAAATGAAAATGGAACACATTATCTATAACCAACACCTTGGGGCCGATTCCGATACGGTAAAATCCCGTCCGAATCGTTGTACGGAGCCTTTTTCCCATACGAATCGTACGGAGAACCGTACCCAAACGTACGACGTAGTACGATGTGTACCCAATGCAGTTCTCCGGATGATTAGTACCAAAGACTGTACGACTCAATGATCCGTATGAATCGTATTCGGAACACGCAGTACGCGACGTCCGTATGGTTCGAAGCAGCTTTTTCCGACCCAGCCAGTACGATTCGTGTCGACAGCACTCCGTACAACGCTTTGGCTACGGGAGTTTAAATCGTCCGGAAAACCAGATTCCTGCTCAAAATGCGTACGGAACGGACCCCCGTGTACGGTGCGTACACCCCATCATTGCAAGGGTACGGTGCGTATGTCCCCGTGCATAACCCCCATGAATGTAGGTGTACGGTGCATACGGGTACGGTCCGTACCCCCCAAGGTCATACGTGTACAGTGCGTACACCCCCCTTGTTGTGCCACTGCATATTAATGGATACAGTCAATCCATTATAATATACAAAGGCAGTTTGTGAAAAATAAATATATATGAAATAAAAAAATTATACAATAATGAGCATGTTAAAAACTTTTCAAATTCACTGAAAAAACCATATGTTTCAGACCTGATATAGATAGAAATTAGCGTTTAAAAAACCTTGCAAATTTACTGAAAAAACCATAGGTTTCAAACACGTTACAGTTAGGAATTAGCATTTAAAAAAAATTGAAAAATCACTGAAAAAACCATAGGTTTCACACACGTTATAGTTAGGAATTAGCATTTAAAAAACCTTGCAAATTCACTGAAAAAATCATAGGTTTCACACACGTTATAGTTCGGAATAAGCGTTTAAAAAACCTTGCAAATTCACTGAAAAAACCATAGGTTTCACACACGTTATAGTTAGGAATTAGCGTTTAAAAAACCTTGCAAATTCCCTGAAAAAAACATAGGTGTCACACATGTTATAGTTAGGAATAAGCATTTAAAAAACCTTGCAAATTCACTGAAAAAACCATAGGTTTCACATATGTTATAGTTAGCTGGACATTTCACTCATACAAAACCTTTGAAATTCCCCCGTTATAGTTAGTTCAGCTAACTATAACTTGCGCGACCGCAATGCACTGCTGATGACGTCACATATTACATCACTCATGACATGGTCACTGACATCACTCATGACATCTGTCAAACCTATGTTTTTGTCAGTGAATATATAAATATACATACGACGGACAGACCACGGAAGCGGAAAAAGTGAATTATACACAGTCATTGACTGTATATAAAAAAATTATTTTGGAGAAAAAAAGCAGTTATTTCTCTGGAAAAACCGAGCAAGCGGGTAACTCCAGTAAAAAACTTTTCTATATGTTAAAGAAATTAGTGATGCTTCCAACCCCACTTGCACTGAACAGCAATGCTGCCTTCAGCAATCAACTGGCAGACTCTTTTAGGGACAAGGTGCTTTTTATCTATGATACTTTCTGTGGAAAAAACAATGAGCCTCAAGAGATTCAATCTCCTCTCCCTCTGAGACAGCTTAGTCATGGATTAAATGCCTTTATCCCCCCAAATGTAGAACAGGTTTCACAAATAGCCAGATTGGTGAAACCAGGGGCTCCTTTTGACCCTTGCCTTCTACAAATATTCCAACATGCAGCTGATGAGATCAGCGAACAACTCTGTCTACTTTTCAAAGAGATCTTCAATTTAGGCATTTTTCCAGAGGCTTGGAAGAAGGTCTCTATCCTTCCCTTGTTAAAAAAACCTGGTCTGGATCCTAGTGACCATAGTAACTATCGACCTATAGCCAGGATACCGTTTCCAGCTAAGGCTTTGGAAAAAATCATGAATCTTCAACTTACGTCCTTTGTCTCCTCAGAACATTTGCTGGATTCTTCACAATACAGCTTCCAGCAAGGGCATGGCATGGAGACGGCCCTGGTCATGGCAGCAGAGGAGCTTCGCTCTACACTGGATTCCGATGGGAAGGCCGCCTTGATCCTTTAGGATCTTTCGGCGGCCATTGACACCGTGAACCATGGCATCCCTATTCTAAGGCTTTAGAAGCTGGGAGTCTCGAGCTTATCCTTAAGTTTGCTTAAATCCTACCTTAATAATAGGTGACAGTTTGTTCAGATTGATGACTCTTATTCGAAACAATTCTCATTCCCTTGTGAGGTCCCGCAGGGCTCATCGTTGAGCCCTACATTGTTCAATATGTATGTCACCCCCCTAGCGAATGTCATCAGGCAGTTTGGCTTCTCGCTAGTGTCCTACGCCGATGATACCCAGATCATAGTTTCTATCTCAGACAATCCAGACAAAACAGCGACTCGCTTCAGTCAGTGCATGACCTGCATGGACCACTGGATGAGCACAAACTGCCTAAGCCTGAATGGAAGTAAGACTGAGGTGCTTCTCCTGGGCTCTGACTCCACTATTTAGTCTGAGAAATGGTGTACTTCCCACCCCAGTGGAAAAGGCAATCTTTGATGATAGCCTCACGTTTCGATTTCAAACCAATAAGGTCGCCTCTCAGGTACATTTAACTCTAAAACTAATTCAAAAGGTGAAACCTTATATTCCGCCAGCTGCAGTAAAAACATTAGTAACAACTTTGGCATTGGCCGGACTGGACTATGGTAATGCCTTATATCTGGGTTTTCAGAAACAACACCTTCTCAAACTTCCACGGGTTCAAAACTCTGCTGCCAGGATGTTGATGAATTTTCCTAAGTTCCAGTCAGTGTCCAGAGGCCTAAAACAACTACACTGTTTACTGGTGAAGAAGAGAGCTGAATTAAAAGCCTTGTGTTTGGCTTTCAAGGCCTTCAGGGGACGGGACCCAAATACCTTAAACAGCACTTGTTATGGTATCTTCCAAACAAAACACTCCGCTCAGCCACAAGCAAAGTCCTTCAGATGACCAAATTTAGGCGAGTGCGTTGGGGAGGAAGTAGTTTTCTCCTCCACACTGGTAAACTGTGGAACACACTTCAGATATCCATAAAGAACAGCACAACACTTCTTTCCTTTAGAAAGGTGCTGAAAACCTGGCTTTTCTCGACCTAACCTATTATTCCCTTCTGGCATCCTCCTCCGCTGTAGCGCATAAACGCCCTTGGGCATTCGAGTGCTATATACATTTAAAGGTGCTCCTTTTTAAAAAACTGACTCCGCTTTACCTGGGACCTTCTGCTGTATCTGGGACCTTCTGCCTCCGCGAGGGCACGCACAATTGTTCCCTGTTGGTCTCCCCCGCTGCCACTGCATTCTGCCACCTTGCGCGGCCTCCGAGGGGGAAGACCACATCTCCCAGCGCTCCCTGCGGCTAACGCCGCCCCCACACCAATTTCGCGCCAGGTGGCACATTAAAGGAGGACAGAGTTGCGGCAGAGTGGGTGCTCTTTTTTAAAAAACGGACTCTGCTTTACCTGGGACCTTCTGCTGTATCTGGGACCTTCTGCCAAAGCGAGGACACGCACAATTGTTCCCTGTTGGTCTCCCCTGCTGCCGCTGCATTCTGCCACCTTTCGCGGCCGCCGAGGGGGGAGACCACATCTCCCAGTGCTTCCTCTTGCTGACGCCGACCCACGCCGATTTAGTGCCAGGCGATGCATTAAACGAGGACAGAGTTCCTGCGTTGCGGGACTCGCGCGGGCGTATCCGGGCTAAGCCCGGGCAAAGGGCGGGCCATCTGTGGCCATCAGGGGCTGAAGGAGGCTGGGCTGGGTCTCCCCACTAAGACCCCCTGGAAGAGACTGCCTGAGGCCTGGAACTCCCACATATGTGGTAACTCCCGCATATTCTCTTTTAAACAGTCAAAGCTTGCCCCGACGATCGTATTTTTTTTATTAGAAGTCTTTTGTTGGGGCCTTACTTCTTATTATCTCTTATTGTTCCTTTTAAATGCGCACTGTAATTTGTACCTGATAATTTTGCGATCTTTGGGTAAACACTTTTGTCCAAGTTTTTATGAGAAGTAATATGGGTAAAAATAGTAAGCCCATAGCTGCCCGCCCAATGACTAGGCAACTAGCAGCAACGACCCAACCACTCCCGAGTCTTACAGCTATCGATAAGATGCTCCAAAAAACAATAAGGGTTGTGGCAACAGCTATAGAAAATACTGAAAGGCATCTCTCATTCACCCCTGCTATGCCCCCCTTTATGCCTATGGGGGATTGTTCTGTTGCTACAGCCAACCCCGCTGAATCCACGTCATTTTTTATGCCCTCTTTCTCAGATCTACCTTGTGCTCAGATTGTGCCTGAAGTGAATGCTTCTGGAGTAGTTGTTCTGTACCCACCTCCTTTGGCATGTTCTAAGGTTCGTAAACCTCGTGCTAGAACAAAAAAGTCTAAACCTGTAAAAAAATTCAGCTAAGAGAATTGCATCTACACCCTATTCTGTACAGACTGACCCCGGCCCTCTATCTTCCAACATAGGACCTCCTGGCTGGGCTACCCATTTATTAATTGACTTCCAGACTCATATGGAACAGCTTATCAATATTCACTTTAAAATCTTGTCTACTAGGATTGATAGACTAGTTTCATTATTAAATAACAAAGGTCGAGGGAGAGCACAGCCTAGCTCCTGGATGGGGAATCCCATTTGTATAGGGGCCTCAGGAGTAACCAAGCCCGCTACTAAGGGCTTAACCCAAGGTGACAGCATCTGCATAGAAATTCCCACACAGGATTTGGCTCCTATAAGTATGTTGAAACCTACCCTTGCCCAGATTGGCCCTGGTCAAACTACCTGTCCTAATTTGACATCAGCCGTATCTGGCTCGTATCCCTGTGGATCATTCTCTACCCCAAAAACATCTGGAACTCTGAGCGCAGAGTCGGGTAGGCCCCTACACAATCCTCCATCAAAATCTGGTGAAAATGGACCCTTAAAATCCCCTCCTTGCCCCCAGCTACCCCCTGAGGCATCGCCGTATGTGGTGGTGTTTAGGGGAGTACCCCCACTGGCTAGCAATCGGGTGGAAACCTACCCTGAGCTAAAGAACAAGGTCTTCTTCTGGCTAAGCAGGCATAGACCCCTAATGGGAGCAGGCCAGGGGGAGATTTTGTTTGCGCAAAGAGTCAGTTGGCTGGGGATTAGACCCAAAGACATCTGTGGCGATTGCATAATCCTCAACTTTAGGGATCCCAGAGAAGCTGGACATATATTAGCCAATGGAGGGCTTCCCAATGTGGGCACTATTAACACTTGTCATCTGGGGTATTTGTATTCACGAACTTTAGTATCGGGTAGGCCAGAACCATCTTATTTCCATCAAGGAGGACATGAATTCGATTACAACATCCCAGTGGGCAATAGATATAGTGCATTGAGTAACATAGACTGATAATAACATAACCGCGTGCAGATGGTATGCTTCCAAATCGATCTGGGAGCCAGGTTGTGGAGGGCTTTAGTATAGAGATGGGGTTCTCCGAGCAGGCTATTAGTATCAAGGGGGGTAGTTTTATCACATCCCTATCTTCCGAAAATTCTGGTATAACAGGAGGTGTAAATGAGTCGGACATTCATATGCACATAGCACCTCCACCCTCCATTGTGTCCCAACTCGCGGAGGAATCTCCAGCCCAAATGGTGCCACGTAGACCACTCATTGTATCTTGGAACATAGCAGGGATGGGGTCTAAGCTGCATAATCCGGATTGGGGTGAGTTGATGGATAGCTATGACTTATGTCTGTTTCAAGAGACTTGGTTGCTGTCTGCTCCAGTTAGGGTAGGATATGCGTCCTACCATTTACCGGCGGTGCAGGAGCCCAGGGGAAGACCCTCGGGGTTATGCATCTGGGTTGCCTCCCACCTAGGTTACTCAGTTAAGATAATAGATTCTCATTGCCCGGACATCCTATGCATTGTACTCAACTTTTTGGATGGTCTGTCGTTGGCAGTGATTAACATTTATTTACGCCCCCAACCGCAGCAGTTGGGTCTATCAATTTTGGATGCCCTAGAGGTTCTCCTTCACTCTTTTCCCCCGTCGTACCACAAAATCATCTGCGCCGACTTTAATCGTCATTTTGAACCACTTCTGGGGATTCCCTCGGTAACCTCGGACGAGGATGAAAATTCCGGAGTGCACCATGTACCCGGAAAAGCGTTAATTTCCCCTTGCCCTCATGATCAACAAGTTGGTTGTTTCTCATTATCTTAGGGCCTGTAATGGCTGACTTCTCCCAGACGTTCTGGGTTCAAGTACCTTTAACAGAACAGGGAAAAGCACTACTATAGACTACATCCTTGTAAATGTAGAATTCTGGGCCCGATTGAGCGCTTTCTCTGTTATCCCAAGGGTCGATAGTGACCATAATTTACTGTCACTAGAATTATTAAAAACCTTGGGGCATTATAATGAACTAGGGGGAGCAGAGACTACCAATAATTCGAACCTGGTTACAGCAGCAGGTGGCAGACAAATCAGGTGGGCGAAGGTCGCGCTTGCTCCCAACAAGCTAGCGGAATTATATCGGCATGTGGAATGCTCCCTAACAGAGGTCTTTTACCTCTTGAGCTCTGATTGTGATTCCCCCCAGGCTCCACCTCCAGGGCTTGCAGTGTATTCACAATAAGCTTCTTTGTTCCCTAGCCGTCCACTTTTACACCACAGACACTAAGAGACAAAGGGCAAACAAGTGCGACCACTGGTTTAATAAAAACTGTACGCTGGCTAAAAACACCCTGATAAAGGAGGTAAAATCTGGGTCCCAGTCAGGTATTAGAATTGCGAAGGAAATATATAAAAGCATGATTAAGGAGGCCAGGTCTGAATGGGAGGCCACAAGGTAGGAAAGTATAAAAGCAGCCCTGAAAGCTCGTGACTATAGGTCTTTTTGGAACCTTGTTCGAGTTTGATCGGTTGTAGGTACATCTGCTATTTGTGATATTTGTGAGGGTATTTCTAAAGCGCAACGTTCGCTCCGGAGGGAGCATCTTGGCGCTGAAAATCCTGGTGGACCGGTCCTGGTAGCGGAAGGGGTTTAGATGGCTGCTATCATTCCTAACCTTAGTGAAGAGGTCTGGCTAGACCACTTTAGGCCCCTCTATTCACTCAACCATTCCGAATCCCGATTAGTTCTAGCGACCCAAACTAGAACTCCGGATCCAGCGCACCAGGTGGCCCTGGGTCTTGATTGCCCTCCCTGCACCCTCCTTGAAGTTCAGGCGGCCCTCAGTAGTCTGACCCTGGGGAAAGCCCTGGGTCTTGATAGGATTCCTGGTGACTTTTGCTGAAGCAAACAAAAGGTTTGGGGTCCCTACATCTGGGTTTATTTTAATGCCATCCTACAGGGCTTGGAGATCCGCTCAACTTGTCTGGGAGCTGAAATTATTCCCATACACAAAAAAGCTTCCCCTCTCGACCCGGCCAACTACCGCCCCATAAGTTTGATCGACGTCCTCCAGAAATTATTCGCCCGCTTCCTTCTAACAAGGTTGCAGAGTTGGATGGACAAACATCACATCCTAACCTCCCTTCAAGCGGGCTTTCGCGCAAAGGTTTCCACCATTGACCAACTGTTTAGATTACAGTTGGTCTACTGGAAGACAGTTTCTATTGGGGCGGGTAGTTTGTATTTGATTTTTGTGTTCCTTCGGTCCGCATTTGACCTGGTCTGAAGGGATAAGCTCTTGGCAATACTGTTGGAGATGGGCGCTCCGGCTTACATGTGGGAGCTATTCAAACGCATGCACTACAGTACATATGCAAGGGTGAGATATGGGAGGAGTGGGGAGCTGTCGGCTCCTTTCCCGGTGGAAAAGGCAGTGAGGCAGGGGTGCGTCTTGGCCCCCACGCTCTTCTCTCTCTTCCTCAATGGGCTGATAGACCATCTACTGAGAGCAAGGGACCTGGATTCTCCAAGCTTAGCGGGGCGCAAGATACCTGCCCTAATGTTCGCTGATGACACCCTACTACTATCAAAATCATCCACAGGCATACAGCGTACATTAGTGGCATTCTGCTCCTTTTGTAGTCTGAGGAACTTGGAGATCAACCTCTCGAAATTAGCCAATTGCCCTCTTCCCCACATGAACGGAACGGCACAGGATCGAGTATCTACCCTCGATTATCTGGGGGTCACACTAAATGACAAAATGGATCGGGGTCGCACATGGTCAAGGCCAACCTGAAACTGGCCCAATCATCTGGCGGTATTTTAAAGGTCTTTAACAACACTTCTTCTAAATTGGTGGGCTCGCCTATGGATATTTATAAATCCAGGCGAGAGGAGGAGCGCTTTATGGTGCAGATCTATGGGGGTATGCTAGTGCTGCCTCCTTATCCCTCACCGAGAACAGTTTTATTAATCTTCTCCTGAAACTTCCTATGAGTACCCCCCTGACTCCCCTTCGGCTGGATTTAGGTTTGGTTCCTATCCAGGAGATGTCTCAAACCATCCCCTTATGTATTGGAGACGTCTATGGTCGACCCCGAGCTCTTGAGCTATAGGGAGGATCTGGGGTACCTTTTGTCTAGAGGGAGTACAGAGAAAATTCCCTGGTTAAATTACATCAAGGAACTCTGCCTCGCTTTAGGCAGGGGGATATGTGGTCATCCCCCGAGGAGACTTGTACCCTGTATTCTAAAAAAGTCATTGAGTATGGCCCTAAAGCGCTTCCTAATGGAACTCATAACAACAAATTCCTCAATGGGTAGGCTGACTAACACCTTTCTGGATATCAAGGCCCATCCTCACTTTGAAAATGTTTTGGATGACATCCAGCCACCCCTGGCTAAGAAATTATATATCCAGTTTAGACACGGTTCATTGCCCCTTGGGGGCATAACACATAAATGGTCAAATGTCCTATATACCGTGAGTTCCTGCCCAGGGTGTGCAAGTAGCAGAGAGACAGATCTGCACGTTATGCTCTTCTGCCCCTTCTACGCCAAGTCAAGAGTGAAATGGATCATTAAACTTTGCAAATCCAGGGGCTTTAGGGACTACAGGGAGGTATTCAGAATCCTTAAATATGACAAAACCCCCCTGATAGTGTTTGAAACTGCGAGATTTCTCCTGTCCATGTGGTACTCAGGTGTGTAAAATTAAAAACTGAAAGTTCTCACATTACCATCCCAGCGGTAGAATAAACATCGCAATGAATGAGGTTCCCTATCTGCACTTTGGTTAGGGATTGTTTATTGGGAGTGCTATTTCTTGTTTTAATGCACTTATATAAATGTTATACATTTTTTAAACTATTTTATGAATTCCCTGTTTCTTGAACTGTAATGTATGATCCTTTAATCATTCTTACTTTTTAGCTCCACTTGTGTATTTTTATCTGAAATATGTATAAATATGTCTTTTTATGTTTTTTACCCATAATAAAAGCTTTTGACTGACTGACTGACATTTTAAATTCATTCATTCAACCATACAGACATACACACAGTTTAGTCACTAATCCATGCATTCAGTAAGACACATGTAATCACTCACTTAAACAGTCAGTCAAACACCTTCTAATCCTCCATCTAGACACTTATACACCCAATCATTCTTCAATACACCTTGGCATATATATAAAACATATTTAAACTTTAAAGAAAAACACAGTCAGGGATTGATGTCATCAGTGATGTCATCAGTGATGTAATTTGAGATGTCATCAGTGATGTCCCTGACCATGTCATGAATGATGTAATATGTGACGTCATCAGCAGTGCATTGGGGGTGCTTGAGTTATAATTGGCTGAACTAACTATAATGGGGGAATTTCTTTGGTTTTGTACGAGAAGAATGTCCAACTAACTATAATGTCCCTGAACGTTATCGTTTTTTAAGTGAATTTCTAAGGTTTTTTAAATACTAATTTCTAACTATAACGTGCCTGAAACCTATGATTTTTTCAGTGAATGTCAAAGGTTTTTTAAATGCTAATTTCCAAGTACAACGTGCCTGAAACCTATGGTTTTTTCAGTGAATTTCAAAGATTTTTTAAATGCAAATTTCTAATTATAATGTTCATTAAACCTATGTTTTTTTCTGTGATTTTAAATTATCCTCCCATTCTTAACCTGGTGAAAACTGCTGATATCGCCAGTTTTCTATTGATAGCTTCCACAAAAAAAATTGCCACAAATGAGAGGGACAACTAACACTAATGATATGCAGAGTAGGCATTCCCATGCTAAAATAACAAAACAACACCACTTCTCGATATTTTCAACGACCAGCCAAAACTGCGATGTGATCCAAAAACAGGTGAAAAGTCACAGTTAGTGGTAAGAATTTAACATCTGCCTTTTACTGGCGAAAAGTGGGACGACTACCTACAGTTTGAAAGGGAGCCCAGCCCAGAGCCACATCTGAAGACCAACACATGTCATAGAGCTACTGATCATGCAGCTCTGACACCCAAGAAGGCCACAACACCCACCGCCACCACCCCCAGGACCTCCCCCGTTCCAAAACCCCCCTACTACCACTGAAGCAGCGCAGAACAGGACAGCGGACCTTCCCAAAACAGCATGGCCCCTCAGCCACAAAATAGCTAAATGTTGGGAGATGTGGGAACCAAGTATGTGTGAAGGATGCAAGTCACCCATCAATAACAATGCATACAATGTCAAGTGTAGCAGTGATGTGCTGGACAGATCTCACTATGCAGACCACAGACCTCTCCATGTGTGCTTGTTGTGTTGTGGACAGTAGATGCAACCATGTTACCCCAGGCAGTGGGGAAGATCTCGAACATGTAGCTGTGTCGTCCCCCTATGGAAGAGGAGTGGGCTGGTCCAACGTATGCCACTCCAGCGTAGGAGTGTGAATAAATGGGCCGGGGCTCTGGGTGTTGTTCACTTCTGGGAAGTTCAACTCAACGTGTCTGCAACAGCGGTGGCCCTCACCCTGCAACATGGCCATCTCCGTGAACGCCGGCCACCTCAACACAGGCCCTCTGTGAACCCAGCTGCATAGCACCGCAGAGTTCTGTCTGCCCAGACTACTGCCTTCGATGTATACTGCGGACAGTAGGGCTCACCATTCAGATTGTGTCGTGATTGCAGAAGACGCAGTCCAGTAGGCAATAGACATTGCTTCCAGTGTGGTCCGCCTGGACCACGCATCATCGCAGGGTGCGCACACGCTGAGTGCTTCAGGTGCCGCTAACTCAGTGCACCACAAGTCATCGCCATATAGCCTTATTGAGGCAGAATTCATTAGACAAAAGACATTGCTACCAGTGCGGCCCGCCAGACCACGCATCATCGCATGGTGCGTACACGCTGAGGGCTTCAGATGCCACTAACTCAGTGCACGACAAGTCATCGCCACGTATCCTTATTATGGCAGAATTCATTAGACAAAAAACATTGCTACCAGTTCGCCCTCGAGGACTACACATCATCGCAGGCTGCGCACACGCTGGTGGCTTCAGGTGCCACTAACTGTGCAGCTCAACTCAACGCCACGCGGATGTGGGCCCTTGCTGACCGCTGCCTCCGGCCTACACTGTGGTCATCTGGGCTCACAATAAAAATTGAGTCTTGATTAACTATTTGCAGAGTCCAATAGGCAACTAAGTATAGTGTCCCTAAAACCTACATAATATCCTTTTAGTATCAGTTATAGCTTTAGTACAATGACCAAATTCATCTTGCAAGTCCAAAGGAACACTGAATGGCAGTCTACACTGCGGACAGCAGAGCGCACAGTTCAAATTCAGTTTTGATTTATTAATTTCATAGTGAACTGTACTCTATGTCCACTGATTTTGTCAAGAGAAAGTGACAAAAAGCATTCCTCGATGTCTTTGCTGACTCCTGCCTTTGATCTACACTGCGGACAGCAGCGCTCACAATTCAGATCGAGTCGCGATAGCAGATGACGCAGTCCAGTAGGCTACAGACATTGCTCCCAGTCCGACCCGCCTGGACCACGCATCATCGCTGGTTGTGCACACGCTGAGTGCTTCAGGTGCCACTAACTGTGCAGCTCAAGTGAACAACACGTGACTCTTGGCCCTTGCTGACTGCTGCCTCCAGCCTACACTGCGGTCAGCAGGACTGACAGTTCAGATAGAGTTGCAGTTGCAGGTGACCCAGTCCAGTAGGCAACATACATTGTTACCAGAGCAGCCCTCCCGGACCACGCATCATCGCAGCGCCACAGGTGCCACTAACTCAGTGCACCACAAGTCACCGCCATGTGGCCTTATTGAGGCAGAATTCATTAGGCAAAAGTACACCTGTTTGAGGCTATTGTTCGTATGGGGCCTAAAACAGGTAAGCTGCTTCCATCAGATTTACAAAGAGGCTTAAAAGGCAGAGTTGTGCATTTACCTTTAGTTTTTTTCTTTAAATCTTAAAACTGAACCTGTAGTTATTCTAGCTAATGGTGTTCCTACGAAGAGTCAGAAAATATGGCAAGAATTAGTAGATGTCAGCAAAGTGCAAAAGGCTACGTTATATCTTACAAAAAAACATGTTTACTACAAAAACATGTATGTGGAAGAAGAAGAAATCGATGTAGTTGATGATAGTGAAATTTCAAGTGGCCAAATTGAAATAGTGGACATCTCCAAAAGTGAAAAAATGTATGAACATTATAATGTATATCATTTACCTTCAAAGGAAGTGATTGGAAATACTATAGAACTATTCCAAATGAAGAAAACAAAGGGAACTCCCATGAGTGTTTGGGAAAGAAGTTTGGAAGCTAATTTCTTTCCACAGCTCTTCCCCACTGCAAAAGGTGGACTATATGACAAACGACCAGAACAGATTCCAGCATCAGACTATGGTACAACAAGATTGTAATCAGAAGATCTAATATTTCGACAATGTATTCCATATATTTTTCATCTTTTGTTCCATACGCCTACACTGCGGTCAGCAGGGCTCACAATTCTAATTCAGTATTGATTTATTATTTGCAGAGAGAATTGCACTATATGTCCTCGGATTTTGTCAAGAGGAAGTGACAAAAAGCATTCCTCGATGTCTGTACTGACTACTTCCTTCGATCTACACTGTGGACAGCAGGGCTCACAATTCAGATCAAGTTGCGATTGTAGATGACGCAGTCCAGTCGGCAACAGACATTGCTACCAGTGCTGCCCTCCAGGACCACACATTATCGGTGGCTGTGCACATGCTGAATGCTTCTGAAGCCCCTACCTAAATCCACCACAACTCATGGACCCTTTATGATAGAATATTTTGTGCATGATTTCAGGTCTGCTGCCCCTATTTCAGTGCACCACAAGTCATGGACCCTTTACAATAGAATCTTTTGTGTATTATTTCACATCTGTTGCCCCTACATTAGTGCAACATAAGACATACACCCGTTACGATTGAATCTCTGTGTGTGGTCCAATAATTACTGTTGCACTTGTTCCCAGCACTAACCATTCCCTGAGGGCTGGCTTACACTCACCCCACACACATCCAGCACAGACGTCACTGGACATGTGACCATGGTAATAAAAAGGGGCCGAGCGCACGTGCCCGTATCCAGTTCCACCATATAACTAACTGTATCCATGTGTTCATTATGTATGCATGATGTTGCCCCTGGGCCCTACCACATTACATGCAGTGGACAGCGAACGCAACTATTTTACCTCTGGCAGTGGGGAAAACCTTTGTTATGTAACTTTGTTTTGGTTATTCTATAAGTACATAGGAAGAGACTGGGTCATTAGAGTGCTGCAAGGAGAGTGTATAGTGAATTTAAAAGTGCTTGGGGATTGGAGGAGTGATTGGATAAGTACATATGTTGGCGGAGCCTAACCCCGAACACAAGCTTGGCTCTAATTGGCTGCCCTACATGTGTCAAAATCCAAAATCTGAGCTTTGCATGGCCCTGTATTGCTACAGCTGCAACACTCCACTGAATGTGCAATAAACATTCATATCCACACAGATATGTCATGTCCATGATCTTTCATGTGTGGAAGTATGGAAGAATGTAGGTTCAGTGATTGCCACTACCTTCCATTTTTGCCATGTTGTGGGTCTTGGGTCACAGGTTGACGCATTGGTGAATGCGGCCCATGTGGCGGCAACACTACAACAGAGACACCCACATCAGTTGATTCCTCATACAGCTCAGGACGGAACTACACCCTGAGATCTACAGTCATTGTTCACAGCCTCACACAGGACTGGCATACGCCAGGTCAGCCCACTCTGCTTCGCTTACATGGAGGAATGACAACACTACAAGTCGCAGGTCTTCCCTGTAGTGATATGCTGAAGAGAGATCTAGTTGTCAGCAAGCAACTCTTCTACTCCCTCACAGATGGTTTACACCCACACCACACCCATGCAGCACAGGCATCACAGAACATGTACCCTGCCAATAAAAAGGGACAGGCGCACATGCTGGAGGCCATTTCCATTCTCTCCCATGCCACGTGGCGATGACTTGAGTTCCACTGAATTATTGCCACCAGAGCTGAGCAGGTGTGCAGCCTGTGATTATGCGTGGCCTCGATACACCAGCCTGGCAATCAAGACCCGACTAGAATAGTGAGCTCGGCTGGACCGCGTGTATGCCACAGCTGAGGAGGTTGCTTCGGCATGTGGTGGGCCTTCTTGGACACACGTCTGTGGAGGAAGGTGAGCAGAGAGGCTTGTTTGTGCAGCGCCCTTGGTGCGCAGGGGAGGCAGACACCTCTGGGTGGTGGGAGTGGATGGTGTGCAGCAGCCTGGGTGTGCAGGTTCGGGCAGACAACTCTGGGTGACAGGAGTGGATGGGGTGCAGCAGCCTGGGTGCGCAGGGGCGGGACCGATTTAGGCGTGTGCAGTTGTATGTACTCTGCCATTACTGATTCTATACTATTAGTGCCCGATAGAGACCGGACCGGGCCATTCCCCTTTCATAGCCGACCCAGCAACAAACAAGCATGCCGCCAAAAACTAGAAGTGCCTCCAAACCCAAATCCAAACATGCACAGGAGGTAGCACAAGTAACTGGCCCTATCGACCTTTTTATATCACGGGTCAACGAAACAATAAATCAAAGCATAGCTTTAATGGAAAAGAGAGTCTCAATGGATCTTATGACCGCAAACGCCAAGCGTTCATCACTTGGTGCTATAGCGAACGCTGTATCCCCAATTAATCTGACCTCCCAAAACAGTTCACTTCCAGTGCCTCTCCCAATCACAGAATTTAACACTGTCCCTTCAGTAGTCGACCTGTCAGTCACACATTCTGAGTCGGATCTCTCAATAACATCAGAAGACTTGGAAGCAACCCCCGACCTAGCTGGATGTCAAACCCATGGAGATATCCAAACCACCGGCAACCCGCCCCAGCATGGCGAGAGGGAAAGGGCAACATCGGAGACTCGACTATCACTTAGTGAAAAAACACAAAGCTCACCCATGACCCATTAAAACTCCCCATGCTCCAATAGCATACTGCACATTCCTGACCCCACTCTTCCACATAAGGCAATCTCCAATAATAACACATCTGAGCAATGTAAGACCTGCAGAATTACATCACAAGTGCTCACCACTACTAAAGATTTACTCTACCAATACCTAAAGCCTATCCAGTTGAGCATCAGAAATCTCGAAGCTCAACTGACAATAATATCGGCCACTCTTCTAGATACAAACACTAGGATAGACGTAAAGGGCCAGCGAAACACCTCACACCCACTAAAAAAGCAAAACCAAAAACACATACAGAAAACAGTCAATCCTTCAAACGCAACATTCGCAGCACAGAAGAACTCAAATCCACCGTCTACCACACCCAAACCAATAGCTAATACGCCACACCCCCAGCAGGAGAAACCACCACAACAAAAAGCACAGCAGGCAACTACCAAAGGCAAGATCACGACACACACCCCACGTCCAGCACAAAACCCAGATTCCAGTAGAATCCCCACAGAGAAACTCGATTCCCAGCCTACGAATCCATTACCTCCCCAAAAAACATCCAAGAACACATCGGAAACCACTCCGAAAAAATTCCCCACAGTTAGACGTCCAGCCCATTTGCCCCCTGAAGCTACTCCCTACACAATAGTTTTAACAGGAGTACCCGAGTTAGCAGAAGACACCCCAGAAACTGCATGGTCACTTAAAAATAAGGCCATGCAGTGGCTCAGCATAAATAGACCTCTTGAATCACATCTATCAGGAGGGATTACATCAGCACGTAGGGTAGCCTGGATAGGCAAAACCAAGAAAACAATACGCGGTGACTGCATCATTGTAACATGCAGAGATCCCGCAACGGTAGACTACATCTGTGCCTGGCCACAACTCGAGAAAAAAGGGGGAATAGACGCCCGCCACCTTTCTCTTTTTTACCCCCCAGTGAAACAACACCATAACCTACCACCCTGGGAATGGCACCATCATCCCAAAGACCCACGAAACCAAGACCCATGGCGTCAAACACCATGGAGTCGGAGGGATTACCCACGCGAGTACATAGACAGGGGGGGGCCAAGAGAAAGGTACGTTGATGGCCAAGTTCCATATTGGCAGGATAGACCCTACCCAGCATACGAAGGTTGGCAGGGCTTCCCGACCCAAAATCGATACGAGTGCCTCGATATGGTCGATTGACCACTCATGGTCGATCTTAGCCAACACACAGTTGCCGTCCTATATCACCCAGTCTCTGATAAGCACCCGACAGTCCCACCAAAACTGCCTGACACACCAGAGACACCAACGATCCAACATAACAACCTTCTGACCCACACCTCCCCCAAAAAACCGGGCATGAGCGAAAGATCATCCACTGACCAAGTTTTAGCCGCTGAAATCCCTACCAACCACAAAACAGTACCCGCCACCTCGACAGATAATGAGGCCATGAATATAGGCATAGCTTTCTGGAACGTCGCAGGTCTAACCGGAAAAATAACATGCCCTCAATGGCTGGAAATAGCAGGAAGCCACCAAATCTTGTGCCTACAAGAGACCTGGTGTACATCCCCCCTCCATCTAGCGGGATACAAGACATTCTTTACCAAAGCAACGCCTAGCACAATGGGAAGACCAAAAGGTGGTCTCATGATCTATTTCTCCAACACCATAGCAGTCACGGTAAAACTAACAAAAGAAACACCTACTTTTCAAATCATCCAAATTACCCACCAGACTACCGCACCGAGGAACATATATATACTCATAAATTATTATAATAACGCAGGTACTCTGGACTGCTGTACAAACCTAGATGAAATGGTGGCTCACATATCCACACTACAAAGCGCGAACCTAAGCGCGACAATAAAATACATCTGGGGAGGCGACTTCAACCACCCATTATGCCCAAACCACAAAATCGGAATCTGTGGCCTACAATCTGAATCCGGAAATCCCATCCCTCATTTCGCACACACTGTAAGCGGAAATAAGCTAAATGAAATCCTATACACTTTGGACCTAGACTTTGTAAACGAACTAGTGGACCCGGCCCAGGAATTTCTACCCACCTTCCATTGGCGAGGCTGCACGTCCACCATTGATTTTATCTTAGCCTCTAATACGTGTAAAAGTTCGCTAAAAAACTACAAAGTAGGGTCCAGTCCGATTAGTGATCACTATCCCCTCAGCGTGGAGCTCACAATGGAGAAAGCGGCCCCCTCCACAACCAAAACCAGTTCTCTTGACCAACAATCAATAACAATAAAGAAGAAGAACGGGTACGCCATCAAATGGGCGAAAGTCGACCCTGAAGTGACCTCGCAAAGGATACTTGAAAAAACGCACCCCTGGTTAAGGGACTGTATGTCCGCAGAGGCCTCCCCCGAACTAATCATCACCTCTTTCCATAACATTCAAGGGGCAATAAGAGACGAGTTACTCAAACACACGGCAAACAAACCTAAACCCCAAACTAAAAGATGGTTTAACTCAGACTGCAGAAAGGCCCTCACGTCCTTAAAAGAAGCCCTCCGGCAGAAACCAAGAGATGCCCAATTAATTTCACTCCGAAGGAAAACGTATAACGAAGCTAGGAAAAACCGAAGGCGGCAGATAAAGAGAGACCTTTGGTGCCAACTACACGAAAGCGCACTAAAAAAGGACAGCATCACATTTTGGCAGACCATTAGATCACCTTTTTTAGATAACAACACTGATCCATACCACCTCGACGTAGCAGTAACCGAGAATGACTGGGTTCACCACTTTACAAAAATCTTTGGCTCACCATCTGACATACCTCAAATAGAACGCGAGGACGAAGCAGAGAAAAATTTTCTTCCAATTGACCTACGCTTCACTGTCACTGAGGTCAGAAAGGCAATCAAAGCGTCAAAAACTGGCAAGGCTCCCGGCCCAGACGGGGTACCTATGGACTTGTTTTTATACAATAGTGACTATTGGTCGCTAATAATAACCCGGGTAATGACTGCAGTCGCTGAAATCGGTCTCCTTCCATCATGGTCATCATCCACCCTCTTGCCAATATTTAAGAAAGGGGACCGCAACGATCCCGCGTGCTACCGGCCGATCTCCCTTCTGGATTCCACGGGCAAAATTGCAGGCCGACTACTCCTGGACCGATTACAATCTTGGGCCCAGGTAAATAACATCTTCACAGACCTGCAATATGGCTTCCAGAAGGGGCTCGGAACGGTGGAGCAGGCCCTAAACCTGACCCTCCTGGCCGGAAAATACGCTCACGCAAAAGAAGGAAAAGTCTACCTAGTCTACGTAGATCTGAGCGCGGCTTTTGACTGCGTTCAGCATGCCAAGCTGTGGGAAATTATGTCCAATCTTGGAGTAGACCCTCCGATACTGGCTTTCCTTAGGGGTCTATATACCAACGCAGAAGGCCGAGTGCGTTATGGCATCGGCGGCGAACTGTCACGTCCCTTTAAAATCACACGAGGAGTAAGGCAAGGGTGTGTACTGGCTCCCTTCCTATTCAATCTATACACCAACGGGATCGAAAAAGCTATGTTGGCAGGGAGCCAGGACCTCCCACAGATAGCACGCCGCCCTATACCCATCCTCCTCTATGCAGACGACTCGGTCATCCTGGCCCGAACAGCTAATCAACTCCAACGACAGTTGAACAAATATGTGACGTTTATGGACTCTCTGGGTCTAAAAGTAAATACAAAGAAAACATTTACAATGATCATAGGACCCAAACACGGAACTTCAAAATCTATACACATAAATAACACCAAGCTGGAAAAAACAACAGTATACCCCTATCTGGGTATACTCGTGGACGATTCAATGACCTGGCGCAAAGCCATTGAAGCCAGAAACCTCAACTTCCGTCGAGCAACATCAGCACTTTGTGCCTTTTCCAGGAAACTCGGCAAACCAGCTCCTTCCGAACTGTTAACGCTATACTATGCAAAGTGCCACAGCGTGGCTAGTTACGGAGCAGGCATCTGGGGATATGGAAGCATTAACCAACTACAGGTAACGGAGAATGCCTTTATTAAGTATGTTCTGGCCCTTCCCCAAAGCTCTCCGATTCTAGCTTCACATCGAGAGCTAGGGATGGAATTTGTGACAGACACCATACGCTGCCAGCCTCTCATTCTATGGCATCGCATATGGTGCAATCCAGAAAGCCATATAACACGCTCCCTTATCGCCGATTGCCTTAGCCTAGCTCACTGGAGGAAAATTCCCTGGCTCAACTACATTTTAAAATTTTTTCAAGATCTAGATCGGGAGCAATATTTTCTCGATCCACCTTCAATAGAAGACATTTCAAAGAAACAGCTTAAAGAACTATGTATGGGCCACTTAAGAGAACTCCGCAATCAGGCTGAGATCGTAAAAACACAAAACGGAAACATCTGCCTATTGCAACCAGAGAAACTGATACAGCCCTACCTGACGTTCTTTCTTTCAAACTACGAAAAGTTTCTATTGACAAGACTCCGGTTCGATCTTTTCTTCCGCTTGGTTTCATTTCCGGAACAGAACAACTGGTCTCGGAATCTGTGTTGTTGTCCGTGTGACGGAGCCTCCAAGCAATCAACGGTCCATGTCACACTGTTCTGCAAATACTACAGCGTAGCCAGGAAAAAATGGATTCTTCCCCTCCTTCGTTTAAGCGGTCTCAGAAGCACATATCCAGCGCTTGTTTACCTTCAGTCACCGGTAAACCCGCACGAAGCCAAAATGATATCGACCTTTTTAAAAAAAGTAATGAAAACCCGTCAGGGCATTGTTTTATAAACTATAACATGTGAATTTCCGTACAAAACCGATGATTTTTATAAATTGTACTTTTTATGATTATGCAAATTTTATAATCGAATAAAAGTTTATGAAATGAAAAATGATTCTATACTATGTTTCAGATTAATGTGCTTGAGGGCTGCAATATGTCCCGGCACCTGGTTGGAGACACACCAGTGGTGGAAAGGTGAGCTGTGAGGGTTTTGTCCGCAGTGTCAGCACTCACTCTCCCTCTCCATCTCTTCCTTTCTCTCTCTCTCACTCTTTCTTTCTTTCTCTCTCTCTTCCTCTCCCTCTCTTACTCTTTCTCTCTCTCTCTCTCCTTAGATGGGCGCATGATGCACAATCTTATCTTGCTTTTTGTCCTGCAGGCTGGAATTCACAGATTGTCGACCCCCCTACACTGGCCTCCCCCCACGTGGCAATGACTTGAGTTCCACTGAGTTAGTGCCACCAGAGCTGAGCGGGTGTGCAGCCTGCGATGATGCGTGTCCTCCATACACCAGACTGACAATCATGACCCAATTTGAATTGTGAGCTTGGCTGGGCTGTGTGTACGCCACGGCTGAGGAAGTTGCTTCGGCACGTGGTGGGCCCTCTTGGACCCACGCCAGTGGCAGAAGGTGAGCAGAGAGGCTTGTTTGTGCAGCGGCAGGCAGTCACCTCTGGGCAGTGGGAGTGGATGGTGTGTAGCAACCTGGGTGCACAGGGGCTGGCAGACACCTTTGGGCTGTGGGAGTGGATGGGGTGCAGCAGCCAGAGTGCGCAGAGATGGGACAGCGGTTTAGGCATGTGCAGTTGTATGTACTCTGCCATTACTGATTCTATACTATGTTTCAGATGAGTGAGCTTGAGGGCTGCAGTATGTCCCGGCACATGGTTGGAGACACACCAGTGGCGCAATGGTGAGCTGTAGGGTTTAGTCCGCAGTGTCGGCACTCACTCTCCCTCTCCATCTCTTTCTTTCTCTCTCTCACAATTTTTCTCTCTCTCTCACTCTTTCTCTCATTCTCTCTCTCTTCCTCTCTCTCCCTCTTTCTCTCTCTCTTCCTCTCTCTCTTTCCCTTTCTCTTTTTCTCTCTCTCCGTCTCTCTCACACTGTTTCTTTCCTTCTCTCTCTTCTTCTCTCTCTCACTCTTTCTTTCTCTCTTCCTCTCTCTCTCTCTCTCCCTCTCCCTCTCACTGTTTCTCTCTTTCGGGCTTTCTTCCTCTTTCTCTCTCTCTTCTTCTCACTCTTTCTCTCTCTCTTCTTCTCACTCTTTCTCTCTGTCTTCCTCTCTCTCTCACTCTTTCTTTATTTCTCTCTCTCTTCCTCTGTCTCTTGCTCTTTCTCTCTCTCTCTCTCTCTCTCTCTCTCTCTCTCTCTCTCTCCTTTGATTTGCGCATGACGCACAATCTTATCTTGCTTTTTGTCTTGCAGGCTGTGAATCACAGATTGTTGAGGGATGACACGCCATGGCTGTTCCTACTTTTATTTTGTTGTTTTGTTTAAATAAAATATTTATATGTGAATCCATAGATGACTGTGATTCTCATTTGTCCAACCTGACATGCATCTTTTTTATTATAATTGTGCAACATCAACCGATTTGTTACGTTCCAGATTTCGGAAGGTTGCTGTCACATTTGGTTGTTGGGGGGTCAGGGGGGGATGGCGGCCAAGGGTCTGGTGGCGGGGGTGTCAAGGCACTGTTGGGTGTCCAAGCTGCATGATCGTTGGCTCCCTTGCATCTGTTGTCATTTAGGTGTGGCTGTGGGCTGGGCTTCCTTTCATGTTGCAGGTTGTAGTCCGACTTTACACCAGGTCAGAGCAGGTGTAAACTTCCTGGTGGTAACGCACCTTATCGCCTGTTTTGTATTCTCATCGCCGATCTTGCTGGTGGTTGAGAAAGTTGCAAAGTGGTGTGTTCGCTGCTTTCTGCACGGGAACGCCTACTCTGCATCTCATTAGTGATATTTGCTGGGGTCATCTGTGACAATGCTTTTTGAGGCTGCTATCACTGGTAAACTGGTGATATGGGCTGTTTGCATGAACTTGTGAATGGTGCATTAAATTTATCACCATTTTGGCTGTGATAAAGTGCTGTTAACTCAGTGATGTGTCCTTGAGAATATGCCCCTCTGTTTTAAAGATCTCAAAAGTACTCGAGTGCCGCGCTGAGAGCCGCGCACCCAGCGCATTAACAATAGAGGGCCGTGCACCCTTCGTATTCACACCAGGGGGCCACGCTGAGAGCTGCGCACCCTTCGTGTTCACACTAGGGGGCCGCTCTAGGGTCGCAAAACCAAACTTTAAAAAAAATTACCTTTACATTTACCTCTGGGACCCCATCCCCCGAGGCATGCCCACATCTACATATATATTCATTTTTTCAAAGGGGAGGGAGGCCGTGTGGCCCCCCCTCCCAGGCCACTTCTGACCCCGGGACCCATCCCCCGGGGCCTGGCCTCTCCGGAAACATCTATTACAATGCATACGTTAGGTTGCATGCGTTTACGTCACAGGAGTTACAACGCAAGCGACCTTAGGATGCGTACCATTGTGCCGCATACCATTACATCGTATTCGCATTTAAAACACTTACGCTTTTAAATCGTATGTGGTGTAATAGACGCAAGGAGAAAGAGGCACTGACGAGCACCGGGAAAGAGGTGGAGGAGCACCGGGACGACACCAGGAGAAAGAGGTGAGGGGGATTATGCTTAAAGTGTAGTGTTTAGGGTTTAGGGCAGTGTCTGCAGGTTAGTGTTTAGGGTTTAGGGCAATGTCTGGAGATTATGCGGACAGTGTATTGTTTAGGGTTTAGGGCAGTGTCCAGTGGTCTTAGTGAATGAGGAAAGGGGGAATATGATTAAAGTGTACTGTTTAGGGTTGGGGCAGTGTCTGGAGATTAGTGTTTAGGGTTCAGGGCAGTGTCTTTAGATTGTGTGGATAGTGTAGTGTTTAGGGTTTAGGCAGTGTTTGATGGTCATAGTGAAAGAGGTAAGGGGTATTATGCTTAAAGTGTACTGTTTAGGGTTTAGGGCAGTGTCTGGAGATTAGTGTTTAGGGTTTAGGGCAGTGTCTGGGGATTGTGCTGACAGTGTAGTGTCTAGGGTTTAGGACAGTGTGTTAGACTTAGTGTATTAGGGTTTAGGGAAGTGTAGGGTACTTTTTTAGGCTTTAGGCTAGTGTGTGATAAGAAGGGGGGTATTTGGCAAAAAAAACGCAATGTTAAACCATGCGGGGTGTTTGTGTGTGTTGTAAATGTGTTGTGCATGCGTTTGAATGCGTAAGCAAAGTAATGGTTTGCGTGGTGAAAGCTTGGGTTATACATGTCCATGCGATGTAAACATGCTGATGTAAAGGGATGCAATGTAAACGTTTGCGATGTCGCATCATACATCCGGCCTCTCTGTTGGGAACGTGGGGGGAGGCCCAATGCCTCCACGGTCTCACCAGCTCCCCGCCTCCTGCGGGAGTTGGCATTGCTTTTGGGCAACGGGAGCTGCTAACATGCAGCTTCCCTTGCTCTAAAGCAATTCTCCTTTTCTTTATCGAAGCGAGAGGAGATTTTCCTCCTCTCGCTTCAACAAAGCAAGCCAGGGTTTGCTATCACAAGGTGGAAGCAATGCACCCGCCCTGTGATAGGAAAAGGCAATGTCCCAGGGGTGGACACCCCGGGACATTGCAGGACCCGGCCCTGGGACATGATGGTCCCCAGGGCCATTAAGCGCTCCAGGAGGGGTCTGCTTGGCCCCACCCACTATTTTCAAAGCCCCAGGGTGGTGGTGGTCCCCGAGGCCGTGGGAGGGCAGTGTGCCCTCCTGCACCTAATTTACATAATCCCGAGGAGGTGGCAGTATGATTATACGATTGCCCCCGGGTCCTGGAGCTCATTTAAATGAAGTGGAGGAGCCCCAGCTTAATTTTTTTTTTAAATGTTGGCCGGAATCCCTTACCCAGCGCGCATTCGGACGTTTAAAATAAAGAAATTCGGGGCGTTCATCTGTGACCCCCTAAGCAGGGTGTTTGTACCATGCCCCCTTTTCTTGATTTTTCACTTTCTTTTACTGTTTTCTTGTGACTCGGTTCTACAGAGTCACAAAATGGCTGCCAACACTTCCTGGTTTGGAGTGTTCGCAGCCAATTAGAATGAAGCGCGTGGTCGGGAGGGTTCGCAAACCCACTGTGCCCTTAGATATGAATATTTTTATTTTTTTGATTTTCTCAGCAACTACTAAACGGATGTGCACCATTTTACAGAAGGTTGCTTTCTGAACTAAAATCGACCTTTTTGCCAATTGTGGTGTAATTCCGTTTATCAGTTCGGGCTGTAGCCTTGGATAAAGTTTCCTATGGGAAATTAATTTTTGACTTTAATTTTTTGAATTTCTCAGCAGCTACTGAATGGATTCACACAATTAAAAAAAAGGTCGCTTTCTGAACCGAGCGCTACCTTTTTGCCAAATTTGGTGTAATTACGTTCAGCAGTTCGGGCTGTAGCCTTGGCTAAAGTTTTCTATGGAATTTAACATGGAGAAAACACTTTTTGGGACCTCCTTTTTTCTCAGCCCCCGCTTGATGAATCACCCCTAAACTTTTAGGATAGGAGCTGACTTGGATAGACCTTTTTTTTTAGAATTTCGCGAAGATTCGTCAAACGACCCAAACGTTATTAGCAAATCAAAAAATGCTTTTCCTGTGGAAACTAGGTTCTAACTATAACTACCTACTGGTGACCGCCAGTAGGTAATATTTCTTTATTTATTTACATATATATATTACCTACTGGCGGTCGCCAGTAGGTATATATAGTTAGGATTTTTTCCCTATGGGATTTTTGAAAATTCTATGCCTAATAACTTTGGCGTTTGTGGACGGAATTGGCTGAAATTTTCAGGAAAATGGCACATTTTGTTTCTGAGCAGCTCCTGGAAATTTGGGGGGGGGGTCGTCAAGGGGGGGCCGAGAAAAAAGGGGGGTCCCAAAACGCGTTTTTCCCATGTTAATTTCCATAGGGCGGTTGGACTCACTTTTAGCCCGAACGGCTGAATGGATTTTCACGAAACTTGGCAAAATTGTAGGGACTGTTAACCCGATGTGCCTTTGCTAGGTCTCAATATATGTGCTTCAGTGGATTTTGAGAAATTAACGTTTAAATCAAGATATATATCTGTAACAGCGCTCCGGGCAGCGATCCGGTTAGCAAACTTTTCGCGTATCGGAACTTTGCGATGCGAAGCTGATTGGCCCTCCGGTGTCTGTCAACATTCTAAACAGTCCGGAGCGGCCGCTATCTTGTCTCTCGGTAGGATCGAGAGACAAGAGGAGGCCAAAACAAAGGGGGAAATTACCATAAGGGGGCATAGTAGATCCTCGTTGACCCCCTAGGTTTTATGTGGAGGTTTTAAAAGGGCCTAGGAGGGTCCAAAAAAAAAAAAATATACTTTTTTTTGCGTGGTAAGCGCCAAGTTCGCGAACCGGAAAGCGTTCTGGGCAGCGTACTTTAAGGATAAAAGAATGATAGACTTTTCTAATACTGTATGTTAATTATTTGTTGTTTTTGTTCGGTTTTTTTATTTATTTATTTATTTTGATTTAAAAAAAAATTATTTATTATTTTCATAGTTCATTAAAACTTCCAGCATTATATCATCTGGTATCTCGTCAAACATGGATGTTTCTGTCTCTTGTAAGGTTTGAATAAATTGTTCGTCAAAAGATTGATCCATAAAATCTTCATCCACATTTTCTTCAGTTACAATGTCTTCGGATGTAATCTCGAAGGAAACATAAGTTTTTTCTTGCTCCCCTTCCATTTTTTTGCTGTAAATTGCATAAAAAAAATAATTATATTAGAAGAGTTAGGGCACTGTTGGGTTTAAGTTCAGACATGTAGTTCTGTTTTTTTAACAGTGAAGTTAAAGTAAGTAAATTCATAATTATAGCAGAGAAGTGTAAGTCAATCAATAAATGTAACAGAGGAGGTTATCTGTATCTATAACTATAGCAGGGGGACAGTAAATAATTATCAATAAACGTTTTTACAAATTAATTTAAAGTGCCACTTACAAATTAACAAATAACTTTACAGGGAGGTGAAAAGGCTCTTGAAATGTAGTTCAGGAAGTAGCAGTGAAAATGGCTGTGTTTCCTTCTCTTCCTTTATATATATTCAGGTATATAACCAATCAAATGTCAGGTAATAAAAATTGTAAATGAAAGTAAAGTTTTCATTGGTTGTCAATTCCAATATTTTAGATGTGTTTTGTGAAGTAATTTACCTCAGGGTATTTAGATAGGTCTACAGGCTAAATGGCTAAATGAAATTTCAATCAAATTTGTGAGAATGAAAGGGATTGTTATGTAGTATGAGCTAATCTATATTTGGTGAGAGTGTCTCTAGTCGTTTTTCTGCTAATTACTTTCCCACCTTTTTTTAGGACCGCTTTCTGGAAAGCGGCCCGGTTAGCAAACCTTAAGCGTCACGGGAGTCCACCATTTTGTGTTTCGGTCGCATTAAGATACAAGATGGAGGGCAAATAATGTTCAGAATGTGTAGAAGGGGGCACAGTAGACTTATCTTGACCCCCTAGGTTTTCTGAGGGTGGCTGAGGAGGCTTAAATGTGCGGAAAAAAAAACATTTTTTTAAAAAATTCTGCGAGGTTAGCTTTCGGTTAGCGAACCGGGGAGCGTATTTTGTGGAAAATTAGTGAAAAAAGTTAGAAAAAAATAATAATTGTGAGTGATTAGATGAAGGGTAGCTCTGAGAAGAGCTTTTGGGTTTATGGTACATTTAGGTACTTATAAGTAGGTACCAATGCACATTCTTAAATTCAGAATGAAAATTCTGTTGCCCTCATCTGAGAAGTGAACTCCATCTCCTCTGTAGATATCTTGCATGTAGTAACGCAAGTTATTGTTGTACAGGGAGCCCATTCCATGGTCTCTCATGAAAGCTGAAACAGATTTGTTTACATGCTTCCTCGACTTCTCAATTTGTGGACAAAATTGGTTGGACCACCTCCATTTCTGTCTTTGGCATATATTGGAATATACCAAGGCAGTTTGAGGAAAAAGTGCCATTAATTGCTCAAAGGTGTCCTTTAAAAGCATTTCCAGACCTACCCCTGTCAAAGTGCCCAAATCATTACCTCCACAGTGCACAATTAACAGGTCAGGTTTTGGCAAATGCATAAAGGTTTTCACCAATGGTATCAATTGGTGACATTTTAATCCTCTTTGGCCCAACCACTTAATTTCCACATCTTGTAAATTGAGGTTGTGTAAATTTCTGCTCTCAGCATACCTTTGAGCCCAGTGGATGTAACTATGTCCAACAATCCAGACGTTAAACATGGTGGGAGAAGGTTGTGCTGCAGTCCGATGAAGTGTGGTAATGAAAGGGCAGTTGAAACAGTAGGAGTTTGTAAAGAAAAAAAACTGTGGATTTCCAATGCTAATGATTCATTAGCAGTGATTGGTGTATTTCCATTTCTGAAAACAGAAAGTTAGGGTGCATGGATGTGTTCTTTGAAAGATGTAATTTGAATGGTCAAGGAAGAAACTTTTAATGAAAGATTGCACTGGATACGCAGGTGCACTGAGAGTTCAGAGTTCAATTGAAACATTGTTGTGTGAATTTGCAAACATGAGAGGTCTTCCAGGAGGTCGTTGCTATGGAAAAAAGGCAGAGAGGGCAGAGGGGGGAAAGGTTTTGATTTGAAAAAAGTGAGGGAAGAGTTATGATTGGCTAATATGAGAGATATGTGAAATGAATATCTGTATTTCTGTGCTTTCAATAGCTGCAGACTCTGGAGTGCATCCTTTTTCTTCTGCTGAAGACAATTTGGTGTATTTCTGAGACTGTTTTCAAAACTCAAAAAGTATTAGCAAAGGTGAGAAAAGATTTATTTATTTTAGATAGAGAATAGTATGAATTAAGGAGAAAATGATGAAGAAAGCTGTGTTTTTAAACTGTGGCTTTGTCTGTAGTGATATAGAAATAGATTTTGTTACTTTGAGAAATTGTAATTGCATATTCGGTGTAGTATTCTGGAATGCAGTTATACAAGTTATTGTTGTATATGAAGCCCAGTCCATGGTCTCTTATGTAAGCTGAAACAGATATGTTGTTTATAAAAATAATTTTTTAAATCAATTACATTTCTGCATATGTACTGCTAGAGCTTCATAGGTTGTTTTGGGTCATATTTATAAGGCATTTGAGTGTCTTTGATGTTATTTTTCCTTTTTAAATGGAAAGCATTCCTCATGGGGCAAGTGTCTTGTAAATACGCTCCCACCTGCGCTTGGCAAATTTAGATTTTGATTATGGGAGTTACATAGCCATGTTAATAATGTCGAAAAAATGGTGTTAGGGCATTCCAGAAAACGCTTTCATGTGTCTCAAGGACATTTTCAGTCATTTCCTCTTGAATGCAGGTATACAATTGATTTATATGCTGTGTTTAAAAACGATTCTTTTCTATGATGTTATTTTTTCCTTTTTAAATGGAAAGCGTTCCTCATGGGGCCCTGAGCAGTTCTTAGCCATGTTATTTAATGGGAAGTGGATAACATGGCTAAGAGCATTTGCTGGATAATGCATGAATATCGCGGACTTTTCAGCGATATTCATGCATTGCGGCCGTTTTTTTTCGCATTTGCGAGCAGTTCTTCGCCATGTTATCCAATGGGAGGTGGATAACATGGCTAAGAGCATTTGCTGGATAATGTATGAATATCGTTCACTTTTCAGCGATATTTATGCATTGCGGCCGTTTTTTTCGCATTTGCGATAAACCTTGCTAAGGAGAAAATGATGAAGAAAGCTGTGTTTTTAAACTGTGGCTTTGTCTGTAGTGATATAAAAATAGATTTTGTTACTTTGAGAAATTGTAATTGCATATTCGGTGTAGCATTCTGGCATGCAGTAACACAAGTTATTGTTGTATATGAAGCCCATTCCATGGTCCCTTATGTAAGCTGAAACAGATATGTTGTTTTTAAAAACCATTTTTGAAATCAATTACATTTCTGGATATGTACTGCTAGAGCTTCATAGGTTGTTTTGGGTCATATTTATTAGGCATTTGAGTGTAATTGATGTTATTTTTTTCCTTTTTAAATGGAAAGCATTCCTCATGGGGCAAGTGTCTTGTAAATACGTTGCCACCTGCGCTTGGCAAATTTAGATTTTGATTATGGGAGTTACATAGCCATGTTAATAATGTCCAAAAAATGGTGCTAGGGCATTCCAGAAAACGCTTTCATGTGTCTCAAGGATATTTTCAGTCATTTCCTCTTGAATGCAGGTATACAATTGATTTATATGTTGTGTTTAAAAACGATTCTTTTCTATAATGTTATTTTTTCCTTTTTAAATGGAAAGCGTTCCTCATGGGGCCATGAGCAGTTCTTAGCCATGTTATCCAATGGGAGGTGGATAACATGGCTAAAAGCATATGCTGGATAATGCATGAATATCGCTGACTTTTCAGCAATATTGATGCATTGCGGCCGCTTCTTATCGCATTTGCGAGCAGTTCTTAGCCATGTTATCCAATGAGAGGTGGATAACATGGCTAAGAGCATTTGCTGGATAATGCATGAATATTGCTCACTTTTCAGCGATATTCATGCATTGCGGCCGTTTTTTATCGCATTTGCGATAAACCTTGCTAATAGCAAGGTTTATCTGCGATAAAAATCGCCGATGTGCGGCGATAATTTTTGTCTCTAAAGAAGTTATCGCTAGTGGTTGGTAATATACCCCCGCGTTTTTGGTTGCAGGAATCGGGAGGCGGGAGAGTAGCACTGAAATCAGTAGTCTGACACCTGAATCGGGAGGGTTGGTATGTGTGGATTCTCTACAGCTGGGGCTAGGTGATAGCCTGGGACCGGCCTGGCATGTAAAATGGCTACCGTGCACGACAAAATTGTGGCATTGTAAAAAAGACAAGATGGCGCAGACAATGTTTATCAATAAGGATTCATTTATAACAAAATATTTTATCGCACTGACAAATTGGTTGTCAACACTTCCTGATTTCCTTCGAATCGAACGTTAACAGACGTGACGCAGCAAAGAAAAAAAAAGCTCACGCAGAGCCGCTGGAACACATGTATCAACATATATGAGCCTTCTCAGCCACCCTCAGAAAATATAAGGGATTAGGATACGTCTCCCGCACCCCCTTATACTTAGTAATTTAATTAAAACGAAGCACAAAATGGTCTCCCGCACCCCCTTATACCTATTCCCGTTTCGCCAGCAGTTTGCGGCCCAGTTCGGTGTTCGGAAAGCGCTTCTACCGTGAAAAATATATTTTTTTTATTTTCCCCACGGGACCCTTTAAAAACCCCAACAACATTCCTAGGGGGTCAAGAGGGGTATACTTTGACCCCTTTCATTAAATTCCCCCTTCGTTTTTCACCTCTTCTTCTCTCTCGATCCTACCGAGAGATAAGATGGCGGCCGCTCCGGTCTGTTTAGAATGTTGACAGACACCGGGGAGGCAAGCAGCTTCGCATCGCAAAGTTCCGTTTCGAAGGTGGGAGAGTATTTATAAGAAACTTGCACCATGAAGAACGCTTTCCATTTAAAAAGGAAAAATAACATTATAGACACTCATATGCCTTATAAATATGACCCAAAGCAACCTATAAAGCTCTAGCAGTACATATCCAGAAATGTAATTGATTTCAAAAAATCATTTTTAAACACAGCACATAAATCAATTGTATACCTGCATTCAAGAGGAAATGACCTTGTGATGCAGTGCTGGTGCAAAAGATTTTGTATGTTAAATAATAAGTAGGGCGTTAAGTTTTTGATGACTGTTATTCATTTACTGTTTGGTAATAGTGGTTAATAACATTTTTTATTATATTTTTCCACAGATTCAACTGCAGATCTTTTTTAAATTTGAAAAATGCCTACGAAAAATAGAATTAGAAAGGCTAGAAAACGTCAAAGACAGCAGGATGATGTTTTATTGCAGCAGTCCTCTTCCCCAAATACTTATCAAAACACCAAGAAAGTTCCGGGTAAGAGCACAAGATCATTCTTAAAAAATATTTTTAGTAAAAAAAGTATTTTTCGCCAAAATGTTTCAGTTCAGAAAAAGAAGAGTAATTTAAATGGAAAGGAAAGACCCATCAAAAATGTTATTGGTAGAGGAAGAGATAACTCTGTGCATGATAGTAGAAGGAAACAACAGTTTAGGGACATTCGAAAACGAATGTTCCGTAACAGGATAATAGTTAATTTATTAAGAAATATTAAAAAAGGCCAACAGAAAGCGGCATTTTATAAGAAGAAGAAAAATGTAGAGAAAATTATTGATCATGCTTTTGAAATTAAGCGAAAGTTGTTTATTTTGGTAATCAATAGAATTAGGAAACTAAGCAAGGTAATTTCTGATTTCAAAACAAACAGTAGATGGAAGAGAGTAGTAAATCGTAGTAACTTTTGTGAAGTTTTTCCGGAGAATGGATGCATAGTTCAAGTTCTGAGGCATTTTTTAATGAGGAGAGTTATTTTCAGGATAATGATTTGATGTTTGCAGTTGACACCAGTGGTCGAGCTTATGAAGTGAAGGATGGTTGTCCAGTTGAAAAGGAAAAACTTGTGACAACAGAGACAGAAGAGGTGCTAAGTGATGAGGTTTTAGGAAGACGTCCTAAGGGTCCTGTGTACATTTGGAAGTGTAGTTCTATTTGCAGTGTGCGACAGGTTTCCATCAATTTGCTTTGTGATTTTATACGGACATTTAATAAGAAAAGTTTGAAGCAGAAAATGAAATTTAGATCCTTGCAGAGTGAGACAAATGACAGGTTTGCGTGGTCATTCACTGGCTTGTCTTTCCAGGAGAGTATGCCAGAGTGTTTTTCATCATTTCAGGATGCTAGCAGTGCATCATAATAAAGTGAGAAAATTAGTGAGAATGTTGTATTATGCTAAGAGTCCAGCAATTATGCTTAAACAATTATGTGCTGCTCTTTTGCATGGTTCTGAAATAGATGTGAAGAATATTTGTGAAGAAATTGAGTTTTGTTACTTTAGTAGTAAAGATGAGAATGTTCAAATTGACCCTGAAGTAGAGGGTAATGTTGAAGATAATGTACAGGTTTCCAGTACAGATAATTTTCAGAAGGAAATTGCCACTTTTCAGATGAAATCAAGTGAGAGGCCTAATTTCACTTGTGTATGTTGTCGACGCACTTATTATAAGAATCAGACTAAAGTAGTGGATTTATATGCAAAAAGTGAAAGGGAAAATAATAGTGAATGGAAGGATTTTGCCACATACTTGATGGTAGAAAATTATTTTGATTTAGGATCGGATCAACGTGTGTGTACTTATTGTTGTAATAAATTAAACCAAAACCAGATGCCTGCTAGGGCAGTTCATAATAATCTGGAATTGGTTGAGATTCCTTCTGAATTGAAGGATTTAAATACTTATGAATGTATTTTGATTCTAAGTATCCATCCCTTTCAGGCTATTGTAAGAATGGAGCCAAAGACAGGGAAGTTGCCTCCAGCAGATTTACAGAGAGGATTAAAGGGAAGAGTTGTTTATTTGCCTCTAGATTTGAACAAAAACATTAACACAATTGGAATAGAAAAAGTGGAAGAGGAACCTCTGGTTATCTTAGTTAATGGGGTTCCGACAAAGAATAAGAAAATATGGCAAGATTTAGTGGATGTTAGGAAAGTCAAAAAGGCAACAGTGTATTTGAAGACAAATAATAAGTACTATAAGAATGTATATGTTGCAGAAGAGGAAGTAAGTGATGAAGAGGATAGCGATTTGTGTGCTGGCCAAATTGAGAAAGTAGAAGCCTCTAAAAGTGAAGAAATATATGAACATTATAGTGTTCATCCTTTGCATTCCAAGGAAGTCATGGGGAATGCTATTGAGTTGTTTCAAATGAAACAAGCTAAAGGGAGTCCCATTAGTGTTTGGGAGGAAAGTTTGGAAGCTCGGTGTTTCCCACAGCTATTTCCCACAGGTCGAGGAGGAAGATATGATGAGCGACCTCATCAAATTCCTGCGTCTGAATACCGGACTTTACGATTGTATGCAGACGATCCTAGGTTTCGTCAATGCATTCCCTATTTGTTTCATCTCCTGTTTGAAAGCGATCTGTCTGGACTGTCATATGCAGTGAACCACATCTTAAAAAGTGGTATACAGATGCGAAATATCTCGGCAAGGGACTTTATGCATAAAGTCAATGTCCAAGACAGTATTTTAGATTCTCACTTAATTAATCTCATGGCGTGTCAGCGTGGTACTAATGAGTACTGGTACCGTCGTCATGGTGATTTAAAATGTATGCTGAGAAACTTAGGAACTCCGACATGGTTCCTCACTCTGAGCTGTGCCGAGTATGGCTGGGAAGACTTACTTGAATTTCTACGAGAGGCAAATGGAAATATTGAAAACATTGAATTCAAGACACCTGGAGAACTGTGTTCTTTGGATCCTGTGAATATATGCAGGTACTTCAATCATAGATTTGAAGCTATGATGTCTTTCATCACAAATAAGAAGAATCCACCTCTTGGAGAGGTGTTCGATTTCTTCTGGAGAAAGGAGTACCAAGCAAGAGGTGCTCCTCATATACATATGTTGTTGTGGATCAAGGATGCACCTAAATTTGGAACAGATCCGGATGACTTAGTGATGAATTTCATAGAACAGTATTCTACGTGTGCTGTTCCAAACGCAACGGAGAAGAAAAGCCTAAGAGAACAAGTTCTACGTTTCCAAAGCCATCGTTGTGGAAAGTACTGTCGTCGTAAATTCAGAAACAAGGACAAGTTCTACACCAAATGTCGTTTCAACTTTCCACGACCGGTGATTTCTAAAGGAAAAGTGAACAGTTTGATGTCTTCACTGCGACATAATGTGACGAGGAAATCACCCAAAAATACATACAATTTGAAAAGGAACGAAGAGTCCAAGTACATCAACGACTACAACCCAGTGATTTTGTCCATGTGGAATGCTAACATGGATATACAGTTTGTGGGTGACAACTGTATGGCTGTGGCTCGGTATGTGACATCTTACATCACCAAAAAAGAAAAGACAGAACTGAAGGATATGTGGGAGGACATTTCCCATGAAAAGAGCCTCAGCAAGAAGTTGTACAGTTTCAGTCTGAAGATGTTGTCGCATCGAGAAATCGGAGCTTACGAATGTTCAGATCGATTGTCTTCAGCAAGTCTCTATGCCAAATCCAGGAGTATTGTTTGGGCGAGTCTTGGTCTTGCTGCAACGCGAAATCGGGTTCTAAAACCTGTCCGGGAAATTGAATATTTGGCAGAAAAGGAACCAAACAGTACCGACATTTTGAAGACCAACATGTTGGATACATATTATCCAAATCGAAGCAGTCACCTTGAGAATGTTTGTCTATATGAGGTTCTACAAAATTATATATTCAAGAGGAACATCAAAGAAGATATTGAGAAAGGAGTGTATGCTGTAATTGGAAGTGAGGGATGCCTGGTCAAGCAAAGAAAATGCCAATTAGTAAACCATCGAAAATTGAGTGGCGAATCTTCAGAAACAAAGGAGTTTTTCTATTTAGCACTTTTGCAACTTTTCAAGCCTTGGCGTGCAGAAGAGGAACTGCTTGGAGATTTCCTCTGTTACGTAGACTCTTTCACTGCTGCTAAGGATAGCATAGAATGTCCTGCTTTTCCCAAATATCAAGAAATGCTAACTTTGGAAATTGAGCAGGAAGCAACGATTGCAGCCGAGATTGCCAGAGACAGTTCTCAGGACAGTCAGAGTTCTGTTTCATTGAGTCAAGATCCACTTGGAGGACCTATTATCGAAAATGAAGCTGCCACTGCTATGAATGAAGTGGAAAGAGCCATGGCACATGCTCAGGAGGATTCAGTTAACTTAGAAGACTTGGAAAAACAACTCAACGTTGAGCAGAGGAAAATATATGATGAAGTTACCAAGCAATGAGCATGGATTAAGTCATGAGAAGAAAGAGTGCTCATGTACATCGTTGAAGCCTGTCCTACTGTATGTGAGTGGAGAAGCGGGAACTGGAAAAAGTTTCCTCATTAAAGCAATTTCATGCTATCTGCAGGAAAGGACTGAGTCATCGTTGTCTTGTGTTGTCACCGCTCCTACTGGACTTCCAGCACATAACATTAAAGGTATTACTTTGCATCGTCTACTGATGCTGCCGGTGGAGCATGACAACAAATTACAATATCACAAGTTATCTGGGGATGCTTGCTGTGAAGTTTCAAGAGTCTTGAGGAAAATGAAACTACTTATCATTGACGAAGTAAGCATGGTTTCCAATGTCATGCTTGCCTTTGTGCATTTGAGAATGCAAGAAGTACTTAAAACTGAATATGATGTGTTATTTGGTGGCAAACACATCATTGTTTTCGGAGATCTTCTGCAGCTGACACCAGTAAAAGGAGAACCTGTGTTCAAAATACTCACGCATGAAGATACCAGGAAGTGCCTAGGGAGCATTGGCAACGTCAATATATGGTTAAACTTCAATTATGCTGAACTGCATGAAAATATGCGTCAGGCAAAAGATGAAGATTACAAGAATATTCTACAAGATATTAGAATTGGAAAAGTGACCGAGCATGGGAAAGAAGCTTTAAATGCACGATTACTTTCAAATTTATATCCCGAACAAGAGATTGTGGCTGAGAATATTTTTCAGAAAATTACTGAGAAGAAATCCGGAATATGTTTGATGCCAACTCTTGCAGAATGTGCCTTCTTCAACAACAAAATGTTGAATTTAGAAAAGCAAGAGATTGTGAAACTTGAAGCTATTGACAAAATAGAGCACATGGGATCAACAATTATTTTGTCAGAAAATTTGAAATCAAAATTGGATTCATTAGAGAAGACTATATCTAAAACAGCGGGTTTTGAAAAGACTTTGAATGTGTGTTTAAATTGCCGAATCATTTTGAGAAGAAATTTACATGTTGAAAGAGGTCTGGTAAATGGATCAATGGGTAATGTTGTTGATTTTGAGAAGTACAGAAATAGAGATGGAATAGAATTTTAAAAAATTAAATTTGATAGCATTGAGGAAGTACAGCTAATTGGTCGTTGTTCTGCTAGGTTTTTGCTTGTTAAAGACTTATATGTTCGCCGTAAACAGTTTCCTGTTTGCTTGGCATATGCGGTAACAATTCATAAATCGCAAGGTTTAAGTGTAGACAGTGCATTGGTGAATATTGGCAGTTCTGTGTTCAAGGAGGGTATGGCATATGTGGCATTGTCACGAGTAAGAACTTTATCAGAATTGTACTTGATTGACTGTGATGTCACAAACATTTGTGCTGATCTAGATTGTGTTAAGGAATACAATAGATTAAGAAGAGAGTATGCGCCACATTTGCCTCAATATCCTTTGTTTGAGAAACGTGTGGTAGGCCGCAAACGTAGAAATATCAGTAATAGTAGGGAGGTTGTTGCAAAAAGACTAAAAGTCAATGAACCGAAAATTGTTAGCAGTAAGAAAGTGGATTCTGTTGAAGATGTTGTCGGTTTTCAATTTGAAAACAGTTCTGGTGTCAACTGCTATGCAAATGTGGTGGTTAATGTTCTCTTTTCACTAGAGAGTTTAAAAGAACAGATTCTGTTGAATTCAGAACAAATTTTATGCTGTTTATTGAATTCTGTTTTCGAGAAATGTAGCAGTGATCGAACAAAAGTAGAAAGTGTGTCTGAAGTTCGTTATCTGTTAGATGAATGTTCAGGGCAAACAGACTTCTCTGAAAATAATCAGCAAGATTGTCAGGAGTTTTTAATGTATATGCTTGATGTATTGCAAGATGAGGGTGTAGATGTAGATCACCTGTTTGGGCTTTCTTATCAATGGCAGCATGACTGCGAGAATTGTAGGGTATCAAGTACTACTAGTGTAGACTCAGAAAGATTTATATATTTAACTTTGCCAGACAGTAAATCAGTCTCCTTTAATAAGCTAGTAAATGCAGCGGATCACAACATGGAGTGTAGCCAATGTAAATCTGAAATGATGTCAACATTATTTATACGTAGATATGGACAGTATGTCATTTTAATGATTCAACGATGTAGGCCTGATGGATCAAAATTGTCAACTTTAATAAAAAATTTTGTGGCTTCTCAGCTTTCAATATCAGGAAGGACTTTTGTAACTGTAGCAATTATCTATCACAATGGTCCTTCAACAACATCAGGACATTATACAGCTTATTTAAAGTCTCGAAACGGCTGGTCATTCTGCAATGATTCCGTTGTAACTTTAAAAAAAAAATTGCCGTTTGACCTTAAAAATTCTTACCTGGTGTTTTTAAAACCAAAATTTTAATGAAAGAATCTCGGGATTTCCTGTGAAGAATTGCAAAAGGTTCATGAAGTAGAGGGAATGTAAGTCTGCAATGCTGTCTAGATTATTGGTCCAAAACTTTTAATTATAATGTCAATTTAAAAATCCAACTATATAAACCTGATGCAAGTAAGTCTGCTTCATAGTAAGCAGTATCAGTGTCATAGGAAAAGGAGAACATGAGTGACAAAGAAGGGTAAGATATTAGTAGTCCAGGATTGTGAAAATAATCTTAAATGTATTCTTTTTGAAAGTTGCGAAAATAGAAAATGTCGGGATTTGATTGGAAGAATTACAAGAGTAGCGAATCGCGGCAACATGATTTGGCCTAGTGGAAACATGTGATAGAATGAGAGAAGTCTTTTCTTCTATGTAACATATTTTTCGTATCGATGGAGGTTTTCTTTCAGAAAGTGGCGGGCTGAAAATATTTATAGCACAACAGAGTGAATGCTGTTCATAGGAGATCCTTCGACGTCATTGAAAGTAAGTTAATTTTAAGGAGTTTTGAAATCAGATTTCTTAGGTTGTATGGGTTTTTTAAACACAGTCATTTTGATTGTGTTTTTTTTTCCCCGCTGTTACATGATGAATACGTTCAAGTCACTGATTTAAGTGAAATTTGATACATTCTGAGAACAGCAAAAATAAACCATATAACATGTATAATTAATGTTCTTCTGTTTGTACTTATGATATACATTTAGAAATGTGAGGTAGATATGGAAAAACTGAGTCTTCTGTAAGTGTCAATTTTAATGCTTATAGTGCTGTATTTCCGGGTACTGTTTTTTATAAAAAAAGGAATAGACCTCACCTCAAAGAAAGCTCTTCAAAGCACACATCTTATTTGCATCCTGAAACTATCATTTAAAATATTAGAGACAATTTTATGATGGCTTTACATCTTTTTTGCGCTGCTATTGCATCACTATTGTGAGACATCAGCAGTGCAAAAGAAGTACCATGTTCCAAAATAGGTCTCAGTTCATCTGCATGAAGATACTGTTTATTTAAAATATATACCTTTAGGATTGTGTAGGGGACGTAGAGAAGCAGAGGCTTCTGTAAATGTCAAAATTGTTGAAAAAGTGTTTCTTCTTGAACCTTTTCCCTTTTCTTTTGTAATTTTTAAATACATGTAGTAATATTTTTGGAAATGTTTGTTTTCTCTTTTACAGATTGAAAGTATGAAAAAATATTTAAAAAAGGTAACAAGAATTATAAGGTAAATGTTTTCTACTCTTTTTACCCGCAATGCACTGCTGATGATGTCACTGACCATGTCATGAATGATGTAATAACAGGACATGATTTACTTCATTGGTAGGCCTTCACATGCTTTATCTGCTCTGTATTCTTCAACAAGTGTAAAATTGATCTGTAACCCTGAGTAGGTCTCACCTTAAACAAACCTCACGAGACATCACACCTTATCGTCATCCTGAATTAATAAATAGATCTATTAAACACTATCTCTGATTTACTCTCTATAGCTGTCTTTCTTTTTACATTACTCTCTGTTTACTTCCCTTATACTAACTCTTCTTTTTTTAAAAAAAATATTTTTTTGGTTCGCTTCAAGTTCGCGAACCGGGCAGCGAACTTGAAGCGAACCAAAAGAAATAGAGCTTGCTAGAGTGTTAAACATTCTAGCAATTTTATTTGAAAGGGGAGGTAGTTCTGAAAAGAACTTTTTTTTATGTTTTTGTTGTTTTATTTATTTATTTATTTTTCTGAACATTTTTTGTTTTTTTTGTATTTTTAGAACAGTTTTATGTTTTTTTTGTGTTTTTCATGGAGGGGAAACAACAAAAAAACAGGCATCGAAAAGGGCTCAACAGGAGCAAAGAAAAAATTACTGCTTGGGTGGGTTAGGGCAGTTATGGTTATCATACACCAAGTTTATTAAGTTTACGCTCATGTTGCCACATGAGAGCATAGCACCACAATGTATGCACGTTAACTTCATGTGCTTAAAGTTTGGCTGTATGTTTGGCACAGTTTCCTGTGCCTCTCTTACAGTCAAATTTATATTAGAAGTTGATTTGGCCACAGGAGTTGTCGGGGGATTATCTTGCAGATCCCTTAACTCTGCCCAGCTGTAATTTAATGGATGCCACCTGACCATATGGCGATGCATAGTATAGTTGCCCATACTATACTTTTTCTCTGTGCCTCGAGATAATCTTTTTTTGCAAATTAGGCAGGTGGCATATTTGGCATTAACCTTCTTCTCCCCTCGAGGAATTGAGAAAAATTGCCAAATGAAACTTGTTTTCCTTCCGGAAACACGGGGCAACTCCTGAATAAATTCAGGTTCATCAGTGTCCTCTTCTTCTAAGTCGTCTTCTTCCTCCTCTCTGTTTGAGATGAATTGAGATGGTGGTCCTCTCTTGTCATGAGGAGGTTGAGGTGGTGGTGGGGGTCCACCAGCTGAAGCAAAGATAGAAGCCATTGTAATCAAAATGGAAAATGGTCTTTCTCTCACCAAGATGAAAGTCAGAGTGAGGAAAGAAGAAGGGGTTTACGTGATTTTGGAAAAGCAAAAGTTCGGAACCAATGAAAAGTGTTATTTTTAGGTCACATGACCTAGTCATACATCATTTGGAAACCAAAAGTGAAATGAACCAATGAAAACTTTGATAAACAAGTCACATGACTTGTTCCGTTCACGTTACGCGGTGCGCGCCGCGTCCCGCATCGTTTCCGGTTCGCGGTCCCGAGCACTTTCGGGAGCGCTAAAGCGGCACGTCATAAGACGCATTCGCGACAATGATACGTCGCGCTTCCGCGACGCGTCACAGTTCCGCTAACGTAACGTTTACCGGTTCGCGTACTAGATCGCGGCATCAAGATGAGCTAACGGAAAGCTTCCCGGTTCGCTTACCGGAAGCGAAGAAAAAAAATATTTCAATTAAAATTATCAATAAACATCTAAAATATATTTTGGGTTTTAAAGTAGAATACATTTTACAGCTACAGATGTTAGCTTTTAAAAAACCAATGAAATTCACAGAAAAAACCATAGGTTATAATCCATATATAGTTAGGAATTTGCATTTACAAAACCTTGAAAATTCAATGAAAAAACCATTGGTTATAGAACATATATAGTTAGGAATTTGCATTTACAAAACCTTATTTTACTCGCATAAAACCATTGAAATTCCATATATAGTTAGATGCGCTAACTATATATCGCGCACCCGCAATCCACTGCTGATGATGTCACATATTACATCATTCATGACATGGTCAGTGACATCACTGATGACATCACTGATAACAACTCAAATGACATCACTGATGACATCTCAAATGACATCACTGATGACATCACTGATGACAACTCAAATGACATCACTGACAACATCACAGATGACATCATTCATGTGTTAATACGATGAACCTCTACAGACTCTGATATATCCTTAGATACACTCAGTGAAAACAGACACTCACAGATTGTCACTCATCCATGGAGTTACTCATACACCTAGACAGTCATGCAAAGAATCAATCACACCTCCAATTCCTCAACTATACAGTTATACACACCTTACTTATTGAAACATATTCTAACACATATTTACTCTCTTATACAATCTCTGATACAAGTTCACAATGATTCATACAGCCACTCTCACATTCACTGGCTCTTATGCTCAGTTATTTATATATGTCAACTCTCACATGTACTGTGTTTTACATATGTACTTACTTTGACATGTAGCACTGAGATATCCATTCACTCACCAATACTCTCATGCACACAGTCAACTGCCCATACAGCTGTTTCCACATGCACGTTTGAACCCATACATCTAGTAAATCAACTGCTCACACATCTATGCACAGAGTCATACACCTCCCAGCCACCCACACACATACTCAGTCTCCCATACAAATACTTGGGCAACCAATCAGTAACCCATATAGTTACTCATATAGCTACTGATTAACACATGCAGCAGTTTACAGAACAACAGACATAATGATGCACAAATTAAGACAGTTTAGTCACTAACCCATGCACTCAGTGAAACACATTTAATCACTCTCTCATACAGTCAATCGTGCACCTACTTAATCCTTCATCCAGACACTTATACATCCACTCATTCTTCAATATGTAAGACATATTTTAACTTTACAGAAACATACAAACACTGGATGATGTCATCAGTGATGTCATCAGTGATGTCACTGACCATGTCATGAATGATGTAATATGTGACATCATCAGCAGTGGATTGCGGGTGCGCGATATATAGTTAGCGCATCTAACTATATATGGAATTTCAATGGTTTTATGCGAGTAAAATGAGGTTTTGTAAATGCAAATTCCTAACTATATATGTTCTATAACCAATGGTTTTTTCATTGAATTTTCAAGGTTTTGTAAATGCAAATTCCTAACTATATATGGACTATAACCTATGGTTTTTTCTGTGAATATATATAGATATATATATATATATATATATATATATATATATATATATATATATATTACCTACTGGCTATCGCCAGTAGGTATATATAGTTAGGATTATTTGTCTATGGAACTTTTGAAAATTCTATGTCTAATAACTTTGGCGTTTGTGGACGGAATCGGCTGAAATTTTTAGGAAAATGGCACATTTTGTTTCTGAGCAGCCCCCGAAAATTTGGGGGGGTTTCGTCAAGAGGGGGCAGAGAAAAAAGGGGGGTCCCAAAACGCGTTTTTCCCATGTTAATTTCCATAGGGCCTTTGGCCTCACTTTTAGCTCGAACGGCTGAATGGATTTGCACGAAACTTGGCAAAATTGTAGGGACTGTTAGCCCGATGTGCCTTTGCTAGGTCTCAATATATGTGCTCCAGTGGATTTTGAGAAATTAACGTTCAAAACAAGATATATATCTGTAACAGCGCTCCGGGCTGCGCTCCGGTCCGCTTACTTTTCGCGAAACGGAACTTTGCGCGCAGAAAGCTGATTGGCTCTCCGGTGTCTGTCAACATTCTAAACAGTCCGGAGCGGCCGCCATCTTATCTCTCGGTAGGATCGAGAGAGAAGAAGAGGTGAAAAACGAAGGGGGAATTTAATGAAAGGGGGCAAGGTATACCTCTCTTGACCCCCTAGGAATGATGTTGGGGTTATTAAAGGGTCCCGTGGGGAAAATAAAAAAATATATATTTTTCACGGTAGAAGCGCTTCCCGGGCCGCGAACTGGGCCGCAAACTGGTAGCGAAATGGGAATTCGCCATTTTGTGTTTCGTTTTAATTAAATTACTAGGTATAAGGGGGTGCGGGAGACGTATCCTGACCCCTTATGTTTTCTGAGGGTGGCTGAGGAGGCTCATATATGTTGATACATGTCTTCCAGCGGCTGTGCGTGAGCTTTTTTTTTTTTTTTTGCTGCGTGACGTCTGTTAACGTTCGATTCGATGGAAATCAGGAAGTGTTGACCACCATTTTGTCACTGCGAGTAAATATTTTGTTATAAATGAATCCTTATTGATAAACATTGTCTGCGCCATCTTGCCTTTTTGTCCAATGCCACAATTTTGTTGTGCACGGCAGCCATTTTAGATGCCTTGACCAGACCCACTCTCTGCACGCGGTCGATTCTCGGCACGGCTCCCCACCCTCGCAAGCATCTCCCCCACACACTGGTCACCCCCGCTCTCTCTCTCATGCATGGGCCATATACTTCCCCCCATCTGCGCTGCTCTTCCCTGAGAATCACACCCTGTGCCCGCCCGACACCTCCCTTTCACCCTATTCACTACCGCACCCTCTGACACTCCTCTTCCTCTGTGTCCGATTGTCCAGGCCGGACCCAGGCTATCACCTAGCCCTGCGGATGTAGTTTATGGCCCCAGCTGTAGAGAATCCAGACATACCAATCCTCCCGATTCAGGCGTGAGACTACTGATTTCAGTGCTAGTCTTCCGCCTCCCGATTCCTGCAAGGAAAAACCCGGGGGCATATTACCAACAACTAGCGATAATTTTTGTCTCTAACTTGTTTAGAGACAAAAATTATCGCCGCACATCGGCGAATTTTATCGCAGATAAACCTTGCTATTAGCAAGGTTTATCGCAAATGCGATAAAAAACGGCCGCAATGCATGAATATCGCTGAAAAGTCAGCGATATTCATGCATTATCCAGCAAATGCTCTTAGCCATGTTATCCACCTTCCATTGGATAACATGGCTAAAAACTGCTCAGGGCAGGTGTTAGCTTTTGGAGATATTCGCGCTTAGCGCGAATATCTCCAAAAGTTGGTAATAGGAGATAGCGATGGTTAGGGACTGTTTCCAGTCGCTAACATCTTGGCACGCCCACTTTGCATGTCATTAGTGATAAATATCACTGACATGCAAAGCGGGGCCCAATGAATCCTTATTGATAAACATTGTCTGCGCCATCTTGCCTTTTTGTCCAATGCCACAATTTTGTCGTGCACGGCAGCCATTTTAGATGCCTTGACCAGACCCACTCTCTGCACGCCGTCGATTCTCAGCATGGCTCCCCACCCTCGCAAGCATCTCTCCCACGCACTGGTCACCCCTGCTCTCTCTCTCATGCATGGGCCATATACTTCCCCCCATCTGCGCTGCTCTTCCCTGAGAATCACACCCTGTGCCCGCCCGACACCTCCCTTTCACCCTATTCACTACCGCACCCTCTGACACTCCTCTTCCTCTGTGTCCGATTGTCTAGGCCGGACCCAGGCTATCACCTAGCCCTGCGGATGTAGTTTATGGCCCCAGCTGTAGAGAATCCAGACATACCAATCCTCCCGATTCAGGCGTGAGACTACTGATTTCAGTGCTAGTCTTCCGCCTCCCGATTCCTGCAAGGAAAAACCCGGGGGCATATTACCAACAACTAGCGATAATTTTTGTCTCTAACATGTTTAGAGACAAAAATTATCGCCGCACATCGGCGAATTTTATCGCAGATAAACCTTGCTATTAGCAAGGTTTATCGCAAATGCGATAAAAAACGGCCGCAATGCATGAATATCGCTGAAAAGTCAGCGATATTCATGCATTATCCAGCAAATGCTCTTAGCCATGTTATCCACCTTCCATTGGATAACATGGCTAAAAACTGCTCAGGGCAGGTGTTAGCTTTTGGAGATATTCGCGCTTAGCGCGAATATCTCCAAAAGTTGGTAATAGGAGATAGCGATGGTTAGGGACTGTTTCCAGTCGCTAACATCTTGGCACGCCCACTTTGCATGTCATTAGTGATAAATATCATTGACATGCAAAGCGGGGCCCAAGGTGGTCGCTATCTCCTTTTAGCTGTCACTAACTGGTGTTAGCGACAGCTTGGTAATAGGGAGATAATTTTATCTCCTTTTTTTTGGCTTTTAAAGCCAAAAAAGCGGAAATAAACCCCCTTGATAATATGCCCCACGATTCCTCGGGGGTTTCAGCTGACAGGGCTTGGTATTGTGTTACGTGCTAATTCTTCCAGGAAACGTCAGAGGGTCGATGCAGGGGTTCTAGAAGGGGTGATAAACCATTTAAGCCTCATGAACAAGCGCATGGTCTTTTAAAGATTTGTGAAGTACTCGGGGCGGCGGTGTGTGTGTGCCCTCTTTCAGGACCGTGCGGGGGGGCACTGCCAGCAACTTGCCAGGTCAGGCAGTGTTCAACACGTGCATCACCTTTTCTCTGCCTGCTATTGCGCTCCATGCTTCGGAAAGGTAAGAAAAAGAACGTGCATTTGAGTTTGAAATGTCCGATCCTGTAGCAGTACACTTGCAAAGCCCACACATGACAATAACCCGATTCAAGGCCCCATTCACCCGATTTTTAAAAAAAATATAGTACTCCAAGAAAGTTGGATTATAAAACTTTATTAACTTTTAAATATAACGAACGCAACAAAAACTGTAAATATATTTAAACATTTTTTGATTAAAAAAAACAACAATGGTCAGAAGCTGTCTTTTGTGCGAATAGTCCCAAGGCAGCACAACGTGCTGAGTTGTGGTAGGCACCCAGGTGAAGAACCATCCCTTCTTTAAACCCCATGGTGACCAACTATAGTTTCAATGAGTGTTATGTCCCAGGTTTTACATAAAGTAGTGTTTACCTAGAGTGGTGCTGTGTAGGACACTCTGAATGGAAATTAACCAGAACTATAACGATAACAACAACAACAACAATAATATAACTTTTATGCCCAAATTATGCAAACATTTAGCTAATCTGCTAAAGGGGGGAGTCGCCATTTCTTTACAATAATCAATAATGAAAAATCAACATCAATAGGGTGGTCCGTATTCCCGATGCAGCACTATAGTGCAACATACACAGCATCTGGGGTGTCAAGAGTGAACAGGTCCTAGCTGCTTAAGCAATGACTGACAAATGCTATATTAAACACTTACTATGTATAATACTTGCGTTCACAATAGTTTTACTTTACAAAACAGAACAAAAGATGTCCCCTGTAAGTAAACCCATATTAGCTGTTTCAGTTATTGAACATCCTAAGGTTTTATGACATGGGGAACAGTGGTGATATCCTGGGCCACCCATTCGTAGCCTCTCTAATCTCCATTACAATGTGTTTCTTGCTGTCGCTAGCTGATGAAAAAACTAAAGTGATAACTTCCTCATCCTTATTTTGTCTTTCTTTGTTCCTTAAGATGTTATCTGTGTCAACCTCTTCCGAGAATGCTGATGCGTTAGGGATTTCCTTGTGTTTCTTAATAGCATTGGTGTCTGCACACTTCTTTGTCAATTCTGTGAACATGATAACTGCTTCATAAACAGACGATATCCTTGTTAAGTCATTAGTGTTAAGTGTGTCTGAAACTACAGTGCCCTTCTGTTTTTCTTTCTTCAGGCTCTACAGAGTTTTGTGTGTTGTTCTTTTGAGCGACAATTATTCCAGAGGTTTCAGGTTCACTTGTTTTGTCCTGCAGTGAGTTAACAGCTTTAGAGACTTCATGTTTATGTGCTATGTCCTGCTGTGCGTCAACTGCTTCAGAGACGTCAGCCTCATTTGTTATGTTTGACTAGATCCTGGACCTGCCCGGCCGCGCCCAAAATGGCGCCGGTGTAAATGGGACTCGTAACTGCTTGTTGTGTACTGGTTGCCCAACCTTGATATCACGAGATACGTATGCAGTTTTGAAGCACATGGCGGAGGCTCGTCTGCTGTAGTGGGGCGCCCCTTTATCGTTTCAGTCGCCATTCCGCCCGCTTTTGCTACACTGTGCCTTTTCCGCCATTCAGCTGTTTACCGCCCGCTCTTACGGCTACAGCGTCTCGCTCACCATGTAGTTGAGTTGCTCCCACTCTTGCGGTGCAGCGATAGGCGGCTGCCACAGGACTCTTAAAATGGCGGCCGGCTCTTCGGATTTGGGCCTGGTTCAATAAAATGGCCCTGGGACACCTTGGAACTCGGGCGCTTGTCTGGCAGGGCTTGGGTCCCATTCTCGAAAGCGTCCCCTCAGCCTTGAAGATTGTACAAAAGTCTTGGGGGCCCTCGACTCCCGCAGGCTTCCCGTGGGGAGCGGCTGCCATGATTGCTTGCGGAATGGCCACGACGGAGTTACGAGATGGTGGTGCTCTCATGGTGACGCCAGCTTCAGTCTGAAACATCCAGAAACAAGGTGGGGCTTTCATCGTTTGGGAAAAAAATGTTTTAATCCAATGAAAAGTGTTATTTTTAGGTCACATGACCTAGTCTTACATCATTAGGAAAACAAAAGTAAAATGAACCAATGAAAAGTTTTATTAACAAGTCACATGACCTGTTATGCTTACGTTACGCGCTGCGCGGCGCGCTCTGGATCGTTTCCGGGAAGCTGCGCCTTGCGCACCGGAGCACTTCCGGGTGCGCTAACGCGGCGCGTCATATGACGCATTACGTGACAACGCAGGTCCAGAATATAGTCAAAATGTCTTCACCAACCAGCGGTCGGAATACAACCGCTTTCAGCAGTCCAACAAGTTCGGTTAAATCTTAAGAGCGGGAGCAACTCAACTACATGGTGAGCGAGACGCTGTAGTCGCAAGAGCGGGCGGTAAACAGCTGAATGGCGGAAGAGGCACAGAGTACCAAAAGCGGGCGGAATGGCAACTAAAACGGTAAAGGGGCGCCCCACTACAGCGTGTCTTCAGGTCAAACGGATTGTGGGACAAGGTCCAGAATGGAAGAGTCATCAAAAGGCAAAAAATTCCGCCGGACCCCGGGAGCCGGCCGCCTATGTCGGGGGCGATCTCAGGCCACACCAGGGCAACACGACTTGGGGAGGGGGCAGGAGCCAAGCGCCCCCTCCCAGTCCGCGCCATCTCACCGCCCCTCGGGGGCCTCCGTCAAGCGGTTTAGGGAGGCACTGTATCACATTGTTTTCCAATGCAGTCAGGTCCACAAACGGACCCCACTTACTTTGAATAGTGAAGCTGCAGCAGGTGCAAATAAGGTTTAGACAGTGTTACAAGCGCTGCTTAGAACTCTGAAGTATGGCACTCAACATCCAGAACTTATGCCATTTGTGTAAGGCAGTGACATCGAAGCAACTCAGGGACCAAAAGCATGAACGAACACTCACGTATGAAAATCTTATTTGGGGAAGGGGCAGGATCCAAACGCCCCCTCCCAGTTCGCGCCACTACACCGTATGTAGAAAATCTGAAGCCATCGTTCTACAAACTCTCAACGCTTGCTATCAGTGCATGAGTTTCATGCTCGATCGATTGAGCTAGCCGGAATGGGCAATAAAAAGTATAAAATAGTTATGTAAATAGTTATTTAATAAAATGTTTTACCCTGTTTCTTTGCTGGTGTGTTGTCTATATTTATAATATTTGCATAGGGTTTGTCGTTATTTTGGGTGGGGTGGGTGGCGGAGTCGAGCTGTCTTGCAGCCCTCATGGTGTGGAGCTCAGTTCATTTCACTATTTTCGTATTTCTCATGAAGGGTTGTTCCTAATGTTTGAATTTTACCGAGGTCAAAAAGAGATCGAATTAGTGGTCTACTGATTTTGCTCGATTACTTTTATTTTTTTACACGATTTTTCACTATCTGCAAAGACTAAACAGAGTATTGCGACTTTGTGCTTGTTTGTAAATAGAGAATGATCCAAAGAGAACCAATTCTAAAACAGTAAATGCTTGGATAACAATCAATCAAATGGAGAGACAAGCAGGTACGACGGATTACAACGGGGGTAAAGGTCTGCGTTAACTACCGTTCACTATCTGCAAAGAGAGAGTACTACTAAGAGAAAAGAGGGGGGGGGGCAGCGTTCAAAGCACATCAGCGTGCATAAACACGAAAACGTTTTTACCTATCACGTACTTGACATTTGACAGCTTTTGATATTTGCTATTAAAAAACCATTGAAATTCACAGAAAAAACCATAGGTTATAGTCCATATATAGTTAGGAATTTGCATTTACAAAACCTTGAAAATTCAATGAAAAAACCATTGGTTATAGAACATATATAGTTAGGAATTTGCATTTACAAAACCTTATTTTACTCGCATAAAACCATTGAAATTCCATATATAGTTAGATGCGCTAACTATATATCGCGCACCCGCAATCCACTGCTGATGATGTCACATATTACATCATTCATGACATGGTCAGTGACATCACTGATGACATCACTGATGACATCTCAAATGACATCTCCGGCTGTTTCCATGGTAACACCTCATTCTGCACCTTGCTGAAGGCACAGGTCAAAAGTTCATCTCTCAACGTTCTACAGCTAACTAAGAAGACTATTTTCCCTCCAGAAACACCTGCCAATCCACAACTCTGTTACATGTCTTGTTTTTTTCACACCCAATAGTACTTTTCGTTTAACATAAACATTGACCTGTTCACTCTCCACTTGTTACAATCAACCAATCATTTTTATTTTTTTAACCACACCCAGCCTCTTCCTTTTTCTTTATTTAAAATTTCAACTTCTAACTACCATTCCACTTCCAGAACCGATAGGAGACGACTACAAATCCCTTGAAAATGAAGGTCTGGCTAATAGGACACAGTTATATTCACTGGAGTGAAAAATATGCAGTAAGCAGACAAATTTGCAACCTCAGCTTACCAAATGTACACATAACTTGGATTTCCAAAAGAGGATTGAAATGTCACCAATTAATTCCATTGGTGAAAACTTTTATGCATCTCCCAGAACCAGACCTTATAATTGTGCACTGTGGTGGGAACGATCTAGGCACAATCACTGGGGTAGGTCTGGAAATGCTTCTAAAAGACACCTTTCAACAATTGATGACACTTTTTCCTCGATCTGCCTTGGTATATTTCAATATATGCCAAAGACAGAAATGGAATTGGTCCAATCACCATTGTGCACAATTTGAGAAAGCAAGGAGACATGTAAATAAATCTGTTTCTGCGTTCCTCAGAGATTATAGCATGGGTTCTATTTACCACAACAACTTGCGCTACCACATGCAAGACGTCTATAGGAGAGACGGTGTTCATTTCACGAATGAGGGAAACAGAATCTTCCTCTGCAACATCAGGCTCTGCATCGGTACTTACTTATAAATGCAGAAAACACTCAATTAACACAAGGGCTCTTTTCAGAGCCACCTTATATCTAAGCACTCAAACTTCTGATTTACCTCCATTTTCACACTCTTGTAAATAGGTGTGCGCGACCGGGTATTTTTTTTCGGAGAAAAATTATATCTTTTCGCGTTTAAGGGCCTTACTGCACACCCTGAGAAAACTTACGCAGGAAGACAATCTCTACCTTCTCCCCTTTCCATGTTTCAACGCTTTGAAATGAACAATATATTTACTCGCAGTGACAAAATGGCGGACAAAACTTCCTGATTTCCTTCGAATCGAACGTTAACAGACGTCACGCAGCCAAAAAAAATTCCGCTCACGCGCAGCCGCTTGGGTGCGCGCACGTGTGCGCGCCTATAGATATATAATTGACTTTAACTTTCATTTTCTCAACAACTACTGAATGGATTTACACCATTCCAAAAAAAGCGTAATCTGCGAACAAGACTCTACAGTTTTGGCAAATTTCTTATAAATTCATTCACCCGTTCGAAGTGTAGCCGAGTCTAAAGGTCCTATGGAAAATAACATTGAGAAAACACGTTTTGGGACCCCCCTTATATCTCAGCCCCCACTTGACCAATCCCCCCCAAACTTTCAGGGAAGGAGTGCAGCGAACCTAGCCATCTTCTTTGAGAAATTTGCAAAGACTCATCCACCAGGGCCAAAGTTATTCCAAATAGAATGTTGAGGATTTCCTATGGAAAACAATCCTAACTATAACTACCTACTGGCGACCGCCAGTAGGTAATATATATATATATATATATATTCACTGAAAAAACCATAGGTTTTACACACATTATAGTTAGGAAATAGCATTTGAAAAACCTATGAAATTCACTGAAAAAACCATAGGTTTTACACACGTTATAGTTAGGAAATAGCATTTGAAAAACCTATGAAATTCACTGAAAAAACCATAGGTTTGACACCAGTTATAGTTAGCTGGAAATTTTACTGATATAAAACCAATGAAATTCCACGTTATAGTTAGTTGGACTCACTATAACTTGCGCGTGTAATGCACTGCTGATGACATTACATATTACATCACTCATAACATGGTCAGTGACATCACTCATGACATCACTGATGACAGACCTCCTTTAAGTGTAATGTAACCCTTAAAACACATATTGGAAAATAGAAATTAACATTTTCAAAAAAATGGACATACCCATACCAGTTACAACAACCAATTCAGTAATTCCACCATCTATATGCACATTCTCTCATTCACCAACAGTTCTATATAGTCACTCATACATATACTCACTCATCATATGTAGTGATACACCTGTACATCCTGTTACACACCGACAATCATCCAAAAGTTACTCACACACATACTCACACATGCAAATAAACCATTGAACATCCATTTATTTGCATATAAAACTATACACACTCAACCACCCATACAGTCCTGCACATATGGTGTCTTCTAAACACATACAAAGAGAGAGTTAGTCATTCATGCATCTATGTGATTAGTAATACCCCCATGAAACCATAGAAACACTCATACTGATACTAAAAAAACATCTAAGAACCCAAATACCTACACATGTAGGTACTCATCAACCCATGCAGCCAGTTATTCACAAAGTGAAACACTGATACATATATTTAAATATTTAAACATTACTCGCTAATATATGTATTCACTAAGGTACACTTAATAAGCCAGTTATCCAATCATTTCTTTTTGAAAAAAACATTCATTAAGACAATAATTTAAACATTTATTCTTTACTCGACCTTTACATATACATATATAAAACATATTTATTTTTTAGAAAGACACATATTCACTGGATGGTGTCATAAGTGATGTCACTGACCATGTCATGAGTGATGTAATATGTAATGTCATCAGCAGTGCATTACACGCACAAGTTATAGTGAGTCCAACTAACTATAACGTGGAATTTAATTGGTTTTATGTCAGTAAAATTTCCAGCTAACTATAACTGGTGTCAAACCTATGGTTTTTTCAGTGAATTTCATAGGTTTTTCAAATGCTACTTCCTAACTATAACGTGTGTAAAACCTATGGTTTTTTCAGTGAATTTCATAGTTTTTTTGAATGCTAGTTCCTAAGTATGTAATCACGTTCGTAACTACATATGTCACCGCCGACACGTCCTGAGAAGCGCATGTAAAGTCACGTGACTTGAAAACAAAACTTCCAATTGGTTATTAGTAGTTTCTGTTCTGGAATATACACGAAGCACTCCACCCACTTTCCTCACAATCTTTTCTACTCTCAAGAGACAACAACGTCGAGCATCTTCCGGAAGTCTTTGCTGAAATGGCTTGCCTACCAGATTCATCTTCCGAATCTGAAGGAAATGAGCGACCACCGTTAAGAAGAAAAAAGGAATCTTTCATTTGGCAATTTTTCACTTATCCTAAAGATCAAAAGAAAGTGAATGCGCCAAAAGTAACCTGCACGATATGCAATTCGGAGCTCTCAAGGGGAAATCCAAATAAAAAATATTCCTTTTCTGCACACACCATGCAGCGGCATGTTAAACAAAGGCATCCTGAGCATTATGCAAAAGCATCGACAAGAGCCCTGGCCACGCTATTATCATCAGAGGTGGCCAGCACATCTTCTGGTGTACGACCTGTATCTCCATCGAGTGCTGAAATGGACTTGAGACCATATCTTGCGAAGGTGCATATGAAATGCAACAAGTGTGGAGAAATTCTTTTATATGGAGAGCAGAGCCTCGTTCTTATTAAACTCAAAATTGACAGTCACAAATGCCCCAAGAAAAGATAAATTTCTTCACTTCATTTTCAAACTATTACATACTGAAAAATGTAGTAGCAACTTTAAGAAATCGAAAGCATTATAACACTTCTTTCCCCCAAAAAAAAAACAAAAAAAAAAATTCTTTTCAGAACTAACTCTTTCTACCAAAACGTGCTCCAAGAGCATATTATGAGATATTTTTTCGCCGCTTTATTTTAGTGCGTGACCGGGTGCGCGCACCCTCCTATCGCGTACAGGACCTGACACTTGCATGTGAAGTCATGTGACTTCAAAACAACACTTCTAGCTGATATTTTCTCGCCGCTTTCATCTTGTGCGAGACCGGGTGCGCGCACCCACCTATCACGTACAGGCGTCGAGACACGCATGTGCAGTCATATGACTTTAAAAGAACACTTCCAATTGGTTTTTACTAGTTTCTATTCTGCAATTTACACGGAACACTCCACCCACTTCCCTAGAAAACCAGTTTATCAAAAAACTTTTAAAGCCTCTCCTTATGAAACATTCGACGTTCACATAGCAGTGTAGTAAATAGCACTACATACACTCCGTCCCTTAATTATAAAAGACTTATCAGTATGTGAGAAAAACTTTTGTTTTCACGTGATAATGTGAAATTCTGAGCCTGTTACCGAATTTTTTTTCACATATGTTACTATTCTCCTTCGACCACTAGCACCATAGAAAATACCAGCAATGCCGGTGATATTTTGTACACCGACAACGGTCGATTTCTATCGCTTATAGCCCTTGCTATTATAAAGTTTTATTTCCTAAGTCTCTGATCTCCAACTGTGGAACGTGACTCCCCTGTGTGTCGTAATGAGGTGCTAAGAGCAGCACGTACACTATACTTCGACTAAGCATCCATAAATTCCGCGGACATTTCTACCCTGCTATCTGCAATTATAAACATCAAAAGGAGCTACGCTGCCCCCCTTAGAGAGGCCTCACTCCCACTGCTACAAAGGCTTGGCAGTCGCCAAGATACACAAAAACAGCGTCTCGGGTCCATTGAACTTCTGTGACGATCTCAATGAAAATAAGCACTAAACAATATTCAAGTATGTAGTATTCCTTCTACTTGGTTACAGACTAGGGAGCATATTATCAAGGGGGTTGATCACCGCTTTTTTGGCTTTAAAAGCCAAGAAAGCAGAGATAAAATTATCTCCCTATTATCAAGCTGTCGCTAACACCAATTAGTGACAACTAATAGGAGATAGCAACCATCTTGGGCCCCGCTTTACATGTCGGTTATATTTATCACTAATGACATCCAAAGTGTGTATGCCAAAATGTTAGCCACTGCAAACAGTCCCTAACATCACTATCTCCTATTATCAACTTTTGGAGATATTCGCGCGAAGCGCAAATATCTCCGAAAGCTAAGACCTGCCCTGAGCAGTTCTTAGCCATGTTATCTAATGGGAGGTGGATAACATGGCTAAGAGCATTTGCTCGATAATTCATGAATATCGCTGACTTTTCATCGATATTCATGCATTGCGGCCGTTTTTTATCGCATTTACGATAAACCTTGCTAATAGCAAGGTTTATCTGCGATAAAAATCGCCAATGTGCGGCGATAATTTTTGTCTCTAAACAAGTTAGAGACACAAATTATCGCTAGTTCTTGGTAATATTGCCCTAAACATTTACCGCAGCGCTGCAGCGATTTCTTCCGCAAATAAACCTTGGTATTAATAAGGTTTAACGCAAATGCGGTAAAAAACGTTGCAAAGCATAAGTATCACAAAAAAATCAGGATTATTCATAGATAGCGACCTAATGCTATTAGCCATGTTATCCACCCCCCATTGGATAACATAGCGAAGAACTACTCAAGGCAAGTCTTAGCTTTTAGAAATATTCCCGCTTAGCGCAAATATCTCCAAAAGCTACTAATAAGAGATAACGATGTTAAAGACTATTTTCAGTCGGTAACATCTTGGCACGCCCACTTTGCATCTCATTACATATAAATGCAACTGACATGCAAAGTGCACCCAAAATGTTCACTATCTTCTACTAAGTGTTCCTAACTGGTGTTAGCAGCTGCTAAATAATAGAGAGATAATTTTATCTCTGCTTTCTTGACGTTTAAAGTAAAAAAACCACAGATAAACACCTTTCATAATATACCTCTATATTCAAATTGAAGTAGACGTAGGTCTTCACGCAGCAATCACATGCACAGTTTTGAAAGAATATGGCCCAGAAAGTCACTGAGTAAAATCTCATAAATGACAGTCAACTAATTTCAATACGTATTAGTTTAGAAGAACAGTTCTTTATGATACAGGGCTCTAGAATGACAAACATATCTCGTCTTTATAAAAACCCTTCAGGTGTTTTTTTAACAACTGTTAAATGGTTCAATACTCATCACAAACGTCCTCCATCATGAACATTGTCTGATCTGTCCTCAGGACGAACAACATTTCTGATGAACTTGCCGCTATGCATGCACAACACTAACATTGTGCTTCCTTAACACGTTCTATTCACTAAGCAGAACCATGACGGAACCACTCTATCATAAACACATCTGAACCATGGCTCATAAAAGGAGTACCTCAATCATGATCATGCAAGTCCCACTAAGCCCCCCAGCCCCCTAATCTTGAGTCAAAATTGGAACTACAACACAGGATTTAAAGTCCTGCAAAGAACACCATGTAACATTTAATACCATATACACCATCGTTTTCATATATCACTTTTCCTAAACTCACTCAGTGAAATATCGCTCATTTTATTTAATCACTTTTAAACCATACCTTCTAACAATGCACCCAATCCTATGTGGAAGTGTTCAATATAAAAGATGACATTGTTTTAAGAAGGATAGAGAAATAAATAACACAATGTTGTAAAAATTTCTTTATTATATATACTTACCTAATAAAAAGAAAAAAAAAATTAAATGTCTAATGAAAACGTAGCACCTGTGGAAAGAAATTAAAAATAAAATTATAAAGTATATTATTTATAGAAAAAACAATACGAAACAATAAGACAGGTCCAAACAAAACTGTCAGATATTATTAAATATACGTACCTTATAAATATAATATCTGTGGAGGAGAGTAAAAAAGAAATCTGTTATAATACATATTTCTGAATACGATGTAGCAAAATAAGTAAACAATATATTAAATGATTTATTTTTGCTGTCCTCAGAAAACATTGATTTTCACTATCAAGAGTGATTTCAACATTAATCATCATATAACAGCGGGGAAAAAAAAACACAATCAAAATGATTGTGTTTAAAAAACCCATACAAAATCTGCATACATATTATAAATACTTGAAAAAAACATGTCTTAAATGTTTTCCTCAAATTCGCAATTTCTTGAGTAAGCACACTACATCTTCCACAGTTACAACCTAATTAAAGTATACCACTTATTTTTCAAGATATCTCAACAAAATCCCGTGCAGCAATCTCCTATAAAAAATGTATTTGAAAGACACAGTTTCTTCTCTCATACATTTCCGCAAGGCCAAATTGTATAAGCTAACTCATTATCTTTTAAATACCTCTCCGAAACACTTACGTCCACATAAGTTTCTAAATAATTCTCAAAAGTACTCATTTTCTTCTCTCATATTTTTCCACGTGGCCAAATACTATGAGTTAAGTAGTTTTTTTCTGAAATTTTGTAATCTTAGTCTCATCCATTATTTTCTGTACTTTTGCAATAAAAATTTGTACCATATGTTATACCATCAAACATTAAGTAAATTTGTACCTGATGTTATCAATATGGAAAACACAAATTTCATGTATTGATTTGTACACCCTTATTTACATGATATTTGTAAACTACTAAGTTTCAGATCTTTATAGTATACATATTCCTACACCGAACCACTCTACTGAAATTTGGGTTCCAAAAATAACAAATAAGAGTTACTTAAGGCAAAAGGCAAACGTTTTTTAAAAGTCAATTGGCTATCATTGCAAAGTGTCCAGCCAGTAGCACACTTCAAATAAGCCGTATAATGTCCTGATGATGTAGAATGCCCTTCATGATAAATAATGGCTACAGTTACAAATGTTCTTCTAGAAATAGAAACTTGAGAAGCCACACAATTTTTAATTAAAGTGGATACTTTACTCCCATCAGCTCTGCATCGTTGAAACATTAAAATTACATATTGTCCGTATCTATGGATAAATAAAGTTGATAACATTTCAGACTTGCATTGAGAACAGACCATATTTTGATGCGCACCTTTAACTAGTTCATTAAAAGGCACTTCTTTGCAGTCTGGTAATGTCAAATATAAAAATCTTTCGCTGGGTATCTCAGTACTACTTAAAAATGAACAATTATCACACTTATGTTCCCATTTATAAGAAAGCCCAAAAAGACTATCAATATCTACACCTTCATCTTCCAAAGCTGTAAACATATACATAATAAATTCCTGACAATCTTGCTGTATATTCTGAGAAAACTGATTTACTTCTGCACATATATCTAAAACATTCCTTAATTCCGAAACACCTCCTATTTCATTATCACCACTACTACACGTTTCAAATATAGAATTTAAAGAATGACAAAAGGTATGCTCCTGATTTTCTATAATCTGTTCCTTAACATTTTTCAAAAAGAAAACAACATTAACTACTTCATTTGCATAGCAGTTGACACCACACCTATTTTCCAACTTAAATCCAACAATCTCTTTAATACTAACAGTTTTCTTAGAGCTACCAACAACAGCTACATCTTTTTTTCATCTTTTCTGGACTACTTCAGCACATTTGTCCGCATTTTTCCTTTTCTGACCAACTATACGCCTTTCAATTAAAGGATATTGAGGTAAACTTGGAGCATATTCTCTTCTTAACCTATTGTACTCCTTCACACAATTTAAATCTGCACTAATCTTTGTCTCATCATAATCAATTAGATAAAGTCCACATAAAGTTCTAACACGCGACAGAGCAACATACGCCATACCCTCTTTGAATACAGTACTTCCAATATTTACCAAAGCACATTCTACACTTAAACCTTGAGATTTATGTATAGTCACTGCATATGCCAAACAAATTGGAAATTGTTTACGACGGACATATAAGTCTTTCACAAGCAAAAAACGAGTTGAACATCGACTAATTTGTTGAACTTCATCAATCCCATCAAATTTTATCTTCAAAAATTCAATCTCATCTCTATTGGTATAATTCACAAAACCAACAACATTACCCATTGCTCCATTTACCAATCCTCTTTCTACATGTAAATTTCTTCTTAAAATTATCCGACAATTTAAACATACATACAGATTTTTCTCTAAACCAGCAGTTTTAGATATAGTTTTTTGAAGAGAATCCAATTTCAATTTCAACTTTTCAGACAAAACAATAGTACTACCTTCATGCTCTATTCTATCTTTAGCTTCCAGTTTCTTAATTTCTTGCTTTTCTAAATTCAACATTTTCTCATTAAAAACTGAACATTCTTTCAGAGTTGGCATCAAGCATATCACTGACTTATCTACAACCTCTTCACTATATATTCTCTCAGGAACATTATCTTCATTAGGAAACAGCTTGGAAAGTAATCGCGTTCGTAGAGTCTGTTTTGCATCTTCAGTTAATTTTCCAATCCTAATATCTTGAAGAATACTTCCATATTTAGTATCCTTTGCCTGTCGCATATTTTGAATCAGTTCAGTATATTTGAAATGTGACCATATATTTACATTTCCAATACTGCCCAGGCACTTTCTGGTCTCCTCATGTGTAACAGTTTCAAATACAGGTTGTCCTTTGACAGGAGTCAGCTGGAGTAGATCACCAAAAACTATGACATGTTTACCTCCAAATAACACATCATACTCTGTCTTAAGTGTCTGTTGCATTCTTAAATGCACAAAAGCAAGCATTAAATTAGAGACCATGCTTACTTCATCAATAATAAGAAGTTTCATTTTTTTAAGGACTCTAGAAACTTCAAAAGACGCTTCTCCAGAAAGCTTCTGATATTGTAATTTATTTTCATGTTCAACTGGCAGCATCAGCAAACGATGTAAAGTTACACCTTTTATATTATGTGCTGCCAATCCAGTTGGAGCAGTAACAACACACGATAGTGTTGATTGAGTTGTTTGCTGTAAATATGTAGTAATTCCTTTAATTAGGAAACTTTTACCAGTCCCAGCTTCTCCACTTACATATAATCGAATAGGCTCAAATGTCATACATGAGCAATCTTTTTTCTCATGACGAAAGCCATGCTCAATGTGCTCTGTCACTTCATCATATATCTGTCTTTGCTCAACATTAAACTGCTTCTTTAATTCTTCTAAGTCGATTACTTGCTCTTGACCTTGCTGCATTGAGCTTTCCACCTCATCCATGGCGGTGGCTGCTTCATTTTGAATAATTGGTTGTCCCAGTGGATCTTGACTTAATGATGCCGAACTTTGACTATCTTGTGAACTATCTCTAGCAATCTCTGCTGCAATTGTTGCTTCTTGCTCTATTTCGTCATTCAACATTTGGAGATAATTGCTGAAAATAGGACATTCAATAGTATTTTTAGATGCGTTGAATGAATCTTCATAACTATCAAAGTCTCCAAGTAGTTCCTCTTCTCTACGCCATGGTTTAAAGAGTTGCAAAAGAGCAAAATTGTAAAACTCTCTTTTATCAGGTGTTTCGCAACTCAGTTTCCGATGATTTATCAAGTGTCTTTTTCTTTGTTTTACCAGACATACTTCATGTCCAATTACAGCATGTACACCTTTATCAATATTCTCGGTAACATTTCTCTTAAAAATATAATTTTGAAGTATTTCATACAGACAAATGTTTTCAAGCAGAGTACTTCTATTTGGATAGTATGTATCCAACATATTTGTTTTCAAAATGTCTGTACTGTTTGGTTCTTTCTGGGCTAAGTACTCAATTTCTTGCACAGGTTTTAGAACACGGTTTCGTGTTTCTGCTAGGCCAAAACTCACCCAGAGAATAGTCCTTGACTTCGCATAAAGACTTGCTGATGATAATCTGTCACAACATTCATATGCTCCAATTTCTCGATGAGACAGCATCTTCAAACTGTACGTATATAATTTCTTGCTCAGGCTCTTTTCATGAGAAATGTCTTCCCACATCTCCTTCAATTCCGTCTTTTCAGATTTCGTGATGTAAGACGTTACATATCGAGCCACAGCAATAGAGTTGTCTGCAACATACTGTATGTCCATGTTAGCATTCCACATGGACAAAATGACTGGTTTATAGTCATTAATATATTTCGATTCTTCACCTCTTCTTAAATTGTACGTATTTTTAGGTGACCTCCTTCTGATATTATGTCGCAAACATGACATCAAATTGTTGACTCTTCCTTTTGAAAGTACCGGTCGTGCAAATCCAAAGCGACATTTGGTATAAAATTTGCTCTTTGATTTGAATTTTCGCCGACAATATTTTCCACAGCGATGACTTTGGAAACGTAACACTTTTCCTCTTAAGTCCTTATCAGTGGTACTATTAGGTATGTCACAAGTTGCATACTGTTCAATAAAAGACAGTACAGACTCATCCGAGTCTATTCCAAATTTAGGAGCATCCTTGATCCATAGTAGCATATGAATATGAGGAGCACCTCTTGCTTGATATTCTTTTCTCCAAAAGAAATCCAGTACTTCACCAAGAGGCGGATTTCTCTTGTTAGTAATGAAAGACATCATAGCTTCAAATCTATAATTAAAATACCTGCAAACATTAACTGGATCTAATGAACACAGTTCTCCAGGTGTCTTATAGTTTATATTTTCTATATTTGCATTCGCCTCCCGAAGAAATTCAATTAAATCTTCCCAAGCATACTCTGCACAGCTTAGAGTTAAAAACCATGTTGGTGCTCCTAAGTTTCTAAGCATACACATTAAATCTCCATGACGACGGTACCAATACTCATTAGTACCCCGCTGACAAGCCATTAAATTAATTAAATGAGAATCCAAAACACTATCTTTCTGATGCACTCTATCCATAAATTCCTTTGCTGATATATTTTGCAGATGTACACCACTTTTTAAGATATGATTTACTGCATAAGACAGACCAGATAAGTCACTCTCAAACAAAAGATGAAACAAATATGGAATACATTGCCGAAACCTTGCATCTTCTGCATATAATCTAGTTGTCCGGTACTCAGATGCAGGAATCTGCATAGGTCGATCATCATATCGTGTACCTTCACCTGTAGGAAATAACTGTGAGAAACAACGACCTTCCAAACTTTCTTCCCAGACACTAATCGGATTTCCTTTCGCCTTTCTCATCTGAAATAATTCAATAGCATTCCCTATTGCTTCTTTGGAATGCAGTGGATGAACACTGTAATGTTCATAAATTTCTTCAGATCTAGATACATCAACTTTCTCAATTTGTCCACTACACAAATCACTATCCTCTTCTTCACTTACATCTTCTTGTTCTACATATATATCTTTGTAATACTTATTATTTTGCACTAAATACAACGTTGCCTTTTTCACTTTCCTAACATCCACTAAATCTTGCCAGATTTTCTTACTCTTTGTGGGTACACCATTCACTAGAATAACTAGAGGTTCCTCGTCTACATTTTCAACACCAATTGTTTCCATATTTTTTTAAGATCAAGAGGCAAATACACAACTCTACCCTTTAATCCTCTTAGTAAATCTGAAGGATTTAATTTACCAGTCTTAGGCTCCATTCGAACAATAGCCTGAAAAGGATGTACACATTGAATCAGAATCGTCTCATAAGTATTTAAATTCATCAATTCAGATGGAATATTTACCAACTCTAAATTATTGTGAACAGCTCTAGCAGGCATTTTATTTTCATCTAATTTATTATAACAATATTTACAAACACGTTGCTCAAAACCCAAATCAAAATAGTTTTCCACCAACAAATAAGTTGCAAAATCTTTACATTGACCATTACTTTCATCTTCACTTTTTAAATATAAATCAACTAACCTCGTTTGACTTTTGTAATGAATTCGTTGACAACAGACACAAGAAAAATTTGGTTTCTCACCTGCAATTACCTTAAACTTTATTATTTCTTGTTCAAAGTTTTCAATATTTACATGCCCAACATTTTCTAACACATTTCCTTCTGTAATTATATCACCTTCTGCATTATCTTCCTCGGGACCAAAATAACTTACCTCAATTTCTGCACAAATCTTCTTAACATCTAATTCACATCCATACAAAAGAGCACTATTTAACTGTTTAAGTTTAAGTGCTGGACTTTTTGCATAGTACAACTTTCTCACTAATTTTCTCATTTTAGTGTGATGCACTGCTAACATCCGGAAGTGATGAAATACACTATGACATATTTTTTTAGAGAGACAAGCCAGAGAATGGCCTTGCAGACCTATTTTCTCACGCACTCTGCATTCATCTAATTCTTGCAACATTTTAATTTTTTTCTTTAGACTTTCTTTAGTGTACTTACGTAAGAAATTGCGAAAGAAATTAATTGAATCCTGTCGTACACTACAAATGCTACTACAATTCCAACTGTAAACAGGAGCATTAGGACGTCCCTGTAAAGCTTCTCTAACCATAACATCTTCTGCATTTCTAACCACAATTTTCTCTTTCTCAATAACACAACCATCCTTCACCTCATACGCTCGACCTGTGGTGTCAACTGCATGCAACAGATCGTTACTTTGAAAGTAACTCTCTTCATTAAAAAATGGCTCAGAAGTTGAAGTAGGCATCCACTTCCCAGAAAACACTTTACAAAAATTACTCCTATTTATATGTCTCTTCCATTTACTTTTACTTTTGAAAACTCGAATCGCCTTATTTAAAATATTTATTCTATTAAGTATTAAAATAAATAACTTTCGTTTTGTCTCAAATGCGCGCTCAACAAAAGCCTCTATGTACAGTTTTTTTTTAGAAAAACAGATCTTTTTTTAGAAACTTTTTCCTTTTGTAATAAATTCGCAACGGCTCTGTTGTAAAACATACGCTTCCTGATTTGGCTAAATTGATTACTCCGGGTTTTACTGTACTGACTTTCATCTTTCCTAATTCCAGTAATATTACTTTGTTTAACTCCAGATGTCTTTTTAGATGATGAAATCGTTTTCTCCTTCTGAACTTCAATAGTTACATTTTTCCTCCCCAAAATACTTTTCACAAACGTTTTAGTTTGCTTACCAGGAGTACTCTTCTTTGTAACCGTCCTCTCAGTCTTTGAAAATAATTCTGTAGTTTTCTTCTTTAAACTGTACGTCCGCTTGTAGAGTTTCTTTTTTTCAATTCTGGTCGGCATCTTAATTTAAAATTTTGATGAGATTGTGAACCTGTAAGACACAAAAATAACAAATATTATAGTTCAGTACTACCATATACCGTACAAATTAAAACCACACATTCATTTTTTAATAAAATAACCATAATAACAGAAAATCTCTGAACAAAGTAGTAAATCCTGTAGTGAATTTTCCTTGTAAATTTATCACACTATATATTTCTTTAAACTTCATAGACAATTTAAAAAAAAAAATTTAAAGCATACAAACAGTACACTTTTTTCAAAAACTATCGGTCATCATAAGTGTTTTAATCTTTTTTTCTACGATCTCTTTTACACTTCATGAGAACATATCTTATCACTCTCGTGAAGCATTTCATCGACGAATATATCAAGAAAACTGTCATCACGAATGCTTTGCTATCATTTTTTTTTTATTCATTCAAAACTTCATAATTTAAAAGAACTTCCAACATTAATTCATCAGGGACTTCTTCAAGTCCATTGTCCTCATCTTCTTCTATCAGCTCTAAATAGGCTGAATCTAAGGATATGTCATAAAATAATAATTTTCATCAGCTTCCTCTTGAACAACCACGTCTAAATTACCTCCATCAGTTCATTAATGATGTCAAAATGAATTTCATTCTCTTCTGACCAATTCTCCATAGTTATTTTGATTAAATTCTTCTTTATCCTTTTAAAAAAATATAGACACTAAATTATATCTTTTTCCATAACTGTATAACTAAAAACTACCTTTACTAATTTTTAAACTACAGATAATTTTATAATCTCTAACTTATTAACTCTATAATTTGTAAGATACCACATTCCTCTTGTTTTGAAAAAGAAATTGGCAATATAACTCTAAACATTGACACTTTGTTAATAATTACTGTTGATAAAAGACATTTCACTGTAAAATTTATTTTTAGATTTTCTACATATTTGAAATATTTATTACCTGTACAATAATTTTTAGAGACCCATTTCTTTTATTTCATCACTACAAAGTGCAATATAAATATATGCACTCTAAAGAAAAGAATCACACTATACAAACCATTTAATTCACTTTACAGATTACTACTTCCCACAGAGACAGTTCCATTTATATTACAACAGTATACTCACCATGTCAATGTCTTACCATATGCAAAATATCATACTTACCATGAACAACCACCTCATAATAAAACTCTACATTAATATTTAAAAAACTGCCTATACATAGTATATTCACAGATATACAGGAAAATAAGCATTACATTTCGATCCATATCATAATACCTCTCTCTAATTAAAAATGGAACACTACCAAACATAATACAACAAGATTTTAGAAATAATGAGCACTTCACAAGTATTACTAAAACAAACCTAAAAGAATTATACTCCAATGATTTCTAAATCTCAACTCCTTGTAAAAGATCACATATCCCAAGCTCATTAAAACATAATTTGAACTGTCAATAGAGAACATCTCAAAAAACATATGTACTATAAGCAGATAGAACCACATGTAAAAAATTTGAGATAAAATCATATTCAAAACATTTACAAATTACTCTTTATTATTTTCATCACCACCCACAGAAATTGCCAAACCATAAAAAGAAACTCACCTGAAAAAAAGAATATATATTCTCAATATATAACTTCGACAGGTTAATCCTTACAGGCACCAAACACTCTAAGAATAGAAAGAATAAAATGTTATTAACTTATAACAAACTTATTTCCTACACAATATACAATCATTATAGCATTGAACAAGCATAAGTAATAAGATTCCCAAAATACTCTCCATTAAAAATGAATACAAAATTTCTCATTTATAAAAACATTCTGCCACAGATATGTCACTTTTCCTTATGTTAAAATGTATGCACCTACAACAGTAGGCTTTGAAAAGTAAAAGGCCAACTCACAAAACAAAAAAAGCCTTATTAATGAAACATTGTGTCGCCACTGCGTCACTTTTAGCATGGGAAAAGTGACGCACTAGTGGCGCAAGGCCGTCATAAATAAAGCCCCATGTCCATACAGAAAAACTACAGAGCCAGCATTATACACATGCAAGCAATACACTTGCACAGAACCACAAAACACCAGGAGCCACCATGTTAATATATATCCTTAATATAATAAACCTCTGAGAATGGATACATATTTCCGTGGCAAACTCCTTAGCAATATTTAAGTGACTAAATTAAGGCCCGATGTAGGTAGCCCTTTACCGAACCGAATCGGCCGAAAATACTGATTTTCGGCCGTTTCCAATCGGTAAAGGGCTAACGAGATGTAAGGGCACATTTTCGGTAATTTTACCGATTCGCTATCATTACCGAATCAGTATTTACCGAATCGGTAATTAAAGAATTGTTAAGGATTCGGTAACGAATCCAGATGTTGGGACCTACATCCCATTTACCGATTTTGAAATACCGAATCGGTAGTATTCGGTATTTCAAAATCGGTAAATGGGATTTACCTACATCCGACCCCTAAGACTCCTAGAAAATTTATCAAGTCATTATGCTCCTCTCCACTGCATAGCCGGCAACCTAATTCTGTGGAGTTCCTATACGACCGGCAATACTGCTGCATCCAACAGATTACATACATGCACCTCTCACCATTTTGTCGCTTTTGACGCCTTTTTTTCCCCCTCACATACATTCACCTCTCGCCATTTTGTGGCTTTTGGCGCCTTTTTTTCCCCTCACATACATGCACCTCTCGCCATTTTGTCGCTTTTGGCGCCTTTTTTTCACCTCACACAGTAACATGACACAAACTTGATAGTGCTTCGCATGTAGACAGCTGATTCATAAAGTAATGATGTATAACCACTTGCATTTTCATATATCCTTCCTAATCTAAAAGACCAGACACCTTCTTCCACTTATTAAAATATAATATACTTCCTTATAAGAGTGTACAATGTTTTTTTCCAACTATATTCATTTTTCTTCAACTATAGCATTTGTATTCCATGTACTACTAACAATACCAATTACTGTGTTTTTTGCAATTTCTGTACTCATATTACATAATGATTTGCCTTTAGAACAGTACATTTCCAAATAAACATTTCAAATATTCACGGTTTCTCTTTTAATCCATAATCTCAACTGAAATGATTTCATATTGAAAAACTATTCATGGGTTCCACATACCCTTAACTGTAGACACGGAGGACCGTATTTATGAAGACCTTCCGCCGCCGGTGCCTCATTTTTTAAAATAAGAAAAAGTAACGCACCGGTGGCGCAAGGCCTTCATAAATAAAGTCATGAATGTTTTCTTTTCTCGACCTCACTTACTGATACTAGAACCTGCAAGCCAAATACGGCCCGTGAACTCTTTCTTAGTAGGTCGCGCACCGTAAACACAGTCATACCACTGTTAACATTTTTTTTTTACTGTTACTAAGCACCGACACAGTTCCGCTTCACTCAGAGTTAATCACTGCTCCCACGCTTCTACAGGCCAGACGCTATGTCGTATTTCTCTTCTTATCACCCTTTCATCTCCACAATAACAAACAGTTCGCCACCAGCCACCAGAGAACAGACTCAGATGCAGAGGCACCAAAGAGTGAAATACGACATACCCTCTGCTCTGAGAAAGCAACCAAGCGGTAATTGTGAAAGAAAACATTCAGTAGCGCTTTAAAAATACCAATGCAATTATATCACTATTTTTTTGAAAACGTTCCAATCACTTTAATAGGACTATCTGTGTGTGCCTCCACAGCAAACTTCCTCAGCCCGGATTGAAGGCAAACACACAGACAATAAGATAGCACAGGGCAACGGAGATGCAAAACAGAAGGGACATGAAGATGGAGTCAAACAGCAGAACTGAAAGAGATATTTTTATGCTCCGTTTCCAACCTCAATGTACGAACATATTTACTACACAAATCTCTATACAACCTCATGGTCAAAACTTTTCATTTTATTTCACTCAACCACCTCCCTCACCCCACCAGTGCAAACGACGACCAGAAACCGCACTATAATTTTAACGTCTAACAGAAACTTTGTGAATACCTTTATCATTACCACTTTAACCCCCTTCCCCGACCCTCTCGCCCCACCCCCACCAGTGCAGGCCACGGCCACCAACCAGCCTGAAATATTGTCCACTGACAAAAAGTTTACCAATTCATTAACCATTACCATTTTTTCACAACGGTATCACTAGTAATTTACCATTTCTCTCTCTTTCTCCATTGTCTGTGTCTCTGCTAATATTATTTCTTCATATCCTCAACAACTTCTCTCATTATATATAAACGCTTCAAAATTACAAAAATAATTACTCTATATTAAAAATATTTTTTACTGCGTATTCAACATTTAAATGGAAGAAATTACTTTTACAAATACAACACATTACGACAGCCATAAATTAGTTTTCACATGGAAAATCAATGATTGTTTCTAATTAAACTATATTATACGATACATGACAAAACAAATAGTTACGCACTTACCTTTACCAATGCTTTGAACGATGTACAACAGTGAAAGTCACAAAACAGATATTCGTTAGCGGAACTCTGAATATTGCTTCTATCACTGCAACCAAAATTCAATGGCACAGATATCCAGTCAATACACACTCATATAACTCTCTTCAACCAATCACATTTCCTGACGCAAAATTGTAAAATCAAATTTACATTTCAATTGGTTGTCCTTCACAATATTTTCAGACTCACGTGAGAGTCACCCATCACCATCTGCCATCTCCGCCTGTTTTCATGGTAACAACTCATTCTGCACCTTGCTGAAGGCACAGGTCAAAAGTTCATGTCTCAACGTTCTACAGCAAACTAAGAAGACTGTTTTCCCTCCAGAAACACCTGCCCATCCACAACTCAGTTACATGTCTTTTTTTCACACCCAATATTACTTTTCGTTTCACATAAACATTAACATGCAACGTACTGTTCAATCTCCACTTATTATAATCAACCAATCATTTTTATTTTATTAACCACACCCAGCCTCTTCCTTTTTTTTTATTTAGAATTTAAACTTGTAACTACCATTCCACTTCCAGAACCGATCGGACGACGACTACAAATCCATTAAAAATGAAGGTCTGGCTAATAGAACACAGTTATATTCACTGGAGTGAAAAATATGCACTAAAGAGACGAATTTGCAACCTCGGCTTACCAAATGTACACATAACATGGATTGCCAAAAGAGGATTGAAATGTCACCAATTGATTCCATTGGTGAAAACTTTTATGCATCTCCCAGAACCAGACCTTATAATTGTGCACTGTGGTGGGAACGATCTACGCACAATCACTCGGGTAGGTCTGGAAATGCTTCTAAAAGACACCTTTCCACAATTGATAACACTTTTTCCTCGATCTGCCTTGGTATATTCCAATATATGCCAAAGACAGAAATGGAATTGGTCCAATCAACATTGTGCACAAGTTGAGAATGCAAGGAGACATGTAAATACATCTGTTTCTGCGTTCCTCAGAGATTATAGCATGGGTTCTATTTACCACAACAACTTGCGCTACCACATGCAAGACGTCTATAGGAGAGACGGTGTTCATTTCACGAATGAGGGAAACACAATCTTCCTCTGCAACATCAGGCTCTGCATCGATACTTACCTATAAATGCAGAAAACACTCAATTAACACAAGGGCTCTTTTCAAAGCCACTTTATATCTAAGCACTCAAACTTCTAATTTATCTCCATTTTCACACTCTTGTGAATAGGTGTGCGCGACCGGGTGCGCGCACCCCGTTATTTTTTCCGGAAAAAAATATATATTTTTTCGCATTTAAGGGCCTTACTACACACCCCGAGAAAACCTACGCAGCAAGACAATCTCTACCTTCTCCCCTTTCCATGTTTAAACGCTATGAAATGAACAATATATTTACTCGCAGTGACAAAATGGCGGACAAAACTTCCTGATTTCCTTCGAATCGAACGTTAACAGACGTCACGCAGCAAAAAAAAAATCCGCTCACGCGCTGCCGCTTGGGTGCGCGCGGCTATAGATATATAATTGACTTTAACTTTAATTTTCTCAACAACTACTGAACGGATTTACACCATTCCAAAAAAAGCGTAATCTGCGAACAGGACTCTACAGTTTTGCCAAATTTCTTATAAATCCATTCAGCCGTTCGACCTGTAGCCGAGTCTAAAGGTCCTATGGAAAATAACATGGAGAAAACACGTTTTGGGACCCCCTTTTATCTCAGCCCCCACTTCACCAATCCCCCCAACCTTTCAGGAAATGAGCGCAGCGCACCGAGCCATCTTCTTTGAGAAATTCACAAAGATTCATCCACCAGGGCCAAAGTTATTCCAAATAGAATGTTGAGGATTTCCTATGGAAAACAATCCTAACTATAACTACCTACTGGCGACCGCCAGTAGGTAATATATATATATATATATATATATATATATATATATTCAATGAAAAAACCATAGGTTATAGACCATATATAGTTAGGGATTTGCATTTACAAAACCTTATTTTACTCACACAAAACCATTGAAATTCCATATATAGTTAGTTGCACTAACTATATATCGCGCACCCGCAATCCACTGCTGATGATGTCACATATTACATCATTCATGACATGGTCAGTGACATCACTGATGACATCACTGATGACATCTCAAATGACATCACTGATGACATCACTGATGACATCATCCAGTGACTGTATGTTTCTGTAAAGTTAAAATGTGTCTTACATATTGAAGAATGAGTGGATGTATAAGTGTCTGGATGAAGGATTTAGTAGGTGCATGACTGACTGTATGAGTGAGTGATTAAATGTGTCTCACTGAGTGCATGGGTTAGTGACTAAACTGTCTTAATTTGTGCATCATTATGTCTGTTGTTCTGTAAACTGCTGCATGTGTTGATCAGTAGCTATATGAGTAACTATATGGGTTATTGATTGGTTGCTCAAGTATTTGTATGGGAGACTGAGTGTGTGTGTGGGTGGCTGGGAGGTGTATGACTCTGTGCATAGATGTGTGAGCAGTTGATTCACTAGATGTATGGTTTCAAAAGTGCATGTGGAAACAGCTGTATGGGCGGTTGACTGTGTGCATGAGTGTATTGGTGAGTGAATGGATACCTCAGTGCTACATGTCAAAGTAAGTACATATGTAAAACACAGTACATGTGAGAGTTGACATATATAAATAACTGTGCATAAGAGCCAGTGAATGTGTGAGTGGCTGTATGGATCATTGTGAACTTGTATCAGGGATTGTATAAGAGAGTAAATATGTGTTAGTATATGTTTGAATAAGTAAAGTTTGTATAACTGTATAGTTGAGGAAATGGAGGTGTGATTCATTCTTTGCATGACTGACTAGGTGTGTGAGTAACTCCATGGATGAGTGACAGTCTGTGAGTGTCTGTTTACACTGATTGTATCTAAGGTTATATTAGAGTCTGAAGAGGTTCATCGTATTATCACATGAATGATATCATCAGTGATGTGATCAGTAATGTCAAATGAGATGTCATCAGTGATGTCATCAGTGATGTCATTTGAGATGTCATCAGTGATGTCATCAGTGATGTCACTGACCATGTCATGAATGATGTAATATGTGACATCATCAGCAGTGGATTGCGGGTGCGCGATATATAGTTAGTGCAACTAACTATATATGGAATTCCAATGGTTTTGTGTGAGTAAAATAAGGTTTTGTAAATGCAAATCCCTAACTATATATGGTCTATAACCTATGGTTTTTTCATTGAATTTCAATGGTTTTTTAAATGCAAATTTCTAACTATATATGGTCTATAACCTATGGTTTTTTCGGTGAATTTCATTGGTTTTTTAAAAGCTAACATCTGTAGCTGTAAAATGTATTATTCTTTAAATCCCAAAATATATTTAGATGTTTATTGATAATTTTTTTTTTAATATTTTTTTCTTCGCTTCTAGTTCGCGAACCGGGAAGCTTTCCGTTAGCTCATCTTGATGCCGCGATCTAGTCCGCGAACCGGTCAACGTTACGTTAGCGGAACAGTGACGCGTCGCGGAAGCGCGACGTATCACGTTATCGCGTAATGCGTCTAATGACGCGTCGCGTTAGCGCTCCCGGAAGTGCTCCGGACCGCGAACCGGAAGCGATCTGGGACGCGGCGCGCGCCGCGTAACGTAAGCGGAACAGGTCATGTGACTTGTTTATCAAACTTCTCATTGGTTCATTTCACTTTTGGTTTCCAAATGATGTATGACTAGGTCATGTGACCTAAAAATAACACTTTTCATTGGCTCAGAACTTTTGTTTTCCAAAAATCATGTAAACCCCTCCTTATTTCCTCACTCTGACTTTCATCTTGGTGAGAGAAAGACCATTTATCTGAAGTTCCACAATGGCTTCCATTCTTGCTGCAGCTGGTGCACCCCCACCACCACCTCCACCTCCTCATAAGAAGAGAGGACCACCTAGTCAAATTTTGACTAACAGAGAGGAGGAAGATGAGCAAGAAGAAGAAGAGGACAGAGAGGAACCACAATTTGTCGAAGAGTTGCCCCGGGTTTCTAAACGAAAAACCAGTTTCATCTGGCAGTTTTTCACCATCCCTCCTGGATCTAAGAAAGTGAATGCAAAATATGCCACCTGCCTCATCTGTGATTACAGATTGTCGAGAGGCACAGAAAAGAAGTACAGTATGGGGAACTATACAATGCATCGTCACATGAGCAGGTGGCATCCCTTGAACTACAGCCGGGCTGAATTAAGGGATCTTGAAGACAATCCGACGGCAACTCCTGTGGCAAGATCTACATCCACATTGTCTTTGACGGGAAGAGAGGCACAAGAGACTGTGCCAAACATCCAACCCAACTTCCAGCATATGAAGTTATCTTGCATTTACTGTGGTGCTATGTTGTCATATGGCAACATGAGTGTCAACCTGATGAACATTGCATTTGAAAATCATAAATGCCCTAAAGCACCCAAAAAGTAATTTTTTTTTTTTGCTCCAGTTGAGCCGTTTTGAAAGCCTGTTTTTTGTTGTCTCCCCTCCATAAAAAACACAAAAAAAACATAAAACAGTTCTAAAAATACAAAAAAATCAAAAAATGTTCAAAAAATAAAAAAAAAATATAAAACAACAAAAACAAAAAAAAACAGTTCTTTTCAGAACTACCTCCCCTTTCAAACAAAATTGCTAGAATGTTTATCACTCTGGCAAGCTCTATTTCTTTTGGTTCGCTTCAAGTTCGCTGACCGGTTCGCGAACTTTAAGCGAACTAAAAAAATATTTTTTTAAAAAAAAGAAGAGTTAGTATAAGGGAAGTAAACAGAGAATAATGTAAAAAGAAAGACAGCTAGAGAGAGTAAATGAGAGATAGTGTCAATGACATCATCAGCAGTGCATTGCAGGTAAAAAGAGTGGAAAACATTTACCTTATAATTCTTGTTACCTTTTTAAAATATTTTTTCATACTTTCAATCTGTAAAACAAAGAACAAACATTTCAAAAAATATTAAAACATGTTTTTAAAAATTAGAAAAGACAAGGGAAAAGGTTCAAAAACAAACAGTTTTTCAACAACTTTGACATTTACAGAAGTCTCTGCTTCTCTACGTCCCCTACACAATCCTAAAGATATATATTCGAAAGAAACTGTATCTTGATGTTGCTGAACTGAGGCCTATTTTGGAACATGATGTTTTTCTTGCACTGCTAATGTCTCACAATAGTGATGCAATAGCAGCGCAAAAAAGATGTAAAGCCATCATAAAATTGTGTCTAACATTGTAAATGATTGTTTTAGGATGCAAATAAGATGTGTGCTTTCAAGAGCTTTCTTTGAGGTGAGGCCTCTTTTTTTTAAAAAAAAAAACACTACCCAGAAGTACAGCACTCTAAGCATTAAAAATGATATTTACAGAACTCAGCTTACCCATATGTACCACACATTTCTAAATGTATATCATAAGGACAAAAAGCATAACATTAATTATACATGTTAAATGGTTTATTTTTGCTGTTCTCAGAATGTATCAAATTTCACTTAAATCAGTGACTTGAAGGTATTCATCATGTAACAGCGGGGAAAAAAAAACACAATCAAAATGACTGTGTTTAAAAAACCCATACAACCTAAGAAATCTGATTTCAAAACTTCTTAAAATTAACTTACTTTGAATGACGTCAAACAATCTCCTATAAACAGCATCCACTCTGTTGTGCTTTAAATATTTTCAGCCCGCCACTTTCTGAAAGAAAACCTCCATCGATACGTGAAATATGTTACATAGAAAAAAAACTTCTCTCATTATATCACATGTTTCCACTAGGCCAAATCATGTTGCCGCGATTCGCAAGTCTTGTAATTCTTCCAATCAAATCCCGACATTTTCTATTTTCGCAACTTTCAAAAATAAAATATTTGAGATTATTTTCACAATCCTGGACTACTAATATCTTACTCTTCTTTGTCACTCATGTTCTCCTTTTCCTATGACACTGATACTGCTTACTATGAAGCAGACTTACTTGCATCAGGTTTATATAGTTGGATTTTTAATCGAGACAGCATTGCAGACTTACATTCCCTCTACTTAAAATTTTGGTTTTAAAAACACCAGGTAAGAATTTTTAAGGTCAAACGGCAATTTTTTTTTGAAAGTTACAACAGAATCATTACAGAATGACCAGCCGTTTCCAGACTTTAAGTAAGCTGTATAATGTCCTGATGTTGTTGATGGACCATCGTGATAGATAATTGCTACAGTAACAAAAGTCCTCCCTGATATTGACAGCTGAGAAGCCACAAAATTTTTTATTAAAGTTGACAATTTTGATCCATCAGGCCTACATCGTTGCATCATTAAAATGACATACTGGCCATATCTACGTATAAATAATGTTGACATCATATCACATTTACATTGGCTACACTCCATGTTGTGATCCGCTGCATTTACTAGCTTATTAAAGGACACTGATTTACTGTCTGGCAAAGTTAAATATATAAATCTTTCTGAGTCTACACTAGTAGTACTTGATACCATACAGTTCTCGCAGTCATGCTGCCATTGATAAGAAAGCCCAAACAGGTGATCTACATCTACACCCTCATCTTGCAATATATCAAGCATATACATTAAAAACTCCTGACAATCTTGCTGATTATTTTCAGAGAAGTCTGTTTGACCTGAACATTCATCTAACAGATAACGAACTTCAGACACACTTTCTACTTTTGTTCGATCAGTGCTACATTTCTCTAACACAGAATTCAACAAGCAGCATAAACTTTGTTCTGAATTGAACACAATCTGTTCTTTTAAACTCTCTAGTGAAAAGAGAACATTAACAACGACATTTGCATAGCAGTTGACACCACAACTGTTTTCAAATTGAAAACCAACAATCTCTTCAACAGTATCCACTTTCTTTCTGCTAACAACTTTCGGTTCATTGACTTTTAGTCTTTTTGCAACAACCTCCCTACTATTACTGCTATTTCTACGTTTCCGGCCTACCACACGTTTCTCAAACAAAGGATATTGAGGCAAATGTGGCGCATACTCTCTTCTTAACCTATTGTATTCCTTAACACAATCTAGATCGGCACAAATGTTTGTGACATCACAGTCAATCAAGTACAATCCCGATAAAGTTCTAACTCGTGACAATGCCACATATGCCATACCCTCCTTGAACACTGAACTGCCAATATTCACCAATGCACAGTCTACACTTAAACCTTGCGATTTATGGATTGTCACCGCATATGCCAAGCAAACAGGAAACTGTTTACGGCGAACATATAAGTCTTTAACAAGCAAAAACCTAGCAGAACAACAACCAATTTGCTGTACTTCCTCAATGCCATCAAATTTAATTCTTAAAAATTCTATTCCATCTCTATTTCTGTATTTCTCAAAATCAACAACATTACCCATTGATCCATTTACCAGACCTCTTTCTACATGTAAATTCCGTCTCAAAATGATTCGGCAATTTAAACACACATTCAGAGTCTTTTCAAAACCCGCTGTCTTAGATATAGTCTTCTCTAATGAATCCAATTTTGATTTCAAATTGTCTGACAAAATAATTGTTGATCCCATATGCTCTAATTTGTCGATAGCTTCAAGTTTCACAATCTCTTGCTTTTCTAAATTCAACATTTTGTTGTTGAAGATGGCACATTCTGCAAGAGTTGGCATGAGACATATCCCGGATTTCTTCTCAGTAATTTTCTGAAAAATATTCTCAGGCACAATCTCTTGTTTGGGAAATAAATTTGACAGTAATCGTGCATTTAAAGCTTCTTTCCCATGCTCGGTCACTTTTCCAATTCTAATATCTTGTAGAATATTCTTGTAATCTTCATCCTTTGCCTGACGCATATTTTGATGCAGTTCTGCATAATTGAAGTTTAACCATATATTGACGTTGCCAATGCTCCCTAGGCACTTCCTGGTATCTTCATGCGTGAGTATTTTGAACACAGGTTGACCTTTTACTGGTGTCAGCTGTAGAAGATCTCCGAAAACAATGATGTGTTTCCCACCAAATAAGACATCATATTCAGTTTTAAGTACTTCTTGCATTCTCAAATGCACAAAGGCAAGCATGACATTGGAAACCATGCTTACTTCGTCAATGATAAGTAGTTTCATTTTCCTCAAAACTCTTGAAACTTCACAGCAAGCATCTCCAGATAACTTGTTGTATTGTAATTTGTTGTCATGCTCCACCGGCAGCATCAGTAGACGATGCAAAGTAATACCTTTAATATTATGTGCTGCCAGTCCAGTAGGAGCGGTGACAACACAAGACAGCGATGACTCAGTCCTTTCCTGCAAATAACAAGAGATTGCTTTAATGAGGAAACTTTTTCCAGTTCCCGCTTCTCCACTCACGTACAGTCGGACAGGCTTCAACGACGTACATGAGCACTCTTTCTTCTCATGACTTAATCCGTGCTCAATTTCCTTGGTAACTTCATCATATATTTTCCTCTGCTCAACGTTGAGTTGTTTTTCCAAGTCTTGTAAGTTAACTGAATCCTCCTGAGCATGTGCCATGGCTCTTTCTCCTTCATTCATAGCAGTGGCAGCTTCATTTTCGATAATAGGTCCTCCAAGTGGATCTTGACTCAATGAAACAGAACTCTGACTGTCCTGAGAACTGTCTCTGGCAATCTCGGCTGCAATCGTTGCTTCCTGCTCAATTTCCAAAGTTAGCATTTCTTGATATTTAGAAAAAGCAGGACATTCTATGGACTCCTTGGCTGCATTGAAAGAGTCTTCGTAACAGAGGAAATCTCCAAGCAGTTCCTCTTCTGCACGCCAAGGCTTGAAAAGTTGCAAAAGTGCTAAATAGAAAAACTCCTTTTTTTCTGGAGATTCGCCACTCAATTTTCGATGGTTTACTAATTGGCATTTTCTTTGCTTGACCAGGCATCCCTCACTTCCAATTACAGCATACACTCCTTTCTCAATATCTTCTTTGATGTTCCTCTTGAATATATAATTTTGGAGAACCTCATATAGACAAACATTCTCAAGGTGACTGCTTCGATTTGGATAATATGTATCCAACATGTTGGTCTTCAAAATGTCGGTACTGTTTGGTTCCTTTTCTGCCAAATACTCAATTTCCCGAACAGGTTTTAGAACTCGATTTCGCGTTGCAGCAAGACCAAGACTCGCCCAAACGAGACTCCTGGATTTGGCATAGAGACTTGCTGAAGACAATCGATCAGAACATTCGTAAGCTCCGATTTCTCGATGCGACAACATCTTCAGACTGAAACTGTACAATTTCTTGCTGAGGCTCTTTTCATGGGAAATGTCCTCCCACATATCCTTCAGTTCGGTCTTTTCTTTTTTGGTGATGTAAGATGTCACATACCGAGCCACAGCCATACAGTTGTCAGCCACAAACTGTATATCCATGTTGGCATTCCACATGGACAAAATCACTGGGTTGTAGTCATTGATGTACTTGGACTCTTCATTCCTTTTCAAATTGTATGTATTCTTGGGTGATTTCCTCGTCACATTATGTCGCAGCGAAGACATCAAACTGTTCACTCTTCCTTTAGAAATCACCGGTCGTGGAAAGTTGAAACGACATTTGGTGTAGAACTTGTCCTTGTTTCTGAATTTACGACGACAGTACTTTCCACAACGATGACTTTGGAAACGTAGAACTTGTTCTCTTAGACTTTTCTTCTCCGTTGCGTTTGGAACAGCACACGTAGAATACTGTTCGATGAAATTCATCACTAAGTCATCCGGATCTGTTCCAAATTTAGGTGCATCCTTGATCCACAGCAACATATGTATATGAGGGGCACCTCTTGCTTGGTACTCCTTTCTCCAGAAGAAATCCAACACCTCTCCAAGAGGTGGATTCTTTTTATTTGTGATGAAAGACATCATAGCTTCAAATCTATGATTGAAGTACCTGCATACATTCACAGGATCCAAAGAACACAGTTCTCCAGGTGTCTTGAATTCAATGTTTTCAATATTTCCATTTGCCTCTCGTAGAAATTCAAGTAAGTCTTCCCAGCCATACTCGGCACAGCTCAGAGTGAGGAACCATGTTGGAGTTCCTAAGTTCCTCAGCATACATTTTAAATCACCATGACGACGGTACCAGTACTCATTAGTACCACGCTGACACGCCATGAGATTAATTAAGTGAGAATCCAAAATACTGTCTTGGACATTGACTTTATGCATAAAGTCACTTGCCGAGATATTTCGCATCTGTATACCACTTTTTAAGATGTGGTTCACTGCATATGACAGTCCAGACAGATCGCTTTCAAACAGGAGATGAAACAAATAGGGAATGCATTGCCGAAACCTAGGATCTTCTGCATACAATCGTAAAGTCCGGTATTCAGACGCAGGAATTTGATGAGGTCGCTCATCATATCTTCCTCCTTGACCTGTGGGAAATAGCTGTGGGAAACACCGAGCTTCCAAACTTTCCTCCCAAACACTAATGGGACTCCCTTTGGCTTGTTTCATTTGAAACAACTCAATAGCATTCCCCATGACTTCCTTGGAATGCAAAGGATGAACACTATAATGTTCATATATTTCTTCACTTTTAGAGGCCTCTACTTTCTCAATTTGGCCTGCACACAAATCGCTATCCTCTTCATCACTTACTTCCTCTTCTGCAACATATACATTCTTATAGTACTTATTATTTTTCTTCAAATACACTGTTGCCTTTTTGACTTTCCTAACATCCACTAAATCTTGCCATATTTTCTTATTCTTTGTCGGAACCCCATTAACCAAGATAACCAGAGGTTCCTCTTCCACTTTTTCTATTCCAATTGTGTTAATGTTTTTCTTCAAATCTAGAGGCAAATAAACAACTCTTCCCTTTAATCCTCTCTGTAAATCTGCTGGAGGCAACTTCCCTGTCTTTGGCTCCATTCTTACAATAGCCTGAAAGGGATGGATACTTTGAATCAAAATAGATTCATAAGTATTTAAATCCTTCAATTCTGAAGGAATCTCAACCAATTCCAGATTATTATGAACTGCCCTAGCAGGCATCTGGTTTTGGTTTAATTTATTACAACAATAAGTACACACACGTTGATCCGATCCCAAATCAAAATAATTTTCTACCATCAAGTATGTGGCAAAATCCTTCCATTCACTATTATTTTCCCTTTCACTTTTTGCATATAAATCCACTACCTTAGTCTGATTCTTATAATAAGTGCGTCGACAACATACACAAGTGAAATTAGGCCTCTCACTTGATTTCATCTGAAACGTGGCAATTTCCTTCTGAAAATTATCTGTACTGGAAACCTGTACATTATCTTCCACATTACCCTCTACTTCAGGGTCAATTTGAACATTCTCATCTTTACTACCAAAGTAACAAAACTCAATTTCTTCACAAATATTCTTCACATCTATTTCAGAACCATGCAAAAGAGCAGCACATAATTGTTTAAGCATAATTGCTGGACTCTTAGCATAATACAACATTCTCACTAATTTTCTCACTTTATTATGATGCACTGCTAGCATCCTGAAATGATGAAAAACACTCTGGCATACTCTCCTGGAAAGACAAGCCAGTGAATGACCACGCAAACCTGTCATTTGTCTCACTCTGCAAGGATCTAAATCTTGCAACAACTTCATTTTCTGCTTCAAACTTTTCTTATTAAATGTCCGTATAAAATCACAAAGCAAATTGATGGAAACCTGTCGCACACTGCAAATAGAACTACACTTCCAAATGTACACAGGACCCTTAGGACGCCTTCCTAAAACCTCATCACTTAGCGCCTCTTCTGTCTCTGTTGTCACAAGTTGTTCTTTTTCAACTGGACAACCATCCTTCACTTCATAAGCTCGACCACTGATGTCAACTGCATGCACCAAATCATTATCCTGAAAATAAGTCTCCTCATTAAAAAATGCCTCAGAACTTGAACTATGCATCCATTCTCCGGAAAAAACTTCACAAAAGTTAGTACGATTTACTACTCTCTTCCATCTACTTTTTGTTTTGAAATCAGAAATTACCTTGCTTAGTTTCCTAATTCTATTGATTACCAAAATAAACAACTTTCGCTTAATTTCAAAAGCATGATCAATAATTTTCTCTACATTTTTCTTCTTCTTATAAAATGCCGCTTTCTGTTGGCCTTTCTTTTTAATATTTTTCAATAAATTAACTAATATCCTATTACGGAACATTCGATTTCGAATGTCCCTAAACTGTTGTTTCCTTCTACTATCATGCACAGAGTTATCTCTTCCTCTACCAGTAACATTTGTGATGGGTCTCTCCTTTCCATTTAAATTACTTTTCTTTTTGTGAACTGAAACATTTTTTTGAGCAAAACTTTTTTTACTACAAATATTTCTTAAGAATGATTTCGTGCTCTTACCCGGACCTTTCTTGGTGTTTTGACAAGTATTTGGGGAAGAGGACTGCTGCAATAAAACATCATCCTGCTGTCTTTGACGTTTTCTAGCCTTTCGTATTCGACTTCTGGAAGGCATTTTCCAAACTATGAAAGAATCTGCAGTTGAATCTGTGGAAAAATATAATATAAAATGTTATTAACCACTATTACCAAACAGTAAATAAATAACAGTCATCTAAAACTTAATGCCGTACTAATTATTTAACATAGCAAATATTTTCCACCAGCACTGCATCACAAAAATGACACTCAATGGTACAAAAGAGGCATACAACACTCATAAATCACTCCCTAATATTTTTAATCATTAATTCAGGATGACGATAAGATGTAGCCTATCTAAAGATTTGTTTAGGCCCTGATCTTTAGACTGGGGTGAATGTGTGTCATTGATCCACATTCAGTCCATCACCTGTTTTGTTTATTTGAGGTGAGGCCAACACATGGTTGCAGATAAGATTTTCACTGAAAAAAACCAAGGTAAAAAAACATGTGAAGGCCTACCAATGAAGTAAATCATTAAATGAAAACCAATACATTTCTGGAAATATGCACTACTAGTGCTTCATAAGATGTTTTGGGTCATATTTATAAGTTATTTGAGTATCTAGTATGCTATTTTACGTTCTTCATGGTGCAAATTTATTGTAAATACGCTCCCACCTGCGGTTGGCAAATTTAGATTTTGATTATGGGAGTTAGATAGGCATGTTAATAATTTCCCAAAAATGGTGTATAACCCCAAACAACCTTTGAAGCAAATGCTCTTAGCCATGTTATCCACCTCCCATTGGATAACATGGCTAAAAAGTGCTTGCAAATGTGATAAAAAAAGGCCGCAATGCATGAATATCGCAGAAAAGTCAGCGATATTCATGCATTTTCCAGCAAATGCTCTTAGCCATGTTATCCACTTCCTATTAAATAACATGGCTAAGAACTGCTCAGGGCCCCATGAGGAACGCTTTCCATTTAAAAAGGGAAAAATAACATCAAAGACACTAAAATGCCTTCTAAATATGAACCCAAACAACCTATGAAGCAATGTGAAAAAAAACGGCCACAATGCATGAATATAGCAGAAAAATCAGCGATATTCATGCATTTTCCAGCAAATGCTCTTAGCCATGTTATCCACTTCCTATTAAATAACATGGCTAAGAACTGCTCAGGGCCCCATGAGGAACGCTTTCCATTTAAAAAGGGAAAAATAACATCAAAGACACTAAAATGCCTTCTAAATATGACCCCAAACAACCTATGAAGCTCTAACAGTACATATCCTGAAATTTAATTGATTTCAAAATTCGTTTTTAAACACAACATATAAATCAATTGTATACCTGCATTCATGAAGAAATGACTAAAAATGTCCTTGAGACACATGAAAGTGTTTTCTGGAATGCCCAAGCACCATTTTTGGGACACTATTAACATGGCTAGGTAACTCCCATAATGAAAATCTAAATTTGCCAAACACAAGTGGGAGCGTATTTACAAGACACTTGCCCCATGAGGAACACTTTACATTTTGAAAGGTAAACATAACATCGCAGAAAAGTCAGCGATATTCATGCATTTTCCAGCAAATGCTCTTAGCCATGTTATCCACTTCCTATTAAATAACATGGCTAAGAACTGCTCAGGGCCCCATGAGGAACGCTTTCCATTTAAAAAGGGAAAAATAACATCAAAGACACTAAAATGCCTTCTAAATATGACCCCAAACAACCTATGAAGCTCTAACAGTACATATCCTGAAATTTAATTGATTTCAAAATTCGTTTTTAAACACAGCATATAAATCAATTGTATACCTGCATTCATGAAGAAATGACTAAAAATGTCCTTGAGACACATGAAAGTGTTTTCTGGAATGCCCTAGCACCATTTTTGGGACACTATTAACATGGCTAGGTAACTCCCATAATCAAAATCTAAATTTGCCAAGCACAAGTGGGAGCGTATTTACAAGACACTTGCCCCATGAGGAACACTTTACATTTTGAAAGGTAAACATAACATCGCAGAAAAGTCAGCGATATTCATGCATTTTCCAGCAAATGCTCTTAGCCATGTTATCCACTTCCTATTAAATAACATGGCTAAGAACTGCTCAGGGCCCCATGAGGAACGCTTTCCATTTAAAAAGGGAAAAATAACATCAAAGACACTAAAATGCCTTCTAAATATGACCCCAAACAACCTATGAAGCTCTAACAGTACATATCCTGAAATTTAATTGATTTCAAAATTCGTTTTTAAACACAGCATATAAATCAATTGTATACCTGCATTCATGAAGAAATGACTAAAAATGTCCTTGAGACACATGAAAGTGTTTTCTGGAATGCCCTAGCACCATTTTTGGGACACTATTAATATGGCTAGGTAACTCCCATAATCAAAATCTAAATTTGCCAAGCACAAGTGGGAGCGTATTTACAAGACACTTGCCCCATGAGGAACACTTTACATTTTAAAAGGCGAACATAACATCTTAGACACTCAAATACCTTATAAATATGGCCCAAAACAACCTATGAAGCTCTAGCAGTACATATACAGAAATGTAATTGAATTCTTAAATCGTTTTTAAAAGCAACATATCTGTTTCAGCTTACATTACAGACCATGAAATGAGCTCCATGTATCACAATATCTTGTGTTACTGCATGCCAGAATGTTACACCAAATATGCAATTACAATTCCTCTATGAAACTAATTCTATTAGTATATCACTAGAGACAAAACCACATTTTGTAAACACAGCTTTTTTCATCATTTTCTCCTTAAATCATACTATTCTCTATCTAAATTAAATAAATCTTTTCTCACCTTAGCAAATATTTTTTTGAGTTTTGAAAACAGTCTCAGAAATACACCAAATTGTCTTCAGCAGAAGAAAAAGGATGCACTCCAAAGGCTGCAGCTATTGAAAGCACAGAAATACAGATATTCATTTCACATATCTCTCATATTAGCCAATCATTCCTCTTCCCTCACTTTTTTCAAATCAAAACCCTTCCCCCCTCTGCCCTATCTGCCTTGTTTCCATAGCAACCACCTCCTGGAAGACCTCTCATGTTTGCAAATTCACACAACAATGTTTCAATTGAACTCTGAACTCTCAGTGCACCTGCGTATCCAGTGCAATCTTTCATTAAATGTTTCTTCCTTGACCATTCAAATTACATCTTTCAAGGAACACATCCATGCACCCTAACTTTCTGTTTTCAGAAATGGAAATGCACCAATCACTGCTAATGAATCATTAGCATTGTAAATCCACAGTTTTTTTTCTATTGAAACTCCTACTGTTTCAACTGCCCTTTCATTACCACATTTCATCTGACTGCAGAACAACCTTCTCCCACCATGTTTAAGGTCTGGATTGTTGGACATAGTTACATCCACTGGGCTCAAAGGTATGCTGAGAGCAGAAATTTACCTAACCTCAATTTACAAGATGTGGAAATTAAGTGGTTGGGCCAAAGAGGATTAAAATGTCACCAATTGATACCATTGGTGAAAACCTTTATGCATTTGCCAAAACCTGACCTGTTAATAGTGCACTGTGGAGGTAATGATTTGGGCACTTTGACAGGGGTAGGTCTGGAAATGCTTTTAAAGGACACCTTGGAACAATTAATGGCACTTTTTCCTCAAACTGCCTTGGTATATTCCAATATATGCCAAAGACAGAAATGGAGGTGGTCCAACCAATTTTGTCCACAAATTGAGAAAGCGAGGAAGCATGTAAACAAATCTGTTTCAGCTTACATGAGAGACCATGGAATGGGCTCTCTTTACAACAATAACTTGCGTTACTACATGCAAGATATCTACAGAGGAGATGGAGTTCACTTCTCAGATGAGGGCAACAGAATTTTCATTCTGAATTTAAGACTGTGCATTGGTACCTACTTATAAGTACCTAAATGTACCATAAACCCAAAAGCTCTTCTCAGAGCTACCCTACATCTGATCACTCACAATTATTATTTTTCTCTAACTTTTTTCACTAATTTTCCACAAAATTCGCTCCCCGGAGCGCTACCCGGTTCGCGAACCGAAAGCTAACCTCGCGGAATTTTTTTAAAAAAAGTTTTTTTTTCCGCACATATAAGCCTCCTCAGCCACGCTCAGAAAACCTAGGGGGTCAAGATAAGTCTACCATGACCCCTTCTACCCATTCTAAACATTATTTGCCCTCCATCTTGTATCTTAATGCGACCGAAACACAAAATGGTGGACTCCCGTGACGCTTAAGGTTCGCGAACCGGGCCGCTTCCCGGAAAGCGGTCCAGAAAAAAAGGTGGGAAAGTAATTTACAGAAAAACGACTAGACACACTCTCACCAAATATAGATTAGCTCATACTACATAACAATCCCTTCCATTCTCACAAATTTCATTGAAATTTCATTTAGCCATTTAGCCTGTAGACCTCTCCAAGTACCGTGAGGTAAATTACTTCACAAAACACATCTGAAGTGTTGGAATTGACAACCAATGAAAATGTTACTTTCATTTTCTACTTTTATTACCTGACATTTGATTGGTTATATACCTGTATATATATAAAGGGAGAGAAGGAAACACAGCCATTTTGACTACTACTTCTTGTTGTACCTCCTATTTCAATAGCTTCAAAAAACTTCAACTTCTTTGTGAAGGTAAGTTATAATTTAATATATTGTGCAGTATAACTTAATATAGTAGACTTTTTCTGCTAAATATACACTATCCCTCTGTAGTAGTAATGTATTTAGATAGACTTCTCTGTTATAGTTATGAATGGAGTAAGGCTTGTCTTGGTTAAATCACATACACTTTTTTATAGTCCTATTTCCACTCTCATACTATACACTGCCAAAAGATAAATTCACTGATAAAAACTGCCTATCTAAAATTAATCCCAACAGTGCCCTATCTCTACTAATATATATTTTTTTTAATCCAAATTTCAGGCAAAATGGAAGGCGAGCAGCAAGTTTCTTTTGAGATGGACCTGCAAGAGAGCAGCCAGGAATTATATGAACAAATTGACCTGGAATTTATGGATGAAAGCTTGGATAATGAACTGCTGCAATGTGTCCAAGCAGTAGATGTCCTCCTTGCAAATGAGGACATTTTGCAACCTCACCGATTGCAAACAATATTTCAAGAAAATAATGACATTTCAGACACTGAAATGTTAGAAAGTTTAATAAATTATGAAAAAGAATCAAAATTAAAAAAACACTTTAAAAAAAAGAAAACAAAAAAAAACAAGAAAAACAACAAACAATTAACATACAGTATTAGAAAAGTCTTTCATTCTTTTATCCATAAAGTTCGCTGCCCAGAACGCTTTCCGGTTCGCGAACTTGGCGCTTACCACGCAAAAAAATTTTTTTTCATTTTTTTTTGGACCCTCCTAGGCCCTTTTAAAACCTCCACATAAAACCTAGGGGGTCAACGAGGATCTACTATGCCCCCTTATGGTAATTTCCCCCTTTGTTTTGGCCTCCTCTTGTCTCTCGATCCTACCGAGAGACAAGATGGCGGCCGCTCCGGACTGTTTAGAATGTTGACAGACACCGGAGGGCCAATCAGCTTCGCATCGCAAAGTTCCGATACGCGAAAAGTTCGCGAACCGGATCGCTGCCCGGAGCGCTGTTACAGATATATATCTTGATTTAAACGTTAATTTCTCAAAATCCACTGGAGCACATATATTGAGACCCAGCAAAGGCACATCGGGCTAACAGTCCCTACAATTTTGCCAAGTTTCGTGCAAATCCATTCAGCCGTTCGAGCTAAAAGTGAGTCCAACCGCCCTATGGAAATTAACATGGGAAAAAGGCGTTTTGGGACCCCCCTTTTTTCTCGGCCCCCCCTCCACAAACCCCCCCCAAATTTTCAAGGGCTGCTCAGAAACAAAATGTGCCATTTTCCTGAAAATTTCAGCCAATTCCGTCCACAAACGCAAACGTTATTAGGCATAGAATTTTCAGAAATCCCATAGGGAAAAAATCCTAACTATATATACCTACTGGCGACCGCCAGTAGGTAATATATATATATATATATTACCTACTGGCGGTCGCCAGTAGGTATATATAGTTAGGATTTTTTCTCTATGGGATTTTTGAAAATTCTATGTCTAATAACTTTGGCGTTTATGGACGGAATTGGCTGAAATTTTCAGGAAAATGGAACATTTTGTTTCTGAGCAGCCCCTGACAATTTGGGGGGGTTTCATCAAGGGGGGGCTGAGAAAAAAGGGGGGTCCCAAAACGCGTTTTTCCAATGTTAATTTCCATAGGGCGGTTGGCCTCACTTTTAGCTCGAACGGCTGAATGGATTTGCACGAAACTTGGCAAAATTGTAGAGACTGTTAGCCCGATGTGCCTTTGCTAGGTCTCAATATATGTGCTTCAGTGGATTTTGAGTAATTTAGGTTCAAAAAAAGATATATATCTGGGCGGAGCCTAACCACACATCTGATCTGATTGGCTGTCAGCACTTCATCCAAGAAGTGTTGGCAGCCATCTTGGGACCAATATACATGATAGCACCTCATTAAAAAGCATTGTAGTTAATAGAGGGTTTTAGGACTTTAGTTACATTATAAATCATTTGTTGATGGTACCATACTCGTTTTAGGAATTGTGGTGGGTTCTAAGGTGATTTTACCATGTGAAAAAACCTTCTGCTGTGATATCATGAATATTGTTTGAAAGAAAACTAATATCTCATGATTTTCCCACAGTGGTTTGGAAGGGGATCTATAAGCTAAACTGAAAGCATATTTTCTGTAAATTCACATTATCTTTCTCAGTCATGTGAAAATTAAGTCTGACATTCTCAGTAAAACATGTACATCCAACAAGGACAGAGACTGTCAGTTGATTCCTTTGTGTTCTACTGCAGCCTCCTAGAGTGTTCTAAAGAACAACTAGAGCGCTAACAGTCCTACTTATTACAAAGGTATGGCACACCTGAAGCCATCTTGATTGGAATAAAGTGGTAACTCTTAAAACATTTAATTTAAAAAGAAACAACATGAGGGGGTATATTTTGCCATAGAAAGTATGATTAGTGCTGCAGAATGAAAAATTAGGGCACATTTTGAGTGACTTCTCAAATCCTTTTCTATTTCATTAAAACATTCTGACATGCAGTCTCCCAAAATGGCCACCAGAGACAAAAGAGCCCAAATGTAGCCCAAATATCACCCAGATGTAGCCCAAGTATAGCCCAATGACAGAATGTCCCAGAGTGTTCTAAAGAACAACTAGAGCGCTAACAGTCCTACTTATTACAAAGGTATGGCACACCTGAAGCCATCTTGATTGGAATAAAGTGGTAACTCTTAAAACATTTAATTTAAAAAGAAACAACATGAGGGGGTATATTTTGCCATAGAAAGTATGATTAGTGCTGCAGAATGAAAAATTAGGGCACATTTTGAGTGACTTCTGAAATCCTTTTCTATTTCATTAAAACATTCTGACATGCAGTCTCCCAAAATGGCCACCAGAGACAAAAGAGCCCAAATGTAGCCCAAATATCACCCAGATGTAGCCCAAGTATAGCCCAATGACAGAATGTCCCAGAGTGTTCTAAAGAACAACTAGAGCGCTAACAGTCCTACTTATTACAAAGGTATAGCACACCTGGAGCCATTGTGATGGGAATAAAGTGGTAACTCTTAAAACATTTAATTTAACAAGCATTGGAAATGTAATAGGTCTCGCATTAGAAAAGTTGGAGCTATTGGTCTTGTAAATGACAAATATTTTATTTATTTGTTGGTTTTTAAAATAGCTAAATTGATAGCTTTGTCATTTACAACGCCAATAGTTATAACTTTCGCGAATGTGACACCTATAGCATTTGGAATGCAACATGTTTTGTATTTACGTGACATAGATGGCAGCTCTGGTCGTTAGGCCACATCTCTAGAGAGCAGGAGAGTGCAGCAGGTGTGAGAGGGTGAGTGGGTGTGTGAGGGTGAGTGAGGGTGAGGGTGTGTGAGGGTGAGGGTGTGGGTGTGTGAGGGTGAGTGAGGGTGTTTGAGGGTGTGTGAGGGTGAGTGAGGGTGTGTGAGGTGGTGAGGGTGAGGGTTAGGGGGTGTGAGGGTGAGGGTGAGAGGGTGACAGAGTGTGTGTGAGGGTGAGGGGATGAGGGTAAGGGTGTGTGAGGGAGAGGGGGTGATGGTGAGAGGGTGCAAGGGTGAGGGTGGGTGAGGGTGTGTGAGGGTGAGGGGGTGTGAGGCTGAGTGAGGGTGAGAGGGTTGTGAGGGGTGTGAGGGTGAGTGAGGGTGTGTGAGGATGAGGGGGTGAGGATGTGAAGGCGCGTTTGGCAGTGTATGTTTTAACGCTCGGAATATCATAATTAAACGTACGTAGCGTCACCAGAACTCATTTTGTTTAAAAAAAAAACAGAATAGGAGAAAAACACTGCTAGAAGCCTAGGTTTGGGGATTTGTAATTTAGGCAGCGTCTGACTGCGAGCCAACCTAAACGGATCCTCCAAACAGGTAGAGTTTTGGGGTAAACAAGCAAGTGTTTTTTGTGGGTACGCACCTGTATGTTATCCATGTACATTTGAATTGGGAAGGGAAGTGCAAAGCCAATAGCGAACAATAATTAAAAAAGAGTGTTGAGATTAAATCTCTGGAGAGCAACATGGTGAACAAGTGAAAACTAAATGCCAGTGGTGGCCACAGGGTGGCAGTGTTTAAATATAAAGACGGTCTCCGAGAGCGATTTCACTCCCCTATGATCTTGATGAAAGCGAGGTAATGAGGAAGAAATAACGGAGGACGCCAGGGTGAACAGCAAGAGGTAAGTGTTACTTGACTATGTGAGTGGCCACAACACTTTAATCTTTAGAAGAAAACAAAATTGCTGGCAGAAGTATTTCACGGTGCTCTCACAACACAGGCAGAGTGACAAATCATAGAGGCGCTCGTGAGAAGATACAATATCTCTGGCGGTGGCACAGAGCGCAGACTCTAAAGAACAATGCAGGAGAATGGCACGGGCAAATGTGCAGTAAAACGTAGCGCGAGCTCTAAGATGAGCTGTGAAGGGCTTGCGGTGTTAAACAATAATGGAGAGCGTGGCAGACGGCAGGCACGAGCACTAATGAAGCAGTTTGAGGCATACGCGCGAGCGCAACGGACAGCTTGCTGTAAATATAACAAGACGGAGGGAAGGCAGATAAGGGGAGGGGGGAGGAGAAATGCGACACGGCGGGCAGGTGAGGGGGCGAGGGGGGAGGAGAAATGCGACGTGCACAAGACGGAGGGAAGGCAGATAAGGGGAGGGGGGAGGAGAAATGCGACACGGCGGGCAGGGGAGGGGGCGAGGGGGGAGGGGGGAGGAGAAATGCGATGTGCGGATGAGGGAACTAATGTGCACGCCCTTTGAAGCTCAATGCGCATGCGCATTGAGCTTAAAAGTCACGGGCACTGCAAGGAATCGCCACGATTCCTTGCAAGTTAGTTAAAGAGTGGTTAAGCCCCCATAGTCTCGCAAGCTCGATGCGCATGCGCATCGACAGACGAGACCTAAAAAGGAACAAAATGAGGGGGTATATTATGCAATAGAAGGTATTATTAGTGCTGCAGAAAGAAAAATTAGGGCACATTTTGAGTGACTTTTCAAATCTTCTTCTATTTCATTAAAAAATTCTGACATGCAGTCTCCCAAAATGGCCACCAGAGACAAAAGAGCCCAAATGTAGCCCAAATATCACCCAGATGTAGCCCAAGTATAGCCCAATGACAGAATGTCCCAGAGTGTTCTAAAGAACAACTAGAGCGCTAACAGTCTTACTTATGACAAAAGTATGGCACACCAGAAGCCATCTTGATTGGAATGAAGTGGTAAGTCTGAAAACACTCATTTAAAAAGGAACAACATGAGGGGGTTAATTTTGCCATGGAAAGTATGATTAGTGCTTCAGAAAGAAAAATTTAGGGATCATTTTGAGTGACTTCTCAAATCCTCTTCTATTTCATTAAAAAAATTCTGACATGCAGACTGAAACATGCACTTTGAATACCAGCAGCAGACGTCCCTGGTGAGCAGTAGCTTTACTACAGTGATCTAATGTGCAACTAGAGTGCTAACATTCAGAATTTATGGCAAATGTGTGACACATCTGATTGCCTTCTTGATGGAACCAAAGTAAACAAGCATTGAAAATGCAATAGATCTCGCCCTTGTTTAAGTTAAAACCATGTCATGAATGATGTAATATGTGACATGATCAGCAGTGGATTGCGGGTGCGCGATATATAGTTAGTGCAACTAACTATATATGCGAATTTCAATGGTTTTGTGCGAGTAAAATAAGGTTTTGTAAATGCTATTCCCTAACTATATATGGTCTATAACCTATGTTTTTTTCAGTGAATTTTCAAGGTTTTTTAAATGCTAATTCCTAACTATATATGGTCTATAACCTATGGTTTTTTCAGTGAATTTCAATGGTTTTTTAATAGCAAATATCAAAAGCTGTAAAATGTATTCTTATTCTAATTCAAAAACATATTTTATATTTTTATAATATATATATTTTTTAAATTTTTTTAATTATTTTTTTTTGTTTCGCTGCCGGTCCGCGAACCGGGCAGCTTCCCGTTAGCTTAATTTTGTTCCGCGATCCGGTCCGCGAACTGGTAAACGTTCCGTTAGCGCAACTACCGCGTTAGAAATCAACATTGTGACACGTCGCGTAAGCGCGACGTATCACGTTACCGCGTAATGCGTCTTATGACGCGCCACGTTAGCGCACCCGGAAGCCCTCCGGAACGCGAACCGAGGCGCGAAGCGCAGCGCCCCGGAAGCGATCCGGGGCGCGGCGCGGAGCGCGTAACGTAAGCATAACAGGTCATTTGACTTGTTTATAAAACTTTTCATTGGTTCATTTTACTTTTGGTTTCCTAATGATGGAAGGCTTGGTCATATGACCTAAAAATAACACTTTTCATTGGTTTAGAACATTTTTTTTTCTCAAATGATGAAAGCCCCACCTTTTTTCTCACTCTGACTTTCATTTTTATAAGAGAAAGACCTTTTATCAATACCAGAGAAATGGCTTCAATGATTTCTGCAGCTGTTGGACCCCCACCACCACCACAACCTCCTAGGAAGAGAGGACCACCTCCTCAGGTCATCCTACAACAAGAGGAGGAAGAAGAGGAAGAAGAGGAAGAGGAGCAAGGGACAGGGAGGTTTTTACCTGAAGAGCCTAGGAGGTCTCATGTTAAAGAGAGCTATATTTGGCAATTTTTTTCAATACCCCCGGAACAAAAAAAGGTAAATGCCCGGTATGTTACCTGCCTGATTTGCAAAGATGAACTGTCCAGAGGAACAGACAAGAAATACAGTTATGGTAATTATACCATGCATCGCCATATGGAAAGGTGGCACCCTGTAAATGACAGTGCTGCACAACTACGTGATCTGGTGGATAACCCCCGACCTGTGGCCAGTACATCCACAAATGAAGAGGCAGTGTCGGGACCAGAGGCGAGGGAGATGGTCCCAAATATTCAAATGAAATTTTCAAGTGTGAAGCATGTTTGCATTTTTTGTGGACAACTCATTTGCTTCAGAGAGAGCAGCATAAACTTAATTAATAAAGCAATTGACAATCACAAATGTGCAAAACGTCCCAGGAAATAAATTATCTTTTTTTTTGTTGCTCCTGCTGAGCCCTTCATAATGAATCATTTTTGTTTCTCCCCCCATCAAAAAAACAAAAAAAATATAAAACTGTTCAAAAAATACAAAAAAAAACCAAAATGTTCAGAAAAATAATAAAAAAAATATAAAAAAATAAATAAAAAAAAGTTATTTTCAGAACTACCTCCCCTTTATAAGAAATTGCTAGAATGTTTAGCACTCTGACAACCTCTATTTCTTTTGGTTCGCTTCCCGGTTCGCGCGCCAGTACGCGAACCGGGAGCGAACTCCCAAAAATTTCTTTTTTTAAAAAAAGAAGAGTAAGTAAACTGAGAGTAATGTTAAAAGAAAGACAGTTAGAGGGAGTAACACAGAGATACTGTTTAAAGAGGGACTGAGAACAGGAGTGGAAAGAGTAGAGTAAAAAAAGTAATAGAAAAAGGAATGACAGAAGTAGCAAAGGCAGGAAACTGAGGGTTAAAGAAATGAAGCAGTGGAACTAATAAAAGTTCAATGTAAAAGAGATGTAACAGAATGAGTACTAAACACTTACCTTATAATTATCGTTAACTTAGTCACGTGTTATTTTTATACTTTCAATCTGTGAATGAGAGAACACAAATTTTAAAATTGATAAAGTAGTAAAAGATGAGTGAGCATGAGACAAGATAAGTACATATTAAAAATCACAATTCAAAGTACAGAATTAATTATACATATTAAATGGTTTATTTTTGCTGTTCTCAGAATATATCAAATTTCACTGATAACAGTGAGTTGAAGGTATTCATCATATAACAGCGGGGAAAAAAAACCACAATCAAAATGATTGTGTTTAAAAAACCCATATAATATTATCAATCAGAAATCAGAACTCCTCAAAAGTAACTTACTTTCCATGACGTCAAAGGATGTCCTATGAACAGCTTATACTCTGTTGTGCTGTTATTATTTTCTGCCCGCCACTTTCTGAAAGATAAGCTCTATCGTTTTAAGAAAAATGAGACATACAAAGCAATTTAAAACAGCACACTAAATTACAACAACACATAGAATCATTATAATCCAGTTACCTACCCTAAATTCTCACTTCTGAAAACAAGTCAAAAGGCAACATTGCTTCATAGTCAAATTCTAATCATTGCCGAAAGAGCAGCCTTTTTTAAATTTCGAATAAGCTGTGTAATATCGTGAAGTTGTTAAAGGACCATCATGTCATATAATAGCTGCAGTTACAAATGTTCTTCCTGAAATCGACGACTGTGCTGTCAAAACATTTTTAATTAGACTTGACAACTTATTTACATCTGGTTTATATAGTTGGAATTGTAAAATGACATTTCACCGATAAGTTTCAATAAATAATGTAGACAGCATTACAGACTTACATCACCTCTACTCCTTCTTTTGATCTGCTGCTTGAATTAGCTTATAAACACAAAGACTTTTCGCTATGTACTACACTTATCCACAAGGCCATATAGAGTAGGAGCTATTAGAACCTCTTGAAATTCCTCTGAACAAATCCCGAGATTCCTTCCCTAAAATTTTGGTTGTAAGAACACTAGGTAAGAATTTTGAAGGTGAAAAGGCAATCTTTTTTTGAAAGTTAAAACAGAATCATTGCAGAATGACCACCCGTTTCCAGATTTTAAATAAGCTGTGTAATGTCCTGAAGTTGTTGAAGGACCGTCATGATATATAATTGCTGTAGTTACAAAAGTCCTTCCTGATATTGGCAACTGCGAAGCCACAAAATTTTTAATTAAAGTTGTCAATTTTGTTCCATCAGGCTACATCGTTGGAACATTAAAATGACATACTGGCCATATCTTCGTATAAATAATGTTGACATCATTTCAGATTTACATTGGCTACACTCCATGTTTTGATCGGCTGCTTTTACTAGCTTATTGAAGGATACTGATTTACTGTCAGGCAAAGTTAAATATATAAACCTTTCTGAGTCTACACTAGTAGTACTTGATAGCCTACAATTCTCGCAATCATTCTGCCATTGATAAGAAAGGCCAAACAGATAATCTACATCTACACCTTCATCTTGCAATACATCAAGCATGTACATTAAAAACTCCTGACAATCCTGCTGAATATTTTGAGAGAATTGCGTTTGACCTGAACATTTGTCTAACAGATTACGAATTTCGGACACACTTTCTACTCTTGTTCTATCTGCGCTACATTTCTCTAACACAGAATTCAACAAACAGCATAAACTTTGTTCTGAATTGATCACAATCTGTTCTTTTAAAGTGTCTAGTGAAAAGACAACATTAACCACTACATTAGCATAGCAGTTGACACCAGAACTATTTTTAAATTGAAAACCAACAACATCTTCAACAGAATTCATTTTCTTTCTGCTTACAATTTTCGGTTCATCGACTTTTGGTCTTTTTGCTACAACCTCCCTACTATTACTGATATTTCTTCGTTTCCGGCCTACCACACGTTCCTCAAACAAAGGATATTGAGGCAAATGTGGCGCATACTCTCTTCTTAACCTATTGTATTCCTTAACACAATCTAGATCGGCACAAATGTTTGTGACATCACAGTCAATCAAGTACAATCCAGATAAAGTTGTGACTCGTGACAATGCTACATAAGCCATACCCTCCTTGAACACAGAGCTGCCAATATTCACCAAAGCAGTGTCTACACTTAAACCTTGCAATTTATGGATTGTCACTGCATATGCCAAGCAAACAGGAAACTGCTTACGGTGAACATATAAGTCTTTTACAAGCAAAAACCTAGCTGTGCAACAACCAATTAGCTGTACTTCCTCAATGCCATCAAATTTAATTTTTAAAAATTCTATTCCATCTTTATTTCTGTATTTCTCAAAATCAACAACATTACCCATTGATCCATTTACCAGAACTCTTTCAACATGTAAATTCCTTCTCAAAACGATACGGCAATTTAAGCACACATTCAGAGTCTTTTCAAAACCAGCAGTTTTAGATATAGTCTTCTCTAATGAATCCAATTTAGATTTCAAATTCTCAGACAAAATAATTGTTGCTCCCATATGCTCTATTCTGTCAATAGCTTCCAGTTTCACAATCTCTTGGTTTTCTAAATTCAACATTTTGTTGTTGAAGATGGAACATTCTGCAAGAGTTGGCATCAAACATATTCCAGATTTCTTCTCAGTAATTTTCTGAAAAATATCCTCTGGCAGAACGTCTTCTTCTGGATACATATTTGATAGTAATCGTGCATGTAAAGCTTCTTTCCCACCCTCGGTCACTTTCCCAATTCTAACATCTTGTAGAATATTCTTGTAATCTTCATCCTTCGCCTGACGCATATTTTCACGCAGCTCAGCATAATTGAAGTTTAACCATATGTTAACGTTGCCAATGCTCCCTAGGCACTTCCTGGTATCTTCATGCGTAAGCAGTTTAAACACTGGTTGTCCTTTCACTGGTGTCAGCTGCAGAAGATCACCGAAAACAATGATGTGTTTGCCACCAAATAACACATCATACTCTGTTTTAAGAACTTCCTGCATTCTCAAATGCACAAAGGCAAGCATGACATTGGAAACCATGCTTACTTCGTCAATGATAAGAAGTTTCATCTTCTTCAGGACTCTAGATACTTCACAACAAGCATCTCCAGATAACTTGTGGTATTGTAATCTGTTATCATGCTCCACTGGCAGCATCAGTAGCCGATGCAAAGTAATACCTTTAATATTATGTGCTGCCAGACCAGTTGGAGCGGTCACAACACAAGACAGCGATGACTCAGTTCTTTTCTGCAGATAACATGAAATTGTTTTAATGAGGAAACTTTTTCCAGTTCCTGCTTCTCCACTCACGTACCGTCTGGGTAACTAGACATAATATCGAATTGACAAAATATCGAGTCAAAAATATCGACAATAATAAAATATCGTTAAAAAAATATTGTTGGTCAAAATATCGAATAAAATAATGGTAATAAAATATCGAGTACAAAAATATCGACTCAAAAATATCGACTAGATAAAATATCGAAAAATAGTTAAAGTAAAAAATATCGATAATATGTAGAAAAAAGGAAAAAAAATTATTAATAGTAATATAAATTGTAGTTAATGTTTAGGAGTGGGATGTTGGGTTAATAGGGGATAAGGGTGGGGAGTAATTTAAAAAAAATAATTTAAAATATATAAAAGTGTTATAAAACATTATTAAGAACTAATATTGTAAAAGGGATAAAAAATATAGGAAAAAATAGAGATGCTAAATAAAAAGTTGCAAATTTTTCTGCAAATTAAAACTAATTTAACTAGTCTGCAAATAATTTAAAAAAACATATAGTAACATTATATTAGGCATTGGAATGTAATGATTGGGAAAAAATTTATAACAAATAATGAAATAAAAAAAATAAAAAATTACAATCCATTTTGCAAAATTTTTTGATAAATACATGTTTTACCACTAGTATGAAAATATTTAGAATTAAAAATATAAACATAATATTAGTCTTAGGAGTATAATGTGTGCAAATAAATTATATATAATATTAAAAGAATAGAAGAAATATTAGTGACAAAAAGTTGCACATTTTTCTGCAAATTTAAACATTTAGCACTAGTCTGCAAAAAAAGTAAATTTTAAAATTATAAAATAATTTACTTAAAGGAATATAAATAGAGGACAATATTTTATACAATAAGATTATACTAAAGTAGCAATACTAATTTATACATGGTCAGTGTCCAGCACCTTCCCTGATATTAGGTAGAGTGGAGTAGGAATATCAATTTTTTTTGGTCTGTGTCCAGCACCTTCCCTGATATTAGCTTGACTGGAGTAGGAATAGTAATTATTAATTGGTCAGTGTCCAGCACCTTCCCTGATATTAGCTAGACTGGAGTTGGAATAGTAATTATTAATTGGTCAGTGTCCAGCACCTTCCCTGATATTAGCTAGACTGGAGTTGGAATATTAATTATATTTTTTCTGTGTCCAGCACCTTCCCTGATATTAGCTTGACTGGAGTTGGAATAGTAATTATTAATTGGTCAGTGTCCAGCACCTTCCCCGATATTAGCTAGACTGGAGTTGGAATAGTAATTAATAATAGGTCAGTGTCCAGCACCTTCTCTGATATTAGCTTGACTGGAGTTGGAATAGTAATTATTAATTGGTCAGTGTCCAGCACCTTCCCTGATATTAGCTAGACTGGAGTTGGAATAGTAATTATTAATTGGTCAGTTTCCAGCACCTTCCCTGATATTAGCTAGACTGGAGTTGGAATATTGTTTTATTTTTTCTGTGTCCAGCACCTTCTCTGATATTAGCTTGACTGGAGTAGGAATAGTAAATATTAATTGGTCAGTGTCCAGCACCTTCCCTAATATTAGCTAGACTGGAGTTGGAATAATAATTTTATTTTTTCTGTGTCCAGCACCTTCCCTGATATTAGCTTGAGTGGAGTTAGAATAGTAATTATTAATTGGTCAGTGTCCAGCACCTTCCCTGATATTAGCTTGACTGGAGTTGGAATAGTAATTATTAATTGGTCAGTGTCCAGCACCTTCCCTGATATTAGCTAGACTGGAGTTGGAATAGTAATTATTAATAGGTCAGTGTCCAGCACCTTCTCTGATATTAGCTTGACTGGAGTTGGAACAGTAATTATTAATTGGTCAGTGTCCAGCACCTTCCCTGATATTAGCTAGACTGGAGTTGGAATATTATTTGTATTTTTTCTGTGTCCAGCACCTTCCCTGATATTAGCTTGACTGGAGTTGGAATAGTAATTATTAATTGGTCAGTTTCCAGCACCTTCCCTGATATTAGCTAGACTGGAGTTGGAATATTGATTTTATTTTTTCTGTGTCCAGCACCTTCTCTGATATTAGCTTGACTGGAGTAGGAATAGTAATTATTAATTGGTCAGTGTCTAGCACCTTCCCTGATATTAGCTAGACTGGAGTTGGAATAATAATTTTATTTTTTCTGTGTCCAGCACCTTCCCTGATATTAGCTTGAGTGGAGTTGGAATAGTAATTATTAATTGGTCAGTGTCCAGCACCTTCCCTGATATTAGCTTGACTGGAGTAGGAATAGTAAATAATAATTGGTCAGTGTCCAGCACCTTCCCTAATATTAGCTAGACTGGAGTTGGAATAGTAATTTTTATTTGGTCAGTGTTCAGCACATTCCCTAATATTAGCTTGACTGGAGTAGGAATAGTAATTAATAATTGGTCAGTGTCCAGCACCTTCCCTGATATTAGCTTGACTGGAGTAGCAATAGTAAATATTAATTGGTCAGTGTCCAGCACATTTGCATATAATTGTACATTACTGTGTCATTATATCAGAAAATAATGCAACATGGATGTTTACACAAAACTTTATTCAGATTATTTTTTTTTTTGTCTACTACAATAAAATCAGAATCAAAATTAACGTAACATTATTTTGCAATGTAGTATTCGCTTAATAACACATTATCATTTATGTACATGTTGTAAATTATCACACAAAATTATTTCACAACTTTTTTTTCAGTAAATAATAATTTTTTTATTCATTAAGTTTGAGTAACAAGTATTTATATTTTATAAAATAATAAATCACTTTTTTATCTGCTTCTTCCATTTATATTTAATAATGTTAATATTATATATTAATATTATTAAATATATATTTTTATTATTTACATTTTTATAAAGTAACAGGAAAATTCTTATATTTGTTCAAGATATGTAAATACAAATTAAGACATTTTTTGGTACATATTTAATACAATGTTTTTTTTAAATAAAACATAAATATATTATGTTGTACACTTTATAACAGTATAGGGGAACAATATGTTTAATAATAATATCTGGTATTGGAAAAAGATTATTTATGCAATTATATTCTTTTATAATACTTAGTAAATATTACAAAACATTTTGTAATAATTAATAAAAATAATAACAAATATATTTATTATTATTATTATTAATTACTAAACATAATAATTTATCTCTTCTTTTCAGAAACACATACATTCAGCCAAAGAAAAATACATTATTTTAGGTCATAGTTTATATATTAAATGGTTATAATTTTTATATTAATAACAATAAATAAGTTATATTATTTATTATTATTAATATTTACCATAAACAATTATAATGTTTAGTTAATACGAAACAAAAAGTTATTCCAATACATGTACACAATAAGAAATTATTTACATCTATTATTTCCAGTTTAACATAATTTTTTAATATAATTAATATATAATAATTAATATATATTAAATAATATTTAAAAAAAATATTTTTTGAAACACTTTAAATTATAATGAGTCTAGTGTATTAATTTTAGATAAAAAGTATGGGTATGTATTATATTTTTAACTATAACATTGTATTTTCTATGATACCTTTTCAAATATGGTTTAAGGGGACTACTTTTTTACCGCGTAAGGTTATTGAGCTTCATTCAGGACTGGAGAAGCTCGCGGTTGGGAGTTGCTTCGCGTGGAGAGAGGTAAGGTTAATTTTACATACAATTTTTTACTGAGTGGTACTGTTTGAGGGTATATTCGAACTGTGTAGTGTTTTTGTGTGTATGTATGAATTGTTTATGTAGCTTTTAGGTGAAATGTCGTCGTTATGGATGCGTCGTGTATGTTTCAGTTCTAGTGTTCTTTTAAGTGTTAGGAAATGTCTTCTTACATGGTTAATGTTAATTGTGAGTGTATTTACAAATGTTATGGGGTATTTGTGGGTGGGTTTCGTTATGTATTCTTTTTTACAGGTTCCGGTTCCTCGCATGAAAAGTACATGGAAGGAAGCGAGTTTTTTTGCGGAGAAACTAATGTATGACTTATTATGGTTATATTTTTACATGTATCTCCTATTTTTCGTGATTGCCTGGAGCGGATTTTAAATTTTTTAAACATTTTTCGGGTTTTTGGAGGGTTTCGTATTGGATTGATACACTAATATGCGTGACCGTTTTTTTTAAAGGTGTGTGTATATCACTTTAAATACTAAAGTGTCCATACTAGTGTTTTCGGAATTTCCTGGAGCGTTTATTTCATTTTTAATTAAATTTCGGGTTTTTGAGGGTTTCGATATTGGACTTGTCCTGCATTGGAAGGGATTGTATGGATTTTATTTTGCTGGATTACATTTTTCTCATCTACATAAATTGTAAGTCTTTAAAGTTATTTTTTATTGGGTGGGAAATGTAGATATTTATGTAATGTGTATGTGTGATGTTATTATAAATATTGCATTTTTGTTCAGAAATAATGTCCCAAAATGTTATAAATATGTTACACAAATATGTATTATTTATAATTGTTTAGTAATGTTTATGATGTTTATATTTACCATTCTTGTAAGAAGACATTAGTATTTTTTGTTTACTTTTTTATAGTAGGCTTTTAGCTATTAGTGACAGGTATTCTAATCCTCTAGTTGTAGGATATAGTGTGACTTGACTTTGCAGGAGTCTGAACATTTGTTTAGTTTGTTTAGTTAGTTTTGGACCAATTTGGGTCACAGATTGTTCGATTCTTAGTTCTTGATAGCTTTGTTCTTTTTTTAAAGCTTCTAGTAGGTTATGGAATGTGGGTTTGGCTCTGCTAGTGGTAGCTTGGAATGCATTATGCTACCCTTCTACACTGTTGTTTGTTTTTGCCTCTTGGTTTAATGTACTAAGATAGACATTCCACCAAGGGATGTGGAATTTGGGTTGGCGTCGATGTCCAGATCTGTGCAACCTTCCCACCCAAGTATCTTCGAAATAGTCCAGTAATAGGGTTAGTTTATCTTCATTCCTCTTGTAATATGTGCTGTCAATTAATAAATTATAGTGTTCCGCTACATCGGTAACAGGAACATAGGCCAGTGCTATCAATTTTTTAATTTGATAGGCAAAGGTGCTATCTGTTGAGTATAGAATACTTAAAGTTGATTTCTGGAGATGTCTCCATATGCTCTGATTGAAATGATAGTAGCAACCCTGGATTGCTGTGTGGGGAAATGTTTTCAAAATGCTATTAATCATAGCTAATTCGAAATCAATAATTATTTTTTGTGGAAAATAATTATTGATTTCATTTTTGAGAACATTTAATATTTCTGTATAAGTGTTTTGCTGTTTGTTAGGTAACAAACAGTAAATGAAAGGGATGTTATAGTTATGGTATAAACCGTGGATGGAATATAGTTGATAAAAAGGTTTTGGGCATGGTTTAAATGTTCCATCCATCATCCTTTGGGGACATTGTTGGATTTTTCTTAAATTACTTGCAGTTGCAAACATTATGATTCTGTTCGTACTGCTTTCATTGTCAAAAAGGATAAATTTGTCTTTATTGTGTGTTATGCTCATTTCTTGCGAAATAATAATTTCCTCAAATGTAGTAGGGTTAGGTTGTGTTGTGGTAGTTAGTCTTTTAGTGCGTGTAATTGTGCGTTTAAGGGAGTCAATAGAGGGTAGTTGACCTGAAGCATGGGCTGGGACTTTTAACAGTTCTTCTTTAAGGATTTGTGTTGTTGGTTTATCACTTTGTGTGCTAGCAGTTTTTATACTTTCCAAAGCATCTCTTATTTCAATTTCTGTGACATTGGGGGGATGATTGTGTTCCCTGGTAAATAACACATTTGTTTCTTCAGTAGTAGCCCTCCCATAACATTTGTTTGAGTAATATTTGGTACATTTCCAGAAAACTTTTCTACCACTTTGTCTTTCCTGATTATAAACATAACCCATATAACATAACAGTAATTTATTTTTCTGTGACATAACAAATTCTGCACCTTCTGTCATTTTGTTTTACTTGTTCTAGGAAAGAGTAGAAAGAAACAAATTTAAAAAAAATATATTTCACTTTGTGGTGCAAACATAATTTTTGATGCATTTATACTTACTGTTACTAAAAGTAGTAATCAAAAATGCTGAACTGTGTTTTGAAGGATTATCTTGTATGTTCTTCTTTAATTACTGTTGGTATGAAAATATAGAAACGCTAAGTAAATGTTTAAACATAACAAACGTTTTTCCTAGGATAAAGCTGTTTTAAATTTAGCTTAGTAGTACATTTGATGTAAACATTATATATACTTACTTGTTTAAATAGTTGAGTTGTAGTATTTGGTGGAGTACATCAAGGTAGTAAAGTTGAGATCTGTAGAGAAGATAAAATAATTAAATGTAATTTATTAGAAAAAATATTATGAACGGTTGGGAAATGGGAAATAATAAAAAATATACTTACTTGTAAAAAAGGAGTTTTGTTTGCTGTAGGTAGAGTAGATGTATGATGTTTTCAGAAAATCTGTAGAGGAAATAAAAAATATATAACATGGTGTTTAGAACATAGTTTTAGTTTTTATCGGGAGTTTTAGACAAATTACAAGTATACTTACATTTTTAACAAGGGTAGTCTTGTCTTTTGGTATAGTTGATGTAGGATATTTTTATAGGATCTGTAGGGAAGATGTAATATGCAAGATATGTTGTTTAGAAAATAGCATATTTAATTGTGGGTGTTTAATAACAAATACATATATACTTACATGTTTAATTAGTGTAGTTTTATACATTTGTAGTGTTGAAATCGGAAAATCCCAGACTATCTGTGAATAAAATATTGAAAATAAAGAATGAATCTTGTAAAATAGTGTATAAAAACTGCAGTTGGTGTATAACAGAGCATTAATATATACTTACAATCAGAAATTCCAGGTGAAGAAATAGGAGCATGTATTAGGAATTTTTTAGGAGTAGTTTCTATCAGAAAAGTAGGAGGAGATAAAAATAAAATTAGGGGAAGAGTTAGGAGATATTTGTTAAATAGTAGACTACTAATTTAGATTTCTAAATAATTCACTGTAACTTACTTGAATAATTTGCTAGTAAGCTGGATCTTTTAAGATGTTTGTTCAGGAACAAGATCCTCAGAGTGTTGGCATCTTCTTTCTATAGAGTTAGCAGCAACAAATGGTAGCATGCATGTATCCCTTTTATAGTATGTGTATTTTGTGTGCTTTGATTTGATTGGGTGTAGGATGAAATGCAGCATTGTATAGGCTAGTTTGAATTTTTTTCTTGTTAATTGGTGTGTTTGTTGATGTGAGAATGGTGATATGTGGTGATTTCAGCATTAAAGCAGGTTCGTTGTTAAATAAAATAGATGTGTAAGTGAAAATAAAGAATCAAAATGTTAGTTAAATGTAATGAATAATTATAAAATAATAGAACGCATTTTATAGAATGTTTAGCAAATGTAGATAAATAGGAATGTTATAAAAGTAACTGGTATTATATGTAAAATGTATTTAGTATAGTGCAATGCCTTTTTTAGACTATTAATATGGTATTTTAGACATGAAAGGGTAAAAAAATAAACTCGACATTTATAATGAAACAATATTTTAGTAGTCTATATTTTTGTAGTCGATATTTTTGTAGTGTTAGGTGTAATTTCATGAAAAACGATATATTTGTAGTCGATATATAGTAAGTTGATATTTAAGTACTCGATATTGTAAACAGTCAATATATTTTACTCAATATTTTTGTAGTTTGTGTAATAAGTATAGAAAGTCGATATTTTTGTCGTCGATAATTTTTCAACGATATTTTTGCAAGTCGATAATGTGACCGTCGATAATATTTCAGTGATCCACAGTCTGACAGGCTTGAACGACGTACATGAGCACTTTTTCTTCTCATGACTTAATCCATGCTCAATTTGTTTGGTAACTTCGTCATATATTTTCCTCTGCTCAACGTTGAGTTGTCTTTCCAAATCTTCTAAGTTAACCGCATCCTCCTGAGCATGTGCCATGGCTCTTTCCACTTCAATCATGGCAGTGGCAGCTTCATTTTCGATAACTGGTTCTCCTAGTGGATTCTGACTCAATGAAACAGAACTCTGACTGTCCTGAGAACTGTCTCTAGCAATCTCAGCTGCAATTGTTGCTTCCTGCTCGATTTCTGCATTCAACATTTCTAGATATTTTGGAAAAACAGGACATTCTATGGACTCCTTAGCTGCATTGAAAGAGTCTTTGTAACAGAGGAAATCTCCAAGCAGTTCCTCTTCTGCACGCCAAGGCTTGAAAAGTTGTAAAAGAGCTAAATAGAAAAACTCTTTTCTTTCTGGAGATTCGCAATTCAATTTTCGATGATTTACCAATTGACATTTTCTTTGCTTGACCAGACATCCCTCACTTCCAATTACAGCATACACTCCTTTATCAATATCTTCTTTGATGTTCCTCTTGAAAATGTAATTTTGTAGAACCTCATACAGACAAACATTCTCCAGGTGACTGCTTCTATTTGGATAATATGTATCCAACATGTTGGTCTTCAAAATACCTGTACTGCTTGGCTCCTTCTCCGCCAAATACTCAATTTCCCGTACAGGTTTCAGAACTCGATTACGCGTTGCAGCAAGACCAAGACTCGCCCAAATGATACTCCTAGATTTGGCATAGAGACTTGCTGAAGATAACCGGTCAGAACATTCGTAAGCTCCGATTTCTCGATGCGACAACATCTTCAGACTGAAACTGTACAACTTCTTGCTGAGGCTCTTTTCATGGGAAATATCCTCCCACATATCCTTCAGTTCTGTCTTTTCTTTTTTTGTGATGTAAGACGTCACATACCGAGCCACAGCCATACAGTTGTCAGCCACAAACTGTATATCCATGTTAGCATTCAACATGGACAAAATCACTGGGTTGTAGTCGTTAATGTACTTAGACTCTTCGTTTCTTTTCAAATTGTATGTGTTTTTGGGTGATTTCCTCGTCACATTATGTCGCAGCGAAGACATCAAATTGTTCACTCTTCCTTTAGATATCACCGATCATGGAAATCCAAAACGACATTTTGTATAGTACTTGTTCTTGTTTCTGAATTTACGACGACAGTACTTTCCACAACGATGGCTTTGAAACCGTAAAACTTGTTCTCTTAGACTTTTGTCTTCCTTTGTCTTTGGAACAGCACATGTAGAATACTGTTCTATGAAATTCATCACTAAGTCATCCGGATCTGTTCCAAATTTGGATGCATCTTTGATCCATAGCAGCATATGTATATGAGGAGCACCTCGTGCTTGATACTCCTTTCTCCAGAAGAAATCCAACACCTCTCCAAGAGGTGGATTTTTCTTGTTCCTGATGAAATACATCATAGCTTCAAATCTATGATTGAAGTACCTGCATACATTCACTGGACCCAAAGAGCACAGTTCTCCGGGTGTCTTGAATTCAATATTTTCAATGTTTCCATTTGCCTCTCGTAGAAATTCAAGTAAGTCTTCCCAGCCATACTCAGCACAGCCGAGAGTGAGGAACCATGTGGGAGTTCCTAAGTTCCTCAGCATACATTTTAAGTCACCATGACAACGGTACCAATACTCATTAGTACCACGCTGACATGCCATCAGATTAATCAGGTGAGAATCCAAAATACTGTCTTGCACATTGACTTTATCCATAAAGTCCCTTGCTGAGATATTTCGCAGTTGTAAACCACTTTTCAGGATGTGGTTCACTGCATAAGACAGTCCAGACAGATCACTTTCAAACAGTAGATGAAACAAATAGGGAATGCATTGACAAAACCTAGGATCTTCTGCATACAATCGTAAAGTCCGGTATTCAGAAGCAGGAATTTGATCAGGTCGTTCATCATATTGTCCTCCTCGACCTGTGGGAAATAACTGTGGAAAACACCGAGCTTCCAAACTTTCCTCCCAAACACTAATGGGACTCCCTTTGGCTTGTTTCATTTGAAACAACTCAATAGCATTCACCATGACTTCCTTGGAATGCAAAGGATGAACACTATAATGTTCATATATTTCTTCATTTTCAAAGGCTTCTACTTTCTCAATTTGTCCAGCACACAATTCGCTGTCTTCTTCTTCACTTACTTCCTCTTCTGCTACACATACATTCTTGTAGTACTCATTGTTTTTTTGATCAAATACAATGTTGCCTTTTTGACTTTCCTAACATCCACTAAATCTTGCCAGATTTTCTTACTCTTTGTCGGAACACCATTAACTAGGATAACCAGAGGTTCCTCTTCCACTTTCTCTACTCCAATTGTATTAATGTTTTTCTTCAAATCTAAAGGCAAATAAACAACTCTTCCCTTTAGTCCTCTCTGTAAATCTGATGGAGGCAATTTCCCTGTCTTTGGCTCCATTCGTACAATAGCCTGAAAGGGATGCACACTTTGAATCAAAATAGATTCATAAGTATTTAAATCCTTCAATTCAGAAGGAATGTCAACCAATTCAAGATTATTATGAACTGCTCTAGCAGGCATCCGGTTTTGGTTTAATTTGTTAAAACAATAAGTACACATACGTTAGTCCGATCCCAAATCAAAACAATTTTCTACCATCAAGTATGTAGCAAAATCCTTCCATTCACTATTGTTTTCCATTTCACTTTTTGCATATAAATCCACTAACTTAGTCTGATTCTTATAATAAGTCCGTCGACAACACACACAAGTGAAATTAGGCCTCTCACTTGATTTCACCTGAAAGATGGAAATTTCTTTGTGAAACTTATCTATATTAGAAATCTGTACACTGTCTTCCACATTACCTTCTTCTACTCGGTCAATTTCAACATTGTTCTCTTTACTAACAAAGTAACAGAACACAATTTCTTCACAAATATTTTTCACATGTTGTTCTGAACCATGCAAAAGAGCACTGCTCAATTGTTTAAGCATAATTGCTGGACTCTTAGCATAATACAACATTCTCACTAATTTCCTCACTTTATTATGATGCACTGCTAGCATCCTGAAATGATGAAAAACACTCTGGCATACTCTTCTGGAAAGACAAGCCAGGGAATGCCCATGCAAACCTGTTACTTCTCTCACTCTGCAAGGATCTAATTCTTGCAACAACTTCATTTTCTGTTTTACACTTTTCTTATTAAATGTACGTACAAAATCACAAAACAAATTGATGGAATCCTGTCGCACACTACAAATGCTACTACATTTCCAGGTGTAGACTGGTCCCTTAGGATGTCTTCCTAAAATCTCATCACCTAACACCTCTTCTGCATCTGCAGACACAAGTTTTTCTTTTTAAAGCGGACAACCATCTTTTACCTCATATGCTCGACCACTGGTGTCAACTGCATGCACCAAATCATTGTCATGAAAGTAACTCTCCTCATTAAAAAATGCCTCACAACTTGAACTATGCATCCATTCTCCTGAGAATACTTCACAAAAATTTGTACGATTAACTACTCTCTTCCATCTACTATTTGATTTGAAATCAGAAATTACCTTGTTTAGTTTCCTAATTCTATTGATTACCAAAATAAATAACTTTCGCTTAATTTCGAAAGCCTGATCAATAATTTTCTCTACATTTTTCTTTTTCTTATAAAATGTCACTTTCTGTTGGCCTTTCTTAAAAATTTTTAACAAATTGACAATTATCCTGTTGCGGATCATTCGCCTACGAATGTCCCTGAATTGAATATCCCTTCTACTGCCATGCACAGACTTATCTCCTGCTCTAGCAGAAACTTATTTTATGGGCCTTTCCTTTTCCTTTAAATTGTCTCTTTTCTTATGCAATACTGGTATTTTTTTGTCTGCAAATTGTTTTTAAAAATGATTTTATTTTCTTACCCTGAGCTTTTTTGGCAACTTGATACGATTTCATATTACAGGACTGTTCCAAATCTTTACCAAGATGGAGTGTAAGTCGCTTTGCTTCTTTTAGTTTTCGCTGCCTTGAGGGCATTTTTAAAGTTTTCTAAAGATCTTCAGTTAAATCTGTGGAAAAATATTAAAAAAATTGATATTAACCACTATTACCAAACAGTAAACCAATAACAGAAGGCAAACAATTAACACACTAGATGTCAATTCCATCTACAGTAATTTAACAACATAGACAAAGGGGGAATATTTACAAGGCACTTGCACCATGGGGGAAATAAGTTAAAATTCCAAGAACACATAGGGTCGTATTTACAAGGCCCTTGCACCAGAAAGAAGTGACTTGAAATGGCCAAGCACACATGAGGGTGTATTTACAAGACCCTTGCATCAGGGGGGAGTGACTTAAAATTACCAAGCACACATGAGGGCGTATTTACAAGGCCCTTGCACCACCATAAGGTGTGGCCTATGCAGAAGTATACTGGATTGTCTGTCTGCCATGGTAAAACCAAGAAATATCTAGGAGCAAAAAGGCAGGTCTGGCAGTCACAAAAGTTTGTTTGAGGTGAGGCCTACTCAGCGTTGCAGATGAAATTTTGGCTTATTGAAGAGTACAGAAGACATAATACATGTGCAGGCCAACAGATGAAGTGAGTCATGTCCAGTGCACACTTCAACAAAGACCAGACCTCCTCTGTCTCCCTGGACAGGCCTAAACCTCATCAGCACAATGTGATTAGTAATGTTAGGAAACACAGGTGATGTAATTGAAAAACGTGCACCCTTGCACCAGGGGGAAATGACTTAAAATTACCAAGAAGACATGAGGGCATATTTACCACACCCATGCACCAGGAGGAAGTGAGTTAAAATTGCCAAGCACACATGAGGGCGTATTTAAAAGGCCCTTGCACCAGCAGAAAGTGACTTAAAATTGCCAAGCAGACATGACGGCGTATTTACCACACCCATGCACCAGGGAGAAGTGACTTAAAATTTCCAAGCAGACATGAGGGCGTATTTACCACACCCATGCACCAGGGGGAAGTGAGTTAAAATTGTCAAGCACACATGAAGACGTATTTACAAGGCCCTTGCACCAGAAAGAAGTGACTTGAAATGGCCAAGCACACATGAGGGTGTATTTATAAGACCCTTGCATCAGGGGGAAGTGGCTTAAAATTACCAAGCACACATGAGGGCGTATTTAAAAGGCCCTTGCACCACCATAAGGTGTGGCCTATGCAGAAGTATGCTGGATTGTCTGTCTGCCATGGTAAAACCAAGAAATATCTAGGAGCAAAAAGGCAGGTCTGGCAGTCACAAAAGTTTGTTTGAGTTGAGGCCTACTCAGTGTTGCAGATGAAATTTTGGCTTATTGAAGAGTAAAGAAGACATAATACATGTGCAGGCCAATAGATGAAGTGAGTCATGCCACTGCACACTTCAACAAAGACCAGACCTCCTCTGTCTCCCTGGACAGGCCTAAACCTCATCAGCACAATGTGATTAGTAATGTTAGGAAACACAGGTGATGTAATTGAAAAACGTGCAAATATTTTTGCTCATTTCACAATCACATCACCTGTGTTTCCTCAGCTTAGGTATCTCATTGAGCAGATATAGTCTAGCATATCCAAGAGTACGCAGAAGGTGAGGACTGTATGCAGCAGTGCAATGTACATAATTCTCCTCCAATGACAATTACAGAAGCCTTAGCATATCCATTCCCCCTAAACAGTCCTAAATGTATATCATAATTATCATAGTGACCATGAAAATCTACCAGTACATATTGTGAAACCTAAATGACTTCAAGAAACGACTTTTTAAACCATCAAACAAGCAAATTATTCTCCCATATTCACGTTGAGAAATAAAATATTTATTTAAAAAAGCAAACCCCTTGTTGTCCTTCTCATAAATGTGAAAAGTATTTCTTTTTTTAAAAAAACGATTTTCTGGTCATATTTTCAAAACACAAAACAGCTCCTATGTACAAGCACACCCTAGCTGGCTTCCTTATTTTCTCCAATAAGCATACTAATCTCCTTCTAAATTAAAGGAATCTTTTCTCACCTTAGCACGATTTTTAAACACATCATGTAAGGAAATTAGTCTCCCAGATTCCTGGGAGAAGTACCTTAAAATTATCTAGCACACATAGAGGCGTATTTACATGGCACATGCACCAGGGGAAAATGACTTAAATTTGCAAAGCACTCATGAGGGTGTATTTACAAGAACATTGCACCACCTTTAAAGTCACTTTTAAAATGGAGAAAATGACGTGAATGTGTCTCATAAGCCTTGTAAATATGCCCCCATGTTGACTATGTAACTTTTGCAAAACATATTGTGAAACCTAAATGACTTCAAGAAACAACTGTTTAAACCATCAAACAAGCAAATTATTCTCCCATATTCATGTTGAGAAATAACATATTTATTTAAAAAAACAAACCACTTGTTGTCCTTCTCATAAATGTGAAAAGTATTTCTTTTTTTAAAAAAAACGATTTTCTGGTCATAATTTGAAAACACAGCACAGCTCCTATGTACAAGCACACCCTGTCAGTACTAATACTTCACATTATCTATAATTATAATTTGTCAAAGGAGCAAAATCTTTTTTGAAAAAATAATGAAAACACTTGACACAAAACAACATTTTAAATGTACAGCTAACTTCCTTATTTTCTCAATATACTATACTACTCTCTATCTAAATTAAATGATTTTTTTCTTACCTTAGCAAATGCTTTTTGAATTTCAAAACAGTCTCAGAAACACACCAATTTGTCTTTAGCAGAGCAAAAGGTATGCACTTCAGAGGCTAGAACCAACAAAGGCACAGAAATGCTGAAATTCATCACACATATCTCTCATGTGACCCAATCAAAACTCTTCCCTCACTTTTTTCAAATCAACACCCTTCCCCTCTCTGCCCTTTCTGGCCTTTTTCCATAGCAACTACCTCCTGCCAGACCTCTCATGTTTACAAGTTCACACAACAATGTTTCAAATGAACTCTGAACTCTCAGTACACCTGCTAATCCACTGCAATGTTTCTTAAAATCATGTTTTCTTAACCATTCAAATTACATGTTTTAAAGAACACATCCATGCACCCTAACTTTCTGTTTTCAGCAATGGGAATCCACCAATCACTGCTACTGAATCATTAGCACACAAACTCCACATTTTTTTTTCTTTACAAACTCCTACTGTTTCAACTGCCATTTAATTCCCACACTTCATCTGACTGCAGCAGAACCTCCTCTCGCCATGTTTTCTGTCTGGATTCTTGGACATAGTTACATCCACTGGGCTCACAGGTATGCTGATAACAGAAATTTACACAACCTCAATTTACAAAATGTGGAAATCAAATGGATTGGCCAAAGAGGATTGGCGACCGCCAGTAGGTAATATATATATATATATATATATATATTACCTACTGGCGATAGCCAGTAGGTATATATAGTTAGGATTTTTTCTCTATGGGACTTTTGAAAATTCTATGTCTAATAACTTTGGCGTTTGTGGACGGAATCGGCTGAAAGTCTAAGGAAAATGGCACATTTTGTTTCTGAGCAGCCCCTGAAAATCTGGGGGGGTTTCGTCAAGGGGGGCCGAGAAAAAAGGGGGTCCCAAAACGCGTTTTTCCCATTCATTTTTCCATAGGGCGTTTGGCCTCACTTTTACCTCGAACGGCTGAATGGATTTGCACGAAACTTGGCAAAATTGTAGGGACTGTTAGCCCAATGTGCCTTTGCTGGGTCTCAATATATGTGCTCCAGTGGATTTTGAGAAATTAATGTTTTAAAAAACAGATATATCTCTGACAGCATCCCGGGTAGCGCTCCGGTTCGCGTACTTTTCGCGTTACGGAACTTTGCGTAGCGAAGCTGATTGGCTCTCCGGTGTCTGTCAACATTCTAAACAGTCCGGAATGGCCGCCATCTTGTCTCTCGGTAGGATCGAGAGACAAGAGGAGGAGAAAAACGAAGGGGGAATTTGATGAAAGGGGGCAAGGTAGACCCCTCTTGACCCCCTAGGAATGATGTTGGGGTTATTAAAGGGTCCCGTGGGGCAAATAAAAAAAATTTGATTTTTCGCGGTAGAAGCGCTTCCCGGTTCGCGAACGGGTCGCGAAACGGGAATTCGCCATTTTGTGTTTCGTTTTAATTAAATTACAAGATGGAGGAAAAACAATGTGAGAAATGGGTATAAGGGGGTACGGGAGATGTATCCTGACCCCCTATGTTTTCTGAGGGTGGCTGTGGATGCTCATATATGTTGATACATGTCTACCAGCGGCTGTGCGTGAGCGTTTTTTTTTTTTGCTGCGTGACGTCTGTTAACGTTCGATTGGAAGGAAATCAGGAAGTGTTGACCGCCATTTTGTCACTGCGAGTAAATATATTGTTAAAAATAATTGTTATAAACTAATCCGTATTGATAAACATTGTCTGCGCCATCTTGCCTTTTTTCCAATGCCACACTTTTGTCGTGCACGGCAGCCATTTTAGATGCCTTGACCAGACCCACTCTCTGCACGCCGCCGATCCTCAGCATGGCTCCCCACCCTCGCACGCATCTCCCCCACGCACTGGTCACCCCCGCTCTCTCTCTCATGCATGGGCCATAAACCTCCCCCATCTGCGTTGCTCTTCCCTGAGAATCACACCCTGTGCCCGCCCGACACCTCCCTTTCACCCTATTCACTACCGCACCCTCTGACACTCCTCTTCCTCTGTGTCTGATTGTCCAGGCTGGTCCCAGGCTATCACCTAGCCCTGCGGATGTAGTTTATGGCCCCAACTGTAAAGAATCACCCCTCTTCAAAGGAGTTACAGTAGATCAAAGCCCCCACCCCATGAGATCGGTCACACCACACGCGTTCCTACTATCTGATAACGATCCTGTATTGTGATTGGGGAGGGGATTCTCACTGTAAGGGTGTGTGGGACCGAGCCTGAAGCGGAAGATTCCGGGGATGCCTTTTTGTACATCAAAGTCTTCACAATTATGTGTCACATTAAAAATATATAGCACTCCAACAAAGTAGTAGGATTATAACACTTTAATAACTTATAAATATATAGAATGCTCCAACAAAGTAAACACGTTAAAAAAAAAAATTTTAAACAACTATTTACATGGCAGCCTGCTGCAACATCCATCTCAAAGCAACAATGGGCTGCTTTGGTCTGTCTTTTAGTCGGCAAAATCCGTCGGCCTGTGAGGTGGCGGCAGTAGCGGTCCGTTGTGCGAATAGGCCGAAGGCTGCACAACGCGCGGAGATCCGGACGGCACCCAGGTGGTGTCCAGTAAGTTGCCGCACTGGTCTGGCCATCCTACAATGCTGCGCCGAAAAACGGCGTGGGGCGCCCCGGGGGGGAGGCGGCGCGAACGGGCCTCCCCCGCCTACCCAGGTGGAGGCTCCTCTGCTGCAGTGGGGCGCCCTTTAGCGTTTCAGTCGCCATTCAGCTGTTTAGCGCCCGCTTTTGCGGCACTGTGCCTCATCCGCCATTCAGCTGAGTTGCGCCCACTCTTGCGGTGCAGCGATAAGCGGCTGCCACAGGACTCTTAAAATGGCGGCCGGCTCTTCGGATTTGGGCCTCGTCCACTAAAATGGCCCTGGGACACATTTGAACTCGGACATTTGCCTGCTAGGGCTTGGGACCCATTCTCGAAAGCGTCCCCTCAGCCTTGAAGATTCTACAAAAGTCATCGGGGCCCCCGACTCTCGCAGGCTTCCGGTGGGGAGCGGCTGCCATGATTGCTTGCAGAATGGCCACGACGGAGCTACGAGATGGTGGTGCTCTCATGCTGACGCCAGCTTCAGTCTGAAACATCCAGAAAACTGTAGACTACCAATTCGATGACTTCCGGTGGAGCCCCAACGTGACCCGGTAGGGAAGAACTTGCCCTCCCCTCTTTTGACTGATGGTTCTTGTTGCCTGTCTCCTCTGTTGTCATCTAACGGAACCTTTTTGGACTGCCGAGTGGGAAAAAAAAAGGTGGGGCTTTCATCATTTGGGAAAAAATAATGTTTCAATCCAATGAAAAGTGTTATTTTTAGGTCATATGATCAAGCCTTCCATCATTAGGAAACCAAAAGTAAAATGAACCAATGAAAAGTTTTATAAACAAGTCACATGACCTGTTATGCGGCTTTGGGCTATAAAAAGCCTACAAAATCCGTTGGCCTGTGAGGCGGCGTCAGTAGCGGACCGATGTGCGAATAGGCCGAAGGCAGCACAACGCGCTGAGATCCGGATGGCACCGAGGTGGTGTCCAGCAAGTTGCACTGGTGTGGCCATCCTAAAATGCTGCGCCGAAAGACGGCTTGGGGTGCCCGGGGGGGGGGGAGGCGGCAGGAACGGGCCTCTCCCGCCTCCCCAGGTGGAGGCACCTCATCTGCAGTGCGGCCCCCCTTACCGTTTCACTCGCCGTCCAGTTAAGTTGCGCCCGCACTTGCTGCTACAGTAGGCCGAAGGCAGCACAACGCGCCGAGATCCGGATGGCACCGAGGTGGTGTCCAGCAAGTTGCCGCACTGGTGTGACCATCCTACATTGCTGCGCCGAAAGACAGCGTGGGGTGCCCGGGGGGGGAGGCGGCGCAAACGGGCCGCTCCCGCCTCCCCAGGTGGAGGCACCTCATCTGCAGTAGGGCGCCTCTTAGCGTTTCACTCGCCATCCAGCTGAGTTCCGCCCGCTCCTGCGGCACAGTGCCTCACCCGCCATCCAGCTGAGTTCCGCCCGCTCTTGCGGCACAGTGCCTCACCTGCCATCCAGCTGAGTTGCGCCCGCTCTTGCGGCTACCGCGTCTCGCCCACCATCCAGCTGAATTGCGCCCACTCTTGCGGTGCAGCGATAGGCGGCTGCAACAGGACTCTCAAAATGGCGGCCGGCTCTTTGGACTTGGGCCTGGTCCACTAAAATGGCCCTGGGACACCTTGGAACTCGGACGCTTGCCTGCTAGGGCATGGGCCCCATTCCCGAAAGTGCCCCCTCTTTTGACTGATTGTTCTTGTTGCCTATATCTTCTGTTGTCATTTAACGGAACCTTTTTGGACTGCCGAAAGGGGTTCTGGTCCGACTGCTGGTTGGTGGAGACATTTTGACTATATCCTGAACCTGGCCGGCCTCGCCCAAAATGGCGCCGGTATAAACGGGACTCGTAACTCCTTGTTGTGTACTGGTTGCCCAACCTTGATATCACGAGATACGTATGCAGTTTTGAAGCACATGGCGGGCGGGGACGAGTACTGATTGAACATTTGGACATCCCTATTGATATTAAGTTCTGATGTGTTATTGATTACTGTACTATTGAAAGTTCGAATTAACGTCACCCATGGTATTTGCCAACAAATGTATATCTAGATAATTTTATTGTAACTGGCCCTGTCATACTTTAATTATAAAATGTACGTCCACCGATTCCGCAACTGTTCGACACCTTAGTTCTTGCAACCTAATGGCCCGCCCGTTACGTTCTTCTACAGTGTAAATGTCCCCTCATCATATACGATTCCAGTTTGCTCCGTGGCCGGCCCACGTGGTTATAGGCCCGTATTTGTATACTGACATTTTCACAATAAAGGTTTTTAAAACAAAACATGGTAGTAGTACCTAGATTGGTAAAGTTTTGAATAATAGCCACTGTTTTCGAATCAGTAAAAGGCAAGTGAAATAAAGCAGCCCGATTACATGACGGTTAAAAGGTATAATACGCAGGAACGCAGTAAAGATAAATGGTCAAGGGCTGTTGTGTTTTCCACTTCTGCAACATAAAGTGATCGATAAGAATCCGATATTCATGCCTATCAGCGACTAAGACAGCAGGCCGAGCCTCTTTTGTTCAACGGCTCCCTCATGGGATGAAGAAACGCCCTTTTTCTCAAAATAGGAATATTTTACTTGCAGGACAGTTGTAAATTTCCCGGGAAAATACATTAGCCTGGAACATTGTTAGTGATAAACTGTAAATGCATCTGGGTCCTTTGTTTTACAAGTCAGAGTGAGAAAAAAAAAGGTGGGGCTTTCATCATTTGGGAAAAAAAAATGACCGAAAGCAATGAAAAGTGTTATTTTGAGGTCATATGACCAAGCCTTCCATCATTAGAAAAACAAAAGTAAAATGAACCAATGACAAGTTTTATTAACAAGTCACATGACCTGTTGTGCTTATGTTACGCGCTGCGCGCCGCGCCCTGGATCTCTTCCGGGAAGCTGCACCTCGCGCACCGGAGCACTTCCGGGTGCGCTAACGCGGCGCGTCATATGACGCATTACGTGACAACGCAGGTCCAGAATATAGTCAAAATGTCTCCACCAACCAGCGGTCGGAACACAAACCCTTTCAGCAGTCCAAAAAGTTCTGTTAAATGACAACAGAAGGGACAGGCAACAAGAACCATCAGTCAAAGAGGGGAGGGCAAGTTCTTCTCTACCGGGTCACGTTGGGGCTCCACCGGAACTGATCGAATTGGTAGTCTACAGTGTTTCTGGATGTTTCAGACTGAAGCTGGCGTCAGCATGAGAGCACCACCATCTCGTGGCTACATCGTGGCCATTCCGCGAGCAATCATGGCAGTCGCTCCCCACCGGAAGTCTACGGGAGTCGGGGGTCCCGGTGACTGTTGTAGAATCTTCAAGGCTGAGGGGACTCTTTTGGGAATGGGGCCCATGCCCTAGCAGTCAAGCGTCCGAGTTCCACGGTTGCCCAGAGCCATCTTTAAAACACGAAAATGTTTTTACCTACCATGTACTTGACATTTTAAAGCTTTTGATATTTGCTAATAAAAAACCATTAAAATTCACTGAAAAAACCATAGGTTATAGAACATATATAGTTAGGAATTAGCATTTACAAAACCTTGAAAATTCACTGAAAAAACCATGGGTTATAGACCATATATAGTTAGGAATTAGCATTTACAAAACCTTATTTTACTCACACAAAACCATTGAAATTACATATATAGTTAGTTGCACTAACTATATATCGCGCACCCGCAATCCACTGCTGATCATGTCACATATTACATCATTCATGACATGATCAGTGACATCACTGATGACATCACTGATGACATCTCAAATGACATCACTGATGACATTACTGATGACATCAACACTAAAGAAAGGGAGTTAGAGGGAAGACAATAGCTAAGGCTCGCCCTCCAAAAACTATAATCAACAAATGGTCTCTGTTACCAGATTCCTAGGAGCCTTGCTAGTTACTATGAACCATAATCAACACTCAATGGGGTCGGTCATGGAAAATTCATGCTAGGTAAAAAAAGGAGAAATTGCTCCTTTTTTAGGTGTCCCCTCACTCACCAGGGTTGCCCCATGGTGACATGCTTCATCATTGGGGCCATCCCAGTCCTCTACGGGCTGGGGCGTGCTACGACTTGCGAGTTACGTAGGAGCACTTTTCAAAAGACTATGTGTGGTGCATATGTATTTGTGGAGTGGACTATGTGATGTATCTAAAAATACCTGGCCAGTAGGTTAACAATAAACTTTATTCCTGCCTCTATGTGGTAATATTAAAAACGGGGTGGATAGATAGGGTGCCCTAAACGTAATGTGTCAAGGTGTACCTATCAACTCCTATCGTCAACATGTTTCGTGCATACCCCAAGCACTACACAGGGACCAGCCCTGTGTTCGCCACTCCTTAGCTCTGTGATGAGTTATTTTGGTACGATAATTAAATAAGGTTAAATTGCAGCAAACTGTAATAAGTGCATGCAGTTAATACCTACATATTTAATCCAAACATGTGGTTCATGTCATGAGACCTAACTGGGCCCCATGGATTCGGAGGGGTTCAGTATCCCAGCAAATTTGTATTGTGGATACCTCCCTCTTATACGCACCTACTTGTGTCCCTCCGGTCCGAATGTTCGGACCGGAGGGACACAAGTAGGTGCCTATAAGAGGGAGGTATCCACAATACAAATTTTCTGGGATACTGAACCCCTCCGAATCCATGGGGCCCAGTTAGGTCTCATGACATGAACCACGTGTTTGGATTAAATACGTAGGAATTAACTGCATGCACTTATTACAGTTTGCTGCAATTTAACCTTATTTAATTATCGTACCAAAATAACTCATCACAGAGCTAAGGAGTGGCGAACACAGGGCTGGTCCCTGTGTAGTCCCGAAGAAGTGCTTGGGGTATGAACGAAACATGTTGACGATAGGAGTTGATAGGTACACCTTGACACATTACATTTAGGGCGCCCTAACTATCCACCCCTTTTTTAATATTACCACCTAGAGGCAGGAATAAAGTTTATTGTTAACCTACTGGGCAGGTATTTTTAGATACATCACATAGTCCACTCCACAAATACATATGCACCACACATAGTCTTTTGAAAAGGGCTCCTACGTAACTCGCAAGTCGTAGCACGCCCCAGCCCGTAGAGGACTGGGATGGCCCCAATGATGAAGCATGTCACCATGGGGCAACCCTGGTGAGTGAGGGGACACCTAAAAAAGGAGCAATTTCTCCTTTTTTTACCTAGCATGAATTTTCCATGACCGACCCCATTGAGTGTTGATTATGGTTCATAGTAACTAGCAAGGCTCTTAGGAATCTGGTAACAGAGACCATTTGTTGATCACTGATGACATCTCATTTGACATTACTGATCACATCACTGATGACATCATTCATGTGATAATACGGTGAACCTCTTCAGACTCTAATATAATCTTACATACACTCAGAGTAAATAGACACTCACAGACTGTCACTCATCCATGGAGTTACTCACACATCTAGTCAGTCATGCAAAGAATCAATCACACTTCCATTTCCTCAACTATACAGTTATACACACCTTACTTATTCAAACATATACTAACACATATTTACTCTCTTATACAATCCCTGATACAAGTTCACAATGATCCATACAGCCACTCACAAATTCACTGGCTCTTATGCACAGTTATTTATATATGTCAACTCTCATATGTACTGTGTTTTACATATGTACTTACCTTGACATGTAGCACTGAGATATCCATTCACTCACCAATACACTCATGCACACAGTCAACCTCCCATACAGCTGTTTCCGCATGCACATTTGAACCCATACATCTAGTGAATCAACTGCTCACACATCTATGCACAGAGCCATACACCTCCCAGCCACCCACACACACACTCAGTCTCCCATACAAATACTTGGGCAACCAATCAATAACCCATATACTTAATCATAAAGCTACTGATCAACACATGCAGCAGTTTACAGAACAAAAGATATAATGATGCACAAATTAAGACAGTTTAGTCACTAACCCATGCACTCAGTGAGACACATTTAATCACTCACTCATACAGTCAGTCATGCACCTACTAAATCCTTCATCCAGACACTTATACATCCACTCATTCTTCAATATGTAAGACATATTTTGACTTTTCAGAAACATACAGTCACTGGATGTTGTCATCAGTGATGTCATTTGAGATGTCATCAGTGATGTCATCAGTGATGTCACTGATCATGTCATGAATGATGTAATATGTGACATGATCAGCAGTGGATTGCGGGTGCGCGATATATAGTTAGTGCAACTAACTATATATGAAATTTCAATGGTTTTGTGTGAGTAAAATAAGGTTTTGTAAATGCTAATTCCTAACTATATATGGTCTATAACCCATGGTTTTTTCAGTGAATTTTCAAGGTTTTGTAAATGCTAATTCCTAACTATATATGGTCTATAACCTATGGTTTTTGTCAGTGAATATATATATATATATATATATGTTTCCCCTACCGAATGGAATCCCGAGGTCTACGGTGAGGCAGTTTGGGGACCCGAGGAGGTGCGCTTTTTTCCGTTAACAAACAGGAATTTTGCTTTAAAAACACATGAACTGCTGAGACATTTCCGCGATACATTGCGATGTGTATATCCCCCCATGCAGCACTTACCTGGGAACATTAAGAGGCATCCTGGGTGTTGGAGTTCACGAACACTCTGTGGACTGACTACAAGTGAGCAGATTACATCAGGGAGGCGGGGCGGACCCTCTACCAATAAGAGGGAGGCAGAATTCAGTCCATGTGTTTGGAAGCCACCTGGAGACTTGGGCGCTGATGAAGGCTGATCCTAATGCCGAAATGCATTCGCCAAATACGAAATAAAGTGTGCCTCCAAAGTGTTCCCCTGCGTGGTCTCTGCTCATTCGGAAGAAGGAGTTTGTGTTCATGTTTCTCGTGTCAGCCAGCGACACGCTACAGAGATCCCTGCCTCGCAAGCTGGTTCCTGACATCACTGGCTTTGCTGCCTCCGCAGCTGTTTTGTTTTCCGAGTTCTTGGAAGGTCAGGAACCCACCATGGACTTTGGGGAAGAATAATGGTAGTAGCGCGGTTGTACAGCTGCGCATTGGGTGGCATGCACTGTCATAGTTTCCCCTACCGAATGGAATCCCGAGGTCTACGGTGAGGCAGTTTGGGGACCCGAGGAGGTGCGCTTTTTTCCGTTAAAAAACAGGAATTTTGCTTTAAAAACACATGAACTGCTGAGACATTTCCGCGATACATTGCGATGTGTATATCCCCCCATGCAGCACTTACCTGGGAACATTAAGAGGCATCCTGGGTGTTGGAGTTCACGAACACTCTGTGGACTGACTACAAGTGAGCAGATTACATCAGGGAGGCGGGCGGACCCTCTACCAATAAGAGGGAGGCAGAATTCAGTCCATGTGTTTGGAAGCCACCTGGAGACTTGGGCACTGATGAAGGCTGATCCTAATGCCGAAATGCATTCGCCAAATACGAAATAAAGTGTGCCTCCAAAGTGTTCCCCTGCGTGGTCTCTGCTCATTCGGAAGAAGGAGTTTGTGTTCATGTTTCTCGTGTCAGCCAGCGACACGCTACTGAGATCCCTGTCTCGCAAGCTGGTTCCTGACATCACTGGCTTTGCTGCCTCCGCAGCTGTTTTGTTTTCCGAGTTATTGGAAGGTCAGGAACCCACCATGGACTTTGGGGAAGAATGATGGTAGTAGCGCGGTTGTACAGCCGCGCATTGGGTGGCATGCACTGTCATAGTTTCCCCTACCGAATGGAATCCCGAGGTCTATGGTGAGGCAGTTTGGGGACCCGAGGAGGTGCTCTTTTTTCCGTTAACAAACAGGAATTTTGCTTTAAAAACACATGAACTGCTGAGACATTTCCGCGATACATTGCGATGTGTATATCCCCCCATGCAGCACTTACCTGGGAACATTAAGAGGCATCCTGGGTGTTGGAGTTCACGAACACTCTGTGGACTGACTACAAGTGAGCAGATTACATCAGGGAGGCGGGGCGGACCCTCTACCAATAAGAGGGAGGCAGAATTCAGTCCATGTGTTTGGAAGCCACCTGGAGACTTGGGCGCTGATGAAGGCTGATCCTAATGCCGAAATGCATTCGCCAAATACGAAATAAAGTGTGCCTCCAAAGTGTTCCCCTGCGTGGTCTCTGCTCATTCGGAAGAAGGAGTTTGTGTTCATATATATATGTATATGCACAAAAGAAGGAGAGAACTCTGGGTAGTTCCCAAGTTTAAGTAGAAGGCAGCTCCTGTATAGAGCACCCTAAGCACAAGCGACACTCCAACTCCGGGCAGGTTGGCTTGGATGGTATTTTACCAATTCAAAGCTGTAATATTGTGCCTGGAGTGATAAATGGCTTTTGTCCTTTTACAGCTCGGCGTGGATAGCACTTTGCTAATCCTATGCTTAAAGACTTTGCTGTACAAATGGCAAAATACTTTGTCCATTTCTATCTCAGTGTGGATAGCACTGTGCTAATCCTATGCTTAAAAACTTTGATAGAAAAGCAGATATTTGAGGTGAGAACATGTAGAGTGTCGCTGGTGTTGAGGGTGCTCTATACAGGAGCTGCCTTCCACCTAAACTTGGGAACTACCCAAAGTTCTCTCCTTCTTTTTTGCATAATTTATGCATCACTCTATGCCTGCAAGGGTATTGTTTTGACTTATACTGGGTGCTCCCTTGTGTCTGGACAAACCTAAACCTCTCTGGAGAGCTGTAATGACAGCGAAACACGTGTCAGGGGTTGCTTTTATTCATTTCAGGTTAGCTTGGATGGTATTTTACCAATTCAAAGCTGTAATATTGTGCCTGGAGTGATAACTGGCTTTTGTCATTTTACAGCTTGGCGTGGATAGCACTTTGCTAATCCTATGCTTAAAGACTTTGCTGTACAAATGGCAAAAGACTTTGTCCATTTCTATCTCGGCGTGGATAGCACTGTGCTAATCATATGCTTAAAAACTTTGATAGAAAAGCAGACATTTGAGGTGAGCAAATGTAGAGTGTCACTGGTGTTGAGGGTGCTCTATACAGGAACTGCCTTCCACCTAAACTTGGGAACTACCCAGAGTTCTCTCCTTCTTTTTTGCAGAATTTATGCATCACTCTATGCCTGCTAGGGTATTGGTTTGACTTATACTGGGTACTCCCTTGTGTCTGGACAAACCTAAACCACTCTGAAGATCTGTAATGACAGCGAAACACGTGTCAGGTGATGCTTTTATTCATTTCAGGTTGGCTTGGATGGTATTTTACCAATTCAAAGCAGTCATATTGTGCCTGGAGTGATAAATGGCTTTTGTCCTTTTACAGCTCGGCGTGGATAGCACTTTGCTAATCCTATGCTTAAAGACTTTGCTGTACAAATGGCAAAATACTTTGTCCATTTCTATCTCAGTGTGGATAGCACTGTGCTAATCCTATGCTTAAAAACTTTGATAGAAAAGCAGATATTTGAGGTGAGAACATGTAGAGTGTCGCTGGTGTTGAGGGTGCTCTATACAGGAGCTGCCTTCCACCTAAACTTGGGAACTACCCAAAGTTCTCTCCTTCTTTTTTGCATAATTTATGCATCACTCTATGCCTGCAAGGGTATTGTTTTGACTTATACTGGGTGCTCCCTTGTGTCTGGACAAACCTAAACCTCTCTGGAGAGCTGTAATGACAGCGAAACACGTGTCAGGGGTTGCTTTTATTCATTTCAGGTTAGCTTGGATGGTATTTTACCAATTCAAAGCTGTAATATTGTGCCTGGAGTGATAACTGGCTTTTGTCATTTTACAGCTTGGCGTGGATAGCACTTTGCTAATCCTATGCTTAAAGACTTTGCTGTACAAATGGCAAAAGACTTTGTCCATTTCTATCTCGGCGTGGATAGCACTGTGCTAATCATATGCTTAAAAACTTTGATAGAAAAGCAGACATTTGAGGTGAGCAAATGTAGAGTGTCACTGGTGTTGAGGGTGCTCTATACAGGAACTGCCTTCCACCTAAACTTGGGAACTACCCAGAGTTCTCTCCTTCTTTTTTGCAGAATTTATGCATCACTCTATGCCTGCTAGGGTATTGGTTTGACTTATACTGGGTACTCCCTTGTGTCTGGACAAACCTAAACCACTCTGAAGATCTGTAATGACAGCGAAACACGTGTCAGGTGATGCTTTTATTCATTTCAGGTTGGCTTGGATGGTATTTTACCAATTCAAAGCAGTCATATTGTGCCTGGAGTGATAAATGGCTTTTGTCATTTTACAGTTCAGCGTGGATAGCACTTTGCTAATCCTATGCTTAAAGACTTTGCTGTACAAATGGCAAAAGACTTTGTCCATTTCTATCTCTGCGTGGATAGCACTGTGCTAATCCTATGCTTAAAAACTTTGATAGAGAAGCAGACATTTGAGGTGAGCAAATGTAGAGTGTCGCTGGTGTTGAGGGTGCTCTATGCAGGAGCTGCCTTCCACCTAAACTTGGGAACTACCCAGAGTTCTTTCCTTCTTTTTTGCATAATTTATGTGTCACTCTTTGCCTGCAAGGGTATTGTTTTGACTTATACTGGGTGCTCCCTTGTGTCTGGGCAAACCTAAACCTCTCTGAAGAGCTGTAATGACAGCGAAACACATATCAGGGGTTGCTTTTATTCATTTCAGGTTGGCTTGGATGGTATTTTACCAATTCAAAGCTGTCATATTGTGCCTGGAGTGATAAATGGCTTTTGTCATTTTACAGCTCGGCGTGGATAGCACTTTGCTAATCCTATGCTTAAAGACTTTGCTGTACAAATGGCAAAATACTTTGTCCATTTTTATCTTGTCGTGGATAGCACGGTGCTAATCCTATGCTTAACAACTTTGATAGAAAAGCAGACATTTGAGGTGAGCAAATGTAGAGTGTCGCTGGTGTTGAGGGTGCTCTATACAGGAGCTGCCTTCCACCTAAACCTGGGAACTACCCAGAGTTTTCTCCTTCTTTATTGCATACTTCATGCGTCACTTTATGCCTGCAAGGGTATTGTTTTGATATATATATATAGATGTGCAAAAAGAAGCAGAGAACAATAGAAATTGAAATTGAATTTATTGTACAGTTAATTAAAACCTTTACAAACATGCATCTCATCTTGTCATTTTATAGAGGCAATTTAAATAAAGAAAGCAATAAATCACAGTAAAAACACAATAAAATTGAGATAAAATATTGCCCGATACTCCCTAGGGAGTAACTTAAAAATCTTCGAGAGAGAAAGTACGAGTATTCTGTATAATTTTTTTTTTTTTTTTGCAATCATGAGTTTAGCGTCTTAATTGACAGATCTATCCTCGTTAGTCCAGTGCTTGACAACAAGCTAGATTAAACAGCAGAAGAAAAAGTGCTATGGCATGCAGGAGAAAGTGCAATGTGCAAGACAACAATTTAACCTCTGCAGGGATAATAGTGTATTTCATGTGTGTTCTACAGTTCATTGTAGACAAGCAATCAGTTCCCTGTGGGTATAATCTTAGCAGCAAAGTGAAAGTAGCCAACCTCATTGGTCAAATACTTTGCAGCAAGTTAGGTAAGGCAAGAGAAACCATAGGAGCCTAAGAATGCGAGGAAAGTGTGAGGTGCAAAAGCGGCAATTGTTACCTCTGCAAGTTTCTATTAGAAAATCATGAGTGTCCCACCTAACTTACCGCATAGAGAGTACAAAGCAACTATTTGCAAGAAATCCTGCTATTGAGTAAAGCAATGTATACATAAAAATCATTGGATACTTGGAAGAGAGTGATTAGTCAGGATAAAAGTTATTTCTATATAGCAATCTACCCAGAGCGGGTCCTTTTAAAGTATGTGGTACACCAGTGTTTAACTCTGCTGAAGTTCTCATTAAGGCAGCGTGATGATTGATTTAAAGACTCACGGTCCGTTCGGCTGCGTTACCATCTGCTAGCCAATTGACTTGTCTTTTGATGCTCAGTTTGGCGGCGGATAGAAGTTTTACCTGGCGGCAGCTTAATTTGACATCCTTGCCAGAAAAGCTTGCTAAAACTGCTTGTCTACAAGTCCGGATGTGTTTCTTATTAAAGAGTGGTCTAAGGAGGGTCCGGCGCTCCTGTGTCAGAATCTTAAATATGGTTAGCAGATGCACTATGTCCCCCTCTCCCTCCCTGCAAAGTCGGTAGACAGCTGGCTTCGGAGGGTGTAGCCCCGGTGGCATAAGATATGCAGATAGTAATATGCCTAGGTGGAGTTTCAAGAACTTCTCTTTGATGGTTCTAGAGAAGCTAGTGTGGAGACAGGCTTGATGTGATGCCTTGCTGTAGGACTGAAAGGTGAACCAGCCGTGGGCACGCTCTGACAGGGCAGCTTTATCCTGTATGTGTGATTCTTTTTTGACAGTGTTATTTACTACTTTTTTTAAGCTTGCAAAGGTCCCTGATAGGTCCCAAAGGTTCTTCAGTCCCAGTTGGTTAAGTGAGTTGTCCAAATAGCGTCCGGCTGGACATGCTTCCTTGGTTTGTAGTTCCCTCCATAAATAGGTGTTGAGAAAATCTTGCGGCCCCCTTTTGATTTTATACCAGCTTTTAATGAAGGCTCCATTACAGGCAAGCACTTCTCTTTGTATCCTGAACTCCATCCTCATTTGTGCGGGGGATGTGTATCACGGTAATCCAAAAATCATTCATATTGCTCCTGCTATTGTGTGGTCCAGGGTTTCAGCATCCCTCCTTCTCATGGTTTCGCTTCCCAAACTGATTGATGGTATATGTTTTGCAGGATCACTCCTGTTAAGGGGAGAAAATTTGGAACAGAGATGTCTTTTGTATTTCGTATTGCCACAGCAGTCATTATTTTTATGGCCCCACGTTGAGCTGTATAGTTCCCTTTATTGTCGATGATAACCCCCAGGTGTTAGTAATTTTGTACAGCTTCCAGCTTACATGACGCCAAAGGCCAATGATGTTTTGAGTTTTGTTTGCGGATGTTCACGCTCAAGATTTTTGTTTTTTCTCGGGTAATGCTGAGTTTGTTCTCCTCCGAGTACCGAGATGTGATATCAAGCAGGCACTGTAAGCCTACTGGTGTCCGACTAACAAGCATAAGGTCATTCGCATAGAATAAGTTAGATAACTGGAGGATACCTAACTTGGGAGCATGCAAGTTACTTCCATTGAGAGTGGCCAAAAGCTCTGCCATAAAAAGGTTAAAAAGTATTGGGGCTTCTTAATTTGTGCCACCATCTGTTCATTAAACACGTCGATATATATATATCAACGTGTATATAAATATATATCCATACTAATATAATAAAGAGAAAGCTCAAACCTTTGAGGCGGGTAATCTCAGGAACCACAGCACCAATCACAACACCCAATACAGCGTTGGAAAGGGCGGTTGCAGCAGAAGGACATAGGCTATGCAGACGCCCACCATATACATCTAAAAGGTAAAAGAACCGTTCCAGCAAAGTAGTCCCTTGTGGGCGTGTCTGCGTTGTGCTGTGGGCGTGTGCTGGGGGCGTGACAAACGCTGGGGGTGTGTGGTACGTTCCGCCCTTCATGCCATGTCTCATATCATGTGCTAATCCCACCCTGCTCCCTTTAAATACCCCTGCACCCCATAATCATAACCCACCCTTACTCCTTAAAATACCCCAACACCCTTAAACACTAACCCATCTTAACCCTATAAATATACCCTGTACCCCAAAACCCAAACCTATCCATAAACCCTAAAAATACCCCTGTACCCTAAAACCCAAACCTATCCCGAACCCTATACATACCCCTGTACCTCAAAACCCAAACCTACCCCTGAACCCTAAAAATACCCCTGTACCCCCAAACCCAAACCTAGCCCTGAACCCTAAAAATACCACTGTACCCCAAAACCCACACCTACCCCTGAACTCTAAAATACCCCTGTACCCCAAAACCCAAACCTAGCCCTGAACCCTTAAAATACCCCTGTACCTCAAAACCCAAACTTACCCCTGAACCCTAAAAAACCCCTGTACCCCAAACCCCAAACCTAGCCCTGAACCCTAAAAATAACCCTGTACCCCAAAAACCAAACCTACCCCTGAACCCTAAAATACCCCTGTACCCCAAAACCCAAACCTAGCCCTGAACCCTAATAATACCCCTGTACCCCAAAACCCAAACCTAGCCCTGAACCCTTAAAATACCCCTGTAGCCAAAAACCAAACCTAGCCCTGAACCCTAAAAATACCCCTGTACCCCTAAACCCATACCTATCCCTAAACCCTAAAACTACCCCTGTACCCCATAACCCAAAAGTATATCTGAACCCTTAAAATACCCAAACACCCCAAAACATATACCTCAGTACCCCAAAACATATACCCCTATACCCATACTTACCTTATCCAAACATAAAAAACATGCTTTTACCATTAATGCATTTACAATGAATTCCGTTGTAAATGTATGCGTGATAAAATCATATAAAATGTAATGCCATGCGTTATAATGGCATTGCGGAGTCATGGTACTTTCGTAATGAAAGTATGCGGAGTGATGGTATGCGGAAAGAAAGTTGCGGAATAATGGGTGTTTACCCTCCCCCGGTAAGTACATTGGTGGCACGGCGGCCCACATCTCCAGCAACATACTCATATTTTTTCACCACCCATTTGAAAAATGCACAGGTCTCTCTCATTGATGGCCAGCACCGACATACACTTTTAGACACACCTCCCGCCACAAGTTCTAGAATTGCGAACTTTAGAGCTGGGGAGCTACGTTCGAATCTCGGCATCAGCTCAACATCCTGTGATTCCAGGCAAATCGCTTTGTCTCCCCGTGCCTACCACAAATGAATGTGTTCTTCTGTAATGTAAATTGTGCTCATGCCATGTTGTCAAGTTCGTGCTATATAATATTGCAAGGAAAAATAAAGTAGGGAAACTCGAGTTCACATACTACTGAACGCGCACTCTTAAGTGCATCAGCAGTGCACTGTGAATTGGAGCGTTTCACAGGCCTGTCACAGATAAGAAATGCTATCAAAACGAAATCCACAAAACAATATACTACTGGCCGGCAGCAATTCATACCCGGACAACGTCGGGACGGGGTGCTAGTGTATATATACAATGATTAGATAATCAATGATTAGATGCCCTAGAAATAAATTGGAAATGTCGAGAATCTCACCATAAGTATACCCACCAGAGGGTTATAACAAGCTAATCTATATAATATGCTCAATAGAATGATATATGCCACAGTACCCACTGGAAGGATCAAGCAGACATATTTACAAATTAAAAGATTGAGGCCTAGATGTAGGTAATTCTATTTTACCACTTCTTAAATACCGAATTTTACTGATTCGGTATTTAAGAAGTGGTAAAATAGAGGGGGGTGTAGGTATTACAGATTCTGTAAATAACGAATCGTTAAGATTCGGTATTTACCGATTCTGTAAATACCGATTCGGTAATGCCCATTGATTCCTATGGGCATTGAAGCCCATAGGAATCAATGGGCATTACCGAATCGGTATTTACCGATTCGGTAAATACCGCTTCCAGCAAGGGTGCAGGGGGTGTCACTTTGACACCCTCTAGCACCCCAAAAACAAGCATGTGTGCCATGTCAAGTCAAGTCAAGTCAATAAATGTGTATAGCGCGCTACATACCCAGAGGGTCTCAAGGCGCTTGAGGAAGGGTGGGGAGTTACTTGTCAAATATCCACGTTTTAAGTTGCTTTCTGAATGCTAGGTGGTTCTGAGTAAGGCGAAGATGAGTGGGAAGTGAGTTCCAGGTTTTAGCTGCCAGGTAGGAGAAGGATCTACCTCCCATGGTGGTTTTGTTGATGCGAGGTACAGTGGCAAGGGCTTGGTTGGAGGATCGTAGCTGGCGGGAGGGGGTGTAGAAGGACAGTCGTGTGTTGAGGCATTCGGGTCCGATTTCGTAGAGTGCTTTGTGTGCGTGGGTTAGGAGCCGGAAAGTAATCCTCTTATTGACGGGGAGCCAGTGGAGGTTTTTCAGGTGACCAGAGATGTGGTCTTTACGTGGGATGTCTAGTATGAGTCTGGCTGAAGCGTTCTGGATGTGTTGGAGTTTTTTCTGGATTTTTGCGGTGGTACCGGCATAGAGGGTGTTTCCGTAGTCCAGTCGGCTCGTGACCAGAGCGTGAGTGACTGTTTTTCTAGTTTCGGTGGGGATCCAGCGAAATGTTTTTTTGAGCATGCGAAGAATGTTGAAGCAAGATGAAGAAACGGCGTTGACTTGTGTGTTCATCGAGAGTGAGGAATCCAGGATGACGCCCAGGTTGCGTGCGTGGTCTGTCGGGATAGGTGCTTTTCCAAGGGCCTCTGGCCACCAAGAGTCATCCCAGGTGGAGGGGGAGGTGCCTAGGATGAGGACTTCTGTTTTGTCTGAGTTCAGTTTCAGACGGCTGTGCTTCATCCATTCGGCTACTTCTTTCATTCCTTCATGCAGGTTGGTTTTGGCCGTGTTCGGGTCTTTGGTGAGTGATAGGATCAGTTGAGTGTCGTCGGCGTAGGAGATGATGTTGAGGTTGTGTTGGCGTGCGATGGCCGCGAGGGGGCTCATGTATACGTTGAAGAGGGTGGGGCTGAGTGAGGACCCTTGGGGTACTCCGCAGATGACTTCAGTGGCCTCAGACTTGAATGGTGGGAGGCGGACTCTCTGGGTTCTTCCGGTGAGGAACGAGGTGATCCATTCTAGTGCTTTTCCATGGATTCCAACGTTTCTGAGGCGTTGTAAAAGGGTGCTATGACAGACCGTGTCGAAGGCTGCGGAGAGGTCGAGGAGGATGAGGGCGACTGTGTCTCCATTGTCCAGTAGAGTTCGAATGTCGTCTGTTGCTGCGATGAGGGCAATTTCAGTGCCGTGCTTGGCTCGGAAGCCGGATTGTGAGGAGTCGAGGGATTTGTTGGTTTCGAGGAATGCGGCGAGCTGGTTGTTGACCGCTTTCTCGATGACTTTGGCCGGGAATGGAAGGAGTGAGATAGGGCGGTAGTTTCTGTCACATGGCATAATTGTGCATGCACGCATGTGCATGCACACCAGGATTCGGTATTTTACCACCCAATTGGATTGGGTGGTAAAATACCGAATCTGAAAGGCCTTTGGGACTCAGCACCTACATCTGGGTTTTACTGAATCGGTAAAATTACTGATTCGGTATTTTACAGAATCGGTTAATTCACCGATTCAGTACATTTACCGAATCTGTAAAATGATGCCCCTACATCCCAATCACCAAATACCGGTCGGTAACGGCCGAATTCAGCCATTACCGACCGGTATTCGGGCTCCTACATCTGGCCCCAAATGTCAAGATTACTAATCAGGGATTCAGTAGAAATTGAAAATTATGTATACTACATATACCAGAATTCTTAGCAGTGATGAGAGGAAATGATGTCATTGTGTGAACCAAACCACTTCCACTAACCCTTTTGTTGTTATTGCACTCTTTATTTAAAACACACTTACAGCCAAACGAATGGTAGCAGAAGTCTCGTGATCAAGGTCTCTGCGAGACCGAAACGCGTAGAGCAGTGTTGCCTGATGGAGCTGTTATGAACATTAAATGACAAAAAATGCATTGAAGTGATGGTCGTTATTTGAAAAAGTGCCGGGAGTGCGCGAGAAACTGCTTCGGGAAAACGGACTCCATGACAGGCAGCAAGGCTCTGCTGCACTCGGTACGCACCGCCATAAGAGCGCTTGGAAGCCCTAACCTGGGCCAAACCTGGATTAATTTGTCTTTGGGCTCGAGCGAACGCTGGCGATACACCTGGATGGAAATTGGGCAGGAAAGCTGAAGCAAACCGACAAGGAGAAACGAGGAAAGCGGACTGGAGGGGACGTGGAACTCAGAGTATCCTTGGAGGGTAAGCGAGCTTCATTCATTGCCACAAACTCTATTATTTGACCCAATGCCGGTTGGCTTCTATTGAATGTGGGAAGTTGTCTAAAAAGATACCGGTCAGAGCACTCGGGGAACTATATCCTGATATATATTATTTGACAACAAGTCTCACACCTAAACCGGCCAAACAACTAACGGCAAGAAAATAACAGTGAAGAAAGCTAAACTAATACAGCCATAGAAATAAAAACGCCAGCACACTATGGATAAAAGGGAAGCTGACAGGAATGCTGTCATAGGAACTTTGTATGAAGATGGGGCACAAACTAATGCAGATGGTGCAACGGGGACCAGAAAGCCTGATGTTAAAAATAAACTAAGAACATGGGAGAAACTTTAAAAAAAGGAAATAAACAAGAGGTGGGAGGTGGCAGCTTTAAAGATACTTGGAGGCAAAACGGATTCCACGGGACTACGAATTAACTTCATGCCGAACCACCAGGATACCAGCAATGACTTATTAAGGGAATGGGGGGAATACATCCTCAAATCCTCACTTGGTCTGATGGAGATTTTGGTCCGACATATTGAAATATCACTGATAAGGATCACAAAACAACTCAAAGGCATGGAGAAAGAACTGGCAACCATCGATATGGACACAGACCTTAAAAAATTCAAAGAAGAGCTAGAGTACTATATCGGCAAACATGAAGAAACAGTCAAAGTGCGAAAACAAAACAAACAAACGAGAGATAAAGAGGATTACCAGGAGGCCCGCATATTCACGTACACACGAAAATTTGACCGGTTTAAAAACAATGATGGTCTAAATCTGGATGCTGAAACAGGAAGTCTACCATCTCTGACATCCACGGAAGCCAGTCTAAGTGGAGAAGAAGGTGACCAAAGGGAACAAAGAGCCAAGGTCTCTTTTTTAGATGAAATGAAGCTGGCTCTACAACAAAAGAACTGGGAAAAGATGGGACCACCCTGGGCACAATGAGAGGCAGAGGAAGAGGCAGAGGAAGTGTTCGAAGAAACCAACCAGAAGAGGCAAACGCGGCTACAGACAAGAGTTTTGGCGCAGGTCAAGTGGGAATGACAACACGAAGCATGCAGCAAAAATGGAATTAAAAACATCAGAGGAACAACATCCTGACATGGAGAGCACAGACCCAGATCAGGAATTGGAAATATTCAACCTCTCAAAAAAAACTCACTGACGTGGAACTCAGCATTTTGAAACGAGGACTAAATGTTTGCCCGACCAATAACATAGACTTAGCTGAGACATGGATTGATTTTTATAAATACGTGAGAAAGATAAAGCTGGCTAAATTGTTTGCGGAAAATCCCAAGATGACCAAATATCAAAGACAAAACCCACAGGCAACGATGAATCTGCCAGCTAAAGATGTGGAGCACTTTGTCACTCTCATGGAGTTGGATGGAGATCCACAATCAGAAAGTGGAAACATTGAAATACATTCTACACAATTGGGAGCTGGATGTAGCAAAATTAGACCTTCATCCAAATTCTACCCACATTTACCCCCAGGCAATAAAATTGATGTCTCCCATGAATGCGTGATCAAAGATCTCTACAAATTAACAAATCCCAAAAAGAAGGACAATCTCTCATGTGGTGACAGTCAAGCATTGAACAAATTGCAAAATGACACCACGATTGAAATAAAAATGGCTGGCAAAGGCGGCAATGTCGTCATTGTGGATAAAGACGCTTATATGCGGGAAGCATATTCGCAGCTCAAGAACAAAGAATATTATGAAAAGTTGCAAAATAACCCCACTCAAAAATGGAAAGAGGAATTAGACATGAAACTAGACAATTCGCTCAAACAAAACTTACTGAACGAAGATTAGGTCAAATATCTGAAGACAGCACATCCCAAACTGGCTACCTTATATTTTCTTCCCAAAGTGCATAAACATCCCACAAAACCACCAGGGAGGCCAATAATTTCGGCCAAAGAATCCCTACTTGAACCCATGGCCAATTTCATAGATGTATTCCTATTACCCTATATAAAAGGATTGACCTCTTACCTTCAAGACAAGGGCGATCTACTGAGACATCTACAAGAAACGCAGTGGCAATCAACAGATACATTGATTACCATGGATGTGGTATCTCTGTACTCAAACATTTAAAACGACATTGGATTGAGAGCGTGTGGATACTTTATGGCAGAGCGTAACATACAGTACACCAACCATAACAAGATGCTCATGGAAATGATCAAATTATGTCTTGAACAAAATGCTTTCATGTTTGGGGATCAAATATTTAGACAAGTCAAAGGCACGGCTATGGGTTTTTCTTTCAGTCCATCGTATGCCTGCTCACCATGGGTCTTTGGGAACAAAATTGGGCATGGAACAACAAAAATGAACGATTCCTTAGTAAGATCATAACCTGGCTACGATACATTGACGATCTGCTACTAGTATGGGATGGCAGTAAGGATGAATTTACTGAATATTTCAACATATTAAATACCTCTGATTATAACTTAAAATTCACATATGATATCAGTGAAACCAAAGTTGTGTTTCTGGATACAGAAATCTACATTGACAATAATGAAGTACAAAGGACCTTACATCGCAAATTAACAGCAACAAATGCGGTGCTACACGCACAGAGCTTTCACCAGGCCAGTCTGATCAAAAAACTCCCATATGGGGAATTCCTGAGGATAAAGAGAATATGTTCAAATGATGAAGAATGGATGAAACACCAGAAACAAGCTGGAACAAGATTTGAAAAAAGAATGTATAACCATGGTGCAATCAACGCAGCCCTGAAGAGAACAGAAATCAGAAACAGAACGGATCTGTTAAAGGAAAAGGCTCGAACAGTTGAAGAAGAAAACAAAATAAGACTGATAACCACGTATTCAACGAGCAACAAACAAGTGATGAACATTATGAGAAAAAATTGGCATATTTTACAAATGGACACCACAGTAGCTAACAACATAGGGTACCATCCCAACATCACCTATTAGAAAGCCAAGAATCTGCGGGACGAACTGGTCCACAGCCATTTTCAACCTCTCAAAAAAACGGAAATTTGGCTCAAACCTAAGGGCTTTTTCAAATGTACTGGATGTAAAGTGTGTACCATTGCTCTAAACGAAAAAGAAGATTTTGATGGCTAACAAATGCATGTGGAAAATCCAACAATTAATAAATTGTAACAGCCAATTTGCAGTGTACATCGTTGAATGCCCGTGTGCATTAAAATACGTGGGCAACACGAAATGCTAACTTAAAAAACGCATTCTCAAACATGTAAGGGCCACAGTGAACTGTGATCGGAGTAATGCAGTGGCTAAGCACATGAAAAAGGCACATGGCGGAAATTGGAAGGATCTGAAACTCTACGTGGTAGAAACAGTAGAACCCCATCCGCGCTGTTGGGACCACGAAAAAACTTTGAGACAAAGGGAGTCCAAACACATCCGGAACGTCCGAACACTGACCCCCCATGGGCTGAACCAGGATGAGGAATTGCATTATCATCTCTGAACCATCCGATTGACACCATGACAAGCCCTCTAATCGAACTTTAATGAATTTTCTTCCCTTTACAAAAACGATTTTAATAAGAAATTTTTATAATTTTGTTTCATACACTAACACATTATTGCACCCTGTATACAAATGACACAGTAGATGACCTAATCAATGATTAGATCCCCAAGAATTAAATTGCTATTATAGAAATGTCGAGAATCTCACCATAAGTATACCCACCTGAGGGTTATAACAAGCTAATCTATATATTATGCTCAATAGAATGATATATGCCACAGCACTGGAGGGATCAAGCATACATATTTAGAATTACAAGATCAAATGTCAAGATTACTAATCAGGGATTCAGTAGAAATTGAAAATGATATGTATACTACATATGCCAGAATTCTTGATGAGAGGAAATGATGTCATTGTGTGAACCAAACCACTTCCGCTAACCCTTTTGATGTTATTGCACTCTTTATTTAAAACACACTTACAGCCAAATTAATGGTAACAGAAGTCAAATGGTAACAGAAGTCTCGTGATCAAGGTCTCTGCGAGACCGAAATGTGTAGAGTAGTGTTGCTGGATGGAGCTGTAAGACGTGACTCATCCTTCCTCGCTAAATGAGTCTCCTGGAGACCCACCACATCCAAGCTATGGTCTACAATATATTTCCACACTTTCTGTCTCTTTTGAGGGGAGTTTAACCCCTTCACATTCCAAGTTCCCACAGTGATCGGCATCGTATGCAGATAACCCCACCCGTCTCAGCAGCCCCCAACTCCAAAGTAGTAGGTACCACTTCATCCAACACTCCTGAACCCTAATCCCCTCTGACTCTCTCTCAGGACCCGCCAGCGGCCCCCCCGTCCTGATAGTCCCGCCCGGCACCCCAGCGCACCCCCACCCATTCAACCGCAGAGCTCCTAGCACCCACACCAGTCACAGAACATCTCGGCCATCCTCCCAGGGAATGTCGAACCCTCCTAAAGCAGAGTACTGAACCCACAGCGCACTGCCACACACATTCACGACACCACCACCCATCCCCCGCCCCCCTCCCTCAACCCCCTTCTCCCGGCCCCCTCCCACCTTTCCCCCAGGACTGGAGAGCCTCAACCGGGGTGCCTCCCTGGCCCTCAACAACAACGAAAGGAAACATAGCAGAAAAAGAAGAAGAACATAACGAGTCACCATGAAGGAGTTCACAGGAACCCCTGGGGAACGGCGGGCGAGGGTCAAGGTGGTGACCCACACGTTCCCTGGACTGGGTTGTCTTCTCCAAAAGTACATAGGAACCACAGTACCTGAGCGGAGGGGGGCGGTCCCCCCGCCACCTATCAGCCTTCCCCTCACAATCACGCCGCACCAGAGCTCTATGGACTTTGCGACTCCGTCGCGCTCGCCACAGAGGCCACAGCTCCATTCCTCTCCTGTTGGCTGGCAGAAGGATCCGGTCTACTCTGCGTCAACGGATGCCCCACTCTATGCCAAGAAGAAGAGCGCCGCCGTCCACGCGTCGGAGAGTGCTCAGCACCAGGGGGGGAGGCCGCGTCGTCCATGCCCAGAAGTTCTTTGTCAGCCTGCAAAGAGCGGACCTGGACCAGTCTATTGTGCCACCTAAAGATGAGGCGGAAAGGATGCCCCCAAGAGTACGCCACCCCACGGTCTAACGTGGTCCCCACGGAGAAACGATGTCACTGGTTTGAAATTGCGTCTTTTCTGCAGCGTCGAAGCAGCCAGATCCTGGAAAAGCTGGGGGTGGTGTTCTCTAAATTGCAGATCCAGGATACCTCTCGCCTTCCGAAGGATACGTTCCTTGAGTTGAAAATCGTGGACACAAACCAAAATGTCTGGTGGAGGACTCCCCATACCTCTCGGCAGCCCGACCCTGTGCACCCTATCCATTCTGACTTCACGAAGGTCTTCCTCCTCCAGGACCTGTAGAAAGAGCGCTTCCACGTATCCACGCATGTCACCTGCCTCTCCGCCCCACGGCACCGCGCGAATGCGAATGTTATTCCCCCAGGAGCAGTTTTCTAGATATTCTGCGTGCGTCTGAAGATCCAGGTTCTGTTCTGTCAGCCTCAGCACATCTTGCTGAAGCTGGTGCACATCTTCTGCCAGGCCCAGGTCGTGTTCCTCCAATGTCGCGACTCTTTCGCCAATGCCGTCCACATCTCTCCTAACCTCTCTAAGGTCGGAGGCGAGCTGGGACCGGAGCTCTGAGATGTCCTCCTTGATGGCGGTGAAAAGCTCCAGCATGAAGGCCTTGGTGGCTGGTGCTTCATCATCCTGCATCCGGGGAGACGAGCTAATGCCCGGGGATCCCGTTGCTTGCGTCGCCTTCGCGGGCCCCTCCTTGCCCGGCTTGTCTTTGCAATTCCGTTGAGCCATCGAGATCTGCCCCACACCTCCTCCACAGGCTCTATAATCGAGGGTGTGCTGTCCCAAAGCGTGCTTCCACAGAAGTCAGCCCCTCTTCCGCTCCTCCGCCTGTCCGGGCCCCAGGCACCAGCCTTCCACCTCTCGGAAATAGTGTCCCCCACCACACTGTGCCCCCTGCCGCCGGTCCGAGGGCACTCCAAGGGGTCCCACCAGGCCTCGTCGGGCGTGTGCTCAGTCCAAACCTCGCTCCACCCTAGGGCTGCAGGTCTCGCTAGCCACAGGGCAGCTCCCTCGTCGTGCCCCGAGTCTACAAGTGCGTTCCGCCAACCCTCAATACCCCTCTGCTTACATGGGCCCAACCGGGAGAGTGGCGGTCCTCAGGAGCCAAGGCACACCCCCAACAGCTCACCTCCGATCTTCTCTGCCCAGTGGGGCCTGCAGGCCACGGCTCGGTTCAGGGTAATCCCCAGGTAGGGTCTGTTCGCTAAAGCAAAGCCAGCTTCCCCCGCCTCCAGCCGCCGCCTCTTAGGACGATCACTGCGGAAAGTTCGAGTGTAGGCCTCGAGCCCCGGCCTCAATTGCTTGAGGTGCCCGGTAGGCACTGGGCTCCCCTCGCTCACCGCCTCCTCACCAGAGTCTCCGGCGCGCCTCCGTGCACTGTGGGACCGGGCCACACCACCATGCGCAGGGCTCCGGTCTGCTCCTCAGGCGGCTGACTTCACAGCCGTGCGGCCGGTCGCAGCTACTCCGCCGGCGCCCTACGCAAGGTCCCGGCTCCGCTTCTCCGTCTCGGCACAGGCCGCTGCTGCGGCAGCGGGACTTCTCTGGCACCTCCGGAGCCGCGGGAGACAGCAGATCTCCGCAGAAGGGTTCGGCGGAGTCGCGGCAGGGCTGGCGGGCGTTCAAAAGGCCTCGGGGAAGGCGCTGGTCAAGGCGTTGAGATTGAGGCGGTGGAGGGACTGAAAGCACGTCCTACTCCGTCGCCATCTTGGACACGCCCCTTAATAGGTTTTTTAAATGCTAATTCCTAACTATAACGGATGTGAAACCTATTATTTTTTCAGTGAATTTCATAGGTTTTTTAAATGCTAATTCCTAACTATAACTGATGTGAAACCTATGGTTTTTTCAGTGAATTTCATAGGTTTTTTAAATGCTAATTCCTAACTATATATAAGGCCCCAAACCTATGTATTTTTTCTTTGAATTTCAAAATTTTGTTAATAGCAAATGTCTATAGCTATGAAATGTAATATTTTTTAAAATGAATGAATCCTATATTTTATTTGTATTAAAATTTATTTATTTATTTTTTTACCCTGGAGCGCTCCCAGGGCGCGCCCCGGTGAGCGCCCTGGAGAGCGTAGTCTTTTGAAGCGCCCCGGTGCGCGAACCGGGAAGCGTCCCGTTAGCGCCAATGTCGCGAACGAAAACATGATTGTGACGTATCGCGTAGCCGCGTCCGCGTGATACGCACGGCGTAAGCGCACCCGGAAGCACTCGAGCGAATACGATCGCGCAACGTAAACATCCGACGCGCTTACGCGACACGACCCGTAAGCGCGTCGGTCATGTGACCTGAAAATAACACTTTTTATTGGTGCAGAACAGTTTTGGTTTCATAATGATGAAATCCCTGGTCTTGTGACCTGAAAATAACACTTCTCATTGGTTCAGGCCTTTTATTTTTCCAAATGATGAAAGACCCCACCTTTTTTCCTTATTCTGACTTTGTCCTTTGACTGAGGAAGACCTGTTTGTACCTCTCTGTACCTTTCTGAACTATAAAATGGCTTCAGTAGCAGCAGCAGCTGGAGCATCTGCACCACCACCACAACCACCAAGAGGACCACCACAAGATTACATTGGTGGTCAACAAGAGGAGGAAGAGGAGGAGGAGGAGGAGGAGGGGAGGAGAAGATGGCTTGAAGAACACAATACCCCATACCAGCCAAGACCACACATTGTATGGGAGTTTTTTTCGATCCTAGAGGGGAAGAAAAAAGTCAATGCGGCCAAGGTGACTTGTCTAATCTGTGGCATGGAACTTTCTAGGGGGAACCCGAATAAAAAATATTCATTCGGAAACAACACCATGATTAGACAAATGCAGCGCAAGCACCGATGAACTATTCTGCTGCAGAGTTGAGGGAACTGGCCAGTAACCCTCCCCAACCTACAAGCACCACCTCCAAAAAAAAACAACCCACTCCGTCGGGACCAGAGGCAAGGGAGACAATCCCTTGCATTCAGCCACGGTTTGCGGATTTCCGAATTACTTGTATTCATTGTGGGAAGACCATCTCTTATGGTGAACTGAGCATAAAGCTCATAGTCCTTGCTGGGGACAACCACAAATGCCCCAAAAACCCTAATTTTTTCTTTTTTTTTTGGCTCCAGTTGAGCCATTTTCAATTCCCTGTTTATTCGTTTCTCCAGATGGAAAATATTTAAAAAAACCTCTAAGAACATCTGAAATAATTCTCAACGTTTTCATTTCCTCCTTGTGTTAAGTCATGACTCTTTGCTCATTCCTTCACCTTTCCAAATGGCCAAATAGTGTCAGATATATCAGTATGTTTTCAAATTTCTCAAATCAAACTCCGAAATTACTGTTTACTCGATGTTCTGAAAGAAAAGCTCATACAACATTTTCAAAATGTTTAAATATTCATATTCCCATCTTTGGATCACTCATGTTCAAGATTTCCTGTAATACTGATATCACTTACTATGAGATCCACTTACAGTACCTATATGAGAACTGTATTTTTTATATTATGCTGATCACTTTTACTCACAATATAATTTTAAACAGTAGACTAACTTTTATTAACTGCTCCCGTCTTCATAGGCCAATTACCTTTGGTTCTAAAAACACTAGGTAAGAATTTTTTAAGTCAAAAGGCAAACGTTGTTTGTAAGTCAAATGAGTATCATTGCAGTAAGTCCAACCTTTTCGACATTTTAAATAAGCTGTATAAGCCCTGATGTTGTCGAAGGACCGTCATGATAAATAATAGCTACAGTTGCAAAGGTTCTTCCTGAAATTGATAACTGAGAAGCCACGAAATTTTTATTACAAGTTGTCAATTTAGTTCCATCAGGTCTACATCGTTGGAATATTAAAATGACATACTGACCATAAGTTTGTATAAATAATGTGGACAGCATTGGACACTTACATTGGGTACACACCATATTATGATCAGCTGCGTTATCTAGATTATTAAATGACACTGATTTGCAGTCTGGTAAAGTCAAATATATAAATCTGTCAGTGTCTATTCTAGTAGTACTTGATAAACTACAATTGTCGCAGTCATGCTGCCATTGATAAGAAAGGCTAAAAAAAAATTCTACATCTACACCTTCATCTTCCAAAACACCAAACATATACATTAAAAATTCCTGACAATCCTGCTGAATGTTCTGTGAAAAATTCTTTTGACCAGAATATATGTCTAAAAGATTTTGAATTTCTGTAACTCTTTCTATTTTTGCTCTATCACTGATACATTTCTCAAACACAGAATTCAATAAACCGCAGAATCTTTGATCCCGATTTTCAACAATCTGTTCTTGTAAAGTTTGAAGAAAAAAAAAACCATTAACCACTACATTAGCATAGCAGTTGATACCAGAACTGTTTTCAAACTGAAATCCAACAACATCTTCATCAGAATCCTTTTTCTTTCTGTTTACAATTACATTTTCATCTACTTTTTGTCTTTTTGCTACTACCTCACTGCAATTATTCTCACTTTTTCTTTTTCGGCCTACCACACGTTTTTCAAACAGAGGATATTGAGGCAAATGTGGAGCATACTCTCTATGGCTGAGATACCCGCCACCCCCTCTCAACACAATCCCCAAGAATTGGGAAACCGGAAACAGTTCTTGAACTTTTTGGAAGGCGGGAAGGGAGTTACCCTTCCCGGCCGTATTTATTAAAATATGAAACAAAAATAAAAACATTAAAATAACAGTTTCATATTATGTACAATTTCATTTCCACATTACGATGTTTGGCTAACCTTAACAGATCTCTAATACAAAGGTTCTCCTAGCCGAACTAACATCCTACAAAACATTTGACTTGAAATTGTACATCCTAACGTTAAGGGCCAACGGCAAGGTCGTAACCGGTGTCAGATCCCTAAACCAGAAATACCCCCCTCACTTGTGAGAGGAGCGACCGCACAGAGGCGTACCTCAAGTGCATCTACCAATTTCCCTTTGTACTTGACGGGGGCCCCAATAAACTCGATGCCATTTAACGGTCGTTCGAGGACTCGTGTGAGGTGTCTAAAAGGTAGCGTAAACCCCCTCCCGCACCCCACACAATTTACCCATCTGCCGTCGCAGATGTCCTGGCCCCGGGAAATTCCCCAGGAGGGGCCGTAGCCCCTCCTATCCAGGAAGGGGCCTTGACCACCTTTCCTTTCCTTCCGGCGGCCTCTCCTTGAACGGGACCGCCTCCCCGTTGAGGGGCCAATTGGCCACCTCCCCCGAGCGCTCCCATCCGTAATGGGTGACGCCCCCTCATAGGGATCTTCCAATTACTGCTCACCGATCATGACCTTACCGCCCGACCAAAATAAATACGACAATTCTACCTAACTTACTAAGATTACAAAGCAAACTTAACTTATTACCAAGCGTAAATACTGATCAATCCTCATTCAAAATTACTTTATTTGCAAAACATACTGAAAATAACCATTCTTTATTGCATCTTAAATTTTACGACCATCATCACAACCTGTAAGAAAACAGCAAAAACAAAAGAGATACCATATCAAAACTGTATTCACAACGACTTGCTGTCCTCAGGGGCTGGTGGGTGGGTCAAAATTGGCTCTTCGTTCCGTCTCGAGCTCACGTGCAGCGGGGAGGTGCAGCTTCAGAGCACAGGAACAAGAGGATGCCTTCTTGGCTTCCGCTCCTTTTATCCGTCTTCAGGGCGGGCGTAAACCCGCCCCCGCCTGCCTCCGAGGGCGTGGCCGGCCGCGTCAGTGTCTAGGCCAGCCCATACTAGGGCGGGAAAAAGGCGCGCCCCGGCTACGCCGCTTCGGGCATACCAGCCGAGACTCGCCTCCCGCCCAAGATGGCTTCCCGGGGGGATCGTGGTACTCAACCACACGTTCGGGGGGACCGAATGGTCACCCCTTTCCATATGGCTGAGATACCCGCCACCCCCTCTCAACACAATCCCCAAGAATTGGGAAACCGGAAACAGTTCTTGAACTTTTTGGAAGGCGGGAAGGGAGTTACCCTTCCCGGCCGTATTTATTAAAATATGAAACAAAAATAAAAACATTAAAATAACAGTTTCATATTATGTACAATTTCATTTCCACATTACGATGTTTGGCTAACCTTAACAGATCTCTAATACAAAGGTTCTCCTAGCCGAACTAACATCCTACAAAACATTTGACTTGAAATTGTACATCCTAACGTTAAGGGCCAACGGCAAGGTCGTAACCGGTGTCAGATCCCTAAACCAGAAATACCCCCCTCACTTGTGAGAGGAGCGACCGCACAGAGGCGTACCTCAAGTGCATCTACCAATTTCCCTTTGTACTTGACGGGGGCCCCAATAAACTCGACGCCATTTAACGGTCGTTCGAGGACTCGTGTGAGGTGTCTAAAAGGTAGCGTAAACCCCCTCCCGCACCCCACACAACTTACCCATCTGCCGTCGCAGATGTCCTGGCCCCGGGAAATTCCCCAGGAGGGGCCGTAGCCCCTCCTATCCAGGAAGGGGCCTTGACCACCTTTCCTTTCCTTCCGGCGGCCTCTCCTTAGACGGGACCGCCTCCCCGTTGAGGGGCCAATTGGCCACCTCCCCCGAGCGCTCCCATCCGTAATGGGTGACGCCCCCTCATAGGGATCTTCCAATTACTGCTCACCGATCATGACCTTACCGCCACAGGCCGGATAGTTGACCGGCTATCCGGACCCCCCACAAAAAACTCCTACCTAAAGGTCATGCTGTAAATTCCTTAACCAGGCTACGAAGTCTCCTATGAGTAACTCATTCCCCACCCGGGACAAATGAACCCCGTCCCCCAAATACATACTGTCCCCTTTGATACAACCATGCGAAACAGAATGTAGTGTATTAGAAGGAAACAGTCTACTCACTTTGTTATTTATTTTCTTTACTGAATGATTCAGAGCAGTAACCGAAATAGCCCCCCGCCACACTTTCCGTGGGATCATATGGGACCATGCAATTGTGCACCCTGGAACTCTTCTTGCCAACCAACTTACTGTGGAAAGCATTGCCTCAAGAAGAAGTCGTCTACCAGTGGCCACCAGATCGTTACCCCCAAGATGGACTATGATTATAGACGGCGGTGACCTTGTCCGCTCTAACAAACCCTCAAAAAAGAATTGAAACTGGTCAATACAGAGCCCGCCCTTTCCGTAGAAGGACACCCTGTACCCGTATTCCCCAGCCACGTGAATCATATCACCTGCTTTGAATACGTCCGCGGCATGCCTCACATATGAGTGGCCCACGACCCAAACCTCCTTATTCGCAGACGGTGATTTCTGACCGCTGGTCCCCAGGAGTCGGGTTGACTGTACAGTCCGCCGTACATACGTAAGCTTGCGTAACTGAAAATCAAACAGAAACAAGAAGCGTGAGTATATCATTCCGGCTTCACAACATGTGCAACCGCACATACCTTTTATAACAGTTCGAGGACCAACGCCCCACACGTTTTACTTGTTCCACACTCAGACCCCTGGCTGTAGCCTCAGTAGCAGCCCCTATCCGAAAGGAATGGGTCCCGAACTCGCCGGGGTTCAAGCCCGCGGCCGAAATCGACATCGCAAGCACCCTCTGGAACTGAAACCTCGTCAGTGGGGTGGCGTCAGCGTGTCTCAAGAAGGTCCCCCCCCATGCTGCAACCCTCTGTGCCAAATAATCCTCTACACATACTACAGGGCACATGGAAGACCCGGGGATCCTCTGAATGATTACGCAGTCCCCGATTGCTCCTTGATCGGATTTGGACCTAACAAATGAGACCGTCATCGTCTCCCCCCTGACCTGAATGTGCTCCCGGCACAACCCCCCCATCGTATCCCGCTTGTTCTTTGCCACTAGTTCGCTTACCCGCATAGCCCCATGGAATGCTAGCGCAAATGCGGCTCGGAATAACACAGTTTCATACTGGGATGAACATGTTGCAGGGAGTACGGAGGATAACAGGGCCAACCTATCCAGACCTATCGGGTGCCTCTCATCTACTCTGCGACCCTCAAGGCGTTGCCACCCACGTAGCGCTTTCTGCACAACGAAAGACGCTGTCGGGTCCTGGATCCCATGAGCCTTTGCCATAAAGGAAATGGCGGCCCGATGCCTCTGGGCCGTAGCTACTGATTTGCCTGCCTGATGTAAAGAGAGCAGAAATTTCACTACAAACTCTTCCTGACCCCAAAGCTCCCCTCTAGCAGTACCCAAAAAGGCCCAATAGGAACGGAACGCCCCTTCATATGCCTTCCTCGTCCTGGGTGCTAAACTCTCTCCCACGAGGTTTTGTAGTTCGGGGCACCGAGAGAACAGAGAGCTACGGGAAAGGGTGCCGCCACCGGGTCCGCTGTGGGCAGAAAACCCCAGAAGGCCTGCATACGGAAACGAGAAAGCGCATCAGCCGCTTGGTTCATCACCCCCGGCACATGTCTCGCCCTAAACAGTACATTCAGTTGCATGCATAACAATACAATTTCCTTGAGCAGTCTCAGAATCAATATGCATCGTGCTGCCTGACTATTGATACACTCAACCACGGTCATGTTATCAGACCAGAACACCACAGAGTGATCACGGAAACCCCCGGGCCACGTTTTCAGGGCCACCAAAATAGGAAAAAGTTCGAGAAAAGCAATGTTACTCGTCAACCCGCACTCATGCCACCATGACGGCCATTTTTGAGCCGACCATTGTGTACCAAATATGGCGCCAAATCCTATACTCCCCGCCGAATCTGTCCAAAGCCCCAGCTCCTCGGAGGACACCGCTGGTTTGTTCCAGACAATTCGACCATTGAAATCCGCCAGAAATGCCAACCAAATGCGCATGTCCTGGCGAACCTCTGCCGAGAGTCTCGTGCGGTGATGTCCTTCCTTCAGGCCGACCATGGCTTGTGCAATCGAGCGGGAAAAGGGGCGCGCCATTGGTATTACTCTTAGGGCAAAATTCAACTGACCCACCACCTGTTGCAATTGATGCAGGTTTACTTTTGTTGCACGAATACATGACTCAAGGGATAACCTGAATTTCAACACTTTTTCCTTGGGTAATCGAAAACAACCTTCTACCGAGTCGAGCTCGATCCCCAGAAACTCGATCAAGGTCGAGGGACCCACAGTCTTACCTGGCGCCAATGGCACACCAAATCGATTCATTAGGACACAAAATTCATGTAAAGCCTGTCCACACTCAGGATCCCCGGCTGCCCCCAAAAACAGAAAGTCATCGAGATAGTGCATAACATGTTGAAAACCTGTCTTCCTTGTGAATACCCACTGCAGAAAACAACTGAACTTCTCGAAATAGGCACATGAAATCGAGCACCCCATTGGCATACATCTATCCATGTAATAGCGACCCTGAAACCTGAAACCAAGAAGACGCTGATCGTCTGGGTGTACCGGGAGCAACCGGAACGCTGACTCGATGTCTGATTTCGCCATCAGCGCCCCGGGCCCCAGGCGATTCAACATAACTACGGCCTCATCGAAAGATGCGTACCGCACTGAACACACTTCCGGGTCTATTGCGTCATTCACGGAAAGACCACGTGGGGCTGACAAGTTATGTATCAGCCGAAACTCACCCGGGTCCTTCTTGGGGACCACCCCTAGAGGGGAACAAACAAAGTTAGCAACCGGTGGCAAATCGAATGGGCCGGCGACACGACCTCGAGTCACCTCCTTTCCAATTTTTACCTGTACCACCGCCGCATGCTGCAAGACCGATAGTTGATTCTTACAGTTTGCTACACCCTGGAAATCCCCCACTGGGATGCGGAAACCATATGAGAACCCATTTCGCAACACCCCAGCGGAAGCATGATCCGGGTATTCGTTGAGCCAAGGAATCATTGCCATGGAATCAATCGGGGTAGGTAAAGGCGCCCCTCGGACTATATCAGACCTGTTTGGTGCCTCCCTTACCACCGTTATCACCCGTTTTGGCTCTGCACAAGGACTCAGGATGGGATGGCTGCCCACACCCCCCACACTCATGTCTGAATTTGCATGACCCCTGGGGCCTCGTACATTTCCCTCTGTTAAAATTCCAACAGATCCCCCTTTTACCTGTGTTGCCACTCGGTTTCGAGTGGTACTCGTTACCTGCACCCGTCCGAAAGGGTGTCCCAGAGTTTTGGCGGGAAGATTCCCCTCCGTTACTCCCTGCCAATGGTACCTTCAACATTCCTGTACTCTCCATTTTTTGCCATGACACGGAGTCGTAACAATCCCAGGTCAACAATGGGTCGTGTTCCTTAGCCTTCCTAAAAAGGTTGTCATAGCAGAACCACTGATTGCCCCCATATGCTACAGAATACTCCATAATACGTGACTGATAAATAGGTAACTCGGTCAGCAACTCGGACCTGCGCTCGCCCATGATGGAGGTAAATATGCCCCACGCTCTGCCCCAAGTACCAATGTTCTCGTCAACCTTAAAGGCGGCCATCTTTGCGCGCCAAACACTCGGATGCATGAGCTCCTTTTGGCTCTTCACATGCTCTATCTCGTAATGGTCGGTAAGCAATGAAAACATGTTTACATACTTATCCGCCCAAATCAATTCCTTAATTTCTAGTGGAACATGCTGTGCAATCTTCTCCCTTCGAGAAGGTACAGACCCCTCCCCCGCAATCGGCAATGGCCGCTTACCTGAAGTAGACCCTGCACTTGCCGCCGAACTTGGGCCTGCTGCACCTTCAGCCGCCGGAACCTGTGGGGGAACAGAAGATGGCGCCTTCGCAGCTTCCCTAGATTCCCGCAGTTGCCTCATTACTGCCCGGGCGTCGTCAGCCGTGGCGCCCTCGCTATCTTTTCCCAACCACGCTGCCAATTGTGCCGCTAACTCGGGGGGCATATCATCCCTGTTCACGGGGGTGACCACCACAGGGATTGGATTCCCCTCTTTCGGCACCGGGATTGGCTCCTCACGTGGGGTCTCGGGAACCGGGGTGTCCCCCCCAAGTGCCCCCCTTCTGGGCCTCTTGCTCCTTCCACCGGGGACTGCTCCCTGCGAAGGTCGTTTCGGTCCTCCCTCCCCGTCCTTCGCCTCCACCTTTTTCTTCAAGTCGGCTATCTCCTTCATGAGTATGCGGAGCATCTGCTCGGTACCGACCCGCTTTCCGACCTTCTTAGGCATTCTCGGACGGGATATCTGTAAGACAAAAGAAAGATTACAACGCTCAAAATTGGCTCTTCGTTCCGTCTCGAGCTCACGTGCAGCGGGGAGGTGCAGCTTCAGAGCACAGGAACAAGAGGATGCCTTCTTGGCTTCCGCTCCTTTTATCCGTCTTCAGGGCGGGCGTAAACCCGCCCCCGCCTGCCTCCGAGGGCATGGCCGGCCGCGTCAGTGTCTAGGCCAGCCCATTCTAGGGCAGGAAAAAGGCGCGCCCCGGCTACGCCGCTTCGGGCATACCAGCCGAGACTCGCCTCCCGCCCAAGATGGCTTCCCGGGGGGATCGTGGTACTCAACCATACGTTCGGGGGGACCGAATGGTCGCCCCTTTCCATTCTTAACCTATTGTATTCTTTAACACAATCTAGATCTGCACAAATCTTTGTCTCATCACACTTAATCAAGTACAATCCTGATAAAGTTCTGACTCGTGATAATGCATATGCCATACCCTCTTTAAACACAGAACTTCCAATATTCACCAAAGCACTATCTACACTTAAACCTTGAGATTTGTGAATTGTCACCGCATATGCCAAAGAAACTGTTTTCGGCGAACATATAAGTCTTTTACAAGACAAAATCTAGCAGAACAACAACTGATTTGTTGTACTTGCTCAATGCCATCAAATTTTATTTGAAAAAATTCAATTCCATCTCTATTTCTATAATTCACAAAATCAACAACATGACCCATTGCTCCATTTACCAGACCTCTTTCAACATTTAAATTCCTTATCAAAATGATATGAACATTTAAACACACATTCAGAGTCTTTTCAAAACCAGCTGTTTTAGATATACTCTTCTCTAATAAATCCAATTTTGATTTCAAATTTTCTGACAAAATAATTGTTGCTCCCATATGCTCTATTTTATCTATTGCTTCCAGTTTCACAATCTCATCATTTTCTAACTTTAACATTTTGTTGTTGAAGATGGAACATTCTTGCAGAGTTGGCATCAAACATAACCCAGATTTGTTCTCAGTAATTTTCTTAAAAATATTCTCTGGAAGAATGTTTTCATTTGGATACAAATTTGAAATTAATCGTGCATGTAAAGCTTCTTTCCCATGCTCACTTACTTTTCCGATTCTTACATCTTGTAGAATATTTTTATAATCTTCATCCTTTGCCCGACACATATTTTGAAGCAGTTCTGCATATTTGAAATTTAACCATATATTAACATTCCCAATGCTTTCTAGGTACTTCCTGGTATCTTCATGCTTGATCATTTTAATCACTGGTTGTACTTTTACTGGAGTCAACTGCAGTAGATCTCCAAAAACAATAATGTGTTTCCCTCCAAATAAAACATCATACTCTGTCCTAAGAATTTCTTGCATTCTCAAATGCACAAAAGCAAGCATTAGATTTGAGACCATGCTTACTTTATCAATGATAAGAAGTTTCATTTTCTTCAGGACTCTGGAAACTTCAGAACACGAATCTCCAGATAGCTTGTTGTAATGCAATTTATTATCATGCTCAACTGGCAGCATCAGTAAACGATGTAGAGTAATCCCTTTAATGTTATGTGCTGCCAGTCCAATTGGAGCAGTTACAACACAAGACAGCGGTGATTCAGTCCTTTTCTGCAGATAAGTTGCAATTGCTTTAATCAGAAAACTTTTTCCTGTTCCCACTTCTCCACTTACGTACAGTCGGACAGGCTTAAATGATGTACATGAGCACTCTTTTTTCTCATGTCTGAATCCATGTTCAATCTGTTCTGTGACTTCGTCATATATCTTTTTCTGCTCAACGTTTAGTTGCTTTACCAAATCTTCTAAGTTAACTACATCCTCTTGAGCTTGTTCCATAGCTCTTTCCACCTCATCCATGGCAGTGACAGCTTCATTTTGGATAATTGGTCTCCTAGTGGATCCTGACTCAATGAAGTAGAACTCTGACTGTCTTGAGAACTGTCTCTAGCAATCTCTTCAGCAATTGTGGCTTCTTGCTCTATTTCTTCGTTCAACATTTGCAGATAATTTAGAAAAACAGGACATTCTATGGTATCCTTAGTTGCATTAAAAGAATCTTCATAACAGAGAAAATCTCCAAGTAGTTCCTCTTCTTTACGCCATGGCTTAAAGAGTTGCAAAAGAGCTAAATAGTAAAATTCTCTTTTGTCTGGAGATTCGCAACTCAATTTTCGATGATTAATCAAATGGCCTTTTCTCTGGTTCACTAGACATCCTTCATACCCAATGACAGCATATTTTCCATTATTGATATCTTCTGTGATGTTCCTCTTATAACTATAGTTTTGCAGAACTTCATACAAACAAGTGTTCGCAAGGTGAGTACTTCTATTTGGATAGTATGTATCCAACATGTTTGTCTTCAAAATATCTGTACTGTTTGATTCTTTCTCCGCCAAATACTCAATTTCTTGTACAGATTTCAAAACTCGGTTTCGTGTTGCAGCAAGACCTAGCTCACCCAAATGATTGTTCTAGATTTGGCATAGAGACTTGCTGATGACAACCGATCAGAACATTCATATGCTCCAATTTCTCGATGCGACAACATCTTCAGACTGAAACTGTATAATTTTTTACTTATACTCTTTTCATGTGAAATGTCCTCCCACATTTCCTTCAGTTCTGTCTTTTCTTTTTTTGTGATGTAAGACGTCACATATCGAGCCACAGCAATACAGTTGTCAGCAACGAACTGAATATCCATGTTAGCATTCCACATGGACAAAATCACTGGGTTGTAGTCGTTAATGTACTTGGACTCTTCGTTTCTTTTTAAATTGTATGTATTTTTTGGTGATTTCCTCGTCACAGTATGACGCAGAGAAAACATCAAATTATTTACTCTTCCTTTAGAAATCACTGGTCGTGGAAACGCGAAACAACATTTTGTGTAGAACTTGTCCTTGTTTCTGAATTTTTGACGACAGTACTTTCCAAAACTATGGGATTGAAAGCGTAAAACTTTGCCTTAAATTGTTTTCTTCAGTAGTTTTCGGAACAGCACATGTTGAATACTCTTCAATGAAACTCATCACTGTGTCATCCGAATCAGTTCCAAAATTGGGTGCATCTTTAATCCATAACAACATATGTATGTGAGGAGCACCTCTCGCTTGATACTCCTTCCTCCAAAAGAAATCCAAAACCTCTCCAAGGGGAGGATTTTTTTGTTGGTAATAAAAGACATCATAGCTTCAAAACTATGATTGAAATATCGGCATACATTCACTGGAACCAAAGAACACAGTTCTCCAGGTGTTTTGAATTCTATATTTTGTATGTTTCCATTTGCCTCTCGTAGAAATTGAAGTAAGTCGTCCCATGCATACTCAGCACAGCTAAGAGTGAGGAACCATGTAGGAGTTCCTAAGTTTCTTAGAATACATTTCAATTCCCCATGACGACGGAACCAATACTCGTTTGTACCACGCTGACATGCCATGAGATTGATTAGCTGAGATTCCAAGATACTGTCTTGCAGATTGACTTTCTCCATAAAATCCCTCGCCGAAACATTTTGCAGATGTGCTCCACTTTTCAGTATATGATTAACTGCATAAGAAAGCCCAGACAAGTCACTTTTATACAGTAGATGAAACAAATACGGAATGCATTGACGAAACCTTGTATCTTCAGCATATAATCTTAAATTCCGGTATTCAGCTGCAGGAATTTGAACTGGTTGATCGTCATATCGTCCACCTCGACCTGTTGGAAATAACTGTGGAAAACAACGAGCTTCCAAACTTTCTTCCCATACACTAATGGGACTTCCTTTTGCTGCTTTCATTTGAAACAAGTCAATTGCATTCCCCATTACTTCTTTGGAATGCAAAGGATGAACAGTATAATGTTCATATATTTCTTCACTTCTAGACACATCAACTTTTTCAATTTGGCCGACTGAACAATCACTGTCCTCTTCTGTAGCTGTTTCCTCTGCTCCAACACATACATGTTTGTAGTACTCATTGTTTTTGACCAAATACAACGTTGCCTTTTGACTTTCCTAACATCCACTAAATCTTGCCAGATTTTCTTACTCTTTGTCGGAACCCCATTAACTAGAATAACCAGAGGATCCTCTTCTACTCTTTCTATACCAATTGTATCAATATTTTTCTTGACATCTAGAGGCAAATAAACAACTCTTCCCTTTAATCCTCTTTGTAAATCTGAATGAGGCAATTTCCCTATCTTAGGCTCCATGCGAACAATAGCCTGAAAAGGATGGACACATTGAATCAAAATAGATTCATAAGTATTTAAATCCATCAATTCAGAAGGAATATCTACCAACTGAAGATTATCATGAACAGCTCTAGCAGGCATTCTGTTTTCATTTAATTTTTTAAAACAATAATTACAAATACGCTGATCAGAACTCAAATCAAAAGAATTCTCCACCAACAAATAAGTTACAAAATCCTTCCATTCACTATTGTTTTCCATTTCACTTTTTGCATATAAATTAACTAACCTAGTCTGAATCTTATAATGAGTCCGTCGACAACACACACAAGTAAAATTAGGCCTTTCACTTGATTTCACCTTAAACTTGATAATTTCCTCGTCAAACATTTCTGTACTTGAAATCTGTACATTGTCTTCCACATTACCATTTATTACTATATCCATTTCTACACTGTCCCCTTTGTCCCCAAAATAACAAAACTCAATTTCTTCACAAATGCTCTTCACTTCTAATTCAGATCCATGCAAAAGAGCCCTGTTTAACTGTTTAAGCTTAAGTGCTGGACTTTTTGCATAATACAACCTTCTCACTAATTTCCTCACTTTATTATGATGCACTGCTAACATCCTAAAATGATGAAAAACACTCTGACATACTTTTCTTGAAAGACAAGCCAGTGAATGCCCATGCAAACCTATGTTTTCTCTCACTCTGCAAGGATCTAACTCTTGCAACATCTTCATTTTCTGTTTTACACTTTTCTTACTATATGTACGTAAGAAATTACGAAGCAAATCGATTGAATCCTGTCGCACACTACAAATACTACTACACTTCCATGTGTACACTGGACCCTTAGTACGTCTCCCTAAAACTTCATCAGCTAACACCTCTTCTGCATCTCTAGACACAAGTTTCTCTTTTTCCATCGGACAACGGTCTTTCACCTCATATGCTCGACCACTGGTGTCAACTGCATGCACCAAGTAATTCTCCTGGAAGTAACTCTCCTCATTAAAAAATGGCTCAGAACTTGAACTATGCATCCATTCTCCAGAAAATACTTCACAAAAATTTGTCTGATTAATTATTCTTTTCCATCTACTGTTTGATTTGAAAACATCAATTGCCTTGTTAGGTATCCTAATTCTATTGACTACTAAAATAAATATTTTTTTTTAACTTCGAAAGCCTGATCAACAATCTTCTCTACACTTTTCTTTTTCTTGTAGAAAGCAGCTCTCTGTTTACCTTTGTTCATATTTTTTAACAAATTTAAAACTACCGTATTGCGAAACATTCGTGTACGAATGTCCCTAAATTGGTTTTGCCTTCTATTACTATACATACTGTTCTCTCCTGGTCCAGTAGTAACACTTTTGGGGGGGCCTCTCCTTCCTTTTCAAATTTGCTCTCTCCTTCTGTATATTCACATTCCCATTAACATTTTTTTTTGCCCTGCATATGTTCCGAAAAAAAGACTTAGTTGTCTTACCAGGAGCTGTTTTTGTGTTTTTTGAAGTACTTGTTGTAGGGGAGTGGTTTAATTCCGTTGCTGTTTTTGATTTTTTCCGTGTGACATCTTTCCTTCTCCTCTGCCTTGAAGGCATATTTCCTTACTTTTGAATTGTTGATTTCAATCTGTGGTAAAGAAAATAATAACACATTATAGACCACTATTAGCAAACAACAAAGGAATGACAATAAGCAAACAATATAAACACTAGTTTACAACATATCTAAGTTTATACCACAGCAATTATATAACTAGGAGTAAGACAGAGAAAAACAGCTAGACGGAGTAACACAAAGAGACAGAGTCATACAAAGAAACAGGTAGAGGGAGTAAAACATAGAGAAGGAGTAAGACAGAGAGAGTGTATAATGTGTTGTAAGACAGAGAAAAGATGTAATAGGGAGAGGGAGTAAGTCAAAGAAAGGGAGAAAAAGAGTAAATCAGAAAAAGGGTGTAACAGGGTGTAAAACAGAGAGAGGGTGTTAGAAGGGTAGAGGAAGTAAAAGAGACTTAAACAGAGAGAGCCTGTAAAAGGGAGAGAGAGAGTAAGCTTGAGAGAGGGTGTAAGAGGAAGTAAAAAGAGAGAGGATATAACAAGAAATAGGTCAGACAGAGGATGTAACAGGAAGAAAGGAAGAGAATAAAAAAGTCAGAAAGGGGGTAAAACAGACAAAAGATGTAATAGGGAGTAAGACAGGGAGAGAATGCTACAAAGAAAAATGTTGTAAGACGGAGTAAATCAGGAAGAGGATGTAAGAGAGATTATGATTTAGAAATTGCTGTAAAAAAGAGAGAGAGGGAATAAGACAGGGTGTAACAGAAAGTAAGTCAAAGAGAGAGTGTAAGAGAGTGTAACACAGAGTCAGGATGTAAAAAGGAATAAGTCGGAGAGAGGGTGTTAGAAGGGGACAGGTGGAAAAATAATAATAATCCTTGGTGAAGAAATGTTGATGCATAAAGGAATTGTATTTTGAAAATAAGTGACGTTTCAGTAGTGTAATAAAATTCTTGTACATATGACCTGTGCTCTGTTTTTTTTAATGTTATTTAAAAAAAGATTTCTGGCACATGAATTGGTTTTACATTATTGACAAAGATTAGATAGTATCTGCATGATTAAAAAAATATATTAGCACATTTCACAATCATGTCACCTGTGTTTCCTCAGACTAGTAAACAGATTGAGCAGATGAGGTGAGGCCTATCCAGGGGTGCGGAGGAGGTGATGACTGTGTCCAATACTGCAATGCACAATACTCACCTCCTCTGACCCTTGGGCAAGCCTCACCTCCTCTGTGCCCCCTGGACAGACCTCAATGTATTGGGTATAATTGATGGTGACAGGGTGCAGATGAGGTGAGGCCTGACCAGGATTGCAGATGAGGTGATGCCTGTCCAGGAGAACAGAGGAGGTGAGGCCTGTGTCCAAGAGTGCAATGGACAGGACTTCATAAAGCCTCTCCCCCACTGCACTCTTAGACAAAGGCCTCACCTCCTCAGCACCTTTCACAATCATAAAAGCCATTTGGGCTTTCCTCACCTTCTCTGCACCTTTCGCAATCATGTCAGGTGTATTTCCTCAGATTAGGAATCAGATTGTGTTTTTTTTATTGTTGCTTTCTGTTATGTTTTTTGTTAATGCGTGATAAAATGTTTTGCTGCATAGAGAAATTGTATTTTGTAAAAAACTGAGGTTTCAGTAGTGAAATTGTTTGCTTGTACATATGACCTGTGCTCAGTTTTTCTTAATGTTAATTTATAAACGATTAAGGGGCAAATGAATGGCTTTAGCATTTTTTAGAAGGATTAGAAAGTGTCTGCATGATTAAATAAATATATTTGCAATTTTCCAAAACTTGTCTGCTGTGTTTCCTATGATTAGGAAGCACATTAAGCTTATTTATGCTTTCTTTGTGTCATATTTCTTGATAATACTTGGTAAAGAAATGTTAGTGCATAGAGGAATTGTATTTTGTAAAAAAGTGAGGGTTCAGTAGTGTAATGAAATGCTTGTACATATGACCTGTGCTCTGTTTTTTAAATGTTATGTAAAAATTGATTTACAGCACATGAATTGGTTTTACATTATTCACAAGGTTTAAATACTGTGTACATGATTGCACGTTTCACCTGTGTTTCCTCAGATTAGGAAGCAGATTGTGCAGATGAGGTGAGGCCTCTCCAGAAGCGCAGAGGAGGTGAGGCCTGTCCAGGGGAGCAGAGGGGGTGAGGCCTGTGTCTAAGAATGCAGTGGACTGGACTTCATGAAGCCTTTCCCCCCCTCAGTATTCTTAGACACAGGCCTCACCTCCTTTGCAACCCTGGACAGGCTTCTCTCCCACTACACTCTTGAACACAGGCCTCGCCTCCACTGCACCCCTGTACAAGCCTCACCTCATCTGCAACCCTGAACAGGCTTCACCTCATCTGCACCCCTGGACAGGCCTCACCTCATCTACACCCCTGGACAGGCCTCACCTCATCTACACTATTTTTTCCTTCTCAAAAATGTAAAAACCATTAATTTGCCCCAAAATCATTTTTCGCATCACATTTAAGAAACACAGCACAGGTCCTATGTACAAGCATACGATTTCACTACTGAAACCTCACTTTTTCACAAAAGGCAATTCCTCTATCTTGAATATGTTGATATCAAGCATTTCCAAAAAACATGACACAAACCAACAAGAAAGAACCTTAATCTGCTTCCTAATCTGAGGTAACGCAGGTGACATCATTCTAAAAGGTTCAAATATATTTATTTAATGAGGCAAACACTATTAATTCCTTCTCAAAAATATAAAAGCCATTCATTTACCCCAAAATCGTTTTTAAAATAACATTTTAGAAACACAGCACGGGTCCTATGTACAAGAATTCCATGTCACTAGTGAAACTTCTCAATTTTACATAATACAATTCCTCTATGCAGCAAAATCTATTTACCAAGCATTATCAAAAAACATGACTCAAACCAACAAGAAAGAAGCTCAATCTGCTTCCTAATCTGAGGTAATGCAGGTGACATCATTGTAAAAGGTTAAAATATATTTATTTAATGAGGCAAACACTATTAATTCCTTCTCAAAAATATAAAAGCCATTCATTTACCCCAAAATCGTTTTTTAATAACATTTTAGAAACACAGCACAGTAAGGTTCAAATATATTTATTTAATGAGGCAGACACTATTTATTCAAAATATTGAAATTTAAATGTCGCTATACAATAATATCGAAGTTTAAATTTCGATGGTATAGAATATCGATGTCCAAAATATCGATAGACAAAATATCATTTTTATGTTACTAATATCGAAATTTACTAATATCGAAATTTTGTTTAGTGTTATGTATTTTATTATGTTGTTTATATGTTTGTTAAATATGTTATTGAATGTATGTTTGAAATTTAGTAATTTACTTTACATTTTGCGTTTTAGTATCAGAGCGGGTTGTGGGTTTATAGGGGAATAGGGTGGGAAGTAATTTAATAATAATTAATTAATTTATATATTTATTAAAATATTTTCAAATAATAATTAATTGGTAAATAATTACTATTAATTAGTTAAGTAAATTAATTAGAGTTAATGTGGTAATATATTTAATGTATTGTTATTGTTAATTAATAATTAATTGGTAATTAATTAATATTAATTAGTTAATTACATTAATTAGAGTTATTGTGCAAATATATTGAATATTTTGGTTTTGGTAATCAGTAATTAATTGGTAATTAATTAATATGAATTAGTTAATTACAATAATTAGAGTTAATGTGGTAATACAAGTAACTTTTTGTTATTGTTCATTAATAAATAATTAGTATTAAAAGATTATTAATTATTTAATTAAATTTGTTAGAGTTGATGTGCTAATATATTTAATTTTTTGTTATTGTTAATTAATAATTAATTGGTAATTAATCATTATTAAGTGATTAAATGATATGATGTGTTTATGTGTAGTGGGTTGTGTGTTTATAGGGTAATAGGGTGTCAAATAATTAAATGTAAATAATTAAAGAGATTGTATTTCTTTATTGGTATTTATTGTTAATTATTTGGTGATTAATATGTGTTAATTAGTTCAATAAAAATGACATCAATTTAATATTATTAATTGTTATTAATTGATTAATTGCTATTTATATTAATTGTGTTTTTTGTATGTGTACTGTGTTGTGTGTTAAAGGGGGAGTAGTGTGTGAAGTAATTTTTACCCCATGCTATCCAATGCTTTCCCTACTGTTGTACCCTCTGGAGTGGGAATAGTAATTTTAACCCCTACGCTATCCAACGCTTTCCCTACTGTTGCATCCTCTGGAGTGGGAATAGAAAATTAAACCACAACGCTATCCAACGCTTTCCCTACTGTTACACCCTCTGGAGTGGGAATAGTAATTTTAACCCCTACGCTATCCAACGCTTTCCCTACTGTTGCACCCTCTGGAGTGGGAATAGTAATTTAAACCCCTACGCTATCCAACGCTTTCCCTACTGTTGCACCCACTGGAGTGGGAATAGTAATTTTAACCCCTACGCTATCCCACGTTTTCCCTACTGTTGCACCCTCTGGAGTGGGAATAGTCATTTTTACCCCTACGCTATCCAACGTTTTCCCTACTGTTGCACCCTCTGGAGTGAGAATAGTAATTTTTACCCCTACGCTATCCAACGCTTTCCCTACTGTTGCACCCTCTGGAGTGGGAATAGTCATTTAAACCCCTACGCTATCCAACGCTTTCCCTACTGTTGCACTCTCTGGAGTCGGAATAGAAATTTTTACCCCTACGCTATCCAACCCTTTCCCTACTGTTGCACCCTCTGGAGTGGGAATAGTAATTTTTACCCCTACGCTATCCAACGCTTTCCCTACTGTTGCACCCTCTGGAGTGGGAATAGTAATTTTTACCCCTACGCTATCCAACACTTTCCCTACTGTTGCACCCACTGGAGTGGGAATAGTAATTTTAACCCCTATGCTATCCAACGTTTTCCCTACTGTTGCACCCTCTGGAGTGGGAATAGTAATTTTTACCCCTACGCTATCCAACGTTTTCCCTACTGTTGCACCCTCTGGAGTGGGAATAGTAATTTTTACCCCTACGCTATCCAACGCTTTCCCTACTGTTGCACCCTCTGGAGTGGGAATAGTAATTTACACCCCTACGCTATCCAACGCTTTCCCTACTGTTGCACTCTCTGGAGTGGGAATAGAAATGTTTACCCCTACGCTATCCAACCCTTTCCCTACTGTTGCACCCTCTGGAGTGGGAATAGTAATTTTTACCCCTACGCTATCCAACGCTTTCCCTACTGTTGCACCCTCTGGAGTGGGAATAGTAATTTAAACCAATATGCTATCCAACGCTTTCCCTACTGTTGCACCCTCTGGAGTGAGAATAGTAATTTAAACCCCTACGCTATCCAACGCTTTTCCTACTGTTGCAATATGTGGAGTAAGTATATATATTAATTTATATGTAGACTTTTTAATTTATTTTAAATGTATATGTATTACTTATTATTGTTTAAATATGTTTGAATGTTTTTATTTAATAATTGTAAAATTATATGTATTTTTAAACTATTTTTACATTATTAATAATACATTTAAAAAAACGATATTTTTAATTTCGATATTTTTGTACTACGATATTTTTTTCCGATATTTTTGTCCTTACCTTTATAAAGATATAACTCCGATATTTTTGATTTCGATATTTATGTGTCGATATTTTTGTATGTAGATATTTTGTCTGTCGATGTTATGTCAGACAGTGGGAATAGTAATTTTAACCCCTACGCTATCCCACGTTTTCCCTACTGTTGCACCCTCTGGAGTGGGAATAGTCATTTTTACCCCTACGCTATCCAACGTTTTCCCTACTGTTGCACCCTCTGGAGTGGGAATAGTAATCTTTACCCCTACGCTATCCAACGCTTTCCCCACTGTTGCACCCTCTGGAGTGGGAATAGTAATTTAAACCCCTATGCTATCCAACGCTTTCCCTACTGTTGCACCCTCTAGAGTAAGAATAGTAATTTAAACCCCTACACTATCCAACGCTTTTCCTACTGTTGCAATATGTGGAGTAAGTATATATATTAATTTATATGTAGACTTTTTAATTTATTTTAAATGTAGATGTATTACTTAATATTGTTTAAATATGTTTGAATGTTTTTATTTAATAATTGTAAAATTATATGTATTTTTAAATTATTTTTACATTATTATTAATACATTTAAAAAAAAGATATTTTTAATTTCGATATTTTTGTACTACGATATTTTTTTCCGATATTTTTGTACTTACCTTTATAAAGATATAACTCCGATATTTTTGATTTCGATATTTATGTGTCGATATTTTTGTATGTAGATATTTTGGCTGTCGATATTATGTCAGACATTCATTAATTCCTTCTCAAAAATATAAAAGCCATTCATTTACCCCAAAATCGTTTTTTAAATAACATTTTACACAGCACAGGTCCAATGTACAAGCATTCCATGTCACTACTGAAACTTCTCAATTTTACATAATACAATTCCTCTATGCAGCAAAATCATTTTACCAAGCATTATCAAAAAACATGACACAAACCAACAAGAAAGAAGGTCAATTTGCTTCCTAATCTGAGGTAACACAAGTGACATCATTGTGAAAGGTTCAAATATATTTATTAAATGAGGCAGACACTATTAATTCTTCCTCAAAAATATAAAAGCCATTCATTTACCCCAAAATCGTTTTTTTAATAACATTTTAGAAACACCGCACAGGTCCTATGTACAAGCATTCAATTTCACTACTGAAACCTCACTATTTCACAAAAGACAATTCCTCTATGCAGCTAAATCTTTTTACCAAGCATTATCAAAAAACATGACACAAAGCAACATTTAAAAAACACAATCTGCTTCCAAATCTTCTCCATAGGGCATACAAGTCTCTATCTAAATTAAATGAATCATTACTCACCTTTACAAATGCTTTGGGAGATTGAGAACAGTGTCAGACACACACACCAATTTTTCTTTAGCAGAGCAAAAGGTATGCACTCCAGACACTGCAACCATGACTGGCGCAGAAAACCTCTAATTCTACACACATATGCCTCATTTCAACCAATTAAAACTCTTCCCTCACTATTTTCAAACCAACACCCTTCCCCCCTCAGCCCTTTCAACCTGTTTCCATAGCAACTCCCTCCCAACTGAACTCTCAGGTTCAAAAGTTTATTCTACAATGTTGCAAATCAACTCAGCAACGATTTTTGACCTCTCAATACACCTGATTATCCGGTGCAATCTTTCTTTAAATGACTTTTTCTTAACCATACAAATTGCATCTTTCACAGAACACAACCATGCACCCTAACTTTCATTTTTCAACTGTCTGATTCCACCAATCATTGCTTGTGATTCAAAAGCAGTGAAACTCCACAGTTATTTTTTTGTAAACTCCTACTGTTCCAACTGCCATTTCATTCCCACACTTCATCTGACTGCACCAGAACCTTCTCTCACCATGTATTCTGTCTGGATTATTGGACATAGCTACATCCACTGGGCTCAAAGGTATGCAGCTATCAGAAATTTTCACAACCTTGATTTATCAAATGTGGACATCAAATGGATTGGCCAGAGAGGATTGAGATGTCACCAATTGATACCATTGGTGAAAACCTTTTTGCATCTGCCACACCCTGACCTCTTAATTGTGCACGGTGGTGGAAATGACTTGGGCACTTTGACTGGGGTAGGTCTGGAAATGCTTTTAAAGGACACCTTTGGTCAATTGATGGCACTTTTTCCACAAACTGCCTTGGTATATTCCAATATATGTCAAAGACAGAAATGGAAGTGGTCCAACCAATTTTGTCCACAATTTGAGAAAGCACTGAAACATGTGAATAAATCTGTTTCTGCTTACATGAGAGACTATGGAATGGGTTCAATATACAACAATAACTTGCGTTACAACATGCAAGATATCTACAGAGCAGATGGTGTGCACTTCTCAGATGAGGGGAATAGAATATTCCTCCTAAACTTAAAACTGTGCATTGGAACCTACTTGTAGGTACCTAAATCAGCCACCGAACCCAAAAGCTCTTTTCAGGGCTACCCTACCTCTGATCACTCAAAATGATTATCTTATTCTAACTTTTTTCACTATTTTTCACCAAAGTACACTCCCCGGTACGCTCCCCGGTGCACGTACCGGGCGCTCCCCCGCGAAAAAAAATTTTTTTTTTGCCTATATGTACCTCCTAAACTCCCCTCAGAAAACCTAGAGGGTCTGGGTGTGTCTACCGGGCCCCCTTTTACCCATTCACAACGTTGTTTGTCCTCCATCTTGTGTCTCAATTCTACTGAAACACAAAATGGCGGACTCCCGTAGCGCTCCCGGTGCGCGTACCAGAGCGCGCACCGGTAAACGCTCCCCAAAAAATGTGGGAAGGTAATTTTCTTAAAAACCACTGGAGACACTTTCACCAAATATAGAATAGGCCCTACTACATAGCAGTCCCTACCATTTTCCCAAATTTTATGGTATTCCATTGAGCCATTTAGGCTGTAGCCCTGTCTAAATATCCTGAGGTAAATTACATGACAAAAACACATATGAAAGTGTTGGAATTTACAACCAATTAAAATGTTACTTACATTTTTTCTACTTTTATATGCTGACATTTGATTGGTTATGTACATGAATATATATGAAAAATGAGAGGGAAACACAGCCATTTTGACTAATACTACCTGAGGTACATTTGAAAAGAATTTTCACAGAAAACTTCAACTGCATTGAAAAAAGTAAGTTGTTAATTTGGAAGGGGAACTATGTTGTGCACTTAAAGTTAATTTGGGAAAACATTTTCTGATAGTTATATACTTCCCTCTGTAATAGTTATAGATTGAGATAGGCTTCTCTGTTATAATTATGGATTGAGTTAGGCTTCTCTGGTATAATTATGAATTTACTTAGGCTTCATCACATGCACTTTTTAATAGTTCTACTTCCTGCCTGAAACCATACACTACCCAAAAATTACTATACTGTAAAAAACTCAGAAGTACCTGTCTGAACTTAAACCCAAAAGTACCCTAACTCTACTGATATAGTTATTTTTGTATGCAATTTACAGAAAGAAAATAGAAGGAAAACAACAATCAAATGTTATTTCTTTCGAAGTAAAGGTTGAAAATCCAGAAGAAAAAAAAGATGAATTGAATTTCATGGATGACTCTTTGGACCAACAATTAATAGACTGTTTGGAACAAATTGAATCATGTGATAATAATTATGAGGAAATTCCGGACAATATAATGTTGGAAGTTTTATTACATTTTGAAAAAGAATCAGAAGAATAAATGTATATTTAATAATTTAAAATTGTTTGAGACATTATTCATTTTTATATGTAATTCATGAAGTAGCACCAAAATGATTATAATATAAAGTGAGACTTATAGTATACTGTGCAACTTTTTTGTGTTACATAGTAAGTTTGCTCATAGTTACTTCCTTTCTCCCACTATATTATCTCCAATGTGTATTTTACATCTCTTTTTCATCATAAGGGAGCAGGATAGACGACCCATGATCCCCTAGGCCTTCTCAGGGAGTGCTTAAAGTATCTGTTTCTGCTTTCCTGACAGACTATGGTATGGATTCCATATACCACAATAACTTCTGTAACAACATGCAAGATATCTACAGAGAAGACGGTGTACATTAAATTTAAGTCTCTACAGTAGGTACTTAAATCAAAAAAAAAAAAGAACATTTTTTTTAAACAGCTACTTTTTTTAAAAACTGTCATTCTTTTTCCCCATCTTACGCTCCCCGGTACGCTCCCCAGTGCGCGTACCGGGCGCTCCCTCTGCGCAAATCGAAAAAAAAAACATTTAACCCAGCGGTGCTCTTTTATGGCCCCAACATCAAACCTAGGGGGTCAGGGGGGTCTACCCTGCCCCCTTTTGGTCATTTCCCCCTTTGTTTTTGCCACCTCTTGTGTCTCGATCCTACCGAGACACAAGATGGCGGCCGCTCTGGACTGTTTGGAATGTTTACAGACACCCGAGAGCCAATCTGGTTTCCGCGTGCGAACTCGCGTTGCGTGCTGGTACGCACCCCGGTGCGCGTACCGGGGCGCGCTTATAGATATATATATATTTTTGAACCTAAATTACTCAAAATCCACTGGAGCACATATCTTGAGACATAGCAAAGGCACATCGGGCAACCAGTCCCTACAATTTTATATATATTCAAGAAAAAAACAAAGGTTACAGGGACGTTATAGTTAGGCTGACATTTCACACGTACAAAACCAGAGAAATTCAGCCATTATAGTTAGCTGAGCTAACTATAACTTGTGCCCCCAATGTACTGCTAATGACCTCACATATTACATCACTCACGACATGATCAGTGACACCACTGATGACATCAGTGATGACATCATCCACTGTGAAAATTTTAAAAAAAGTTTATGAGTCTTGAATCAGTTGGTGTATGAGTGACTGTATGGATGACTCAGTGGGTGCATGACTGACTGTATAATTGAGTGAATAGGTGTCTCAGGGAATGTATGGGTGAGTGACTGGTTGTATGAATGTGTGTATCTTTCAGTCAGTTAATGTCTAAGTGGGTGAGTGAGTGTAGTTGTGGGTACGTGAATGTCTATATGGGTAATTGGTTGCTGAATACATCTATGGTTGTTTGGGTGTCTGTGTTTGGGGGTGATGAGGTCTCTTGCTACCTGTATCAGTGAGTGAGTGAGTAAGTGGCTGTATGGGGAACTCTTGTGTGTGTGAGACGTTGTATGGGTAAGGTCATAAGCAGTGCATCTCTGGTTTTGTATGAGTGAAATGTCAGTCTAACTGTAACGTCCCTGTAACCTTTGAATTTCCCCTGAATTTCGAATGTTTTAAAATGCTAATTTCTAACTATAATGTCCCTGAAACCTGTGGTTTTTTTCATTAAACTTCTAAGGTTTTTTAAGTGCTAATTTCTAACTATAAGTCACTGAAACCTGTGTTTTTTCAGCATATTTCTGAGAAAGGTGTCTAGGCATGCAACCAGCTCTAGGGAATTCCGTTGAGTAGGACTTACAGGAGGTACCAGGAGGGCTTCATGGCCCCCAAGGTCCCACTGGAGTAAAGTGGACTTCATCTCCCAACCAGTAGTGTGCCAGGCGGCATTTTTGCAGAGTGGCGGACAAAGGGGGAATGGCCTCTGAAGTCCTCTTAGCAGTCCCCCTGTGTGGGATTTTCTGAAGGCAACAGGAGGGGAGTTGGTCCCCAAGGGCATCCTGGGGGGCCAACTGCCCCTCCTATTCCCTCCAGTAACTTAAGAACAGCAGGATTGCTGAGTAATGATAGCAAGCCACACACCCTTTTTCCACCACTTTGCAAATGCATTTCCTGGCACCCTCTTGATTGAGGGTTGAAGTCCCCTTTGCTGCTGGGGGTCCTTATCGGCCAACTAGCCTTCCTGTTACCTCCAGTAAGCCTCACACAAATACACCTCCTGGTACACAGTGATCTGACAGTATTACCAGACAGGAGAAACTTGCTGACAAGACCAACACTGAGACTGAATGTTCTGACGATGGCACTCGGATCATCCTGACATATGATATGCCATGACAGCAATGTCAAGCGGATTCTTGTAAAGAACTGGGACATCCTAAAAAGTGACATGACAATGGGTAATAGCATGGAGGACAGACCCTGTATTACCTACAGGAAAGGGCGCAGCCTTAGGGACATGTTAGTCCATAGTGACATTACTACGATCAGTTGGGCAACATACATAATCTATATGGTTTCTTTCCCTGTGGCCATTATTAGGCATGCAAGAACAGTCTGATGCAAAAGGAAACGACGAGGGCCTACCAAAAAGGTTATCTCACAATTTCTCCCATGCAGTACTAACTTTATCATCTACATTATTGAGTGTCCTTGTAAAGTTGGGTACATAGGTAGTACCACTCTGATGGCCAAGAAGAGAATCTTAGAACACATGAGGGCCATCCGCAGCAGGGATACCAGGTATCCAGTAGCCTGGCACTTCCAAGAAAAATTCTCAGACTCATCCCAATTTACATACTGTGTCATTGAGCAGATAACCAATGATCACAGGGGTGGAGACAGGATCCTGAAACGTAGAGAAAGGGAGTCCAAATACATAGTTGACTACCAAATGAAAATCCTGGGAGGGATTAACCAGGATGAGGAACTTGCAGTTCACCTAAAAGAAGAATGATTTCTTCACCTCTATACCTGATCTTATTTTTCCTTCATCTGCAATGAGAACAAAACTTGTACAGTTTGTAAATATAGACATACATTAAGTCTTTTTAACTTTGCACTTTGATGCTAACTTTTCTTTTGTTTTCTTCCTAGTAGGAGGAAAGGAAGGGACCCTTTACTACAAATGCACCTGCACGGGCCCCCCTACCCTTTTCTTCATCTTCACTTCTGGGATTCCATCACAGATAAGATTCATGCATAATTTATTTCAGTTGTAGATTTTCGTGGAACGTGAGTCGGGACATTTGTCCAGTACCCATGACACACTCATCTTGAGTAATTATTTCGAAATTCATAACATTGCCAAACATATCAGACCTCTAAATTATACATGGGAATCATCATGAAACATGGTGCAATTTTGGCACTAGGCCTACACGCCGACTGATGTTCTTTGGTATAGTTGGCAATTCATTTAACTACCTGGCTATCTGTCCTTAATGTTGTTTGTTTTTTTGGCTTTGCTTATTTGCTATCAGGCATGGTATATATTCACCATGGCAAGTACTACTCCACTGACTCTGTATAACCACGTTTCAATATGGCCGACACATTAGACTCTTTTATGTCCCTCTCATTATTTCTACCATGCATTTTTAAGGACACCCTAGTTGTGATGTATGCAAAAGTGACCAAGGCTGTGGGGCAGTCGAAACGCGTTTTGTGAATAAACAGCTTCCTACAACACTGTGACTACTTTTGCTGTATCCTGAGAGTGTGCCTTTGCAGTGGAAACCTTGCCTTGTGGATGACCGGAGCACTGTGTGGAGGCTCTTACCTTTCCTGACTGTCGTCGTTGGATTACCTGGAGGGAAAACTCTACGCCTTGCAGGACCCGCTGCGCGGGTCCCGCTGCGCCTGCACCCACTGAGGGGATCGTGTGGGGAGCTGAAAACTTCCTGGACCTCTTGCACACCGGCAGGGCTGCAAGCAGCCTGGCAGGGACTCCATTGCCCAGGAGTCCCTGCGTGTCACACCTGTGGCCGCTCTCCCTGCCGGCCACGCCCCCCGTCTGCTTAAAAGTGCACAAGATTTACTAGCAAGCGGGAAACCTTGCCTTGTGGATGACCGGAGCACTGTGTGGAGGCTCTTACCTTTCCTGACTGTCGTCGTTGGATTACCGCGAGGGAAAACTCTACGCCTTGCAGGACCCGCTGCGCGGGTCCCGCTGCGCCTGCACCCACTGAGGGGCTCGTGTGGGGAGCTGAAAACTTCCTGGACCTCTTGCACACCGGCAGGGCTGCGAGCAGCCTAGCAGGGACTCCATTGCCCAGGAGTCCCTGCGTGTCACACCTGTGGCCGCTCTCCCTGCAGGCCACGCCCCCCGTCTGCTTAAAAGTGCACAAGATTTACTAGCAAGCGGGAAACCTTGCCTTGTGGATGACCGGAGCACTGTGTGGAGGCTCTTACCTTTCCTGACTGTCGTTGTTGGATTACCGCGAGGAAAAACTCTACGCCTTGCAGGACCCGCTGTGCGGGTCCTGCTGCGCCTGCACCCACTGAGGGGCTCGTGTGGGGAGCTGAAAACTTCCTGGACCTCTTGCACACCGGCAGGGCTGCGAGCAGCCTAGCAGGGACTCCATTGCCCAGGAGTCCCTGCGTGTCACACCTGTGGCCGCTCTCCCTGCCGGCCACGCCCCCGTCTGCTTAAAAATGCACAAGATTTACTAGCAAGCGGGAAACCTTGCCTTGTGGATGACAGGAGCACTGTGTGGAGGCTCTTACCTTTCCTGACTGTCGTCGTTGGATTACCGCGAGGAAAAACTCTACGCCTTGCAGGACCCGCTGCGCGGATCCCGCTACGCCTGCACCCACTGAGGGGCTTGTGTGGGGAGCTGAAAACTTCCTGGACCTCTTGCACACCGGCAGGGCTGCGAGCAGCCTAGCAGGGACTCCATTGCCCAGGAGTCCCTGCATGTCACACCTGTGGCCGCTCTCCCTGCCGGCCACGCCCCCGTCTGCTTAAAAGTGCACAAGATTTACTAGCAAGCGGGAAACCTTGCCTTGTGGCTGACCGGAGCACTGAGTGGAGGCTCTTACCTTTCCTGACTGTCGTCGTTGGATTACCGCGAGGGAAAACTCTACGCCTTGCAGGACCCGCTGCGCGGGTCCCGCTGCGCCTGCACCCACTGAGGGGCTCGCGTGGGGAGCTGAAAACTTCCTGGACCTCTTGCACACCGGCAGGGCTGCGAGCAGCCTAGCAGGGACTCCATTGCTCAGGAGTCCCTGCGTGTCACACCTCTGGCCGCTCTCCCTGCCGGCCACGCCCCCTGCCCTGCCCCAGCTCTATTTCAAAGATAGAAGTTACCGCTGCGCGGTAGAGAGCGGGAGCGACCGGGACGAAGACCGGGCAAAGAGCGGGCCGTTTGAGGCCGTTCGAGGCCTGAAGAGTCTGGGCTGGGCCCCACCCCTTTCGTCCTTCCCTGTACCTTTTCCCTGCTGTTTTCACCTTATCATATCTGTCTCGCTAGTCTAGTTGGAGATGAGTACACGGGTAAGCCGCAACAGGGCTGCTAAGGGGAATGTGAAGAAAAATGGGACCCTAGATGACTTCATTAAGAGGACAAACTTTGCTATAGATAAGGAAATCTCCAAAATGCAACAACGTGTTTCCTTAGATTTGGAGGCTGCTAGGAGATTGTCCCAGGACATTGCTAAGTCTAAAAAATCTTCCTTGGGCCACATAGCGTCAGCACTAACTCCTGAGCGTTTGGTTAATCCGCAATGTATTATAACGCATGCTGACGTCCATCACACACCAGCTCCGTCCCTTGCGACATTACCAACCCCGAGTCCCCCACATCAGTTGGTTAGCCAAACTTCTACAGCGGTTACCTATGACCCAGTCCCCGGAAAATTAAACGTTGGTGCACCACAGATCATTATGTCACATGATGATCCCCCATGCACTAACATTAAAGATACAACACATAAGAGAAAACGCAACACGAGGTCTGCTTACACACGCAAGAAGGCTAAAATTGCAAGGGCCCATCAAATTACTGTTGGCAATCTCCCTATGCTTAGTGCTGAAGGCGGAACTTCTTTTGCTGTACAGACGCCTCCAGGAGTTGTTGAGGATGGCGCCACCTTGGACCATTCCAAGGGTAATGTTACAGCAGAGGACATTGGGGCAGAACTAACTGAGCAGGAGGGAAAGGATGTTGCCTTTATCAAAATAGTCTGGGAAACCCTAAAAAAGACGCTATCTCCCCTTGATCTAAGACTGTCACGCATTGAGAACCATCTCTTAGAGGTGGAAAAGAATATCCTAGCCCTAGCAACTCTTGCTTTGCGAGGACAGGAAAACACTAGTACTCCAGATGGCAACTTAGCTCCACCGATAACTAACACTACTCCCCTTGTACCACCCTCAAGCAGGCCAATACCCAAACCTCGAACTAAGGGTTATGATCACAAAGCCCCCAAACCCCCTCTAAAGCTATCGAGGCATCCTAGTACACAACCTGCTACTCATGTTGCAGCAGGAATTGAACACAGGTCGAATGTCAACAAGGCTGATTGTCCAACCCCCCAGGTCCCACAAATTAAAAGTAACTTTCGTGGGGGCTATATAGATCTTCCCCCTGATGCAAAGCCATATGTGGTGGTCTTGACAGGTGTCCCGGAAATTGAGAATGACCGTCAAGAAAACCACTGGTCCTTAAAGAACAAGGTTACCCACTGGCTAAATGTGAATAGACCAATCCCAAATGGTATGAGAAGTAGAATCCTAATGGTGCGCAGGGTTCCTTGGGTAGGCCCTTCCCGGAAATCTTGCCCAGGTGATTGTATAGTTGTGTCCTTTGAGGACCCACATACGGCTCACCGCTTATGCTCATGGACTACCTATGGGGAAGACTCAGCCATTGTACCTAGGCCTTTAACATTCTTTTTCCCCCCACGCCCTTACAAAAACTTTGGGGGGGAATGGTCCTTGGCACGCCACCAGGCCCGTGGAGGGGCAAGAGACAAATGGCAAGCACCACATAGTAGGTGGCTCGGGGCACCAACAGCCAATAGGTTTGGGTGTCTTGAAGAAGTAGATTGACTTTCCATGCTTGTTGGTTCTTCATCTCCTGCCCATGTACCACCTTCTTGTGCGGTTCCTGACCCTCCACCTTTGGCTAGCAAACCTGTTGGAATCAGGACCTATTTTCCCAGCCACCTACCGGAGTATGGTACGAAAGAATGGGGGTTGCTGGAAATTTTTAACAACATCACAGCCCCAGACACAGCGCAGGAAACAGCCCCTCTTTCACTGTCCCCCTTAGCACCACACCTACTGTCCCCACTAACAAGTAAAAGGAGTAATGTTGTTTGTACCCACGATACTTCGGTATCTATCCCTGATAAAGAGGAGGTCAACGTAACCTCACATGGGGTTACTATTGAGGCCATAGGGTTAACACAGAGTCCAAGAGGGTCTTGCCTTGTCTCTGCCCCCCCTGCATTTGACCCCACCTTGGGGCTGATTGTTTCTGGAATCCCATCGTTAAAGGTCCTTAGTTGGAATGTCGCAGGTCTTGCACGTAACATCGACACTCCCGATTGGATCTCGTTTGTGGAACCGTTCGGGATTTGTCTATTGCAAGAAACCTGGTCCCTGGAACCGCGCCACAGGGTGGGTTATACAACATTTTTTGTGCCTGCATCCCAGGTATCTGGAACTAAAGGTCGCCCTTCCGGCGGCCTTTTGATCTGGGTTAGTATTACACTAGGATTAACTATAAGACACATCACCACTAAATCTCCTGATCTGCAGAGACTATCCATCCATTGTCAGGGGGGGGGGCAAAAGCTAGAATTGTTTAACCTCTATTTAAGGGGGGCTAGGGGTGGTGGCTCTAGGCTTTCCTCAACAGGAATTGAGGAGGAGCTTGGTTCCTGTAACACAGACTCCCTGATCATACTGGCTGGAGACCTAAATTGTTGTTTCGAGCCACTAGCCTGTGAGGACATATTAGATATCTGGGAAGATGATGCTAGGAGAGGTATTCCCTTGCTCTGTCTAAATCCAATCAAAAAATGGACCCAGAGTGCCATTGATATCAATGGCCTTTGTATGGAATATGACCTCAGAGCAACTAATGGTAGATCCAAGTCTGACACCAAGGGAGCACATACCTATAGTAGGGTGGGGCACACCTCACGTATTGACTACATGTTGTTGAACCATAAGCTTTGGCCTTACCTTCAAGACATGGAGGTCCTACCGACCTCCGATAGTGACCACAACCTACTAGCCCTGACCCTCACTCCCCCGTGGCAAGGCTTGCCCCTAACGCAGCCACCGCACACATGGAAATCATCTCATGATTTAGTCCCTTCGAACTGCGGTAGGCGGTTAAAATGGAACAAAGTTGCCGCGGATGAGGGAAGGATAGCCCAAGCAAACTCCATAATGTCTATTGTGGAGTTGAGGATTGATTCCTCGGAACTTAGTAATTCTGAAGTCTTTAATGTCTTTACAGAAACAACCCTACCACTAAGTAAGCTGTTTGTTGTCCCCCAGGGAAGAGCTAGGGATAAGAATAGAGCCATGTCTAAGGGTAGAGCTAAATGGTATACTTCCACCTGTGCGTCAGCCAAACGTGAACTTATACTGGCAGTGAAATCTAAAGTTCCTGGCCAAATCAGCCTTGCTAGGAAAAAGCACAAAAAAGTCCTGTCTATCGCTAGGGGTGTCTACGAAACTAATTTCTGGAACGATTTAATGATGGCTAGTTCCCAGAAAGATTCGAAGGCCTTTTGGGAATTGTTAAGAGCCAGGGATAAACCCGCTGACTCTCTTCTGACATGTAACATCACAGGGGAGGCTTGGTTTGCCCACTTTTCTAAGCTTTATTCTCTTGCTGTGGGTTCTGTAGACGCTACGTCGGATCCTCCTCACCGAGTGCCGGTTGACCATTTAAACGAGGACCACCTCTTTCTCACTGAGGAAGTTGAAAGGGCAATTAAGTGCCTGGTTGCCAATAAAGCTGCAGGACCTGATGGCATTCCTGGTGACTTATTGCGGGCCAATCCGGAGGTGTGGAGCAAACTCATTGCCTTACTCCTAAATGCAGCCCTGATGGGGGGATGTTTGCCCGATTCCTGGAGGGGAGCGGAGGTCGTCCCGATCTTTAAAAAAGTTTGCCGGGACGACCCAGCTAATTATCGCCCAATTAGTTTGTTAGACTCCACCCAGAAGATAGCGGGCAAGGTAGTTCTAGGCAGGATCCTACAGTGGGTTGATGACAATCAAGTACTGTCAGACTTCCAGGCTGGTTTTAGATCCGGAACGGGGACCATCGAACAGACATTCCGCTTACTAATGTTATACTGGAAAGTGGTCATATTGGGGAAGGGCAGTCTGTATCTCGCATTTATAGACCTACGGACTGCCTTTGACCTGGTCCCAAGCGTCCAGCTGTGGAGTGTCTTAGAGGGTTTGGGTATTCCCTCCTACCTTCTTAGTATGCTTACCAAGTTCCATGAGAGTAACTTTGCGCAGATCAGGTGGGGAGATCAGGGCCAAAAAACAGCACATATTCCTGTAAATAGGGGAGTCCGCCAGGGTTGTGTGCTAGCCCCCACCCTGTTTTCTCTCTATATTAATGGGGTGGTGGAGCATCTCCTTAAACATCCAGCAGATGCACCTTCCCTGGCTGGCAGAAAAATCCCTACTCTCCTATTTGCAGATGACACCCTCCTGATCTCAAAGACTCCAACAGGCCTCCAATCCTTACTCTCCAGCTTTAAGCTATTCTGTGATTTGAGGGGTCTTGCCATTAATGTAGGTAAAACTAAATTTCTGGTTTTAAACCGCCCAAGGAAAACTGTCACTCCACCCACCTTGGACTCAGCCCCTCTCGAAAGGGTAAAAGAGTTCGATTATTTAGGTATATGCCTCTCCGACTCTATGAACTGGCAGGCCCACCATCAAAAGATTTCCCTGTCACATAAGAGGTTAACAGGAGCCCTATTGAAGGAACAACGTGCTTCGTCCCTCAAACCAATTGGTGCTGTACTTGACATCTATAGGGCAAGGGTGGTGAGCGCAGCTCTGTATGGGTCTGAATTGTGGGGCGTGCAGAACGCAGACTTTCTGAAGAGCCTAGAAAACAAATTTCACAAAGACCTTATGAGGCTACCGCATAGCACCCCTTCCCTTCCACTTTTATTAGATGCGGGCACACGCCCAATAAAAGATCAGGCGGGGCTACGTCCCCTTCTTTTGTGGGCACGAATATGGAGGGTACCAGAATTATCCAGTTATGCTGAAGGCTTGAGGGAACTCCTCATTACATCTGGCTGGCCCAAGGTCCGCTGGCTTAGAGAAGTTAAGCGGCTTCTCTATGACTTAGGACTTGAAGACGCCTGGGCTAATAGATCTGCCCCTCCAAAAGAGATACTTAAGAAGCTATACTGGTCCTGGGTGGCAAATGAGCGAAACATTAACTCCAAACTATGTAGATCTACTGCAGAATTTTTTATGGTTAAGGAGCTCCCACTTAGAGAACCTTATCTAGATATGATCCACAAATCTTGGGACAGGGCATTATATTTTAAATTTAGGGTGGGTGTCTTGCCACTAGGACAGTTAACAGCAACTTGGAAATCATCGTTACAATCTAGTCCAAATTGCCCTTTTTGTGATAACAGACAAGAGACAGTTCCCCACCTAATGTTCGAATGCCCAGCCTATGCAGCCCCGCGCCGCATGTGGCTGAAACCGTTATGTGGGAACTTTGGCACTAGATCTCACTTGGAAGCGTTACGCATACTAAGATCTGATGCCCGCCCCCTGTTTGCTTGCTGTTTGGCGAAATTCTTGGGTTGGGCCTGGCGGATTAGATCCGCCAGACAATTGAGTCTACAATAATATGTACTGAATTGCACTATTGTTCTCCTCTTTGCTGCTAACAAAATTTCTCCACTAATGAGTGTTTCCCCTAATCGTATTGTGTGGGTTTTGTCCTTTTAACATTTTTTTTATTGTAGAATATAATACCAAAATGTACTGCTCTTTTATTCCCTTATACTGTAATGTCAGTACTGTGTTTTTATATTTCTTGTACTGTAATGCTTTTATGATATGACTAAAATATCGAAATAAAGCTTCTACTACTATATATTACCTACTGGCGGTCGCCAGTAGGTATATATAGTTAGGATTTTTTCCCTATGGGATTTCTGAAAATTCTATGCCTAATAACGTTTGCGTTTGTGGACGGAATTGGCTGAAATTTTCAGGAAAATGGCACATTTTGTTTCTGAGCAGCCCTTGAAAATTTGGGGGGGGTTTGTGGAGGGGGGGCCGAGAAAAAAGAGGGGGTCCCAAAACGCCTTTTTCCCATGTTAATTTCCATAGGGCGGTTGGACTCACTTTTAGCTCGAACGGCTGAATGGATTTGCACGAAACTTGGCAAAATTGTAGGGACTGTTAGCCCGATGTGCCTTTGCTGGGTCTCAATATATGTGCTCCAGTGGATTTTGAGAAATTAACGTTTAAATTAAGATATATATCTGTAACAGCGCTCCGGGCAGCGATCCGGTTCGCGAACTTTTCGCGTATCGGAACTTTGCGATGCGAAGCTGATTGGCCCTCCGGTGTCTGTCAACATTCTAAACAGTCCGGAGCGGCCGCCATCTTGTCTCTCGGTAGGATCGAGAGACAAGAGGAGGCCAAAACAAAGGGGGAAATTACCATAAGGGGGCATAGTAGATCCTCGTTGACCCCCTAGGTTTTATGTGGAGGTTTTAAAAGGGCCTAGGAGGGTCCAAAAAAAAAAATGAAAAAATTTTTTTTTGCGTGGTAAGCGCCAAGTTCGCGAACCGGAAAGCGTTCTGGGCAGCGAACTTTATGGATAAAAGAATGAAAGACTTTTCTAATACTGTATGTTAATTGTTTGTTGTTTTTCTTGTTTTTTTTTGTTTTCTTTTTTTTAAAGTGTTTTTTTTATTTTGATTCTTTTTCATAATTTATTAAACTTTCTAACATTTCAGTGTCTGAAATGTCATTATTTTCTTGAAATATTGTTTGCAATCGGTGAGGTTGCAAAATGTCCTCATTTGCAAGGAGGACATCTACTGCTTGGACACATTGCAGCAGTTCATTATCCAAGCTTTCATCCATAAATTCCAGGTCAATTTGTTCATATAATTCCTGGCTGCTCTCTTGCAGGTCCATCTCAAAAGAAACTTGCTGCTCGCCTTCCATTTTGCCTGAAATTTGGATTAAAAAAAATATATATTAGTAGAGATAGGGCACTGTTGGGATTAATTTTAGATAGGCAGTTTTTATCAGTGAATTTATCTTTTGGCAGTGTATAGTATGAGAGTGGAAATAGGACTATAAAAAAGTGTATGTGATTTAACCAAGACAAGCCTTACTCCATTCATAACTATAACAGAGAAGTCTATCTAAATACATTACTACTACAGAGGGATAGTGTATATTTAGCAGAAAAAGTCTACTATATTAAGTTATACTGCACAATATATTAAATTATAACTTACCTTCACAAAGAAGTTGAAGTTTTTTGAAGCTATTGAAATAGGAGGTACAACAAGAAGTAGTAGTCAAAATGGCTGTGTTTCCTTCTCTCCCTTTATATATATACAGGTATATAACCAATCAAATGTCAGGTAATAAAAGTAGAAAATGAAAGTAACATTTTCATTGGTTGTCAATTCCAACACTTCAGATGTGTTTTGTGAAGTAATTTACCTCACGGTACTTGGAGAGGTCTACAGGCTAAATGGCTAAATGAAATTTCAATGAAATTTGTGAGAATGGAAGGGATTGTTATGTAGTATGAGCTAATCTATATTTGGTGAGAGTGTGTCTAGTCGTTTTTCTGTAAATTACTTTCCCACCTTTTTTTCTGGACCGCTTTCCGGGAAGCGGCCCGGTTCGCGAACCTTAAGCGTCACGGGAGTCCACCATTTTGTGTTTCGGTCGCATTAAGATACAAGATGGAGGGCAAATAATGTTTAGAATGGGTAGAAGGGGTCATGGTAGACTTATCTTGACCCCCTAGGTTTTCTGAGCGTGGCTGAGGAGGCTTATATGTGCGGAAAAAAAAACTTTTTTTAAAAAAATTCCGCGAGGTTAGCTTTCGGTTCGCGAACCGGGTAGCGCTCCGGGGAGCGAATTTTGTGGAAAATTAGTGAAAAAAGTTAGAGAAAAATAATAATTGTGAGTGATCAGATGTAGGGTAGCTCTGAGAAGAGCTTTTGGGTTTATGGTACATTTAGGTACTTATAAGTAGGTACCAATGCACAGTCTTAAATTCAGAATGAAAATTCTGTTGCCCTCATCTGAGAAGTGAACTCCATCTCCTCTGTAGATATCTTGCATGTAGTAACGCAAGTTATTGTTGTAAAGAGAGCCCATTCCATGGTCTCTCATGTAAACTGAAACAGATTTGTTTACATGCTTCCTCGCTTTCTCAATTTGTGGACAAAATTGGTTGGACCACCTCCATTTCTGTCTTTGGCATATATTGGAATATACCAAGGCAGTTTGAGGAAAAAGTGCCATTAATTGTTCCAAGGTGTCCTTTAAAAGCATTTCCAGACCTACCCCTGTCAAAGTGCCCAAATCATTACCTCCACAGTGCACTATTAACAGGTCAGGTTTTGGCAAATGCATAAAGGTTTTCACCAATGGTATCAATTGGTGACATTTTAATCCTCTTTGGCCCAACCACTTAATTTCCACATCTTGTAAATTGAGGTTAGGTAAATTTCTGCTCTCAGCATACCTTTGAGCCCAGTGGATGTAACTATGTCCAACAATCCAGACCTTAAACATGGTGGGAGAAGGTTGTTCTGCAGTCAGATGAAATGTGGTAATGAAAGGGCAGTTGAAACAGTAGGAGTTTCAATAGAAAAAAAACTGTGGATTTACAATGCTAATGATTCATTAGCAGTGATTGGTGCATTTCCATTTCTGAAAACAGAAAGTTAGGGTGCATGGATGTGTTCCTTGAAAGATGTAATTTGAATGGTCAAGGAAGAAACATTTAATGAAAGATTGCACTGGATACGCAGGTGCACTGAGAGTTCAGAGTTCAATTGAAACATTGTTGTGTGAATTTGCAAACATGAGAGATCTTCCAGGAGGTGGTTGCTATGGAAACAAGGCAGATAGGGCAGAGGGGGGAAGGGTTTTGATTTGAAAAAAGTGAGGGAAGAGGAATGATTGGCTAATATGAGAGATATGTGAAATGAATATCTGTATTTCTGTGCTTTCAATAGCTGCAGCCTTTGGAGTGCATCCTTTTTCTTCTGCTGAAGACAATTTGGTGTATTTCTGAGACTGTTTTCAAAACTCAAAAAAATATTTGCTAAGGTGAGAAAAGATTTATTTAATTTAGATAGAGAATAGTATGATTTAAGGAGAAAATGATGAAAAAAGCTGTGTTTACAAAATGTGGTTTTGTCTCTAGTGATATACTAATAGAATTAGTTTCATAGAGGAATTGTAATTGCATATTTGGTGTAACATTCTGGCATGCAGTAACACAAGATATTGTGATACATGGAGCTCATTTCATGGTCTGTAATGTAAGCTGAAACAGATATGTTGCTTTTAAAAACGATTTAACAATTCAATTACATTTCTGTATATGTACTGCTAGAGCTTCATAGGTTGTTTTGGGCCATATTTATAAGGTATTTGAGTGTCTAAGATGTTATGTTCGCCTTTTAAAATGTAAAGTGTTCCTCATGGGGCAAGTGTCTTGTAAATACGCTCCCACTTGTGCTTGGCAAATTTAGATTTTGATTATGGGAGTTACCTAGCCATATTAATAGTGTCCCAAAAATGGTGCTAGGGCATTCCAGAAAACACTTTCATGTGTCTCAAGGACATTTTTAGTCATTTCTTCATGAATGCAGGTATACAATTGATTTATATGCTGTGTTTAAAAACGAATTTTGAAATCAATTAAATTTCAGGATATGTACTGTTAGAGCTTCATAGGTTGTTTGGGGTCATATTTAGAAGGCATTTTAGTGTCTTTGATGTTATTTTTCCCTTTTTAAATGGAAAGCGTTCCTCATGGGGCCCTGAGCAGTTCTTAGCCATGTTATTTAATAGGAAGTGGATAACATGGCTAAGAGCATTTGCTGGAAAATGCATGAATATCGCTGACTTTTCTGCGATGTTATGTTTACCTTTCAAAATGTAAAGTGTTCCTCATGGGGCAAGTGTCTTGTAAATACGCTCCCACTTGTGCTTGGCAAATTTAGATTTTGATTATGGGAGTTACCTAGCCATGTTAATAGTGTCCCAAAAATGGTGCTAGGGCATTCCAGAAAACACTTTCATGTGTCTCAAGGACATTTTTAGTCATTTCTTCATGAATGCAGGTATACAATTGATTTATATGCTGTGTTTAAAAACGAATTTTGAAATCAATTAAATTTCAGGATATGTACTGTTAGAGCTTCATAGGTTGTTTGGGGTCATATTTAGAAGGCATTTTAGTGTCTTTGATGTTATTTTTCCCTTTTTAAATGGAAAGCGTTCCTCATGGGGCCCTGAGCAGTTCTTAGCCATGTTATTTAATAGGAAGTGGATAACATGGCTAAGAGCATTTGCTGGAAAATGCATGAATATCGCTGACTTTTCTGCGATGTTATGTTTACCTTTCAAAATGTAAAGTGTTCCTCATGGGGCAAGTGTCTTGTAAATACGCTCCCACTTGTGTTTGGCAAATTTAGATTTTCATTATGGGAGTTACCTAGCCATGTTAATAGTGTCCCAAAAATGGTGCTTGGGCATTCCAGAAAACACTTTCATGTGTCTCAAGGACATTTTTAGTCATTTCTTCATGAATGCAGGTATACAATTGATTTATATGTTGTGTTTAAAAACGAATTTTGAAATCAATTAAATTTCAGGATATGTACTGTTAGAGCTTCATAGGTTGTTTGGGGTCATATTTAGAAGGCATTTTAGTGTCTTTGATGTTATTTTTCCCTTTTTAAATGGAAAGCGTTCCTCATGGGGCCCTGAGCAGTTCTTAGCCATGTTATTTAATAGGAAGTGGATAACATGGCTAAGAGCATTTGCTGGAAAATGCATGAATATCGCTGATTTTTCTGCTATATTCATGCATTGTGGCCGTTTTTTTTCACATTGCTTCATAGGTTGTTTGGGTTCATATTTAGAAGGCATTTTAGTGTCTTTGATGTTATTTTTCCCTTTTTAAATGGAAAGCGTTCCTCATGGGGCCCTGAGCAGTTCTTAGCCATGTTATTTAATTGGAAGTGGATAACATGGCTAAGAGCATTTGCTGGAAAATGCATGAATATCGCTGACTTTTCTGCTATATTCATGCATTGCGGCAGTTTTTTTTCACATTGCTTCATAGGTTGTTTGGGTTCATATTTAGAAGGCATTTTAGTGTCTTTGATGTTATTTTTCCCTTTTTAAATGGAAAGCGTTCCTCATGGGGCCCTGAGCAGTTCTTAGCCATGTTATTTAATAGGAAGTGGATAACATGGCTAAGAGCATTTGCTGGAAAATGCATGAATATCGCTGACTTTTCTGCCATATTCATGCATTGCGGCCTTTTTTTATCACATTTGCAAGCACTTTTTAGCCATGTTATCCAATGGGAGGTGGATAACATGGCTAAGAGCATTTGCTTCAAAGGTTGTTTGGGGTTATACACCATTTTTGGGAAATTATTAACATGCCTATCTAACTCCCATAATCAAAATCTAAATTTGCCAACCGCAGGTGGGAGCGTATTTACAATAAATTTGCACCATGAAGAACGTAAAATAGCATACTAGATACTCAAATAACTTATAAATATGACCCAAAACATCTTATGAAGCACTAGTAGTGCATATTTCCAGAAATGTATTGGTTTTCATTTAATGATTTACTTCATTGGTAGGCCTTCACATGTTTTTTTACCTTGGTTTTTTTCAGTGAAAATCTTATCTGCAACCATGTGTTGGCCTCACCTCAAATAAACAAAACAGGTGATGGACTGAATGTGGATCAATGACACACATTCACCCCAGTCTAAAGATCAGGGCCTAAACAAATCTTTAGATAGGCTACATCTTATCGTCATCCTGAATTAATGATTAAAAATATTAGGGAGTGATTTATGAGTGTTGTATGCCTCTTTTGTACCATTGAGTGTCATTTTTGTGATGCAGTGCTGGTGGAAAATATTTGCTATGTTAAATAATTAGTACGGCATTAAGTTTTAGATGACTGTTATTTATTTACTGTTTGGTAATAGTGGTTAATAACATTTTATATTATATTTTTCCACAGATTCAACTGCAGATTCTTTCATAGTTTGGAAAATGCCTTCCAGAAGTCGAATACGAAAGGCTAGAAAACGTCAAAGACAGCAGGATGATGTTTTATTGCAGCAGTCCTCTTCCCCAAATACTTGTCAAAACACCAAGAAAGGTCCGGGTAAGAGCACGAAATCATTCTTAAGAAATATTTGTAGTAAAAAAAGTTTTGCTCAAAAAAATGTTTCAGTTCACAAAAAGAAAAGTAATTTAAATGGAAAGGAGAGACCCATCACAAATGTTACTGGTAGAGGAAGAGATAACTCTGTGCATGATAGTAGAAGGAAACAACAGTTTAGGGACATTCGAAATCGAATGTTCCGTAATAGGATATTAGTTAATTTATTGAAAAATATTAAAAAGAAAGGCCAACAGAAAGCGGCATTTTATAAGAAGAAGAAAAATGTAGAGAAAATTATTGATCATGCTTTTGAAATTAAGCGAAAGTTGTTTATTTTGGTAATCAATAGAATTAGGAAACTAAGCAAGGTAATTTCTGATTTCAAAACAAAAAGTAGATGGAAGAGAGTAGTAAATCGTACTAACTTTTGTGAAGTTTTTTCCGGAGAATGGATGCATAGTTCAAGTTCTGAGGCATTTTTTAATGAGGAGACTTATTTTCAGGATAATGATTTGGTGCATGCAGTTGACATCAGTGGTCGAGCTTATGAAGTGAAGGATGGTTGTCCAGTTGAAAAAGAACAACTTGTGACAACAGAGACAGAAGAGGCGCTAAGTGATGAGGTTTTAGGAAGGCGTCCTAAGGGTCCTGTGTACATTTGGAAGTGTAGTTCTATTTGCAGTGTGCGACAGGTTTCCATCAATTTGCTTTGTGATTTTATACGGACATTTAATAAGAAAAGTTTGAAGCAGAAAATGAAGTTGTTGCAAGATTTAGATCCTTGCAGAGTGAGACAAATGACAGGTTTGCGTGGTCATTCACTGGCTTGTCTTTCCAGGAGAGTATGCCAGAGTGTTTTTCATCATTTCAGGATGCTAGCAGTGCATCATAATAAAGTGAGAAAATTAGTGAGAATGTTGTATTATGCTAAGAGTCCAGCAATTATGCTTAAACAATTATGTGCTGCTCTTTTGCATGGTTCTGAAATAGATGTGAAGAATATTTGTGAAGAAATTGAGTTTTGTTACTTTGGTAGTAAAGATGAGAATGTTCAAATTGACCCTGAAGTAGAGGGTAATGTGGAAGATAATGTACAGGTTTCCAGTACAGATAATTTTCAGAAGGAAATTGCCACGTTTCAGATGAAATCAAGTGAGAGGCCTAATTTCACTTGTGTATGTTGTCGACGCACTTATTATAAGAATCAGACTAAGGTAGTGGATTTATATGCAAAAAGTGAAAGGGAAAATAATAGTGAATGGAAGGATTTTGCCACATACTTGATGGTAGAAAATTATTTTGATTTGGGATCGGATCAACGTGTGTGTACTTATTGTTGTAATAAATTAAACCAAAACCAGATGCCTGCTAGGGCAGTTCATAATAATCTGGAATTGGTTGAGATTCCTTCAGAATTGAAGGATTTAAATACTTATGAATCTATTTTGATTCAAAGTATCCATCCCTTTCAGGCTATTGTAAGAATGGAGCCAAAGACAGGGAAGTTGCCTCCAGCAGATTTACAGAGAGGATTAAAGGGAAGAGTTGTTTATTTGCCTCTAGATTTGAAGAAAAACATTAACACAATTGGAATAGAAAAAGTGGAAGAGGAACCTCTGGTTATCTTGGTTAATGGGGTTCCGACAAAGAATAAGAAAATATGGCAAGATTTAGTGGATGTTAGGAAAGTCAAAAAGGCAACAGTGTATTTGAAGAAAAATAATAAGTACTATAAGAATGTATATGTTGCAGAAGAGGAAGTAAGTGATGAAGAGGATAGCGATTTGTGTGCAGGCCAAATTGAGAAAGTAGAGGCCTCTAAAAGTGAAGAAATATATGAACATTATAGTGTTCATCCTTTGCATTCCAAGGAAGTCATGGGGAATGCTATTGAGTTGTTTCAAATGAAACAAGCCAAAGGGAGTCCCATTAGTGTTTGGGAGGAAAGTTTGGAAGCTCGGTGTTTCCCACAGCTATTTCCCACAGGTCAAGGAGGAAGATATGATGAGCGACCTCATCAAATTCCTGCGTCTGAATACCGGACTTTACGATTGTATGCAGAAGATCCTAGGTTTCGGCAATGCATTCCCTATTTGTTTCATCTCCTGTTTGAAAGCGATCTGTCTGGACTGTCATATGCAGTGAACCACATCTTAAAAAGTGGTATACAGATGCGAAATATCTCGGCAAGTGACTTTATGCATAAAGTCAATGTCCAAGACAGTATTTTGGATTCTCACTTAATTAATCTCATGGCGTGTCAGCGTGGTACTAATGAGTACTGGTACCGTCGTCATGGTGATTTAAAATGTATGCTGAGGAACTTAGGAACTCCAACATGGTTCCTCACTCTGAGCTGTGCCGAGTATGGCTGGGAAGACTTACTTGAATTTCTACGAGAGGCAAATGGAAATATTGAAAACATTGAATTCAAGACACCTGGAGAACTGTGTTCTTTGGATCCTGTGAATGTATGCAGGTACTTCAATCATAGATTTGAAGCTATGATGTCTTTCATCACAAATAAAAAGAATCCACCTCTTGGAGAGGTGTTGGATTTCTTCTGGAGAAAGGAGTACCAAGCAAGAGGTGCCCCTCATATACATATGTTGCTGTGGATCAAGGATGCACCTAAATTTGGAACAGATCCGGATGACTTAGTGATGAATTTCATCGAACAGTATTCTACGTGTGCTGTTCCAAACGCAACGGAGAAGAAAAGTCTAAGAGAACAAGTTCTACGTTTCCAAAGTCATCGTTGTGGAAAGTACTGTCGTCGTAAATTCAGAAACAAGGACAAGTTCTACACCAAATGTCGTTTCAACTTTCCACGACCGGTGATTTCTAAAGGAAGAGTGAACAGTTTGATGTCTTCGCTGCGACATAATGTGACGAGGAAATCACCCAAGAATACATACAATTTGAAAAGGAATGAAGAGTCCAAGTACATCAATGACTACAACCCAGTGATTTTGTCCATGTGGAATGCCAACATGGATATACAGTTTGTGGCTGACAACTGTATGGCTGTGGCTCGGTATGTGACATCTTACATCACCAAAAAAGAAAAGACCGAACTGAAGGATATGTGGGAGGACATTTCCCATGAAAAGAGCCTCAGCAAGAAATTGTACAGTTTCAGTCTGAAGATGTTGTCGCATCGAGAAATCGGAGCTTACGAATGTTCTGATCGATTGTCTTCAGCAAGTCTCTATGCCAAATCCAGGAGTCTCGTTTGGGCGAGTCTTGGTCTTGCTGCAACGCGAAATCGAGTTCTAAAACCTGTTCGGGAAATTGAGTATTTGGCAGAAAAGGAACCAAACAGTACCGACATTTTGAAGACCAACATGTTGGATACATATTATCCAAATCGAAGCAGTCACCTTGAGAATGTTTGTCTATATGAGGTTCTCCAAAATTATATATTCAAGAGGAACATCAAAGAAGATATTGAGAAAGGAGTGTATGCTGTAATTGGAAGTGAGGGATGCCTGGTCAAGCAAAGAAAATGCCAATTAGTAAACCATCGAAAATTGAGTGGCGAATCTCCAGAAAAAAAGGAGTTTTTCTATTTAGCACTTTTGCAACTTTTCAAGCCTTGGCGTGCAGAAGAGGAACTGCTTGGAGATTTCCTCTGTTACGAAGACTCTTTCAATGCAGCCAAGGAGTCCATAGAATGTCCTGCTTTTTCTAAATATCAAGAAATGCTAACTTTGGAAATTGAGCAGGAAGCAACGATTGCAGCCGAGATTGCCAGAGACAGTTCTCAGGACAGTCAGAGTTCTGTTTCATTGAGTCAAGATCCACTTGGAGGACCTATTATCGAAAATGAAGCTGCCACTGCTATGAATGAAGTAGAAAGAGCCATGGCACATGCTCAGGAGGATTCAGTTAACCTCCAAGACTTGGAAAAACAACTCAACGTTGAGCAGAGGAAAATATATGATGAAGTTACCAAGGAAATTGAGCACGGATTAAGTCATGAGAAGAAAGAGTGCTCATGTACGTCGTTGAAGCCTGTCCGACTGTACGTGAGTGGAGAAGCGGGAACTGGAAAAAGTTTCCTCATTAAAGCAATCTCTTGTTATTTGCAGGAAAGGACTGAGTCATCGCTGTCTTGTGTTGTCACCGCTCCTACTGGACTGGCAGCACATAATATTAAAGGTATTACTTTGCATCGTCTACTGATGCTGCCGGTGGAGCATGACAACAAATTACAATACAACAAGTTATCTGGAGATGCTTGCTGTGAAGTTTCAAGAGTTTTGAGGAAAATGAAACTACTTATCATTGACGAAGTAAGCATGGTTTCCAATGTCATGCTTGCCTTTGTGCATTTGAGAATGCAAGAAGTACTTAAAACTGAATATGATGTCTTATTTGGTGGGAAACACATCATTGTTTTCGGAGATCTTCTACAGCTGACACCAGTAAAAGGTCAACCTGTGTTCAAAATACTCACGCATGAAGATACCAGGAAGTGCCTAGGGAGCATTGGCAACGTCAATATATGGTTAAACTTCAATTATGCAGAACTGCATCAAAATATGCGTCAGGCAAAGGATGAAGATTACAAGAATATTCTACAAGATATTAGATTTGGAAAAGTGACCGAGCATGGGAAAGAAGCTTTAAATGCACGATTACTGTCAAATTTATTTCCCAAACAAGAGATTGTGCCTGAGAATATTTTTCAGAAAATTACTGAGAAGAAATCCGGGATATGTCTCATGCCAACTCTTGCAGAATGTGCCATCTTCAACAACAAAATGTTGAATTTAGAAAAGCAAGAGATTGTGAAACTTGAAGCTATCGACAAATTAGAGCATATGGGATCAACAATTATTTTGTCAGACAATTTGAAATCAAAATTGGATTCATTAGAGAAGACTATATCTAAGACAGCGGGTTTTGAAAAGACTCTGAATGTGTGTTTAAATTGCCGAATCATTTTGAGACGGAATTTACATGTAGAAAGAGGTCTGGTAAATGGATCAATGGGTAATGTTGTTGATTTTGAGAAATACAGAAATAGAGATGGAATAGAATTTTTAAGAATTAAATTTGATGGCATTGAGGAAGTACAGCAAATTGGTCGTTGTTCTGCTAGGTTTTTGCTTGTTAAAGACTTATATGTTCGCCGTAAACAGTTTCCTGTTTGCTTGGCATATGCGGTGACAATCCATAAATCGCAAGGTTTAAGTGTAGACTGTGCATTGGTGAATATTGGCAGTTCAGTGTTCAAGGAGGGTATGGCATATGTGGCATTGTCACGAGTTAGAACTTTATCGGGATTGTACTTGATTGACTGTGATGTCACAAACATTTGTGCCGATCTAGATTGTGTTAAGGAATACAATAGGTTAAGAAGAGAGTATGCGCCACATTTGCCTCAATATCCTTTGTTTGAGAAACGTGTGGTAGGCCGGAAACGTAGAAATAGCAGTAATAGTAGGGAGGTTGTTGCAAAAAGACTAAAAGTCAATGAACCGAAAGTTGTTAGCAGAAAGAAAGTGGATACTGTTGAAGAGATTGTTGGTTTTCAATTTGAAAACAGTTGTGGTGTCAACTGCTATGCAAATGTCGTTGTTAATGTTCTCTTTTCACTAGAGAGTTTAAAAGAACAGATTGTGTTCAATTCAGAACAAAGTTTATGCTGCTTGTTGAATTCTGTGTTAGAGAAATGTAGCACTGATCGAACAAAAGTAGAAAGTGTGTCTGAAGTTCGTTATCTGTTAGATGAATGTTCAGGTCAAACAGACTTCTCTGAAAATAATCAGCAAGATTGTCAGGAGTTTTTAATGTATATGCTTGATATATTGCAAGATGAGGGTGTAGATGTAGATCACCTGTTTGGGCTTTCTTATCAATGGCAGCATGACTGCGAGAACTGTATGGTATCAAGTACTACTAGTGTAGACTCAGAAAGATTTATATATTTAACTTTGCCAGACAGTAAATCAGTGTCCTTTAATAAGCTAGTAAATGCAGCGGATCACAACATGGAGTGTAGCCAATGTAAATGTGATATGATGTCAACATTATTTATACGTAGATATGGCCAGTATGTCATTTTAATGATGCAACGATGTAGGCCTGATGGATCAAAATTGTCAACTTTAATAAAAAATTTTGTGGCTTCTCAGCTGTCAATATCAGGGAGGACTTTTGTTACTGTAGCAATTATCTATCACGATGGTCCATCAACAACATCAGGACATTATACAGCTTACTTAAAGTCTGGAAACGGCTGGTCATTCTGTAATGATTCTGTTGTAACTTTCAAAAAAAAGTTGCCGTTTGACCTTAAAAATTCTTACCTGGTGTTTTTAAAACCAAAATTTTAAGTAGAGGGAATGTAAGTCTGCAATGCTGTCTCGATTAAAAATCCAACTATATAAACCTGATGCAAGTAAGTCTGCTTCATAGTAAGCAGTATCAGTGTCATAGGAAAAGGAGAACATGAGTGACAAAGAAGAGTAAGATATTAGTAGTCCAGGATTGTGAAAATAATCTCAAATATTTTATTTTTGAAAGTTGCGAAAATAGAAAATGTCGGGATTTGATTGGAAGAATTACAAGACTTGCGAATCGCGGCAACATGATTTGGCCTAGTGGAAACATGTGATATAATGAGAGAAGTTTTTTTTCTATGTAACATATTTCACGTATCGATGGAGGTTTTCTTTCAGAAAGTGGCGGGCTGAAAATATTTAAAGCACAACAGAGTGGATGCTGTTTATAGGAGATTGTTTGACGTCATTCAAAGTAAGTTAATTTTAAGAAGTTTTGAAATCAGATTTCTTAGGTTGTATGGGTTTTTTAAACACAGTCATTTTGATTGTGTTTTTTTTTCCCCGCTGTTACATGATGAATACCTTCAAGTCACTGATTTAAGTGAAATTTGATACATTCTGAGAACAGCAAAAATAAACCATTTAACATGTATAATTAATGTTATGCTTTTTGTCCTTATGATATACATTTAGAAATGTGTGGTACATATGGGTAAGCTGAGTTCTGTAAATATCATTTTTAATGCTTAGAGTGCTGTACTTCTGGGTAGTGTTTTTTTTTTTTAAAAAAAGAGGCCTCACCTCAAAGAAAGCTCTTGAAAGCACACATCTTATTTGCATCCTAAAACAATCATTTACAATGTTAGACACAATTTTATGATGGCTTTACATCTTTTTTGCGCTGCTATTGCATCACTATTGTGAGACATTAGCAGTGCAAGAAAAACATCATGTTCCAAAATAGGCCTCAGTTCAGCAACATCAAGATACAATTTCTTTCGAATATATATCTTTAGGATTGTGTAGGGGACGTAGAGAAGCAGAGACTTCTGTAAATGTCAAAGTTGTTGAAAAACTGTTTGTTTTTGAACCTTTTCCCTTGTCTTTTCTAATTTTTAAAAACATGTTTTAATATTTTTTGAAATGTTTGTTCTTTGTTTTACAGATTGAAAGTATGAAAAAATATTTTAAAAAGGTAACAAGAATTATAAGGTAAATGTTTTCCACTCTTTTTACCTGCAATGCACTGCTGATGATGTCATTGACACTATCTCTCATTTACTCTCTCTAGCTGTCTTTCTTTTTACATTATTCTCTGTTTACTTCCCTTATACTAACTCTTCTTTTTTTAAAAAAAATATTTTTTTAGTTCGCTTAAAGTTCGCGAACCGGTCAGCGAACTTGAAGCGAACCAAAAGAAATAGAGCTTGCCAGAGTGATAAACATTCTAGCAATTTTGTTTGAAAGGGGAGGTAGTTCTGAAAAGAACTGTTTTTTTTTGTTTTTGTTGTTTTATATATTTTTTTTATTTTTTGAACATTTTTTGATTTTTTTGTATTTTTAGAACTGTTTTATGTTTTTTTTGTGTTTTTTATGGAGGGGAGACAACAAAAAACAGGCTTTCAAAACGGCTCAACTGGAGCAAAAAAAAAAAATTACTTTTTGGGTGCTTTAGGGCATTTATGATTTTCAAATGCAATGTTCATCAGGTTGACACTCATGTTGCCATATGACAACATAGCACCACAGTAAATGCAAGATAACTTCATATGCTGGAAGTTGGGTTGGATGTTTGGCACAGTCTCTTGTGCCTCTCTTCCCGTCAAAGACAATGTGGATGTAGATCTTGCCACAGGAGTTGCCGTCGGATTGTCTTCAAGATCCCTTAATTCAGCCCGGCTGTAGTTCAAGGGATGCCACCTGCTCATGTGACGATGCATTGTATAGTTCCCCATACTGTACTTCTTTTCTGTGCCTCTCGACAATCTGTAATCACAGATGAGGCAGGTGGCATATTTTGCATTCACTTTCTTAGATCCAGGAGGGATGGTGAAAAACTGCCAGATGAAACTGGTTTTTCGTTTAGAAACCCGGGGCAACTCTTCGACAAATTGTGGTTCCTCTCTGTCCTCTTCTTCTTCTTGCTCATCTTCCTCCTCTCTGTTAGTCAAAATTTGACTAGGTGGTCCTCTCTTCTTATGAGGAGGTGGAGGTGGTGGTGGGGGTGCACCAGCTGCAGCAAGAATGGAAGCCATTGTGGAACTTCAGATAAATGGTCTTTCTCTCACCAAGATGAAAGTCAGAGTGAGGAAATAAGGAGGGGTTTACATGATTTTTGGAAAACAAAAGTTCTGAGCCAATGAAAAGTGTTATTTTTAGGTCACATGACCTAGTCATACATCATTTGGAAACCAAAAGTGAAATGAACCAATGAGAAGTTTGATAAACAAGTCACATGACCTGTTCCGCTTACGTTGCGCGCCGCGTCCCAGATCGCTTCCGGTTCGCGGTCCGGAGCACTTCCGGGAGCGCTAACGCGACGCGTCATTAGACGCATTACGCGATAACGTGATACGTCGCGCTTCCGCGACGCGTCACTGTTCCGCTAACGTAACGTTGACCGGTTCGCGGACTAGATCGCGGCATCAAGATGAGCTAACGGAAAGCTTCCCGGTTCGCGAACTAGAAGCGAAGAAAAAAATATTAAAAAAAAAATTATCAATAAACATCTAAATATATTTTGGGATTTAAAGAATAATACATTTTACAGCTACAGATGTTAGCTTTTAAAAAACCAATGAAATTCACCGAAAAAACCATAGGTTATAGACCATATATAGTTAGAAATTTGCATTTAAAAAACCATTGAAATTCAATGAAAAAACCATAGGTTATAGACCATATATAGTTAGGGATTTGCATTTACAAAACCTTATTTTACTCACACAAAACCATTGAAATTCCATATATAGTTAGTTGCACTAACTATATATCGCGCACCCGCAATCCACTGCTGATGATGTCACATATTACATCATTCATGACATGGTCAGTGACATCACTGATGACATCACTGATGACATCTCAAATGACATCACTGATGACATCACTGATGACATCTCATTTGACATTACTGATCACATCACTGATGATATCATTCATGTGATAATACGATGAACCTCTTCAGACTCTAATATAACCTTAGATACAATCAGTGTAAACAGACACTCACAGACTGTCACTCATCCATGGAGTTACTCACACACCTAGTCAGTCATGCAAAGAATGAATCACACCTCCATTTCCTCAACTATACAGTTATACAAACTTTACTTATTCAAACATATACTAACACATATTTACTCTCTTATACAATCCCTGATACAAGTTCACAATGATCCATACAGCCACTCACACATTCACTGGCTCTTATGCACAGTTATTTATATATGTCAACTCTCACATGTACTGTGTTTTACATATGTACTTACTTTGACATGTAGCACTGAGGTATCCATTCACTCACCAATACACTCATGCACACAGTCAACCGCCCATACAGCTGTTTCCACATGCACTTTTGAAACCATACATCTAGTGAATCAACTGCTCACACATCTATGCACAGAGTCATACACCTCCCAGCCACCCACACACACACTCAGTCTCCCATACAAATACTTGAGCAACCAATCAATAACCCATATGGTTACTCATATAGCTACTGATCAACACATGCAGCAGTTTACAGAACAACAGACATAATGATGCACAAATTAAGACAGTTTAGTCACTAACCCATGCACTCAGTGAGACACATTTAATCACTCACTCATACAGTCAGTCATGCACCTACTAAATTCTTCATCCAGACACTTATACATCCACTCATTCTTCAATATGTAAGACACATTTTAACTTTACAGAAACATACAGTCACTGGATGATGTCATCAGTGATGTCATCAGTGATGTCATTTGAGATGTCATCAGTGATGTCATCAGTGATGTCACTGACCATGTCATGAATGATGTAATATGTGACATCATCAGCAGTGGATTGCGGGTGCGCGATATATAGTTAGTGCAACTAACTATATATGGAATTTCAATGGTTTTGTGTGAGTAAAATAAGGTTTTGTAAATGCAAATCCCTAACTATATATGGTCTATAACCTATGGTTTTTTCATTGAATATATATATATATATATATTCACTGAAAAAACCATAGGTTATAGACCATATATAGTTAGGGATTAGCATTTACAAAACCTTATTTTACTCGCATAAAACCATTGAAATTTCATATATAGTTAGTTGCGCTAACTGTATATCGCGCACCCGCAATCCACTGCTGATGATGTCACATATTACATCATTCATGACATGGTCAGTGACATCACTGATGACATCACTGATGACATCTCAAATGACATCACTGATGGCATCTCAAATGACATCATTGATGACATCACTGATGACATCTCAAATGACATCACTGATGAAATCACTGATAACATCTCATTTGACATTACTGATCACATCACTGATGATATCATTCATGTGATAATACGATGAACCTCTTCAGACTCTAATATAACATTAGATACAATCAGTGTAAACAGACACTCACAGACTGTCACTCATCCATGGAGTTACTAACACACCTGGTCAGTCATGCAAAGAATCAATCACACCTCCATTTCCTCAACTATACAGTTATACACACCTTACTTATTCAAACATATACTAACACATATTTACTCTCTTATACAATCCCTGATACAAGTTCACAATGGTCCATACAGCCACTCACACATTCACTGGCTCTTATGCACAGTTATTTATATATGTCAACTCTCACATGTACTGTGTTTTACATATGTACTTACTTTGACATGTAGCACTGAGATATCCATTCACTCACCAATACACTCATGCAGACAGTCAACCACCCATACAGCTGTTTCCACATGCATTTTTGAACCCATACATCTAGTGAATCAACTGCTCACACATCTATGCACAGAGTCACACACCTCCCAGCCACCCACACACACACTCAGTCTCCCATACAAATACTTGGGCAACCAATCAATAACCCATATAGTTACTCATATAGCTACTGATCAACACATGCAGCAGTTTACAGAACAACAGACATAATGATGCACAAATTAAGACAGTTTAGTCACTAACCCATGCACTCAGTGAGACACATTAAATCACTCACTCATACAGTCAGTCATGCACCTACTAAATCCTTCATCCAGACACTTATACATCCACTCATTCTTCAATATGTAAGACATATTTTAACTTTACAGAAACATACAGTCACTGGGTGTTGTCATCAGTGATGTCACTGACCATGTCATGAATGATGTAATATGTGACATCATCAGCAGTGGATTGCGGGTGCGCGATATATAGTTAGCGCAACTAACTATATATGAAATTTCAATGGTTTTATGCGAGTAAAATAAGGTTTTGTAAATGCTAATCCCTAACTATATATGGTCTATAACCTATGGTTTTTTCAGTGAATTTTCAAGGTTTTGTAAATGCAAATTCCTAACTATATATGGTCTATAACCTATGGTTTTTTCTGTGAATTTCATTGGTTTTTTAAAAGCTAACATCTGTAGCTGTAAAATGTATTCTTCTTTAAATCCCAAAATATATTTTAGATGTTTATTGATAATTTTTTTTAAAATATTGTTTTTTCTTCGCTTCCGGTAAGCGAACCGGGAAGCTTTCCGTTAGCTCAACTTGATGCCGCGACCTAGTCCGCGAACCGGTAAACGTTTCGTTAGCGCAACTGTGACGCGTCGCGGAAGCGCGACGTATCACGTTGTTGCGTAATGCGTCTTATGACGCGCCGCGTTAGCGCTCCCGGAAGTGTTCCGGACCGCGAACCGGAAACGATCCGGGACGCGGCGCGCACCACGTAACGTAAGCGGAACAGGTCATGTGACTTGTTTATCAAACTTTTCATTGGTTCATTTCACTTTTGGTTTCCAAATGATGTATGACTAGGTCATGTGACCTAAAAATAACACTTTTCATTGGTTCAGAACTTTTGCTTTTCCCAAATCATGTAAACCCCTCCTTCTTTCCTCACTCTGACTTTCATCTTGGTGAGAGAAAGACCATTTTCCAGTATTTCAGCAATGGCTTCTATCCTTGCTTCAGCTGGTGGACCCCCACCACCACCTCAACCTCCTCATGAGAAGAGAGGACCACCATCACAATTCATCTCCAACAGAGAGGAGGAAGAGGAGGACCTAGAAGAAGAGGACACAGATGAACCTCAATTTATACAGGAGTTGCCCCGTGTTTCCCGAAGGAAAACAAGTTTTATATGGCAGTTTTTCTCAATCCCTCGAGGGGAGAAGAAGGTCAATGCCAAGTATGCCACCTGCCTAATCTGCAAATACAGATTATCTAGAGGCACTGACAAAAAGTATAGTATGGGCAACTATACTATGCATCGCCATATGGCCAGGTGGCATCCATTAAACTACAGCCGGGCAGAGTTAAGGGACCTTCAAGATAATCCCCCGACAACTCCTGTGGCCAGATCAACATCAACTATATCTTTGACAGGAAGAGAGGCACAGGAAACTGTGCCAAACATACAGCCAAACTTCAAACACATGAAGTTTACGTGCATATATTGTGGTGCTCTGCTCTCATGTGGGAACATGAGCGTGAACTTAATCAACTTGGTGTTTGAAAACCATAAGTGCCCTAACCCACCCAAACAGTAATTTTTTTTTTTGCTCCTGTTGAGCCCTTTTCAATGCCTGTTTTTTGTTGTTTCCCCTCCATGAAAAACACAAAAAAAACATAAAACTGTTCTAAAAATACAAAAAAAACAAAAAATGTTCAGAAAAAAAAAAAAACAACAAAAACATTAAAAAAAAAGTTCTTTTCAGAACTACCTCCCCTTTCAAATAAAATTGCTAGAATGTTTAGCACTCTGGCAAGCTCTATTTCTTTTGGTTCGCTTTCCGGTTCGCTGCCCGGTTCGCGAACTTGAAGCGAACCAAAAAAATATTTTTTAAAAAAAAAGAAGAGTTAGTATAAGGGAAGTAAACAGAGAGTAATGTTAAAAGAAAGACAGCTATAGGGAGTAAACCAGAGATACTGTTTAATAGATCTATTTATTAATTCAGGATGACGATAAGGTGTGATCTCTCCTGAGGTTTGTTTAAGGTGAGACCTACTCAGGATTACAGATCAATTTTACACTTGTTGAAGAATACAGAGCAGATAATGCATGTGAAGGCCTACCAATGAAGTAAGTCATGTCCTCTTATTACATCATTCATGACATGGTCAGTGACATCATCAGCAGTGCATTGCGGGTAAAAAGAGTAGAAAACATTTACCTTATAATTCTTGTTACCTTTTTAAAATATTTTTTCATACTTTCAATCTGTAAAAGAGAGAACAAACATTTCCAAAAATATTAAAACATGTATTTAAAAATTAGAAAAGAAAAGGGAAAACGTTCAAGAAGAAACAGTTTTTCAACAACTTTGACATTTACAGAAGCCTCTGCTTCTCTACGTCCCCTACACAATCCTAAAGATATATATTTTAAACAAACAGTATCTTCATGCTGATGAACTGAGGCCTATTTTGGAACATGGTGCTTCTTTTGCACTGCTGATGTCTCACAATAGTGATGCAATAGCAGCGCAAAAAAGATGTAAAGCCATCATAAAATTGTGTCTAACATTTTAAATGATTGTTTCAGGATGCAAATAAGATGTGTGCTTTCAAGAGCTTTCTTTGAGGTGAGGCCTATTCCTTTTTTTAAAAAAAAACAGTACCAAGAAGTACAGCACTGTAAGCATTAAAATTGACACTTACAGAAGACTCAGTTTCTCCATATCTACCTCACATTTCTAAATGTATATCATAAGTACAAAAAGCAGAACATTAATTATACATGTTAAATGGTTTATTTTTGCTGTTCTCAGAATGTATCAAATTTCACTTAAATCAGTGACTTGAAGGTATTCATCATGTAACAGCGGGGAAAAAAACACAATCAAAATGATTGTGTTTAAAAAACCCATACAACCTAAGAAATCTGAATTCAAAACTCCTTAAAATTAACTTACTTTCAATGATGTCGAAGGATGTCCTATGAACAGCGTCCACTCTGTTGTGCTATAAATATTTTCAGCCCGCCACTTTCTGAAAGAAAACCTCCATCGTTTTGAAAAATATGTTACATACAAGAAAAGACTTCTCACATTCTACCACATGTTTCCACTAGGCCAAATCATGTTGCAGCGATTCACAACTCTTGTAATTCTTCCAATCAAATCCCGTCATTTTCTATTTTCGCAACTTTCAAAAAGAAAACATTTAAGATTATTTTCACAATCCTGGACTACTAATATCTTACCCTTCTTTGTCACTCATGTTCTCCTTTTCCTATGACACTGATACTGCTTACTATGAAGCAGACTTACTTGCATCAGGTTTATATAGTTGGATTTTTAAATTGACATTATAATTAAAAGTTTTGGACCAATAATCTAGACAGCATTGCAGACTTACATTCCCTCTACTTGATGAACCTTTTGCAATTCCTCACAGGAAATCCCGAGATTCTTTCTTTAAAATTTTGGTTTTAAAAACACCAGATAAGAATTTTTAAGGTCAAACGGCAATTTTTTTTTGAAAGTTACAACGGAATCATTGCAGAATGACCAGCCGTTTCGAGACTTTAAATAAGCTGTATAATGTCCTGATGTTGTTGAAGGACCATCGTGATAGATAATTGCTACAGTTACAAAAGTCCTTCCTGATATTGACAGCTGAGAAGCCACAAATTTTTTTATTAAAGTTGACAATTTTGATCCATCAGGCCTACATCGTTGGATCATTAAAATGACATACTGGCCATATCTACGTATAAATAATGTTGACATCATTTCAGATTTACATTGGCTACACTCCATGTTGTGATCCGCTGCATTTACTAGCTTATTAAAGGAGACTGATTTACTGTCTGGCAAAGTTAAATATATAAATCTTTCTGAGTCTACACTAGTAGTACTTGATACCATACAGTTCTCGCAGTCATGCTGCCATTGATAAGAAAGCCCAAACAGGTGATCTACATCTACACCCTCATCTTGCAATACATCAAGCATATACATTAAAAACTCCTGACAATCTTGCTGATTATTTTCAGAGAAGTCTGTTTGACCTGAACATTCATCTAACAGATAACGAACTTCAGACACACTTTCTACTTTTGTTCGATCAGTGCTACATTTCTCGAAAACAGAATTCAACAAACAGCATAAAATTTGTTCTGAATTCAACAGAATCTGTTCTTTTAAACTCTCTAGTGAAAAGAGAACATTAACCACTACATTTGCATAGCAGTTGACACCAGAACTGTTTTCAAATTGAAAACCGACAACATCTTCAACAGAATCCACTTTCTTTCTGCTAACAATTTTCGGTTCATTGACTTTTGGTCTTTTTGCTACAACCTCCCTACTATTACTGATATTTCTACGTTTCCGGCCTACCACACGTTTCTCAAACAAAGGATATTGAGGCAAATGTGGCGCATACTCTCTTCTTAACCTATTGTATTCCTTAACACAATCTAGATCCGCACAAATGTTTGTGACATCACAGTCAATCAAGTACAATCCCGATAAAGTTCTAACTCGTGACAATGCCACATATGCCATACCCTCCTTGAACACAGAACTGCCAATATTCACCAATGCACTGTCTACACTTAAACCTTGCGATTTATGGATTGTCACCGCATATGCCAAGCAAACAGGAAACTGTTTACGGCGAACATATAAGTCTTTAACAAGCAAAAACCTAGCAGAACAACGACCAATTAGCTGTACTTCCTCAATGCCATCATATTTAATTTTTTAAAATTCTATTCCATCTCTATTTCTGTATTTCTCAAAATCAACAACATTACCCATTGATCCATTTACCAGACCTCTTTCAACATGTAAATTCCTTCTCAAAATGATTCGGCAATTTAAACACACATTCAAAGTCTTTTCAAAACCCGCTGTTTTAGATATAGTCTTCTCTAATGAATCCAATTTTGATTTCAAATTCTCTGACAAAATAATTGTTGATCCCATATGCTCTATTTTGTCAATAGCTTCAAGTTTCACAACCTCTTGCTTTTCTAAATTCAACATTTTGTTGTTGAAGAAGGCACATTCTGCAAGAGTTGGCATCAAACATATTCCGGATTTCTTCTCAGTAATTTTCTGAAAAATATTCTCAGGCACAATCTCTTGTTCGGGATATAAATTTGAAAGTAATCGTGCATTTAAAGCTTCTTTTCCATGCTCGGTCACTTTTCCAATTCTAATATCTTGTAGAATTTTCTTGTAATCTTCATCCTTCGCCTATGTTATTTTACCCTTTTTAAATGGAAAGCGTACCTCATGGGGCAAGTTTCTTGTAAATACGTTCCCACCTGCGGTTGGCAAATTTAGATTTTGATTATGCCCTTACACCATTTTTGGGACATTATTAACATGCCTATGTAACTCCCATAATCAAAATCTAAATTTGCCAACCGCAAGTGGGAGCGTATTTACAAGAAACTTGCCCCATGAGGTACGCTTTCCATTTAAAAAGGGTAAAATAACATAATAGACACTCAAATGCCTTATAAATATGACCCAAAACAACCTATGAAGCTCTAGCAGGACATATCCAGAAATGTAATTGATTTCAAAAAATCGTTTTTAAACACAGCATATAAATCAATTGTATACCTGCATTCAAGAGGAAATGACTGAAAATGTCCTTGAGACACATGAAAGCGTTTTTTGGAATGCCCTAACACCATTTTTTGACATTATTAACATGGCTATGTAACTCCCATAATCAAAATCTAAATTTGCCAAGCGCAAGTGGGAGCGTATTTACAAGAAACTTGCACCATGAAGAACGCTTTCCATTTAAAAAGGAAAAATAACATCATAGACACTCATATGCCTTATAAATATGACCCAAAACAACCTATGAAGCTCTAGCAGTACATATCCAGAAATGTAATTGATTTCAAAAAATCGTTTTTAAACACAGCATATAAATCAATTGTATACCTGCATTCAAGAGGAAATGACTGAAAATGTCCTTGAGACACATGAAAGCGTTTTCTGGAATGCCCTAGCACCATTTTTTGGACATTATTAACATGGCTATGTAACTCCCATAATCAAAATCTAAATTTGCCAAGCACAGGTGGGAGCGTATTTACAAGAAACTTGCACCATGAAGAACGCTTTCCATTTAAAAAGGAAAAATAATATCATAGACACTCATATGCCTTATAAATATGACCCAAAAAAACCTATGAAGCTCTAGCAGTACATATCCAGAAATGTAATTGATTTCAAAAAATCGTTTTTAAACACAGCATATAAATCAATTGTATACCTGCATTCAAGAGGAAATGACTGAAAATGTCCTTGAGACACATGAAAGCGTTTTCTGGAATGCCCTAGCACCATTTTTTGGACATTATTAACATGGCTATGTAACTCCCATAATCAAAATCTAAATTTGCCAAGCACAGGTGGGAGCGTATTTACAAGACACTTGCCCCATGAGGAATGCTTTCCATTTAAAAAGGAAAAAATAACATCAAAGACACTCAAATGCCTTATAAATATGACCCAAAACAACCTATGAAGCTCTAGCAGTACATATCCAGAAATGTAATTCATTTCAAAAATCGTTTTTAAAAACAACATATCTGTTTCAGCTTACATAAGAGACCATGGAATGGGCTCCATGTACAACAATAACTTGTGTTACTGCATGCCAGAATGCTACACTGAATATGCAATTACAATTTCTCAGAGAAACAAAATCTTTTTGTATATCACTAGAGACAAAGCCACATTTTAAAAACACAGCTTTCTTCATCATTTTCTCCTTAAATCATACTATTCTCTATCTAAATTAAATAAATCTTTTCTCACCTTAGCAAATACTTTTTGAGTTTTTGAAAACAGTCTCAGAAATACATCAAATTGTCTTCAGCAGAAGAAAAAGGATGCACTCCAGAGGCTGCAGCTATTGAAAGCACAGAAATACAGATATTCATTTCACATATCTCTCATATTAGCCAATCATAACTCTTCCCTCACTTTTTTCAAATCAAAACCCTTCCCCCCTCTGCCCTCTCTGCCTTTTTTCCATAGCAACCACCTCCTGGAAGACCTCTCATGTTTGCAAATTCACACAACAATGTTTCAATTGAACTCTGAACTCTCAGTGCACCTGCGTATCCAGTGCAATCTTTCATTAAATGTTTCTTCCTTGACCATTCAAGTTACATCTTTCAAAGAACACATCCATTTACCCTAACTTTCTGTTTTCAGAAATGGAAATGCGCCAATCACTGCTAATGAATCATTAGCATTGGAAATCCACAGTTTTTTTTCTTTACAAACTCCTACTGTTTCAACTGCCCTTTCATTACCACACTTCATCTGACTGCAGCACAACCTTCTCCCACCATGTTTAATGTCTGGATTGTTGGACATAGTTACATCCACTGGGCTCAAAGGTATGCTGAGAACAGAAATTTACCTAACCTCAATTTACAAGATGTGGAAATTAAGTGGTTGGGCCAAAGAGGATTAAAATGTCACCAATTGATACCATTGGTGAAAACCTTTATGCATTTGCCAAAACCTGACCTGTTAATTGTGCACTGTGGAGGTAATGATTTGAACAAATTTTAACAGGAGGGGGGAGAGAGAGAGAGTCAGTGGATTCAGTCTCCCAAGTTATGTAAATAAACAAAGTGGAATCCACTCAAGTGATAGTGATCCCTAGAGTGATGGGGAACACACAGTGTTGTTAAAATGCCCCTCACACACCAACAGGCCCCTTGGTGTCATGCTTCATCATCGGGGCCTTCGCACCCCTCTACGGGATGCGGCGTGCTACGACTCGCGAATACGCAGGAGCACTTGAGGTGAACTATGTGTGGGGGTGTGTGTTATATACCAAGATGTGAGTGAGGTGAGGTGAAAAAAGTGAATTAAAAAATACCTGGCACGTGGGAAGAAAAAAACTTTATTAAATCCCCGGCTGGTATTATTAAAATTAAAGTGCAGGGCGTGGTTTAAAAAGATACGTGTTAGGGTATCAAACCACTGTGTTAAAAGTCAACATGTTTCGGAGGTCAAAGCCCCCTTCTTCAGGACAAGGGTGAAAAGCACTTATCCTCGCCTTACTCACATGTAAGATGTAAAAGTGAAAAATAAAAATTACCACAATGTGTAATGTTCCTTACAATGTTTTATATGTAAGTGAGTGTAGTTGCGCCCAATTGGCGTAAGAACCTGTGAAAACAAAATCATAGATAAACATACAGGTCTCAAAATTACAGTTTTTAAAGGAGAAGAGTAATGCTTCTCACAAGAAAAAATCAGGTTGCTCCCAAACAAATTAGTTGGAACCTGAAACAAAAATAAGGAAAAATGGACACTACACACATACACACACGCAAACCAACACAACTCTCTGCTCAGATGAAATGAGAGCAGAGCAAATGAGGACATGAAGACCTTACTTTAAGTTCCCAAATACAGGACTTCATAAGCCTTTAAACGTATATTGGGGAATCCTTCCTTTCTAATCAGAAACCTAAGAGAGCCGCCTGCATTCTTGGTCATAGGCTGCGGTTGTCTGGATAACAACGGCGCCCCCCTTATCTGCTGGCTTTATGATCAGGTTTTTGTTCGTTCTCAGTTCCTTGATTGCCTCATTTTCTGATCTGCTCATGTTCTGAAACACCCTCTGTGTGGTTTCTAGTCCCTTCAATTCCTGCATCATTGCTTTTTCACTTGTGCGCCTTTAAATGTATTCAGGGCTGGTGGTTGTATTTTCCCGGGACATCCCTATCGCCACTCCTCTTTTAGACGTTTGTAAACATCTACGTCAGCTTCGTGTGGTTCACGAAGCGTTTCCGTCCGCGCATGCGCGTTTGCGTGATTAGCCGCGCATGCGCCCATCGGGGATAGCTGTGCGCATGCGCGAAGGATCAGCGTATGGCGCTAACATCTTACCGGACGCGAGGGGAGTTTCCCTCCGTATTTGGGCATATACCGGCTTGCATTATTCAATCAATTCTTACTAATCGGCTACAGGCAAGCATATATAAAGGCCCTAGCCCTTCAGCAGCTCACTTCATCGGAGCCGCGTTGAGGGAAGGCAGGCGATTAGCTGTTGCTGTAACCGTGAGTTATGAGATCACCCTGGGAAGTAGTTCTACATTATAGTTTTTTGCTCTCTGCTGATTATATACCTCTACTAAAACCCTGATATTGATCTCTTAGGTTTCTGATTAGAAAGGAAGGATTCCCCAATATACGTTTAAAGGCTTATGAAGTCCTGTATTTGGGAACTTAAAGTAAGGTCTTCATGTCCTCATTTGCTCTGCTCTCATTTCATCTGAGCAGAGAGTTGTGTTGGTTTGCGTGTGTGTATGTGTGTAGTGTCCATTTTTCCTTATTTTTGTTTCAGGTTCCAACTAATTTGTTTGGGAGCAACCTGATTTTTTCTTGTGAGAAGCATTACTCTTCTCCTTTAAAAACTGTAATTTTGAGACCTGTATGTTTATCTATGATTTTGTTTTCACAGGTTCTTACGCCAATTGGGCGCAACTACACTCACTTACATATAAAACATTGTAAGGAACATTACACATTGTGGTAATTTTTATTTTTCACTTTTACATCTTACATGTGAGTAAGGCGAGGATAAGTGCTTTTCACCCTTGTCCTGAAGAAGGGGGCTTTGACCTCCGAAACATGTTGACTTTTAACACAGTGGTTTGATACCCTAACACGTATCTTTTTAAACCACGCCCTGCACTTTAATTTTAATAATACCAGCCGGGGATTTAATAAAGTTTTTTTCTTCCCACGTGCCAGGTATTTTTTAATTCACTTTTTTCACCTCACCTCACTCACATCTTGGTATATAACACACACCCCCACACATAGTTCACCTCAAGTGCTCCTGCGTATTCGCGAGTCGTAGCACGCCGCATCCCGTAGAGGGGTGCGAAGGCCCCGATGATGAAGCATGACACCAAGGGGCCTGTTGGTGTGTGAGGGGCATTTTAACAACACTGTGTGTTCCCCATCACTCTAGGGATCACTATCACTTGAGTGGATTCCACTTTGTTTATTGAGGTAATGATTTGGGCACTTTGACTGGGGTAGGTCTGGAAATGCTTTTAAAGGACACCTTTGAGCAATTAATGGCACTTTTCCCTCAAACTGCCTTGGTATATTCCAATATATGCCAAAGACAGAAATGGAGGTGGTCCAACCAATTTTGTCCACAAATTGAGAAAGCGAGGAAGCATGTAAACAAATCTGTTTCAGCTTTCATGAGAGACCATGGAATGGGCTCCTTGTACAACAATAACTTGCGTTACTACATGCAAGATATCTACAGAGGAGATGGAGTTCACTTCTCAGATGAGGGCAACAGAATTTTCATTCTGAATTTAAGACTGTGCATTGGTACCTACTTATAAGTACCAAAATGTACCATAAACTCAAAAGCTCTTCTCAGAGCTACCCTTCATCTGATCACTCACAATTATTATTTTTTTTTAATGTTTTCACTAATTTTCCACAAAATACGCTCCCCGGGGCGCTATCCGGTTCGCTAACCGAAAGCTAACCTCGCGGAATTTTTTTTTAAAATGTTTTTTTTCCGCACATATAAGCCTCCTCAGCCACCCTCAGAAAACCTAGGGGGTCAAGATAAGTCTACCATGACCCCTTCTACCCATTCTAAACATTATTTGCCCTCCATCTTGTATCTTAATGCGACCGAAACACAAAATGGTGGACTCCCGTGACGCTTAAGGTTCGCTAACCGAGCCGCTTTCCGGGAAGCGGTCCTAAAAAAAGGTGGGAAAGTAATTTACAGAAAAACGACTAGAGACACTCTCACCAAATATAGATTAGCTCATACTACATAACAATCCCTTTCATTTTCACAAATTTGATTGAAATTTCATTTAGCCATTTAGCCTGTAGACCTCTCTAAGTACCATGAGGTAAATTACTTCACAAAACACATCTGAAGTGTTGGAATTGACAACCAATGAAAATGTTACTTTCATTTTCTACTTTTATTACCTGACATTTGATTGGTTATATACCTGAATATATATAAAGGAAGAGAAGGAAACACAGCCATTTTGACTGCTACTTCGTGAAGTGCACAACAAAAAATCAACTGATAACTTCAACTTATATTTGAAAGGTAAGATATTATTTATAAAACTTAAGTATGTTCTGTACTGAAACCTAATTAGAAAAACATTTTCTGAGAATTATATTCTATCACTCTGTAATACTTATAGAAAACGATAGACTACTCTGTTTTAGTTATGGCAGAGCCATTCCAAGAATTTGCAAGACCATAGGCTAAAAAGGAACGTGCGCGAAGCCCCCTCCAATTTACATAAGTGGCCCCTTGCAAGGAGACCATTCACAGGCACTGAGGGGGCCCCATTGTCCAGCATTTTGACGCCCCCACAGTTTTAACTTTAAATCCACACGCATATCTCACACCTTCATAGGTGTGAGAATTGATTGTGGTCTAAAAGTTAAAACTGTGGGTGCGCAAAAATGCTGGACAATGGGCCCCCTCAGTGCCTGTGAATGGTCTCCTTGCAATTGAGGGAGCGTCTCCTTCTCCCTCCCCTATACCTCCTGACACCATCCATGGGAGGCCCAAGGAGGGGGCCCCCTGCAATAGACCTTAATTGCAGGCGACACCTTTCTTTGTGAAAAAAACACTATATAAATAACCAAACTGCCAATCTGTACTGAAACCCAACAATGCCCTTTCTGTACTGATATATTTTTTAAAAATTCATTTTTCAGAATTGAAAATGGAAGAACAACAAAACAACATGAAAACTGAAACAGAAGAAAAAATTCAGACACAAGATGACATGGATTTCTACGACGACACAATAAATAATGAACTTGTCCAATGCGTAGATGCAGTAGATTTTCTACTAAAAAATGAAGAAAAAAATGATCACGATTTTTTAGATTTTCTTTTAAATTTTGAAAAACAAAATGAAAAATAAATTTTAATTTCTTAATTCAAAAATTGTTTGACACATTATTTAATTTTATATGTTTATTGAATGTTAAAAGTTTAATGAATTATGACACAATAAAAAAAACAACAAATAATTAACATACAGTATTAGAAAAGTCTATCATTCTTTTATCCTTATAGTACGCTGCCCAGAACGCTTTCCGGTTAGCGAACTTGGCGCTTACCACGCAAAAAAAAAAAATTTTTTTTTTTGACCCTCCTGGGCCCTTTTAAAACCTCCACATAAAACCTAGGGGGTCAACGAGGATCTACTATGCCCCCTTTTGGTAATTTCCCCCTTTGTTTTGGCCTCCTCTTGTCTCTCGATCCTACAGAGAGACAAGATGGCAGCCGCTCCGGACTGTTTAGAATGTTGACAGACACCGGAGAGCCAATCAGCTTCGCTTCGCAAAGTTCCGATACGCGAAAAGTTCGCTAACCGGATCGCTGCCCGGAGCGCTGTTACAGATATATATCTTGTTTTAAACATTAATTTCTCAAAATCCACTGAAGCACATATATTGAGACCTAGCAAAGGCACATCAGGCTAACAGTCCCTACAATTTTGCCAAGTTTGGTGGAAATCCATTCAGCCGTTCGGGCTAAAAGTGAGGCCAACCGCCCTATGGAAATTAACATGGGAAAAACGCGTTTTGGGACCCCCCTTTTATCTCAGCCCCCCCTTGCCGAACACCCCCCAAATTTCCAGGAGCTGCTCAGAAACAAAATGTGCTATTTTCCAGAAAATTTCAGCCAATTCCATCTACATACGCCAAAGTTATTAGACATAGAATTTTCAGAAATCCCATAGGGAAAAAATCCTAACTATATATACCTACTGGCGACCGCCAGTAGGTAATATATATGTATATATATATATATATGTATATATATATATATATATATATATATATATATATATTACCTACTGGCGATAGCCAGTAGGTATATATAGTTAGGATTTTTTTCCTATGGGATTTTTGAAAATTCTATGTCGAATAACTTTGGCTTATGAGGACAGAATTGGCTGAAATTTTCAGGAAAATGGAACATTTTGTTTCTGAGCAGCCCCTGAAAATTTGGAGGGGTTTCGTCAAGGGGGGGCCGAGAAAAAAGGGGGGTCCCAAAACGTGTTTTTCCCATGCAATTTTCCATAGGGCGGTTGGCCTCACTTTTAGCCTGAACGGCTGAATGGATTTACACCAAACTTGGCAAAATTGTAGGGACTGGTAGCCCGATGTGCCTTTGCTATGTCTCAAGATATAGGCTCCAGTGGTTTTTACGAAAATTAACTTTGAAAAATATATATTGGGCTACATTGGGCTATATATATGTTGGAGCCCAAATGTAGCCCAATGTAGCCCAATGTAGCCCAATGTAGCCCAAAGATGGCCGCCAGAGATAAAAAAACCAAATGTAGCCCAAATATCACCAGATGTAGCCCAACTATAGCCCAATGACAGATTGTCCCAGAGTGTTCTAAAGAACAACTAGAGTGCTAACAGTCCTACTTATTACAAAGGTATGGCACACCTGAAGCCATCTTGATTGGAATAAAGTGGTAACTCTTAAAACATTTAATTTAAAAAGGAACAAAATGAGGGGGTTCATTTTGCCATAGAAAGTATGATTAGCGAATATATGACGAAATCCCGCATACCATCAGTCCGCAAAAAAAATCCCGCATGTACTATTAGGCCGCAAATTAAAATAACGAAAACTTTTAGAACGAATATGCCTTTAGCATACACTAAACAACTAAACTACCCTAAACCCTAAAACACTACCCCCAGCATGACCCTACACTACACAAACAGTACAACACTACCCTAAACCCTAAAACACTACCCCCAGCATGACCCTACACTACACAAACACTACAACACTACCCTAAACCCTAAAACACTACCCCCAGCATGACCCTACACTACACAAACACTACAACACTACCCTAAACCCTAAAACACTACCCCCAGCATGACCCTACACTACACAAACACTACAACACTACCCTAAACCCTAAAACACTACCCCCAGCATGACCCTACACTACGCAAACACTACAACACTACCCAAAACCCTAAAACACTACACCCCAGCATGACCCTACACTACGCAAACACTACAACACAACCCTAAACCCTAAAACACTACCCCCAGCATGACCCTACACTACGCAAACACTACAACACAACCCTAAACCCTAAAACACTACCCCCAACATGACCCTACACTACGCAAACACTACAACCCTAACCTAAATCCTAAAACACTACCCCCAGCATGACCCTACACTACGCAAACACTACAACACTACCCAAAACCCTAAAACACTACCCCCAGCATGACCCTACACTACGCAAACACTACAACACTACCCAAAACCCTAAAACACTACACCCCAGCATGACCCTACACTACGCAAACACTACAACACTACCCTAAACCCTAAAACACTACCCACAGCATGACCCTACAATACGCAAACACTACAACACTACCCTAAACCCTAAAACACTACCCCCAGCATGACCCTACACTACGCAAACACTACAACACTACCCTAAACCCTAAAACACTACCCCCAGCATGACCCTACACTACGCAAACACTACAACACTACCCTAAACCCTAAAACACTACCCCCAGCATGACCCTACACTACGCAAACACTACAACACTACCCTAAACCCTAAAACACTACCCTCAGCATGACCCTACACTACGCAAACACTACAACACTACCCAAAACCCTAAAACACTACCCCCAGCATGACCCTACACTACGCAAACACTACAACACTACCCAAAACCCTAAAACGCTACCCCCCAGCATGACCCTACACTACGCAAACACTACACCACTACCCAAAACCCTAAAACGCTACCCCCCAGCATGACCCTACACTACGCAAACACTACAACACTACCCTAAACCCTAAAACACTACCCCCAGCATGACCCTACACTACGCAAACACTACAACACTACCCAAAACCCTAAAACACTACACCCCAGCATGACCCTACACTACGCAAATGCTACAACACTACCCTTAACCCTAAAACACTACCCCCAGCATGACCCTACACTACGCAAACACTACAACACTACCCAAAACCCTAAAACACTACGCCCCAGCATGGCCCTACACTACGCAAACACTACAACACTACCCTAAACCCTAAAACACTACCCCCAGCATGACCCTACACTACGCAAACACTACAACACTACCCTAAACCCTAAAACACTACCCCCAACATGACCCTACACTACGCAAACACTACAACACTACCCTAAACCCTAAAACACTACCCCCAGCATGACCCTACACTACGCAAACACTACAACACTGCCCTAAACCCTAAAACACTACCCCCAGCATGACCCTACACTACGCAAACACTACAACACTACCCAAAACCCTAAAACACTACCCCCAGCATGACCCTACACTACGCAAACACTACAACACTACCCAAAACCCTAAAACACTACCCCCCAGCATGACCCTACACTACGCAAACACTACAACACTACCCAAAACCCTAAAACACTACCCCCAGCATGACCCTACACTACGCCAACACTACAACACTACCCAAAACCCTAAAACACTACCCCCCAGCATGACCCTACACTACGCAAACACTACAACACTACCCAAAACCCTAAAACACTACACCCCAGCATGACCCTACACTACGCCAACACTACAACACTACCCAAAACCCTAAAACACTACCCCCAGCATGACCCTACACTACGCAAACACTACAACACTACCCAAAACCCTAAAACACTACCCCCAGCATGACCCTACACTACGCAAACACTACAACACTACCCTAAACCCTAAAATACTACACCCCAGCATGACCCTACACTACGCAAACACTACAACACTACCCAAAACCCTAAAACACTACCCCCAGCATGACCCTACACTACGCAAACACTACAACACTATCCTAAACCCTAAAACACTACGCCCAGCATGACCCTAAACTACGCAAACACTACAACACTACCCTAAATCCTAAAACACTAGCCCCAGCATGACCCTACACTACGCAAACACTACAACACAACCCTAAACCCTAAAACACTACCCCCAGCATGACCCTACACTACGCAAACACTACAACACTACCCTGAACCCTAAAACACTACCCCCAGCATGACCCTACACTAAGCAAACACTACAACACAACCCTAAACCCTAAAACACTACCCCCAGCATGACCCTACACTAAACAACCACCACAACTCTACACTACACTAACACAACACTACACTACACAACACTACACTACACTACACAATCACTAACCCACGAAAAAATTAACACAAACCCACTTACCTCTCTCGTCATCGTGGTTTTCACAACGCAAATGCATTTACCATACATGCCTTTAAAACGTAATTCTTTGTAAAGGCATGCGCGATAAATGCACATGCGTTTTGAAAAAATGCGGGATAATGGTATGCGAGCTCAATGACCTTGCGGGATAATGGTATGCGGACTGAAAGTCTGCGGGATAAAAAATGCGGGAAAATGGCTGCAAACCAGGATTAGCAGCAGACTTCCCTGGTGAGCACTAGCTTTACTACAGTGATCTAATGAGCAACTAGAGTGCTAACATTCAGAATTTATGGCAAATGTGTGACACATCTGAATGCCTTCTTGATAGAACCAAAGTAAACAAGCATTGAAAATGCAATAGATCTCGCCCTCGTTTAAGTTAAAGCCATTCTGTTTGTAATGAGGTGGCTTTTTAGCTTTGCTTTTATTAGTGTTTTTAAAACTTTCATGTAAATAACATGCATATGTATGCATATATGTATATGTATGCATGCATTTATATTTATATAGATATGCAAATTACATATGTTTATATATGTATATTACCTACTGGCGATAGCCAGTGGGTATATATAGTTAGGATTTTTTCTCTATGGGATTTCTGAAAATTCTATGTCTAATAACTTTGGCGTTTGTGGACGGAATTGGCTGAAATTTTCAGGAAAATGGCACATTTTTTTCTGAGCAGCCCCTGAAAATTTGGTGGGGTTTCGTCAAGGGGGGGCTGAGAACAAAGGGGGGTCCCAAAACATGTTTTTCCCATTCATTTTTCCATAGGGCGGTTGGACTCACTTTTAGCTCGAACGGCTGAATAGATTTACATGAAACTTGGCAAAATTGTAGATATGGTTTGCCCAACGTGCCTTTGCTATGTCTCAATATATGTGCTCCAGTGGATTTTGAGAAATTAACGTTTAAAAAAATATATATATCTGTGACAGCGCTCCGGTTAGCGCCCCGGTTCGCGTACCTGACGCGTAACGGAACTTCGCGAAGCGAATCTGATTGGGTCTCTGGTGTCTGTCAACATTCTAAACAAACCGGAGCGGCCGCCATCTTGTCTCTCGGTACGATCGAGAGACAAGATGTGGTGAAAAACGAAGGGGGAAATGAAGGAAAGGGGGCAAGGTAAACCACTCCTGATCCCCTAGGATTGATGAGGGGGATATTAAAGTGCCCCGCGGGGCAAAAAATTTAGCGATTTTACGCCGTAGAGGCGCGTCCCGGTACGCGAACCGGGCAGCTCACCGGGCAGCTAACCGGACAACTAACCGGCAGCGTAGCTGTCAACATTGTAAACAGTCCGGAGCGGCCGCCATCTTGTCTCTCGGTAGGTTCGAGAGACAAGATGTGGTGAAAAAAGAAGGGGGAAATGAAGGAAAGGGGGCAAGGTAAACCCCTCCTGACCCCCTAGGATTGATGAGGGGGATATTAAAGTCCCCCGCGATTTTTCGCGGTAGAGGCGCTTCCCGGTACGCGAACCGGGCACATAACCGGCAGCATAACGGGAGTCCGCCATCTTGTGTTTTTGGAGCGTCCGGTTCGCGTACCGGGTAGCGTCCCGGTAAGCGTAACAAGGGGAAAACCAAGAGAAACAGTAAAAAAAAAATGAAGGGAATAGATTTCCAGCAAACTTGGCAAAATTGAAGGGACTGTTTGTTTGATGTGCCTTTGCAAGGCCTCAAGATATGTGCACGTGTGGATTTTGTCTAATTAAGGTTAAAAAAAATATATATATCTGTAAGCGTGCTCCGGCACGCTTACGTTACGGGTTTTGTTTGCGCTGCAGAACCGATACGTCACGGGTATGCGACGCGTCATGAGGCGTCTCACGTGGCTACGTGATACGTCACGTAATAAAGAATATATTTTACAGCTATAGATATTAGCTTTTAAAAAACCAATGAAATTCACTGAAAAAACCATAGGTTATAGACCATATATAGTTAGGAATTTGCATTTACAAAACTTTGAAAATTCACTGAAAAAACCATAGGTTAGAGACCATATATAGTTAGCTGGACATTTTATTGACATAAAACCAATGAAATTCCATATATAGTTAGTTGCACTAACTATATATCGCGCACCCGCAATCCACTGCTGATGATGTCACATATTACATCATTCATGACATGGTCAGTGACATCACTGATGACATCACTGATGACATCTCAAATGACATCACTGATGACATCACTGATGACATCTCAAATGACATCAGTGATGACATCATGACACACCAATACCAGTTACTACATACGCACTTACTGATTCCTACGTCTACACCAACATTCACTCATTCACCCATACAATCACTCATACATACAGTCACTCATTATTACAACACTATCATATGCACTCATACACCTATGCAGACACTCACACACTGCCACTCATCCATGGAGTTACTCACACACCTAGTCAGTCCTGTAAAGAATCAATCACACTTCCATTTCCTCATCTATACAGTTAAACACAGAACACCATACTTCAGTGACATCACTGATGACATCACTGATGACATCTCAAATGACATCACTGATGACATCTCAAATGACATCACTGATGACATCATGACACACCAATACCAGTTACTACATACGCACTCACTGATTCCTACGTCTACACACACATTCACTCATTCACCCATACAATCACTCATACATACAGTCACTCATTATTACAACACTATCATATGCACTCATACACCTAGTCAGTCCTGTGAAGAATCAATCACACTTCGATTTCCTCATCTATACAGTTAAACACAGAACACCATACTTTTCACACATATACTAACACATACTTACTCTCTTATACAATCACTGATACAAGTACACATTGATATGCACAGAGTCACACACCTCCCAGCCAGCCACACACACACTCAGTCTTCCATACATCCACTCATTCTTCAATATGTAAAACATATTTAAACTTTACAAAAACACACAGACACTAGATGATGTCATCAGTGATGTCGTTTGAGATGTCATCAGTGATGTCATCAGTGATGTCATTTGAGATGTCATCAGTGATGTCATCAGTGATGTCACTGACCATGTCATGAATGATGTAATATGTGACATCATCAGCAGTGGATTGCGGGTGCGCGATATATAGTTAGTGCAACTAACTATATATGGAATTTCATTGGTTTTATGTCAATAAAATGTCCAGCTAACTATATATGGTCTCTAACCTATGGTTTTTTCAGTGAATATATATATATATATATATATTCACTGAAAAAACCATAGGTTTCACACCAGTTATAGTTAGGAATTAGCATTTAAAAAACCTATTAAATTCACTGACAAAACCAGTTATAGTTAGCTGGAAATTTTACTGACATAAAACCATTGAAATTCCCACGTTATAGTTAGTTGGACTCACTATAACTTGCGCGCCTGCAATGCACTGCTGATGACGTCACATATTACATCACTCATGACATGGTCAGTGACATCACTCATGACATCACTGATGACACCATCCTTGTGACAGAGTGACAGACCTAATTTCAGTGTAATGTAACGCTTGAAACAAATATTCAAAAATAGAAACAAACATTTTCAAAAAAATGGAGATACCCAAACCAGTAACAACAACCAATTCAGTAATTCCACCATCTATATACTCATCCACTCATTCACCAACAGTTCTATATAGTCACTCATATATATACTCACTCATCATATGTAGTGATACACCTATACATCCTGTTACACATCAGCAGTCATCCAAAAGTTACTCACACACATACTCACACATGCACATAAACTATTGAACATCCATTTATTTGCATATACATTTATACACACACTACCACCTTACTTCTAAGGAAACTTACACATACTTACTCTCTTAAACAATCACTTATAGAAACACATACTTATTTAAACAGGAACTCCTACAATCTCTCACTATATATACTATACTCACTTATATACATCAATACTCACATATACTAGATTAAAACATATGTCGTTAGTAATGAAGACACTAGTGAGACAGTCATTCACTCACTAACACACACATATACACACTCGTCCACCCATACAGTCCTGCACATATTCTGTCTTCAAAACACATACAAACAGTGAGTCAGTCACCAACCCCTGCAGCCACTTATACACAAAGAGAAACACTGATACAAACATTTAAATATTTAAACAATACTCGCTAATATATGTATTCACTAAGATACACTTAATAAGCCAGTTAACCAACCAATTTTTTTTAAAAAAAACATCCATTTACACACTTATTTAAACATTTATTCTTCCATCGACCTTTACAAATACATATATAAAACAAATTTATTTTTCAGAAAGACACACATTCACTGGATGGTGTCATCAGTGATGTCATGAGTGATGTCACTGACCATGTCATGAGTGATGTAATATGTGACGTCATCAGCAGTGCATTGCAGGCGCGCAAGTTATAGTGAGTCCAACTAACTATAACGTGGGAATTTCAATGGTTTTATGTCAGTAAAATTTCCAGCTAACTATAACTGGTTTTGTCAGTGAATTTAATAGGTTTTTTAAATGCTAATTCCTAACTATAACTGGTGTGAAACCTATGGTTTTTTCAGTGAATTTCAAAGGTTTTTTAAATGCTAATTCCTAACTATAACTGGTGTGAAACCTTTGGTTTTTTCAGTGAATTTCAAAGGTTTTTTTAATGCTAATTCCTAACTATATAAGACCTGAAAGCCCACCAGGAATCTCCAGTATGCGCCAGGGGACTGCATTGCAGAGAGGTGTAATGAAGCCACAACCCTTTTTACACCTCTCTGCAACGCAGCCCCCGTGCATGTTTGTAGAGGGGGGACTAATTCCCCTTGCATACTGGGGGTCCCTGGATCATATCTGCCCAAACACCGATATTCCGAACGATTGTAAATGACTTTTCTTGAGAAACATTTGGATTTGGATTATCATGTCCTATACTTTGGAATTTTTGAAAGACTGACTTTGAGGATGCTATAAATTACTCAAGTCTGCCCGAATTGTGTGGGTAAAATTGATACCTAGTCACTTTTAATAAGAATATACTTATGTCTCGTCTAACATTTGGAAGAAATATCTAGTTATATGACAACGGGATACCGACATAACTTGAAGGAAATAAGAACGCCCTGAAGAAGTTCTGTTGTACAGAACGAAACGTTTCGGCTGGCTGTGGTACATAAACTTAAGGAAAATAAAAGCATTTGAATATACACCAAGATTCAGCGCTTCAATAAGTACTCTAAGTGATATGATTTGATTGGACTCATTGTGAAAGTGGTGCTGTGCCAAACTTTGGAATATTCTCCACTACTCTCTACTACTTACTCTCTCCTACTCTCTACTACTCACTCTCTACTGCTCTCTACTACTCACTCTACTACTTACTCTCTACTACTCTCTACTACTCACTCTCTACTACTCTCTACTACTCACTCTACTATTCACTCTACTACTCTCTACTACTCACTCTGCTACTCTCTCTACTGCTCTCTACTACTCTCTACTACTCACTCTCTACTCTCTATTACTCACTCTCTACTCTCTACCTCTCTACCTCTCTCTTCTTCTCTCTCTACTAATCTCTACCTCTCTACCGCTACCTCTCTACCTCTCTACCTCTACACCTCTACCTCTCTACCTCTCTCTACACGCACACATATAGACATATATGCATATATATATGTGCATATGCATTTTTATATATATGTATGTGTATGTATAAAAAAAACAACTAAACATTTTTTTTTCTAAACAGCTACTTTTAAAACTGTCATTCTTTTTTCCCATGGTACGCTCCCCGGTACGCGCACCCGTGCGCGTACCGGGCGCTCCCCCCGCGAAAATCAAAAAAAAAAAAAAATTTTTTTTTTGCCTTGCGGGGCCCTTTTATGGCCCCCACATCAAACCTAGGGGGTCAGGGGGGGTCTACTCTGCCCCCTTATGTTCATTTCCCTCTTTGTTTTGGCCACCTCTTGTGTCTCGATTTTACCGAGACACAAGATGGCGGCCGCTCCGGACTGTTTAGAATGTTTACAGACACCCGAGAGCCAATCAGCTTTCCTCGCGCAAGTCGCGTGGCGCGCACGGTACGCGCACCCGTGCGCGTACCGGTGCGCTGCTATAGATATATATATTTTTTTGAACCTTAATTACTCAAAATCCACTGGAGCACATATCTTGAGACATAGCAAAGGCACATCGGGCCACCAGTCCCTACAATTTTGCCAAGTTTGGTGGAAATCCATTCAGCCGTTCGGGCTAAAAGTGAAATCGACCGCCCTATGGAAATTAACATGGGGAAAACGCGTTTTGGGACCCCCCTTTTATCTCGGCCCCCGCTTGACGAATCCCCCCCAAACTTTCAGGGAAGGACCGGACCGCCATGAGACCATTTTCCTGAAAATTTCAGGCAGATTCGTCAACCGGCGCCAAAGTTATTCAAAATAGAATGTTGAGATTTAACATTGAAAATTATCCTAACTATAACTACCTACTGGCGACCGCCAGTAGGTAATATATATATATATATATATATTACCTACTGGCGATAGCCAGTAGGTATATATAGTTAGGATTTTTTCTCTATGGAACTTTTGAAAATTCTATGCCTAATAACTTTGGCGTTTGTGGACGGAATTGGCTGAAATTTTCAGGAAAATGGCACATTTTGTTTCTGAGCAGCCCCTGAAAATTTGGTGGGGTTTCGTCAAGGGGGGGCTGAGAAAAAAGGGGGGTCCCAAAACGCGTTTTTTGCATTGAGTTTTCCATAGGGCGGTTGGACTCACTTTTAGCTCGAACGGCTGAATGGATTTGCACGAAACTTGGCAAAATTGTAGGGACTGTTAGCCCGATGTGCCTTTGCTAGGTCTCAATATATGTGCTTCAGTGGATTTTGAGAAATTAACGTTTAAAACAAGATATATATCTGTAACAGCGCTCCGGGCAGCGCTCCGGTTCGCGAACTTTTCGCGTATCGGAACTTTGCGAAGCGAAGCTGATTGGCTCTCCGGTGTCTGTCAACATTCTAAACAGTCCGGAGCGGCCGCCATCTTGTCTCTCGGTAGGATCGAGAGACAAGAGGAGGCCAAAACAAAGGGGGAAATGAAGGAAAGGGGGCAAGGTAGACCCCCTAGGATTGATGAGGGGGATATTATAGAGCCACGCCGGGCCCAAAAAAAAAAAAAAAAAAAAATCCGATTTTTTCGCCGTAGAGACGCGTCTTGGTTCGCGAACCGGGCAGCTAACCGGGCAGCTAACCGGGAAGCTAACCGGCAGTGTAACCCAAAAAAAAAAAAAATCCGATTTTTTCGCCGTAGAGACGCGTCTTGGTACGCGAACCGGGCAGCTAACCGGGCAGCTAACCGGGAAGCTAACCGGCAGTGTAACCCAAAAAAAAAAAAAAAATCAGATTTTTTCGCCGTAGAGACGCGTCTTGGTACGCGAACCGGGCAGCTAACCGGGCAGCTAACCGGGAAGCTAACCGGCAGTGTAACGGGAGTCTGAGGAGTAGCTGATTGGCTGTCAATATTGTAAACAGTCCGGAGCGGCCGCCATCTTGTCTCTCGGTAGGATCGAGAGACAAGAGGAGGCCAAAACAAAGGGGGAAATGAAGGAAAGAGGGCAAGGTAGACCCCTTCTGACCCCCTAGGATTGATGAGGGGGATATTATAAAGCCACGTGGGGCCAAAAAAAAAACAAACAAAAAAATCCGATTTTTTCGCCGTAGAGACGCGTCTTGGTACGCTAACTGGGCAGCTAACCGGGCAGCTACCGGGAAGCTAATCGGCAGTGTAACGGGAGTCTGAGGAGAAGCTGATTGGCTGTTATCATTGTAAACAGTCTGGAGCGGCCGCCATCTTGTCTCTCTGTGGGATCGAGAGACAAGAGGTGGAAAAAAAAAAGGTGTAAATGAATGAAAGGGGTAAGGCAGACCCCTCCTGAACCCCTAGGATTGATGAGGGGGCTATTAAAGTTCCCTGGGGGGTGAAAAAAAAAATTTGCGATTTTTCGCGGTAAAGGTGCTTCCTGGTACGTTAACCGGGCAGCTAACCGGCAGCGTAACGGGAGTCCGACATATTGTGTTTTTTGAACGTTTGTGATATGTGCACGTGTGGATTTTGTCTAATTAAGGTTAAAAAAATATATATATATCTTTAAGCGTGTTCTGGCGCGCTTACGTTTTGGGTTTGGTTTGCGCTGCAGAGACGATACGTCACGGTTATGCGATGCATCATGAGGCGTCTCACGGGCTACGTGATACGTCACTTAATAAAGAATATATTTTACAGCTATAGATATTAGCTTTTAAAAAACCAATGAAATTCACAGAAAAAACCATAGGTTATAGACCATATATAGTTAGGAATTTGCATTTACAAAACCTTGAAAATTCACTGAAAAAACCATAGGTTATAGACCATATATAGTTAGGGATTAGCATTTAAAAAACCTTATTTTATTTGCACAAAACCATTGAAATTCCATATATAGTTAGTTGCACTAACTATATATCGCGGACCCGCAATCCACTGCTAATGATGTCACATATTACATCATTCATGACATGGTCAGTGACATCACTGATGACATCACTGATGACATCTCAAATGACATCACTGATGACATCACTGATGACAACACCCAGTGACTGTATGTTTCTGTAAAGTTAAAATATGTCTTACATATTGAAGAATGAGTGGATGTATAAGTGTCTGGATGAAGGATTTAGTAGGTGCATGACTGACTGTATGAGAGAATGATTAAATGTGTCTCACTGAGTGCATGGGTTAGTGATTAAAGTGTCTTAATTTGGCAATCAATATTTATGTTCTTCTGTAAACTGCTGCATGTTTAAATCAGTAGCTATATCAGTAACTATATGGGTTATTGAATGGTTGCCCAAGTATTTGTATGGGAGACTGAGTGTGTGTGTGGGTGGCTGGGAGGTGTATAACTCTGTGCATAGATGTGTGAGCGGTTGATTCCCTAGGTGTATGGGTTCAAAAGTGCATGTAGAAACAGCTGTATGGACAGTTGACTGTGTGCATGAGTATATTGGTGAGTGAATGGATATCTCAGTTCTACATGTCAAAGTAAGTACATATGTAAAACACACTCCATGTGAGAGTTGACATATATAAATAACTGAACATAAGAGTCAGTGAATGTGAGAGTGGCTGTATGAATCATTGTGAACTTGTATCAAGGATTGTATAAGAGAGTAAATATGTGTTAGTATATGTTTGAATAAGTAAGGTGTGTATAACTGTATAGTTAAGGAAATGGAGATGTGATTGATTCTTTGCATGACTGAATAGGTGTGTGAGTAACTCCATGGATGTGTGACAGTCTGTGAGTGCCTGTTTACACTGAGTGTATCAAAGGTTATATTAGAGTCTGAAGATGTATTATCACATAAATGATATCATCAGTGATGTAATCAGTAATGTCAAATGAGATGTCAGTGATGTCATCAGTGATGTCATTTGAGATGTCATCAGTGATGTCATCAGTGATGTCATTTGAGATGTCATCAGTGATGTCATCAGTGATGTCACTGACCATGTCATGAATGATGTAATATGTGACATCATTAGCAGTGGATTGCGGGTCCGCGATATATAGTTAGTGCAACTAACTATATATGGAATTTCAATGGTTTTGTGCAAATAAAATAAGGTTTTTTAAATGCTAATCCCTAACTATATATGGTCTATAACCTATGGTTTTTTCAGTGAATTTTCAAGGTTTTGTAAATGCAAATTCCTAACTATATATGGTCTATAACCTATGGTTTTTTCTGTGAATATATATATATATATATATATATATATATATATATATATATATATTACCTACTGGCGGTCGCCAGTAGGTAGTTATAGTTAGGATTTTTTTCAATGTTAAATCTCAAAATTCTATTTGGAATAACTTTGGCACCGGTTGACGAATCTGCCTGAAAATTTCCTGAAAATGGCCTCGTCGAGCTCCGGTCCTTCCTTGAAAGTTTGGGGGGGATTCGTCAAGCGGGGGCCGAGATAAAAGGGGGGTCCCAAAACGCGTTTTCCCCATGTTAATTTCCATAGGGCGGTCGATTTCACTTTTAGCCCGAACGGCTGAATGGATTTACACCAAACTTGGCAAAATTGTAGGGACTGGTAGCCCGATGTGCCTTTGCTATGTCTCAAGATATGTGCTCCAGTGGATTTTGAGTAATTTAGGTTCAAAAAAATATATATATCTATAGCAGCGCACCGGTGCGCGCACCGGGGAGCGCTCCGGGCGCGTGACGCGAGGTGCGCACGGAAAGCTGATTGGCTCTCGGGTGTCTGTAAACATTCGAAACAGTCCAGAGCAGCCGCCATCTTGTGTCTCGGTAAAATCGAGACATAAGAGGTGGCTAAAACAAAGTGGGAACTGACCATAAGGCGTCAGGGATAGACCCCTTTGACCCCCTAGGTTTGATGTGGGGGCTATAAAAGGGCCCCGCGGGGCATTTAAATTATTTTTTTTTTTTCGTTTTGCGCGGGGGAAGCGCACGGTGCGCGCACCGGGGAGCGGCCCTGGGAGCGCACTATGATGAAAAAAGGTGACAGAGTGTTTAAAAAATGAAGTTTTGATTTAGAAATTGGAGGTAGTTCTAAAAAGAACTTTTTTTTTTCTTCTTTTTGTTGTTTTATATTTTTTTTGTGTTTTTTGAACTTTTTGTACTTTTTTGGGCTTTTCAAAACAGTTTTATATATTTTTTTGTATTTTTTTGGGGGAGAAACAAAAAAAGGGAATTGAAACTGGCTCAACTGGAGCAAAAAAACAAAAAACCCAAAAAATTACTTCTTTTTGGGGCACTTGTGATTATCACCTGCAAGGACGATGAGTTTCACACTTTTTTCCCCATAGGAGATAAGTTTGCCACAAGCAGTGCAAGTAATTTTAAAATCAGCAAATCTCGGCTGAATGCAAGGCATCACCTCAGATGTTTCTGGTTGCGAGGAAGTGGGTTGGTTTCTTTGGGAGGGGGTCCTTGATGACTGGGGGAGGTTACTGGCCATTTCCCGGAACTCTGCACGAGAGTAGTTGTTTGGATGCTTTCTTGTCATGTGCCGAATCATGGTATAGTTACCAAAAGAATATTTCTTATTTGGGTTGCCCCGTGAAAGTTCATCATTGCAGATGAGGCAAGTGACTTTGGGCGCATTCACCTTTTTTTTCCCCTCTGGAATTGAAAAAAACTGCCAAATGAAGTGTGGTTTGGGTTTATAAGGTGTGTTTTCTTCAGGCAGCCATCTTCTTCTCCCCTCCTCCTCTTCCTCTTCCTCTTCCTCCTCCTGTTCTTGACCACCAATATAATTTGGAGCTGGTCCTCTTGGTGGTTGTGGTGGTGGTGGTGGGGCAGATGCACCAGCTGATGCTACTAATGAAGCCATTTTATAGTACAAAATATTACTCAAAGAGCAAAAAAGTAGACAGAGCAACAAACAGGTCTTCCTCAGTCAAAGGACAAAGTCAGAATAAGGAAAAAAGGTGGGGTCTTTCATCATTTAGAAAAAAAAACTGTCCTGAACCAATGAGAAGTGTTATTTTCAGGTCACAAGACCAGGGGCTTCATCATTATGAAACCAAAACTGTTATGAACCAATGAAAAGTGTTATTTTCTGCTCACATGACCCGACGCGCTTACGCTACGCGCCCGGGGCGCGCCCCGGGTCGCGCAGCGTAAGCGCGTCGGAAGTTTACGTTGTGCGATCGTATTCGCTCGAGTACTTCCGGGTGCGCTTACGCCGTGCGTATCACGCGGTCGCGGCTACGCGATACGTCACGATTATGTTTTCGTTTGCGATATTGGCGCTCACGGGACGCTCCCCGGAGCGCGCCCCGGGGCGCTTTGTAAAAATACGCTTTTCGGGGCGCTCCCCGGGGCGCGCTCCGGGAGCGCTCCCCAAAATAATTTTTAAAAAAAAAATTGGGAAAATTGTAGGGACAGGTAGCTCTATTCTGAAGTGGTTTGTAAAAAACATTAACTTTAGAAAAATATGTATTGTGCTACATTGGGCTTAATATATGTTAGAGCCAAAATGTAGCCCAAATGTAGCCCAAAGTAGCCCAATGTAGCCCAAAGATGGCCACCAGAGATCAAAAATTGAAAATGTAGCCCAAAATTCAACTAGATGTAGCCCAACTGTAGCCCAATGAGAAAATGTACCAGAGTGTTAAAAAGAACAACTAGAGTGCTAACAGTCTTATTTATAAAGTGAAACTTATAGTTAGGAATTAGCATTAAAAAAACCTTTGAAATTCACTGAAAAAACCATAGGTTTCACACCAGTTATAGTTAGGAATTAGCATTTAAAAAACCTATTAAATTCACTGAAAAAACCATAGGTTTCACACCAGTTATAGTTAGCTGGAAATTTTACTGATATAAAACCATTGAAATTCCCACGTTATAGTTAGTCGGACTCACTATAACTTGCGCGTGCAATGCACTGCTGATGACATCACATATTACATCACTCATGACATGGTCAGTGACATCACTCATGACATCACTGATGACACCATCCTTGTGACACAGTGCCAGACCTCCTCTCAGTGTAAAGTAACCCTTGAGACACATATTCAAAAATAGAAACTGAAATTTTTAAAAAATGGACATACCTATATCAGTCACAACAAGCACTTCCACTATCTATATACACATCCACTCATTCACCAACAGTTCTATATAGTCACTCATACATATACTCACTCATCATATGAAGAGATACACCTATACATCCTGTTACACACCGACATTCATCCAAAAGTTACTCACACACATATTCACACGTGCAAATAAACTATTGAACAACCATTTATTTGAATATAGAGTTATACACACACTTCCACCTTACTTCTATTGAAAATTACACATATTTATTCTCTTAAACAATCACTTATAGAAACACATACTTATTTAAACAGGAAATCTTACAATCTCTTACTCTCACATATACTCACTTATATACATCAATATTCATATATTCTAGATTAAAACATATGTAGTTACTGATAAAGACACTAGTGAGACAGTCATTCACTCACTAACAAACACATATAGACACTCATCCACCCATACAATCCTGTACATATGCTGTCTTCAAAACACATACAAACAGTCAGTCACTCATGCATCTATGCGCTAAGTAATACCTCCATCAAACCATATAGACACTCATACTGATACTAATAAAAATATCAAATAACCCATATACATACGCATGTAGCTACTTATCAACACATGTAGCCACTTATACACAAAGTGAAACACTAATATATGTATTTAAATATTTAAAAATAACTCACTAATATTTATTTTTCAGAAAGACACATATTCACTGGATGGTGTCATCAGTGATGTCATGAGTGATGTCACTGACCATGTCATGAGTGATGTAATATGTGATGTCATCAGCAGTGCATTGCACGCGCAAGTTATAGTGAGTCCGACTAACTATAACGTGGGAATTTCAATGGTTTTATATCAGTAAAATTTCCAGCTAACTATAACTGGTGTGAAACCTATGGTTTTTTCAGTGAATTTAATAGGTTTTTTAAATGCTAATTCCTAACTATAACTGGTGTGAAACCTATGGTTTTTTCAGTGAATATATATATATATAAAACCTTCTAGGGGTTTTTACAAATGCTCCAGCTGTCGCGCCTGTAGATTTGGTGAGAATACAGTACAATATTTGACTCCATTTTCTACAGAACCTAAAAAGATCATGGGCAATTTCAATTGCAAAACAGATTTTGCTGTGTATGTCCTGACATGCACCTGCGGCTTAAAATATGTTGGTAGTACCAAGCTGCAGGTGCATGTCAGGATTTTGCAGCATCTGCGCGCAATCTTACACAGTGACCCTGCCTACCCGGTGGCACGCCGCTTTAAAAGAGTGCACAATAAAGATCTTTCGTGCTTGAAGTACTTTGTAATAGGGTCTGTGCCACCTTTGAAAAGAGGAGGTGATAGGGAGTCACTGTTGAGACAGCTAGAAACAAGGATGATATTGGAGCTCGATACACGTTGGCCTAATGGATTGAACAACATAGATGAGTTGCACCATTTTCTGTAGTTAAAATGATCTTCTTTCCATTTATATTTCCTGTTGACGGTTACAGACCCATATTTACCAACAATTGTGAACTCCCTCTTAGTTAGGTTCCCTATTTTGAGGTTGAGAGTGGGTCTGTACACATTATTTGCTAAAGGTATGAATTATGATGCATCACATTTTCTATTTGCTGTAAAATTGTATGTACATATTCTTTGAGATATATATGTGTGTATATATGGATTTATTGTATATACATTTATGCATATGTATATTACCTACTGGCTATCGCCAGTAGGTATATATAGTTAGGATTTTTTCTCTATGGCATTTTTGAAAATTCTATGTCTAATAACTTTGGCGTTTGTGGACGGAATCGGCTGAAATTTTCAGGAAAATGGCACATTTTGTTTCTGATCAGCCCTTGAAAATTTGGGGGGGTTTTGTCGAGGGGGGGCCGAGAAAAAAGGGGGGTCCCAAAACACGTTTTTCCCATGTTAATTTCCATAGGGCTGTTGGACTCACTTTTAGCTCGAACGGCTGAATGGATTTGCACGAAACTTGGCAAAATTGTAGGGACTGTTAGCCCGATGTGCCTTTGCTAGGTCTCAATATATGTGCTCCAGTAGTTTTTGAGAAATTAACGTTTAAATCAAGATATATATCTGTAACAGCGCTCCAGGCTGCGCTCCGGTTCGCTTACTTTTCGCGAAACGGAACTTTGAGCGCAGAAAGCTGATTGGCTCTCCGGTGTCTGTCAACATTCTAAACAGTCCGGAGCGGCCGCCATCTTATCTCTCGGTAGGATCGAGAGAGAAGAAGAGGTGAAAAACGAAGGGGGAATTTAATGAAAGGGGGCAAGGTATACCCCTCTTGACCCCCCAGGAATGTTGTTGGGGTTATTAAAGGGTCCCGTGGGGAAAATAAAAAAAAAATGATTTTTCACGGTAGAAGCGCTTCACGGGCCGCGAACTGGGCCGCAAACTGGTTAGTAGCGAAACGGGAATTTGCCATTTTGTGCTTCGTTAATTAAATTACTAGGTATAAGGGGGTGCGGGAGACGTATCCTAATCCCCTATGTTTCATGAGGGTGGCTGAGGAGGCTCATATATGTTGATACATCTCTTCCAGCGGCTGTGCGTGAGCTTTTTATTTTTTTTGCTGCGTGACAGTCCGGAGCGGCCGCCATCTTATCTCTCGGTAGGATCGAGAGAGAAGAAGAGGTGAAAAACGAAGGGGGAATTTAATGAAAGGGGGCAAGGTATACCCCTCTTGACCTCCTAGGAATGTTGTTGGGGTTATTAAAGGGTCCCGTGGGGAAAATAAAAAAAAAATGATTTTTCACGGTAGAAGCGCTTCACGGGCCGCGAACTGGGCCGCAAACTGGTAGCGAAACGAGAATTCGCCATTTTGTGCTTCGTTTTAATTAAATTACTAGGTATAAGGGGGTGCGGGAGACGTATCCTAATCCCCTATGTTTCATGAGGGTGGCTGAGGAGGCTCATATATGTTGATACATCTTTTCCAGCGGCTGTGCGTGAGCTTTTTTTTTTTTGCTGCGTGACGTCTGTTAACGTTCGATTCGATGGAAATCAGGAAGTGTTGACCGCCAATTTGTCACTGCGATAAAATATTTTGTTATAAATGAATCCTTATTGATAAACATTGTCTGCGCCATCTTGCCTTTTTTCCAATGCCACAATTTTGTCAAGCACGGCAGCCATTTTAGATGCCAGGCTGGTCCCAGGCTATCACCTACCACTGCGGATGTAGTTTATGGCCCCAGCTAAAGAGAATCCAGACATGCCAACCCTCCCGATTCAGGCGTGAGACTACTGATTTCAGTGCTATTCTCCCGCCTCCCGATTTCTGCAAGCAAAAACCCGGGGGCATATTACGAACAACTAGTGATAATTTTTGTCTCTAACTTGTTTAGAGACAAAAATTTTCGCCGCACATCGGCGATTTTTATCGCAGATAAACCTTGCTATTATCGCAGAAAAGTCAGCGATATTCATGTATTATCGAGCAAATGCTCTTAGCCATGTTATCCACCTCCCATTGGATAACATGGCTAAGAACTGCTCAGGGCAGGTGTTAGCTTTTGGAGATATTCGCGTTTAGAGCGAATATCTCCAAAAGTTGGTAATAGGAGATAGCGATGTTAGGGACTGTTTCCAGTCGCTAACATCTTGGCACGCCCACTTTGCATGTCATTAGTGATAAGTATCACTGACATGCAAAGCGGGGCCCAAGATGGTCGCTATCTCCTTTTAGCTGTTACTAACTGGTGTTAGCGACAGCTTGGTAATAGGGAGATAATTTTATCTCCGCTTTCATGGCTTTTAAAGCCAAAAAAGCGGAGATAAACCCCCTTGATAATATGCCCCACGATTCCTCGGGGGTTTCAGCTGATAGGGCTTGGTATTGTGTTACGTGGTAATTTTTCCAGGAAACGTCAGAGGGTCGATGCAGGTGTTCTAGAAGAGGTGATAAACCATTTAAGCCTCATGAACAAGCGCATGGTCTTTTAAAGATTTGTGAAGTACTCGGGGCGGCGGTGTGTGTGTGCCCTCTTTCAGGAGCGGGCGGGGGGGCACTGCCAGCAACTTGCCAGGTCAGGTAGTGTTCAACACGTGCATCACCCTTTCTCTGCCTGCTATTGCGCTCCATGCTTCGGAAAGGTAAGAAAAAGAACGTGCATTTGAGTTTGAAATGTCCGATCCTGTAGCAGTACACTTGCAAAGCCCACACATGACAATAACCTGATTCAAGGCCCCATTCACCCGTTTTTAAAAAAATTTATAACACTCCAACAAAGTAACATTATAAAACTTTATTAACTTTTAAATATAATGAACGGAACAAAAACTGTAAAAACATTTAAACATTTTTCACCCAAAAAAGCAACAATGGTCAGAAGCTGTCTTTTGTGCGAATAGTCCCAAGGCAGCACAACGTGCAGAGTTCTGGACGGCACCCAGGTGATGTCGCCTGGGTGCCGCACTGGTTTTGGGATCCTACAATGCTGCTCCGAAAATTGGCGTGGGGCGTCCCGGGTGGTGCGGGGGGAGGCCTCGTCAGTAGCGGTCTGTTGTGCGAATAGTCCCAAGGCAGCAGAACGCGCTGAGATGTTGATGGTACCCAGGTGATGTCCAGTAAACTGCCGCACTGGTTTTGGTATCCTACAATGCTGCTCCGAAAATTGGCGTGGGGCGGCCCGGGGGGGGGGGGGGCGTGGGGGAGGCGGCGTGAACGGGCCTCCCCAGGTGGCGGCATCCAGCTGAGTTGCACCCGCTCTTGCGGCTACAGCGTCTCGCTCACCATGTTGTTGAGTTGCTCCCACTCTTGCAGTGCAGCGATAGGCGGCTGCCACATGACTCTTAACATGGCGGCCGGCTCTTCGGTTTTGGGCCTGGTCCACTGAAATGGCCCTGGGACACCTTGGAACTCGGACGCTTGCCTGCTAGGGCTTGGGCTCCATTCTCGAAAAGCGTCCCCTCAGCCGTGAAGATTCTACAAAAGTCTTGGGGGCCCTCGACTCCCGCAGGCTTCCGGTGGGGAGCGGCTGCCATGATTGCTCGCGGAATGACCACGACGGAGCCACGAGATGGTGGTGCTCTCATGCTGACGCCAGCTTCAGTCTGAATGATCCAGAAACAAGGTGGGGCTTTCATCGTTTGGGAAAAAAAAATGTTCTAAACCAATGAAAAGTGTTATTTTAGGTCATATGACCAAGCCTTCCATCTTTAGGAAACCAAAAGTAAAATGAACCAATGAAAAGTTTTATAAACAAGTCACATGACCTGTTATGCGGCATAGGGCTACAAAAAGCGTAGAAAATCCGTTGGCACGTGAGGCGGCGTCAGTAGCGGACCGATGTGCGAATAGGCCGAAGGCAGCACAACGCGTCGAGATCCGGATGGCACCGAGGTGGTGTCCAGCAAATTGCCGCACTGGTGTGGCCATCCTACAATGCTGCGCCGAAAGACGGCGTGTCCAGCTGAGTTGCGGTCACTCTTGCGGTACAGTGAATCGAACGCGCCGAGATCCGGATGGCACCGAGGTGGTGTCCAGCAAATTGCCGCACTGGTGTGGCCATCCTACAATGCTGCGCCGAAAGACGGCGTGTCCAGCTGAGTTGCGGTCACTCTTGCGGTACAGTGACTCGAACGCGCCGAGATCCGGATGGCACCGAGGTGGTGTCCAGCAAATTGCCGCACTGGTGTGGCCATCCTACAATGCTGCACCGAAAGTCGGCGTGGGGTGACCCGTTGGCTTATGAGGTGATGTCAGTAGTGGACCGATGTGTAAATAGGTCGGAACCAGCACAAGGCGCCAAGATCCGAATGGCAAGTTCTGGATGTTGAGTGCCATAGTTGAGAGTTCTGAGCAGTGCGTGTAAGACTATCTGAAGTTTATTATAAGAATCAGACTAAGTTGAAGACTGTCTGAAGCTTATTTGCACCTTTTGCAGCTTCACTATTGCCCAAGGTGGTGTCCAGCAAATTGCTGCACTGGTGTGGCCATCCTACAATGCTGCGCCGAAAGACGGCGTGTTCAGCTGAGTTCCGGTCACTCTTGCGGTACAGTGACTCGAACGTGCCGAGATCCGGATGGCACCGAGGTGGTGTCCAGCAAGTTGCCGCACTGGTATGGCCATCCTACAATGCTGCGCCGAAAGACGGCGTGACCAGCTGAGTTCCGGTCACTCTTGCGGTACAGTGATTCGAACGCGCCGAGATCCGGATGGCACCGAGGTCCTGTCCAGCAAGTTGCCGCACTGGTGTGGCCATCCTACAATGCTGCGCCGAAAGTCAGTGTGGGGTGCCCCGTTGGCTTATGAGGTGATGTCAGTAGTGGACCGATGTGTGAATAGGTCGGAACCAGCACAAGGCGCCCTGCACTGTTGAGCTTTTTTCAATGCCTGTTTTTTGTTGTTTCCCCTCCATCAAAAACAAAAAAAATATATAAAACTGTGCAAAAATACAAAGAAATGTTTAGAAAAGCAGTGCTTGTAAGACTGTCTGAAGCTCTTTTGCACCTGCTGCAGCTTCACTATTGCCCTGGTGTGGCCAAAGATCGCCCATGACATAGGCGGCCGGCTCCCGAGGTCCGGCGGAACTTTTTTCCTTTTCCTTTCTGCTTGTCCCACAATCCGTTTCACCTGAAGACACGACCAGGTTCCTGAATGTGTGCAGGGGGACGCTATTGATTGAATGAAAATGGCGACTTGACACAAAGCTGACTCAAGCGTTGCTGTTGATGCTATACAGACAAAAATTGGTTTTCAGTTTGTACATTCTTCAGGATTTTTTTTTCCATCCAAGGCTGATTGAGAGTTTGTAGAAAAATGGCTTCAGATTTTCCACATATTACTCTTCAACATTCTTCCTAAATGTAACAATGTGAGACTCACTAGGAGAACGGCTGTTTATTTTTCCTTTCAAAATGCTGCCAACAATATTTTCTGAATGGAAGACACCATCTTGTAGCATAAAGGGCCGAAAGGGGTTCTGGTCTGGCCGATTGTTGGTGGAGACATTTTGACTATATCTTGGACCTGCCCGGCCTCGCCCAAAATGGCGCCGGTATAAATGGGACTCGTAACTCCTTGCCCGCAAATGTATATCTAGAAAATTTTATTGTAAGTGGCCCTGTGTTATTTTAATTACAAAATGTACGTCCACCGATTCCGCAACTGTTAGACACCTTAGTTCTTGTAACCTAATGGCCCGCTCGTTACGTTCCTCTACAGTGTAAATGTCTCCTCATCATATACGATTTCAGTTTGCTCCGTGGCCGGCCCACGTGGTTATAGGCCCGTATTTGTATACTGACATTTTCACAATAAAGGTTTTTAAAACAAAACACGGTAGTAGTATTTAGATTGGTAAAGTTTTTACTTTTAGTCACTGTTTTCGAATCAGTAAAAGGCAAGTGAAATAAAGCAGTCCAATTACATGACGGATAAAAGGTATAATACGTAGGAACGCAGTAAAGATAAATGGTCAAGGGCAGTTGTGTTTTCCACTCCTGCAACATAAAGTGATCGATAAGAATCTGATAATCAGACGTATCGGCGACTAAGACAGCAGGCCGAGTCTCTTTTACTCAACGGCTCCGTCATGGAACGAAGAAACGCCCTTTTTCTCGAAAAAGGAATATATTTTACTTGCAGGACAGTTGTAAATTTTCCGGGAAAGTACATTAGCCTGGAATATTATAACATATATGTTTAAAAAAAAAGTTCGAAATCAATAAAAAGCGTATTTTTTAGGTCATATGACCAAGCTTTTCATTATTAAAATAACAAAAGTAAAATGAACCAATAAAAAGTTTTATTAACAAGTCACATGACCTGTTATGCTTACGTTACGCGCTGCGCGCCGCGCCCCGGATCACTTCCGGGTGCGCTAACGCGGCGTGTCATATAACGCATTACGCGACAACGTAGGTCAAGAATATAGTCAAAATGTCTCCACCAACCAGCGTTCGGAACACAACCCCTTTCAGCAGTCCAAAAAGTTCTGTTAAATGACAACAGAGGGGACAGGCAACAAGAACCATCAGTCAAAGAGGGGAGGGCAAGTTCTTCTCTTCCGGGTCATGTTGGGGCGCTACCGGAACTGATCGAATTGGTAGACTACAGTGTTTCTGGATGTTTCAGACTAAAGCTGGCGTCAGCATGAGAGCTGTCGGGCTCCCAACGGGTTCCAGGCAGAGACCAGCTTCCTCAGAAGTGTAGACAGTGTCTCTCTCTGTTATAAACGACACCACGCACCCAGTGAATTAGAAACACACATAGGTTTGAGTGGTCGCTAGAAAAGAGAGAGACCAAAACCCATAGGTCTCCTGAATAGAAGATAGGGCACTTGGGAAGGATATGCACAGCGTACGCAGTAACCTGCAGAGGAGATAGAAAACAACACATACAACAAGGTCTTAGCAAATTAACAAAAAGGACATTCAAACTAAGGAGACAATAGGTGTATGTACCAAGTGTGCTGCAATGCTCCTACCTGCCCTTGGAGTGCAGAGAACCCAAAAAGGTTTCCAGGAAAGAAAAGGTAATTACGAACCAAAAGATGGGTGCATACGTTGGTCTCTCCAAAACAAAAAAGGATACGAATTCCGTGGGTTCAATAATAGTCTTGAGTCACTTCCTAATTCGGTATATCCCGTAATAAATACCGGTAGGTACAAGTTGATCCTCTCTGTGTAGGCAAAAAATACACCGGTCAATAAATGCTTGTAACAATGTTCCCCGAGAGACAAACCAACTCGCTAACTTCGCGGAGGGTCTCTGGGCATCAAACGAATTACGCGGAGAAATGTCCGCAAAACAAAGGCAGAGAGTTATTTTCTGAAAATTGCAGCGAGGCGGTGCGGAGGCACCGAGGAGCCGAAGAGAAACTGACGACACCAGGCAGTGAGTCTATGCGGCACACCTGTGAGCCGTTTAGGGAGGAGGCGGGGTAACTCCAATCTCCACGTCGGGAAAAAGAACATGCAGGAGACTTGAAACAAACTCCGTGGCGGATCTTGAAAGAGACCGCGTGAGCCCACGCGGTCTCGAGGAGAGACTTCACCGGGAGGGGGAAAAGGTGAGACACACGACCTCAGATCACGGGGAACTCAGGAACAGAACCAGAGGAGACTCGGGTCGGCACCAGGCAGGAATCCAGGAACGAAAACCAAGCACCGCCAAGAAGAGGGAGGAGACATATGAACCTCCCAGGCAGCAGCTGATTGGTGCAAAGGAGGCAGGGATTCCATATCCCGCCTCAAGGCATTCTGGGACATGTAGTCCCTGGTAGGAAAAAAAGCACATTACCACACACTTGGCACAAAGCTTGAAGGCCTAGAATCCCCCTAAGCGCTACGGGTCCTAACAGTACCCCCCCCTAAAGGCCTACGCACAGGTCGAGGTTTGGAGGGATGAAGAGCATGGAATCTACGTATAAGTCTAGGGGCATGAATGTTATCCGCTGGTTCCCAGGTCCTGTCTTCTGGAGGGTAACCCACCCAGTCAATTAAATACTGGAGTCTACCCCTGTGCCTGCGTGAGTCTAGAACTCTTCGCACCTCGTATTCTATGTCTCCCTCAACCATGACAGGGGGGGGAGGAGGTTCTGGGAGTAGAGGGGCCACATAAGGTTTCAGAAGAGATGTATGAAACACAGGATGTATCAGCATATCAGGGGGCAGGACTAATTTGAGAACCACCGGGGATATGACTTTTTGTATTTCAAAGGGCCCTAGATAGCGTGGTTGTAATTTACGAGGCCCTTCGAGTCTCAAGTTCTTAGATGATAACCAAACCCTATCGCCTACTGAGTAAACAGGAGCAGGTCTTCTATGTTTGTCCTCTTGGGCCTTCATTTGCTCTTTCGCCAGGGTTAGTTCTGATTTGGCTGTTTCCCATATCTTTAGCAGGGTTTGGTGATGATCGAGAACCGCAGGGTTTAACGTATCAGAGGGGAGTACCTCAAGGGGGAGTATTTTGGGGTGATAACCAGTGGTGAAAAAGAACGGAGAAATCTTAGAAGCAGTGTGTGTAGAATTATTGTATGCAAATTCTGCTAGAGGTAGTGCTTGTACCCAATCCTGACAGGAGGTGGTTATCAAACACCTGAGATACTGCTCTAAGGTTTGATTTGTCCTCTCTGTTTGCCCGTCTGTCTGGGGGTGATAGGCTGAGGACAACCTATGATCGATGTAGAGAGATTTGCATAACCCTTGCCAGAATCTAGAAACAAATTGGGGACCCCTGTCTGATACTATAACAGAAGGCAATCCATGTAACCGGACAATTTCTCGGATAAACACCTCTGCTAACTCCACTGCTGAAGGGATCTTTTTTAGGGGTACAAAATGGGCCATTTTGGACAATAGATCTACTACCACCAGGATGGTGGTATATCCATGAGTGTTGGGTAAGTCTGTTATGAAATCCATGCTAAGGGTGGTCCAGGGGCAATTGGGAACAGGAAGGGGCTGTAGTAATCCCGCAGGTACGGAATGTGAGGCCTTTTGGCGGGCACATGTGGGACAGGTCTTGACATGATGCTTAACATCATGCGATAGTTGTGGCCACCAAAACCATCGTTGACAGAGACTCTTAGTTTTGTGTTCCCCCGGATGACCTGCTAAGGGCATATTGTGACACCATTGTAAAACAAGATGATGTAAGTCTGTAGTAGGTAAAAAGATTTTATTGTCATGATACCACAGATTGTCCACAATGGTGTTTTTTGAATCTTGTAACCAGGTGAGCGGATCTAAAGGGGCATAGGCCTGTTCTAAGTGCTCCAAGAAGGTACGTGAATCAGGAATTCTTTCCCCTAGCGCCACTAGTCTATTCTCAGGCATAAGGGGCACCGGCTTCTCCTGAACCCACTTGTTTTCCTTACCCAGTCTGGATAAGGCATCCGCCTTACCCTGTCTTATTCCTGGCCTGAAATGAATCAAAAAATCATATTCCCCAAAAAATGCAACCCACCGTAGCTGTCTCGGTGTTAGGGCTTTAGCTGTTCGAAAGTATTGTAAATTCTGATGATCCGAATAAACAGTGATCACATGAGGGGAACCTAAAAGGTAGTGACGCCATTCTTGGAAGGCTCGCTTGATTGCAAGGAGTTCCCTTTCCCCGATGGTATAATTTTGTTCTGATTGTGTCAAGGTTTTCGAAAAATACGCAATAGGATGGAGGGTGCCTTTGATGATGTCACGTTGTGATAACACGCCACCCACCGCATATTGCGAAGCATCCACTTCCAAGAAGTAGGGTTGCGTTTCGTCTGCATGTTTCATAATGGGATCGGAAGTGAAACTGACCTTAAGAGCCTGAAAGGCTTTTTCGGCTTCCCCATCCCAGATAAACTCAACCCCTTTTTTTAGCAGGCGTGTGATGGGAGCTACCAGATCAGAAAAATGGTCCACAAACCTTCTATAAAAGTTGGCAAATCCTAGGAAGGATTGAATCTCCTTTACGGAAGTGGGACTGGCCCACTCTATAATGGCAGAAATTTTTGCAGGATCCATATGTATCCCCTTGGATGAAATAACAAATCCTAAAAAGGCTACGCTGTGGGTATGGAAGATGCACTTGTCAAGTTTTGCAAAGAGGTGATGTTCTTGTAGTTTTCCCAATATGGCTTGTACATGGGACACATGTTCAGACTCGTTAGAGGAATAAATGAGTATATCATCGATATACACGATGACAAAAATGTCCAGATACTCCCGCAGTATCTCATTTATAAAAAACTGAAACGCTGCGGGAGCATTACACAGCCCGAAGGGCATGACGTTGTACTCATAGAGCCCGAATTTCGTTCGGAAGGCAGTCTTCCATTCATCCCCTCGTTTAACTCTGATCAGGTGATAGGCTCCTCTTAAGTCAAGTTTGGTAAAAATAGTGGCCTTTCTAACCTGATCAAGCAGCGTGGAAATGAGGGGAAGAGGATATTTGTTTTTTATGGTTGCTTTATTCAATACTCTGTAGTCTAGGCAAGCTCTGAGTCCCCCTTCCCGTTTAGGAATAAAAAAAAGGGGGGATGACACTGGCGAGGTGGAATGACTGATGAAACCTTTGGCCAACATATCTTGTAAATATTCTTGCAGGTATTTAGTCTCTGTTTCCGTAAGCGCATATATGCGACTAACAGGTAAATCAGCGCCTGGTATTAAATCTATCCTACAATCGTAGGAACGATGTGGCGGTAAGGCCACTGCTTTTACATCATCAAATACGTCAGCAAATTGTCTATATTCAAAAGGCAATGTCGCCCCGTCAATAGTGGTAGAGGCACAATATACGGGAGTATGCCAGTGGTTGATGTCTCTATAACAATGAGTAAGACAGTGGGCTGAGCGTAGGGTAACAGTTCTGGCTACCCAATCTATATGGGGATTGTGAGTCTGAAGCCAGGGTACACCCAAGATAGCCCCGAAATTGGGGGTATCAATTAGGTCAAAGGATATGCTCTCACTATGACCATTGTCGCATAACACAAGAATGTCAGGGGTATGGTATTTCAACATCCCAGATGATAGGGCTGATCCGTCTACTGCTCTGACGTTTTCAGGTACGTCCTTTTTTATGAACTGCATACCCAAGGATTTAGCTAGAGTGATATCCAGGAAGTTACCAGTTGCCCCTGAATCCAAAAGAAGAGCCATAGAATGTCTTCCCTGTGAAGGCAACACTAATACCACTGTAATGGTAAAAGGTTTGGGAATGGATGAATATGTGTTAGCCACATATTTAGAGGTCTGAGACAAAGAGGGACTTGGAAGAGCGACCTCAGTACTCCCCAAGTCAACTAGTTTTCCGAAGGCGTATTCTTAGAGTATTTCGGTAACCCCCCACTCATGGAAGTTTTGGGCTTCACAGGACATTCACGGGCAAAATGGCCAGCCTTTCCACAATATAGGCAAAGATTTAGCTTTCGCCTTTTTTCCTTTTCTTCTGGAGTTAATGGGCCACGAATACCCCCGATTTGCATGGGTTCGCTTGTGTCTTTGGGATCACTCTTCACCTGCTTCGTTAGAAAGAATTTAGGGAGGTCACTACGAGATTTTTCTCCCTTTCTTTCAGCCAGTCTGTGGTCTAATTTGACCACCAGGTCAATAAATTCAGCACAGTTTTCAGGAGGATCTACGATTTGTGATAAGATGTCTTTTAGTTCGTCTCGCAGCCCTCTATAAAATATAGACGTTCTCTTATCATCCGGCCAGTGGGTCTCTGTCACTAATCTATTGAAGGCAGTGATATATGTCAATAAATCCTTTGACCCCTGTTTTAAATTCAGCAGCTCGTTATCACTTGCCTGCATATAGGTGTGCCTAGAGAATAGATTTTTCATTCTGTCTTTAAATAGGTTAAGGTTATATAGCACTGGATCATCATTTTCTACCAAAGCCACTGCCCACGAGGCAGCATTCCCACTTAAATAGGAAATGATAAAGGCGACTTTAGCCGCGTCATCCGGGAACGAAGCAGCTTTACACAGAAAAATCAGGTGGCATTGATTCAGAAAGACTTTGAATTTCTGACTGTCTCCGCTAAATCTTTCGGGCATGGCTAAGGGCGTTTGAGGTGGAGTAACTACAGTAACCTGTACAGGAGTGGTAGAGTCCTGAGAGGCTCCCGAGGAGCTAACGCTAGACGCTGGAAAGTGAGAGGGTTGGATATAACTTTTTCTATGTCTAGCTTGTACTTCAGGGTTTTTACTGGCTTCTATTAATCGGGCGTTTTCTGCTAGTAACCTTTGGTTATCATTTCTGATTAGTTTTAGTTCTGTTTGCAGATTCACCACAGTGGTCGCTAACTCTCTTAATGTTACCTCATCTGTCTCGCCTAGCATGGCTGCGTCATCCATGACTGTCTACACTCGGGAGGAAAATAAAACGTAGGCTTGGTTTTCTGTCGGGCTCCCAACGGGTTCCAGGCAGAGACCAGCTTCCTCAGAAGTGTAGACAGTGTCTCTCTCTGTTATAAACGACACCACGCACCCAGTGAATTAGAAACACACATAGGTTTGAGTGGTCGCTAGAAAAGAGAGAGACCAAAACCCATAGGTCTCCTGAATAGAAGATAGGGCACTTGGGAAGGATATGCACAGCGTACGCAGTAACCTGCAGAGGAGATAGAAAACAACACATACAACAAGGTCTTAGCAAATTAACAAAAAGGACATTCAAACTAAGGAGACAATAGGTGTATGTACCAAGTGTGCTGCAATGCTCCTACCTGCCCTTGGAGTGCAGAGAACCCAAAAAGGTTTCCAGGAAAGAAAAGGTAATTACGAACCAAAAGATGGGTGCATACGTTGGTCTCTCCAAAACAAAAAAGGATACGAATTCCGTGGGTTCAATAATAGTCTTGAGTCACTTCCTAATTCGGTATATCCCGTAATAAATACCGGTAGGTACAAGTTGATCCTCTCTGTGTAGGCAAAAAATACACCGGTCAATAAATGCTTGTAACAATGTTCCCCGAGAGACAAACCAACTCGCTAACTTCGCGGAGGGTCTCTGGGCATCAAACGAATTACGCGGAGAAATGTCCGCAAAACAAAGGCAGAGAGTTATTTTCTGAAAATTGCAGCGAGGCGGTGCGGAGGCACCGAGGAGCCGAAGAGAAACTGACGACACCAGGCAGTGAGTCTATGCGGCACACCTGTGAGCCGTTTAGGGAGGAGGCGGGGTAACTCCAATCTCCACGTCGGGAAAAAGAACATGCAGGAGACTTGAAACAAACTCCGTGGCGGATCTTGAAAGAGACCGCGTGAGCCCACGCGGTCTCGAGGAGAGACTTCACCGGGAGGGGGAAAAGGTGAGACACACGACCTCAGATCACGGGGAACTCAGGAACAGAACCAGAGGAGACTCGGGTCGGCACCAGGCAGGAATCCAGGAACGAAAACCAAGCACCGCCAAGAAGAGGGAGGAGACATATGAACCTCCCAGGCAGCAGCTGATTGGTGCAAAGGAGGCAGGGATTCCATATCCCGCCTCAAGGCATTCTGGGACATGTAGTCCCTGGTAGGAAAAAAAGCACATTACCACACACTTGGCACAAAGCTTGAAGGCCTAGAATCCCCCTAAGCGCTACGGGTCCTAACAAGAGCACTACCATCTCGTAGCTCCGTCGTGGCCATTTCACGAGCAGACATGGCAGCCACTCCCCACCAGAAGCCTGCGGGAGTCGGGGGCCCCCAAGACTTTTGTAGAATCTTCAAGGCTGAGGGGACGCTTTCGAGAATGGGACCCAAGCCCTATCAGGGAAGCGTCCGAGTTCCAAGGTGTCCCAGGGCCATTTTAGTGGACCAGGCCTAAAACCGAAGAGCCGGCCGCCATTTTGAGAGTCCTGTGGCAGCCGCCTATCGCTGCACCGCAAGAGCGGGAGCAACTTAACTACATGGTGAGCGAGACGCTGTAGTCGCAAGAGCGGGCGGTAAACAGCTGAATGGCGGAAGAGGCACAGTGTAGCAAAAGCGGGCGGAATGGCAACTAAAACGGTAAAGGGGCGCCCCACTACAGCGTGTCTTCAGGTCAAACGGATTGTGGGACAAAGTCCAGAATAGAAGAGTCATCAAAAGGCAAAAAGTTCCGCCGGACCCCGGGAGCCGGCCGCCTATGTCGGGGGCGATCTCAGGCTACACCAGTGCTATAAGACTTGGGGAGGGGGTCGGAGCCAAGCGTCTTCTCCGAGTCCGTGCCATCACACCGCCCCTCGGGGGCCTCCGTCAAGCGGTTTAGGGAGGTACCATATAACATTGTTTTCAAATGCAGTCAGGTCCACAAACGACCCTCACTTACTTTGAGAATAGTGAAGCTGCAGTAGGTGGAAATAAGCTTCAGACAGTCTTACAAGCACTGCTTTTGTAAACATTTTTTGATTTTTTTGTATTTTTGCACAGTTTTATATATTTTTTTGTTTTTGATGGAGGGGAAACAACAAAGCACAGGCATTGAAAAAGGCTCAAACTCAGAACTCTGAACTATGGCACCCAACATCCAGGACTTTCCATCCGGATCTTGGCGCCTTGTGCTACTTCCGACCTATTCACACATCGGTCCACTACTGACATCATCTTATAAACCAACGTTATGTAAATAGTTATTTAATAAAATGTTTTACCCTGTTTCTTTGCTGGTGTGTTGTCTATATTTTTAATATTTGCATAGGGTTTGTCGTTATTTTGGGCGGGATGGGTGACGGAGCCGAGCTGTCTTGCAGCCCTCATGGTGTGGAGCTCAGTTCATCTCACTATTTTCGTATTTCTCATGAAGGGTTGTTCCTAATATTTCTATTTTAGCGAGGTCAAAAAGAGATCCAATTAGTGGCCTACTGATTTTGCTCGATTACTTTTATTTTTTACACGATTTTTCACTATCTGCAAAGACTAAACAGAGTATTGCGAGTTTGTGCTTGTTTGTAAATAGAGAATGAACTAAAGAGAATCAATTGTAAAACAGTAAATGCTTGGATAACAATCAATCAAATGGAGAGACAAGCAGGCACGACGGATTACAACGGGGGCAAAGGCCTGCGTTAACTACTGTTCAGTATCTGCCAAGAGAGAGTACTACTAAGAGAAAAGAGGGGAGGGGGGGGGCAGCGTTCAAAGCACATCAGCGTGCATAAATACGAAAATGTTTTTATCTATCACGTACTTGACATTTTAAAGCTTTTCATATTTGCTATTAAAAAACCAATGAAATTCACAGAAAAAACCATAGGTTATAGTGGATATATAGTTAGGGATTTGCATTTACAAAACCTTATTTTACTCGCATAAAACCATTGAAATTCCATATATAGTTATAAGCGCTAACTATATATCGCGCACCCGCAATCCACTGCTGATGATGTCACATATTACATCATTCATGACATGGTTAGTGACATCACTGATGACATCACTGATGACATCTCAAATGACATCACTGATGACATCACTGAAAACATCTCATTTGACATGACTGATAACATCACTGATGATATCATTCATGTGATAATACCATGAACCTCTTCAGACTCTAATATAACCTTAGATACAATCAGTGTAAACAGACAGTCACAGACTGTCACTCATCCATGGAGTTACTCACACACCTAGTCAGTTATGCCAAAAATCAATCACACCTCCATTTTCTCAACTATACAGTTATACACACCTTACTTATTCAAACATATACTAACACATATTTACTTTACTCTCTTATACAATCTCTGATACATGTTCTCAATGATCCATACAGCCACTCACACATTCACTGGCTCTTATGCACAGTTATTTATAGATGTCAACTCTCACATGTACTGTGTTTTACATATGTACTTAATTTGACATGTAGCACTGAGATATCCATTCACTCACTAATACACTCATGCACAGTCAACCGCGCATACAGCTGTTTCCACATACACTTTTGAATCCATACATATAGTGAATCAACTACTCACACATCTATGTACAGTCACACACCTCCCAGCCACCCATACACACACACTCAGTTTCCCATACAAATACTTGGACAACCAATGAATAACCCATTCAGTTACTCATATAGCTACTGATCAACACATGCAGCAGTTTACAGAACAACAGACATAATGATGCACAAATTAAAACAGTTTAGTCACTAACCCATGCACTCAGTGAGACACATTTAATCACTCACTCATACAGTCAGTCATGCACCTACTAAATCCTTCATCCAGACACTTATACATCCACTCATTCTTCAATATGTAAGACATATTTTAACTTTACAGAAACATACAGTCACTGGATGTTGTCATCAGTGATGTCATCAGTGATGTCATTTGAGATGTCATCAGTGATGTCATCAGTGATGTCACTAACCATGTCATGAATGATGTAATATGTGACATCATCAGCAGTGGATTGCGGGTGCGCGATATATAGTTAGCGCTTATAACTATATATGGAATTTCAATGGTTTTATGCGAGTAAAATAAGGTTTTGTAAATGCAAATCCCTAACTATATATGGCCTAAAACCAATGGTTTTTTCATTGAATATATATATATATATATTTTTTGTACTTTTGTAATTTTTCTACTTTTCTGGTTCTCGATTTTTCTACTGTTTTTGTACTGTTTTTCTATTTTTCTACTCTTTTACACGAATGACTGGTTGATAAGATGATGGACATGAACATTATAAGAAAGTATACATAAATTGTTGTGGGTTGTAAATATGTAATATACAATTGTATATATATGCCAGTGAAACTGAATTGTGGTTATATATATATTATCAATTGATTATCACAAATCCGGGTGTATTCTAATGTTCAAGGATCCTTTTAACTATTTATACTATTTATTATTATTAAAGTACGTAAAATATCACATGAAATGTCAGGGTAATCAGAACCCACATATAATTCGAATGTGATTAGATATATTCTTATCGTACTAGAGATAATGACTGGTATTGCACTTTAGCTGATGCATCTTTCTCTTCCTATGCACTTTCGATAATTTTGCACTTTACCTTATTCACTTAGCACTTTATCATACGACCACTGGTACGTAGACGGAAATACCCATAGGCCTGAATTGTGGATATGAGAACTTTCCTGTCATTTCACTATTTTTGATATGTGATATGAACACTAGTAACTAATGGACAGGTCTCTTATGGTACATTTGTATCAATGGATTTAACCGGTGAGGTCTTACGGTCCATGAATCGAATATCTGGATTTAACCAGTGATGTATTTTCGTCCTTTTGGTAATTACCATTAGAAGTACTGGCATTTAACTGTGGAAGTATGTTGTCTATTTCTATTAAGTCACATGACTCACCATGTCACTGTGAGGGGGTGGTCACGATGTGTAAATTGCATTTAAAAAAGCATTGAGTTTGATGTACTTGTTGCAGCATGAACAAGGGCATATCTTGCCAGAAACGCGTAGCTGCTTTCTGTTGTTCAATAAAACAACTCTGCTGATGTGATGTGGTCCGTCTCCTTCCTGTTTGCTGGTGTGCTGCGTGGTTGCTGAAACACCGAGAGATCCAGAGGAGTCACGTGATTTATATATATATATATATTACCTACTGGCGGTCGCCAGTAGGTAGTTATAGTTAGGATAATTTTCAATGTTAAATCTCAACATTCTATTTTGAATAACTTTGGCGCCGGTTGACGAATCTGCCTGAAATTTTCAGGAAAATGGTCTCATGGCGGTCCGGTCCTTCCCTGAAAGTTTGGGGGGGATTCGTCAAGCGGGGGCCGAGATAAAAGGGGGGTCCCAAAACGCGTTTTCCCCATGTTAATTTCCATAGGGCGGTCGATTTCACTTTTAGCCCGAACGGCTGAATGGATTTCCACCAAACTTGGCAAAATTGTAGGGACTGGTAGCCCGATGTGCCTTTGCTATGTCTCAAGATATGTGCTCCAGTGGATTTTGAGTAATTTAGGTTCAAAAAAATATATATATCTATAGCCGCGCTCCCGTGCGCGCACGGGAGTGCGCTCCAGGCGCGACACGCGACTTGCGCGCAGGAAGCTGATTGGATCTCAGTTGTCTGTAAACATTCTAAACAGTGCGGAGCGGCCGCCATCTTGTGTCTCGGTAAAATCGAGACACAAGGGGTTTGAAAAAAAAAGGGGCAAATGACCATAAGGGGGAAGAGTAGACCCCCTCTGACCCCCTAGGTTTGATGTAGGGACTAAAATAGGGTCCTGCAGGGCATTAAAAAATTTTTTTCGTTTTGCGCGGGGATATGCGCTCTCCCGTGCGCGCACGGGAGTGCGCTCCAGGCGCGACACGCGAATTGCGCGCAGGAAGCTGATTGGATCATAAGGGGGAAGAGTAGACCCCCTGTGACCCCCTAAATCCAGGACTATATTTATGAAGGCCTTGCGCTGTTAGTTTTGCGCTTCCTGTGCGTCAATTTTTGTGACGCACCAGCGGTGTAAAAAAATGCGCATTGTTATGCAATATTTAAAAAGTGACGCATCTATCTAGATGCGTCACTTTTTAAATATAGTGCAACGAGGTACATTTTATTACACTGCTGGTGTTATGCGTCACTTTTCTGTGCGCACTCCTTATGACGTTCCAGATGTGTCATATTTAATGTATGACGAATCATGTTGCAGATACAATATGGCGCAGAGTTTTAAAAAGTGACCCATGTACCTAGATGCGTCACTTTTTAAAAATAGCGTCAGGTATAATGTATGCAGAGGGGGTGTTCTCCCGCAAAAAGCTTTGTAATAGCGACGCAGTGAAATCTTTGAGATTTCACTGCGTCAGTTTTAGGATGCTGTTGCGTCAAAATCTTGTGCCTGCTTTACAGCAGGTGTTAGACTGAGGCAAGACCTTTCATATGCTGCTTTCCCCATTTGAAAGGACACATTACTGGAGTTGCGTCACTTTTGTGACGCACTCCAGCAATGCGTTACTTGGAATGTCATAAGGAGTGCGCACAGAAAAGTGACGCATTGCACCAGTAGTGTAAAAAAATGTGTTGCGTTGCGTTATATTTAAAAAGTGAGGTATCTAGGTAGATGGGTCACTTTTTAAAATCAAGCGCCACATTATATCTGCGTGAGGTATAATGCATGCAGAGGGGGTGTTCCCCCACAAAAAGCTTTGTAATAGCGACGCAGTGAAATGTTTGAGATTTCACTGCGTCACTTTTAGGATGCTGTTGCATCCTTTAAATATAGTGCAACGAGGCACATTTTATTACACTGCTGGTGTGATGCGTCACTTTTCTGTACACAGTCCTTATGACATTCCAGATGTGTCATATTTAATGTATGACGAATCATGTTGCAAGGAGTTACAGATACGTCAGTATTTCTGACATATGTGTAAACATAAAAGTGATGCGAGGCCGGCGCAAAATTTTGACGCAATAGCATCCTAAAAGTGACGCAGGGAAATCTCATAGATTTCAGTACGTTGTTATTACCAAGCTTTTTGCGACGGATTGCCCCCTCTGCATACATTATACCTGATGCAGATACAATATGGCGCAGAGTTTTAAAAAGTGACCCATGTACCTAGATGCGTCACTTTTTAAAAAATAGTGTCAGGTATAATGCATGCAGAGGGGGTGTTCCTTGCAAAAAGCTTGGTAATAATGACGCAGTGCGTCACTTTTAGGATGCAGTTGCGCCAAAATCTTGCGCCTGCTTCACAGCAAACCTTTCACATGGTGCTTTTTCCATGTGAAAGGACACATTACTGGAGTTGCGTCACTTTTGTGACGCACTCCTGCAATGCGTTACTTTTGTGTTTAGAGATATGTCAGAAATACTGACATATCTGTAACTCCTTGCGAATTGATTAGTCATATATTAAATATGACATATGTGGAATGTCATAAGGAGTGCGTCCAGATAAGTGACGCATCGCTATTTTCACGTAGCGATGCGTCACTTTTCAGAAATGAGGCCTCCAGTTTATTCACTGTGTCATAAATTTCTTTTCTAACACTCACCTTCTTTCAGTCCTCCTACTTCACTTCCTTTCACCTCTCATACCTTTCTGTTCTTTCTTACTCATTCTCCTTTCAATTATCAATGCACTATATTTCACTTACTCTTCATTTTTTAAGATTATAGCTCTTTGATGAGAATTGGAGGTAGTTCTGAAAAGAACTTTTGGTTTTCTTCTTTTAACTGAAGAGGAACAAAAACAGGGAATAGAAACTGCTCAACAGGAGCAAAAAGAAAAGAAAAAAATTAGGGGTGGGAAGGGCAGTGATGGTTCTCTAATGCCCGAACCATGAGCAGGACACTTTGCTCCCCATAGGTGAGGAGTTGATTGCAGTATCTGCATCTGACGACCCCATGGTTGAATGCAGGTTGGATGTTTGCTACCTGCCCCTGAGATTGTTCTCTTCCAGAAGAAGTTGCTCCTCCTGTTGATGTAGAGGCCCCACCTCTGGGAACCTCCTGTGCCAGAGCCCTGACACTTTCTCGGGCAAAATTCTGGGGGTGCCTGGTCTCCACATGGCGAATCATAGTGAAGTTGCCAAAAGAGTATTTTTTTTGGGGGTTACCCCGTGACAGGACCTTTTTGCAGATCCTGCACTCTACTTTTGGTGCATTCACCTTCTTCTGGTCTGCTGGGAATTTAAAGAATTTCCAAATGAAATGTCCCTTCACCTTTGGGGTAGGTGGCTCTTCATCAATGAAGTCATCTTCACTGCTGGATGATCTGGCAGCCATGATGAATCCAGGAATATGGAGCAGCAAAAAAGGCAGGTCTTTCAGTCACAAAAGTGAAAGAAGAAGTGAAGGAAATGGGTGGGGATTTCATTCATTGTAAAAAAAAACTGTTAGCAACCAATGAAAAGTGTTATTTTAGGGTCACATGACCTGACGCGCTTACGATGCGCGCTCGGGTGCACTTCCGGGTGCGTTTACGCAGCGCGATCGTAGGCGCTTCCGGGGCGCACACGTGGCGCGATCGTAGGCGCTTTTGCGTGCGTTTAGGCGCCGCGCACGTATGCGCTTCCGAGGGCACGTACGTTGCGCGCCGAAGTGACGTCATCAATCTTTAATAGAAATGCATAATCATTTTCCATATTAAAAAAAACAAATTTTATTTGTATGGTACGAAATGTTTTGCATTATTATTAACTTTTCATTCATATTTTTTTTTCACGAACGACAGTTGCGCTCTGGGTGCGCTTTCAGATGAGCGCACGGAGAAGCTTACAGGAGAGCTTAGCTGAAAGCTTCCCCGAGCGCGCACCCAGAGCGCAAAAAAAAAAAATTATAAAAAAAATGAATACTTAAAAAAAACAGCAAATTGTAAAAAAAAAAAAGGTTAGAAACTCGATATACAAAGGAATTAGCATTTAAAAAACCTATGAAATACACTGAAAAAACCATAGGTTTCACACCAGTTATAGTTAGGAATTAGCATTTAAAAAACCTTTGAAATTCACTGAAAAAACCATAGGTTTCACACCAGTTATAGTTAGGAATTAGCATTTAAAAAACCTATTAAATTCACTGAAAAAACCATAGGTTTCACACCAGTTATAGTTAGCTGGAAATTTTACTGATATAAAACCATTGAAATTCCCACGTTATAGTTAGTCGGACTCACTATAACTTGCGCGTGCAATGCACTGCTGATGACGTCACATATTACATCACTCATGACATGGTCAGTGACATCACTCATGACATCACTGATGACACCATCCTTGTGACATAGTGACAGACCTCCTCTCAGTGTAAAGTAACCCTTGAGACACATATTCAAAAATAGAAACTGAAATTTTTAAAAAATGGACATACCTATATCAGTTACAACAAGCAATTCTGTACTTCCACTATCTATATACTCATCCACTCATTCACCAACAGTTCTATATAGTCACTCATACATATACTCACTCATCATATGAAGAGATACACCTATACATTCTGTTACACACCGACATTCATCCAAAAGTTACTCACACACATATTCACACGTGCAAATAAACTATTGAACAACCATTTATTTGAAAATAGAGTTATACACACACTTCCACCTTACTTCTATTGAAAATTACACATATTTATTCTCTTAAACAATCACTTATAGAAACACATACTTATTTAAACAGGAAATCTTACAATCTCTTACTCTCACATATACTCAGTTATATACATCAATATTCATATATACTAGATTAAAACATATGTAGTTACTGATAAAGACACTAGTGAGACAGTCATTCACTCACTAACAAACACATATAGACACTCATCCACCCATACAGTCCTGTACATATGCTGTCTTCAAAACACATACAAACAAAGAGTCAGTCACTCATGCATCTATGTGCTAAGTAATACCTCCACCAAACCATATAGACACTCATACTAATACTAATAAAAATATCAAATAACCCATATACATACGCATGTAGCTACTTATCAACACATGTAGCCACTTATACACAAAGTGAAACACTAATATATGTATTTAAATATTTAAACATAACTCACTAATATTTATTTTTCAGAAAGACACATATTCACTGGATGGTGTCATCAGTGATGTCATGAGTGATGTCACTGACCATGTCATGAGTGATGTAATATGTGACGTCATCAGCAGTGCATTGCACGCGCAAGTTATAGTGAGTCCGACTAACTATAACGTGGGAATTTCAATGGTTTTATATCAGTAAAATTTCCAGCTAACTATAACTGGTGTGAAACCTATGGTTTTTTCAGTGAATTTAATAGGTTTTTTAAATGCTAATTCCTAACTATAACTGGTGTGAAACCTATGGTTTTTTCAGTGAATATATATATATATATATATATATATATATATATATATATATATATATATATATATACATATATATATATACATTTTCACCACAACTCTTAACTTGGAAGAAAAATGGGACGCACTCCTGCAGTTTTTAGCAGCATACGTTATTTAATTTTCACCATAATTTAATTTATAGGACAAAAGCGAGTTGATCTACGCGTTTCGGTATCCCTGATACCTTGCTCATGATCAACTGGCCGGTCCTTCCCACAACGTTTAAAAGCATTACACACATGTAATTGCATAATTTCCTGTCAAGTGGTCTGTCAAGTTTCTTCCTACAAGATCAAAATATGCAATAAAAAAATCACAATCAAATGTTTTTAGACATGATCTCAATTTGTCCGACAAAGAACATCTTGGCATTTGGCAAAGAAGTGTATTGCCAAAACAGTGGGACCGCTATGGGATTCTCCTTTGTCCCAGTTATGCCTGTTTGGCAATGGGATGGTGGGAGAAGGAGGTGGCATGGAACACAGGAAATGACCAAATGATGGGTAAAATCGTTAGTTGGATACAATTTATTGATGTTTTACTCATTATTTGGGATGGGTCAACTCTGGGATTCCAAGAATACTTTGAAATCATCAATAACAGCACGACAGGATTTTCATTTTATTAACGAAATAAGTAATCAACGAGGAATTTTCTTGGATACAGAGATCTATATTAAGGTAAACCAAATCCAAAATGCACTGCTTACGAAGAGTACTGCAACCAATGCCACCCTAGAAGCTACCAGCTTCATCAACGTACGCTCATCTCCAGCATCCTATATGGGGAATTTCTTTGTATTCAAACAATCTTCAGCGAAGAAACAGAATGCAGAAACATATTGGGGCAACAATGAAAAGATTTAAGAAAAGGAAATACAACATAGGAAATGTTGAAAAATGTTGGACAAAAATGAATGATAAATCTCAAGAGGAATGTCTGACTCGTCAAATAAAGGAAAAAAATAATGACCCTGAACCGATAAGGTTAATAACGGATTACACGCAGGAGAGCAAAGAAATTGCCCAGATTCTAAGGAAAAATTGGATAATCTTGCATTTGGATGACACTGTGAGCAAAATAGTAGGCAAACACCTGACAATAACCTATCGAAGAGCAAGAAACGTAAGCCCCCCCACATGCCCTGGGGACCGCCACCTCCCTGGGGCACTACGTTTTTAAATTTGGGGGTCCGTTATGGACCCCCAAGCCCTAGGGACCACCACCCCTGGGGCTTTGTAAATTGCAGGAGGGGGTCAGCGCGGCCCCCTCCTGGAGCCTTGTTGTGGCCCTGGGGACCGGCTCCTGCAGTGTCCCGGGGTGCCCACCCCAGGACACTGTAGTTTGAAATGACAGGGCAAACTGCTTTGCTTCATTGAAGCGAGAGCAGGGAAACCAGCTCGCGCGTCCATAAAGCAAAGCAGATTGCTATTTCACATGGGGAGCAGCATGTTAGCTGCTCCCCATGTGGAAAAGCAATGCCGGCTCCTGCAAGAGGCGGGAAGCCAGTTGGGACCGTGGGGGGTTTGGGGACCCCCCACGGTCCCCAACGAAGAGGGCCAGCCCCGGCGGATGGGGTCCCTGGGGCTACAAGTGGCCTGGGAGGGCGGCCACACGGCCCCCCTCCCCTTATAATAATTTTTTTTTTTAAAGAGGCAGTCCGGCCGGCACCAGGGGATGGGGTCCCTGGGGCCTTAATAGGCCTGAGAAGGAGGGCCACGTGGCTCCCCTCCAAACATTTTTTTTTAAAACAATGGCCAGGCACCGGGGGACCACACGGCCCCCCTCCCAAATTCTAAATCATTTTTTTTTAAAGAGGAAGGTTGGCCCCGGGGGATTGGGTCCCCGGGGCCATAACTGGCCAGAGGAGGGGGACCTCGCGGCCCCTTGCCGAATTTGACATTTAAAAAAATTAATTAGGTGGCAAGCCCTGGGGGGTGGGGTCCCCCGGGCCAAAAAATTAGAGAAAGAAGGGGGGGGAAAGAAAAGACTGGCATCGCGCTGGAGGCCACGCCCCCTTCTTGCAGCACTTCGAAAACGAGGAGCAGAGTATTTTAAAAAAGGACGTGGCCTCTGAACACCTCTGTGCAACGCATCCCCCCTGGCGCATACTGGAGGTACCTGGTGGGCTGGTTGGCCTCCAGGGACCCACAGGGTGAGTTTGCAGACATGTCACCTCAGGCCATGCCCCCTTCCTTTACCACTGTGCAAACGCGTCCGTGGTGCATTTTAAGTTGAGGAATTATTTCTCTTTCAATACTGAGGGTCCCTGAGGGTCAGATAGCCAAACAGGTATCACCAGTATGCACCAGAGAGCTGCATTGCAGACAGGTGTTCAGAGGCCATGCCCCTTTCTACACCTCTCTGCAACGCAGCTCTGTGGCGCTTATTGGAGGTACCTATTTGGGCTAGTTTGACCCTAGGGACCCTCAGGATTCAAGGGGACTTAATCTCCCAACTTAGAACGGCCACAGGGCGCGTTTACACAGTGGTGAAGGGAGGGGACGGGCCTGAGGTGATGTGTGCAAACACTCCCTGTGGAGCGTTTGAAGTTGGGGAAACAATTCCCCTTCAATCCTGAGGGACCCTAGGTGCCAATTAGCCCACCATGTGCTTTCAGTAAGTGCCACTGCGCTGCGTTGCAGAGAGGTGGTGAAGGCCGTGCCCCATTTTACACCTCTCTGCAATGGCCCTTACTGGAGATACCTAGTGGGGTAATTTGCCCCTAAGGACCCTCAGGATTCAAGGGGACTTAATCTCCAACTTAAAATGGCTAGAGGCGTGTTTACACAGTGGGGAAGGGAGGGGACGGGGCCTGAGGTGACGTGTGCAAACACACCCTATGGAGCGTTTTAAGTTGGGGAAATAATTCCCCTTCAATCCTGATGGACCCTGGGGACAAACTAGCCCACCAGGTGCTTCCAGTAAGCATCACTGCGCTGCGTTGCAGAGTGGTGGTCTAGGCCGTGCCCCTTTTTACATCTCTTTGCTACACAGCTCTGTGGCGCTTACTGGATGTACCTAGTGGGCTAGTTTGTCCCTAGGGACCCTCAGGAATGAAGGGGAATTATTTCCCCAACTTAAAACGCGCCACAGGGCGTGTTTGCACAGTGGTGAAGGGAGGGGATGGTGTAGGAAAGTAGCTCTATATATACTGGATTGAAAAAAAAACAGCCGATATCCGAATTCCGATTTACTCACCTGTTATCAGGAGAGACCTCAGTGCTGCATATTTGAGCCCAGTACTGATCCTGAAAAGTAATCCTAACCGTACTTACCAGTAACTTGAATTTCCTTCTATAGGATATCATTGCCTGCTTTTGCTGAAAAAGTTTCTAAGTGTCGAATTTTGAAACTTACAAATATTTCTCTAAAATCAGCCAAACTACGAATTCCGATTTGCTCACCTCTTATCAGGAGAGACCTCAGTGCTGCATCTTTGAGCCAAGTACTGATCCTGAAAAGTAATTAAACCGTACTTACCAGTAACCTGAATTTCCTTCCATAGGCTAACATTGACTGGTTTCACTTGGAAATTCTTCTAAGTGTGGAGTTTTGGAACTTACAAATATTTCTCTAAAATCAGCCGAACTACGAATTCCGATTTACTCACCTGTTATCAGGAGAGACCGCAGTGCTGCATTTTTGAGCCCAGTACTGTTCCTGAAAAGTAATTCTAACTGTACTTACCAGTATCTTGAGTTTCCTTTTAAAGGCCAACATTGACTGGTTACACTTGGAAATGTTTCTAAGTGTGGAGTTTTGGAACTTTAAAATATTGATCTAAAATCAGCCGAACTACTAATTCCGATTTACTCACCTGTTATCAGGAGAAACCTAAGTGCTGCATGTTTGAGCCCAGTACTGATCCTGAGAAGTAATTCTAACTGTACTTACCAGTAACTTGAATTTCCTTCCATAGGAAATAATTGCCTGCTATATAAAATATATATAAATATATATATATTTTTAAATATAATAAAAAAACAATAATAGAATTTCAATATTTTTAAAAACATTTTTTTTCCAATTTATATTAAAAATATGTAATGTCATTTAAAATATCAAATGTCTAAAAATAAATAGTTTAAAAAAATGTAGTAAATCAGTATCAACAAAATAAATATACCAATTAATACATTTAAAAATTGCCATTGAAAAAACCTTTGAAATTCACTGAAAAAGCCATAGGTTTCAGACATGTTATAGTTAGGAATTAGCATTTAAAAAACCTTTGAAATTTACTGAGAAAACCATAAGTTTCAGACATGTTATAGTTGGGAATTAGCATTTAAAACAACCTTAGGAATTCACTGAAAAAAACATAGGTTTTAGGGGTGTTAAAGTTAGCTGTACATTTCACTTGTACAAAACCATTGAAATTCCTCCATTATACTAACTATAACTTGCGCGCCCACAATCCACTGCTGATGGTGTCACATATTACATCATTCATGACATGGTCAGTGACATCACTGATGACTAACTGATGACATCTCAAATGACATCACTGATGATATCACTGATGACATCATCCATGTGACAATCTGATACATCTCATCACCACTAGTATAACCTTGTCACCATTGACACACCAATACAAGTTTCTAAAAACCCACTCAGTGATTCCTACATCTACACACACATCAAAACACTTACCTATAGATTCACTCATACATGCTAACAAAGTTCTATAGAACAATATTAAATATACTTATATACTTACATCGACATTGCACACCAGCACACATCCTATTCACTAAGGGTGGGCGTAAAATCCGTTTCGCGGGCGAATTTGCGGATTTTCCACGATTTCGCGATCCGCGAATCTCGCGAAATCGTGGTAAAATCCGCGAATCAGCGGGGACGAATTTTCAGCCAAGCAAGGGTTACAGCAGCAGGTGCAAAAGTTGAACATAATTTCTTTGTAACCTTTTAAAAAGGGTTACAAACAAATTAACGTCAACTTGGACTCCTGCTGCTAATTGCTTCCTGGCGCCTCGTTGCCTACTTGCAACTATTCTCTGACCCTGCTCTGACTCTTGAAGCAGGGTCAGAGAATAGTTACAAGTAGGCAACGAGGCACCTGTCCAAGGAATTAAACCTCATCAGGAAGCACTTACAGATATAAAAAACAGGAAGAAGGGAGAGGATGGCAAATACACCCATTTTGAGTTGTCAGGAGAGGTTAAACTAAAAGAGACCTTTACAGCACAATTTTCATATGCATTTTGCTAAAAATAAAAAGCTGTATGTTCTGTAGGGGAAACTCAGGAATCTGGCCCTTCAGAGATCCGGCCTCTCTTTCTTTCTCTCGTTCTCTCTCTCCATCTCTCTTTCTCTCTCTTTCTCTCTCTTTCTATCTATCTATCTATCTATCTATCTATCTATCTATCTATCTATCTATCTATCTATCTCTCTCTCCCTCTCCCATAAACGACTGCTTGGGTAACTTCACTATGCAAGCGGCTCGCGAAGACGCAAAAATCCCTGCAAACACGCAAAAAAAACCCACGAACACGCAAAAAACCCCGCGAACACGCAAAAAAACAAAAATCCGCAAATTCGCACAAATTCGCGAATTTTGCGGATCGCGAATTCGCAAATCCGCAAATTCGCGGATCGCGAATTCGCAAAATTCACCCATGCTTACTATTCACTTATGCTGTCATCCTGCTCACTTTTGCAACAAATTGATCATACTTACATTTATTAAGCTACACACTTATACAAACACCACTTTATTTATTCATATAGATAGTAACTCATACTTAGTGTGTCATAAAATCACTATTACAAGTATACAGTTTTCAATACAGTCACTCATAAAATCACTGAGTCTTATGTACACATATTAATATACAACAACTGTCACATACACTGCCTTTTATATTTCTACTTTGTTGGACACGTATCATTGAGAAATATATTTACTCATCACCACACCCATAAAGAGATTCACCCACCCAAACAACTGTTTCCACATACAGTCTTAACCTCATATACCTACTAAATCAACAATTTACACATATTTGGACAGTCACGCACTTCCCACCCAACAACACACACATTCCCTATCCCATACAAATACTCACTTAGATAATTAATAACTAATATAGACTTTCACATAGCTAGTAACCAACTTATGTAGTAGTTTACACAACAAGAGATAGAGTGATACAGATGTTCACACAGTTTAATCACTATCCCATATATTTAGTGAGACACGTTAAATTAGTCACTTAGACAGTCAATCACAGTGCTACTAAATCCTCCATCCAGACACTTATACATCCACTCAGTCTTCAATACAGATTGCTATATATATATAATACTTATTCAAATATGGAACCAAACCACATTCACTGGATGATGTCATCCGTGATGTCATTTGAGATGTCATCAGTGATGTCACTGACCATGTCATGAATGATGTAATATGTGACATCATCAGCAGTGGATTGCGGACGCGAAAGTTATAATTAGTACAACTAACTATAAAGGAGGAATGTCAATGGTTTTGTACAAGTGAAATGTCCAGTTAACTATTACACCCCTAAAACCTATGGTTTTTTCAGTGAATTCCTAAGGTTTTTTAAATGCTAATTCCTAACTATAACATGTCTGAAACCTGTTTTTTTCAGTGAATATATGTATATATACACACATATATACATATATGTGTTTATCCATACTAATATAATAAAGAGAAAGCTCAAACCTTTGAGGCGGGTAATCTCAGGAACCACAGCACCAATCACAACACCCAATACAGCGTTGGAAAGGGCGGTTGCAGCAGAAGGACATAGGCTATGCAGACGCCCACCATATACATCTAAAAGGTAAAGGAACCGTTCCAGCAAAGTAGTCCCTTGTGGGCGTGTCTGCGTTGTGCTGTGGGCGTGTGCTGGGGGCGTGACAAACGCTGGGGGCGTGTGGTATGTTCCGCCCTTCATGCCATGTCTCATATCATGTGCTAATCCCACCCTGCTCCCTTTAAATACCCCTGCACCCCATAATCATAACCCACCCTTACTCCTTAAAATACCCCAACACCCTTAAACACTAACCCATCTTAACCCTATAAATATACCCTGTACCCCAAAACCCAAACCTATCCCTAAACCCTAAAAATACCCCTGTACCCCAAAACCCAAACCTAGCCCTGAACCCTATACATACCCCTGTACCTCAAAACCCAAATCTACCCCTGAACACTAAAAATACCGCTGTACCCCCAAATCCAAACCTAGCCCTGAACCCTAAAAATACCACTGTACCCCAAAACCCACACCTACCCCTGAACCCTAAAATACCCCTGTACCCCAAAACCCAAAACTAGCCCTAAACCCTTAGAATACCCCTGTACCTCAAAACCCAAACCTACCCCTGAACCCTAAAAAAACCCTGTACCCCAAACCCCAAACCTAGCCCTGAACCCTAAAAATAACCATGTACCCCAAAACCCAAACCTACCCCTGAACCCTAAAATACCCCTGTACCCCAAAACCCAAACCTAGCCCTGAACCCTAATAATACCCCTGTACCCCAAAACCCAAACCTAGCCCTGAACCCTTAAAATACCCCTGTAGCCCAAAACCCAAACCTAGCCCTGAACCCTAAAAATACCCCTGTACCCCTAAACCAATACCTATCCCTAAACCCTAAAACTACCCCTGTACCCCATAACCCAAAAGTATATCTGAACCCTTAAAATACCCAAACACCCCAAAACATATACCTCAGTACCCCAAAACATATACCCCTATACCCATACTTACCTTATCCAAACATAAAAAAAACATGCTTTTACCATTCATGCATTTACAATGAATTCCGTTGTAAATGTATGCGTGATAAAATCATATAAAATGTAATGCCATGCGTTATAATGGCATTGCGGAGTCATGGTACTTTCGTAATGAAAGTATGCGGAGTGATGGTATGTGGAAAGAAAGTTGCGGAATAATGGGTGTTTACCCTCCCCCGGTAAGTACATTGGTGGCACGGCGGCCCACATCTCCAGCAACATACTCATATTTTTTCACCACCCATTTGAAAAATGCACAGGTCTCTCTCATTGATGGCCAGCACCGACATACACTTTTAGACACACCTCCCGCCACAAGTTCTAGAATTGCGTACTTTAGAGCTGGGGAGCTACGTTCGAATCTCGGCATCAGCTCAACATCCTGTGATTCCAGGCAAATCGCTTTGTCTCCCCGTGCCTACCACAAATGAATGTGTTCTTCTGTAATGTAAATTGTGCTCATGCCATGTTGTCGAGTTCATGCTATATAATATTGCAAGGAAAAATAAAGTAGGGAAACTCGAGTTCACACACTACTGAACGCGCACTCTTAAGTGCATCAGCAGTGCACTGTGAATCGGAGCGTGTCACGGGCCTGTCACAGATAAGAAATGCTATCAAAACGAAATCCACAAGACAATATACTACTGGCCGGCAGCAATTCATACCCGGACAACGTCGGGACGGTGTGCTAGTTTGTTATATATTTATAGATATACATACACATTTATATATGAATGTATATGTGTGTAAGTATATACGTGTATATAAGTGTATATAAATGTACATATGCTTAAAATGTTTACATTTGAATTTGTACTATATATTTAATAGAAAGTTAGATTTAAACCTTTTGCGTAAACAACACTGCTTTGCAGTGAAAGGTAGTTGGCTAAATTAATGTGTGCTAAAGTGTAGAGTGTTTTTCTTCTGTGTCACCTCTTGGCACATTCTCCAGCTGGGATGGTGGGGCCCGAGGCTGGTGATCAGGACGAATAGAGCTGGGCATAGTCCTATCTGGCCCCTTCTAGAGACGCTATGAACCAAGCTACATTAAGAAAACTCTGTTTCATATTCGTTGAGGCTGGGAAGTAAGATCGTGCCTGTGGTTTACCACATTCCACACGAAAAGCTATCTATTATCTGTAACGTTTCTGTGAATATGGCGATGCTGCCTCTAATTAGGGTAACTGGGTAACAGTACAATTTCTGGAGTCAGGTGGAATGCTGTAGATCAGCGACAGGTCGTACTCGGACACCAATATGATGATTGCATGGTCTTAAGGCAGCTCTGCGTCGGAAGTGTAAGGCAGTTATTTCCAGCATCAAAATAAAAGTATTATGCAGTCAGACTGTCAACATGTCATTAAGAATTCACCTCGCGCGCTCTCACATGCCTGTGACCTTCCCAGCCGGCCCTGAAAGTGAACGAAAATCTTCTGTGTGCAAAGAAAGAGACTTAATTGGAGTGGTATTTTGAGTGCTCTATTCGATGGCCGGTGAGAGATTTTGACACCATGCAATTGGCAGCAGGTGCATTGTCTGGAAGAGCACCTACGCAGGTAGAAGTCTACAGAATTGCACAGTCCTATACTAGTTTATCTCTTAACCATATTGAAACCAAACACTCCAATGTGATATGTGCTTACACGCCCTTTGTCTCACTCCTCTTGCTCCGCTACACGCCGAGGTGCAGCAAATTGTGACTCCCTCCAACACGACTTCCTGTAACCTACGCTCAGTTCTGTAGTTACGCCCTCCTCTGAATTCAAGATAACTTTTAACCTCTGGTAAGTCCTCTTGGGCCCCTCCACCCATCTCTCCATATTAAGCATCCTCGACATCCCATAATCTGTACCAACCACAGACGGGTTCATGGCGGTTCTCTTCCCCATTCCTTTTCCCCACTATCTGATAGTGCCAAGCAAAGAAAAAAAAGTATTTTCAGTGAGACCTCTGTTAAGCAACTAGATTAATATATAAAATATGGATTCTAAAGGCATTTAGAGGGCTGATTTACTAGAAAGATGTGCCACATTTTCTCTACATAAGAGCTTTAAATACTGCTTTATGCTAGGAAAAAGCCCTTCATCAAATACGACTTTTTCCTTGCTTTAGACATTCTCATGACAGTCTTGAGAGAGGAAAAATATGTAGTATATCAGTACCTGAGCTTTTAACAAAACCAACACCACAAATGAATACAATTCCCCCACACAGGCTGGTATTATATGAAGGGTGTCTGGTTTTATGGTATTCATTTTTTTAACATCTCTGCCTGTATTTATCCATATTTATTTTTGGGCAATGCTCTTAGTATTACCCATATTTATTTTGTCTTTTGAGAATAAATAGAGTTGTAAAATTATATTTACACATTTATTTAGCTGATAAACACACACTCTTGCTTTAATGCCTGTCACATTTTAAGCAGCCAAAAATAACAATACGCTATACCCACAGGTAAATATTAGCATTAGCCTACAAATACATGTTAGCATATGCCTGAATTTAAGGAAATCACATCCTGATTTTTAACTCCGCATGCTATCTGCTCAGCTGTTGGCCTGGAACTCACGAGCAAGACACCATTTTGAGTCACTCACAAGAAGCGCCAGTTTCAATATTTTTTCACTTTATAACAATTATGGACAGGAAACACATTGTTTTCTGTCTGTATTTATCTGTTAAATCAGTAAAAATGGAAAACTGGGAGTATTAATTATGTATTAAGGCAGATTTCCTTCGTGAGCTCTCCTTCGCTCACCCCTTACCGCTTCCACTTCCAACTGGTCGCAACGTGTCACTCTTTCCCCTGGTTACAGCACCTCCCTCCCTTCTTTTTCGCAACGCTTCTGAGGGAGGCGATATTTTGATCTCCATGTGTGAAAACTTGGAGTGCATCATATTTACCTATAGTTCGCACTCAAATATAATGTGTGACAATATTACTAAGGAAGAGGTGACATTCATTTAGAGCATCCCATTTAAAGATAGTGTGATTAACTTTGTGCATAAAAAGGGACTAATGGAAAATATTGTAGGGATGTGTTAGCATTTACGAGAAAATAATGGCTTAACATGTGATAGTGTGATGCTAGTAATTAACGTGTGTGGGTAGGTTGAAGTCTAATCATTTGAATGTGAAGTTAGAATGTATTATAAATAACTTAGTGGAAATGAAATAGTGGTGAATTATCTATGTTTATTAACTGGAGAGAAAATGGGCACGTCTATGTAACCCAGTGCACCTGGCTATTATTTTAGGCCTAAAATGCATTCATCTAACTTCATGTGTGAATTGTTCTAGCCAAGCGTCGTATTTCACTGCAAACTTGATGCAGTGAACACTTGAGTCGCGTTTAACCTTCAGTGTGGAATGATCTGCTGTATTTTGAGCATAGAAGAGTTATTGTATTGTTCTGTAGTGAGGTGTAAAAGTACAAAGTAGCACAAGAGGAATGTGGTAACGAGCACAGAGATGAGTTCTCATGCAGAACAAGAAGGATGGCCCAGGACATGGAGAATTTCTTATCTGTGTGGGAAAGGAGCTGAAACAATCACGCCTGGCCGATGGAAAAATACTCAAGAGAAAGGCACGTGGAACATGCTTTTTTGAATGCAGTTGATATTGCTTGTTGATACTTAGAGAAGACAGACACCTTTGAGATTTCGTAGGGTGTAGACCTACCTTGTGTGGCTTTATGCTACTTGACCCATTCTTGAAGCCAGTGCTTTAAATGGGAAAAAAAAATAGTGCAGATACTCATTTAAATGTGGTGATTGGCCGGGGCTAGGGGTGGGGCTAAATGCAAGACATGCAAAGTTTTTCGGCATATATACCAGTTGCAATACACACGAGAAATTTCTTTTTAAAAACAAATCCGGTTAATTCCTTATACAAAATGAAAGTCAAACTGTGATATTTTAACCTTTCCTTATTTTGTCATATTTCTGATAAAAACACGCACACACAAGCAGACACTCACACAAAAGAATCGGGTGGGATTAAAGCCCGTTTAACCTCCCATGGCTTTTCACATTGTGCTGTAACTGGGCTGCCTCGATTCCTTGCAACACATTATGATGGCGAACACTAAGATATCATGCAATTGAGCCCACGCTGGATAGTTCTGCGGGAGCTCAGCTCAGGGCTTTAAAAGTGATTTGGCTGAACAAAGAGAAAGGCTACTACCACTAGAGGGCAATGCGCCTACCCTCCAGGAGTACCGGTACTCTCCATGGCCGTAGAAAAAGTGCCGGTACTCAGGGTGATAAAAATAAGAAGTGCAGGTACTCAGTACCGGTGAGTACCGGCCCATTTAAAGCACTGCTTGAAGCACTTCTACTGGAGACTTCACTGCTGACATCTTTCTTTCGTTTCTTTCTGGTATTGGTCCGGAACCTGAAGATCATCTGCTAAAATAGAGGTTCCTTGCTAGAATAGTTTAGGGAAGGGTTGGATTAATGCTGCTTGTTGAGACTCAATCAATGCAATTTAATTTCACTTTATTTTCCCAATTGTTTATTTCATAATAATTGAACTAATCATACTTTCTCTTCTGTATCGAGCTTGTCTCTTCAGGAGATTTGGACGAGTTTTACAATTTTTTTATTTTTATATGCTCGTGCTAAGAGTGGTTTATGGGAGCTTATTATTTAATGTGTAATAAATCCCCTTTAACCATTTTCCAGTTGTCGACTGGGTTATTGGGTGGCCTAATGAGTTACATATTGAAACTTCGAGATTTAAATAACTCTCCCCTTTGCCTCTCATGCCGTCAAAGATCCATGTATATTTACAACAAGGGGTGGTGAGGGACAGAGTCTCTGAATTAAGCAGAAAGCTCTCACCCAGTCAAGAGATCAGGGCTAGATCCAACACCGTTTTTTAGCTCACTGCACCATCCCAGTTTCAGAACCTGGCTGTATGCAAATTAGTCTGTTCCTGTCCCAGTGCATGATGGGAACAGGGCACACCAAACTACAAAAGCCAATTCTTACACTGGGAAGGAAACAAGCTCCCGGGGACCGGTTTCTGGCATTACAGCCGTCTTCGGCCCGGTTTGCTTGAATCCTGATGGTGCAATGAGCAAGGGTCTCACATCTGAGAATACCCTTCCACGCTTAGGGTGGACAAAAATATTTACAACAAGGGGTGGTGAGGGACAGAGTCTCTGAATTAAGCAGAAAGCTCTCACCCAGTCAAGAGATCAGGGCTAGATCCAACACCGTTTTTTAGCTCACTGCACCATCCCAGTTTCAGAACCTGGCTGTATGCAAATTAGTCTGTTCCTGTCCCAGTGCATGATGGGAACAGGGCACACCAAACTACAAAAGCCAATTCTTACACTGGGAAGGAAACAAGCTCCCGGGGACCGGTTTCTGGCATTACAGCCGTCTTCGGCCCGGTTTGCTTGAATCCTGATGGTGCAATGAGCAAGGGTCTCACATCTGAGAATACCCTTCCACGCTTAGGGTGGACAAAAATATTTACAACAAGGGGTGGTGAGGGACAGAGTCTCTGAATTAAGCAGAAAGCTCTCACCCAGTCAAGAGATCAGGGCTAGATCCAACACCGTTTTTTAGCTCACTGCACCATCCCAGTTTCAGAACCTGGCTGTATGCAAATTAGTCTGTTCCTGTCCCAGTGCATGATGGGAACAGGGCACACCAAACTACAAAAGCCAATTCTTACACTGGGAAGGAAACAAGCTCCCGGGGACCGGTTTCTGGCATTACAGCCGTCTTCGGCCCGGTTTGCTTGAATCCTGATGGTGCAATGAGCAAGGGTCTCACATCTGAGAATACCCTTCCACGCTTAGGGTGGACAAAAATATTTACAACAAGGGGTGGTGAGGGACAGAGTCTCTGAATTAAGCAGAAAGCTCTGACCCAGTCAAGAGATCAGGGCTAGATCCAACACCGTTTTTTAGCTCACTGCACCATCCCAGTTTCAGAACCTGGCTGTATGCAAATTAGTCTGTTCCTGTCCCAGTGCATGATGGGAACAGGGCACACCAAACTACAAAAGCCAATTCTTACACTGGGAAGGAAACAAGCTCCCGGGGACCGGTTTCTGGCATTACAGCCGTCTTCGGCCCGGTTTGCTTGAATCCTGATGGTGCAATGAGCAAGGGTCTCACATCTGAGAATACCCTTCCACGCTTAGGGTGGACAAAAATATTTACAACAAGGGGTGGTGAGGGACAGAGTCTCTGAATTAAGCAGAAAGCTCTCACCCAGTCAAGAGATCAGGGCTAGATCCAACACCGTTTTTTAGCTCACTGCACCATCCCAGTTTCAGAACCTGGCTGTATGCAAATTAGTCTGTTCCTGTCCCAGTGCATGATGGGAACAGGGCACACCAAACTACAAAAGCCAATTCTTACACTGGGAAGGAAACAAGCTCCCGGGGACCGGTTTCTGGCATTACAGCCGTCTTCGGCCCGGTTTGCTTGAATCCTGATGGTGCAATGAGCAAGGGTCTCACATCTGAGAATACCCTTCCACGCATAGGGTGGACAAAAATATTTACAACAAGGGGTGGTGAGGGACAGAGTCTCTGAATTAAGCAGAAAGCTCTCACCCAGTCAAGAGATCAGGGCTAGATCCAACACCGTTTTTTAGCTCACTGCACCATGCCAGTTTCAGAACCTGGCTGTATGCAAATTAGTCTGTTCCTGTCCCAGTGCATGATGGGAACAGGGCACACCAAACTACAAAAGCCAATTCTTACACTGGGAAGGAAACAAGCTCCCGGGGACCGGTTTCTGGCATTACAGCCGTCTTCAGCCCGGTTTGCTTGAATCCTGATGGTGCAATGAGCAAGGGTCTCACATCTGAGAATACCCTTCCACGCTTAGGGTGGACAAAAATATTTACAACAAGGGGTGGTGAGGGACAGAGTCTCTGAATTAAGCAGAAAGCTCTCACCCAGTCAAGAGATCAGGGCTAGATCCAACACCGTTTTTTAGCTCACTGCACCATCCCAGTATTAGAACCTGGCTGTATGCAAATTAGTCTGTTCCTGTCCCAGTGCATGATGGGAACAGGGCACACCAAACTACAAAAGCCAATTCTTACACTGGGAAGGAAACAAGCTCCCGGGGACCGGTTTATGGCATTACAGCCAGGTTCTGAGCTGGGATGGGGCAGTGAGATAAATAACGGTGATGGATCAAGCCCTGATCTTTGGACTGGGTAAGAGTGGTCTGCTTAATTCAGACACTCTGTTCATCACCACCCCCTTTTCTGTATCGTCAAAGATCCATGGGCAGAAGAAAGTAAATGGGCTCAGCTTCCTCAGCTGGGAGTAATCTGGAGCCCCTCTCTTATCCAGGGTTATGTGGCAAGACCAGCATATGTGTAGAAATTGGGCCAAAAATCCTTCTATCTCAAGTGTGTGCTGCTTTAGTTGTTCCTCTGCAATGGACAGGCAGATGGAGTCAATAAACCCATCATGGCACGTCACTCAGTCCGCGCAACCACCCCGTAAATTTTAGACTATGCCGAAGGGTCATTTGCAAAGTGGAAACTGTCCATAACAGACAACTACATCAACTGTGCCTGGTGCAGACATCAGTCTTGGGGACCGATGCATTCACCCCCGAATGTCTGTTTCCAATGCATCGCTAACTGTGACATTTTGAGCTCTGTGCCTTTAAGGGAAAGTAATAGCAAGACCGGTGAACTGCGAAAGAAAGGGCATGCACAGAGGCCTCCGCTTTGCAGGCCCCATCCTTGCCTTTGATGCTTTGAACGACGAGGGATGCATCCAGGTCCTGCCTCATTACTATTCATGAGGTAGAATATGTGCACTTTGTTTCGCACAGCCCCTGAGCCCAGCACACAGCGCATTGGGCGCCAGGAGAATTATTGACCGTACTACAGGGTTACTTCATGAAAAGATAATGCCAAAGAATGACGCTTAGATCTGCCTCCCAGCCTGTATGAAAGAAGAAAAGGGATCATTGATGCGTTAAATAACAAAATAGAATACTATTTTTGGTGAACCTGTATGTTTGGGACTGATCGCTTGGTTCACTATAAATTCGGATTATACTTTTCACTCACTTAAAAACAATGATTTTCTGTGTCTGTTTGCCTACACTGATGGGTACACAATCCTCGTTTGAAATATGGTATGAAGAGCTAATTGACTTCTTTTCGTCGGGAAAATTTGCAGCTAGTTGCTAATTTGTTTGGCTTGAATTCAGAATTACATTCAGGAGGCATCTTGGGAAATATAAACAGCTCTGTTAGTGCTCATTCTGCCTTTCTGCCATCTTGTGATTCACGGCTTGCCTTATTAAATGGAGCCAGTGTTCTTTCTGTAAGAGGACGTATCCCATTAAGAGATAAGCCAGAGCAGGGTTATGAATGTACCTCATAAATGTAAAAAATAAATACTATGATTTTAAATCAAACATTACTTTTCAAATTAGATGAATACATTAGATTTGTTTCAGTGATTTAGTTATTATTCCAGTCTTCCCCCGACAATCGCAAATCTACTTTTTTTAATCACCACGATTAGTTCCTTAGCTGTATTTTTTGTTTGTAGGTTTATTTCCTTTTTGCAACCCAGAAACATAGGCGACCATTGCAGGTTGCGTCAACCAGACCTATATTATCGAGCCACATTCTTCGCAGCGTTCTTTGAAGGAAAAAGGTAGTGTTTTTCAGGTTACAAAACCACCCTTTCATGACATCCCTAGAAACCATATCTCAGGATCAGAAGGAACGGTAGGCTGGCTTTTGACACAGATGACACCAAGAGAAATAAATGATATGATCTACCCCCTAGGCGCTGGTGCCAATGCACCCGCTTCATTAATGAGAGCCAGGGCCATTTGTTTGAATCAGAAAACGTCTCAGAAAAAGGCAGCTTAGTCTTTCCTATCTCTATGTGATTACAACAGGGAATGCCACTTCCTCAGATGCTCCTCTGGGTGTGATCCAGATGTGCAGCGCTTCGAGTCTCAGACTCCAAGGTGCCTAAGCAAGGTCTATCGCATCTCGGTGAGTAGTTCAAATGTCCTAGAGCCTAACCTTGCGTGTGTTGTCCTTATTTCGTGGTGTCAGCACAGGCCTTAGTGGCTAGAACTAGAGCAGACCAACACGCCACACCATGAACCTGCAGGCATTGCAAAGGGCTCCTGCATTGCAAGGACCCCAGAGCCTTAAATTCATATTCAGTACAAAATAAAAAACAAGAACGCTTACTGCCCCACCCCCAAGTTGTGCACAGGTTGCTGTTTCTTTTATTGAGCCACAGGCTTGCAAATCAATATGAGGCTGTATTATAATGGACAAAGCGCTCATCTTTCTGTGGATTAGGTGTCTAAAGCTGTGTAAAGTTCATGCATCAACTCCCAACAAATTCCAAAGTTATGTATTTAAACTTTAGACACCTCAAAATACACAGGTGCTAAACTCATCATGACACAGCCCCAGTCCTTATGTGTACCGAGGGTTCCTTCCATGCACTCTCATTAATGTGCACACGTGGCACCGAAAACATAGGACAGATGGAGGCACTGGTCTCCGGCAGTAGATTTGTGAATTGCATTTCGCAGTACTTGATTAGTACTACTGAAGTAGTAAAAAATGCAGCGTGTGAATCGGAAATGCTTGAGCACCTGCTGCAAATCCTTACATTGTGTGCGACATTGCTGTTTTCAGTAGTAGTCACTTCGAACTTCCACAGTGATTTTTAGGTTGAGCATTCAAGACCTCATGTATATACTGTAGTATATACTTATATATGTATGTACTTTTTGGGCTCTGGAGATTATCCCTAGGACTTGTCTGCTTCTACTTAGGGACTTTTTTTCTGTTGGTTAACTACCTGTATTTAACTGTCTTGATAGAAAACAACCAGCAGAGGTCAGTGAAATACCAGAATTGCTTTCTGCTGAGGGACTTTATTTTTAGGTCTCGCAGACGTAAAAAGCAGGCGTAAGCCTGCTGTCTGCGAGACATCTTTTGTTGGCGTGTTAGAAGGAATCTGAGACGGAGCTCAAGCACGAGCGTCGCTGTCTCAGATTCCTCCTCGGGGCCGCGCACAGCACCACACACGCATGCGCATACACAGAGACACACAAGCGCCCATGTACGCACCCATACATACAGAGAACCCACCCCCGCCGTCGCATACACACACGCGCGCGCACACACACACACACTGCATACACACACGCTTCCCCCCCCCCTCCCTCCCTTCACGGCGCTGTGCCCATCTCCTGCCTCGCAAGCACCACACACGCATGCGCATTCACAGAGACACACAAGCGCCCATGCACGCACCCATACATACAGAGAACACATCCCCGCCGTCGCACACAAACACACTGCATACACACACGCATACACAGAGACACAAGCACGCACCCATACATACAGAGAACACACCCCCGACGTCGCATACACACAAGCGCACCAAGACCCCCGCCGCCCCACTCACCAGGTTCTTTGTTCGTGTCCCTCGGCAGCCATCCGGTCATTCTGGGCAACAGGCGGGTGCCGCGCTGAGACGCAGTCACGCAAATCTTCCGGCGGGCACTGGAGCGCGGGGTAGACTCCCTTCTGCTTCCTGTATTTCTCTGGCCCCGCCCCCGTCCCAACACAGATTGCCTGGCTTCCTGTTGAAGCCGGGCTGCGGCGTTTCATTATTTTTCTTCTCAACGGCAAAAATATTAATCTTCACTGGCTGACTCCATTGCAGGAGTTGTAATCTTGGCTCGCTTTAAATTAATTGGAATATAATCGTTTTTAAACGAACAAATTGAATAAAGCCTTCACTGGACATACGCTCTCATCGTACGAGAAGGCACAGATTACGTGAAGAAATTGCCATAATTGGATATTCCTTGTCATTGGATCATTATTGGGTATTTATTGGAACATTGGATAGCCTCATCGGAGCAGCTTTTGAGCGTTTGAAATTCGGCCATTAGTGTTGAACGATGACTGGGGTTTGTTAAACTTTTTTCTCTCTTTTGACTACGTCATGCATTGCTTCGGTCTTATTGGCCATTGACGGTGTTGTGTGTCTTCATTGGTCGACTGTTCTAAGGCAGCGTTCGTTGCTACACACGCTGCCGGCTCCTTCAGCCTCACAGGGAGACTTTAGACAAATATTTTTTTTATATGTTTCATCTTTTTCTATTCTCTCAAATCCTTCATTACTTTAGCAACACGTTAATAATAAATGTAAAACGCAGTATATTGTTTTGCTGAGCTGCTTTTAAAACAAAGAGGAACCAGATTATTGCTGCATAATTTTCATTCTGTTGCCCCACAATTTAGTCACCCTGCAGCATAATTTTAGACTCCAGTTCTGTATAATTCCAGTGGCCCTCCTCTTACTGCGCTACGCTGTTCCCTGCTTGCAACAACTAGTAACATCTCTGTTGACTGCTTCTTTCTGCTGCTGCATCACTTACAGTTCTAAAACACATGTCTCAGTCAAATTCAGCATTCAAGCCCCACCTGCGTGTATCTCACTACATTGAGGGTTCTTATTTAATGGCCCTAGAAGATAATAAGTGTGTTCTCTCTATCCCCACTTCAGTGTCTTCCCAATTCTCTTTCTCTACCCACTCATTCACCACACACTATATACTCATCTACAACTTCTTTTTCCCCAACTTCTTTTCTTTTGTTAGTTTACTCTCACCTAATAAAATGTGTTTCTTCCTGTACTGCACCTTTTCCTCCCTCTCACATCCTCTAGGAGCCCTTTCTCCTCCAGGGCTCTCATTTGTTGCCCTTGATGTCCTTTGATAAGTTCCTTCTGTTCACACTCTCACCACACTTTGTCGCCCTCCTCAAATGGCTTTTTCACTGTCATCTGCCCACTGCACTCTCCTCGGCACCCATTCCTCACTGCGTTGTTTCCGCTCGGTTCCTTGCAACCCTTTCCTCGTTCTCAGTTCATAACTACATTCTCTCTTCCTGATCCCTTCCTGAGTTATTTTTTGTTTTTCCCTTCCACGATACACTCCCGTTTTCTCTTATCCTCACTGCGCCATCTATTAAATATACTGGCTCACAGCACTTTTCCCCTCTTGCACTCTCACACTCTCTTAACACTCTATCTCTTTCTTCTAACCTCCTTAAAACACTCTTTCTCTTTTACCTTCCCCTTTCTTCTCCACTTTCTCTTTCTTTATCACAGCTATAATATAGCGCTAAATGCTAACTTTCCATCTCACAACATTTTGCATATTTTTTTTTAATTACCATGTTAAAATCTAAAGCGCGGGTGCCAAAATGGTCTTGCATTTGCTTGTTTTCTCCTATGCTGATCTGCTATTCCCTTCCACCACCTCCTTCTCTAACTCCCTGTTCTCTTCTCCCATGCTAATCTGCTGTTATCTTCCTCCCGCTTCATTCTCTAACACCCTGTTCTCTTCTCCTGTGATGATCTTTCTGCTATCTTCCATCCGCCTCCTTCTCTAACTCCCTGTTCTCTTCTCCTTTGCTGATCTGCTGTTTACTTTCACCCCGCCTCCTTCTCTAACTTCCTTTTCTCTTCTCCTGTGCTGATCTGCTGCTCTATTCCACCCACCTCCTTCTCTAATTACCTGTTCTCTTCTCTTCTCCCATACTGATCTGCTGCTCTCTTCCACCGCCTCCTTCTCTAGCTCCCTGTTCTCTTCTCTTCTCCTGTGCTGATCTGCTGCTCTCTTCCACCCCACCTCCTTCTTTAACTCCCTGTTATCTTCTCCTGTGATGATCTGCTGCTCTCTTCCACCCGCCTCCTTCTTTAACTCCCTGTTCTCTTCTCCTGTGCTAATCTGCTGTTCTCTTCCACCGCCTCTTTCTCTAACTCTCTGTTCTCTTCTCCTGTGCCGATCTGCTGTTCTCTTCCACCGCCTCCTTCTTTAACTCCCTGTTCTCTTCTCCTGTGCTGATCTGCTGCTCTCTTCCACCCCGTCTCCTTCTTTAACTCCCTGCTATTTTCTCCCGTGCTGATCTGCTGCTCTCTTCCACCCGCCTCCTTCTTTAACTCCCTGTTCTTTTCTTCCGTGCTGATCTGCTGCTCTCTTCCACCCCGCCGCCTTCTCCAACTCCCTGTTCTATTCTCCCTGCTGATCTGTTGCTCTCTTCCACCCGCCTCCTTCTTTAACTCCCTGTTCTCTTCTGCTGTGCTGATCTGCTGCTCTCTTCCACATACATCCTTCTCTAACCGCACACACACATACATACAACCACACACACACACATACAACCACACACACACAACCACACACAACCACACCACACACACAATCACATAAACAACCACACACAACCATACACATACAACCACACACAACCACACACACACAATCACACCCAACCACACACACAACCACACACACACACAATCACACACAACCACACACAACTACACTCAACCACACACAACCGAACACAACCACACACACAACCACACACACACAACCACACACACACAACCACACACACACAACTTCTCACACACAACCACTCACACACAACCACACACACAACCACACAAACACAACCACACACACAATCACACACACACAACCACACACACACCCACACAACCACACACACAACCACACACATCTATCTATCGCCCTCACTCTATCTATCTATCTATCTATCGCCCTCACTCTATCTATCTGTTGCCCTCAATCTATCTATCTATCTGCTGCCCTCACTCTATCTATCTGTCTGTCGCCCTCACTCTATCTATCTATCTGTCGCCCTCACTCTATCTATCTATCGCCCTCACTCTATCTATCTATCTATCTATCTATCTATCTATCTATCTATCTATCTATCTATCTATCTATCTATCTATCTATCTATCTATCTATCTATCTATCTATCTATCTATCTATCGATCTACCTCACTCTATCTATCGCCCTCACTCTATCTATCTATCTATCTATCTATCTATCTATCTATCTATCTATCTATCTATCTATCTATCTATCTATCTATCTATCTATCTATCTATCTATCTATCTATCGCCCTCACTCTATATATATCTATTGCCCTCTATCTATCTGTCTGTCTATCTATCTATCTATCTATCTATCTATCTATCTATCTATCTATCTATCTATCTATCGCCCTCTATCTATCTATCGCCCTCACTCTATCTATCTATCTATAGCCCTCTATCTATCGCCCTCACTCTATCTATCTATCGCCCTCACTCTATCTATCTATCTATCTATTGCACTCACTCTATCTATCTATCGCCCTCACTCTATCTATCGCCCTCACTCTATCTATCTGTCTATCTCCCTCACTCTATCGCCCTCACTCTATCTGTCTGTCTATCTATTGCCCTCACTTGATCTATCTATCGCCCTCACTCTATCTATCTGTCTATCTATCGCCCTCACTCTATCTATCGCCGTCATTCTATCTGTCTATCGATCGCCCTCACTCTGTCTATCTATCTATCGCCGTCACCCTATCTATCTATCTATCTATCTATCTATCTATCTATCTATCTATCTATCTATCTATTGCACTCACTCTATTTATCTATCTATCTATCACCCTCACTCTATCTATCTTTCACCCTCCCTCTAGCTATCTATTGCCCTCAGTCTATCTATCTATCGCACCACCACAGCATCACTCAGGGGCACCACAGCATCACTCAGGGGCACCACAACATCACTATGCGCTACTACAGCATCACTGAACCCCCACAGCATCACTTGTTGCCACCACAACATCACTCAGTGCCACCACAGCATCAATCTGTGCAACTATTCAACAACAACTGGTTCAAATATGTTCTCTCAATGTTTCAAGCTTTATTACAAATGTCACAAAAAGATGTTAATATTTCACTTCTGTTCTTGGATTTTTGTCACAATAAAATACACTGAACATAATCTTCACAAAAGTTATTTACTAAAGTTTAAGCTATTGCCATTATAAATTACAATAACTTTTATTTAAGTATTAATTATTTAAAAAAATTAAAAGCCATTGTTATTTGTGATATCAATACATCTAAGTCACGTAAATACAAAACACGTTGCAATTAAATTTGCAAAAGTTAAAAGTATTGTCATTGCAAATGACAAAGCTATTAATTTTGCTATTTTCAAAACCAACACATAAATAAAAAAATTGTCATTTACAAGACCAATAGCTCAAACTTTCCTAATGCGAGACCTATTGCATTGCAAATGCTTGTTTATTTTTCTGGCAACTGCCTCTATTTAACTTTCTTGTCAGAAAACGACCGGCAGATGTCAGTAAAATACCAGAATACCTTTAGCATTCCCTAGATTCAAGTCCATAGAAATTGTCTTCCTCGAGCACCCGTAGACAATAATATTTTTTTCAAATCTTGTATTTCAGTGATATGACCATCAAAGGCCATGATTTTATATTAAAAACAGAGCTTTGGACTATACCATTTCCCACTGAAAGGCAATATTTCTTTCCATGTGTTCCCATACCTGGCTTGTCATGTAGTTTGGTGCTTACTTTCCCTCCATGTTAAAGAACAGTAGATGTTTCAGCACCCAGGGTAATGTGCTGCATAGGTAAATACATATAAGGTCCCAAAGGCGAGACAGGTTGCATTGCAAATGCTTGTTTTAAATATTAGTGCCATCATCCCTCCCAGCGAACAGGGTGCCCCAACAAGAGATGAACTCAGAGATCATGACCCGGATGTGGAGCAACCTGTAAACACGTCTTTAAAGGGGCATAAGAGACACAGACACCAGTTCCAGCACTTGTCGAATGTATCCAGTGCAGTAAGTAAGTAATTTTTATTTAGCATAGTTACTTAAAACCATTGCAATATAAAACAGATTAAAAGAGAACATTTTTTGTATTCTTTTTTTAAAACTACATGATCAATAAAACTGGTGTGACACAGTCGCAGTTCCTCGGTCTGATTAGGCACAGAATGTCTCATAATTTTTTTTAAATTTTGATTCAGACTTTGTGTTTATAAAATATTTTTGATTTCCCGATGTCCTCATCAAGTCAGCAATGACAGTGGGAGGTGCAATACTTATGCAGCTGTATTGAAACCCTTAGAGATTAGATTTTTGGCATCTTCTTTTCCACTGCCTTTTATAAATTTTACAAAACTGCAGTTCAACTGAGGATCCTGGGATGAAAAACAGGCACGGACTGCATTCCTTCGTGTGCGTATCTCTCGTCGATTGAAGTGGTGTTTCAACAGATGTTTCCGTTCGTCCAGCAGTTTCTCACAGGAGCATAACAAGTGCAGCATGTCCTCTTGCGCTAAGCCGCATAACCGACAAAGGGAGCCAGCTTTGGTTTTGAGCCAGCGTGGAAAGTTTTCAATACAAGGTAGAAAGCCCAGCCTATACTTTAAGTAGCACATTTTAACCGATTTGGCATAACCCACTCCGAAGTAACTCTGTGGCGCTTTCATTGAGTAAGAGTTCAGGGTCATCCAGCTGTGTGTTCTTTTAGAGAGGGCTGCCTTATCTTGAACCCACGATAATTATTTGATCGATTTCTTGACCAGATTTTTAAGTGTTGTATGGCTTACTGGGGTGTCCCAAAGCTGCTTTAAACCCGTATTTGCCAGACTGCCCAAGAGGAACTTGGCTGCTGGTGAGGATGGATGTTGCTCTAGCTCTGTCCATAGATGCTCGTTTAATGTTCCTTCTTTGGATTTCCTCACTTTTTTCCAGGCTGAGATATAGGCCCCCTGTCTTGCCAGGAACTGTTGTTGGATGCCAAATTCTAGCCTGATTTGGGCTGGTGAGGTTCGCTTAGGCAGGCTGGAAATAATTCTGTAGGCAGCTGTAATTGTATTATCGAGGATCTTGGCGTCCCTACCTCTAAGTACCTCACTCCCATAGGTGATTGTTGGGAGGAGTTTAGCACAGATTACTTGTGCTAGTGGCAAAAGAAAGGGACCAGAAAGATTGCTGTTAAGTGTTTTCAGGGAAATTGCCAAACATAGCCCTTTTCCTCGTATGCTCGTTCTCTGAGTGGAGAACTGCCTGTTGTTATCAAACTTTACTCCTAAATATTTGTATGATGACGTGTCTTAAATTCTTGTCTTGTTCCAGAACCATGACATTTTTTTTTTTTGTTCTTGCTGATGGTCATCGTCTGGGTTTTCTCCAGATTTATTGTCAGCTCATTTGCATTTGAGTAGCTATGTGTTGCGTTCAGGAGATGTTGAAGCCCTACCTTTGTGTGACTTATTAAGACTATATCATCTGCATATAGTAGGCAGGGTAGTTGGAGCCGTCCTAGCTTAAGAGCGTGGGAGTTGCAGCTGTTTAGAGTCGGTACTAGGTCGCCTAGGAACAGGTTAAATAGGGTGGGGGCCAGGACACAGCCTTGTTTCAGGCCTTTGTTGGTCTGTATACGCCTGGACAGCACTGATCCGTCACCCACCTTTATCTGAACCCAGGTCTCTGTGTGAAGGTTGATAAGCAGGTCCAACAGAGGTCTTGATATTCCCCAACCATTCAGTTTAGACCATAAAATGTTCCGATTTATGTGATCAAAGGCAGCCTTGTAGTCTATAAAGCAGAAATTGGTGGGCATTTTATTTGATTCTGCCTTGTCTATGAGCATGCCCATGGTCAAAATGTTGGTCATTGTGCCTACTGATTTGGAAAAGCCTGTCTGGTTGACCGGGATTAGGGATGTCGCTGTGGCCCATGCCAACAGCTCATCTAGGAGAATGCCTGCGAAATACTTTGCCTCATTATCAATTAAGGCCACCAATCGATAGTTTTGAGGGGAGGCCTTGTCTACTGCCTTATGAATTGGAGAAATGATGTAACCCTTCCAGGAGCTTGGCAAGATGTTGTAATGTCTTATCTCCATAAAAAGGGGTTCGAAAGCTGCTGCCCAACCCTTCACATCTTGTTTGTAAAGGATTGGCGGGATTCCATTCGGTCCTGGAGCTCCCTCACTTCTTCCTTTCTTAATTTGGCGCTGGATGGAATTTTGTAAATTTGGCAGATCATCATTTAGAGTCGAGTTCTGGCCGTCTAGAAGTCTGATGTCACTGTTGGCTGAAGGTTTTTTACAAGTGACAGTCTCGCGATCCGATATTGACCCCTTATTGTTTCCCGTTACCTGATTAAAGTGGGTTCTGAGGTAATTTTCCCATGTCTCTTCAGTAATATTGGAAGAAACCCCGTGGTGCGTCGGTCTTATAAGCGAGTTTATGGATTTCCAGAACCTTGCCCCATCGTTTCGTTTGATGTCAGAGTGAAGTCTTGCCCTTAGATTATCCTCCATGGATTTGTTAGCTTCCCATCTTAGTTTCTTCAATGTTGTTTTTAATTTCCGTAGATGGTCATGCTTCACTATATGCCTGGGTTTCTGTTGAAGCTCTCTCATTGTACGGTAAATTGATGTTTTTATGCCTCTGATTTTTTCTTTATGCTCTTGAGTAAATTTGCACGCTCTGTCGTAACTTGATTTTGCGTGTGGCTTAGATCTTGTGGCGTAAGTAGACATATTGTTTGTGAAGTGTTTTGCCCTTTCAACAAGAGTTTCATCTGTTGCTACTGAGTATTTGATTTGTATCCAGTGCAGAGTCGGAAGGCTTTCTCTATCGCCTGGGCTGGGGATCCTCGCCGGAAACGGAAGTGATGCAGACAGCTTGTGGTTCCTATTAGCCACAGCCCGGGTGCTGAGCTCAAATGTTCAAGGATGAGTCCTGAATGGAGTCCATACATTGCTGGGGGTAGGTTCTTGGCTGATTGTAGTGGGCCAAAGAGTTGTCTGGTGTCTCATGCGAGGTACTGGGCTCAGAGAGTGCAGAGTGAAGGATGAACAGAGATGGGAAGCAAGGGTACTGAGGAGAGATGGGGTAATTACATGATGGGAAGGGGTAAAGGGGAGCTGAGTACAAGGGGCTGATAATAAAAGGGAACAAGATGTGGTCTCTGCAAGATATGTCTCGCATTCAATCTAGTCATGAAACTGCAGTGCAATGTATTTTAACACTGAGAGCAGCATTGCATGGTCATTCTTTATTAATTTAAGACACCACAGCGCTCATCAGCATTTGGCCAGTAATTTTTATTACCTCCCTTCTCCTCGGCTTCTCTTCCTTTTCTTCCCTTTTCTCTTCCCTTATATTCCCCTCCTCTAGTTTTTGCATGATGTATGTTTATGTTATTCTGAAATCTTATGATTCAATGATTAATTGTATGCTACACAGGTTGCATCAGTGCTGGGGTCACTTTTTCAGAACCTGTTCAGAAGAGCTAGTATTACTGACTAGCCCGGAGGTTTTCGTTCTGACCCTGGAGATTTCTATCTTTCCTCCCTTGTGGAGAGACCGGGTGCTTTTCCGGCTCACATTGGGCTGGTCAGTCTGGCTTTTCTGAAATCAAAGCATCATTTTGAAAATGAGGACCATAAAAAACCCATGGGTTCCGTTAGCTATAGATGAGCTTTCAACGGAACAAAACAGCGACAACCTTCTTAAATAAACATGGAGCATTCGGGTGAGAGACAGGAGGGAAAGTTGGGTGGCGCATGTAAAGGGGGGAGAGTAACACTGCCAGGAAAGGAAATAGGTTGTAAGGAGGGATCTCGGTTTTATGGTATTTAGTTTTGTTTTTAACATTACCCTCTGTAATTCTCCATATTTATTTTTTGTCCATATTACATTGCTATTTATCCATATTTGTAATGTGTTTTGATGATAAATAATGTCGTCAAATTGTAATTTTCCTCATTTATTTAATTGTAAAACTGGACTGAATATTTTGATGCCTATGTGATTTAGCAAATCCAGCAGCCAATTTTATTAAAACATTACACCAACAAGCACATATTAGCATTATGCCGCACCTATATGTTGACATATGCCTGTATTTAAAGAAATGTCATCCTTGTGTTTTTTAACTCCCCGTGCTGTCTATCAGCTCAGTTGTTGGCCTGGAATTCATGAAAGATAGTAGGGAGAGTCAATCGCAAGAAGCCCAATTTTCTGTATTTTGCAGCTTTTAAAAATAAACACAGACTGGAAACACATCTGATTTCTGTCTGTATTTGTCTGTCAAAATCAGTGAGAACTGGGAGCTTTAGTTGTAAGGAAGGAGCAGGTATGAGGGAGACACGAATGTGTGAGGGTAAGGGAAGCCGATAGAGAGGGAGGATGGACACGATAGAAGATACCAGAGAGGGGTAGATGGAGAATAATTTCTAAAAGGTGAGACAGGAGGGAACAAAGTGGAAAGGAGTAATTATAGGACTCTGCATAGGCCTGTAAAAAGAATAGAAAAGGCAAGGGAGGAGAGGCCTTGAGTTGGTGTGTTGAAAAGCATAAGGAAGGCAAGCAAGGATGGAAGGACAGGGGAGAGCTGCGGAGAGGGGCTGTAAGAAGGAAGGAAGAGAATGTGGGGAGCAAGGAAGGCTGAAGGACATCTGAGCAGATAAAGGGTAAAAAGGTGCCAGAAAAACTATTATGGGAGTGGAAGGCGATTCTCTAGCACTTATTAGAGACAGTGGGGCAGATGAAGTCAAACGAAGAGTGTTTAGAAGTGGTTGGAATGACTTCAGAGTAGATTTGGTTCTAATGTCTGTAGGGAGTGAGGTCCATAAGAGATAGGAAGACTGATGCAGCAGAGGTTTGAAGACAAGGATTTCTACAAGAAGGTTGACTGTGCGCCTGAGCTTTCTCAAACTAATGGAGATCTTGGCCAGATAAGATGAGTATCCAAAGTGAACTGTTACATAAGCTGGTAAACCCAGACTAACTTTGATTCTGGCCTCGAAGGGGAGCTAATGAAGATCAATCAGTATTTGGGTGATGAGGTCAAATTTCATGCTAGCAGATTTGAAGGGCATAAGTCCAGATTGTGATAACTGTAGCGTTCGAGTGGTGCCAGTTTAGAAGCAACCCGGATGCTATAACGCACAATGTATCACTCTCTGGCCAGGCGTGGCCAGAGAGCTATAAATTAAAGGGCCGGGGTCGCTCAGGGTTTCCGGTCCCAACTGAGTAACCAAGCGTCTTTGTCCTTTACTGCTCTGTGCTAGGCCCACCTGCGCGACCCTGTCACAGGCTTCCCTCAGACCCCACACTGGTGACGAGAGTGGGATGCCGTTACATATACCCCCACGCCAAAGAAGCAGAAGCCTATCGTGAGGGGAAGACACCGGAGAGTTGGCGAAACCCCGCTGATCTCGACGGTAACCGCCGCAAAGTCTGCAGAAGCCTGGAAGCTGCAGACACTGAGGAAAGCCCTGCTGCAAGCGTCCGCCCTGGTAACGACACCAAAAAGAAGAGGCTGAAGTGTGCAAGCGTGTGGCGGCGCCCCGAGAGCCATCGGGAAGCGCCGCACTTGAAGAACTGGGCCGTGCATGCGCAGTGAGCAGAAGAGGCCTTCAGTAACGCAGACACGCGCTCAGACCGCGTGGAGACGCCGCAAAGGGAAAACAGGAGGCTGAGCAGTCAGGGAAGAGTGGCAGGGGAACAAGAATACACCCCCGGTCGAGCGAGGTCAATCGAACAATAAGAGGCAAGCAAGTATTGGCAGCAGTGACTGCAAACATACATTGGCAACTGCAAAAGAGAAAAAAAAAGTGAGGCAATAAGGAAGCCAGCAGCACGATACCCAGAGGGGCAGGAAAGAGGACACAAAGAGCTAGACGGCCCTACCAGCACAAGGGCACACAGCAACAACACCTGAGTGTATGAACATGCACCTAAACAAATAAGCATTGGCAGATGTAAGTGGCCCTGGAAGCGTAGAGACAGCCCAAAGACAGTGGCAAGCACCCAAGGGAGGCAACAGAAAGCCGCACCACGACGGAGACACGACGCCCAAGGCCAGAGAGACACATAGAGAAGAAAGAAAAGTAAGCTAGAACAACAGGAAGACCCCAAAGATAACACGAACTAACAAGTGACTGAAGCATGTCGGTCGTGCAAGGGGCTGCAGCCCAGCAACCAGCTGCACCCCCAGCAGTGACGCATCCAATACATTCCCAGGTCACCGTGCTCCCACCATTTAGCGAACTTGCTGATCCCGCCACCGCGTCCCCAAGGTGGAAAGTATGGGTCAGCCACCTCAATAATTATTTCATAACCGCAAGAGAAACGGATAGGGCGGTGAAAAGATCACTGTTGTTACATTTTGCGGGTGACAAGATCTATAAATTGTTTGAACATCTTCCAAATACTGGTGAAGCCAACAACTATGACGGTGCCGTCACCTGCGCTAAACGCCCCCTTTGACCCACAACTCAATCCACATTATGAACGTTTCAAGCTTAGGCAAGCCAGACAACGAGAAGGGAAATCGATGGACACCTACCACGCGGATGTTCGAGCTACAGCCATGGAAGCAGCACTCACCTCCCACCACGATCAGACATCCAGTGTCAAGGTTGAACGGGCTGATGCAGTTCGGGCAGCATCCCGAGGAGGGAGAGGCCGATGGCCGACCCGAGTACCATGACGGACATCATGCGGATGGTGTGGGAGAGAAGAACAACCGCCCAAGAGCTGCCCAGGAAGAGGGAAGTCATGCTTGAAGTGTGGAATCCCAAATCACTTTGCAAGTGTATGCCGAGGAGGCACACGAGGAAGAGGCAGCTCAGGGAGGAAACCACCAACAGGGGCTTTGAGGAACTTGACACTAGCGGACCTGACAACATCACGGTCAAAGTGAACCCGCAGTCGCCTGGAAGACTCATCAACAGAGTAAGACGAGGAAGAATGTTATTTTGTGTCGTTCGCGAGTGACCTCAAGAAAAGGCGGTGACCCCAACCGAAATACAACATCGAAATCGACGGATCCCAGGTGACTGGCCTAATTGACACCGGAGCAACCGTCAATGTGATGGGATCACAGTACTACAAATGTTTGGTTTCCAGACCTAGAAAGGTACGTGGAAGAAGTGGTACATAGCTGCAGCGGCTGCCGGCTCACTGGAAATGCTGAAGCTCCAGCGCCTGTCATCACCGAGGAGCCGTCCCTGTCCCTGTGAGCCTGGCTATGTCTGGACTTCGGAAGTTTCCCGGATGGGAGAGTCACTGCTGTCATTGTCGACACAACCTGAAACCTGTACTGGAGAAATCATTTGCACTCTTTGGCATCCCACACATCATCAAAACTGACAACCGACTCCGTTCCAAGGGGGCGAGTTCAGAGACTTTCTAACCCGCCTTGGCATCAAACATCACCGGATAACACCTCAATGGCCCCAGGCTATTGGCGAGGTTGAGCGCTTCATGTGCACGATAAACAAAATATTGCGAATCGCAGCAGCGGAAGGTGCCAACCCTGAGCACAGAATAAAACAATTCCTGAGGGAATACCGTAGTACACCCCATTGCACAACTCAGAGATCCCCGTGGTCTTCAATGTTGAGTGAACCCCGGAACGACATGTTCCCAAGAGCAGGAGGTGAGGAACAGCCACCATACGACCCGATGAAGACACAAGTGAAAAGACAAAGCACCAATGACCAAGCCAACCGCTGACGCAAAGCAAAGAACCGGGCCCTACCACTAGGGTGTTTGGTTCTAATTCGTAACCGTTGGAACAATGGGAAATTTAAGACACCATATGAACCCGGAGCGTGGGTAGTGAAATCCAGCAAAGGAACAGCGATCACTGCAGAAAGAAGTGGCAAGACTGTGAGAAGAAATGTCTTGTGGTTTTAGCGAATTCCCACTCCGGGTGCAGGACCACCGGCTGAAGTAAGACTGGAGTCTCTGGAGCCCCCAGTGGATGATGCAGACAGCCTACCAGGGACAAGTGCACTGTCAAGTCCAGCAAGGTCCGCAAGACTGGAGCCGCCTAGCCCTGAGCGTCAAGACATCCGAGTGGGAGTTACAACTTCACGCAGTGCCCAAGGCAATCAGCGTCACCAGTATAGTCTCAGGCCAAATCCCAAGCCAAACCAAAGATTGGCCGACTTCTTGTGTTGAGTTGTTTTAGTTAATTTGTTTTATGACCAACCTGAAAAGGGATGTAGCGTTCTAGTGGTGCCAGCTTAGAAGCAACTGGATGCTATAACGCACAATGTATCACTCTCTGGCCAGGCTTGGCCAGAGAGCTATAAGTAAAAGGGCCGGGGTCGCTTGGGGCTTCCGGTCCCAACTGAGTAACCAAGCGTCTTTGTCCTTTACTGCTCTGAGCTAGGCCCACCTGCACGACCCTGTCACAGGCTCCCCTCAGACCCCACAATAACCTTGTCTAAATGGCGTTGCTGAAGTCAAGATGAAGCAGATGTTACAACAAGTGCTGTTGGCCCGCTACTAGCACTGCAGCCTAGAGACATCAGCGGCTCCAGACCCTACATCCAAGCATTCACTTTAGAGGATGCAAACTGGTAGTTGACTCGGGCTCAGTTGGTGAAAAGTCAGATCTGTTTTAGTCACCTAACTACACGTTAGGCTGGAGCAGCTTGCCTGTGTATATATGTGAGTAGACCTTACAGAGCGGCAAGTCTGACAATCTTGTGATCAGATGTTATCAATCACTTCACAGGACATTGGGAGGCCTTAAAAGTACTGGAAATCAGGTTCAAAATCAGTAGATGGTAGGATTTGTTAAAATGTGGTAGCCTACCATCTAACTCTGTAGTGGTGGCAAGCATGTGGTCACTTTCCTAGCAACAGGTTTTTCATACACAAGAATCATCTTCTACTTCTCCTAATGTTTCAGTTGTTACAAAGTATTTGCAATTGTTGCATATTGGTTTATACTGACACAGCAATGACCCCCTAGCCCATCCCCCGGGGTCCTCAACACCTAAAAGTAGATGCCCTAGTGTCAACACCGGGTGCCACCATGTAATTGTTTTGGGCCACATTGCTCCTGTTTGGAGGGAGCAGCTACTAATGCATCTGTGCAGGCAGGTAAACAAATACAAAATCTTCTCCCAGCAGCTGAGAACATGTTAAAGCTCCCACCCGCTGGGAGTAGATTTAGTGTTTGCTTCCACATGGTGGGAGATTAAAAAATTCTCCCGCCAATTGAGAGCAAACACAGGTTTTCCTGTCTGCGCTGGTGGGGTAGGGAAACTACTATGTTCCATGGGTGGGCTCCCTTGGTACATGAATTATCAAAGAAGACTAGCTAGGGATGGACGCTACGGAGGAGTTCCACCCTTCCACGTAGCCTGAGCACCTATCCCTGACTCCTCCCCCGCCTCACCTCGAGGTTAATGGCGTCTGCTGCTGCTTCGGCGTTCGAGGGTTGTGTTTGGTGCTAAGTGCTCGGAAATCACAGAGGCTTGTTAAGCTGAGTCGGACTGGAGTCTTTTGGAAAATCAGCTTCCTGGATGGGATATGAATGGAGCGAGGTGAGCGCAGCTTTTCCATGGACAATGGCTTCGGTGTGAGCTACAAAGTATCCGGCTAAATTAATCTTGGCTGCGCATTAACGCTGTGTTCTCTTCGAGGATCCCTTGCTTATTGCCTGTCACTACCTCACTGCCTGTCGCTTTGATTTACTATTGCTCCAGACATTGCCGTGCTGCATTCAATCTGGAAAAACGGCCGTAGTGTGGGCCAACAATATATATTTCTGTTTCTCACTTTTCTGAATAAACTTTGAGTAAGCGCCTGGAGGAAAAATAAAACGATTAGTGCACTATAACACGTGGTCAAGAAAAGGGGGAAAAAAACTAAAAAGACTGCTGTAATTACTGGGAGAAAACGGAGAGAAACAAAGAGAAAGGAAACCGGGTTTGGATTTTGGAACCTTTTTTTTCCTTTTTCCTCTAAGCATTTTAGTTGGCCCTCCTTAATTAAGCACTGAAACAATAGATACTGTTGCAGGGGGAAATAAGACTTCTAAGCTATCAAGGCTTGCTGTGGAGGCATTGGTGGAGGCATTGGCGCTAGAAAGTAGAAGACTGCATAAAAAAAGAAACGAAAAAAGAAACGAAAAAAGAAAAAAAGAGAGACAAGAGTTGGGACTGGCGGCTCATTATTCTTAATCTCCGGTCGCTGTAGAAGTGACTGCAGTGCAACGGAGCGTATTGTCCTAAGTGGTGTAACAAACGGCGACTTTGTCAGGAAGAAGCTTGGAGTCCGGGTTAGAACACATCAAACACCCTGAGCTCGGCTTTTCTTTTCCGGCAAATCCCTGGAAGAGTGATTGCCAGACCGGCAGAACATTTAAATGGTCTTTAATAAGCAGCACCCTACGCAGTGTCATTACAGATTGGGTAAGAACTTTGAAAACTCTGTAATAAGGCGTAAGATGTAAAGATTGACAAGATCGTGGTCTACTTGCTGCTGGTAATAGCAACGAGGTGAAAAAGATAAAACTACAAGTCCCGGCATTCCTAGCGCCCTAGAGATTACTGGACTTGTTGGACCTTTTTGGACCTTTTTTGGAACACTCTGCCTTTTATGTTGCATTTGGTGTAAGTAGCGTTGGGTCAAGGCAATAAATAAGAGGTATCTGCTAGTGATAAGAGATATCGTGATATCGTGATACATTGTCTTATAAAATTTCTGACGCTCCGGTTCTCTGGTTCTCTGGTTTCAAAGGCAACGATTTTGCCCGACTAAAAAATTCAAGATTACTGACTCTGAGGTGAGAGTACTTCGCCTTGTAATCTGATTATGGGCAAACAATTGACGGCTAGGACCAGGGCGATAAAAAAGCGTCAACAATTGAAATCTGAAAAAGCTAAACTGGCAGGATCAGTTGCAGAGAGGGAGAACTCTTCAGCTGAAAACTCGGAGAGCTCTGGAGAGGGTGAAAAGAATCTTCTAAGTGAGAACATAATACAGTCTCAACAGCAAGATCTCGGTACCTGTACTACTAGTGAGGGGAATAAGGGGAAAGAGCCGATGGAGGTTTCAGAACTACCTGTGGTCAGGATAGATTCGGCCCTGTCAAGCTCAGCTGTTAAATCTCCAGGAATGGTGCAAGAGGCGAACTCTATATTTTCATATGCCCCGCTGGCTTCCAAAGATGCCCTGGTGATTTCTACTTCTAAAGATGCTTTGGTAATTTCTACTCCTAAAGTCACTAAACAATTTCCGTTATTTGAGCGAAAGGGCACAGGACAAGTCACTAATGCCAATACGAATATAGTTGAGACCAGGGCGATTTCAACAGAGGCTCCAACCCCAACCCCTTTCAATCCGATAGATTCAGCAACATCTGCTAGTAATGTGGTTAGTTTAATAGACTCTTCGCCCACAGATCCAAAAATTGTTTCCTTGAATAAAAATGGAGTCTCAACCACGACTGTTCCCTTTGCTGGATTTTCAATCAAGTCGCAATCTAAATCAGATTTGAAGGATGACGCGATAGCATATGAAGCGACTCAGAGCCCCATTTTGGAGATGGACACTATGACTCCTGGCGACTCGCAGTTTTCAGTGAAAGATATGTTAAATATTATACTAGGAGAAATAAGAGAAATGAAGAAATTTCAAAAGGCAGAATTGACAGTAATCAGTAACCGCCTGGACAAAATTGAAGACTCAATGGCTTCTTTCACAAATAGATTTCAAGAATCCGAATCTAGAATTTCAGGGCTGGAGGACAATATGACCACGATCCAAAAGGAGGTATCCACTATTTCTAAATCCTCCAAAGCTTTTGAAATTAAATTGGATGAGTTAGAGAACTATAATAGAAGGTCAAACCTTCGAGTGGTAGGCGTGCCAGAAAATATTGAAGGATCTGACATGGTGCAATGGATTACTTCCTTCTTTACGCGAGAGGTAATCCCAGACTTTAAGGGAGATCTAACAATTACACGTGTGCATCGAGTTCCAGCTCGTCCATTTCTTAATTCTCCTTTTCCTCGGACAATTATTGTTAACTTCGCTGATGTAAGGGTCAAAGAAACTATTCTATCACAAGCCTTTAAGCAGAGACAATTTCATGCAAATCCTACCACTAAATGTCGGATTTTCTCCGATATGTCAGCGGCCGCAGCAAGACGGATAAAAGACTTTGTAAAAATTTTGCAATTATTCAAAGAAAAAGGTGTCCAAGCATCAATGGCACAGCAGGCAAAGTTAAAAGTCTTGATAAAAGGCAAATTCTATTTGTTTACGACGTTGATGAGGCACGTGAGATGCTTAATCAACTACAGAGTTAATGTAAATACGAGGGGGTGGGAAGGGGAGGAACAGGGAGGTCACAGAGTCAGAGGCGCAACAACAAGGTGCCTCCATGAGAGGGGTGAGTGTCAGGTGGCCAGCGTGGGGTGAAGGTGATGGGCAAGGCCACAGGACTTGGTGCTGGAGGGGAGCACCTGAGAAGGGTTGTGGGGTGGGGGGTGGGGAAAAAAAAGAAAAAAGATTGAAGTTTTTGTTGGATTTTGATGGAAAAATAAGTTTGAAAAATGCATGTTTTTTTGAGCTATTATTTATTTATTTTTTTTTTGAAAACCTTTATTATCAAATGCACAGTACACAGCATCTGCCTACAACCCAATCGGGCCGGCCGCTACGACAGAGTAATCAACCATATTACGTTGCGGACAAAGCCATAAATCGCTTCATTACGGTGTAGTGGCATCAAGCATCATAAGAAGGATCACAAAGGTTTCATTTTATAATTTTGATGAAGTTCAAACAAACAACACAAACACTCACATGGTGAAAACAATGTCTAGGGCATGGAGACTGGCCGACTTCTTGTGTTGAGTTGTTTTAGTTAATTTGTTTTATGACCAACCTGAAAAGGGATGTAGCGTTCTAGTGGTGCCAGCTTAGAAGCAACTGGATGCTATAACGCACAATGTATCACTCTCTGGCCAGGCTTGGCCAGAGAGCTATAAGTAAAAGGGCCGGGGTCGCTCGGGGCTTCCGGTCCCAACTGAGTAACCAAGCGTCTTTGTCCTTTACTGCTCTGAGCTAGGCCCACCTGCACGACCCTGTCACAGGCTCCCCTCAGACCCCACAATAACCTTGTCTAAATGGCGTTGCTGAAGTCAAGATGAAGCAGATGTTACAACAAGTGCTGTTGGCCCGCTACTAGCACTGCAGCCTAGAGACATCAGCGGCTCCAGACCCTACATCCAAGCATTCACTTTAGAGGATGCAAACTGGTAGTTGACTCGGGCTCAGTTGGTGAAAAGTCAGATCTGTTTTAGTCACCTAACTACACGTTAGGCTGGAGCAGCTTGCCTGTGTATATATGTGAATAGACCTTACAGAGCGGCAAGTCTAACAATCTTGTGATCAGATGTTATCAATCACTTCACAGGACATTGGGAGGCCTTAAAAGTACTGGAAATCAGGTTCAAAATCAGTAGATGGTAGGATTTGTTAAAATGTGGTAGCCTACCATCTAACTCTGTAGTGGTGGCAAGCATGTGTTCACTTTCCTAGCAACAGGTTTTTCATACACAAGAATCATCTTCTACTTCTCCTAATGTTTCAGTTGTTACAAAGTATTTGCAATTGTTGCATATTGGTTTATACTGACACAGCAATGACCCCCTAGCCCATCCCCCGGGGTCCTCAACACCTAAAAGTAGATGCCCTAGTGTCAACACCGGGTGCCACCATGTAATTGTTTTGGGCCACATTGCTCCTGTTTGGAGGGAGCAGCTACTAATGCATCTGTGCAGGCAGGTAAACAAATACAAAATCTTCTCCCAGCAGCTGAGAACATGTTAAAGCTCCCACCCGCTGGGAGTAGATTTAGTGTTTGCTTCCACATGGTGGGAGATTAAAAAATTCTCCCGCCAATTGAGAGCAAACACAGGTTTTCCTGTCTGCGCTGGTGGGGTAGGGAAACTACTATGTTCCATGGGTGGGCTCCCTTGGTACATGAATTATCAAAGAAGACTAGCTAGGGATGGACGCTACGGAGGAGTTCCACCCTTCCACGTAGCCTGAGCACCTATCCCTGACTCCTCCCCCGCCTCACCTCGAGGTTAATGGCGTCTGCTGCTGCTTCGGCGTTCGAGGGTTGTGTTTGGTGCTAAGTGCTCGGAAATCACAGAGGCTTGTTAAGCTGAGTCGGACCGGAGTCTTTTGGAAAATCAGCTTCCTGGATGGGATATGAATGGAGCGAGGTGAGCGCAGCTTTTCCATGGACAATGGCTTCGGTGTGAGCTACAAAGTATCCGGCTAAATTAATCTTGGCTGCGCATTAACGCTGTGTTCTCTTCGAGGATCCCTTGCTTATTGCCTGTCACTACCTCACTGCCTGTCGCTTTGATTTACTATTGCTCCAGACATTGCCGTGCTGCATTCAATCTGGAAAAACGGCCGTAGTGTGGGCCAACAATATATATTTCTGTTTCTCACTTTTCTGAATAAACTTTGAGTAAGCGCCTGGAGGAAAAAAAAAACGATTAGTGCACTATAACACGTGGTCAAGAAAAGGGGGAAAAAAACTAAAAAGACTGCTGTAATTACTGGGAGAAAATGGAGAGAAACAAAGAGAAAGGAAACCGGGTTTGGATTTTGGAACCTTTTTTTCCTTTTCCTCTCAGCATTTTAGTTGGCCCTCCTTAATTAAGCACTGAAACAATAGATACTGTTGCAGGAGGAAATAAGACTTCTAAGCTATCAAGGCTTGCTGTGGAGGCATTGGTGGAGGCATTGGCGCTAGAAAGTAGAGGACTGCATGAAAAAAGAAATGAAAAAAGAAACGAAAAAAGAAAAAAAGAGAGACAAGAGTTGGGACTGGCGGCTCATTATTCTTAATCTCCGGTCGCTGTAGAAGTGACTGCAGTGCAACGGAGCGTATTGTCCTAAGTGGTGTAACAAACGGCGACTTTGTCAGGAAGAAGCTTGGAGTCCGGTTTAGAACACATCAAACACCCTGAGCTCGGCTTTTCTTTTCCGGCAAATCCCTGGAAGAGTGATTGCCAGACCGGCAGAACATTTAAATGGTCTTTAATAAGCAGCACCCTACGCAGTGTCATTACAGATTGGGTAAGAAGTTTGAAAACTCTGTAATAAGGCGTAAGATGTAAAGATTGACAAGATCGTGGTCTACTTGCTGCTGGTAATAGCAACGAGGTGAAAAAGATAAAACTACAAGTCCCAGCATTCCTAGCGCCCTAGAGATTACTGGACTTGTTGGACCTTTTTGGACCTTTTTTGGAACACACTGCCTTTTATGTTGCATTTGGTGTAAGTAGCGTTGGGTCAAGGCAATAAATAAGAGGTATCTGCTAGTGATCAGAGATATCGTGATATCGTGATACATTGTCTTATAAAATTTCTGACGCTCCGGTTCTCTGGTTCTCTGGTTTCAAAGGCAACGATTTTGCCCGACTAAAAAATTCAAGATTACTGACTCTGAGGTGAGAGTACTTCGCCTTGTAATCTGATTATGGGCAAACAATTGACGGCTAGGACCAGGGCGATAAAAAAGCGTCAGCAATTGAAATCTGAAAAAGCTAAACTGGCAGGATCAGTTGCAGAGAGGGAGAACTCTTCAGCTGAAAACTCGGAGAGCTCTGGAGAGGGTGAAAAGAATCTTCTAAGTGAGAACATAATACAGGCTCAACAGCAAGATCTCGGTACCTGTAATACTAGTGAGGGGAATAAGGGGAAAGAGCCGATGGAGGTTTCGGAACTACCTGTGGTCAGGATAGATTCGGCCCTGTCAAGCTCAGCTGTTAAATCTCCAGGAATGGTGCAAGAGGCGAACTCTATATTTTCATATGCCCCGCTGGCTTCCAAAGATGCCCTGGTGATTTCTACTTCTAAAGATGCTTTGGTAATTTCTACTCCTAAAGTCACTAAACAATTTCCGTTATTTGAGCGAAAGGGCACAGGACAAGTCACTAATGCCAATACGAATATAGTTGAGACCAGGGCGATTTCAACAGAGGCTCCAACCCCAACCCCTTTCAATCCGATAGATTCAGCAGCATCTGCTAGTAATGTGGTTAGTTTAATAGACTCTTCGCCCACAGATCCAAAAATTGTTTCCTTGAATAAAAATGGAGTCTCAACCACGACTGTTCCCTTTGCTGGATTTTCAATCAAGTCGCAATCTAAATCAGATTTGAAGGATGACGCGATAGCATATGAAGCGACTCAGAGCCCGATTTTGGAGATGGACACTATGACTACTGGCGACTCGCAGTTTTCAGTGAAAGATATGTTAAATATTATACTAGGAGAAATAAGAGAAATGAAGAAATTTCAAAAGGCAGAATTGACAGTAATCAGTAACCGCCTGGACAAAATTGAAGACTCAATGGCTTCTTTCACAAATAGATTTCAAGAATCCGAATCTAGAATTTCAGGGCTGGAGGACAATATGACCACGATCCAAAAGGAGGTATCCACTATTTCTAAATCCTCCAAAGCTTTTGAAATTAAATTGGATGAGTTAGAGAACTATAATAGAAGGTCAAACCTTCGAGTGGTAGGCGTGCCAGAAAATATTGAAGGATCTGACATGGTGCAATGGATTACTTCCTTCTTTACGCGAGAGGTAATCCCAGACTTTAAGGGAGATCTAACAATTACACGTGTGCATCGAGTTCCAGCTCGTCCATTTCTTAATTCTCCTTTTCCTCGGACAATTATTGTTAACTTCGCAGATGTAAGGGTCAAAGAAACTATTCTATCACAAGCCTTTAAGCAGAGACAATTTCATGCAAATCCTACCACTAAATGTCGGATTTTCTCCGATATGTCAGCGGCCGCAGCAAGACGGAGAAAAGACTTTGTAAAAATTTTGCAATTATTCAAAGAAAAAGGTGTCCAAGCATCAATGGCACAGCAGGCAAAGTTGAAAGTCTTGATAAAAGGCAAATTCTATTTGTTTACGACGTTGATGAGGCACGTGAGATGCTTAATCAACTACAGAGTTAATGTAAATACGAGGGGGTGGGAAGGGGAGGAACAGGGAGGTCACAGAGTCAGAGGCGCAACAACAAGGCACCTCCATGAGAGGGGTGAGTGTTAGGTGGCCAGCGTGGGGTGAAGGTGATGGGCAAGGCCACAGGACTTGGTGCTGGAGGGGAGCACCTGAGAAGGGTTGTGGGGTGGGGGGTGGGAAAAAAAAAGAAAAAAGATTGAAGTTTTTGTTGGATTTTGATGGAAAAATAAGTTGGAAAAATGCATGTTTTTTTGAGCTATTATTATTATTTTTTTTTTGAAAACCTTTATTATCAAATGCACAGTACACAGCGTCTGCCTACAACCCAATCGGGCCGGCCGCTACGACAATCAACCACATTACGTTGCGGACAAAGCCATAAATCGCTTCATTACGGTGTAGTGGCATCAAGCATCATAAGAAGGATCACAAAGGTTTCATTTTATAATTTTGATGAAGTTCAAACAAACAACACAAACACTCACATGGTGAAAACAATGTCTAGGGCATGGGAGGGGGGAAAAGGGGAAAACAATCTCTAAGAATAAAGACAGCTCTCCAAGGGGCGGGGAGACGGCGAAAAGGAGCATTAGAAAGGAATGGTAGCCAGTCTAAGGGAACGTCAATCACGGGGACGAGGGAATATTAGCAGTGTAATTAAGTGGTGGGGTACAAATGTCTTCACGGTATTCGTTCCATTGTGGCCAGATCCTACCCCATTTCTTGGGACGGCCCGAGCCTCATATACTGTCGTTTCCCGAAACATGCACCAATCCATGTTATCTTTCCAGGCACGTATTCCAGGTGGTCTGTGGGAGCCCCAGAGTTGCGCTATATCCCTCTTGGCAACCATGTTGCCCAGAGTGATCCAAAAGGTCTGAGCGGCCGTACAATCCGTAGGCTCCCACACATTAAGCAGGCAGCGCCTCGCCTCAGGAAGTAGGGAGACCCCGGTGACCCGTCCCATTACATCATGCATTCTGGACCAGAAAGCGGAGATAACCGGACAGTCCCATAGAATGTGAAGAAAGGTGCCATCCATACCACAGCCACGCTTACACAACCCATCAGTGGAAAACCCCATCCGAACCAGACGCATACCAGTCATGTAGACTCGGTGGAGGATCTTCAATTGCACAAAACGAAGTCAAGCTGGAATAGCCACCTCCCTGGGGGAGGAAATCGCCATTTGCCAGTCCTCGTCATCCAATTCGAGGCCATCTGCTATCCAAGAGGCCCTGAGTTTCACCAGAAGATCAGCCCTGGTGTTAATGAGTTTTTTATAAATTAAAGAGATCGTACTGTCCGGCACATGGCCGTCCAGAATCCGATCCTCCAAAGGGGACGACTGGGGGACTTCCGTCCCAGGGGGAAAGACAGAGAGCAGGGCGTGACGCATCTGAAGATAACGAAAATACTCCTTATCGTCCAGTTGATACTCTACCTTCAGGGCCTCAAAGGACTTTACTGTGCCTCTGGCCCAAAGATCCTCCACCTTGCTAATACCGATCATGTCCCACCTGTCAAACCCTTTCGTACGCCACAGGCTACCCAGCCGCTCAGAGTCATATAAAAGGGTCATGCGCGTCAATCTATCACTCCAACCTGTGGCCACAGTCGCATCCTTCCATGCACGCACGGCGCATTTCGTAGGTCCAGTCAGAAGTCGGAGTGGTGCCTTCGAATATAAGGCCCTATTAAAGTTGCCGCCCGGCAACATGAGTTTATCCATAGCGAAAGCGGGAGTGGGCCCCGGGGAATACGTCACATGGTTAATTGCACTCAATTGTGAGGCCCAGTAATAACGCCTGATGTCTGGCAGGGCAATGCCACCATCGTACCATGGGAGCGTGAGTTTAGATAAGGAGATACAAGCTTGTCCGTCCCAAATTAACTGCCTCTGAAGGCCTTCAACCTCTCGGAAGTAACGGGAGGGAACAGGGTCAAAAAAATTCTGTAAGGCATACAAAAACCTAGGGAGGGACATCATTTTAAAAAGTGCCGCCCGTCCCAGTGGGGACAGAGGCAAGCCACGCCACCTCCGTACATCCTGTTTAAGGCGACGAAGAGGAGCATAGAGATTACGGTCATAGCGCACTGAGGAGTCCATAGAAATGAAAATTCCCAATTATTTGAATCCAATATCTGCCACTTGGATCGGGAATCTACGAGGTAGCGGAGGCAGCACCCCCGCTATAACATACACACATGATTTGGCCCAATTAATAACGAGCCCTGAGTTCTTCCCAAAACAGGTGAGAACATCGAAGAGCACGTTGAGGGACTTCTGAGGTGAAGTAAAATAAAGAAGAATATCGTCAGCGTATAGCGAGACGCGATCCTCCAGGTCCGGTGTCCACTGGATCCCCTTAATCGAGGGCTCCCATCGAAGCCACGCCGTGAGTGGTTCCAGTGCCAAAGCGAAGAGAAGTGGAGAGAGCGGGCACCCCTGACGGGTGCCACGTCCCAATGTGAACGATACAGAAACTCTGCCGTTAACTACAACTTGGGCCAACGGTTGTTCATATAGGAGCCGCACCCAGGCAATAAAGCTAGGGCCAAAACCAAACTTGGAAAGGGCCGCCCACAAATATGGCCACTCAATGGTGTCAAAGGCCATCGTGGCATCCAGAGAGGCCACGACAGCAGGTTCAGTAAGGGTCTCAGCTCTCGCAAGAACGCTATGGAGTCTACGGAGATTGAGCGCTGTATTCCGATGAGGAATAAAACCGGACTGATCCGGATGGATCAAGTCGCAGATCACTGTCAGTAAGCGATTAGCAAGGCCCTTAGCCAGAATCTTAGGCTCGGCGTTGAGCAACGAGATGGGGCGATAAGAGGTGCATCGATCACGAGGCTTGCCATCCTTATAGATGACTACTATGGTAGCCAGACGCTGGTCAGAAGGGAGGAGGCCCGCCTCAAATGCGTAAACAAACATAGTGCGCATCTGGGCCGCCATTTTGTCCGGTCGCAGCTTGTATAGCTCGATAGGTAAACCGTTGGGCCCCATTGCTTTGCCTGATCGCAAGGACCGAATGGCAATAGCGATCTCATCCACCGTGATAGGCACATCTAGAGCTGATCTATCCTCCTCCGACACGCAGGGCAGCGCGATATCGCGCAAAAGCAAGCGGGAGTCAGCCTCATCTCGGTCACTCACAGATCGGTATACTGTTTGAAAATGGTCCACAAAACATTCGACAATCTCCCCCGGATCAGTCACACACACTCCAGTCTCACGGGTTATTACGGGCACCACACGATTCAGTCTCTCAGATTTATCCAACCACGCCAAGAGCTTACTAGCCTTATCACCCACATATTAAAGCCGGCCCAGCTGATTCATACGCATTACTTTAGCAGAGTCAGTTACCAAGGCTCTATAGTCTGCCTGTTTCAGCGCTAAAGAGCGCAAAATTGCAGGTGTATCATCACCACCCAACTCACTTTCAAGCGTAGTAATTTCCGCCTCAAGAGCTGACACAGTTTCTCTCCTGGCCTTCTTATCAGCCGCAATGAGGGACAACGCGGAACCCCGTATAACAGTTTTGAAAGCCTCCCACAAAGTCGTAGGGGAAGCGACTGATCCCTCATTCTCATCAAAATAACAGTCAATTGCCTTAACCAGGTCCGAACGAAGCTGAGGATTCCTAAAGTGCCAGGGATGAAGAGGAGGAACTCTACCTCCAGAAGAGCCTCCCACCGAAACTTCAAGTAGCAGGGGGGAATGGTCAGAGATACCCCTAGAGAGATGTCGGACCCTACGCACCAAGGAAGTGTTGGCAGTTAACATCAGAAAGTAGTCAATCCTCGAGAGGCTGCCGTGGGCACCAGAGTGAAAAGTGTACTGAGTTTGTGTGGGGTGCAACATCCGCCAGACATCAACTAATCCAAAAGTCTCAATCAGCTCAGTCAGCCACATCTGGGACAGCGGCAAAACCCTAGGGGGTAGCCGGTCACACTCGCCCGAAACCACCGAATTGAAGTCCCCACCCATTATAAGGACACCATCCGGAAGCCCTAGAAAAGTCTTGCCAAGGTCAGCATAGGTGGTAGCCTGGAGTCCCGGAGGAACATAAACAGCAACAATTACAATCAGCCTCCCCTCCCATCTCCCCGAAACAGCAGCATATCGACCTCGATCGTCGAGAGTGACTTCATCTATCTCAAGGGGCAAGGAGGATTTCACCATTATACCAACCCCCCGGTAACCGGATGTAAAGCCAGCGTGCGCCACCAGTCGGTATCCTAGGCGATCTAGGGCTTTACAAGCGTTCCCTATTAAGTGGGTCTCTTGGAGTAAAACTACATCAGGGAATGGCGTCTAATAAATTATAGCACAATACCACGCTTAATCCTGTCTCCCAAACCATTAACGTTCCAAGACAGCACTTTCATGTCACCCCCCCCATCCCTGTAGGACCCCAAACCAGCCCCTCCCAGAACCCCAGAGCAAGGATACAAGCAGATGAAAAAGTACTGTGTGAGAAACAAAACATAGAACAGAAAAAACGACCAAAACCCCTCCCCCACCCCCCAACCAGGAACCCGTTACAACGCCTCCCACCCTGCACCCCTGCTGACTCATAAGCCACCCCAAACTGAAGTGTGCCTGTCGCCCCTTCATGAAATCTACACAAAGAACCTCTGAGGAGGAAGGGAGAGACAACCCCACCCCGCCCCACCCCTGGGCCTAACTGTGAAAACATATAGAAAATACTCTGCAGATAGTTACGACCCAGAATCGGAACTCAGGACCCAAATGTCATTCCTGTGCCGATGCACCTCCGTCCGCGCCTCCGGGGCCCCTGCTCTCGGTATCCTCCTTAGGCAATGAATCCAGCCAGTGACTAACACTGTCCGGTTGATCAAAAAAGAAAGTACGTTCTCTATACTCGATGCGAAGGCGAGCTGGGAACAGCATCGCGTATTTAGGTCCAAAGTCCCTCAGTCGACGTTTCACTCCCAGGAATCCCGATCGTTGCTGCTGCACTTGAGGAGTGAAGTCAGGGTAAATAGAAATGGAGTTGTTCTCAAATTTCAGCGGGCCATGCCTGCGAGAGGCCTGAAGGATAGCGTCCCTGTCCCGAAAGTGGAATAGCCTAGCAATAATAGGCCTCGGGGGAGCCCCCGGCTTGGTCTGTCCACCCGGGAAGCGGTACGCACGCTCAACCGCAAAGAACTTGCTGAGGCCTGCGGGAGCAAGTTTGGTCACAATTAATTCTTCGACCAATAGATCGATAGAAGCAGCGCCACTGTCCTCCGGTACCCTGACCAGGCGGATGTTGTTCCGTCGGGCCCTGTTATCATACTCCTCCATACGTCTGGCCAGCAGATCATGCGATGACCGCAGATTTCTGATCTCCGATTGTGCGTCCGCCATGTCGTTAACCAGACTGGTGGCTTTAAGGTCCAAGGCTTTGACCCTCTCATTGGTCTTAGCCAAGTCAGCTCTAATAAGGGTAACATCAACCGCCACCGTGTCTATCTTGGATACGATGGCCTCATACTGTTGATCCATATCTGTCTTGAGTCAAGCAATGGCGGCCATGAGGTCTTGAAGGGACACCTCCGATGTAGCCACCAGGTCCGTCCTCGGGTCCTCAAGACTGCGGCCAGCAGCGCTGGGGGAGCCTCTTGGTTGAGTGTAACGATCTATTACGTTGGACTGGACTGATCCCCCACGATTAGTGACTTTTGTCCCGCGCTTCTCCATCTCGGGTTTTGTCGCCATATTGGGATCAGTGCCCCGATGGGTCTTCCCGGTCCTGGTGAAATGGCAGCGATCCGCTGGTCTCCAAAGCAGCACTTACACGAAAAATCGCAGACTGCCGGCCCAGGGCTATGGTCAGAACGCACAACTGGTTAGACCACCGAAGCAAGGAATGCAGATTGCACCCTAGGTAGTCAGCCCAGAGGTGGAATGGAAACCGAAAGTGAAAGTGACAGCACCAACGGTTGAGCAGATGCCAGTCGACCGTTGTTGTTGAATTACTGCTCGGCCATACAGAGCAGCAGAGACCCCGGTCCCGTCCGGGGCTAGGCCAGAAAACTTAGGACGACGTAGAGATGGTTCCCGAAGTCCGATCTGAGCCCTGAAAAGTGCGGCAGCATCAGCACGAGTAGTACTTCAAAAGCCCATCAAAGTAACCAGGATATCAGAAGGATAGATCGATGAGGGCGGCGCGGGCCTCGGGAGCTCTCTGCTCACGCGACCATCTTGGATGCCCGCGTAGCTCCTCCCCTTTTTTGAGCTATTATTGAGTTATATATATGTCTATTGGGGGGCTTAGAGTGATTTCTTTCAACGTCAATGGGCTGAATAATAAAAAAAAATGCGAGCAATTGAGCACTGGGTTAAGTCAGAACGACCAGCTGTCGTATTGCTTCAAGAAACTCATATATCTGCGGCTAAAATCAACTCTTTTTCTATGTTTAAAACCTGGTCTGAATACAGAGGTTTTTCATGTGCCCAAGAGTCTAAAAGTGGGGTTGCTATCTTTCTTAATCAGAATTTAGATGTAGAAATTGTACAGCATGAAGATGGGGGGACAGGACGGTGGTGTTGGGTTACGTGCCTAATAAAAGATAGGAAAAGACCAATTACATTCGTTAGTTTCTATGCCCCCGTGGTAGACTGCGCCCCAATCTATGACGAGTTATTTCAATCCTTATTGTTAGTCAGGGGGGACATAGTGATAGGTGGGGATTTCAATATCCTTATAGATTTAAAATTAGATTCCACCAGTAGGCCAAGAAAACAATCTAAACCAAAATCAAGAAGATCCATTATGCAGAATATATCTTTACTTGATCTTTATGATCCGTGGCGTGTTAAATTTCCACAGAAAAAAGAATTTACGTGTTGGTCTGGGAGACATAAATCATCATCGCGATTAGATTTCTTTCTAGCTTCAAGAGTATTAAAATTTTCCTATAAAAAATGCTTTCATAATGGCTTTTCAGACCACGCAATGTTGCTAATTGAATTTGAAGTAGGTGAAGAGATGAAATCATTAAAAAGATGGATATTTAATAAAATGCACTTGCAGGACAGTAACTGGATTTCTTTTTTAGAATTAGAAATCTCTGAATTTATAGCTCGCAATCTACAGACAGCCCCACTTCATATTGTTTGGGATTCACTAAAAGCTTTTATTCGTATGATCATAATTAGTAAAGATGCAGAAGAATGGCGTATTATTAAACAAACTAAGACCTTACTCTATCAAAAAATCCACGCACTTATTCTGCAGCGTCAAGTGAACCCCTCGAGTGATGTGCAAAAAGAATTAAATGAGGTTAAACGTGAACTTAACACGCTCCTTTTTTCTCAGAGTGAACAGCAATTCTTAATAAAATCTCAGAGGGTTTACGAGGAGAGTAATTTCTCCGGGAAGCTCCTTGCCTGGCAGGCAAAAGAGCAAGCCGCCGCAAAATTAATCCATTCTTTAAAATGCCCTGTCACTCAAGTTGAAGTTTCACAGACGGATGCTATTGGTTCCATTATGTTGTCCCACTATAAACAGATATATAGTCAGCAGCAAATTATAGACCATTCTAAGCTCTCACATTTTTTAACCAAGCATAATATGCCCTCTCTATCACACATAGATAGTGATTCAATGCAACGGTTATTTACCAAACCAGAATTAGAACTAGTGGTTAAAAACTTACCAATTGGTAAAGCTTGTGGCCCCGATGGCTTTCCGGCTGAATTTTTTAAGAGTTTTTTCTCTCCGCTCTCTGATTTATTATTGCAATTATTCAACCATATGTTAATGGGTGGTCAAGTTTCGGATTCTTTTGGGGAGGGGACCGTTGTTAGTTTTCCTAAGAAAGGAAAAGATTCAAAAGACCCTAACTCGTACCGACCTATTACACTACTTAATACCGACTATAAGATTCTTACGAAATTACTAGCAATATGTTTTAATTCAATTGCAACAGATCTTATCCACCCAGATCAGAATGGTTTTGTGGCAGGCCGGCAATTAGCAACTAATACCCATTTTCTTACAGAAGCGTTAGATTATTTTCAAGTTAAACAAGTCCCGGCCTTAATTTTATTATTAGATGCGGAGAAGGCTTTTGATTTAGTAGTTTGGTCAACTTTATTTGTTATTTTAAAACACTTTGGTATCCCTTCACAAATTATTAGTTTAATCCAAAATTTAGACACGGGTGCCAGAGCAAATATAAATATAAATTCTGTTATGGTGGGCGCAGTTTCGGTCGAACGGGGCACTAGACAGGGTTGCCCCTTATCCCCTATCCTTTTTGCTTTTTTTATTGAACCGCTAGCCATTGCTATCCGTGAATCTGTAAATATCCCTCCACCTATTACATCTATGGCAAAAATTAAACTCTATGCCGATGATATCATGTTGATAACTAAGACAGATATCCAATCTCAAACCGCTGTTTTGCAGCTCTTTGAAGAATTTTAGGCTCTAGGAGGATACCGAATTAACAAAAAAAAAACTGAAATTTTTGTATGTGGTGGCGGGGAGGTGGTTTTACACGCGGATTTAGCTGGCTGTATCAATCCAAGACCAAAACGATATTTAGGGGTTATGTTTTCCACCTTGGTTGCTGAGTTATTTACGTTGAATTTTGACCCACTTGTACGAAAAGTTCAATCCTTATTTACTATATGGGGCTCGATACCACTCTCTATTATGGGACGGGTGGCACTGATAAAGATGTCTGTTTTACCACTATTCAATTTTTTATTTTCAGCTGTCCCATGCTTTCTACCCAGTAGTTTTTTTTCTAAAGTAGAATCCCTATTCTCGAATTTCATATGGCCTAAAAAACGACCCAGGATAGCAATAAAGATACTTTACGTAGATACTGAATTGGGAGGCTTATCTCTCCCCAATCTCAGAGATTATTATAGCGCATATTTTGCTCAGTATTTAGAACGATTTAAATCAGAAAGACAGAATCCAAATTTTTTTATTAATTTTTTCTTTGACAAAATTAGTCAAGAGGCTCAAACCCCTGTTCTCTTGCACATCCCTAAATCGCCAAAACTCACTCGATATAAAATAATGTATTGGTTTTTTAAACGTCTGGACGCTCTCCTGAAAAAATATTCTCTTCCGCTGTTCAATTCTAGAACTCCTCTAAGGAATGCTCTCATTTTTATGAGAATTAAAATCGCATCTGATATTGTTTATCAATGGGAGCGAGCTGGGTTTAGTACTTTATTTGACTTTATAAGAGAAGGGACTTGGCTGTCACCAAGAGAAATGCAACAATTAATCCCAGGGAAGTTTATGTTATTTAACTCATATGTTTCGATTTTTAAAGTTCTGGGACAAGTGGAAGTAAGAATGATTGATTCTCCTTGTCAGCTGTGGGATGATCTATTTCTGATTTCTCAGAATAAGAAACCAGGAGCATGGAAACGTTATTTGGCTCAATACACTGATTTAGACCTTAGTACAAGAGCCATTAAAAAATGGCAAGAACAAGAAAATCATGCTCTTACTATGAATACCTGGAAGTGTATAAACAAATTGAATTTTAGTGTTCTTCGTGGATCTAATTGGAGGAGAATGATTTTTTTTACTAAATGGCTTCTTTATCGAACTCCTGCTGTCATCTCAAAAATGTTTCCGAACGTTAATGCTGTCTGTTTTAGATGTAAGCAACATAGTCCCGCCAATTGGTCCCACATTACAGTTCACTGTACTAAAATCGTTCCCTTTTGGACTGATATATTCGAATACTTACAAAAGTTTTGTGGGATTCAGATTGATTATAATGTTAAATTAATACTTTATGGTTATGATAGTGATCTCGGCTTGTTAGGACAGTCGGTTAAATTATTCTTTATTGTGATGGCAGTTGCGAGGTCCTTGGTTCTACAGAATTGGAAATCAACTCAAGCTCCTTTGTTTAATATCTGGCTTCAGAAAATGAGAAATGTTAGAACAAGCGAATTTCGTTATGCAAAGCGAATTGGGGGGATAAGGAAATTTTATAAAATTTGGAAATCATTCTTTGAGTAATTTTGGAAACTGTATTATGTAAAATGATTTTGAATTGTTTGGATGTCAATATATGCATTTTCTTTACTAGTTGAAACTTGATACAAAAACTTCAATAATAAAATGTGTTAAAAAAAAAAAGAAGACTAGCTAAATATGACCATTAGTTTCAAGACTCTGATTAGTTTTGTCATGCGCACCTTGTTGGTGAGTTCATGAAGCCCTCACCCACCAACCTAGTTGGTGCCATGCTTCATTATCGGGCCCACCCAGTAACACCTAATGTGTCCCGGGTGTGCTACGACGCCTGATTACAGCGGAGCTGGTGTTACTGAGAGTGCAGTGTGGGGTGTTAAGTGAAATGTCAATTAAAACGGCTTGGCGAGGGTGTGTTAGTGCAAGTTAAAAAAAAAAATTGTGTTAGTGCAAGTAAAAAAAAAAAAAAAAAAGGATTGGGGAGTGTAATCCAGACTATGTGTTACACTCACTAAGGTGTTTCTCTACCGGAGTACGAGTACGGCGCAACAGGTACAAGGCAGGCTCTGACCAGAAAGGCTGGTCACTCCCTTACCGCTTCACTCCAGGAAGCATTGGCTGCTAAATCTCAGCGTATACATGAGAAGGGAATCCCCCTCTCACACTTAGAGAAACACCTTAGTGAGTGTAACACATAGTCTGGATTACACTCCCCAATCCTTTTTTTGTTTTTTTAACTTGCACTAACACTAATTTTTAATAGGTCATGAGGAAAGCCAGATTAATTCTAAGGCACTGGCTGAAACATGTCGACCAACAGATGGATTTTGGGGTTTAGTAACTCGCCACCCTAACATCCCCAAGCCTTATTTTAACCGCTGACGGCGGCCCCGTTATTAAAATGTAATTTACCCTCGGGTACTGGGACCCTCGCCAAGCCGTTTTAACTGACATTTCACTTAACAACCCCCACTGCACTCTCAGTAACATACCAGCTCAGCTGTAATCAGGCGTCGTAGCACACCTTGGACACATTAGGTGGATACCAGAATCGAGTCGCATCGTTCCGGGTAGCTGTTGTTTACAGATTGAGGACACACACATTTTGAAAGAAAAGTGAAAAGGATAGAGACAACGCTTGAGACTTCGCGCCCTTGAGCGCGCGAGAGAGCACGCTAAAGAAAGGAGACTGCTCCTCGCATATTTTCAAAAAGAAGAATCTGCTACAACAATTTGACCACGAGTGGACCACTTAAATTGCGATTCAACCCTCTTCATGAGAAGTAAAATTGCCTTCTTCCTCTACAAACAGTACAACAGCATACAGATGTTTCCTGTGCCTGAAGATATCGATAGAGGCCAGGTTTCGAGAGGATTTACATACAATTGACAAAGCCCTGATGAAAGTCCAGGAACTGGTTTCCTTGGACTAGAAATGCGTTGGCACATCTGAAGGAGCAATTCACAACATCAAGCGCTCCAACTGGCTGCGCTAGTTGTTAAGTCGTTTTCTAATTAACATCTTGCTCTTTCCTTCTGACTTTGTCTCCCTTTTTCTTTCTTCTTGAATAGAGATTCGCTCAATTGAATAATAATTGGTTTATTATATGTTTTATGTGTGTATTGTGGATTATGTATAGATGATTGTATATTTGAAATGTATATATTGTTGTCTTTGTAAATAGTTGTGTACAGGTTCAAGCAAAATATAGTAAATGTATTAGTTTCTTTTTCTGTATAATCTGTGTAAAATATACGTAAAAAATAATGAAGTAGATTGGTGAAAATAAAAATACCAGGTCAAACATAAAATAATTGTTTGCCCCTTTTGGTTTGAATAAGTGTGTAAAGAATAAGGTGGGGGCAGGCAGTTTGTGTTTTGTTGCTACAGATTAGGGTCCAGCCTACCACACCCCTTTGTATGGGCCTAACTCCTTAGTTTAAAAAAAAAAAAAAGAGTAACACAAGGCAGCCACTTGCGCTACCTTGCATTACTCCACATTTACCAAGCCACACAGGACCATGCAAGGTTTTGCATTGCTCTTGCATAGTGCAGGGGCGATGCAAAACCTTGATAAATATAGCCCTGGGTTTTCATATTTTGAATAGGCTCCATAAGTATTTCAGAAGCGTGGCTCAGTAGGAAATATGTAAACTATATACAGCCTATCCACCTTTCTAGAAGCTCAGTCAACATGTCTTTAACAAAACAAACCTAGTGTTGAGCCCTCGTGTCGATTTGACAAATTTCATATTTAAATAACAGAGTAAATAAATCAAAAGAACTAGTTTGAAATGATCATTTTGATCAGATTACTATGGCCTGCCAGTGATAGTAACATTTTAAAGCACTATGGCAGAAATAATGTTGCTACAATCGTTACGGTATACAGTTAAAATATTGAGTTTTTAATATCGAGTAACAATATTATCGAGTTAAAAATATAGAATGGACACAATATCGAATGGACAGAATATAGACTACAAAAATATTGACTAGAATAGCATAAATATTGAATCAAAAAATATAGAATGGACAAAATATTGAATGGACAGAATATAGACAACAAAAATATAGAATGACAGAATATAGACAACAAAAATATAGAATGACAGAACATAGACAACAAAAATATCGAATTCGAGGTAAGTAAGTTAATATTAATTTTTTTAAGTATTTTTTATTTTAGTATATGTGTGAAATGTGTAAATTTATTTTATAATTTATTATAATTAATTAATTTTAAATTATTTTATTTTTGCGTAATATAATTCTGTAGCGGGTTGTGGGTTTATAGGGGAATAGGGTGGGAAGTCATTTAATTATAATTAATTAAATATGTTAATTTATTTATTGGTATTTATTTAGAATTAATAGTTAATCGATAATTAATTGGTAATTAATTAAAATATATTTGTTAATTATTTTATTTAATTGATTAATAGATAATTATGTTAATTTTATTAATGTATTTTCTGTAGCGGGTTGTGGGTTTATAGGGGAATAGGGTGGGAAGTAATTTAATTAGAGTTAATTAAACATGCTAATTTATTTATTGGTATTTATTTAGAAATATTAGTTAATTGATAATTAATTGGTAATTAATTAAAATATAATTGTTAATTATTTTAATTAATTGATTAATTTATAATGTTAATTTTATTATTGTATTTTCTGTAGCTAGTTGTGGATTTATAGGGGAATAGGGTGGGAAGTAATTTAATTATAATCAATTAAATATGTTAATTTATTTATTGGTATTTATTTAGAATTAATTGATAATTAATTGGTAATTAATTAAAATATAATTGTTAATTATTTTAATTAATTGATTAATTGATAATCATTTTAATTTTATTCATGTACTTTCTGTAGTGGGTTGTGGGTTTATAGGGGAATAGGGTGGAAACGAATTTAAATTTAATTATCTAAATGTTTTAATGTTTTTATTGGTATTTATTTTTAATTAATTGATATTTAAATTTTTAATTGGTAATTAATTAAAATATAATTGGTAGTTCATTTTAATTAATTGATTAATTGATAATTATGTAAATTGTAATAATGTATTTTCTGTAGTGGGTTGGGGGTTTATGGGGGAAAGGGTGGGAAATAAATTATAATTAATTACATTTTTAAATGTATTTCTTGGTATTTATTTGGAATAATTGATATATAAATTTTTAATTGGTAATTAATTAAAATATAATTGATAAATAATTTTAATTAATAGTTTAATTGTTAATTATATTAATTTTATTAATTTATTTTCTGTAGTGGGTTGTATGTTTATAGGGGAATAGGGTGGGAAGTAATTTAATTTTGAATAAATAAATATTGTTATTTATTTTTGTTTTTGTTTTGTTGTAATTATTAATACATTTGTATTGTTAATTAATTAATTGTTAATTGGTAAATAATTTGTATTATTAGGTAAATATTTGTAATAATTATTTTTTTGAATTTTTAAATGATAAAATATTATATTAAATAAAATTGATCATTATTTTTAATTAATTTGTATTTGCTATTAATATTTAATTTATTTTTATTCATATATGAAGTATTTACTTTCTCTACTTTTGCATTCTCTGGAGTGTGAATAGTAATTTTTTCCCCTACGCTGTCCAACGCTTTCCCTACTGTTGCACTCTTTGGAGTGGAAATAGTTATTTTAAGTCTCCCGCTATCCAATGCTTTCCCTACTGTTGCACTCATTGGAGTGGGAATAGTAATTTTTACCCCTATGCTATCCAACGCTTTCTCTACTGTTGGACTCTTTGGAGTGGGAATAGTAATTTTTACCCCTACGCTATCCAACCCTTTCCCTAATGTTGCACTCACTGGAGTGGGAATAGTAATTTTTACTCCTACGCTATCCAACACTTTCCCTACTGTTGCACTCTCTGGAGTTGAAATAGTAATTTTAACCCTCCCGCTATCCAACACTTTCCCTACTGTTGCACTTCCTGGAGTGGGAATAGTAACTTTTACCCCTACGCTATCCAAAACTTTCCCTACTGTTGCACTCTCTGGAGTGGGAATAGTAATGTTTTACCCCTACGCTATCCAACGCTTTCCCTACTGTTGCACTCTCTGGAGTGGGAATAGTAATCATAACCCTCCCGCTATCCAACGCTTTCCCTACTGTTGCACTTTCTGGAGTAGGAACTGTAATTATTACCCCTACGCTATCCAATGCTTTCCCTACTGTTATACTCTGTGGAGTGGGAATAGTAATTTTTACCCCTCCGCTATCCAACGCTTTCCATACTGTTACACTCTCCGGAGTGGGAATAGTAATTTTTACCCCTACGCTATCCAACACTTTCTATACTGTTGCAATCTCTAGAGTAGGAATAGTAATTTTTACCCTTACGCTATCCAACGCTTTCCCTACTGTTGCACTCTCTGGAGTGGGAATAGTCATTTTAACACTCCCGCTATCCAACGCTTTGCCTACTGTTGCACTCTTTGGAGTGGCAATAGTAATTTTTACCCCTACGCTATCCAACGCTTTCCCTACTGTTGCACTCACCGGATTGGGAATAGTAATCTTTACCCCTATGCTATCCAACATTTTCCCTACTGTTGTAATCTCTGGAGTGGGAATAGTAATTTTTACCCCTACGCTATCCAACGCTTTCTATACTGTTGTATTCTCTGGAGTGGGAATATTAATTTTTACCCCTACACTATCCAACGTTTTCCCTACTGTTGCACTCTCTGGAGTGGGAATAGTAAATTTAACCCACACATTATCCAACGCTTTCCCCAGTGTTGCATTTTCTGGAGTGGGTATTGTAATTTTTACCGCTACGCTATCCAATGCTTTCCCTACTGTTGCACTCTTTGGAGTGGGAATAGTAATTTTTACCCCTACACTATCCAACGCTTTCCCTACTGTTGCACTCTGTGGAGTGGGAATAGTAATATTTACCCCTCCCCTATGCAACGCTTTCCCTACTGTTGCACTCACTGGAGTGGGAATAGTAATTTTTACCCCCACGCTATCCAACACTTTCCCTACTGTTGCACTCTGTGGAGTAGGAATAGTAATATTTACCCCTCCGCTATCCAACGCTTTCCCTACTGTTGCACTCACTGGAGTGGGAATAGTAATATTTACCCCTACGCTATCCAATGCTTTCCCTACTGTTGCACTTAATGGAGTGGTTATAGTAAATCTTACACTTTCCACTATCCTATTGTAAAAATATTGTAAATATTTTATTATTATTATGTTTATATATATATGTATTAACAAATTAATTTGTAAAACATTTTTTTTCAAATGATATTAATTCATTATTAATTTTAAGGTTATTTAAGTAGTTTAAGAGTGTTTAAGTTATTTATATTTATTATTTAATTAATTTCTAATTAATGTAAAGCATTTTTAAAAATTTTGACTAACTATATTTGTTACATTGATATTTTTGATTCAATATTTTTGTACTTACCTGTTTGGAGATAGGAGGTCGATATTTTGGTATTCTATATTTTTACCTCGATATTTTTGTAAATCGATATTTTTAACATCGATATTGTTTCAGTGATCCAATCGTTACTTCTGAACAATTGGAAGTTTTGAAATAAAGATGCAATCTGTACAAAGAGATTAAACATTTTTTGAATTATAAGTGCATTGTTGAGCAGCATAACTCACCTTAGTATTTATATATGAAGTTATATGTAAATGATCTTTCAATTTAGACTCACCATCTGTCAGAAGTTTTTTTTGTCAGTACACCTGTTTTCACATTCCAATTAATGTCTTCAGTATAAAACTAAAGTTGCAGCATATAAGAATTCCCCTTGAGTGCAGAGAACTGTATCATTATTCGCTACATGTTCCATTTTCCCAGTCACAACCTAACTTTGAGCATGATTATGATAGTGGGCATTCAGACTGCCACCTGCTATCATGGAGATCAGGAGATGGCCCGACAAGCAGGTGACAGTCCGAGTGCCCAGTTACTATAGGACCACCGTGATGGTGGTCGGAAAGTGCTCTTTAACACCGCAGCTTGTGCTGAGGCCCAGGAAAAGCGTGCATGTGTTGCATGGCACACAATCCATGGATGTGTGTGTGTCCCCAGGTGCCATTTTCAGAGCCCAACCAGGGAAGGGGGCCCTATTTGCCTATTTGCCTTTTCAAGGTGGTCAGACCACCATGAAAAGGCTGTCGGAAAGGAACATCGTAATCCCGATTGCAGGGCCTGACTCGGCACCACGGCCATTTAAGGAATTTAATTCCGACCACCACCCAGACATGATATGAGGGCCTGTTGGAGGCGGCAGTCTCCCTTTATGGTTTCTGTCCAACCATCTGCATCATAATGCGGTGGCCGGATGCTCCTGAGTCAAGCAAATCTCTTAGCTCCAAAGTCTTTTGTTTTGATTTGCAGTTCAGAGAACCCACTTTCTTTGTCCCTTTTCTCTGATTATTGTGATAAATGCCCACACCCATAAATCATTAACTGCGCCTTGATATTTCCTGTTATTTTCCTATTTTTTTATACAGTGGTTCCAAGTATTCAAAGTAAGATTTTTAGGTATTGAATACTACTATTTAGTATCACTTTAGCAATTTTTAGACCTCTTGCAGTACTTTCTGCATGATCCCCGTTTTGCCTGAAATAGTGCAGGGAAAGGCCCGTTGAGGCCCGGACAATTTCTATAGAGATACCAATCACAGTCAGAGTTCCCATTCATTACTTTGCCATTCAAAAATCATGCAAGGCAAGGAAAAAGGAATGCAAGAAGGAGACAAGTGGAGCAGCTTTCTAGCTCTTGAGGGGTAATGCAAGAATCATTTGCAAATCTCATAATGATCTGTAGGACATTATTGACAAAGATGTAGCCACAGCATCACACAATTATGCAAAAAAGGCTACAAGAAATGTATCTAAACATAAAGATAAGGTGGAGCCTGAAGCACGCAGAGGAAAGTTGAAACAGGAGTCTCGGTCAATTGAAATGCGACAGCATACACGGGTAAAGTTAGATTTAATGTATGATGATTCTTCAACAAGCACTAAAAACCTTTTTGGTTCAAATGGTCATCCATTCACAAGACATTATATGTCATGAATGAAGTATGTAGAAGAAATAGTGTTTCCAAGGTTCCTCAACAAAATATATCCGATGATCGAGTTTGAAATAGAGTTCCTGCAATAAAGTTACAGCACATGTACTACTTCCTGCCTTTTCCTCTGCCTTGGCTACAGGCAGAGGTAATGCCTTGGCATTACTTTTCATCCTATAGACTTTAAAGTTAAAGGCTCACTGAGAGGGGTTCATACTGCTTTGAACTTTTCTTTACGTACAGCTACTATTATTTTAGGCTATGAGGTCTCTTTTAATATTGCCCAAAAAGATAATCTTCCAAATATTCCTTTGAATTGTTCCATGAAGAGGGAATTATTAACTAACAACTGAATGTTGTTATTTATCAGTGGGATGGGCCAAACCAGGGTGTTGTTACCCAAATAAGACAAACTGAAGGTAGCTGTGGACTGATCTGTCTGGAATAGTTGGGGTCAAGCCAGAAATGCTGCGTACACTAGGCCTCAAATGCTTGAAATAACTAGCATCTCCGGAAAACATTCTTATCAATAATAATAATAATGATAATAATAATAATAAAAGTTCAAACATTCAACAAAATACAGTTAATGTCAATGCATTCTTCTTCAATGAGGATCCACTGATTCGTGTGATGCCATATGCATTTCGGGACGGATAGTCCTTTCTTCAGGGGTTACTACAAGACAAATATAGCAAAACGTCAAGTCAACCAAAAAATGTATACTATTACTAACTACCAAAAACTTCCTGTACCCAACTCATTGAAGAAGAATGCATTGACATTAATTGTGTTTTGTTGAAAGTTTTAACATATATGTTTCAATGTTCAGCAATGTATTGAAGCATTTGTAATCACCAAAGAGAAAATACAATGATGTATTATATTCATTTCTGGCAATGAAACATTTGACGATAACAATATCGTGTTAATGTGGTGATTTAATTTAGTAATGCATGTATAAAAATTGATAAAGTTGTACGTAAGAACACACCCAGCTGTGCACCCGGGGCCTCATTTATGAGAAATTACGCATTACTGCGTGAAAGCAGCGATGCGCCACTTCCCTGTGCGCCCTCCTTGCGACATACCTGATGCGTCATATTTAATGTATGACTCATCATGTCGCAAGGAGTTACAGATACGTCAGTATTTCTGACGTACCTGTAAGCACAAAAGTGATGCATTGCTGGAGTGTGTCACAAAAGTGACGCAACTCCAGCAATATGTCCTTTCACATGGGGCAAGCCCCATGTGAAAGGGCCTGCGTCAGTCTTACGCCTGGTGTGAGGCAGGCACAACATTTTGACGCAACGGCGTCCTAGAAGTGATGCAGTGAAATCTCATAGATTTCACTGCGTCACTTCTATGAGGCGTTTTGTGGGGGAACGTCCCCCCTGCATACATTATACCTGATGCAGGTATAATGTAGCACAGGGGTTTAAAAAGTGACGCATCTGCTTAGATGCGTCACTTTGTAAATAGTGCGCAACAGGAGGCATGTTTTACGCCGCCGTGCGTCACAAAAAGTGACGCATCGGAAGCGCAAAACTGACGCAAGGCCTCATAAATGAGACCCCAAGAACTTTTAGGCATTTATTTACCTGGTTTGTTATCCTACTAATTCATGATGTGGGATGGGCATCCCACAGATACAGAGTGGCACGCTTGAACAGTTTAAATTAGGCGAACAGTATATTTAGTTTGCTACTTGAAGGATTAGTAAATGGAGTGCGTTACTGAAACTCATTATTGTTTATTCAAAGCATGGAATTTTTGCCTAACATGGAAACCCTCACAAATCAATAAAACCACTTTTGCATTAAAATGACTTCTGTTGTCACTCCAGATCACTCGGGGCAAGCCGAAACGAGGAAAGAACTCCTTCAGCTGGACCTCTGCAGTGGTAATGGCTATATTGTCCTTGGTGAGTTAAGCCTCAACCAATTTTCTGAATGCACATACAACCACCAGAACATACTTCAGATTATTATATCTCTTCAACTTGACCTAGTCCGTTTGAAGGACTTCAAAAGGAAAGGTGGGTGGTGCAAAGTTACCAGGCAGTGTAGGGGTACTCTTCCCAGGATTAGAAATATTGTCATTCTGCCATACGTGATCTAATAATTTACAAATGCCTTTTGCACTAATATGAGCCGGACAGTGGGCCATAGTAACCACAGGAAGAACATGTGAATCCGGCAACATCCATCTCTGCTTCGCTGATTTATCAATCCAACATCCTTCGTCATTCAACTGTGCGATTCTTTCCTGCCACACTGCTAATTCTTCTACTGTGACTTCACTTTGCATTTCTTTAACATTTTCAAGGGTATCTTCAAACATGAGAACCTTAGGGACCCACCTAGCTGGAATTGCTACAAACAATCTTTTCATTTTTGTCCGGGCCATTTCCTCAGCTGTCTGATATGCAAAAGCATTTCCGCAACCTATATCATCAGTGACCTTCCAGTGGGCACTACACTTCACAAATGACAATTTCTTGGGGAGTGTCAAAGCGGACAAAAGCCTCAATATGAGGTGCCCATGCTGAATTTTTGTACCATGCGAAGTAGGGAATCCTCTTTCCGCCCAAAGTTGCCCAAAATTATGCAAGACTCCAAAGGCATACTGGCCGTCAGTATAAATAATGATAACTAGCCCCTTGCTGAGTTCACAAGTTTGAATAAGGGCAACTAACTCAGCAGCTTGAGCCGACTGATAAGGGACCTGTGATGTCTCCACCACCATGCTCAGTGTGGTAATAGCATGGGCTGCAGTGGTGGTGCCATCTGGTAATTTAAAACAAGAGCCATCAACATATAGTTCCCCTTGTGGGTCAGATAAGGGAACATCAGTCAAGTCTACCCATCCTTTCGTCTTTTCCTCTGTTCAGAAGATGTAATCAATTTTGCGAACTTCATCACTCTCGGAAAGGAGGGGGGTGTGGCTTGGCCAGATGTGATGGCAGACGTGTGAGCAAAGAGCTCCGCCTCAGCCTCATGATTATCCTGCTGAGAATGAGTAGCCGGGGCTGATTTTTGCACCGCTGTGCCCTTTGAAGAGCCAAGCACTGGTAGGAAGACCCAACAGTGTTGGCAGAGATGAGATAGCCGAGATCCGGCTGACACAAAGGAGACGGCCGGAGACGCAGAAAGGACTTGAAATGGTGCCGGAGAGGACGAGATCGTGAGCGGCTGCGATCGACGGTCCCAGAGCGAAGAGTCGGGAGTGCAGACTGCGATGTTGGTGCCCCCGCCTCGGCGAGATGATCTCTGAGTGGCGGCTGCAAATTAGCGTACAGAGGAGTTGCCGAGGAATAGTGAGCTGTCGAACCCCTAGTAGCCCCCCCTTCTGGCAAGGTGAGGAGGAATGCCCGATGCGAGAGGAGCGCTCTGATTGAGTGGCCTGGAGGCGGGTGCACCGCGATCTGCACACTACAGACAGGCCTGCTAGCCTGCAGTGGATTCCTGACAAGGGAGCCGAGGCTCTGATGTGACTTTGCTGCCTGCGCAGGATACCTTGTGGGGGGTAGGGGGAGAATATGATTTGCAGAAGGTACGGGGGCAGCCCTAGACATGATATTGAACACCGCTTGCCCTGGCCCTGGAAAGCGGTGGCGGCCTGCGGCTGGGCTTCTTCAGAGGACCCACCTCCACTGAGTACAAACCCACCAGGGAGACCCCTGAGAGCAGGAAGCTGCTGAGATGCAGTGGTGAGACCTGGAGACGGACTCCTGATCTTCTGGTAGAGTCTCCAGATCGCTGCAGGACCTGAACTAATGCCTGAGCTGAGCTGCAACCTAAGAGGGGCCCTGAATGCGCTTACGCACATATGGCGGCGGGATGTCCGACTCAATATAGGGATGCACAGCTGCTTACCTAGGAGGCGTTGAACCTACTGCTGGGAGACACAGAGGGGACCTTGCCTGTACCCCGGGGTCACTGGTGCACGTGTGAGGAGCAACCTTACGCGGGCCCACTACTCAATGTTGGAGTGAGAGGAAAACTCAGAGAGGGGTGCAGATGGTGAGCTGCTCTCCGGCCCCTGCTACAGTGCTGGGGCGACTGCTCCCAGACCTCAGCTGCAAGAGAGCAGTGACAACCTTTGTAGTACAGAAGGGAGGACCGGTGTCGATTGAGTAGAGCACTTGGTGAGGCACAAGAGGAGTAGTACCATGGGCGGGAGGACTCCTTGTAACCATGGGAAAACCTAGGGATCGTAAGGTTGGGGCTTCCCAAGACCAAGAAGAGGAAGGGCAGGATACAGCATGAAGTGCCTCGGACGACCCCGTACAAAGGCAACTACAACAGATTCTGGTTGCCATAGCCAACACGAAGGCGACTCTTCATCAAGACATTACAACGGTTGCGGTGGGGCTTGGGTTATTGCGAGATGAACACAAGAAACATTCAGAGAGGGTCAAGAAGGCGGAACTCGATATTGCGGACATATAGCGCCAGCGCATACAAATGTAGAGCAGCAAGTACAGACCTCAACAGACAGGGTGCTGCAATTGGAGGAACAAAACTAAGGGTTGTGGGTCTGCCGGAGGGGTCAGAAGGGAGAGATATGGTGCCCTTCCTGGAGAAGTGGTTCAGAGAAGTAGTGGCCCCAGAAGGACTACAGCCTTTTATAAGCTCAAGTGGGCCCACAGAGTGCCGGCCCGACCATTGGCCCTAGGGAGACTCCCGAGACCGGTAGTGGCCCGTCTGCTCCACTTCCGAGACAGGGACTTATTGTTACAAAAGGCGAGAGTGGATGGCCCCTTTACTGTGGCCAATGCCAGAGTCACACTATTCCTGGACTACACGATGGATGTACAGAAGAAGCGTGCCTCATACATAGAGATCAAGAAGGTATTGCGGGAGGAGGGACTTCAATATTCCCCGATGTTTCCAGCACGATTTCATTATTATCCTGGATGGGAACACTTATTACGTGGATTCTCCACAAGAAGCGTGGGACTGGCTGGAAAACTACATGAGGCTAACCCCGAGAGCGGACGCGCTGAGAGCGATGCAGGAACGAGTACCCAATGAAGCTATGCCACCGTGTCGGCAAACTCGCACTAGAACTCAGAAGAAACCCATGACTACTCACACGGCCCATGAGCGTATAGCGGCGCTGCAGGTGCTGGTGGAGTTGGCGCAGGTCCGTGCTCGTGCATCTGAAGAGGAGAAGGATGCTACCACTGACGGCTCGGCCGGGCTGGAATTAGACTGATCTCTCACTGGTGAAGAGCAGATGCCAGTAGTGACACTGCAGATGGCGGATAACATTGCTTGAAGTCGGTGACTGCACGATCAGAGCGGATTGGGCGAACACTGACGAGTGCGGCAGATGAGAGTCTGATGTTAACCCCGGCCTGGTTTAGAAGATTTGGGCTGATGATTATCTATAGGAACTCTTGAGCAAGCTGCAGTACACAATGTCTCTGAATTCATCAGAGGCTTTTTGAGTGTGTTGTTTACATGGTTTGGATGGGTACTAGTTTAATGGCAGCTGTCCTGGGGTGGGGTAGTTGGGATTGTTTAGTAGATTTAGGGGTTATTCGGGCCAGGCATGTCACTATTCTAGGATGTAGGTGTGTTTTGCAGATGCAGATGCGATGGGTTCTACCAGTGATTTGAGGTGTCTATCCTGGAATGTGCGGAGTATGCACTCTATGTGGCGCAGGCAGAAGCTCCATTCATATTTGGTGCGGAGGGGTGTTCCTATTGCGTTCCTGCAGGAGACACATTTGCAGGAGCAGGAGGGGGCAGCACTACAGCGACTCAGGCAAGGGCAATTATTTTATACAACCTATTCAGCCTTTGCACGGGGGGTGTTAATTTGGGTGCGAGCGGGAGTGCCTTTTCAGTGTGGAGCACAGTTTATTGATTCAGAGGGCAGGTTTGTGGTGGTCCATGAGAAACTAGATGGATGTGATATTACTCTGGGTAGTATCGCTCCCAATACAGAGCAACCAGCTTTTTTTGCGCAGCTGTCAACAAAAATAACACCTTACCTTACGGGGTCGGTCTTGTTGGGAAGGGATTTTAATTGCATAACTGATATGATTTTGAATCGTTCTCACCCCTGCTCCCCAATGCTCCCATGCATAAGATTGCAGAGGCCCGGCGACATTGGCAGACCAGATGGGGCTTAGTGGACACCAGGAGGGCCTACCACCCAGACGACCGGGACTATTCCTACTATTCAGCGCTGCATGATCTACATGCTCGCCTGGTTGCGTTGCTGTGCTCTACGGATGTACATGCTGGTGTGCACAGCAACAAATATCTTGCCAGGACACTATCTGATCATAATCCAGTATTGCTCCGGCTGTGCTGGTCATGGTCCAGGGCTCGGATTCCTACCTGACGACTCTGCTCGGAGGTATTAGAGGACCCAGTGTTTACAGAAACAGTGGGCAAGACCATCACCCAATATTTTGAGGACAATGAGGGAACTGCTTCCACACCAGCTGTGGAATGAGGCGCATTTAAGGTGGTACTGCGAGGGAGATGCATAGCTAAGATGGGGGGAGTTCGCAGGGTGCTCCTGGATGAACTGAGGGAGGCTGAAGCACACTAACGGGAGGTTGAGAAAGCTCGCCCTAACAGACCAGATATGCAGAGGGACTTGGAGGAGGCGCTGGAGGGCAGGTGGAGCATCTACGAAGATTTGATCACAATCTGGATGTAACGCGCTCACATGTTGAGGGAGTTCAGCAAAAATTGGTTCCGTTGGGTAAAACAGGTTATTTGTACAATGCTCATAAATGTAAGTAAACACAAATCAGCTCTCTGATACAAGGAATAGTGTTTAGTGAGATATCAATTACTCAAAACACGGAATAACACAGTTATCTGTTCAAAAAGTCTTTGTATTATAGACATTAATACATGTTAGCTTCTTTACAAAACTGAATTACTTCATTCATAAATTTATACATTAAAAGACCGTGATAGACAATGTTGTGACTTTTTGTGAATAAGTGCTCAGTGAACAGAATATTATGTACAGTGCAGAAATAAATCTATACAAATGTATATACAGGGAAGAATGGGGCTTGGTCAGATGATGGTTTGATCTCAACCAAGGATTCTTTTGGTTATTGTGGGAATCCTGGTGATTCTGAACCTATGACCTACCAGATAAGTTAAAAATGTGGCAAGAATGCGGGGTGGGCAGCCGCATGTTAAGAGAATGAGCACCAAAGGTTGCTAAAACGCAGGGTGGGCTCCCGCCGTAAAAGCAGCAACAGTGGGGGAATCCCTACATCGGGATTCCCTCGAAAAGGATCGCAGCTAAGCGCTGCCCACCGACAGCTCCTCCTTAGGTCAAACTATAATAAAGCTCTCTCCCAAATAAAAGTAAAGCGCTCTCAGGCTCTTGAAGTCCCAAGTCCAGGGAAAGCCCTTCAGGATGAAGGGAGGGGCAAAGGGCTGGGCCCAGGCAGGCCAGCTCACAGGGCCCTCAAGCAGGGAGACAGTCTCTAGTGGCGGTTCCTCCTGGAGCCCAGCAGCATTAGCAGGCCCCCCTCAAGTCAGGAACAGCACAACAGAACATTTTCATGGGGTCACAGCCCCTTCATTTATACACCCTTTTTCCTTTGTCTGTAAGCACAGGGCTTTGTTAGGTGGGGGCTTAGGGATCAGACGCACCACAGGGGGCGGAGACAGCATTGTGGAGGGAAGGCACAGCTCTATTCAGGTCCCAGGTGCAACTCCTCCCTTCCATCTGCATGCAGATCTCTCTATTAACCACTGGGCTGACTCCCCCTGGCTCCTGGAGCCACCCACACCTCTCAGCTCCGGTCAATCACTAGCCAGACATGCAATTCACATCAGACAGGCAGACACACAGCACGCAGAAATGCCAACTTCTAAAAGTGGCATTTCTCCACCAGTCACCATATACCTGTGCACACCATTGTGCAACATTTATTCTCACGAGTTCATACATACTGAACTCACCCCTGCACTCCTCTCATACCAAGAATTACCATGGACACACATCCCCCATGCATTCCTATGGGAGGGCAGGCCAATCTCACAACACGCACTCAGAGCACGCACGCACTTTACACTGGGCCACAGTGCTAAAGTGCGCAGAGACCAAAAACTACCAATATCAGGTCACAGAAAAGGCAAAAAGTTTATGGGTGAACCTGCCAAAAGGGCCAAGTCTAACATCCATGATGAGCTAAATGCAGCAACAAGTTAACTGTACTATCTCTACAACGCATTAGAGAATGAGCCTCAGACGGCCGCAATCAACTCAGCTATTCCAAATAACCGTCAAGCCGATGATTTAATCCAACCTACTTTGCCATTGCCCAAAAATAACACTCTATGGTCATCCTATAAGCTTTACGATCTCAATGATATTACAAAAACTTTATCGACTATCAAACCCAACAACCACTTCAATGACCCTCTCTCCTCTAAATGCCTATCTCCTATCTACCACATCATCACCCCTCTCTAGACCAAAATCATCAATGCTTCGCTCTCGCAAGGCTCCATCCCGAATTGCCTCAAAAATGGTTGTCACTCCATACTGAAAAAACCTTCATATAACCTCTCTGACCCAAATACTTTCCTACCAATAACCAACATTCCCATGCTAGCCAAGGTCTTGGAAAAATATGTTCAACAACAATTAACCCAACACATCACAAATTTCAAGCTTCTGGACGGCCCCCAATCTGGATTAAGATCTGGACAAAGCACCAAAATGGCAGTTCTACACATTGTAGACGACGCCCTACTTGCACTTGACTGGAATGAAACTTGTCTGCTAGTGCTGCTCGACCTCTCTTCCACCTTCGATACTGGTAATCATGGCAAAATACTAGAAACGCTAGAAAACAGGATTGGGCTTTCGGGCACAGTCCTTCAATGGTTCAAATCCTTCTTGGAAAACAGGATGCAAAGATTTACTGTGAACAAAAATCAATCTCCTCCATCTCCTAACCTTTTAGGAGTACCATAAGCCTCTACTTTATGCCCAGCGCTATTCAACCTCTATGCCAAACCCCTAACTGATTTACTACAGCAGTCAAATATCTCCTTCCATATGTATGCAGATGACATACAGATGTACATCAAGGTCACCTCCCTGGAAGAGATCAAGTTGTTGAATCATGCTCTTGAAAAGACTGTCCACTGGCCAACCACCAACTAATTTAAGCCAAACTTGCAAAAAACTGAATTCCTCCTAATTTCCCCTCAAAAAAACTCTGCAACGTTAATGGATTGGACGAAGATGATCACTGCTCTTAACTGTACCCCAATCCTAGTGGACTCCACCAAATCACTTGGAATCACACTGGATAATGACCACAACATGCAAACACACATCAACATGCTAGCTAAAAATGCCTGCTTTCACCTCAGCTATCTCAGAAAAATGAAACCATTCATTGAGGCCCCAGACCTTAAAACTGCAGTTCAAGCTTTAGTCATCTTGAGGCTGGAATACAGATTTACAACACGGTTGGGTCTTCCCAAGGTCTCCACAACCCTTTTGAAAGCTTGCCTCTGTGTAGCAGCAAGATTTTTAACAGGTTCTAGAAAATTTGACCAAATCTTATCACACCTGAAAGCATTCAACTGGCTGCCTTACGGCGAGAGAATACAGCTAAAGATGGCCTGCATCACTCATAAAGCCTTACACTACAAACCCCCCCAATACCTAGCCCGGAAACTTACACTATCGGGTGGAAACAGACTCACTAGGAGATCCGACAATCTGATCCTAAATCCATCTTGCTTCAGCAACAAAAAAACATTTGATAGAGCATTCTCCGGAGCTGCACCAAGAATTTGGAACACTCTCCCCTGAGCCTCAGAAGAATCTCTTCAACGACAACTTCAATATGGAAGCTAAAACCTTTTTGACGGACAAATTTCTCCTTTAAATCCTTAGCATTCCCCACCCACCTTAACTCATTAAACTTCAGCTGATATCCTTTTGACTTGTACCCCCTCTTGGGAGAGAGCACCTCCAAGCACAACTGTGAGGTGACCAGCGGTCTTATTCCATAGGTGTAAGGTACGCCAATAGTTCAATCCACACACATAAGAGTGTTATTCCAACTTTCGCAGTTTATTAAGCGTATTGCAAGTTCAGCGTAGCGTGGATTGCGAGCGTCCGAGTCAAGAGTAATCCCCTGACGAAGGGCAGGGCCCGAAATGCATCGGGATTTGTTGTGACTATGCATACATCATTGATCAGCACATTTTGAACACCAACTACCCAGTGAATTGTTGTTAAGCCATGAACTTGCAATACGCTTAATAAACTGCGAAAGTTGGAATAACACTCTTATGTGTATGGATTGAACTATTGGCATACCTTACACCTATGGAATAAGACCGCTGGTCACCTCACAGTTGTGCTTGGAGGTGCTCTCTCCCAAGAGGGGGGGCATTGTATTAGTTCTTGTGGATTTCCCTCTGTCAGGCCAGACAGCGACTCCCTTTGAGCACACTGCAGAACTTTACCATTATTTAACCTTGTGGATAAAAACCCTGCTGTGCGCGTTCTACCTCTCTTTAGTTTATAATCCTTTTGACTTGCCCTTCTGTTGAGTGACTCTCCCCACATCTTCAATCACTATGTTTCCTGAGGAAGTTCCACCATCGTTTACATCTCTGCTTAGATCTTACCTACCCTGCTATTCTAAACTCATCTCTATGATTCCTTGTGTAGACTGCCATGACAAATAAGATTTGTTTCTACTTAAACTTGCCTTAATGGACTGAACTGAAGTACCATGTCTTCTTAGCATGTTTTTATCATATTCATCTTATCTGTTCTTGAAATATGCCTGATAGCATTCTGTCTAGGACCCTACTAAACTGTCTTGAATTTGTATTTCTTGTTCCTCTGAAGCACTCTGTTACCCTATGTTAGGTCTTGTTCACGCTATACAAAACTCCAAAATAAATAAATAAATAAACCTTGTTCTGTGTCAGAAGCAATCAGTAGGTCATCGACATATTGCACCAATACGTTACCCGAGGGAAGCGAAAGGGAATCCAGCTGACACTTTAAAGCTTGACTAAATACTCCGACTCTCTGTATAGCCCTTAAGAGCTCAACAGAATTTAACAAATATCTGGATGAATAGGAATGCTAAAGAATGCATTTTTAAATCAATAACAGAAAAGAAGGTAGCAGTAGAAGGAATCGTTGTCAAAAAAGCGTGGTGATATCAGGAAACACTGGAAACTGTGGAATCACAATTGTATTAACCTCACGCAAATCAATCACAAAACGGTAAACATCCTCATTATCATCAGGGGAACCTGAGGGTGTCCGTTAAAGAATCGGAAGAACAGGATTATTACAAATCTTAGCAGACGTCTCCACAACTACTCTCTTTTGTATCAAATCCTGAATAACCCATAGAAGAGCTTGTTCTCCCACCTGCGGTATCTTATACTGAGGAATGTGAGGTAAAATAGCATTGTCTTTGAGCTGTATCGAAACTGGTGGTATATGCAAGAGTCCTACATCTGTATCACCTGTCACCCATAGAGTGGATGCTACATTAGTAAATTTAACGGAAAGATACACTGTTCAGTACTTACATTTGGGCCCATTGTCATAAAAACATCTTCCGGGGAACAATAACAGTGGCATGCAATTTCTTCAAGAAATTCCAATCCATCAGAATTTTCACCACAATTGGAGGTCAGCAAAAACAGGAAATCCACAGTAAAAGGACAAACTCAATGGTAAGGGTCGTGAAATTGGGCTTACAACTAGTACACCTGAAAAACCTACTGAAACATTATTATGGCCAGACAGAGCCACCCCAGGGACCAAATGTCGAGAAACAGAACTCTTAGTTGCACCTGTAAACACCAAAAATTCCTTAGGCGAGTCTTGCAAATCCCCTGTGACGTAAGGACCACAATGATCTACAGGTATTGGATCTGGTCCCTCACTCTGTCCCTGGCTATCCTAGCTCTAAGACATCCCTGTCACCTAATTTGTATTGTAATCATCATGATAAAACTGCCCATCGTAAGGGTCATGGAAGTGATTGTTATTAGAATGACCCCGACCTCAGCATTCTGAGCTCTATTGGTCCCACGACCCATCCACGAAAACCTAGTCCTCTAGGAACCACAACTTTCTATAAAAGCACAGGACACTCACTACGCCAATGGCCCTCCTCTTTACAATATGCACACTGATTCTGCACTAAAGGTATCGTAATCGGCTTTCTGCTGGTGCGCGAAAGCTGTCTAGCAGGACCACCACGTCCTCTACCAGTCCCTCTAAACGCTTGCTGCAACAGCACCTTTGTCTTTAAATCCTTATGTTTTTTCTCGGTCTTCTCTTTCTCCCCTTGGTCACGATGTTCATAATATTAAGCCGTATTCAAAATGACAGATGGGGTAGAAATGGACCAAGTGTTCTCAGAAGCCTGTAAACGAGTTGCAATTTCAGGAAGTAAATTAGAAACAAACTTGTCAACGAAACAACCGAACTCCTCTCTTGATAGACATATCCTGCCGACCATAATCCAAACACATATCTTCAAACCGAGTAAAGAAATCAGACACACTTTCATCCTTTTTATGTCGACAAGTCGTTAACTTATCCCAATTCACCTTGTTCGGCGGAGTAAGAGAATGCATAGACGTAATGATACGACCTGGTAAAGCAAGTATTTCACCTCGAAGCTTATCACGTGGCTTCCGTTTCTGATACCATCCCCTAATTCCCCTCCCAAGTGCCTCTCAACTCCGCTATGTGATCTTGAGTATTAACCTGTCTCCAAATATCAACCGGAACAAGAAGGCCAAAAAATATTTCAATGTCAGCAGGAGTAATTACAGTAGAAGAGGCAGCTTCTGTTAATTCTTTATAATAAACAGTAGGATTTTTCCTGGGATCAGGCAAGTGATTCTTAACAGAATAAAACCTCACTCCGTTTCCACTGAGTATAAACCCACTGTTCTTGAAAACGGGCTTGCTACACCTTGCCTCGTACATTATCAAACTGATCCGTTAATTTAGGTATTTCTGTGAGATGTATAGGGTGAGCCTCTTGCATCTGTACTGAGACACCGAGGTAGGACTCTTCTCATGTAACCTATCCCTATAAGCGACCAATGTTGTAATATTCCCGAAAACTTGGCAGGGCTCCAAACCGCTAGCATACACACGTTCTCTAATATCAAATAAAATGTGCGGCGCATCATCCCCAAAGTGTTGCAGCCAAAGACCAATTAATGTAGTGGACATAAGCTTAAGAGCATGCTGCTGTATAAAGGGCTCAAAATCCCACATAACTGCCCAAACATCCTCCACACTATAAATCAGATTACGACCCCACTGCGCAGCCTGATTAGCTACTACCCTCTTCTCCTCATCCCCCACCCCAGATCGTACCAATGGGCCCATTTGCTACTAACATTTTGTCCTATCTCTATCCTCAAATCTACGTATTGGTGTTTCAACACTCAAAGATGTTGAGGGATGAAAAATCAAAGAAGGGGAAGCCACAGAAGTGGCAGGCACAATCGTCACTGGCTGTTGCACCGAAGCAGAGAGAGCAGGGGGTATAGGAGACAAGCCAAGAGGTGTACTTACAATTACAGTTGCCACAGATAAGGAAGACAAAGAGGGAGCAGAGGGTACCGTAGCCAAAGCCGTCAAAACGACAGCAGTAGACACAGGGACAGTTGGAGCAGTTGTAACAGGCTGCTACGGTAACAAAGGAACAGCGGGATATATCCTCTGTGGGGTGTATAGGGGGGCGGGGGTCGAGCACCTAACAATTCCTTCACAAAAGCATCATTTTCCACTTGAGCCAAATAAGATTTATCAATCTATAATTGAATCCTCCTATCCCTACATTTAACTCCTGACTCCTGTTTTTCTCTATCATATGCTACAGCTTTCTGGGTCAAAGTTTGTGCCTTCCCGTTTGTACATCTTTTTCCATCTTCAGCTGTCTCTGTCTAGCTGCTTTCTGCCATGTACTGAGAGAATCATACATAGACTGCCTACTTTGTCTTTTGAGTAACTGTTCCTGTAAAAACTCAATATTTTGTTTATCAAAAGTGCCCGTCAATGGCCACTGTAACACGGCATTGTCCCTCGTATATTTGTGCCATAACATAATAGGGCCAAGACCATGTTTCACAAACATGTCAAAATTAGGAGAGACTTCTAGAGGCACCGGCTGGGTTTCCTCTAATTGATCATCTGCAGAACAACAAGGACAACACAAAGAGAAAAACATACTTATTCTAGGCATTTTTAAACAAAAACACGTTCAGTATTTATGCCTGACAAAGCAATTGCAAATGCTTTTATCAAAAACGATCCCCAGACCGTGCCAAACTCAAACCACAATGGACCATATCCACAAAGAAGCAAAACAAACTCACCTGATAGGAATCGCACAAACAAACCGATTCTCCACTGCTGACTCTTCAGACCAAACAGTCAGATCCAAGAGTTTCGCCGCTCAGGGCTCCAATCGGGATGACCACTGGGCAAGGCACCATCTGGCAAGATGAAAGGGGCATCTGTGAGCAATCAGTACTCCTCAGGCAGGTATCCCTGGACCGTCAGTCTGACCATACAATAGCCTCGACTTGCACAGAAAGAGGATGGGTCACTCACCCGAAGGAGTACCTGTTTGGGCATCAACTGAAGGAAGTTGCCTGATGCAGGGTCACTCGGGTCACTAATGACCACCTCTCAGCCTTCCATACCAAATGAAGAGTTGGTCAGACAGTAGAGAATATAAACCAATGTCTGTTTATTCAGGTACACTCAGAGTGGAGCCCAGTCTGCCCAGTCACCAGGAGTGCTGCAGAGGGCTTGACATCAGCAAGCATAAAGATACATTATGTACATTTCAAAACCAATGAAGGCACGTCCATAGTGGAATATTTTCCAAACAGGTGCAGCTAAACAATGAAATACAGAGATTGAGTTTTGATTCAGATGCCGGGCACACATTATCTACTACTCAGGGTTGTTCTGCCTGTGCCCGCCACTAGACAAGTGGACCTCTGTCTAGTGAGAAAGGTATGTGCTAATAGGAACAGTCTATTCATTAGCGAAGCAAAATCCAGCCTTGGAGAAGTGAAACCTAATAGCAGCCTTTTCTCAGATAATATTATTAGAACAGAGCCACCCAATAATCCCCCCGGGACTGGGTTATATTAACAGTATAAGCTAGATGTCCAGGAAGGAATCATTCAACAATCAATTTTTTTAAGCTTCTTTGTGTCACATCGGTGAACACTTAATTAACTATGGCGACCGAAGGGTTTCACAAGCAACACTAGAAGTTGTATCAAAAAATAGAATCTTTTTAATATTTTCTGTATTTTAGTGTATGAATAACTTGTTTTTCGGACAATCAAAGTCTGGCAACATAAGTACTACCACAATCATCTACTTTTTATTTGCAGATGTCATGTGCTCTGTTTTCCTTCCACTGATTGTGGGCGGAATAAATTGTAGACTAAGAAATAAAGTAAGCATGTAGGTCTGACGGACATCTAAGAGAAACATAAATAGATCACAAGGCAATCGAATTCAAAATCATTTTGGAAATTCAGATTGCAGTTGTTGCACTTTTATGTTTTTTAGTATCAGGTTTTTTGTGGGACTGTGGTTCTCTGTGTAAGCGTGGCCCTGGCCCCCATAATGCCCAGGCCGTTACTGGGCCTGGATGACCACCAACAGATTGGGTCCACACAGGCTAACCCAGAGAGGTCTGGCGCCCTTTATTTATTGCAAAGCACATAGTTCACGTTGTGGCCAGGTGGCTCACTACATCTCTTATAATCTTTAGACAAGAAAAGATCATGGCCATTATTGCGAATATGAAATGTCTGGCAGCTTGGATCAGTGTTTTATCTGCAATTTCAGCAAACAGTCACATGCTATGCCGATGTTGTGCACACAAAGTCCCTCAGTCTCTGGCTAGGTTGAGGATTAGACATTAGGTGGTAGGGGCAACCTCTGGTGTTCAGATTCTTTTGAGTGTTCGGTTGACTGGTGTGATTGCCTTCATTCCCACCTGCTTGACTAACTTCTCGAACACCATCGTCGATGTGGCGGGGATCTTCTTGCATCTGATCCGGGGTCTCTTCCTGACTGTGGCTTTTTATGCTCCTGTCTGACTTCCATTCGGGTTTACCATTGTCGCTGTTGGTTTGTCCTGTGCTTGGAAGCTTTCTGATCCATGATACATTCCTCTGCACTTCAGTGTTGCCTCTTTTCACTGTCACCATGGTTTCCTTTATTAGTACTACTTCTTGCGCCTCTCTCTCAAAGGGAGTATGAAACTTACGACCCAGTGGTGATCTTTGATGGCCACGAGATCACCATCTTGCATGATGCGGCTCACAGCTCTCCCGATACGGCTTGCTCTTCCATTGTTCACCTTTTGCCTTTCCTGTGTGGCCTGTTCGTCAAGAACAGTTGGTTGACAGTTAGGCCAGGCAGGCAGGACGTCTCGCAGAGGACTTCTCATCAGGAGGCAGCTCGGAGCACACCCAGTGGTGTGGTGGAGCATTTTCTGGTAGGCTCGTAGAAACTGGTGCAAGCTACACTCAGGATCTTCACCACTCTCAATTCCAATTTGTGGGGCCTTGTTCAGTGTTCAACTAAAACGCTCCAACTCTCCATTGGCTTGAGGACATTGGGGGTGATGTGACAATGTTTGATGTTGAATTAGTGGAGGTAATCGTGGAAATCTTAACCTTGAAAGAAAGGTCCATTGTCGGTCTTACCTTACTCATTTAAACGGCGTTGAGCGAACCAACTCCATGGTGGGGAACTTAGTGTGGCTGTCCATTATGATGAGTGTTATCCTGTTGTCTAAAAAACTGCCAAAGTCAATGCTCAGAGATGGCCAGGCCTGGTGGTAGGCATCCTCGGTGATGACAGGGGCAACATGGGGCTTGCCTCCGGTGATGATGCATGAGTGGCATGTCTCGACTCTCTCTTAGACCAGAAGATCCATACTGAGGAAGCACACCTTGCTCGGTAATTGCGCTTTATATTTAGCAATGCCTTGGTGTCCCTGTTGAGCAAGCTTTTCTGTTTTGGTCCATATGCATCTGGGGATGACAATCTGTTAGCCTCACATAATGAGCCCCTCATTACTCTTGCTGGGTTTGTCTCAACAGCGCCCTAGCTGGGTCAGCGCTTCTTGTTCTTCTGTTGTTAAGCCACCTGCACCATCAGGGAAGGTTCTCCACTGATGTCCTCTTAGTGCCTTCATCACCTTCTGCAAACACCTATCCGCCTTTGTGCGTTCTGCAATTTCGGTTAGAGTCGTGCTCAGGGGCACTGGATTTCTGTGACCAGCTTCACAAAGTCTTCTGTTCCTGGGTCATCCTCCTGTTATTTTTCAGTCTTTGCCATCACTGGATGTCGTTATAGGCAATCCGCCGGGTTGTTGACCCCACGGTGATATGTCACCACAAAGGACATATTGCTGTAAATTGATGGCCCATCTTTTAAATCACGGCGGTACATTGAGGGCGGTCCCAGCAAACAGCAGCAAGAGCGGTTTGTGACTTGAAGGGGTTTGTCACCACTTGAAATCTTTGTCCCAATAATTAGAGATTAAAGTGTTTGCAGGCCCATCAAATGGATCAGAGCCTCTCTCTCGATTTGTGCATAGCGACTCTCCACAGCTGTCAGGGCCCTGCGTCCACAATAGGTTTTGTTTTTTTCGCTGGATCAAAATGGGTCATGATGATGTCATGTACCAGGGCCTCCTTGACGGCAGCAAATGCTTTTGCTACTCTGCAATTCCACTCCCAAAGGACATCCTTCTGTGTTAGTGCCCTTAGGGGTTCCGATAGCGGGGTGAGACGGGGAATGAAACAGTCGCAGTAATTGGCCATTCCAAGAAAACTGTGGACCTCAGAGGAGAAGCGGCTGTCTTTGTAGCTTCGATCTTCTTAGGATCTACTTGGAGGCTGTACGTGGAGAATCTATATCTAAAGAACTCAATTTCATTGGCATAGAAGAGGCATTTACCATGGTGTAGGGTCAGGCCACAATTTGCCAGAAGACGCAATGTGGCCCTGAGTCAGGCGTGATGTTCTTCGAGGGTGCTGAAGAAGATGAGAATTCCATAACTTACACTGATCATGCCTACCAGGCCAGAAAAGGGCTCTCTGATCACATCCTGAAAGACTTCAGCCACTGAGGAGAATCCGAAGCTGAGATCTTTGAAACGGCGAAGCCCGAATGCATAGAGAACGTGGTTATGTATCGACCAGACTCCTCTAGTGTCAGTTGGTGATAGCCAGAGTTTAAGTCTATTTTGAACAAATGCTTTGCACCGTTCTAGTAAGCAACAATCTCTTCAGTGGTGCGCATTATGTGCCGTTCCCTGCGAATGGCCGTTTTGGGAAGTCTCATGTCAATGCAGAGTCATATGGCCCCAGGCTACTTCAGTTTTGGGGTAATGACCAATGGTGACACCCATGGAATTGGACCTGTCACCTTCTCAATTACGTCATCCCACTCCAGCAATTCCAATTCTCGCTCCACTTGCAAGCACAGGTGAAACAGCACTTGACGGTCATGCAGTGCTACTGGTCTCATGGTGTCAACAATATGGAGTTTACCTGAATGTCCTTCAGGCACCCCCACCCTTTGAACACCTATTGGAATTTATCCAGTATGCCGTCTACATCAGATTGGTGGACTTCCGGCTTGAAAAATACTAGCCCCAAGTCCTCGATATGTGACATATCAACAGGGTTCCAGTATTGTTCTTGGTCACATGGAATTTGGTCCTTGTCTTCACGTCATCGCTAGTGACTTCAAATTCAATTACCCCTCCTAGCGGAATAGGGGCTATACCTCCATAAGTAGATATTTTGGCCTTTGTGGGGAGAAATGAAGGTTGGAGGCTCAGGTTCAGGAATTGCTCAAAATCAATTACATTAACCAACACCCCTGTGTCTATGAAAGCCCAGCTCTGTACCTCATTCACGTTGATTTGGCACATTGGAGATGGTCTTTGTTGCCGGTTGTTCTGGCCAGTGAATGATATGGTGAATACGTCTTCTTCATCATCCTCCAGATGACACCCTTCGACTTTGTGAGGAGGAGTCTGGTGGTCCCCTCTGACCTCTAGTGTCAAACGCCGAATGTTCATTGAATTACTTTTTTCCTCTTCTGCTTGGGCAGGATCCAGAGTTGGATTTGTCACAGATATTTGTAAAATGGCTGGCCCCTACGCACTTTAGGCATGTTTCCTCCTGAGCTGAACACCCTCGCAGCATATGACGGATCATTCTGCGGGATCTTTCGCTCTTCTTGGCCAGAGTTGTTCTCCTCCGTCATGCAGGGCTCCATCTAATGGCCTCTACCTGTTCCTCCTTGACCTTCACTGATCCGGCGAATGCAGGAGTTGCTGAGCAGCGAGCTAAAGCCAATTCCATTGGTTCAGCCTGGCTGTGCACCAGTTCGTAGGTCCTGGCCATGAAGAGTTTTTCATTGAGCATGATGCCAGGTTGGGATAGTAACCGTTTACGAAGGTTGGAGGATTTCCACCCCTGAATAAGTTGAGCTCTGATTTCGTCCTGCTTGTCCATCCCTGTACACTGCTTGCTAGTTTGCACAGTCGCATAAAAAACGTGTCTACTGATTCACCCTCTCACTTCCGCTCTTGTCGCAGCTTGAATCGATCATAGTCCAGACTCAGTTGGGGATTTAAATGTCTATATAGCGCAGCTATGGCTGCACCAAAATCAGCATCTGCCCCGTATTGAGCAAATTCACTAAAAGATCATATAGTTCATAATCACCCATGTGAAGCTTTAGTGAGCGATTCACAGTGCCAACTGTCTCACGTGTGTCGCAGAAGAAGTGATTCAGTTTTCCGACCCAGTTGCACAATCGTGGTCCTGCTGTCACTGGGTCCTCTATGTGCCTGAAAGGTGAGAGCGTTACGACAAGCACCTGTGCATTCCTTTGCTGCGGTGGCAGCCCAGCCGAACCAGGTCTGTGGGGCGAAGTTCACATGCCATCCTTTTCCTGCACCGCTGCAACAGTACTCGCGCGCCTAGTTTATGATGCTGACTTTTGTAATTCAGGTGCACAGCACCCCTTGGCGTGAATGTGTGGCCGGTATGTTTTGCAGCCTGGCCTCCTCCACAGCCAGTCTTTAAGCGGGTACCTCTAGTAAGTGGTGCCACTAGCAGCTGGTTGAGAACAGCTTGCTTTCATACGTACCAGGATAGTGATCGGAATAACAATGTTTCCCCCCAGCAGCTCCTCGCTCTGCATACTGCATGTGCTGACTCTGTCAGGCTGCGCAGTCACCACCCAGAATCTCACACTGCCTCTCTCTCCTCATCTCACATGCGGTGGTCTGCAGCAGCCGTGCTCTCAGTGCGTCTTGTCCGAGCCACATGCGGAGGTACGTGCTATAACACTGCCTCCCCACACCTCCAGTAGAGGCCGCGCCCATCTTGTCACATGCTCCTTCCCGGACCACTGGGAGAATGGGATAGACTGTCACCATGTCTACGGCGGGGATGCAGATCTGGCTCAAATGCCCCCTCCAGCAGGTCACAAATGATGGTGGGCGGGTGAACAGTAATGAACCGCACCAAGTCTGAGCACACAATGGGTGTGACCCCCTCATCACTAGTGTAAGCTTGGCCCTGGCCCCTTGTATGCCAAAACCGTTAAGGGGCCTGCACGACCACCAACAGACTGGGTCCACACTATCTGCCTGTGTCATGCACACTCTGACCGCGATTGGTCAGGTGCCCTTTATTTATTCCCTCGGGCTCCACCCAGTCCACGGGATGCATGCAACACACATATTTCACGTTGTGGCCGGGTGGCTCACTACATCACTACATCATGGTTCTCTGTGATGTAAATGTAGCCATGACAGATGGGTACATTACTACCAAGCCAATTCTTATACTGGGAAGGAAACAAGTTTGGTCTGTCCTGTTCCCATGATGCACTGGGCCAGGGACAGACTAATTTGCATGTAGCCAGGTTCTGAGCTGGGATGGTGCAGTGAGCTAAAAAACGGTGATGGATCAAGCCCTGATCTGTTGACTGGGTACGAGTGTTCTGTTTAATTCAGATACTCTGTCCATCACCATCCCCTTTTCTGAATCGTTTTGTCCACCATAAGCGTGGAAGGGTATGCTCAGACATGAGTCCCTTGCTCACTGCACCATCAGGATTCCAGCAAGCCGGGCCGAAGATGGCTGTAATGCCAGAAACCGGTCCCCGGAAGCTTGTTTCCTTTCCAGTAAAAGAATTGGCTTGGTAGTTTGGTCTGCCCTGTTCCCATAATGCACTGGGCCAGGGACAGACTAATTTGCATGTAGACAGGTTCTGAGCTGGGATGGTGCAGTGAGCTAAAAAACGGTGATGGATCAAGCCCTGATCTGTTGACTGGGTACGAGTGTTCTGTTTTATTCAGATACTCTGTCCATCACCACCCCCTTTTCTGAATCGTTTTGTCCACCATAAGCGTGGAAGGGTATGCTCAGACATGAGTTCCTTGCTCCCTGCACCATCAGGATTCAAGCAAGCCTGGCCGAAGACTGCTGTAATGCCAGAAACCGGTCCCCGGAAGCTTGTTTCCTTTCTAGTAAAAGAATTGGCTTGGTAGTTTGGTCTGCCCTGTTCCCATGATGCACTGGGCCAGGGACAGACTAATTTGCATGTAGCCAGGTTCTGAGCTGGGATGGTGCAGTGAGCTAAAAAACGGTGATGGATCAAGCCCTGATCTGTTGACTGGGTACGAGTGTTCTGTTTAATTCAGATACTCTGTCCATCACCACCCCCTTTTCTGAATCATTTGCTAGAAGGCACGGCTCTTAACATCCAGCGTGCTCATCGTCTTGGCCATCTACCTACTTCTGCGTCCATGTCACAGCGACCAACTGTCTGCCTGCCAGTCCTAGGCGAACCTTTTTAGTAGTTTGTTTAGTGAGTTACATAACTTTCCAAGTCGACGGTCCGCAAATCAAGCAATACTAATAACGTAGTAGACCACATGAGATAGGTCAATATATACCGTGGAATACTTGTCCATTTGCTATTTTGACAAAATATTTTGTTATTGTTCTTTTGAAATGTTTGATTCGGTTGACACATATCATCCATGTTTTCTGGTCTTTTTTCTTTCATGTTGTACATCAGCTCCTCCCAGGGGCAAGAGGGCATTGGAGGAGGCTACTGCTACTGCTGAACAAGGCCCGGATCGGTCAGGCGAGGGCTCCTTTGCTGACCCGGGTAAGTTTTCATTTTAATATAGAATACCTATTTTTTCCTAGCGTTCCTCATTCGATTTTTTCTAAATCATCTTTGATCTTCTTGTAGACTGTATCTAAATTCTTATCCTGCCTCGACTATGACTCCCTGTGGTATTACTAGATTATTCTTATTAGTCTGTCTGTGTAGCTAACTAAGATTGCCCATTTGGCAATTCCATTGGACTCCCATTCTAGTCAGCAATAGCTCTATGCACTGAGTGCAGTCCTCTGGGATTGTCCATAATGTCTTTTCAAGTCTTCTAAAGGTTTATGCTTTGACAATTTCCAACAATAAAAAGGTGAATGACCACCAAGAAAGAATAAGATACTACTTTACCTTTGGTTTGGATAGGAGGACAATCCATTCTACTACTGTTGCAGGGACAAATCTGCACAAACAGAACTATGGACACTAAATAGTGCATTGTTTATCAATTATAATAGGCGCAGGTAGACTTTCCACATACCTCAGTGATATCAGACTTTGAAGAACCCCCAATCTCCTTACTGACTAGCTAGTGTGGCAGAGTCATTTAGCTCCCAAATTCATCGATGATTGATCCCCAATGATGATTATCCACGCAGGACAAGAGTACGGAGTCAGAGTCCAGAAGTGTCAGAGGCATGAACTCATGCTTGCAAATTGCAAAACCTTTTGCTCATTCACTCATGACCAAAAACCACAGAGTCTATTTAAGTTTTAAAGCTTTATTAAAAGTAAAAATATTTACTAAAATCTAGCTTGTCATAAAACATAAACGGTTGATTAAAAATGGAAAAGTGCTTATACTCATTTTTTATTTCACACATTTATTGTGGGCGAGCCGAGCCCTCACCTGGTTTGAACTTTCATTTTTCTTTTTGGTGCTGAATCATTGGTCCATTCGTCCTAATGATTTGTTCTTAGAAGTGAAGCTTCTGTCTGTTATGAGGAAAATGGTGCGTGTTAAAAAGCAAGCATTCATCAGTTGTGCCAAATAATGCTGCAAGACAACACCCTTCCCTGGAAAAAGGGACATTTTTACTTTAGAGTAGACAGTCACAAATTATTAGATTGGGTTCTGTATTCACATTTCTTCATTCCTAGACAAAATACTAGTGAGTGGTGTATGTCTATGACATCTAACATTCTTAAATGTACTTTGTAGGTGGAACATCTGGTGCTGGGCCCAGCGCGGAGGTGGAGGGAAGCTCTGGGGAGGAGGCGGAGCAAGTGCCGGACCAAACTGCTGTGCGGGTTGCCACGGTAGTGGCGGGCAGTGGCAAGCTCTTATATTCCTTACTTATTGAGATTGCAGACTGCATAGTGTGCTGCTCCCCGTGAGAAAACGTAAGGTTTTTCCAGATGAGAGACTTGAAGAAGAATGATTGACATTTAGGGGCCTATTATGATGGCGGACGGACCCGAGTCCGTCCGTCACCATAGAGTAGGAGGGACCATCCGCAGGGGGAGCGGCGGTCCCTCTGTGGTAATTAGGATGTGGCCGCCACCCTGGCGGTCACATCCTGTATTTTTATAATTGCGGCTTGAAGCAGCACCCGCCGCAATGATAAAAATGTAAGTTGTGCATTTGCATGCACAAAGCGGCAGGCACCACACGGTGCCTGCTGCTTTGTGCAGGCAAATGCAGGGGGGTACCATAGGTACCCCCCATGTGCACCTCCACCCCCCTTCACCTCTGGGGGCCCGCAACGGGCCCCCAAACAAAAATCCGTATGCCTTTGCACGTCGGAAATGCCGCCGTGTAAAGGCATGTTCCTCCAGTCATCCTAATATGGCTGGCGGTGTCTGATAGACACCGCCAGCCATGTTAGTGCTTTTCCGCCGCGGACGGGAGGCGACCGCGCCGGAAAAGTTGCGGACTGAAAAACGATCCCCCAGCCATCCTAATCTGGCGGGGGGTCTTTTTCAGTCCGCTACGGATTTCCCGCATCCTCCGGGCCGGCGGTGGATTCCGCCGGCCCGGAGGATGCGGGAAATCCGCAATCCTATTCTGCCCCATAGTTTGAATGGATGGATGCCTGGATCATGGTACTATCTGACTCTTAGATAGCATATGTGTATCTAGAGAGAGTAGATGGTCACTGGATGAACTAAGTGTTACTTTGAAGAGCATGTAACACCGCACCCACACGTCCGTCCCAGTGTAGGAAAGGCAAGGAAAAGAAGTTGTAATTTTGTCCGAATACTACCATGAATAGTAGCTGTAGTTTGTATTGCAAGTACAGCATATATCCGGCTATTACGATGGCCACTCACTACCTCTGTTAATAAGTTTAGTAGAACTTGGTCATTCATGTGTGGATGTATCACTGTTCACTCAATAAAAAGCAAAGCACCTAAAGTCATCCCATATGTAAGTAAATACATACCATGTGCAGTGATAGATAATCAGATTATTTATCTTCTTCATTTTCCTTTTCTAGTATTCATTGGCACTGTAGGGTGAAAGTTAAATTAATTAAGCAGTAGCCCTTGTAACCGAGTATTCTCAGTGCCACCCGTAATAGAAATGTAAGAGCATCACCACCTGCATGTACTGGACTGGAACAGTAACGCAAGTCTGTCTCACTCATCATGGCGGGCGTCTGTTTTCCTCGGCTGCAAGTTGACTGCGCTGGCATTATGCCGGCTTGCAGAAGTTAACGTACCAATTTTGCTAAACAAGGGAGAAGAAGATGAATAAGACTGGTGTACTGTCGACTCTAATGGAGTGAGTCCATAGTGCTCGTAGAATTGATTCCTTAAACTCCCACTAATGTTAGAGCAAGGGTGAAGAAGTGGGAGGTTAGATAGATACTGGCCACAATAGTTATGTACTGCACTTGCAAGTTGCTAGTTCTACTGTGACACAACTTTCTGCTGAATCATTGTTTGTTAATCTTAAAGAGCATTGGTTACAGACTATGCCTTTCTTTCTTCATATAGATGCTCCTTCCAAACCAACCCAGGAGGAGCTGGCTAGACTGGCCCGGCAACGGAGGCTGGAGGCCACTGTCGCTGAATATCACCGGCTGGTGGCCCAGGAGGAGGGGGACACGCAGTCTCCCACAACATCTACCGGGACAGCTGCATCCTCCTCCGCGCTCTCTGGGTCGCCCAGTCAGCGCAGGTCTCCAGCGGTACGGAGCCGGGGTACAGCAGCCACCCGCCACCGCCGAGCAAATAAATCAGCTACCCCCCACAGCAGTTGCAAGAAACGCATGCACCGCCTTTTCCTGAGGGTTTCCTACCTCGAGCAGGAGCAGCTCAACACGAAAACCCTGCTCGAGACCCTCCGCAAGGAGGATTCCGACCTGGCCCGGAATTCAACAGCAGCAGCCAGCAGTAGGAGGAGACTGTCCCTTGCCCCTTTTTTAAAGACTTCTGGAGGGTGGGAATTGGGAGTTGGGTTTTTTCACTTTCTTGGACTTTTCACGGACATTCGTTGGGGTTAGGGAGTGGGGGTGGGTTGGGTCTTGTGGGAGATTATTTTTGTCACGGATATAAATATACTTTAAACTTTATCTTAGCATACGTGTTTTTTTTACTGCTTTTGAGGCTGGTGGGTGGGGGTTTAACAGTAACTTTGTTTTGGTGGCACTTAAGTGGCATCTTGATTCAAGTTGTGTAATTAATTGCCCAAAAGTTTTCAAAACTAAGTGCCTCTCACAGAGTAAGTGAACTCAATAGTCCTAGGACTTTACTAGTACTAGCGTCAGTCTCTCGTCTCTCCTAATACTCCATTATACTTCCTCCCCCAAACGCTTATCTTACCTGTAATTTGTGTTTGGAAATAGGGCTAGGCACAGGGCTGGCTGCACGGCAAATGGCGATTAAGGTTGGCAATCCTGGGCGGATGAAATGTCATCATTGCGTTTGTACTAGTGGTATTACACAGTGGCAGATGCAGCATCTGAAAAAAAAGAAAATGAAACCTTGTTTGTCCTTACCGTAGCATTAGAACGGTACGATGGCGAATATAGCAGGTGACAGTGCACTAGAACAGTGCCACAATGTAGCCTAACAAATGGTAAAGTATTGAAAGTATAACTAGTACTTGCGTTAAATTTCTTTGACATTGGCTACTACTACACGAAATAGTACTGAAGGTGAAGGACACAGCAGCGTAATAATTTGCCACTTCTAGGAGGAGGATGTTCTTGATGACCTATCAAGTTGATGGCGCACATGAAGATCTGCTTTCATTTGCCAATAGTGACTGAGTGTGAAGCTGAGTAAGAATAGAATATATCCTCGGATTCCTTCACCAGCCTGTTGCTATGACCTTATCCTCCCCAGAAAGTGTGTGGAAATATTGCTGTCATTTAGTCACACATCAATCAAAACCACACAGCCCGGGGTAAGAGGATTAGGGTTTGGAAAATGGATGGGAATGGGGGATTTTGGGAAAGTTTTTTTGAGAGAAGAAAAAAGAAGCACAGCATGGACAAACAATAATCGAAGATAAAGACATCTTTGGGTACAAAGCTAACCATAAATATTTTAAGTGACATAAAGGAAGTGCATGCACTACTGCATGCATGGTTACTGAAAAGTAAGTAGTACTTTCGACAACCGTGTATGACAGAATGCGACAGTACAGGGCTGCAGCGTTTTCACTTGCCTATCTCTGCACTCAGAGAAACACTTCTTACATTAAATTAGGTTTAAAAAATAGCCGAAGTAAAACCTATAGAATGGCTGTAGGGATCAACTTAGAAGCAGAGAGAGATCCAAGAAATGCAGAGTCACACTGATAGAAGTTCACAGCAATAACATTACTTAAAAGATAATTAGAAAAGAACGGATACTGTATCTGTATGTTGTTGTAGTTGTCCTGTTGAATTTGGTAAGTTGCACGCATCAAACCATTCCTCTTATTAGCGGCACTCCTCCATTCCAGCTGATGCTCCGTCCATCAATATTGGTGACCAGAAGACACCCTGTCCACTGCCTGCCTGGCGGATGCTGAATTGCGGCTCGCTAATGTGAAGCCTGACTTCATCCTTTTTTTCCCATTGCACAGGCTAAAACCCGGCCTGTAATTATTGATGGAAAAACAGGAAGTGATATTAGAACACCACTGACAAATAAATATAAGGTATGTATGCTGTGTAGTGCAAAAAGTCACACTTTGAGTTTCCTAATAGACAGTACAACATTTTTGAAAGTGCGTACTCTGTCTGAGTCTCCTTTTGAAGGATAAATAAGTATGGGCAAATTAATTTAGCGGATCTATCCCCTTAAGCTAGGTGTACTGTAAACTGTGTTTGAGAACAAAATGACACCTTCCCAGCAGTGCTCCCACCCAGACCCTTACTAAAGCCAGTCGCAAAAATGTAGAAGACCCCCAATCAGTTCTCAAAAAACGAGGCCTAGTAGAAAACTGGTGACAAAACGTACTTTGAAAGTAAAAGTAGGCCCAAATCCCCCCTTACCCACCGTGGATTGTATTCAAACCACTTGCAAGCAAGCAGAAGTATCCATACCCAGCATCGCTCCAAGACTCACAAACCCCCCTACAAACAGCCCCCCACCCAAACACATGCAATACAAATACTGCTAACCCTAACGAGCCCTAAGTTAAGAATAGTGGCAAACGCTTTCTTTAACTATGCCAAATCCCCCCTCTCCCACCATGGATTTTCTTCAAATCACTTGCAACCAAAATTACACATTCCCACGAGTGCTCTAAGAACCCAAACTCAGTTGCAAAAATCTAGAACACCCCGAAACACATGCAATCCTGCTGCTAGGGCTAACCCTAACGAACCCTAAGTTACAAAAAGTGCCAAAAGGCTTTTCCGCATGGATTTTCTCCAAACCAGTTTTATCCGGTATTAAACCTTCCCAGCAATGCCCCAAGACCCGCCAACGACGTTGAAAAATATCTGTAATAGGTCCATCAATTGAGGCTTTTTAATGGATATGAATTTTGAATATATTAGCATCATTTTAAATTCTTTTAACATGTTTTTTACTGTTTGTATTACTGTATAGTATACTTTTATGATTTTAACTAATCGAATAAAGTGGTTTTGACTTGACTTGACTTGACCCGCCAACCCACCCGCAAAAAACCACACAACACCCCCAAACAGCCAAAAAGCTAAAAATTGAAAATCTAATACTTACAATATTTTTCGGCCTTCTGTCCAAACGCGCTGTGCAGCTAGGTCATAACTCCAGTTTTCCACCATGGATTTCCTGAAAAGCAAATGCAATCAAAATTAGACTGTGCCAGCAGTGCTCCCAGACCCCAAAACCCACCCACTAACACCGGAACCCCCCAAAGAGCACCTCAAAGACAAGCAAGTCAGCAAAAACGCAAAGAAAATTTCACCTCCAATTTGGTCCAAACCACTTTTATCCGGTATTAGAGCTTCCCAGCAATGGCCCCAGAGCCGTCAACCCAGGCGAAAACAAGTAGAAGACCCCCAAACAGCCAAAAAGCAAAACTACAAAAATGGGGACTTAGTCATTTTCATGGCAATTTCCAAAATCACTCTGCGCGCGCTCTGCAGCTAGGCCCTAACTCCCCTCCGCCACCATGGATTTGCTTCAAACCTCTTGAAATCAAAAGTATCCATACCCAGCAGTGCTCCCAGACCCCGAAACCCACCCACAAACACCAGGAAGCCCCCCAAACAGGCCCCCGAAAACGCTACATTGAGCGAAATGTCAGAAATAGCAAAAACTTTTTCCTCATGGATTTTGTCCAAACCGCTTCTATCTGGTATTAGACCTTCCCAGCAATGCCCCAAGACCCGCCAACCCACCCGCAAAAAAGCACAACACCCCCAAACAGCCAAAAAGCCAAAATGGAAAATCTCATACTTACAATATTTTTCGGCCTTCTGTCCAAACGCGCTGTGCAGCTAGGTCATAACTTCCGTTTTCCACCATGGATTTCCTGAAAAGCAAATGCAATCAAAATTAGACTGTGCCAGCAGTGCTCCCAGACCCCAAAACCCACCCACAAACACCCGGAACCCCCCAAAGAGCACCTCAAAGACAAGCACGTCAGCAAAAATGCAAACAAATTTAGCCTCTGATTTGGTCCAAACCACTTTTATCCGGTATTAGAGCTTCCCAGCAATGGCCCCAGAGCCGTCAACCCAGGCGAAAACAAGTAGAAGACCCCCAAACAGCCAAAAGGCAAAAGTACAAAAATGGTGACAGTCATTTTCATGGCAATTTCCAAAATCACTCCGCACGGGCTCTGCAGCTAGGCCCTAACTCCCCTCTGCCACCATGGATTTGCTTCAAACCTCTTGCAATCAAAAGTATCCATACCCAGCAGTGCTCCCAGACGCCGAAACCCACCCACAAACACCAGGAAGCCCCCCGAACAAGCCACTGAAAACATGATAGTGAGCAAAAAGTCAAAAACATTTTCAAGTCTGATTTGGTCAAAACCAGTTTTATCCGGTATTAGACCTTCTCAGCAATGCCCCAAGACCCGCCAACTCACCCGCAAAGAAGTAGAACACCCCCACAAGTGCAGAGTCTTTCGTCATTGGGCGTAATCCAGCCCTCTGCTTTGAGGGAAATAGGAGTCTGGAGGAGGAGGATAGAGGAGCATGTTCTTGTGAACTTGTGAACCTGAGGAATGCAGACTGCGGCACCTTCAAATCAATGAGCAAATAAGTGAAGACAGTTCTGCTGATGGGCTTGTTTTTGTGATCAGGTGATTAAAGTTTTAATTATATTAACTGTGCAAAACAAAGAAAGACAGACACACAGGAATAAAAGTGAATAAGGACGAAAAAGAAAGTTATTGATTCATTGGCTCATTTTCAGGGCTCGGTGTCAAGAAATAAGAGTTCATCCTCATACTCTGCGAATTCAGGCAAGAGTAGGTCAGTGTCACCTAACAGAGAAGAAATTCCCTCATCTAAGTTGCTGTCCTCCTTGTCTTCATCCGGCGTGTGTTCTCGTACTGTGTAATCTGGTGGTATGAGGTGCTGATTCATCTCGATCATTGTTAACCTCTCCACATTTTTGGGCGAGAGGCGGGTCCGTTTGCAAGTTACAATGCCACCAGCAGCACTGAAAACACGTTGCGAGTGGGCAAGACAAGTAGTTTATAGCCAGGTTGGAGATCTGTGCCCACAATTCTTTTCTCCCATGCCAATACGCCAATGGGTCAGCATTAACATAGGCCTCTGTTGAGTCATTCAGATAGTCCTGCACCATCGACTCAAGGTTTTCCACAGTTCCTCCACTTTGCTTACTTTCTGCAGGGACCTTTTGAGAACCAAACCCAAGCAGAGTTAGCCAATCCTCTTCTTCACCCAATGTTACTGTTGTGTCTGGTGCAGATGATCCGGTTGCCGGTGTCTTTAACAGCTGAGAGGTCACTTCTGCCACAGCCACAGGTGCAGAAGTGGATTATTTTGACTGGGGATGGCCTGCTGATGCTGATGTACTGCCTTTTCCTTCAATTTTCTGTTGTTCTCTTTCAAACCTCATGGCTGACAAGGCTAGCCAATGTTTGTACTTTGTAACATCTTCGTCACCAAAAGGAAAGAATGCTCTGCCTGCCAGCGCCTTTTTGTAGCGTGGATCCAGAATAGTAGCACAAATGTACTGCTGTTCTGAGTGGATCATTTGAAGACGTTCATCGCCAAGTAGGCGCTCTAATAATTTCTCCGCCAAAACAAAAGCTTCTTGCTTTTCTTCATCTTTTTGAAACATAGATGACACCGCCTTCAGTTGGTGCTCCAGCATGCGCAACAATGGGATAGGTTTTCCCAAATTACAGTCCGCACTGCTGACTGCACGCAGGAAGACCTCAAAAGGACGAAGCATGTCTGTCAGGCTTTTAATTAGCTTCCATTGCGCCGCATCTAGCCTCAGGTCCTTCTGAGCTGTACCCAGTGTTAAGAAATACTGATCGAGTACCGTAAACTGCTCATACAGACGCTCAAGCATGTAGATGGTTGAGTTCCAACGTGTTGGCACCTCCTGGATGAGTGCTTTCACTGGCATTCGACGTTCGTGTAGCAGGCCCCTCAGATGCTTCCGGGCCTTAAAAGAATGGCTGAAATGGTTGCACATTCTTCGGCAGGTGGTCACTAACTCGCACACTGGACTGTCTTCACTCAAGAATTTTTTAACAACCAGGTTTATACAGTGCGCCAAACACGGCACTCTGAAATAGTTACCCAGATCCATGGCCTTAACTACATTGGCGCCATTATCCGTGGAAACATAATCAATCTTGCGTTTTTTTGGGGACAGCCAGTGAAAGACCTTTGTGTTAAACTCATTCAAAATGTTTTCTGCTGTATGACGTTTCTCCAAGCCAAACATGGCTAGTGTTGCATGATTCCGAGCAGCTTTAAAAACTTGGTCCGGGTCAACACCTGCGTTTAGCTTTGCTTTAACCCCTGAATTAGAGACCCAGTGTGCAGTGATGCACATGTAATCAGTGCCTGTGCCACTGGTCCACATGTCTGTTGTCAGATGTATAGTGTGAACAGCACTCTTCTGCAAAGCTGCCCCAATCACCTCCAGCACATCTTCATGTAGTGCTGGAACCGCAACTCTGGCAAAATAGAACCGGCTAGGAACCTTCCATTTAGGGCTGAGCGCTGCCACTAATTCTAGAAAACCAACCCCTTCTACAAAAGAAAAAGGGAGAAGGTCCAGAGCTAGCATTTTAGCCAGCTTTGTGTTATACAGACGCGTCAGTGGGTGGTTGCGTTCATATGGCGCTTCTGAAAACAACATGGTTCTAATGGTGGGCTGGACCATTTTACGGGATGATGATGACTTCTTCGACCCAGTTACGCTCGCTGATGAACTTTTTCGCATTGGTGTCTCACTCTCTCCCACACTCTTAGTGTGGCTCACAGGGGGTGTGCTGAAAGGGGTACTGGGTGTAAGTGAAGTGTTTGACGCTTTTTCCTCCTCGTTATCATCAGATGAAACATCAACGTTTTGTTGACTTCCAATTCAGCCTTCCTTGATCTCCTTTAGGTGCGCAAACCATTGGACAGCGTGCTGTCTCTCAAGATGACCTCTCTGGCTTCCAGTACCATAGTTGGTACCAAACTTACCACGACTAACTGCAAACTTACAAATGCTACAAATGGCTATGTTTTCCTTTTTTGGGCAAACACTAAAGAAGTCCCAAACTGCGGACTTGAAATGTCTGTGGGGGCCGGAGGAGGCGATACTGGTGGTGGTCATGCTGCTAATGCCAGATGAAGTGGAGGATGTGTGTTACCGAACTTTACTACATTGTGCACTTGCACCACCACTAATTGAGGTCGGGGTGGATGGAGGTCCCTTCTGGCGAGGAAGAAATATGGAAGCGGTAGGTGGTGGTGTACTAGTTAACTCCAATGATGGTGGTGTTCCCATTGCCTCCTCTTCGACAACATCATCACTCTCAGCAGCTTTTCGGGCTAGGGTCAAAGGGCCCGATGTAGGTGGCAAATACCTGTCGGAAACGGCCGAATTGACCGGTATTTGGCATCTTGAGATGTAGGGGGCCAGATTTTACAGATTACAGAATCTGTAAAATACCGAATCAGTATTTTTGCCGATTCGGTAATTCGGAAATTCCCAGATGTAGGTGGGACTCTTCTGAGTCCCAAAGGCCCTACAAATTCGGTGTTTTACCACCCAATCCAATTGTGTGTTAAAATACCGAATTCAGGTGTGCATGCACATGTGTGCATGCACACCTAGCCATGTGACAGACAGACATGCCCTTAGGGCATGTCTGTGTGCCACATGGTGCACATGCCTATTTTTGGGGTGCCAGAGGGTGTCAAAGTGACACCCCCTGCACCCTTGCAAAATTCGGTATTTACCGATTCTGTAATTACAGAACCTGTATTGCCCATTGATTCCTATGGGCTTTAAGGCCCATAGGAATCAATGGGCAATACCAATTCGGTATTTACAGATTCGGTAAATACTGATTCTTAACGATTCGGTATTTACAGAATCTCTAATACCTACATCTCCCCCCTTCATATTTACCGACTCTTAAATACCGATTCGGTAAAATTCGGTATTTAAGAGTCGGTAAATATGAATTACCTACATCTGGCCCAAAATGTCTGTTTGCTGCATGCCCACTGAGGCTGGAGTGAAGCCTATGATGACTGCGACGTGGTCGTGAGAGTCTTCATCAGCAGGAGTATACGCCACTTCTTGTTGAGCGTCATCACACTCCATAACTATGAGAGTTTCGGGGACCTTCCTTTTACGCTTAGCTAACTTTGTCAGATCATGGTGTGCCTCACTCTCAGATGGCAGTGGTGGTTCCCAAGTTTGATCCGTATCATCAGAAGGAGGTGGGCTTGAAGAAGATGTAGACACCATCCTTGATCTTTTCCTTGCTAGGGATGTGGAAGACAATGAATGATCAGGAGTGGCTTCCTCAAATGATACCTCGGCTTGAATGTCGATTTCCTAATTTGCCCCTACTTCGGGAGGAACAACTATTGTGGGCACTTGTGCCCCTCCGTGCACCTCTGCTTGCGCATCTCCTTGCGCTGCCTCTCCTTCTACATGTACTTGGGCTTGTACTTGCACATGTGGTTGTTGCTGCGGCTGTGGTTGTTCAAGACTCGTCAGATGAGTTACAACAACCTGTGTTGATTGAGGGACATTGCTGCTACTTTCTTGCGATGAGCCACCATCAATGGTCTATGGTGATTGAACAAGTAGACTGGCTGCCTCTGCAGCACTCAAGGGCTTGGACTTAAGTTGGCGTGGTGGTGGTGGCACTAAGCCCAATGGAGCGGGGGTGCTGCTCCCAGCTTGGTCCCCAGAAGATCCCGCTGCTGCTGCAGGCGTACTTTTTTTTTTATTCCCAAAAAATGTGGCGGGCGGCACACCAGTCTCCTTGGTAAATTGCTTCTTCTGCTCCTTACTGGCAAATTTCTTGCCAGAGGAGCTACGGGGAACTTTTTTTGGGGCCATCTTCTTCAGAGGTCAGAACAGCAGGCCGCGGTTGCACAAGTTGCAGAGTTGTCTGTGGCCAGACGTGACGTCACGTGACGTTATGCTGCACACACACCGCTGCAGGACTTCTTCCTGGCACTGGTGGTTCTCTTGAGTCTTGTGCACCTAAAAGCAATGGAAGACAGAGGAACATCAGTTCAGTTATACACCCCAAAAAGTCGAAAAACACATAAAAATCAGCACAATCCCATGCCATCCATGCCCTCAATGATGTTTAAATTCAAGACACCCCACAGAAAGACTAGGCCCATGCACCACTCACTACCCCTGGGCATAATGGATGAAAGCTAGGCAAAATGGGTGCAGGCCTGAGAACACTGCCTGCATTCAAAATGGCCCCTTGCCTCCCAGCACATGGCCAGGGCCTGCCTGTACCAACACTCAAAATGGTCTCCACCCACATGGCCAGTCCCCATGAACACCCCAAAAAATCGAAAAACACACAAAAATCTGCACAATCCCATGCCATCCATGCCCTCCATGATGTTTACATTAATGAGACCCCACAGAAAGACTCAGTCCATGCACCACTCACTAGCCCTAGGCAAAAGGCCCCAACAGCAGCCCAAAAAACCGAAAACCACAGAAAAATCAGCACAATCCCATGCCATCCATGCCCATAATGATGTTTACATTCAAGACACCCCACAGAAAGACTAGACCCATGCACCACTCACTACCCCTGGGCATAATGGATGAAAGCTAGGCAAAATGGGTGCAGGCCTGAGAACACTGCCTGCATTCAAAATGGCCCCTTGCCTCCCAGCACATGGCCAGGGCCTGCCTGTACCAGCACTCAAAATGGCCCCCACCCACATGGCAAGTCCCCATGAACACCCCAAAAAATAAAAAAACACACAAAAATCAGCACAATCCCATGCCATCCATGCCCTCCATGATGTTTACATTAAAGAGACCCCACAGAAAGACTCAGTCCATGCACCACTCACTAGCCCTGGGCAAAAGGCCCCAACAGCAGCCCAAAAAATCGAAAACCACAGAAAAATCAGCACAATCCCATGCCATCCATGCCGTCAATGATGTTTAAATTCAAGACACCCCACAGAAAGGCTAGGCCCATGCACCACTCACTACCCCTGGGCATAATGGATGAAAGCAAGGCAAAATGGATGCAGGCCTGAGAACACTGCCTGCATTCAAAATGGCCCCTTGCCTCCCAGCACATGGCCAGGGCCTGCCTGTACCAGCACTCAAAATGGCCCCCACCCACATGGCCAGTCCCCATGAACACCCCAAAAAATTGAAAAACACACAAAAATCAGCACAATCTCATGCCATCCATGCCTTCCATGATGTTTACATTAAAGAGACCCCACAGAAAGACTCAGTCCATGCACCACTCACTAGCCCCGGGCAAAAGGCCCCAACAGCAGCCCAAAAAATCGAAAACCACAGAAAAATCAGCACAATCCCATGCCATCCATCCCCTCAATGGTGTTTAAATTCAAGACACCCCACAGAGAGACTAGGCCCATGCACCACTCACTACCCCTGGGCATAATGGATGAAAGCTAGGCAAAATGGGTGCAGGCCTGAGAACACTGCCTGCATTCAAAACGGCCCCTTGCCTCCCAGCACATGGCCAGGGCCTGCCTGTACCAGCACTCAAAATGGCCCCCACCCACATGGCCAGTCCCCATGAACACCCCAAAAAATCGAAAAACACACAGAAATCAGCACAATCCCATGCCATCCATGCCCTCCATGATGTTTACATTAATGAGACCCCACAGAAAGACTCAGTCCATGCACGACTAACTAGCGCTGGGCATAAGGCCCCAACAGCAGCTCAAAAAATTGAAAACCACAGAAAAATTAGCACAATCCCATGCCATCGATGCCTTCAATGATGTTTAAATACAAGACAACCCACAGAAAGACTAGGCCCATGCACCATTCACTACCCCTGGGCATAACGGATGAAAGCTAGGCAAAATGGGTGCAGGCCTGAGAACACTGCCTGCATTCAAAATGGCCCCTTGCCTCCCAGCACATGACCAGGGCCTGCCTATACCAGCACTCAAAATGCCCCCCACCCATATGGCCAGTCCCCATGAACACCCCAAAAAATCGAAAAACACACAAAAATCAGCACAACCCCATGCCATCCATGCCCTCCATGATGTTTACATTAAAGAGACCCCTCAGAAAGACTCAGTACATGCACCACTCACTAGCCCTGGGCAAAAGGCCCAGGGCTAAGTGGAGAACTGTGGCTCACTGGTTAGAGCAGGCAGACCCTGAAGCAGAGGTCAGACCCGGGACCAGGGTTCGATTCCCGACGCGGCAGGGTCTTGAGCTCAAATGTCCACGGACTCGATAATTCTCGCATCGGTGCCTGACCTAATCAGGGGTTCACACTCTGCAACTCTGGGCATTAAGCTTGCTTAATCTCCACAACAGCCCCCGCGGCGGGATGCCTGGCTTTCACCTTGGGGATGCCCTGTAGGGGCTATCTCACAGGGAAAAGCCAGGACGGGTTCCCAAGGCAAGCGCTTAGAGACCCCTGGGTGATAAGCGCTATATAAATCCAACATACAATACAATACAATACAATATAATACACTGCCTGCATTCAAAATGGCCCCTTGCCTCCCAGCACATGGCCAGGGCCTGCCTGTACCAGCACTGAAAATGGCCCCCACCCACATGGCCAGTCCCCATGAACACCCCAAAAAATCCCAAAACACGCACAAATCAGCACAATGCCTTCAATGATGCCTTCAATGATGTTTAAATTCAAGACACCCCACAGAAAGACTAGACCCATGCACCACTCACTACCCCTGAGCATAATGGATGAAAGCTAGGCAAAATGGGTGCAGGCCTGAGTACACTGTCTGCATTCAAAATGGCCCCTTGCCTCCCAGCACATGGCCAGGGCCTGCCTGTACCAGCACTCAAAATGGCCCCCACCCACATGGCCAGTCCCCATGAACACCCCAAAAAATCGAAAACCACAGAAAAATCAGCACAATCCGATGCCACCCATGCCCTCAATGATGTTTAAATTCAAGACACTGTTGGAGGGAGAATTTTTAGCTGCACAGCTATCCAAGGACACACCTGTCACCTGCACAACATGACCCCTGTGTGGGCCCTGCTGTTTAGAAGTTACAGGCCTCAGTTACGTTGCCCTGAGCACTGCCATTTTCTCTTAGCTTAAGCAGAAGCAGAAAGCAGGTCTGACCCAAGCTTCACCCAGCTGCTCTTGTCTGCAAAGCTCAGCACCCCTGCCAGGCCCCACCTCATTGTATATTTCGCACACACTGTAGAAGTCAAGTTCCTCTATAAATCTTGCAACATGCCCCACGTCCCCCACCTAAGCCATGAATAGGATAAGGGAAGTTCCCACCACAGCTACGTCAAGCAAGACATCCGATAAACTGAGGATAAGTGTAGCGAAATATTATCGCAGACTGCCTGATTGACACATGAATAGAACCCTTCAAAGCAATAATAACACATTTCTGATTAATGACAAACTTCCAGTCAGAATGGCAGGAACTCAGTCTAGGCTAGCATACGTGCCACACAATTACGAGAAGGTAGTCACATCTACACTAATGATGGGAAAGTTACCAGGCAGGGGCTTGAGAGGCGATAGAAGGATATGTGGTTCGAGGTGACGTGATATAGCGTGACCATAGGCCCCTCACCCCTGAACAAGTATAAAAGGGTGGTCCGCCAGATTATCGTTGAACTACTCTCCGTCAGCACATGGGTGGCGGACAAGAGTTTTTCCCAGGGGTTACTCGAGATAGCCCTTGTTTCATGTACTTAGGTTTCATGTACTTAGATTCTGCTCCATTGTATATTCTGCTGTAATGAAATGCTTTTTCCTTGTTGCATTTAAAGTTGTATTCCATTATTTGAAATGTTATGTTTTCTCTGACTTTGTTTTATCCACACTGCATTTAAAGTCTTTGAACTAATACTTTCAGGACATCTTACAGGTAGTGGTGAGTGTGCCCAATAATATGTGCTTAACCTCTTCTATACAATATGCCTCATGCCTCACCAGTGTTCTTAAAGTATAGTTTCTCTCTCTCATAGCTGCTGTAAACTGTGCTTTGTAATTTCAAACTGGTCCATGTGACTTTCAAGAGAATGCTGGGTACAGGACCAGGTTCTATGTGGTTTTTTATGCTATCATTGCTTATTTCTAGAAGCTGTGTCTTCAAATAAATTGTACAACTCTCAAAGCTTCAGTCTCCAAGGCTCATATGTATGCTTTTTTCCTGTTTTAGAGCAAGAGGTCCAGGTCTGCCCCGGTGCAAATTAAGCCGTCCCATTCCCCTTAGTTCTCACTCACGGTCTCGCCAGCGCGGCTTCTGAAAGCTGCTGCACTGAGTCCCCCTGGTCCCTCGTGCCCCTAATAAATCATCCCCTCCAACAAGTGGTGACCCCGACGTGATAATAAGGAATTAAACTGACAGGATGCAGCTGGTTCCTAAGGAGGAAGTACTAAACTGCTAAACGACTCTGCAGCCATCCTGCTGGACCATTGTGAGGGAAACACTGCGCTGAGGGTAAGCATACATAATATTGTGTCTGCCCGCCGCTGCGCTGTCTCTCTCTCTCTTGGGTTCGGCCGAATGGTGGGCTTTGTTGTGATACAGCGGTACATCTGCCGATGGTCCAGGCTTCCTGTCTGTTAACCTTGTTATTTGATTCTACGCAGAGGAGGGATTGTGTGCTAAGTGGAGACTGAGCCTGACAGTTGGGTCATTATTGAGATATATGTGTTTCACTTTGCTTTATAAATAGTCGCATGTTATTGCTAAGCCGCGTGTAAATACTAAGAAGGATTGTAGCAGTCGAATTGTCAAGGCTTATTCTATATTTACTCTTAAGCGCGGTGCCTCTCTAGAGGGAGGGGACCTTTAATACATCTTTTAGCCTTTTATTTTAAGTGACCCTCTGAAGTTTAAGGGAAGGAGGACCGCACGTGGCAGGTCTCTCAGCTTAGTGAAGCCTCTCCGCAGGGGGAGGGCCTTTGATGCATCTGCAACAGGGTGTCAAGGAAGGAAAGGGTTGCGTCTAGCATCTTTTTCAGTATATTCGTGCAAGTGATCCTCTGTTTGATAGGAGTGACAAAGACGAGGTAATCTCTCATGTCAGTAGTCCATGAGAAAGAAGGAGTTTCAGCAGGTCCGATTAGCTACCGTGACCTTTGATCTTTCCTTAATTTAGCGGTGATATCCCCTGCTGTATGTCAAGGGAAGAGTTCTGTGCGGGACTAAGAAGTTTATATGCTCATGTTGTAGGCATTATATTTTTTGTCAAGCTAGACGTGGTTTATTAATTATTTTTGGTTTGCCTCACGTGTATAAGGAGCACTCTAGCACACTCTAGTGGCCATAGAGCGTGATTTTTGTAAAAGAATTGTTGAAGTATTTACATTTTATTTTTCTCTTTTTAGATATCTGTTCAGGCACAGACCTGCATGTTAGCGCCTAGTGTTTAATGTTGAATATATTTTATAGGTTCATAGAACGAACTTGTGTGATCCTTACTATTTTCATGGTCTCTTTTGTTAGGAGTCACTGGCTGGCACAGAGGCTGACCGTAGCGAGACTATACTATACTATTGATATATAAGCACATTGTGATTGTTCATCTTTCCTTGACTAAATATAAACTGTGAACATCGAATTTCTGTTTATCACTGTGGTGTCTGGCCTCATACCAATATTACCACTTAAGGGTAAAAGGCCCGCTAAGTAGGGACTGCTGTGCACAACTGTGATGTCTGGCCCCGTACCATTATCACTTAGGGGGGGGGGCTGCTAAGTAGAAATTGCTGCTAAATATATTTTGTGACCATCATTTGAAGACTTTTCTTTTAGCGAGATTCAATAACTAGGGAGATTGTAAATGCATTTCTGTGTTTCCCATGTATGTTGATCTGCCACTGACTAACTGAAGAGAGTCTGTAAGCTACGGCATTTCGAGCCCCACGGTTGTCACATATATATATTTATTGTTTTCCTTTTTTCTTGCTGCTGTTAAACTGTGTACACCTGGCATTCAGGATTTCCCCTTCCCTCTACAAGCAACTGCAGGCTTCACGAGGGAAGTCTCAGGGAAGTGCTCTGCGTTATTTTTAAAATACAGATCGTTTAGAATAAATGAGAAATGTTTTCTCTTTTTTAACTGCATTCCACGCTAGGAATAGGATACATGAGTATAAGAGGTATCCAGTCATCATAGAAGCATTGTGCTTGTGGTAAACTGCCCGACCCCGAAAACAACGGACAGGAGGTCAGCCTGTTTTTAATACATATACATACATATAACAAAAGGAAGTACAGATGAGCCAGAGTGGGCAGAATCAGGTTGAGGTAGTCCTACACATATTGAACAATAAAATTGTATCACTGCAGAACGTGAGCGCACAAACTCATAGAGAATTTAACAGAAAGGAAATTTCCTTAATATCTAGGGCATGGGACTTGTTGGGAATACCACTCACACAGGGTACTGAGATAAGGGCATCCACATTGCATCTAGTGAAACTGTGCCTCCCAGTGCCAACGTATACATCCCCCACTGATGACACACAACTTACACTCCAGTCAGTAGGTAGTGTAGTAAGTAACGAAAGCCCTGATACTGCTCACAGTGTTCACTCACACCGCCTCCTCCAAGCACCAGCTGCCCGGAGGGGCAGGAAGAGTCACAGGATACCCTCACTCCACTAGGCTGTGAGCATCACGCCCACGAGTTGCATGACCAGCTGCAGCAGCAGCTATCACCAAGACTCACAGAACTGTTACAAAGACACCCTTCTACAACACATTATCCAGAAATCTGGGCATATTTACAAAGCCGCATGTTGAAAGGAGATTAGTTTCGCCACATTCACTGCCACAGATAACCTACCTCAAAGATAACTCGACTCTAGGAGATGAGCAGACAGCCCACACAAGATCCAAGACTACAGATTACGGTACACATAGTGAACGGCTGTGTTGTTGCCCTTTCTGAGGATACAGCAACATCCCCTGAGTCTGTCTCACCCCTGACATGTACAGTCATTTTGACACTAATCTCAGCCCTAGGAATTGACATAACATACTTACAGCAGGTAAGGCTGACAATAATACCCGGTGGCGTTGCACACTTACGCCAGCCTACACACCTCACAGAAGGATAATGTCAACACCCACAGTACATCCACCAGCCTATGACGCAGATGACATTAATTTAGGACAGGGTATAAAGACTGACATAGAACTCTTATCAGATGTCCAGGCAGCCAGAGGCCATGACGATGCCTCAGCCCCAGACATCTCAGATAATTCACAAGATAGTACATCAGAGAGTACATTAGGCCAGCTATCCCTAAGTTCGCAAAGTCCAGTACTGCAGGATGCAGCTTCAGTAATGCCAGGTCAAATTGACACGCTATTGATAATAAAAATGAGACGTGTCCAACTCTGCAGCCCCCAGCAGGAAGAAAACAAAGAGAGCCATGAGGCCTCTGGTGGTTCACAGCACAGCTCCTACATGACACTCCCCAGACTTGACCACCCAGTACCCACTTCCCTCACTGAGGATCACGATACCCCAAGAACAAGAACAAGACATTATGGCCCATTCCGATTCCCGAGCCACCAGCATTACAATACACAGAGTCAGTATAATGAGTGGCAGCCCCTTAACACAGGTCCTAATAGAGAGGGAAAAGACCTACTACAATTCAATGAAGTAAAGAAAGACAGTGAACAGTATCCCTCTGAGGTAGTAACTGAGGGAGACATTAGCAGGAATAGGACAGAAAGTGACCTATGCCAAAGAACAGGTAAGGAAGTAGGGGACATGTCACACACACAGTACTCAAGAAGCCCCACAGAAAATACAGCAGCACTCCAGCAACTGTCATTATACCTAGCCAGTATAGAGGATAGAATGACTGAGCAGATCTGAGCAAAGAAAAAACAGGCACCAAATGAAGTAGCTAGTAGTGTGAAGGAGGTAGAGCCACACAGTGGTGGAGTCCCAACTATCATGCCACAGCAAGGGCCATGGATAGACTTACATCAGGAAGCACAAAGTGTAGCCCCACCACAGATCAACATAGCAGCTTCTCTCACAGCCAACTTAAGTGTGCCCCAAGCTCCGTCTACAGTCATTAATTGTAACACTCAGGTGACACGACCACCTATGCCTCAGACATCACCTCCAGTGGTTACACCACGTAGGCTAGAGAGACCACAGCTAGAGCGAGACAATTTGGATCTGCCAAAAATGTGCGAACAGGCAGAAGAGAGGAGAAGGCAGAGAAGAAGAGAGATAGAAAGAATTGCAGTACTAGGTGACTATGGGCGACTGGATGACGTCCAACAGGAATATGATGCATCAGGTACAGCAGGTCTGCACACCGCCAGATTTGGTGTACTGCACCATATGACCCTTGACAGGCCAAGATCACCACTGATCAATGGTCTGACGCCAAACGAGATAGTAATACTTGGAGAAGGGAATGACCTTTATGTCAATCCATTCTCAGATAAATTGGCATACTGGACAGAAGATAATGCATCTCGAATGAAGGTTTGGCCCCAAGAGGGTTCCTTTGAGCCAGATGAAATGGCCACTGCTGAAGAATGTATATTGCAGGGAAAAGGAAATGACGATTGGAACTATACCTACATGCGCGAAGGCCTAAGGGTCTGGAAGAAATACGCACGCAGGTATTGTCACACAAGACCCACAGGGGTAACACACCAGCTGCCCCTGCTGTCCAAGGAGGTCAATGACCCCCCTACCTCAGTAACTTGGTCCCTAACGGACAAAGAAAATTTAAAGAGAGAACTCCCACCCCTCACGGAGGGTGCGGTAAAGTGGATAGAAGCCTTTGAAAATGACACTTCAAGTGTGTCATTGGCTATTTGGGATATGAAAAGCCTACTCACATCCCTAATTGGAAAGGATGCAGAGGATATGTTTTTACGCATCAACACAAGGCTTTGCACCACTAATTCAGAATTAGATGGTGACCCTTTCAATAAAATAAGATCAGCGCTATGGAACGAACTGCGCCAGAAGTTTCCAGATGTCTCAGACATCGGATCTCTAATGTCACAAATAAGGCAATTAGCTATCGAGAACACAACTGCTGAATCAGAACAGCAGAAATTAAAGAAAAGAAAGACTCTTGATGCAGTTAAGCTAGATACACCAGTGAGTCAAGTGACTACTGTCACCAATGTTTCACAAAGTGCCTTAAAAGTGCTAGGAGGTAACACACAGGTAACAACACATCAGATACAACAGGTACCTCAGCAACACATGCCTGCGTACAAAATGGTGCCCCAGACACAAGCCCCTGTATCACAAGGAGCTTCATTCCTGCCCCCCATTGATTTGGTTTCACAGGGCACCATCCAGCAGCACAAGGCTGGAGGCAATTCAAGTCAGGATAAGCCCACAGACAACTCTAGTGTGTCCCTTGTTGTCATGTCTCACAAAGATTAGAGAGGACCCAGTTGTGAATGTCATGATTAACAACAACACGTATAGTTTTTTGATTGACACAGGTGCCATATTCTCCTGTATCAAGGGGAGGGCACTGCCCACTTCCAACTAGAGCGCAAACACACTAGATTTCTCTGAAAAGATATTAAGGGTCCCTTTCACAGAACAAGTACGAATAGAAATAGGAGATAAAGTTATTGAGGAGCGTCTACTTCATGCACCACAGTCCACGTGATCTGATGGCCAAATTAAATATGAAAGACAAGAATATGTTTCAATGAAAAAGGCACAATGCCCTTTTCGGTTTCCAAGTGCACGCAGACTGTCAGTTCTATGTTTGCATTTTCGTTCAGAAATAGATAGTTATGTTATGTGAATGGTCAAATATAATTCACACTGTATATATCGCTAAATATTGCAAAATAGAGCAACTAAATACAATTATTTATTCTTACGTCCCAAAATTCAGCAGCAGCTGACACAGGCACAAGAAAGATATAAAATGATGGAATGGAATGCGCACTAGTTGCATCGCATTTCTTTTCAGATGTAGACATGAGATCATGTGCTGCTAGGCCTATTGAGCATTTCATACTTCTAAGGTGGATTCGAGAAATACCTTGAGTTGGGGTCAATAGAGATCTGCTGTTTATCATCAATATACCATTCTGAGTGAACATGTGCATTACAAATAAGCCATCTTTATTTCTATAATACGATTCATATATTTTACATATTGCAAATAGAGACAGCACATGTTTTCAGATATTAAAAAGAACTGAAAAGCCAACGGGGTTGTTTTTTTTATTTTCGGACCGCGTTCACAAGTAGCTTTCCTGGCCAAGTGCATATTCTGGGCGTAGAGCCAAACAGGAAAAAGGCTTCCTGTAGTCGACAGTTAAACAATAAGATTGATGAGAAAGGGAAAAGTATTGTGTAATAATACGTTGGTCTATGGAAATGAGCAAGAGAAATGAGTGGCCCAAGATCACACAGTTAGGTGAAATAAATAGTAAGGAATATGTATGTTAAGATGAATGAGAGGAGATAAGGAATACGTTTTCAGATATGCACAGCTGTACAGTAGTTACTTCACACAGGCCCAGTGCTGGGAAAGTAAAAATGAATACAGATATAAAGTAGATTTCAATGTTAAGAGGACGTATGCTGGGAGAAAGCAATGCTCAGTATTAAAATATTGTCAGACTGAAATGTGCGGATTTTAGAGGTGGTCGTATATCTGAATTATGAATATGAAAGCAGTAGCCAGAAGGCCCGGACATGCACCATCTCTATCCCCAGCACAAACTGACTGTGCCCCCCATTCTGCTTGCCCAAAATACACCCTCAACAGTGCAAGAAGATACATCATGCCCATACACTATTGGTAATACACAGCACTATGATTTTATTGCACAGCTGCACCTTAGAGAGACACAGAAAAGTGCCCCACCTGAAGAAAAAAGTTGAGGAAAGAGAGGGGAGTACAACAGGATATTTCATATTTTATTTTGCTGACAGACAATGACAGGAAAGCCTGTCATGCCACAGGCCCTTCTGCAAATAGCACTCAGTCAGTTGCACCTTCCTACACAGGCCTCACATGATATCATGTCCACAACTTTGCAGACAGAGTGGTTCATCCTTCATTTTTTAGGGTCCTTTTTAGAGCTCCACATTAACTATGTAGACATGATTGACAGATGCCTAATAATAAGACACATCATGTTAGTGGTGTGCCCCTTTTTCACGGTGGATTTAAGTTGGACCATGTGTCCATTATGACGCAAAGGCCGCAGCTAACTTCCTACTTCATGAGGTCATATGTCACTGAGGATTACTGGATGCCGTTGTAGTGACCCGCAGTGACAGTGACAGTCATTTTTCAGACATCATTCTTTTGAACAACTGCGACAATGTTAGGCCTGTTCAAAGCCAAGATCAGTAAGATAAGTGCCACAATTGGGAAGGAATGGCTATATTGCCTTCTCGTTGCTCTGTCTACACTTAGAAACACTCTCAGCTCTGATCATCACATCACATCTCATCGGCTTGTCACTGACAGATCAATGAATATGGTTGTTCTCTCCACCAGACTTAAATTAAGATACTGGGCCCTCTTCTGATATTATAAACGATGAATAGTTGTTCATTTATGTGCACTAATGCGTGCTCCAAAGTTCCTTTCCATCCAGATATCGAAGAAAAGAACAAGGGTCCTATCTCTGATGAACTTCCGCCTATCTGCTTTGGGACACACATCTTTGTAAAGGAGCAGTCCGGAAGTGGAGAGACTTTAAATTCAACGAACACTTGCAAATGAACTTTTTGAGGTTCCACTCGTCACAGTCCAAGATCTGAACATTGAAGACATCATGTATCCACAGACTTTACAAGAATGTGAAGATTGTGTGATGGCCTACGGACTGAGACGCAGCAACAGAACAACCCTCCATGTCAAGCTTTCAATTAATAAGATATGTACAAGTTATAATTATTTTCTTTGTTGTGTTTATAGCTTCAGTAAAAGCATTGCACTGGTTAGCAGTGCGATCAGAGAGAGAGAGAAGATACTAGCAATATTAGATTTGTAACGACCACAGAGCTCCCCATGCACAAGACACTTCCTGCTAACAAGAAAACTGGGATAAGCACCAGTAGTAACTATGACACCTCCATGCCTGTCTTGACACCTTCTGTACCCCATGCTGACCTTACAGGAAGGGACTTGACACTCGATATCATCTTGATCCCTACTGTGCCAGGTACCCCAAGACGATCCCGCCAAAATAAAAGAAGTCTTAGACATAGAATGAGTAGCGAGATAGTGCCAGTTAGATATACATCGCATACCCGATTTATGGCAGACTGGATTAGTAATATCCAAGACACAATTGTTTACACATTCGACCAGCACTCTGTGCCTGATTTTTCCTCCCAGCACCCTGGTATGTCAGTACAGAATGATGGTACCCATAACGCATTGTTAGATAACATGTGGTACAGAGGCATGAGGGAGGTGGGAAGAAAAGCCACAAATGAGTCATGCTTTGTATGTTCTCACATTCCACACGCTGTAGCCACAGATGAATTGATATTTCCTAAAGAAGTCCCACCACCCACAGCCAAATGTCTTTTACACTTGTTTCTTTGCCGCATACATGGTCAGATACAGCTCCACTCAGCCAAAGTGGATGATGCATTTGTAAATACAACAGAGTGGGATGACAAGTATGAGAACATTTAGGGACATCACCAATACATTGGAAATAGGAAGGAGAATGGAGGTTTACCGTGATATGAAAGTACCTGCCGACATAATACAGGATTGGGAACATCACTATAAGAAAATAGGGTACTTCACCTTCCCAACACCCCCATCCAAATGCCACTCACCTGAACATCACCGATGTAACCACACCCATGACACATGCCCTTGTCAGTGGAGACCTATTCTGCACCTGAAGGCCAACATTTATTTCGACAATAAGTGGAATGGTCCACATGACTTAATATGTAAGGCAGCCTCCTTAGGTAGCACAGCTATAGGACAAGAGCACAAACATAATTTAAATGTAGAGATAGAAAGAGAGTGTGATGAGATATGGGGTAGGGAAACTAGAAGATACACGTCCAGTGAGGGTACACCATACACACAGGAAAAAGAATACAAGCTAAAGTCTCCTCTCCTTTGCTTTCTAGGTAATGGAACGGTACCTGTGGGCAGGAATGCCAATTACAAGAGCACTAGTACTAATTCGGACTCAAAGTACAGCACGTCCATCCTCATTGGCATCTATTGGATATGCGGAGAAAATATGTATCTGCAGCTGCCTCCCCAATGGCAAGGACTTTGTTCTATCTTGACGATGCATGAATGGCATCTCGTCGTCCCAGCAGTGAACATTTCCCGCATCCACACACACCCAATGGCAGGTGATGTCACCCTGCCCCACCACCGAAAAAGAGAAGTCAATAAGTACTCCTCAGATGACACATTCCATGAGATTCCGGAAGATTTCAACGATGCTGAACTTTCCTTTGGGGGAGCGATCCCCATGTTCCAGACAAAAGCCAATGCTCAATGGCTCCAAGTAACAAGATATGAACTGATGCAGCTTGTTAACAACACCCGTGATGGGTTCAACGCTGTGGAAGAAGAACTACGACCTTTGAGACTAATGGTTCTGGAACAACGCTATGTTCTAGACCAGTTAATTGCGATGAATAGTGGTGGATGCGACAGAATGGGAAAATAGTCCTGCTGTGTCTTCATTTTGGCCGATGATGCTGATAACGGAACACTTACAAAGGCCATTGAGGACTTGGACAATTTGGGGAGACAGATGCCTGAGGATGGAAGTGCAAAAGCAGATGTTTTAAGTAATTGGTCCAATTTGGACTGGATGCCTTCATGGCTATCTGCAGTACTAAAATTTATAATGCCTATATTGTGTGTGCTTGTGGTTGTGTAGTTTTGAACACAGATTATGTTGCATTATGTTGGAAGATTAAGGTCTGAGATAGTTGAGATGAACTACACAGGTACACGCAGGGGACAAGGGGAAGATGTAGAGATAGCAGTGCTGAACATAGAGCGTACCATCCCTGACCCTCACTTAGCGCAGGTCCCCTCTGAAAGTCAGTACCTCCCTATGAGACCATGTGTAAGAGATTGGACCAGAAGAGGATTTAGGAACAAATTCTTCATAAAATTGCCCTGGCCACCCCCCATCTCCAGCTAAGTATGCAGTTCGAATGGTGTTTAAAGATGTTTGATTAAGTTTGAATTTCGAACTTGAGGGGGGAATGTTGGAGGGAGAATTTTTAGCTGCACAGCTATCCAAGGACACACCTGTCACCTGCACAACATGACCCCTGTGTGGGCCCTGCTGTTTAGAAGTTACAGGCCTCAGTTACGTTGCCCTGAGCACTGCCATTTTCTCTTAGCTTAAGCAGAAGCAGAAAGCAGGTCTGACCCAAGCTTCACCCAGCTGCTCTTGTCTGCAAAGCTCAGCACCCCTGCCAGGCCCCACCTCATTGTATATTTCGCACACACTGTAGAAGTCAAGTTCCTCTATAAATCTTGCAACATGCCCCACGTCCCCCACCTAAGCCATGAATAGGATAAGGGAAGTTCCCACCACAGCTACGTCAAGCAAGACATCCGATAAACTGAGGATAAGTGTAGCGAAATATTATCGCAGACTGCCTGATTGACACATGAATAGAACCCTTCAAAGCAATAATAACACATTTCTGATTAATGACAAACTTCCAGTCAGAATGGCAGGAACTCAGTCTAGGCTAGCATACGTGCCACACAATTACGAGAAGGTAGTCACATCTACACTAATGATGGGAAAGTTACCAGGCAGGGGCTTGAGAGGCGATAGAAGGATATGTGGTTCGAGGTGACGTGATATAGCGTGACCATAGGCCCCTCACCCCTGAACAAGTATAAAAGGGTGGTCCGCCAGATTATCGTTGAACTACTCTCCGTCAGCACATGGGTGGCGGACAAGAGTTTTTCCCAGGGGTTACTCGAGATAGCCCTTGTTTCATGTACTTAGGTTTCATGTACTTAGATTCTGCTCCATTGTATATTCTGCTGTAATGAAATGCTTTTTCCTTGTTGCATTTAAAGTTGTATTCCATTATTTGAAATGTTATGTTTTCTCTGACTTTGTTTTATCCACACTGCATTTAAAGTCTTTGAACTAATACTTTCAGGACATCTTACAGGTAGTGGTGAGTGTGCCCAATAATATGTGCTTAACCTCTTCTATACAATATGCCTCATGCCTCACCAGTGTTCTTAAAGTATAGTTTCTCTCTCTCATAGCTGCTGTAAACTGTGCTTTGTAATTTCAAACTGGTCCATGTGACTTTCAAGAGAATGCTGGGTACAGGACCAGGTTCTATGTGGTTTTTTATGCTATCATTGCTTATTTCTAGAAGCTGTGTCTTCAAATAAATTGTACAACTCTCAAAGCTTCAGTCTCCAAGGCTCATATGTATGCTTTTTTCCTGTTTTAGAGCAAGAGGTCCAGGTCTGCCCCGGTGCAAATTAAGCCGTCCCATTCCCCTTAGTTCTCACTCACGGTCTCGCCAGCGCGGCTTCTGAAAGCTGCTGCACTGAGTCCCCCTGGTCCCTCGTGCCCCTAATAAATCATCCCCTCCAACAACACCCCACAGAAAGACTAGGCCCATGCACCACTCACTACCCCTGGGCATAATGGATGAAAGCTAGGCAAAATGGGTGCAGGCCTGAGTACACTGCCTGCATTCAAAATGGCCCCTTGCCTTCCAGCACATGGCCAGGGCCTGCCTGGACCAGCACTCAAAATGGCCCCCACCCACATGGCCAGTCCCCATGAACACCCCAAAAAATCGAAATACACACAAAAATCAGCGCAATCCCATGCCATCCATGCCTTCCATGATGTTTACATTAAAGAGACCCCACAGAAAGACTTAGTCCGTGCACCACTCACTTGCTCTTGGCAAAAGGCCCCAACAGCAGCCCAAAAAATCGAAAACCACAGAAAAATCAGCACAATCCCATGCCATCCATGCCCTCCATGATGTTTACATTAAAGAGACCCCACAGAAAGACTCAGTCCATGCACCACTCACTACCCCTGGGCAAAAGGCCCCAACAACAGCCCAAAAATCGAAAATTCCAAAATTGTAGTTACAGCAACTGTGATGCCCAAACAAATTTACTTGTGAAATTTCTAATCCAAAAGTGATCCAAAGAAAGTCAAAAAGGCCTCAAGTCCAAATATCCAGCAGGATCCACAAAAAGTAATCCTTCCAGGTCAAGATCCGAATGAAAGTGACCAGCACATGAAGAAAGCACTGGGGGGAGCCTGCTGGACAGGAACAGGAAGTTGGAGATTGTGGGGCACTTCCTTCCCCCCCCCTTGCAAAAAAAAGTGCAGGCAAATGTCAACCTGAGGAGTCATTTTCAGAAGGTTGGAGCAGGAAGTTGGAGATTGTGGGGCACTTCCTCCCCCCCCCCCCCCCCTCTTGCAAAAAAAAGTGCAGGCAAATGTCAACCTGAGGAGTCATTTTCAGAAGGTTTATGCTGCTTGCTGGTGGATTTCTTGTGCAGAATTGCAAATTCTGTAATTTCGCGAGTGCGAGATTTTTGCTGCCCGCGCATCTACGTGTTCGCAATTGCGAACTCTCGCGATGCGTGCTGTGCAAGGTGGCAAGCTGCGATTACGTAATCGCGGTCGCCAAACTCTCGCGGGATCCCGCAGCAAGATCCAAAATGGCGCAGCACTCGCAAAGTATCGAGAAAAACAACTCGGCAAACGCTGAATGACAGTAAGTGAACGCCGCGCGCCGCAATATTGTATCACCAAGCAAAAAAATCCGCAATTGGCAATTTCGCGAGAGTTCGCGGATTGCGAATTTACCGAAAATCTGCGAAATCCGCGAGCAGAACGGATTTTACGCCCATGCTTATTCTTTACTTTCTGGAGTATATTGACCTTTTGAAAGTTCTAGCAGCTGCTAAGGCTATTCCCAAATTAGCATGGTCCGGCTCTTCTCTGTTCTTCGCCCAGGACTATGCCAAGGCAACTGTGAATCGTAGGAAGGCTTTCCTGGGCATGAGAGATGTTCTTCGCTCCATGGGTGCTCGTTATGGCCTGTATCATCCTTGCCTGTTTAAAGTCACCTACAACAACAGAACAACCACCTATGAAGATCCAGTGCGACTACAGAGCTTCATTAACGCACATAAGACTTCCCCCATGGACGCCTCTGGACCTTCCTCCTCTTGTCCGTGCTGAGCTGGAATCCCGCTTGTCTTTTCAATGTTCTCATTTTTGGTCACAGTTTTTCTCCTATAGTGTTTCACTTGTTTGACTGTTACCTCTCTTACGTTACATTGTTATTGTTTGCTTCATGGTCTTCGTTACACCGACATTTGTAACTTGTTCCCGCTTTCTCTCTTGGTCTCCACAGGAACCTTCCTTGTCTGGTGATGTCTTCCTGGATCCTCGCCCAGCTGCGCTTGGTTGCGTTGCCTTACCTACGTGGTCCATGCCCCGTGTTTCCTTCTCGTCTTCTCTTTTTGTATGTATGTTTCCTCTTTGTTTTTTTCTCCTTTCTTGCTTTTTGTTTTTTACACTTTCCCCCTTGTTCCAGTTTCCTTGCTTCCATTGTAATGATAACTTATTTTTTTCAGGTTGTAGTTATTATTATGCCTTCTCATTTCTCCATTTGATCCCTTTGCAATTATTTTTAATTTTCACTTTCTTCTCTCTACCTGCATACTCTCTTATTCCTATTTCTCTCCTCTTTCTTTTTCCATTCCTCACCTCCATTTTATATCTATCTTCTCTTTTATATCCTCGTCTTTTTTTGTTTTTTTTCCTTCCTCTTGTGTTTCGATTTACTTGGCTGTGCAGAAATCATAACATTTTTCTTTCAGGTTGTATTTATTTTTATCTTCTCTCTCTTCTTAATCTGACCTTCCTAAATTTCTTTCCGCTCTCTACTTTACTCTTTCTTCCTGCACATTATCTCATTCTTGTTAATTTCTTCCTTTTTTCTTTCCTCTTACTTTTCATTGCATATTTCTCTTCTTTTTATTCCTTCTTATTCATGGGTCGCTATTCTTGTTCTATTTACTCTGTATTTATTGAATTACTGTACGTGCTATGTCTTTGAATGTCAAGGGTATAAATTCCCCAATTAAGAGTCAACGGATTTTATCACACCTTGCCAAATTGAATGTTGATATTGGTTTTCTCCAGGAAACCCATCTTTCTGACGTAGAGTCTGCTAAGCTTAGAATAGGTTGGGTGGGTGAGGTCTTCTTTTCGCAGGGTGATGGTAAACGCAATGGGGTTGCAATTCTATGCCGCAGATCGCTCCCTTTCACAGTCATTTCCCAAGAGTCCGATACTAATGGCAGATGGACACATGTCAGACTATCGCTTAGAGGTGTTCCAATCTCTCTTCTTAATGTCTATGGTCCCACCAATGGTGAACCCCTTTTCTGGGCTGAATTGTCTCCACGTATCACCCAATTCATGGATGACAATTTTATCCTTGCTGGGGATTGTAACCAACCCCTGGAGCCGTTTATAGACAGGAATTCTGACGTCACCTATTTTCCTACTAAACCACACAAACTTTTGTCTCAAGCCATATCCTAACATAAGCTTGTTGACTCTTGGCATCTTTGCAATCCGACCTTGCGGGAGTTTACCTTTTACTCTCCGTTTCATCGATCTCAATCGCGGGTTGACTACATTTTTGTCTCCCATAATCTCGCTCAAACGCTTACTACAGCTGAAATTGGTCCAATTTTACTCTCGGATCATGCCCCAGTTGTAGTCAGCCTTGATGTGATACCTAAGGTTGACGGGCCCAAGAGATGGCGTTTTAACAATGCCCACCTCTTAGATCCCAAGTTCTCCACTTCCTTCACTGCCTTTTTTGATGAACTTTTCTTGTTTAATGATGTTCCGCCCATTTCAAAACACACTGTTTGGGACACTTTCAAGACAGCTCCATGCAATTTCATTATTGGATATGTCGCAAAGAAACGCAGGACTGCTTGCCAATTCACTAAAAATCTCCTCCATGACATAAGCGATTGGAACACGCCTATTTCACTTCACATTCCCAAGATAGTCTGACAGCTCTGGTCGCTGCTAAGATTAAATTCAATGAAAAGTCTACTGAAGATGCTTCCTTATATTTGCTAAAGTCAAGTGCTAAGTTTTATGGTGGTAAGAATAAAGCTGGTAAAATCCTTGCCAATTACTTAAAGGTCAAGTATAACAAGATGAATATTGAATCTGTTTTTGACACCAATGCTCATTTACAGCACAGAGACGCCGATATACTTTGTACATTTTCCCGCTTTTATGAGACTCTTTACACCTCTGACACCCAACCCTCTCTTCCCTCCCTCACACATTTCTTCTCGACCATCCAAAAACCTGCACATTTCCCTCTCAATCTCTCCTTTTTGGAGACTGACATCTCACAGAAAGAATTGCTCATCGCGCTCCAGCGTCTCAAACTCAATATATCCCCTGGACCAGACGGTTTTACCGTTGAGTTCTATCTTCATTTCTCCAAGCTATTGATTCCCAAATTGCACTCCCTTCTCAATACTTTTGTTGAATTAGGTGCCTCCTCAGGGACCTTTTCCGACGCACACATTTGTTTAATACCCTATCCCGGAAAGGATGTACAGTATTGCAAGAATTACAGGCCCATCTCCCTTGTCAATATTGACTATAAACTTTTCGCTAAGTCATTGGCGATCAGGTTAGATCATTTACTTCCTGATCTCTTAGGCGAAGAGCAATCTGGTTTGGTTAAAGGTCGTTATATCACCGACAACACCAGACTTTTATTTAATATACTGTTGAAATCATCCCATCTCCAACATTCCCTTGCAGCGATAGCCCTGGATGCCGAGAAGGCGTTTGATAGGGTTGAGTGGCCCTATCTCTTTCACACTCTTGGATAGTTTGGCTTTGGCCCTAAATTTGTTTCCCTAGTTTCCTTGTTGTACTCTCATCCACGGGCCACAGTCTATGCGAATGGTCAAATCTCCCCCTACTTTGACCTTGGTAGAGGAGTTCGCCAAGGATGCCCCCTTTCACCTTTCCTTTTCAATCTCGCTTTAGAACCTTTCCTGTCCAAGCTCCGCCAGAACCCTAACATTCATGGCTTTCAGACCACGGAGTCTTCCATTAAACTTGCTGCCTACGCCGATGATATTTTGCTCTTCATCTCGAATCCCACTGTCTCCATCCCTGCTTTCTTAGACGAAGTGCAGAACTATTTCTCAATTTCTGGTTACAGGCTCAACAATGATAAGTGTGAGATTTTACCCATGACAAAGTTCACCTTTAAACCTGATTTCAGTGCCTCCAATTCTGCTTGGAGTCCCTCCCATATTAAGTATTTAGGATTGTACATCATCCCTTCCATACCTGACGCCATCTCCCTATGCCTGACTAAATGTTCTCAGAAAATATCTGATCTTACAGCTAGGTGGCACCCTCTCTACTTGTCTTGGTGGGGTAGTTTGGACACTATTAAGATGATTTGATTTTGATTTGATTTGATTGGGATTTATAGAGCGCGTAGCTACCCTAGGGCATCCCAGCGCTAGTGACCAAAGCTCCAGCAAGGTGGGGAAACAGGGGAGAGGTAATCAGGAGACATTTAGGGGAAAGCCAGGTTTTTAGTCGCTTCCTGAACCTGAGGTGATTGTGTTCTTGTCTCAGAGAGAGTGGGAGGGAGTTCCACAGTCTGGGGGCATTGTAAGAGAACAGGCGACCGCCGGTTCTGGCCTTCCTAATTCTAGGGACGTTTGCAAGAGATAGGGAGTTAGATCTTAATTGTCTACTGGACTGGTGCTGTGTCAGAAGTGGTCTGAGAATGGGGGGACCTTCATTGTGCATTATTCTATGGGCAAGGCACAAGGTTTTGAAGTTTACCCGTTCTTTTACTGGCAACCAGTGCAGGTTACTGAGGGCTGGTTTGGCCGAGCTCCTCGCTTTAGTTCCTGTTAGGATTCTTGCAGCCGCATTTTGTGCACATTGAAGTCTGTGGACTACAGAGGCTGGAGCCCCCAGATACAACACATTTCCATAGTCTAATCTGGAGTTCACCAGCCCCTGCAACAGGAGCTTCCTGGATTTTTGGGGGATTAGATGGAGAATCTTTCGTGCCATCTTTACGAGGTCGAAGCAGGTTCCGGCCGTTTTTCTAGCTTGAGTCTTAAAACTAAGATCCTTGTCCAGCCATATCCCCAGGCTCTTTACCTCGGATTTGGGGGTTGGTGGAGTTCCCATACATGGCGGCCAGGGAAGGGATGTGGGGATTTTGTTTGGATTTCCCAAGAGGAGTATTTCTGATTTCTCACCGTTTAGTTTTAACCGGGAGTCGCACATCCACTGGTACACCTTCTCAAGACAACTGGATAGATTAGAGAGGGAATTATCTGATTGGTTAAGGGAGACGACGAGCTGTGTGTCTTCGGCGTACATTATAGATTTAATGCCAAAAGGTTTGACCACATCCTCGAGGGGTGCCATGTACACATTAAAAAGTGTGGGGCTCAGGGAGGATCCCTGAGGGACCCCACACTTGAGTGCCTGAGCCTTGGAGGTGGAGTATCCATCTGCTACTTGAAAGGACCTATCTTCAAGGAAGGATGTAATCCAAGCTAAGGCGGAATCCGCCACTCCTAACAGACCAAGCCGGTGTATGAGGGTTGCATGGTCCACCGTGTCGAAGGCGGCACTTAAGTCGAGGAGGATCCCTGCCACTGATCCTCCTGTGTCCATAATGCTCCTAGTTTCTTCGACCACGGCTAACAGTGCGGTGTCGGTCCCTTGTCCCGGTCTGAAACCTGTCTGAGACTGGCGGAGGAGGTGATTAGTTTCTAGGAACTCTGAGAGTTGTTGGTTTGCTACACGTTCGGCGATTTTGCTGATGGCCGGCAGCAGTGAGATAGGTCTAAAGTTAGATGGGTCCATGGGGTCTAGATGCGGCTTTTTTATAAGAGCCTTGACTGTGGCTTTTTTCCAGTTTGCCGGGACTGTGCCATCTTTGAAAGAGGCATTGATCAAGTTGGTGAGAGGGGGGCTATAGTAGAAGCAACCAGCTTGAGTTTACTGATCGGGGCTGGGTCTGACGGGGCACCACTTTTGATCGTATGTAAGATGTTAAGAAACATCTCAGTGGTGATTTGGGGGAAGGAGGATAACCTCGGGGCGTCTTGGGGAGGAGAGGAGATAGAGCATCCTTGGGCAATGGAAGGGGCCGGTAGGGAGGTCAGGATTTTTTTGATTTTTGCCGAGAAAAATTCAGCCATCTGGTTACATTTTACGCCCTCCAGGTCTGGAGGCGGCGGTGGGTCCTGGATTTTGGTGAGGAGATTAACTATGCAGTAGGTCTCTTTTGCGGAATTGGCCGCTGAGGCTATTTGCTCCTCGAAGTAGGAGGCCTGCGCTGTTTTTAAAGCGTTTTTATAGAGCCTAATATGGGCTCTGTATTCACTTTTGTCTTCTGTATTCCAGTTTTTCCTCCATTGGCGCTCTAGCCTTTTGCCTTTCTTTCTTAGTTCACCTAATTCCTGAGTAAACCACGGCAGTTTGGCGGATTTCCTGCTGGATGGAAGAGGTTTGAGTGGCAAGACTGAATTAAGGGAGTCGTTGATCCATTTATGCAATTGGATTTCGGCTTTAGAGGGGTCTGGGTCTACTACTGGTAAAGTGGTTGACAGCGAGCGTTCCCATAGGTTTGTGTCCAATTTTTTCCATGGGCGTGATGGGGCCTGGGGACGGGGAGTTTCCGACTTCTTCCCTGGAAGTTGGAGTTTAAAAGGAACCAAGAAGTGGTCTGACCAGGGGAGGGGCAGCGGGGTTTGAACGGATAGTTTGGTGAGGTTGGAGAAAATGGGATCTAGTAGATGTCTTTTCGTATGAGTAGGTTCATTGCTGCGCAGTTGTAGATTGAGGGATGTTAGATCGGTTTTTAAATCTGAGGCAGGTTTGTTGGCGTGGTCATCGAAGTGGAGATTTAAGTCTCCAAGAATTGTGAAATTTGGAGTCACGCAGGCAAGAGAGGAGATGGAGTCCATTAGTGAGTTCATAAAACACCCTACCTGTCCTGGAGGGCGGTAGATTAGGACCCCAGATAGGGTGGTAGATGGGGGCAGATGTAAGGAGAAAAGAACATTTTCGCTATCTAGGACGGGGCTGTCTTTAAACTGACATGATAGATTGTCGCGATATATCATCGCTAAACCTCCTCCCGTTCCAGTCGGTCTGTTGAGGGTTTTGATAAGGTACCCAGGTGGTAATGATTGGATGTGCGGGTCGGAACTTGTAGATAGCCAAGTTTCTGTTAGAAACAGGACATCGATGGCGGAGTCTGTCAGCAGTAGGTTGATTTCTGTCTGGTGCTTAGGAAGTGACCTACAGTTGAGCAGAGCCATCTCGAGGCAGGCGGGTTCTGGATGGGGGGAAAGCGTAAACCTGTTTATTTTATACACAATCTCTAATATCCCTGTCCCTATCCCAGCCAATTTTTTTAAAGAAAATCAAATCGTTCTTATCCTCCTTCTTATGGCATAATAAAAAACCCAGAATGTCCCTTGCCAGGCTCATTCGCCCCGCTTCTGAAGGTGGAGTTAATTTTCCGGACTTCCCATCCTACCAGAACGCCTTTTTGTTACGTCAAGCTTCCTTTTGGTTGCAAGACCCTGCTTTCCCATGCCCTCTGTGGACTAGGGTTGAGAGCCTCTTTCTCTCCCCTTTCTCCTTCGCTGAATATATCCCTTTTTCACGCAAACCCTCCTCGATTCCCACTCCCATTCATAAATTTACTGTCAAACTCCTCCTGTCCTCTAATCCTCCCCCTCCTACATCTGTGGCTGATTTTCTCTCATTCACTATTTAGGATAACAAATACCTTTTAATCCATCGTAAACCCTTTTACTGGAGATCTTGAAGGTCCAAGGGACTGCTCTGGATTTCACAACTCTTCTCACATTCCACCTTTTTGCCTTTCCACACCCTTTGTTCTACTTTTGATTTGCCCTCATCCTTTGCTCCCAAATACCTCCTACTCAAAGCAGCGGTTATGGAGGTCTACACAAGACTCATACAGACATCCTCTTCCCCTATTTCTCCTGACCTTACTCTCCGACTTCACTTTACCCTACGAGCTATTTCTAAAGCTTCTATTCTCTACTGGCACCTTCATGCACATACGCTTACCAGGCCTAAGTCTAAGGTGGAGGAGCAGTGGGAACGTGGCCTTTCCACATCATGGCCAGTTTCCTTCTGGGACAAGATTTGGACAAAGATCCGTAAAACATCAAGAGCGGCGTTCTTGACGCAATCCATGTTTTTCATCTACAATCGACTGCTCCACACTCCTTCTGCCCTTAACAAACAATTCTCTACCCCTCCAGATGTTTGTTGGTCTTGCTCCTCACCTAATGCTACCCTGTTTCATATGTTATTTCTATGCAATCATGTACATAATTTTTGGTTACAGGTCTGGGCTCAAATTAATGTCATTTTCCATACCTGTATTCCCTTGTATCCCACCCATCTCTTTTTGGGTAGTCTTTCCCCTTGTTGGGATGGGACTGTTCTTCATGTTCATATTGTGGATTTGCTACTGGCTGTTGCGTTTCAACAGATTACTATTAATTGGAAAACTTCCTCTACCATTTCTTTCAAAGCATGGTGGTATAATGTATGTCATAATCACAGACTTGATACTGCTTTTGTTTTTCCTGCCAAGCTGGCAGCCAAACGTGCAGATCTCTGGCTTCCTGTTACGATGTATTTAGATAATTGTACAACTTGTTCATTCTGTCCACGACCTGCTCAGCAGGAAGTCTCCAAACCCCCCTGATGCTCTTGTCATTTCCTTTCTTTTTCAACATTATTACCTGCATATCCTCGTTTGCATTTGCTTTGTTGTTTAATCATTGTGCCCTTTCTTTTTACTCATTAATGCCCATGATAAGTTTGTTCTTGTTTCCTCAATTATAAAGTTTATTCTGATTTTTCTTCCTATGCTTCCCCTTCCCTCCCGGTTTTTCCACATCATTCTTTTGCTGTATTATGTATTGATACCTTATATATTATGATTAATAAACTTCTATTGAACTCAGAAAATATCAATTTCTCTTTAGTTCAAAACGTGTTAGAAATTGACACATCTCCCAGTGTCCTGATTTATAAAAAGTGACCTGAAAGTGACTGGTGCTAGAGGAGGTTGTGTATATGGAACTTTTTTTTCAAGCACAAAGATATGGACGATAATGCAAAAAATTACCATTACCAAATCTGCAACCACTATATCTGATTTAAGGTTCCTTGGCATGCATGGGAGGGATCTTTTTTATTAAAATGGTAACCGTAGGAGGGTAATCTAAAAATTGAGACAGTCCTGTGTTTTCCAGCTCATTTATCAGCGAGGATAGTAGCCCAGCAGAGAGCAAACAGGCAAAATACCAAAACTGGAAATTAAAATGTTCAACACAATGTTTTGTCGAAATAGGTTTTTTGATGGACAGTTGGGTACCTCGCGCTCTGAGCTAGTAACAGATCAAAGAGGCAATGCCCTTATCACCAGACCAGCACACTTAGCTAAGCGCTTTTTCTTCTAAAATGTAGATAACCTGTCCTTAGGGCCGCTAGAAATTTATTCTGGGCATGTAACTTCTTTCCAACAGTTCTATAAATGTTAACAGTTCACTTGTTCAAGCATAAAACCAAATCCATCCTTCACGCAGTTTCATTTATGCCGAGTTTTCTTATCCAGAGTAAACACTGGTTGCCGTAGGGGGTGCGCCTTGGAAACAGTTGGAGTGATTGACATGTTGTTAAAATGAGGGTTAACTGGATTCTGCAAGGCATCCACTGGAAAGGGCATTCATTAAAGGAGTCACATTTCCATTTGATGATTGTGTTTACTTTTGAAATTATCTGTTCTGCAGAGACATTATGCTAATTTGACTGTTTGTGATGTCCTCTCCAAAGGCAAGATTTAGAAACTTTTATGCACAGGAAAGTTGGACTTTGGTGCACAAACAGTGCACTTACAGTCCAGCAGCAGAGATTTAGGAACTGTTTCCACTGTGTCACAGATTACTGTGGCTATCCACTTAAGACAGAGTAAAACAAGCATTGGCACAGCCAATAGGTTTCGCCTTTGGGACCTTGTAAGTGTTTAGCCCGAGCTATTGGCTGTGCCAATGTCTTTTAGCTGTGTTGTGCAGCAGCGTGCCTGCCGTGTAGCATGTTCAAAAGTTATAATAAAGTTTAGAAATGCACTATCCCTCCTCCCACATACAAGTAGTAGCTACAAATGTTTAAATATCGTTTTTGTGAGCTATGTTCATTTAAACCTTTTAAGTTTTTCCAAACAACAAAATATATTAAGTTTAGAAAAACGAGCAGATGCGGCCTACAAAATAATCCCCGAAACAGGATTTATTGCACGATTTGTAATTGGCATAGATGCCCTAAGGCAAAAAGTAATGTAACAAAAAAGGGGTACGGCTCACAAACAGTAAGCTGAGCACTCTTGAACCAACAACCAACGGAAATGCCAATACTCTTATAAACTCTAGATCATTTTAATCAAAAGATGCGCGGACCAACCATCACTACATCCTTAAGCTCATTAGTAGCTTTTATTTGAATAGAACATACTTGTTCCGATTTTATCTCCAGAAGAAACATTTTAATACATGTACTAAAAACACTTCATGTGAAAAATACATAAAAACTCAACGAAGGAAAACAAAGAAATCAAAAAAATCAATTGCACTTTCATTCAAAAGTTCCAACCACCCACTCACTCTACACAAACAACATCCACACTTTCAAATGATATCTTGGACAATCTCATTTATAACAAAAAAAAAAACATAATTGCTATTAATCACAGTTTTTTGAAAACGTATCCTATACAATATTTACAAATCTTTTTTACATTCGATGTAACATTTTTTTACTTGGATACAGAAAATACCAAATTTAAATTTGATCACTAAGAGCAATTTGTTTGGAAATGCCACGGTCTACGAGTTTTGAACCCCACTTGATCAAGGGGTTCTCGTCAGGCCAAACTTCACTGCAAAAACAATAAAAGACAACAATATGAAAATCTGCCTACTGCCTTATTTAAAACACTCAAACAGTGAACCACTGATAAAGGAAAGGGGGGGCCGCTCGGTCCCCACGCACGTATGGCGGGGCACCGGCTTCCCCTTCTCCCGTATCTTCGGTGGTGGGGCGTGCCCCCCCTTTTTTTTCCGCGTCTTCATGACGCTGCGGGGTGGCGCCCCACCACCGACTGGTGCCGGCTCACCGTTGACCCGGAAGTGATAGGATTGCTTCCGGGCCAAGGGGAGGGGCCAGGGGGAGGCGGGCCAGCGAGAGCTGGTCAGCCCCCAACCTAATAATCAGATAAAAGGCTGGGAGAGCGCGGGAGGTGCCCTCTTGCCCCCATGCTCTCCAGGCCCGCTCCGTGCCCCCAGCTAGGGGCTGAATAATTTTTCTTTTGTCTTCCAGCAGAGTGAGATCCTGCACTTCTACCCAGCTCCTCGTGACTGCAGCCTGGCGCCCAGCTGTGAGGCCGCCAATTTTAAAACGCTGATCACCATCTGCTGTGAGGGATCTTGGAAGACAGCAGTTTTTAGGGGGGGTGGTGCCTATAACTATCTTTTTGTTGTTGGCAGGCTGGAGCGGTTTTTGGTCCTGATGGCTCCTGGAGGCGAATCGTTGCCCTGCTGAAAGCTGCCCGGCTGGACCTCATCAAACAGGGACTGAGAGCCATCTGAGTGTGCGCACGGTGGCTGCAGCACTCGGAAGGATTGGACGAGTTTTCGCACTCCGGGCGGCGGAGCCCAGGTGCAGGCAGAGACTGTGGTGCATTGGCACTGACTTCGGCAAGGCGCTGGCTTTAAGGTGAGCCATTGGCTGCGGGTACCGTGTTGTCACAGCGCGGGTGCTGTGCGCATGCGGGGCAGCTGGTTGTGGGCAAAGTTTGATTAGATATGGAGTTGGCCGAACGGCTAGAGCGCTCGACCTCGGACCTGGGGAACCCAGTTCGAGTCTCTGTAATGTCGTTAAACTTCCTGTGATTCGGGGCAAATCACTTAATATCCCTGTGTCCTTGTGTAACGTAACTGGTGCTATGTAAAGCGCTCTGATACCCTGCTTCTGAGAAAACGTCTACAAGTCTCCTGTTATGGTAGCCCTGCAAAGATCTGAGCATCGGAGCACTATGCAAGTGACAACATTTTTAAAATAAAGGGCAAACGACGCGATAGTCGCAGGTTCTATTCCCGTACTGGGCATTAATCTTCAGTGTGTGGCATTGATGGGTATTTTATGCGCTAATCGGGAGAGTATATCAGCTGGGGTTTCGCTTTCCTTTGCAAACATTGCAGGAGTGGGGCATAGCATCCGGAAAGCAAGCGTTTGGTAGCCTGTGGGTGTCAGGGGGATCGTTCTGCGTTGTGCGTGCTTTGTGGGGAGGTGTGTAGCGGATCTGTGTCGGGTCAGTGGGCTGTTGCATACGCGGACAGAGCGGGTGGCTTGGGAACTGGAGCCCGGTTTTGAGTCTCGGCTCGGCATCATGTGGTTCTAGGCGGGTCACCAGGTTTTCCCGCTGGCTCCTTCCGGACATTTCTTCATACTGGCATGATGCAGAAAGTAGCATGACTACATGTAAAAGGTGGCATGGCAATGCGTGCTTCATATCAGGGGTAGTGTACGAACTGATACAGTAGCATTGCGGCAGGCCGATGTCGGCCCGCCTTTTCTTTTATGGTGTACAGACTAGCATCGACTAATTGCTATGACCCATGCAGCTGCCTTCTCCGCTCCGAATCACAAACCGCCGGATCGAAACGCAACTTCCTGAGCGCTCATTGCATAATAGGTCCCCAGAGCTCGAGCGGCTCCGTTGCTTCCCTACCTGATAATCACCTAAAACAGAGCAGCTTTCAGAGCTAAATGGCCATGCAGGCTGCAGGCCAAAAACCACTGCCCCGAAGCGAGGCATGAACATCCTTTCTGCAAGCCCAGTTAAGGGACCCTCTTCCCTCTGTTCTGTACAATGGCAATTATGTTGTGATATAGTGAAGTGTGCGGTGCGGATGACAGGGTGAAACAATGTGGACCAGGATATTATGCAAGCTGTGTGGCCACTGGCTAAGTTGCTCCCTCACGGCAACCGTGGTAGCCTGATCCTTCATTTAAGACATTTCCACATCAACAGTGCTGGTATCGTCAACAACGCCACACACATGGCCATTTAGTAGCATGTGTGTGAAGACTAGCTTTATAACGGGGTATTGATCTCTATCTGGGTTTGTATGTAATGTAGTTAAGGGGGGTGCTTAAAAACACATAAGTCATTTGACGTTGCATCAAAGGCCAGGAAGAGTCCAGTATCACACACCCTCTGGGGATTTCTCAGCTTCTGTCAAAACACACAAAATAACACTGTGTTATTCAAATGGGGTGTCTGGAATATGAATGTTTCTGCAGTTATAAGGGGGAATTACCCTTCGCTACAGTATAGTCTATCACGAACTTGACTCATAGGGATGTTATACGCTAGACGTCCGATTAGTACCGGGTAGTGGTAAGATTGATTATACAAGGTGCTCGAAGAGCAACAGTACGATACTTGGAGCTATGGAGTATAACACATTTTAATATTGGTATTGGTGGTATGAGAGATGTTTTCTCCCAGACAGGCTGTGTTATGATTTCGGTATTGGAGTATAATACCAGTACAGTCGGCAGACGCGGGAACATTGTGCACTGGAAATTCCTGCTGAATCCTATTAAATAACCCGACCTCAGGGGGTCATTCCTTTTATATTCATTGTTTAAGGGAACACACAAATAGGCCTGTTGTGTTACTTTCTAGGGAATGTAGTCCTCCCCTCCTTACTAGCGGTAATTATTGTGGTAGTGGTAATTATTGTAGTATTATTTAATTTTCATTACTCCATTACACAAATGCCGTGAGGCCTTTTTTACGGGCAGTTCCTGTGATTAAAACGTATGACAGTGAGCATTATGTACTGCAAGCAATAAGCATGTTCCGCAGATAGCCGCCCATAGCAATTACAATTAACAATCTGCTACTGAACCATATGTGGGCTTTCCTGTTTTCAGTTTCCATTTTTGGTAAATTCTGGTGGTGTTTTTTCAGTGTTTTCAAGTGATTTCAATATCCTAAAAAAACAGTGGTTATCAGGGTTACACATTTTTGCACCATTAAAAACAACAGAAACTGTTTTTTCCGGTGTTTATGGAATGTTTTGCTTTTATTTTTGCTTGGTTTATGCACTGATAGTGCATGGTATATAGATAGTGTACCTATAGTGTATTGAGCTCCAAATACATTTTTTCAAATTTAACTCATTGTAGTACATGATACAATACTTCTTCAGTGGGTCTTTGGTCATGTGCATTCACTCTTTCCTTCCCATGTAAACATTTTTTCTGTGAAAAAGCCCTCTCAACATTGACACTTGAGACAGGCAATGCCAAAACAGCCAGTGCACAATTTGTTAACTCTTGCCATTGACATAGCTTTCCATGCCAATACTAGTGCACTTGAAGATTCCAATTCTCAGGGCAGGTTCTGCAACATTTACGTGGAACTGGGAACTTATGCCCTCAAAGTTAATGAAGCAGTCAAAAATGAAGCAGCACTTTTGAAAGTATGGAGGAAATTCCCTTTTACTTAGGGGGATCTAGAATTTGCACAGAGTACCACAGTGAGGTTTCCGTGACTGCAAATGCCCTGGTTGGTAAAGGGACATTTCTATGTATGATTGCAAGCCATTTCTCATACATTGTTAAAATAAATGTTCCTAAATTGCTCTTCAACATTGCTTTCCTTACCAAGTAGCAAGCCCTCTAACATGGAACATATTGCAGTGCCAGAGTCACTAAAGGTGTCGCCCAGCTTACTCTCAAGGAGATGTTTCACATCTACAACAATTATGCTTAACACTTGGCAGACAAGGGTGTTTTCAGATCATAGCTTTTTTACTATGACCAAAACAGCAGATATGTTTTCCTGTAAAAATCTAAGAATGCAGTAGAGTAATTTTTCATATCATTATCAATATGCAACCAAGATCCTGACATTTCTTGCCTTTGGCATCATCACTCAGCAAAAATTCTGTAAACGTTCGCCATATGGAAAATATAGCATTCATAGCCCCTTGGACTACGAACCATCATGTAAGTGACACAGTTGGGATGACTCTTTCATTGATGCCACACAAAGCACGAAATGAGAAATATTTGCATTTTAGTTCCTGTACATAACAAAACAGTGCACCACAATGGACTAAAAAGTTAATAGCTTTCTTCATTAACTCTGAAGATTGTAAAGATGTTTTCAGCATACCATCTAACAAGTGGCAAAGATCTCTTACAGGGAAGAACCTCAGGTATCGATTTTGACAGGTCATCGCACAACTTTTTTATATACGTAGCTGAATCACTACAAATACAAACAATGTCATTCTAATCTTTGTTGAACTTGGAAAGAACCTTTTGCAGAACTTTCTAAGTGACTCTGCATTCTGTGTTTTCCAAAAGTCGGGTGTCATGTTTTCACCTCTATCCCAGCTGCTTGGTGATTGCACTCTTTTCACATATACTTGTCAATATACCTTGCATTGAATGTTTAAAGTCTGAGGTGATGGCAATTCACCTGCTATCAATACTGACTCACTAGAAACTAGGGGCTGATGTATTAAGGGTTTTTACCCATTCTCTGTGGGTAAATGTGATGACACATATTGGGAAAGATTCCCAGCCATTTTACCTATCAGTTAAAGAATCAAACACAGTCAAAATATCAAATATGATATCCTCTACAGTTTATAAAATAATTGAACAAGACCTAAAAAATGTGTCTAAACCCTATATCTTTAGACCAAATAACACAAAAATGAAAAAAGCAAACGGAAGAAGAAACAATATTTTTGTGGCATCCCTAAACAACAAAACTCAAGCAGAATAATGTTAGCCCAATCTTTCTTGCTGCTAGCTTGTATAACAAAGTTACATTGTATAGACCCCTTCAGGAAGAAAAAAATGACTCTTTTACTCTCCTTTTTCTTCCTTTGAATGGCATTTAGTTTGTGGTGGTTCAGGTGTTTTTTCAGTGTTTATATGTTTTCACTGGTGAGGGCTATTTCTCTGTCAGTGGTGTTTTATCAGTTATTATAGGTTTAAACCTAAAACCGGACAGCCTAACCATATGTAAATGGAACATGCACGAGTCCAAGACATGGGCGTGGTCCGGACAGTGCTATACCTCTCGGAAGGCTATAATGAGAGTGAAACACACATCAGTGGTTGTTTTTATCATTTCAAGTGGGCGTGGATGGTATGTTACCTATCCAGGGCAGACTGGGGTGCATGGAGGGGTAAAAGGACTTTGGGTAATTTTTACAGCTCGGCATGGATAGCACTGTGCTAATCCTATGCTTAAAGACTTTCTGCTGAACTGGCGAAAGACTGTGTCCCTTTCTATCCTGGCATGAATGCTATGGAGCTAATCCTAGGCGTAAGAACTTTTGATAGACGAGCAAACATTTGAAGTGAGGTTATGGGCTTCCAACATCATGTCTTATTTCAGCTATGCTGGATCACACCGCTCAGAGTCACTTAGCTTCAGGTCAACCAGCCCTGAAGAGAACAGAGGCCCGATTACACGATTGCAAGTGCTCTCGTTTGAAAGTACGACATCGACGTTACTCGTGTAAGAACAATGGTACTGGGCTTAGCAGGGGGAATCTTTAACAAGGGCACTTAAAGAGCTCCAATTATTCTCTGTACCCTCCTTATGTAACCAAGAAGGCGCTATTGGTCGTTGTAAGAGACGGCATATGCCTTCTGTGTAAATTGGAACAATTACATGGTTTAAGGTTTTCTGGGAGCTATAAGGGGGGGCCATGGCCTTTAAGCCAAATTCTGGTAGGGGGCGTGCACCACAGGTAGGGCCCCCGCGGGGGTGTCCCTGAAAAATGTGTTTTCGGACTCATCAATGGAGGCTCAGCTCACGAAGTTAGTTTCAAGTTTCAACAAGAGGCCGTGAGGGAGGTCTGTTTTGCATATTACAGCGCTTCCTGTACATGGTGGAGAGGTCAGGCCTACTGGTGATGTCAAGACAGTACACCTCAGGCTCTGTCGTCATACCTTCAAGGGTATCCCTGCGCGCAGTTGCGGCGATACATAGGAATTTGGGGCTTGTGTCTAAAGCCCTAGGCACCATGTGCGGGTACACGTACGCTCTTGGGGGGCTTATACACGTAGGTGTGGACGGACTTTGGGAAGACCAATAGCATTGGGCCGGCAAGAAAGGTGCGTGGCTGCAGCATACCTTTTAGTAACCATGAATGTACTTTTCACTTCATATCACACTTTGTACTGTCTTGAGTAATCATGAAGGTGCTATTGCATTCACTGTAGACTCCAGGCTTATTCTTTAATGGAGGTCATGCTACTAGGCACCCTCATTGAACGCGAATGCAAAAGCTTCGAAAGTGACACAAACTGACACTGCCAGTTACAGGTTTGATGGAAATGCATCTGCTGCTAATCTTAGCTAAGGCTTAGCATGTGACAGCAACGTAATACGGGCATATGTACTGGATCTTTCGTCAGGAAGCCGGAAACACTAATCGTTTGTGTTTGTTTTTTCATTTATGTATGACCGGACCCATGGTTGATACCTGGGAAGTGCTCCACTCCACAACAACTGCAAGAAGTGGACAGCCAAGGGGACCGGTACACCTGGATCGGGAGTGTCAAGCAAAGTCATAAAGTGTGATGGGTGGTCAATTCAACGGCTCATGCGGGGCCAGCAGGAGAAGGTGCTACCCATGCATTATAGTTGAAGCATGTAATTGTCACCCATTTGTGTTGACAGTTGGGGGAAAAGGGCATGACACTGTATTTCAGGTGTATACCGTCACAGTTTGACCAGGAGCGCAAGTTTTACGGAGGAGGCATCACAACAACACCCTTGTTGTGAAACGGTTACTGCTATGGCGGCGCTGTGCTCACCGGCGCCTTTTCTTAAATAACACTGCATGGTGTTAGGAGGCTCCATAGTAGGAAGGTAGGCTGGCACAGGGCTTGGCCCTACAATGGTAGGGTTTCACGAGCAGTGATTAGCATGGACGTGGGAGGTGTAAATATCCGGTGCACCATGATGCTGATGATAGAGGCCAGGTAGTGGCTCCAAGAAGGGGTGTCAAGTGCCTCTGAGTAGGCCAGCCCCAGCTTTAGACCCTGCAACTGGAGCAGGATACGGAAGTAGATTGGGTTTACACGTCTAGGCCCAAGATACGCTCTGTCACAGCGACTACTGGGATTCCAAGGAGGGTGTCTGTCCGTCCGGAGTAGGGAGTGAGAATTACTTGATAGGCACACCTCACCGCCCTCAGTCGTTATCTTACATGTGGGTGGCGACAATGTGGTTAAACTGGGCAGAAGGATTCTGATGGAAGAGATAGTCTCAGCAGTGAACTGGTTAGCGAAAATACGCTAAGTTGATACCTAGGCTGCAGTGGAGGGGGGGACTCTGTTAGGGTGTTAATTCACTCGGTAAAGAGGATCAACAATAAGATAGCAAAATTATTTCGAACACCTCAATTGCAGAATATTCCACAGGGGTGCAGCTGGGGGGTGACCATTTCTACTTGCAGGATTGGGGCCATTTGACTGAGGCAGGTAATGGGTTACTAACAAAGAATATTTTGGCATGGTTGGAGTGTTTTGTGAGGTAGGTATGACCTTTCAGAGTAGGCAGTTGGGGGGGGCAGATTGTCGGTTAACTATGCTGGCCCTGTGGCGGTAAGATCATGATCGATGAGCAGCAATTTAAGGTCCTTAGGGTGTGTCACCATTCTTGAATGGGGTCGCCCAGGGGGAGGGGCTAATGATCTCTTCTAGAAATTCAGGGGCAGGATATCCACTTGGTCGGAAGGATGCAGGGGAGGGAGTTACGCTTTCTTTGGGCTGTTAGCCACCCCGCACGTATACTATGATGTCATCAAATGGCGCAGAGTGAAAGGGCCCTCCTTTCGGTTTAATGGAGTTCACAGAGCGTACGGGATAACCAGGAGAGGGACGTACTCTCCCGGTAACCGGGCCCAGTAGCGCATGCGCACTCAACGTGAGGGTGTAGCTGGATATTAAGGATCTGACACCGGTTAGCGACCTTGCCGTAGGCCCATAAATGATAGGATGCAAAATTCAGATGTAGGATGTTAGATTTGGTTAGGAAACACGCTGTATTAGACATTTGTTAAGGTTAGGCTTTTCATTTCTGTCTACATTGCTGTAAATTTAATGTCAGAATTTTGCATATTAATGCTTGTGTAAATAATGTTTTATTTCAACAATTTTTAATTTGTTTTCAAATTTTAATAAATACGGCCAGGGGGTCACGAGACCCCCTGCCTTCCAAAGAATACTCCTTGCATGGCTAATTGCTTTAAGGGTTGATGTGGTGGTGCACAGAACAGGGAGGGGGTAGTCGGTAGTCCCAGACATAACACCTATACAGTTGCTTACCTAAATTCAATGTGCCCAAAGGTCGATCGATTCCACTAGTTAGCTGGTGAATAGGGAATCTAATACAGAAGACAGAAAGGGAGAAAAGAAAAATAGCAGTCCTCTGATTCGGGATATCCATGATTAAACCAATGGCACAGTGGTCCACGGGATCTATCCAAAGTAATGGAACTTACTTGGTGGCTTCTGAGCTGCTCTCTAAAGGTTGTCATCCATAGGCGACAAAATCAATGCCCGCAGCATCCTGTCCAAAACCAAAAACTATGTTGAGATGCAATATAGCGCCCCACTCATTGATTAACGCTTGTTGTCTCAAAGAGGGAGCTTACCTTTGGCGTCGTTCGGCGTTAGACAATGTGCGGTTTCTATTTGCTCAGGAGGCCGAGTTTCACCCCTGTAATTGCTGCAAAAATAATAAAACAGCCTTTAGTGGCCGATATTGTTTCCTATTTCAGTTCAACGGAAAAATCAGCAGCGCAGAGCCCCGGATTCCTCACCTAGTTTCTTACGGAGGCCCCTTCTTCCAGGTTTCGTCTTCACTGTTTGACGTACGTAACGACTCTCACGCGTTCAGACGCTTAAGGCGGAACAGGCCTTCCGAGTGTAGCTGGGACTTGTGGTTCCTTCTTCATTTAAAGGCATACTGCGTGTCGGGAGGGACCCGTTTCGAACATCCATCCTTCTGGGGTCAATTTGGGGAATTTTTGTATGTTAGTGAAGCATGTGTCGCTCTACAATGTGCCAGTTCCTACTCCGGATGATGTTCCTACTGGTGCATATAACACTGTTCCTGCTTGATAAAGGAGTGAGTAGTACTGGCGGTTGTTCCGTATTTGATAAGAAGAACAAGTAGGGGTCCCTCATGACAAAGAGAGATATTCATAAAAGCAATATTTTAAAAGGCTGATGTAGATGCTATGGGCCCCATCCCGGAAGCTTTATGAAGGAAGAATTATAGATTATATAATTCTGAGAGTTCATTTAATCCTGACACCGCCGTGTCGAATTTGACAATCAGTAATGCTTCTCTTTTTGATGATTTTTGTTCCTGGTCTCCCCACGAGGATCTCGTTCAACTTTAGAGATTATTGTCTCATTCAGTGTGAGATCTTTTGTTCCAATGGTGAACTAAAGGTGCTGATACCACGTTTTTCCAAATGCGAGATTTATGTTGATAAATTCTCTGTCGTATCTCCTGGTTAGTTTTTCCAATATATAACAGCTCACATGGACATGTTATTCCATAGACTACATCTTTTGTCTTGCAGTTGGAAAGCGTTTCATGCTTCCAGTGTATGCCTGAGGGATAGAATCGATTTACCTGTAATCACAGTAATCTTTTGTTAGCATGATGTATCTATCTGTATGTGTAATCTCCATTATTCGCTATAGCTTTTATCTACTTAGTTAAGCTGATAGGGAAGTCCTTTACCCATTGTTTCTCTGTATTCCTTAAACATGAACCGAAAACCAAAGCAGACGCCATTTTGTTTGTACACACATTAGATTCGGCAGCGGTCACATGCTGTCCTTCAAGTAGTCAGTAGGCCGCTTCTAGTTGAGTTATAAGAAGCAGCTGAATGCAAACTATTCTTTCTCGTCTTGAGACCCAAGGTTGCATCTGGCTTCAGGGGTGATAAGCGCATTCCTAAAGGCGCCGTGCCAGTTCTCCCAGGCACCGAGATGAAAGGGAGTCACCCCTCCTTACCCCAGCCAATAATAGTAGAAGCAGACTTTCAAACTAGCCTTGTGTGCCATATATGGTCTTTCCTTCTAGCTTCACTGCCAATTAGTATCTTTCCATGTACGGTAATCTCATGCATCATGATAAAGGTATATATGCCATGTATTGACTATGAGCCATCAGTCTTCCCTGCGCACCGGCTGGGTGACGACAGAGAGGCTCCTCTATAGAGTATTTTGTGTTAATAAACAATTGTTTTTTCTTCACTGCCAACTGACTGATTATTTTGGTAGAACGATATTGGGGCTATTGGTATGTATAGCTCCTTATGTTATTTTTATAGTACATCATGTCCTTGTGTGAAAACAATGACCCTTCCACTGTTGAGTCAAAGCAAACACATGTGCCACACTTATGATGTCCCATAACCGGTGACAAGCCCATTATGTGTCTCAATGTAGGTTTTGGTTCTTTTTTAGCTGATGCTCTCACAATGTAATTTGATATACTGCTTTCCTTTTTGAACGTAAACAAGAGAGTTACTGCAAACTCCTGGTCCAGATTTTTTAGTAGGTGCCAGTTCTGGTTAATCCCTTTTTTAGGTTATTTGAATTAGGGCAGAATCTGGTGACACATACTTGGCGTTGCATCGAAGGTTTAGAACGTCTCTCCAGGAGGGCCTCTCTGGGAGTCCACCAGGCTCGTTTCATAGCAGTTTTGACCAATTTCTTGGGATAACCGCGATCCCGTAGTTTTTCCACCAAGTTACTGGCATGTAATGTATATTCATCTTTATGGGAGCAGTTTCGGCGGATTCTTAAGAACTGCCCTTTTGGCAGGTTGTCTCTTAGGCTCCTTGGGTGATTACTTGAAAAAATAAGTCCTTTATTTCTGTCTGTTGATTTTTTGAACAAGGTGGTTACCAAGCCTCCTGCATCTGGGTAGACTTCTACATCCAGAAAAGCTATTCTGTGGGCCGAGTGACATATACTGAACTGTATATCTGATGTTCTAGAATTAAGCCAGTTGTAAAAGCACAAAAGTTGCTATTGTCCCCCTTTCCACACCATGAAAATATCGTCAATGAAACGAAGCCAGAGAGTAATGTACCCTGAGTATGGATTGTTATTATGCACAAAAGTGTCTTCGTACATTGACATGTAGAGCACCGCTAGCTCTGGAGCAAAAGGACACCCCATTGCCACACCTTTTGTCTGATAAAAGAAATCATTTCCAAATGAGAAATAGTTCTTCTTTAAGGAAAAAGAGGCCAAATTGACAGTAAATTGTGTTGCCACTCTGGTCGGTTTTTCTCTTTTCTCAAAGAAATGGGTAAGCACTGCCACTGCTTCATCCTGGGGAATTTGTGTATATAATGAAGTGACGTCAAGAGTCACTAATAGGTCTTTGTCACTTACAAAGGGCACCTTCTCTAACTTATTGATAAAGTCTGTGGTGTCTTGGAGATACGAACTCACTTCAGGCAAAGGCTAAGGCAAAAGTATGCACTTTACAAAAGAAAGTAAAAAGAGAGTTGGAGCTATTGGTCTTGTAAATGTAAATGTCTTTTACCTATATGTTATCGTGTGGAGTGGAGTGGATGTATGGCATGTAGAGGAATTATGTGGTTTAGATTGGAATGGTTAGTTGTAGGGTTGTCTGGCGTAGATTTGAGTGGGTGGAGTGGATTTGTGTAGAAGAATTATGTGCAAAGTAATTATATGGTTATGAGGGTATTGGAATTATGTGGAGTGGTATTGTGTGTCATGGAGTGTAAATATGTGGAATGGTATTTTGTCTTGTGCGTTGTGGTTGCTGCTTGACCAAGGCTCATAACCCAGTCAACCAACAGCACAATTTCTTACAGTTGGCCACCAAGAATAGCACAGCTGAGTGGCTTCATCTGAATACAAATGAATACAAGGATTGCTAGGCTGTTCCTAAAAATTAATGAGGAAGAAAATGAAAGAGTCACTGTAGTGTGTCGGATGTCGTAGGATCTCAGGGAGTCCTACCGTTGGGCAACCATTTTGTTGGATGTAATGTCCTCACACACCCTTTCAGGTGTCATGCTTCATCATCTGGGCTGCTCCTCGTTGGGTCGGCGGTGCAATACCCAATGGGCGACACCTCAAAGAGGGGCTCTTTGGCTGAGATCTTCTATCCAACTGCCGTTAAGATGAGGTGTGGGTGCGGGGCCAGGAAAGTGTAGACGTGCAAGTGTGAGTTTAAAATAAAGCTAGGGGTGCCATGAAGGAATTTATTCTGGGGGTCCCCTGCTCTAATTGAAACAAGCCTGAAAGGTACTCGCTGGAATAATATGCTGCCAGTGACGAGTTCTGTTCCAGTGGTGCTATTTAATAGGTCGACATGTTTCTCGCTTGTGTCACTTTAACTACCGATTCTTCAGGACCAATAGTATAGGTATAGCAAATATCTAGAGTAATGACTGTCTACGTACGAGTGTTCTCACTAGTGTCAATGTCAAATGTACAGACTAGTGGACAATCTAACAGAAGAGAGTATTCTATGAGGTTATACCTGCTTTGAGCTGCATCTACCTGTTTAGGAAGAAAGTGAGCAAATCACAACAGGTAGACAATAAAACATCCGGTAACTAAGTATTTTCCTTGTGACATGCTACAAAGTGTGCTACTAGCATGTGGTTTAAAATAGATGCAGATGTGCAGTGAGTCACAGTGTGAAAGTGCTCCAGTGGAAAAATGGATAAAAGACAACTCTGGATAAAAACAACAGTAGTTATCATGTAGGTGATGAGGTATCTGACTCACTTAATCAGTCTAGTCTACAGGCAACAACAGTATCCAGCGGGTGACGCTCCAGGTTAAGTCGTCCAACAAATTGCTAGTCAAGGGAAGGAACCACAGTCACGATTGAGCTGAATGAGTTGGTGTGTATGAGTGGCACAAGGCCATGCGTGGGTAATCACATATTACCAGTTTACTGCTAGTGTGAGTATTAAATGAAAACGAAAACCACTGGGTAGGTTGAGTAGGGTAGTAATGGACACTATCCTCATTAAATGCGATTATAACAATGTCGCTCAGGTACATATGGTATGTCACAGCTAATATGAATAGTATGCGCAGTGGGGGAGGGTGGGCTGGAATGATACCCCAATGTGTATGAGGGGCCCTCCAGGAGTAGGCCCTAGAGGCTAAGGGGCAGATGTATCAAGATTCCTTTTTACGATTTCTAAATAGCGATTTTTAACGAATCGCTATTTAGAAATCACAAAATGGAATGTATGTAAAAAATCGCTATTTTTTAGCGATTTCTTAGTCTTCCTTATTTGCGAATTCGCAATTTACGAATTTGCAATTGAGGAATAATTTCCCATTCATTCCTATGGGCCAGCAGGCCCATAGGAATGATTGTGAAATAAATCTCAATTTGCGATTCTCAATTTGCTAATCGCAAATTTGAGAATTATTTCAAGGGTGCAGGGGTGTCTCAAGGACACCCTGCTGCACCCCTGAAATGTACATGTGTGTGCATATGGTGCACATACATGCCCTTTGGGCATGTGTGTGCGTCACATGCCACCTTCAAAAATGCCAAATTGTGCATTTTTCAAAGAATTCGCAAATTACCATCAACTACAAGTTGGTGGTAATTTGCGATTTCTTAGCCAAAATTCGCAAATGAAAAATGATACATACATAGCATTTAAGGAATCGCAAAATTGCGATTCCTTAAATGCTATGGCAAAATAAGGAATCGCAAATTTTTGCGATTCCTTAATTTGCGAATTTTTGATGCATGCCAAAACATGCAAAAAGACCGTTTGCGATTCGCAAAGGCCGAAATTCTGCGAATTTTGGCCTTTGCGATTCGCAAACGGCTTGATACATCTAGGCCTAAAGGCCTCATTTCCAGAGGTTGATCCAGACCGAGGTACCTTGATGGTAAGTGTCCGTGAACTGCATGTGGTTTGGTTAAAAGCATTGAGTACTGCTAACAATAAACATTGTGGGAGGTTTGTTTGAGAAATATCACCTTATGGTTATTGTACGCGAACTGTATGCGGTTAGTAAAAGGCCCTGAGTACCGCTATCTATCTCACATAGTGGGCGGTTTGTTTGGAAAAACGTGCAATTCAGCTAGTGCACAGGCATATCGCACCAGCATAGACCCCAGGTGGGTGTGGACCACTAAGAGCATGTAGTTAGGATTAAGCAAGTGCGTGTGCAACAGTAGTAGCCCATATAGCCCGGTAGCTTAATAAGGGGTATGTCGGGTAAAGGCAGGGGTTGTAAGCGCTTTCAAGGGGTAACCCTTACCCCCAAATGGTTACTGTCCGTGCGGGGCATGTAAAAAATTAATTAAGCGCAAGGGAGCGGTGGCGGTAGCCATGGTTGCTCGGTCTTAGTTAAAGACGGGGTTACTAGGGGATTCGTTGGCGTGCATCCGTACCTGAAAGCGGACTATATCCCTCCAGGCAATGGGCACCTCTCTGAATCTAGCGCAAACTCCTCAAGGCGAGGGTCAAACAGCGACATCAAGATTGAAGGTGGAGTCCTCAGCAAAACAATGTACAAGAAGAGCACGGACCGTAATAGTCTCCTGCACTTCTCTAGCCACCATCCTAGAGCACTACGAGTCAACCTACCCTTAGGGCAATTCCTTAGGGTCAGGCGGAACTGCAACAGTTTGGCCAACTATAAAACAGAGTTAGCGATCCTCTCTAGGAATCTCGCTGATAGAGGCTACCCAGCAAGGGAGATTAAAAAAGCCAGGAAAAGGACACAAAACAACCATAGGGTCAGCCTATTAGAACGTAGAGCACAGGAGCCCTTAGCCGATCAACCCATGACATGTGTCACTACTTTTACACCAGCAACTAACGAAGTGAAGAAAATTGTTAGACGACACTGGCAAATCCTGAACACAGGCACTCTAGATATGGAACCCCCCAGGTTCGCTTTCAGGAGGCCCAAGAATATAAAGGATATACTAGTACACACGAGACCCAAGAAAGACAACCCCTTTGTCTCACAAACCACCCTGTGGCAGTAACCCGCAGTCAAGGGGCACTACCCTTGCGCTAGCTGCGCTGCCTGTCCCTTCACGAAAATACACAAGACTATTACCTTGACAGACTCCTTCACTTGGGAGATGAGAGGGCATACGAACTGTAACAGTACCAAGTGCGTGTACCTGCTGATATGTCCTTGCGAATTGTACTACATTGGCATGACAACTCGCACCATGAAGACACGAATCTCCAAACACCAGAGTAATTTTCGTTGCAAAAAAGCAATACTAAAATGTGCAGACATTACATTGAACTTAACCACTCTCCAGACTCACTACAGTGGTTGATACTGGAAGCTAGTCCCAAAATACCCAAACAGAGCTTGTTCTTTAAAGAACAAAGATGGATACACAGGTTCTCAACAGATAGCAAAGGGCTGAACGAGGAAATTCCATGGAATACACTGTAGGGGAGCCCCGGTGTGTACACTCACTAGGGCCCGCCTCCCCAATCCTACACAGTTCTCCACAGCAGGAGTTAGATAACAATAGTATGATCAACTTCCCTGCCCAACACACCATACAGTGAGCCTGATGACCTAGGTGAACACTGCCCCCTGAACACTGCCTAATGATCATGAGCCCACCCTGGAGCGTGATTAATACGCACCACATAAGCCCAGTCGGTTTTTAACATACTTCACAATGAGCCTAACATAATGTCCTATGCGGACACTGCTTAACCACCTTCACCCCCTTTGAGTACCCCTGACTCACCAAGTAACCCCCTTTGGTCCCCCAACCAATGGACTACACTTTCCTGCTGGCAACACATACTCTACAACCCACTATTACATGAATAGTTCATTGGGTACTAATCAGGGGGTCTCACTGCGAATGGTGCAGATGACCTCACTTCAAGAAATCCACCACGAACACCACACTTATTCAGTATCGTTGAGAGTGCGCACCAACAGAATGAGACACCAGTGACACACACATTTATTATAATCACGACCTGAATACTGTGCCTGATTAGGTACTAAGAAGGGGCTAACAGAACTAGCTAAAAGGAGTCAATGAATAGATCGCAACCACCATTATTTTAATCACTTGACCCCGAGTGCCCTCACAACCAGGCAAACGGACGGGTGCATCAGCTACACATCATTATACACTTACCACATCTTGAATGCTAGGGGCCGGTATCTTATTAACAGATGAAAAGACCAACTGTGAGATGGCAGCCACCCTTACAACATGTACCACGTGGCATTTCCCTCAGGAGAGTCACAATACGATCAGACCACAACCACCATTATTTCTATCACTTGACCTGGAGTGCACACACAACCAGGCAAACAGAAGGGTTCATCACTACACATCATCATACCCCAACCACATCCTGAGTGTGAGGGGCCAATGTATCATCAACCTTTTGTTCCGTAGTAAAATATGAAAAGACCCTCTCTAAGATGCCCGCCACCCTCACAACATGAACCACGTGACCGTTCCTTTGGGAGAGTCACAATACCATGTGACCCCCAGCACGTACCATTTAACCACAACTGCCGGATCCACATTTACCACCCGGATCCAGCGGCGAGGGGTAGGTGTCGTAAGAGGGAGCCCAGTTTTTCACAAGTAAGTGTCATATCCACTTGCCTCCTGTAGATGTTTCTGACAACGAGGTTGGCTTTAGGCTGCATGCCAACGAATCCCCTAGCAACCCCGTTTTAACTAAGACCAAGCAACCATGGCTACCGCCACCGCTCCCTTGCGCTCAATACATTTTTTACATGCCCCGCACGGCAGTAACCATTTGGGGGGTAAGGGTTACCCCTTGAAAGCACTTACAACCCCTGCCTTTACCCGACATACCCCTTATTAAGCTACCGGGCTATATGGGCTACAACCTAGTGGTCCACACCCACCTGGGGTCTATGCTGGTGCGATATGCCTGTGCACTAGCTGAATTGCACGTTTTTCCAAACAAACCGCCCACTATGTGAGATAGATAGCGTTACTCAGGGCCTTTTACTAACCGCATACAGTTCGCGGACAATAACCATAAGGGGATGTTTCTCAAACAAATCACCCACAATGTTTATCGTTAGCAGTACTAAATGCTTTTAACCATACCACATACAGGTCACGGACACTTACCATCAAGGTGCCTCGGTCTGGATCAACCTCTGGAAATAAGGCCTTTAGCCTCTAAGGCCTCCTCCTGGAGGGCCCCTCATTCACAATTGGGGTATCATTCCAGCCCACCCTCCCCCACCGCGCATACTGTCAATAATAGCTGTGACATACCATATGTACCTGAGCAACATTGTTATAATTGCATTTAATGAGGATAGTGTCCATTACTACCCTACTCAACCTACCCATTGGTTTTCGTTTTCATTTAATACTCACACTAGCAGTAAACCGGTTATTTGTGATTACCCACTCATGGCCTTGTGCCACCCATACACACCAACTCATTCAGCTCAATCGTGACTCTGGTTCCTTCCCTTGACTAGCAATTTGTTGGACGACTTAACCTGGAACGTCACCCGCTGGATACTGTTGTTGCCTGTAGACTAGACTGATTAGGTGAGTCAGATACCTCATCACCTACATGACTACTGTTGTTTTTATCCAGAGTTGTTTTTTATCCATTTTTCCACAGGAGCACTTCCACACTGTGACTCACTGAGGAAAGTGCATGAACACATCTGCATCTATTTTAAACCACATGCTAGTAGCACACTTTCTAGCATGTCACAAGGAAAATACTTAGTCACCGGATGTTTCATTGTCTACCTGTTGTGATTTGCTCCCTTTCTTCCTAAACAGGTAGATGCAGCTCAACGCAGGTATAACCTCATGGAATACTCTCTTCTGTTAGAAAGTCCACTAGTCTGTACACTTGACATAGACAATAGTGAGAACACTCGTACGTAGACAGTCATTACTCTAGACATTTGCTATACCTATACTATTGGTCCTGAAGAATTGCTAGTTAAAGTGACACAAGCGAGAAACATGTCGACCTATTAAATAGCACCAACTGGAATGGAACTCGTCACTGGAAGCATAACATTCCGACGAGTACCTTTCAGGCTTATTTTAATTAAAACAGGGGAGCCCCAGAATAAATTTCTTCATGGCACCCCTAGCTTTTTTTTAAACTCACACTTGCACGTCTACGCTTTCCTCGCCCCATACCCGCACCTCATCTTAATGGCAGTTAGAAGATCTCCGGTAATGAGCCCCTCTTTGAGGTGTCGCCTGTTGGGCATTGCACCGCCGACCCAACGAGGAGCAGCCCAGATGATAAAGCATGACACCTGAAAGGGTGTGTGAGGGCAGTACATCCAACAAAATGGATGCCCAATGGTAGGACTCCCTGAGATCCTCCGACATCCGACACACTACAGTGACTCTTTCCTTTTCTTCCTCATTCATTTTTAGGAACAGCCTAGCAATCCTTGTATTCACTTGCTTGCTGAGGGCACTGCTGTGGCTGGACCTTCCACTCTTTAGGAGTGTTTATTGCCCTCCCCTCCCTTTTGTTGACAAATAATCTGAATACACTTACATTGAAAAAGACAATTCATAAGACTAGCAGAAAGGGGCAAAAAGGAACTTTACAAATCAACGGGCGGCCAACAGAATAACTACAGAAAACTTCGTAAAGTGTAAATTTCACAGTCACGCTATTAAAAATGACAAATGAGCATTAAAATACCAGGTTAAGTAACAAGTGTTGAGACAGCATGCAAGGCTAAGGTCAAAACTGACCAGCAATAGTGCAGAGCGGATCATGGTTGGAGAGAACAAATAAACGACTACCGCACGTCTTGAGAACATTTCCAGCACAGGAAGGACACTAATGTTTGTTTTTCAGAAACACCCTCACTCCCACTATGCTTGGTTTCTTTTGTACAAAACCGCCTGAGCCATGCCAGCTGGCAAACAATAAATAAAGACAGGGCAACCCAATAATCCCCAAGGAACTGGGTAACTACTTCATATAACAATGTACCTTGAGGAATTGTTTCAACTTATTATTTACTCTTTATCAAGTCATATATATGTACATTCATTTAAATAGACATCGGAGTCATGGTATCAAATATTTCCACTTTTATATCATATAAGAAACGGTGAATAATTTGTAACACATGACAAAAGGCAACCAAAACAACACTATTACATTCAATATACTTCCGATAGTGCGTTATACTGTTTGGTTGTAAATATAAACTACAGCATTCACAAAAATCTATGGAATGAGCTCACTGAGGCTTCAGGAGCACGTTATGTATATATGTATATAATACGTACTATACCAACAGTATAACGGAAGTATATTGAATGTAATAGTGTTGTTTTGGTTGCCTTTTGTCATGTGTTACAAATTATTCACCGTTTCTTATATGATATAAAAGTGGAAATAATTGATACCATGACTCCGATGTCTATTTAAATGAATGTACATATATATGACTTGATAAAGAGTAAATGATAAGTTGAAACAATTCCTCAAGGTACATTGTTATATGAAGCTGGCAAACAAAACACACACAAAACAACCTCCCGCCCAGCGGTTCTCTCTGTGTATGATGGACCAGCCACCACCGGGCCAGCAGTCCTTGCCTCTGCAATCCCAGACATTTGGTGACTGTAGCACCAAGTTTCAAAGAAGCCTCCGATCCTTTCAAGGCAATTCATTGGGATTGTGTATTGCGAAAAGTAAATTTGGCCTCATAAGTACTTAAATTTACATTGGCGGGATAATCCTACACTGAACTCTCTGTAGATCACTCATTACACTCACTCACGCAGCGTCTTAAAATATTATCTAAACTGAACAGTTTCCCAGTCGGGCACTGGTGAGGTCAGGGCCGACTTTTTGCATGAGCGAGCTGGGCGCAGGCCCACGGTGGAAAACTTTAGAGGGGCGCCCAGAGCTGTGTGATTAAGGTTTTGGAAACAGCAGCGCCCTCTCATGTTGCTCCAACCCTGTCTGTGTCTCTGTGCGCTCGTTTCTTACTGGTTTTCCATTTCAAAGTCGTTTTAATCCTTCATTATCACAGCATAGATGAGGTTTTTAACACCTCGCTAGCTCCCTTCCTTGTCCTCCTTCTCAGCCCGAGGCAGCAAATCTGTGGGTGATTTTGTAGTGTAGTTCCTAGTTTCCCACTAGGCCCTGTGCATTGGAATAACATAAACAGTAGTATCGACGTGGAACTGCGGATATTCCAGGCCTCCACTGACTATGCTAAACTTAATTGGGTTGTGTTACCAACTAGCTCAGAGGTCACTGGAAACTTTCTTCTCTGCATAGGAAGTGATCAGCTTCCCTGGCACAGACAAGAAGGGATTCAGCTTTCCAACAACCGTGCAACATGACAACTTTGCTCCTCAGATCAAGAGTCAATCTCTAGGGTCGTGTGAAACAATAGACATGTATTTCACTCAGTCAGTCTAGTGCAGTTTACTTTCACGAGATGTAGAGAATAGAGAGACGGGCGTTTGTCAATAAAGGGTTAACATTTATTGAACAGTCTTTCTTCTCGTACAAGAGAAATGTATTGCCACAATTGCAAGACTTGTTATGATAAAAAGTACGTACAGTAAGATAAGGATTGCGAAATAGAACTGTAAAAGCATTGATATGGTTTCTTAGCCATACAATGGTTTAAAAGTAATAAAACATATATACAGTCATATATACATTAGGCTAACATACTCAACTGGTGCTTCTAACTAAGCCTACCCCAGTGTGCCTGACCTAAGCCTAACACGTGGAAGGGGAGTAAGTAAGTAGCTTTAAGTTTAGTTGGTTTTGCCAAGGTTTGTTTCAAGAATTCTCGTCTAAGGGTTTAGTCAACACCATACCTCTGAATAGAATGATGGAGGATTGGTATCTCCTTCAGGGGTCACTCTCGATATCCCAGTCACCCGCAAGGGTAGACCGGAAACGCCGGAGCTGGATTTCTCTGCACGAGAAAGGCAGCGGCTCTTCTTCAGCGCGTCGAGGAAGGAGGGGGGACAGCGTCCGCGGGCAGCTGGAATCTGCTGGATGTCTTCGCAGAGGGACGGCTGTTCAGCTCCTAAGCGTACTGCACCATAGTTCGCGCTTTAGCAGCGATAATGGTATCAGCAGCTTCACCACCAAGGGACAGCAGGCTGCAGCGACAGGGTGCTAGCTTCACCAACACGGGGTTGTGCAGACAGCTAACAACAGGCAACGAGCTATTGCTTAAGGCAACGTTGGTAATATTTATACCTGACAGGTGCCGGGTTTGACGCAAGTTTGCTGGACATAAGACGTCAATTAAAGATGTCACTAGGAAGTGATAGTTATCAGTTGCTCATTAGAGTTCCATTACTAATCAAAACACAGCAAGCGGGGATTTCCAGGTTTGCTGAGTTTTTATCTTGTTGAAGAACTCGGAGTGTTAATCTAGGAATATCAGATAGTGGTTCCTGCCCTGTCATTGCACTAATTGGTCGCAAAGGAAGTGGCAGAGAGCTATGCTGGAATGTGGCTCTGTTCGTGTGAGGCCAGAGATGACATTTCTGAAAATCGCACTTGAACGGTTATGCCAATATAGGGAATAAATGGATTTATAGCCGAATAGGGGCATAAGGTCACAGTATCGATCAGGAACCTAGATAAACACATAACACCCACTCCACGTATTCATGTCCATCAAAATTACTAAAACTAAAGCAATTAGATGCATGTGTAACATTGCCCACCCCAAAATACATAAATGCATTCGAAATAGGCGTACTTGTAATACATGAAATTTAGGTACTGTACGTTTTTTGAAGCATAGTAATCATTCAAAAAATTATTGCATATGAAAATAATGAACGATTATGCAAAAAGAATTACACATGAAGTATCTCTGACAGAAGAAAGGCGAGATAAATCATCACATATAAATGCATTGTAATAACATGTGTGCTAGAGGCTGGTGTAACTTTGTTATGTCTCTAGATGTGATTAGAAATAGAAGTGTGAAGCTTCTGTTCTCTAAGAATAGTTTTTACGTTAAGCAAAGAATTGTTCGTGCCCAAAAAAGGGTGAATATTAAAAATGTCCAATTCAAAAGAATTAATGCTTGAACGGGGAAATAGAGTTCCAAAGCTTTTTGCAGTTTTTGTTGATCAAAACTGAAGGCCGAATTCAGAGTTCATGGGAACGCTGTGAGTCGGAAAGCTTCTTAAAAAGTTATTGTTTCTGTACGGGTGAGAACATCGTATCAGACAGGCTCTCAAAGAATTGGTCTACAAATTCAGGTGACAGTTCAACCAAATTAGATAGCGCTGTAACTTGGCAGGTGTGAGAATGATTGCTGTCATCGTATTCAGGAGCAGCAATGCTCACAGAAGGCCGTACCTGGGTGATGTTGCTTTTGTCACTCGCTCCACTGTTACCACCTAGTCGTAGTACAGGAGTCTCAACGAATGCTGTCATCAGGATTGGTAGCCGCTGGGGACAACACAATGCGTGAGCCGTTATTGGACTGAGCAAAGTATCGACGTCCATTGGTACTGCTGATGGAAGTGAAAGACAGATGTCCAACACGCATTCATCGCCGCATAGCATACATCTTAGTACCGGTAAGATACAGTTCTGCCATATAGGTCTGAATGAAAGGAACCAGGTCATGTTTAGATCTCTCAGCCTGGCCAATCCAAGGACGTTAGTTATCCTGTCCCGGTAGCGCATTGCTAGGATTGTCTCTTCCATTCCCATGGGAGCTATGTCTGAGTTTCGGCTTGCCATAACGAAGCAGGAGGGTCAAAAATAAAATCCCTGCGACGAGTCCGAAAAATAATGGTATGCCGCCAAAAACAGAGTGTACAAAATTAGGAACGATTCCCAAAATTGCCTGGAAGGGTGTTAGAAGTCCAGTAAAGACTGTCTTAAATATGCCTGGGATGCTTGTTGCACTAGACATGTTAAGGAGTTGGCTCAACATTTCTACGAAATGCACGGGGCAATTTGTTGATAAAAGGTCATGAACTTCAGTAGCTGTCCTTGCAACTAGAAGATCATACGTCTCTTTTGATGACGTTATAGGCACTGTTGTCTGTAAAAGCACAGATTTCATTTTGCTTAATGTATCAATTCGTATAGAATAGAGATTCAGACGAGGCCAGATGGGAGTCACTGTGTCTGCAGGCCCACTCGGAAACAATGCTTGCATACAGCATTTGACCATGGATGTTACTTTCACTAGATAACTTTTCCCTGGCACGAGGCCACAACATCTGTGATCCGTTCTAAGAATGTAACTCCCGTTCGAAAGTTGCATAAAGAAGGGCTCTATCTGAGTTGCAGGTGTGACTAGCTGGTGGCATGAAAGGTTGTTAGAATTTCCATCACATGCGCCGTGTAAATTAATACCCTGAAACAAAAGTATACCGCTTAGTGAATGTTTACAGTTCTCACCACTAAGAAATACATTTTTGTCGCTGTCACTATAGCAAGAATGTGTGTATGGTAATTTCCATTCAGATTTTACATATCCTTTACCCAATTGTTCATACTGGCCAGCAGGTATGTACTCAAGGCACTTTTTAAATCGGAAAGTTGTTATCGGAATTGTGATAATTCCGTGTATTATCCATTCAATGACAGGACTCTCTGACATTGTCAATGGTAATCTCTCGAGTTTTTCGATGCTCAGGATTGTATAGTCTGCTCCTTTCTCTGCCAAACTGATCTGTTTATCAGTAAGGTTAAAACTGGAAAATAATGACGTTGTGTTGATTAAACGCCAAGGCACATAGCCTGAACGAAGATTTTGCAGCGTCCAGCCTAATTCTATAATAGAACGCAATTGAGACTGGCCATGTTGTAACATTAGCAAATCTCTGTCTATCACATCAAAGGCAGAGGATACAATATTGTCCAACGAATATATTCTGGAAGACAGAGTCATTAACCCATTGTCTACTACAGAAAGTGATTTTTCCAAATTAATACGATCAATTTCTCGTATTTTCTCAGCAGTTTCAATTTGCTTTACTTTCCAAGCCTCGTTGTAAGCAGCATAGATACTGGTCGCTATGAAACGCTTTTGACGCTGTTTGCGTGGTCCAAGAATGAAATCGCGCAAATCAGCACCATCTTTTAGTAAAGACAAGTGTTGCTTAATTTCAGCCAGTGTGGATGATGTTAGCCATTCAAGGCAGAGCTTCCCTACACTGTATGTTGTTATTATTCCTGGATGTTGTCTCTGGGAATATCTCGAGTTTAATCTGGTCATTTTTAACCCCTGTGTTTTATTCAGGAATCTATCTTGACAGTTGTTTGTGTCTGTAGGCCAGATTAACCACTTTTTCCAATCAGGATGTGTTCTGTTGAAATGTAAAATTTGTGACACGTCTAACTCAATATCTGTGGTTGCATTTTCAGGTATTGGCTTTGGTATAGACGGTGTTTTAAGGTCTTTGTTCTTAGCTAGGCCAAGACAAGATGTTTGGTGTATTGTGTCATTTAAAAACAACATTTGTTCTGGTATCATGCAGGTTCTAAATAGTGCTTCAATGCCTTGCACCTGCCAATCTTTTGTACCCCAAATTGTTTTCGTTTCAATATTATTTTTCCAATAATCAAAACCAAATGTCATCATTTTGTCATAAAATGCTTCTGAATATATCAATTTAGAATTTGTCAGCATTGTTTTCATTCCTGTTTTATCTAACAGTTTGTAATAAAACGTTTCTGCATCACTGGTGTTAAACCCTGAGAAGTATTTGAATTTCTCAAAAAATGCTTTAGAACTGCTTTTAGGTGGTGTAGCACAATGTTCCCATTGATTATACATAAAAACATTTCTAGGCTGTGCAGATTTATGCAAGTAATGATCTCCATAGTGGGTGTAACAGAATAACTGCTCATAACTAGATGAACCTTGTAAATAATCATGATCTGTGAATCTAGCTGACATCACTAAATCAGACATCATGTCATTAATACTGTTAAAGTCCCAATCATCAGAGAATGTACTAGGTGTCACAAAGTCACTTAAGGAAACCTTTAGTTGATGAGGATACTTCAGGATTTCGACCGGACCATATATCTCATAGTCTGTTTTCTCCCATACTACCCCACCAGGTATTGGAATTGCTGTGACATTTACTGCTGACAGTTCTCTTTTCTTCACGTGGGATAATCTGTGTGGTTTCAGGACTAGGTTGATGTTCTGACTTGCTGTGTCCATTCAATTGTAATAAACTTTCCTAAAATTAAAACTAAAATTAGGCATAGTAGGAGTATGAATACTCCTGAGATAATCCAATGCTCAATCAACGGTGAATCCAGATATAATTCTTTGATTTGTTGAAGGAGTCCTGTTGTATTTTCTTTAGAATACTTTTTTGTTTCTGGCATCACTTCGGGGTCGTTTTGATCTTCAGAGAAGTTGTCGAAGTTGATGAAATAACCAGAGGCAGTTCTGTCAATTGATGGGATTGTTCTTTCAATCTGTCTCTCAGTAGCATTTTCTGATGCCACATTAGTGTAGACTGGTGTTGTTTCTTGACAAACTGTTTCAATCTGTGTCTCAAGAGGCACGAGTTCCATGGCATTATTGCATAGTCCTTCATTGTGCACTGCAGGCTGATCGAATGTGATTAGTCTTTCAGTTTGAACCTCTTGGATTGTTGCAAGTTTGGGTATTCTGTTGTTTCTTGGGAGTCCACTGGGCCTACTGTTGATTATAGGCCACATGCTTGTGGTTTTACCAGATCGATAGACACGACTCTGTTCTCCTTTTTACCAGCAAGGGGCGGTAGCACAACTGATCTTGTTCCGGTGACTGCCAAGACAGGTACTGCTTTTCTGTAAGAAGGCCCAAATTCCTTCTTAACCGCGATCTTTTCTCTGACTAGATCCCCAATCTTTGGAATCCAGACAGGCCTTGCTGGGGCTGCTGCTGGTGGTGCCTCGTCAGTGGTATTTGGCTGTTGCTTTAACTTTATGTTGCTTAAGGATTTTCTTGTTTCGTTCAGTTCCTGTAAAACAGCCAAACGATCCTTTATATCAAAGTGCGTTGTTTTTTCTTGTACCACTGACATCTGACTATCGAGGTCCTGAATACGCATTCTAATTCCGAACAATAGTTCGTATGGGCTGAAACCTTTTAGAGAATTTCTTGGCATGTTATTAAGACTAGTTTGGACACTTATTAAATGTTTGACCCACCCAGCGCCTGAACCTAATACCTTCGCTGTTATAGATTGCTTTATGTCACGGTTTTTTCTTTCTACCACACTGTTCCCTTCGGGGTGCGACGGACAAGAATACCGCAACCCAATTCCCATGCTGGCCATGGCCTCCTTATAGGCTCGAGAGCTGAAAGCAGGACCCTGGTCAGAATGGAACGTGGTAATTGCGTATGTGCCGATAAAGACTCGCAAATCTTTTATAACCGTTCTAGCGTCAGCCGAGCGCTGGGGGCCTCATTTTTTTAAGTGCTTTTCGTCTTAACTATTAATAGGACGCAGGAAGGGGTGTAGGCAGCGTTACGCTCTTTCTGATTGGTAGCCGGTAGCAAGGTTCGCTACTGCGATCCCTATTACAGTTTTCACAGTTCTTTGCATATATTTGGTGTTCTACACTCATTCCCGGCCACCAGAATACTGATTGTAATTCAGGACGTGATTCCTTGATCTCTCTGTGCCTAGGACCCAAACCCATGTGTGCGTCTGCTATTAAAAATATTCTCCTGTTCGTGTTTGGAATTACTCTGTCCCCCACTCCAGGGATTTGAGCAAAAGGAACAGAGTTTGCATCCATTACGTATGCATAATTGAGTGGATAGTTAAACGGTAGTGCTGCACAGTCGCCTTTTACGGTCGTTTTGACTGCCAGCATGGTTTCCCCGTCTATGTATTTATCTGTACGCTTTTTTGTGGCTACGGAAGCCGGGTTAGTTGCTTCCGCTGTGGCTGTATTAGCCAATGAATTCCCTGCAACGTGAACGCCATCACGTTGAAGACTCTGTGCGTGAATCACGTGAGTCTTTTGTAGTTCTTTACTTAAAAGAGCTACCTCGTTCCAGAGCAATTTATGCTTTATTGTGGCACCTGTGTCATCTTTGTAGTCGTTTTCGATCCAACTCTGCAGTTTGTTATTGTAAGAGTTGACGCAAAAATGAGAATCGCACACTATAAGTGTCGGGAATTCACGTTCTGCATTTTCGAGCGCCATCTTTAAAGATCTGATTTCAGTTCTCTGAACCGAACAGTTTCTTACAGATTCAGTTTTTGTTACTTTCGGTCTGAATTTACCGCACAGCCAACGACCTTTAATGATCGCACATGCTGCATCGTAGGATTTTCCCTCTACGTTGAAATGCTGTACAAAGCTATCTGTATAGATTATACAGGCGTATTGTGGGAGAGGCAGAATTTCGATTGGCAGAGGATATTCTTCTTCATATTATAAATTATTCAGTTCTTCAAATTGCGGGGCGAAATAGTATTTTACATCTTCCGCTCCCAGAGAATCTATACACTGTATCCATTTCGGATCCAGTGACACTGTAGGCAGGTTTACTGGGCTGAATAGCGCTTCGAAGGCGGATTCCGCTGTAAGGATATTAATCCGTTTGCCGTGTGCTAGTTCTCGTTCATTTGCTAATGCGATTTGCGCTGCTTTCACAGTTCTTTCTGTGTGACTGAATGCTTTTTCTGCTTGTGTGTACAAGTGAGATTTAATTGAAATTGGTACCTTTTCTCCCTCATTAGAGGTTAGGTATGTAAATCCGCATCTTCCTGGGATGACTCGGATTACAAGATCGCGTGTGTTGTCACGTGTATCTAATTTAGTTTTTGCTAACATGTCTGTTTGCAATGATCTCAAAATTTCTGTGTGTTTTTGAGTCCAATTGATTTGTTTAAAATCAGGTTTAATTAGTTCGTAGAGTGGTTTAACCCTCTCTGCGTAATTTAGGATATAAGTTCTTCCGAAATTCAGAAAACCTAGAATGGATTGTAAATTCTTCAGCGTTTTTGGAGCTTGGAGTACAGCGCACTTCTCTAAGAAGTTGTCTGCTAGGCTTTTCCCTTCACTTGATAATTCGTACCCTAAAAACAGTACTGTCAGATGGGCAATTCGAGACTTTTTAAAGTTGAATTTGTAACCCTCTGCTGCGAACCCAAGTATAATGGTGTTCACTCTTTTCAAGTGAGTATCCAAGTCGTCGTCTGTGAGATAAATATCATCTACATAAGATAATGCCTCATCATCATAGATTTGTAGTAACTCTGTTACCCTAGCTGAGAATAGTCCTGGGCTGTTCTTGAACCCCTGTGGGAGTCGACAGAATTTTTTCTGCGACCCAAATGCGGAGAAAGCGGTCAAATATCTGCTTTCCGGTGCAATGTTTTGACAAAAGAAACCATTAGATATGTCTAATGTCGTTTTATATTTTTTACTAACTATATTATTCATTAGGGCTGCACTATGCGAGTTTTGTACTGCAAAGGTTTTGCAACATGTATTAAGATGTCTGTAGTCCAAAACTAGACGATATGAATTGTCTGGCTTGGAGACAGGAAACAAAGGATTGTTCATTTGAGAGGTGCATGTTTCAATCACCCCCTGGTACTCAAGTTGATCTAAGATCTCCCTGACCTGTTTTTTAGCTTCTTGCTTAATGGGATACTGCGTTGGGCAGTTGGTTCACTTTTTAATTGGATTTTGTGAGGAGGAGAGTCCTCATCCCATCCTACATGATTTTTATACAATGCAGGTGCCTGGGCTACTGCCCATTTCCTTGCATATGTATATTTTTTGTGAATCGGAATGTGATTCGAGAAGGCAGGCATAATCACTTCTTCGCCACGAGGGCAATCCCTGACAAACTCTGGGGGCCAAACTTTTTCAGCTAACAGAATATCGTAGCCTTTTGAGAGCTTATCCCAAAATAGACCATTAATTTTCCTAGTCTTATCACCCTCTATACGCAATGTTATTTCGTATATTTTATGGGGCTCGCTAAGTCTGGCGTCGGCAGTTTCAACTTGAATGAATTCATTTGTGTCCACTGTCTCCAGATGACTCATCAAGATCTTGCGCGCTATACTGATTTCTGCTGCACTGTCCAACATTGTCAATGCCCACTCCCCGTTTTTCAACTGTGTCCTCAGTATCCTCGGCATGGTTGATTACTCTAATACTGGCTACCTTCTTTTTCTGAAATTGTGATTTCTTATTTTGAGCAGGTTCCTTGTCTTTGGACTTGGAGTGCTCTCCTGGGTCTGACCGTCCTCTTTTTTCCGAATTCTGTGGAAGAGATCGAAAGGGACGTGTATCAATACTTTGATATCTATCAGGTTTTTTCAGATTATCCCTATTTCTAAGGTTATATCTTTTCTCAGAGGGCTCCCTCTGGGGAGACTGGCATTCTCGAGTCGGAGTTCTTTCCCTCCGTCGAGGAGACCTTCCTCTGGACTGGAAAACTTTTTCCTTGGGAGTGGATTGTTTATTTCCATCCCAGCTCTTTTTAGGAGTGTTTAAATTATTTTCAAATAATTTTACTAACTCTCTATAAGCCTTTGTTAATTCTCTTATGTTAACTAAAAGGTCTTCCCTTGACATTTTTCCAATGTCCGGATGTGGTGTGTAGCTGGCTAGAACCGGCCACGTGGCTCCTGGTCTACCTAGTAGACCGAGCCTGGTAATGTGATCATTGTGTTTTAGGGCGCCATTAAACCAGAGCAGGTGCTCTTGAAATTTAAGTGGAATTTCAATCTCCTCGAATGGAGCGTACTCTTCCGGAGGTTTCTCTATTTTGTAATAGTGAAACTCTTTTGTTATAGCGTTTACCGCTGGGAAGTTTATCCATGTATAGAATACCTCTGTCTGCCGATACTCGTGAGCCTCTATCACGAGTATTACTGTACCACCTTGAGGTGTCAGTCCGTTTTCAATAAGTTTTAAAGTTATAGATCTTCTTAAATGTGCCCGGATGATTATTGCACCCGGTACCATATCGTCGGAATCCTGCTGAGTTGCATTTACTGCGGCCCCAGTGGTTCCGTTATTTTCTACCGACATTTGTTAAAAATGCAAGGTTTGCAGAGTAGGTCTCCAAGGAGACAAAGATTAGGTGCACAATATTTTGGAACACTGTATCCTTCAACGTTGAATAAACCAGAGCTTTACATAGGAATCTCTTCCTACTGAGTTCGGGCGGATTTTAACCTTTCACCCACTCCAGACGTCTATTGGAGTATTTACGGGAGAAAGGGGTCTGTGTGAAATATGCACGACTGAGTTACTCTACTGTCTTGCGTTAGTTTATCGCCTTACCAAACGTTGGGCGCCATGTAGTGTAGTTCCTAGTTTCCCACTAGGCCCTGCGCATTGGAATAACATAAACAGTAGTATCGACGTGGAACTGCGGATATTCCAGGCCTCCACTGACTATGCTAAACTTAATTGGGTTGTGTTACCAACTAGCTCAGAGGTCACTGGAAACTTTCTTCTCTGCATAGGAAGTGATCAGCTTCCCTGGCACAGACAAGAAGGGATTCAGCTTTCCAACAACCGTGCAACATGACAACTTTGCTCCTCAGATCAAGAGTCAATCTCTAGGGTCGTGTGAAACAATAGACATGTATTTCACTCAGTCAGTCTAGTGCAGTTTACTTTCATGAGATGTAGAGAATAGAGAGACGGGCGTTTGTCAATAAAGGGTTAACATTTATTGAACAGTCTTTCTTCTCGTACAAGAGAAATGTATTGCCACAATTGCAAGACTTGTTATGATAAAAAGTACGTACAGTAAGATAAGGATTGCGAAATAGAACTGTAAAAGCATTGATATGGTTTCTTAGCCATACAATGGTTTAAAAGTAATAAAACATATATACAGTCATATATACATTAGGCTAACATACTCAACTGGTGCTTCTAACTAAGCCTACCCCAGTGTGCCTGACCTAAGCCTAACACGTGGAAGGGGAGTAAGTAAGTAGCTTTAAGTTTAGTTGGTTTTGCCAAGGTTTGTTTCAAGAATTCTCGTCTAAGGGTTTAGTCAACACCATACCTCTGAATAGAATGATGGAGGATTGGTATCTCCTTCAGGGGTCACTCTCGATATCCCAGTCACCCGCAAGGGTAGACCGGAAACGCCGGAGCTGGATTTCTCTGCACGAGAAAGGCAGCGGCTCTTCTTCAGCGCGTCGAGGAAGGAGGGGGGACAGCGTCCGCGGGCAGCTGGAATCTGCTGGATGTCTAAACAGAGGGACGGCTGTTCAGCTCCTAAGCCTACTGCACCATAGTTCGCGCTTTAGCAGCGATAATGGTATCAGCAGCTTCACCACCAAGGGACAGCAGGCTGCAGCGACAGGGTGCTAGCTTCACCAACACGGGGTCGTGCAGACAGCTAACAACAGGCAACGAGCAACGAGCTATTGCTTAAGGCAACGTTGGTAATATTTATACCTGACAGGTGCCGGGTTTGATGCAAGTTTGCTGGACATAAGACGTCAATTAAAGATGTCACTAGGAAGTGATAGTTATCAGTTGCTCATTAGAGTTCCATTACTAATCAAAACACAGCAAGCGGGGATTTCCAGGTTTGCTGAGTTTTTATCTTGTTGAAGAACTCGGAGTGTTAATCTAGGAATATCAGATAGTGGTTCCTGCCCTGTCATTGCACTAATTGGTCGCAAAGGAAGTGGCAGAGAGCTATGCTGGAATGTGGCTCTGTTCGTGTGAGGCCAGAGATGACATTTCTGAAAATCGCACTTGAACGGTTATGCCAATATAGGGAATAAATGGATTTATAGCCGAATAGGGGCATAAGGTCACAGTATCGATCAGGAACCTAGATAAACACATAACAATTTAAGTGAGATGGGGCGGTCCGGAGATGGTTGTTTTCACAGGCCAGTTCCTGCTCATCCAGGGACCGACCAGTGAACACCGAGGGCCCACCCTGCTGCCTTACTCTATTCACCTGCATCAGCAGAGGGCGCAAGTTTCTCTCAGCCCAGGGCACTCTCTTAGCAAAGGGCGTCTCTGGGCGGGGTGGAGTGTCTGCTTAATTCAGACACTCTGTTCATCACCACCCCCTTTTCTGAATCGTGGATTGTCAACTCAGCATCGCCAAGCACTTCATCATGGCAATTGATGTACCTGCCCTGAGTAAAAACAGCACAACTCCAACACAACAGGTAAACACTCACCCTACGCTGCTGCCAGAGTCTGCCTGCAAGGAGTAGGACTGTGCGCCAAGAAGCAGCTTGCCGAGTGTGCGTCCAGAAGCTGTGTGAGCACCTGTCTACTAATGTTAGCTGCTTTGGCCTTATCCATTCAGAGAGTTGTCTGTCTAGTTACTCAGAGCAATAAAGATAGACGGTCACAAAACAAATACAAGTATTTGCATAATGTCACCGGAGCCACCCCTCCGCAATTCCCACAACCCCAACATCTCCCTTCTCACGAGATTTTCAAAATAATGCTGACTGACGTCAGTGTCAGTAGAATGTGTGGCAATCCCTAGACCCACAAACTACCCTTCAAAGGGCAGGAACACTGAGGCAGAGCCTTGTCTGCCAGGATACTGACTCTGGAGTGCCCTGGACCCATCAATCTAAAAACAGGCAGCAATGAAAACAAGTGGGAGGGGTAGGGGGGGAGAGCGACTGAGAGCAGGGAAGCACAGTGTTTACCTTGCGCGAGTGAGCACGATAATTGTTAACAGATGGCGCCGCTTGCTCCCGCAAGGGAATTGCCAAAAGTGCATGCTTTGCAATTGAAAGCAATGCAACCCGTGCATGCTATTGGGCCAAAAACTGGATCGATTACTGAAGGTCTCCCTCTTCTGCAGCGCATGTGCGCTGCTTAGGCGAGACCTAAAAACACTGCTTTGAATGGTTATAGGGTGCAGCGTCGCACTCAAAGTCGTTCCAAGTCACATGTGCTCTTCCATGAAAACACTAAATGTTACAGAAATAATTCACATGAAGATGAGAGAGGAACTCCATAAAAATGTAACTAACAAAAAGTCGTCCAAACAATTCTTCAACTAAGGAATTAATATTCTACATATATTCAAAGAATTGCACAAATATGCTCAAAATCTAAGAGAATAATTGTGGTAGGAGGAAATTGTATATTTCTTTCTTGTAAGGCAACTAAGAACACAAGCAACATGTTTCATACAAAAGCCAGAGAGACTGGTTCAGGTCAGTTAATAGTCCTCAAATCCTATTATTATTATTATTAATTATTATTAATGGACATTTATTAAGCGCCTGGTTACGCCACTGGCGTGTCCCCGCGCTATGACAAGTGGAGTGACTGCCCCCCCTCCTCCCAACCAAGCTATCTGCTGAAAAGGTGCGTTTTAAGTTTTTTCCTAAACTGGACTTCGGAGGGTTCAAGCCGAAGTTCCAGCGGAAGATTGTTCCAGCGTTTGGGAGCAAGGTATCTAAAGGATCTACCTCCCATACGAGCTTTGAATATTCTTGGAACTTTTAACAGCCCGGTCTGCGAGGACCGAAGACTGCGTGCAGGCTCATAATGGGATACTAGGCTCTGGAGCGGAAGAGGTGCTTTGCCGTTCAAGATACGATGACAAGTGGCAAGGGCCTTAAACTCCACTCTCCTCTCAATGGGGAGCCAGTGGAGGGCCCGTAAGGCTGGTTTGGCGGATGACCTCCTAGGGAGTCTGAGGACCAGCCGCGCTGCCGCATTTTGAAGAACCTGCAGGCGGCTGATGACCCTGCCTGTGGCCCCCAAATAGAGCAGGTTCCCATAATCAAGTCGGGAGGTGACCAAGGCATGCACCAGTGTCTGACGAGCAGAAATGGGAAGCAGATCTAAAACTTTCCTAAGGGCTCTCAGAACACTGAAGCATATCCCTGCCACCCGACCGACCTGTGAGCCAAAGGTGAGGTCCTTATCCAGCCACACGCCAAGGTTCCTGGCTTCACGGCAGGGAGCAGGAACTTCCCCCAGACAGGGTGGCCACCACGCCGACGACCACGCAGACGGTGCACCCCCCACCACGAGCACCTCGGTCTTGCTCCCGTTCAACTTTAAACAGTTTGCAGACATCCAGGCAGCAAGGTCTTTCATGCAGTTCCTGAAGATGTCCGCCGCAAGTCCGGGCGCGCGCGATAGGGAGATGACCAACTGCGTGTCATCGGCGTAGGACACCAAGCGGAGACCATACCCCTCCGCGATAGCCGCCAGGGGGGAGACGTAGATGTTGAATAGAGTTGGGCTCAGGGGCGAACCCTGAGGTACGCCCTGGCCCAACTCAATCTCCCTGGAATAGCAGTCACCCAATCTGACTTGAAAGCACCTCTCAGAAAGGAAGGACACAAAATGCCCAATGTTATTAGTGTTATTGTTCTTTGAAAAAATATTTATAATGTATCTCCCTTCTTGAAAATATGTAGATTAGTATCTGTTAAGCAGTCCCTGTTTGGTATTTAACCTCAAAGGCAATAGCTTTTATCAGAAATCTTTACTTTGATATCTGCACAGGTCTGAAGGAAACTGTAGTAAAAGTATGGCTCTGGAATTTTTGAAGCTGTTCCAAATTCCATCTTCACGATGCAAAAGACACAGAGAACGGAACTGACAGGCATATTACCAAGAATAAGCGATAATTATCGCTAAGCATGGTTAGCGGCCATAATTTTATCGCTGTGCTTCGCCTATTTTTATCGCTTAGAAGCCTTGCTATTATCAACGTTTATCCCTAAGCGATAAAAATCGGCCGAAATGCATGAATATCGCTGAAAAGTCCACGATATTCATGCATTACCGAGCTAATGCTCTTAGCCATGTTATCCACCTACCATTGGATAACATGACTAAGAACTGCTCTGGGCAGGCGTTAGCTTTTGGAGATATTCGCTCTTAGCGCGAATATTTCCAAAAGTAGGTAATAGGAGATAGCGATGTTAGCAACTGTTTCCAGTCGCTAACATCTTGGCACGCCCACTTTGCATGTCATTAGCGATAATTATCGCTGACATGCAAAGTGGGTCCCAAGATGATCGCTATCTCCTACTAGCTGTCGCTAACTGGTGTTAGCGACAGCTAGGTAATAGGGCGATTAAATTATCACCGCTTTAGCGGGAAAAATTCCCGCTAAAGCGGTGAAAAGGCCCTTGGTAATATGCCCCTGAGTCTGTTGTTCAGTGCTCTGTGAATCCTGTGATACAGCGTGACTGACCCCTACGCTGCTCCTGACGGTACGCAATTCTTGCATACAATATTTGTGCAATTCAATGAATATATATGGAATATTATTTTCTTAGTTGTATTGTTCTGAGGTTGAGTTTGAGTTTATTATGGTTTTATGGAGTGCCTCTCTCACCTTTGTGTGAAGCCATCTAAGACAGAGTTCACTATAACTGTAACTTCTCAACCAACAGCAAACACAGGAGATACCATACTTAAAAGAGTATCATGAGTAGAAGTGCCCTTCAGAAGTATTGAGCGCAACACCCCTTGCACTATCAAACAGTGGCGTAGCAAGGGGGGCAGGGAGGGTGGTCCGCCTCAAGCACACAAGTTTTGGCGGCGGCAGCCTGCCCCCACTCGGGGAGGCAATCGACCCTCCCCTCCATTCTTCAATCCCTGCCGAGGGGCGGCAAATTGAAAAAATCTCACCAGCACCCCCCAGCTATTTGATACAGCAGCAGCAGGGGGGGCAAACATGGGGACTTCAGAGAAGAAATAGCAGATCAGAGAACAGATTTGTAGGCACTTGTACTGCCACTGTTGCTATTGAGAGAACATGTCCAGAGACTCACATACATCACTATACTTGCTAGGACTCATCATGCCACACCACCACTGTGCTGCAGACAAACACATCATACATCTCCTTCAACATAACTAGATTGTGGAGTTGTGGTTCCATCCCCATGGTCATCGCCTCTTCTTGAGCTTTCACCTCCTTGTGTCTGAGTAATTTACTACTCAAGAGATTGCGGACACTTGTGCAATGCTGGCACCTCCTTCTATGTTTTGTCCCCTACCCTCCTTTGTTGAAAATATGTGACACAGTGACTCGATTTAACTTCAGTGATAGATTTAGTATCAGTGTCCCACTGAGGTGACCTGTTTTTCAATAGTAGCTGCTTCAACCATGTACCATCATTTATTTCCAGATGAAACATAGGTTCAAGAACTACATTTACTACAAAGCAACAACGTATGAGTAAATGTAATGTGAATAGGTAATGTATCACCACGATAACGCACAGGCTACACATATTGTGGACAGCATATTTTATTATGTACATGGTGGATTGTGGATTATGACTCAATAGTCCTGGTAAAACTGCAAATAAGCTGACCTAAATAGTTGGATGCTCAGCTTGGCAAACGTGTTGCATCTTGCCCTGATGGGGGACACAGGATGAGCAGTGCAACAACGATTATACATGGAATTCTTACAGCAAATTTCAGTAAAATAATCATTTCTAACTGGTACCTGTAAATTCTAAATAATTACACAATGTTACTAGCTAGCTCTAGTAATTCTGTAAACCCATTGTTGGTATGTTTTATGAGCGAAGAAGTTCTAGATATCAGATATTTGAATGATCAAGTGGATATCATGTTGGCCTTCCAAATCTGGATCAGGAGTGCTTAAAAATTGCTGAATAGAACAAAGCAACCCCCTGGAGGTAGAGGTACACAGGTACAAGAAGTGTATGAATGAGTCTTCTAGTGCGCAACTACAACAATCGTTCTCTGGGGGAAAAAACTATTCCTTTTGGGAAAATGGAATCAATCAGAGAAGAATTTCTTTTCTGCAACTTCTATCTCAAACAAAAGTAAAGATTTACATGAAATGCTGGTACAATGGTACACAAAACAAAGACACGGATTTATATTTATTTTGGTATTTATATAAATTACGGCATTTATATATATTTGCAAACTGTAAACAAGGCTGTCAAAACAGGGTGATGTGTGCTAACATGACATTTTGGTGCACGGTGATAAATTTGAAGTGCATATAATATATATAAAGTGAATAAATGTACAGTTTTTACAAGGGAAGAGAATGACGATGGTCAGGGTATTAACTGACTGCGATGGATTGCCCAAGACAAGCACTTCACTTGGTCACATTACCCTAAGATCCTCTGACCACCCTTAATTAACGATCGACGCCTGAGGCTACCCAGACTAGGCTCTCCCCCCTTCCTTGTCCTGATGAAGACCCGCAATGACTTCTTAATTAAACCTTGACAGGGTCGAAAAGTCTCTGGCTCTAAGTGAGCAAGCAACTTGTATATCTGCCGGAGTCATTGTTGTGTCTTAATACTCTGACCATCGTCACTCTCTTTCCTTGTAAAAACTGAACATTTATACCTTGTATATATTATATGCACTTCACTCTTATCGAGCACCAAAATGTCACGTTAGCACACATCATGCTAGATCATACCCTGTTTTGACTTCCTTGTTTACAATTTTCAAATATATATAAATGGCATAATTTATATAAATAGCAAAACACGTATAAATCTGTGTCTTTGTTTTGTGTTCCATTGTGCCAGCATTTCAGGTAAATCATTGCTTTTGTTTGAGATAGAGGTTGCAGAAAAGAAATTGTTCTCTGATTGATTCCGTTTTCCCAAAAGGAATAGTTTTATCCCTGACAGAACTATTGTTGATGCATTCTATACCTAGGTTCTAAGGGACACAGGGTTACCCCATTGTTGTTTACTTTACCCTGATTCTCCTAGTGGACAGTTTGACTGTGAACAGGCAGTCAAAGATCTATCTTGAAATGACTCAGGTTTCCCCGCTAACACGTTCAGACTTCGCAGTTGAATTATCCAGTAATTCATCATTATTAAGGCATTCCTTTGGTGATTTAAGGTACCAGGACAAGAGCCATTATTGAGTACTAGTTTTATTGTGAAACTCATCTGGTCTTGCTCTTTACCAAATTAAGTGAATGTTAAACCGATAGAAAACAAGGGCAAAAATGTGGATGGTGTTAAGGAGCCTCTACTTCATCAAACAGTATTAACTTCACCAAAGTTATGTTTTGCACCCTCGATGCGGATGATGATGCCTTGAACTGGAAGTCTTGAAACTGGACAAGCAGTTCAATCAATCAATCAATCATGCAATTTGTAAAGCGCGCTACTTACCAGTGAGGTTCTCAAGGCGCCGGGGTGTGGGGAATGCTGCGACTACTCAAAAAGCCAGGTCTTGAGGAAACTTCTGAAAGTCAGTAGGTCTTGGGTCTGCCGTAGGTGGGTGGGAAGAGTGTTCCAGGTCTTGGCGGCGATGTGGGAGAACAATATGCCGCCGGAGGTCGCTCTGCGGATGCGGGGGACAGTGGCGAGGGTGAGGTCGGCAGAGCAGAGCTGGCGGTTGGGAGTGTGGAAGCTGAGTCGTCTGTTGAGGTATGTTGGTTCGGTGTTGTGGAGTGTCTTGTGTGCGTGGATGAGGAGTTTGAAGGTCATCCTCTTGTTGACGGGGAGCCAGTGTAGGTCTCTCAGGTGGGGAGTGATGTGGCTGTGGCGAGGGATGTCGAGGGTCAGGCGTGCAGAGGCGTTCTGGATGCTTTGCAGAAGTCTCAGGAGTTTGGCTGGAGCTCCTGCGTAGAGGGCGTTTCTGTAGTCCAATCTACTGCTGACGAGGGCCTGGGTGACCGTTCTCATTTCGATCGGAATCTACTTGTAGATCCTGCGGAGCATGCAGATGGTGTTAAAGCAGGAGGAAGAGACGGCATTGACCTGTTTAGTCATGGAGAGGGTGGAGTCGAGGATGACCCCTAGGTTGCGTGCGTGGTCTGTGAGTGTTGGAGCTGTTCCCAGTGCGGTTGGCCACCAGGAGTCATCCCAGGCAGAAGGGGTGGATCCGATTATGAGGACCTCCGTCTTGTCCGAGTTCAGCTTTAGTCAGCTGTTCCTCTTCCATTCGGAGACAGCCTTCATTTCTTTGTGGAGGTTAAATATGGTGCTGTCGAGGTCCTTGGTGAGGGAGAGGATCAGCTGGGTGTCATCGGCATAGGAGATGATGTTGAGGTAGTGCAGTCGGGGGATGTGGGCGAGAGAAGCCATGTAAATGTTGAACAGCGTTGGGCTGAGAGATGAGCCCTGGGGTATGCTGCAGATGATCTCAGTGGCTTTGGAGCGGAATTGCGGAAGGCGGACGCTCTGTGTTCTGCCGGAGAGGAAGGAGGTGGTCTAGTCCAGGTCCTTCTCTTGGATCCTGGCGTTGTGGAGGCGTGCTTGAAGTGTGCAGTGGCAGACCGTGTCCAAGGCGGCTGACAGGTCCAGAAGGATGAGGGCCGCTGTTTCTCTGTGGTATAGCAGGGTCCTGATGTCATCGGTGGTGACGATGACGGCAGTTTTGGTGCTGTGGTTGCTTCGAAACCTGGATTGGGATGTGTCCAGGATGCTGTTCGCCTCGAGGTAGTGGGTCAGTTGTTTGTTGACTGTCTTCTCGATGACCCTCGCCGGGAACTGGAGCAGGGAGATGGGCCGGAAGTTCTTGAGGTCCTTGGGGTCCGCCTTGGGTTTTATGAGTAGGGCGTTGATCTCGGCGTGCTTCCAGCATTCTGGGAAGGTTGCAGTTTCGAATGAGATGTTGATGACTTTCTGGAGATGGGGTGCGATGTGATGGCTAATTCTTCAACAGTTAGCCCTTTCAGTTACCTAAAAAAAACTCTAGATTTTCTTCACTGTTAATGCAGACGAAATAATACCTAATTATTTAGCAGTAAAGACGCAGGCATTTTTATAGTTAAAATCAAATTTATTGTGTCATCCTGGTCTGGTTCTCTTCCAGGTTTATCGTGCCATCTAGATTTTAAAAGTGCCTGTGGTCAGGTAGGTCCTGACTCCTCAGATACTTCAATACTGATCGCCCCATAAATCATAGTTTGAGAACAGTTGTAAATAATCCTTCTGCGGCTGATTCAGAGCTTGACAGAGAAATTGATGCCTTCATTTCTTACAATCTAAATACATCCTCTGACTGCATTAAAACAGGAGTGTACTCTAATTACTCATAACATCTAAGGCCTTGTATAAGGCTATGACTAATTTCTTGGAACTCTGTGTTTTTTCTTCACTGCATCATCTGATAAATATTGCTGATCTTTATAGCAAGTACTATATGTAATGTAATGTAAATTTTATTTGCACAGTTAATTAAAACCAATGCAATACAATACAAAATATAGATTGAAGTAAAACACAATATAAAATCACATATATTTTAAAACCATCATGGTGTGAACATTGTTATTCTGTTCATCCTAATTATAAAATCGTGTAGGCCTTTAATTTATCACACAGTATTTACAGTAGGCATAATTTGTATTATAAAACAGGTTAAGATCAGATCGGTTCAAGATTCTAGTCCTGGCATTTTTTTCTCCACAGCCTTTAAAAATTTTACAAGGCTGCAGCTCAGTTGAGGGTCCTGAGATGAGAAGCAGGTAAGGACTGCACTTCTTCGTGTGCGTGTCCCGTATCGAATAAAATGGTGTCTCAAAAGAAGTTTCCTCTCCTATTGCATTTTCTCACAAGAGCATAGCAGATGAATCATATCTTCTTGCATGTTACCACATAGCCGGCATAGCGTACCTGCTTCCTTTTTTAGCCAGTGTGGGAGATGCTGAATGCAGGGCAACAGACCTAGCCTGTACCTTAAGAAGCACATTTTGGTCTTTTTGGCATAGGCCAGACCAAAATAGTTCTGGGGAGCTCTTGTCGAATATGAGTTCAAGATCATCCAAGCGTGCGTTCTTTTTGAGAAATCTGCTTTATCTTGTACCCACGACTGTTGCTTGATAGATTTCTTTGCCAGTTTATTAAACGTATTGTGATCTGTGGAGGAAGTGGTGTAAACAAGAAGAGAGGGGCTCTTAGTTACCCAGAGGGAAATGGAGCGCCAATATACTGTTAAGTAAAACAAGGGGTTTTCCCACTGGGAAGTATTATAACCTGTTACTAGATCAGGATTCAAACTCACAACCATAAATCACAACATTCATTTTGTGGAACTAAAACACTTACCAAGAAGGAACATATACAAACAAAATTATAAAAAAGTTGCAATTTATTAAAAAAGATATTGGTTACAAAATTTATCGACAAAATTTATCAATTAAAAACATATAAAAGACAAAAATACCTCAAAGCTATACGATACTCTCAAAAACACAAGCGGTGATCTATCAGACGCCTTCGAAATGAATGTTGTGATCTGTGGAGGAAGCCCAGAGTTGTTCCAGCCCGGTGTTTACAAGACTTTTTGCTAAATATTTAGCTGCTGGTGAAGTCGGAGACTGCTCCATCTCCCTCCACAGATATTCTTTCAGTGTTCCTTGTGCAGATTTCCTTACTTTGTCCCATACACAGATATAGGCCCCCTGACGTGCCAGTAGTTGTTGAATGCCAAACTCCAGCCTAATCTGTGGTGGGGAGGTCCGCTTAGGAAGGCTAAATATAATTCTATATGCGGCTATGATTGTGCTATCGAGTGTTGTTGCATCTCTGCCTTGTAGGACCTCACTTCCATAAGTTATTGTAGGCAGTATTTTGGCTCAGATAACTTGTACCAAAGGTGTTAGAGATGGACCAGATAACTTGTTATTCAGTGTTTTTAAAGCAACTGCCAGAGCAAGTCCTTTGCCTTTAATGCTAGTCCTTTGCCCACTGAATCGACCGCCGTTATCAATCTTCACGCCTAGATATTTATATGTTGGCGTGTATTTGATGCGAGAGTTGTTCCAAAACCACTAGAAGATTTTTCTTTTTCTTTTGCTAATAGTCATAGTTTGGGTTTTCTCGAGGTTTACTATTAGGTCATTTGCCTTGGAATAGTTCTGTGTGGTATTCAGGAGGTTTTGAAGCCCTACTTTAGTGTGGCTTATTAAAACAATGTCGTCCGCATATAAGAGGCATGGTAGATTAAGCCCTCCTAGTTTAGGAGCATGTGAATTGCAATTGTTCAAAATTGGCGCCAGGTCGCCCAAAAACAGATTAAACAATGTTGGGGCCAAGACACAGCCCTGCTTGAGGCCATTGTTTGACGGTATGCGCCTCGACAGCAGTGAGCCGTCCCCCACCTTTATCTGTATCCAGGTCTCCATGTGCAAGTTTATTAACAGGTTCAACAGTGGTTTTGAGATCCCCCAGCCGTTTAATTTTGACATTAGAAGATTCCGGTTAATGTTGTCAAAAGCCGCTTTATAGTCTATGTAGCAGAGATGTAGGGGCAGTTTTTTCGTCTCTGCCTTGTCTATTAGTAGGCCCATAGTTAGTATATTGGTCGTTGTGCCCACTGATTTAACAAAGCCTGTCTGATGAACCGGTATCAGGGATTTCTTTGTAGCCCATGCCTGTAGTTCCTCCAGCAGTAGACCTGCGAAGTACTTCACCTCATTGTCGATTAGGGCCACTAGTCGGTAGTTTTGAGGGAGAGCCCTATCCCCTGCATTATATATTGGGATAATGATAGAGCCCTTCCAGGAGTCTGGCAAGATATTCGAGCTCCTGATATCCAAAAAAAGAGGTTCAAGAGCTGCTGCCCAGTAACCCGCATCTTGCTTGAAGAGGATTGGCGGGATCCCGTTTGGTCCCGGAGCTCCTTCCCTTCTGCCTTTTTTGATTTGGCGTTTGATGTTATGTTGCAGTTTTGAAGGATTAATTAATTCATATTTGTCTTTAGTGTTTGTGCACAATTGTGTTTGTTGTGCGTTATCAACTTTGTGGTCTATTCTGTTATTGGAGTTAGATAAGTCCCGGTTGTTGGGTGGGTCTTGATTGAAATGCTTACCAAGATAGAGTGCTCATGTTTCCTCTGTGATATTAGATGAAACCCCCAAGTTTGCCGGACATGTTAGCGAATTGATGGTTTTCCAAAACCTTGCCCCATCATTCTGTTTAATATCTAAGTGGAGTTTTGCCCACAAGTTGTCCTCCATTGTTTTGGTTGCCTCCCATTTCAGCTTTTTTAGTTTGAATTTCAGTGTCCGAAGATGGTTTTGCTTTACTTTTTCATTGGGATCCAACTGTATTTCCCTCATTAAACGGTAAATCATGTTTTTTGCTTCCTTAATTTTTCCTCTGTACTCTCCAGATAGGTTGTCAATATTGCTGATCTTTGCAAATGCTTTGGGCTTCGTTGCATAGTTCGACATGATGGTTGTAAATTGTTCCCATTTTATGATTTTATTTGATCCAGTGCGCTCCATAAAATGTTGTTGTGCCCTTCCTATTAAAGTTTCGCCCATCGCTACCGAGTACTTCATTTATTTTAAATTAATAATATGGATAGTCTCTTTTGGGGCATTTGATCGCTCGAATATAGGTCTTGCAATATCCAAGATAATTTCCTGAGGGCAGTGGTCACTATCAGTTTTTTTTCCTATCCGGAACGAGGTTATATAGTGAAAGAGAGGTAGTGAGATAAAAGTGTAGTCTAGTATACTGTTTGCCCTTGTAGAATGGTAAGTTGGGGCTGGCGGGCTATCTCCCACAAATCTGCCATTTAGGGCTCTGATATTGAAGTGTTCCAGTTCTTCGAGTGTCTGCGCTCCCAATTTTGTTTGTTTGGCTGTTTGAAGTTTCTCTTGAAGTGCAAGGTCCCAAGATATGTTTTGAGCTAAAATTACCTCTTCTTGTGGCATACCCATGAGGTTGAGGTTAAAATCCCCTGTAAGCACAATGTTAGTTGTTGATCTTCCCGTAATGCATTCCTCCAAGAAGATGTATAGTTCCTTTGCTGCTTTTTTTTCCCATTAGGGTAGATATAAGCGTTGATCAGAATGCAGTCAGTATTGGCTTTGCCTGGACCTTGGGGTACTAGGGCCAGCTTAATTGCAAGAGTAGCTACCGAAGAAGGTCCGATTTCTTCTATCTTGACAAAACTAGTGGCTGCTACATATGTCGCTAGGCCGCCTTTAAGGTGCTCGTACTTAGCTGTCCTTTTGGCACCAGTGAAAAAAACATAGGTATCCCTGGAGGTGTGGAGGTTCGGCGAGTCATGTTTCCCGTAAGGCCACTATGTCGAAAGATTTTATATAAGCTACAAATTCTGGATCCAGCATTTTGGTGGCTAAACCATTGATATTCCAGGAGCATATGCACCGTTGGTTTAGCATATGCTCCCGTGGGTTTTGGCCGATTTGTCAGTTGTTATTTTTTATGGTTCTCACAATCCATCTTTGATCTTTCAGCTCGGTTGGAGCTACCCTGTCTGCTCCTTTCCAGCAAGTAATTTCAATGTGCTCATTGCGACCTGTTCCACATGGCCCTACCGCGCCTCTAAGAACCGAGTTCCTGAAGCTACTTGCATTATCCCTGGGCTCCAGCTTTACTTCTGGGTATAGTATGTCCGGGTATCTTGGCTTTATATGTGGTTTTATCGTAATGCCCCAGTTTTTTAATACCTCGGCTTCAGATCGAATTTTCTGCGATATTGCTCCCGAGGCCCAAGTCGCCTTTGTCGCTTCCCTTCCTGTGCCTTCTAAGTCTATAAATTCAATGGACAACAAATCTGTGCTTGATACGTTTGCCAGTAAACGGATGTGGGATAGTAGCCGTAATATATTGCTTCTGTTGAGGATTTTTTGTCTTCCTTTGGAGATGTAATCCGGGTTAAACCATGTAGCATCTGGGGTATTCCCTTGATCGTTTGTACACCGCCCTCCATTGTAAATGTTTGTAGATGTTTTCAGGTCTGCACATTCTGTTGGTCTTGCTTTTACCGGATAGGTGTCGATTTTGGTCGCTCCGCCTGAGGCTTGATCCTTGGCACATTGGTGAGGTGCGAGAGTTTCGGGTTCTTTATGTCTCCCCCCTCCGCTCAGCCAGTGCACATTGCCTGTCAGATTTACAGGTGCCGGTTCTGGTATTATGCGGTCTTCCCGTATATGTGATGTCGCAGTTGCTTGATTGATAGCGTATAGTTGACTATCCGTCAATCCTATGCCTTGAAATTCTACTCCTTTGTCTATTCTGTCCAGAGTAAGTCTTTGTGTTATGTTTTGCGTGGGATTGGGGCTGGTCTTTATGTTATTTTTTAGAACGTTTGGCAGGCCAGAATCAGTAGGCGTTGTACTGTTCCTAGATGTTTGGGCAGACGCTAATTGGCCGTGTTGAAAGTGGGCTTTTTGTTCGTCTGATCCGGTGTTAGCTGGTTTCTCCAGGTTATCAGTTGTGTGGATTATTTCATTGGGGTTATAACTTGAAATTTTTTCTTCCCCAGATTGTAATTTGCTTTGCTCTGTAATGGTAGATCGGCCAAAGAGTTGCATAAATCCTTCGCGTTTTGAGCAGAGCTTATGTTTCCTGCCTTTACGCTTTTTAGCTCGCCTCTGTTTCGCGTTAATTTTTGAATCGATGTCATCTTCCTCTATGGTGTCCGTTGGTAGAGGGCTCATTAGTCCCATATCATTGCCCACTGTGCTTTTGGTTAAATCATTCTTTTTAACTTGTGCTTGTGCGCCTGTGCTCGTCAGTTCAATCTTTCTTAAGGCTTCTGGATCTTCACCAGTTTTTCCTTTTTCATCCACTTCTGTTTGTGTAGAGAGAGCAATTTTGGTGTCTTTTGTTTTTGGGTGACCCTGTATCTCACTGCCCAGCATGGTATTTTGCTGGGCAGGTCTTTTGAGCTGTGTGCACAGGTCTGTCAATAGTGTTGGGAGGATGGATAGCTTATCAATAATTGGGCCGAATCTGCACCCACTGCTGGTGCTCCTGTTTGTGTTTTGTAGATGATCCAATTTTCTCTGGATAAGCGTGTTTAACGTACCCAGCTTCCCATCTATGGCGACCACAAACACGGCTAAAGTGTCTAATAGCGTTAGTTGGGCGTCCATTTTCTCCGATTGGTAGTGTAGTGCATCCACCAAAAGTTGTACTGTATTTAGGAGGTTAGGCCAAGCGCTTTCCTGCCCAGAGTGTTTTAGAATTTTTTCTTGGCTTCCGGGTGGCCCCTTACAGTTTACTGCTCTTTCTGACGTGCCTGATTCCGCTTGATTTTCCTGCATGCCTTCAGTTCTCATGGACCGTATGTCTGAAGCTGTCCTGCTGCGGCTATGGTCTTGAGGATATGCAGCTATAAGCTCTTCCCACTCCTCCTTTCCCAGATAAGAGGATATTTCTATCACCTCAGACACTGGGTTCACTTGCCTTCCTTCTTTACTATGAGTCCTTTCCGTCTTCTTATCTCCTGCCTCTTGTTTTTTGTAAGAAGTGTCCAGGACTATCAGGGATCATTTCCAATTTCCTCCTTGTTTATGAGTTCCTCGATCCGGCTTGTGGCCTCTGGGCTTTTCCTGTTCCTCATACTATTGCCCTCGACGTTGTCACTGATGCTGAGTTTGCTAGCGTCTGGTGTTCTTGGTGACCTATCCTTTGCATTGTTTGACCAGTGTACTTGAATTAGGTTGGTGTCTATGGTCAGTTTCCTCCCTGTTATGGCTCCCACAGATCCGGTCTTTCGCCCTGCCTCTCAGTTATTAGGCTGAGGTGTTGATGTTGTTTGAGGTGAGGTTATGAGCGTTGTACTGTTCTTTCCTTTGCTCTTGTCCTTGTCCTTGTCCTGTAGGGACTGTGTGCCGCTAAACTGATAGGGCAGGGGTAGCTGAAATTGTTCCAGGGGCGATTGTAATCCTGATACTTCATTGATCTTTGAGAATAGGGTATCCCCTGCGTTTTTTAGAAAACAGAATTTTGTGTAAATTTTGGGCTGAGACGAGGATTGATTTATTTTTTTGCTCCTTTCTGTATTGACCATGTGGTCGCTTTTTGAGTTGTTAGAAGCAGGCTTGTCCGATGTTATGTCAATTATGGAGCTCTGCGTCGTGGGCTTAAGTTTGGCTGGCGGAGACTCTTTGGATTCCTCAGGTGATTTAGTTATTTGTTTGCGCTTTTTTGCTCCTCCTTTGCTCGTTGGGCCTCCTCAAACCCTTCCTGATCTCATTTTGTGCCCTCGGTCCCTTAGTTACGAGTTGGAGTATAGGTTGAAGAGTGTCAAGCGACACCAAGCGGACAAATCTCCTTATGTGCCCTGTTGGTGCTATTTGCGCAGAATTTTCCAGCTTTGACCCCAGTATGACTGTTAGCACAGACAAATAACTGGGGCTGAAGGTGAAATGTAATATGATATTACTCGAAACATGGTTGTTACATAGTTTAGTAAGTGAAAGATATTTGCAGCTTTAAATGAAAGCCAATTTAGGTGCAAAACTACGCTCCTCCCCAGCTTGTACACGGTGTAACCACGCCTCAGCTGATTTTTACCATATGGTCTGCCAATGTCCTCTTCTTGATTCATTCTGGGTGAGTGTTGAATCAGAGCTCATGCAGACGTTGGGATGGCTGGTCCCCCACGACGTTTTGTGTCTTCTCCTGAAGGAGAAGACACAAGGGGTCTTCTCCTGGGAGTATTTGATGGGAGCTTCTTGGGCACTGTAATTGCGGTGGCCAAGCGAGGCTTTGCGGTGGCCTGGTCTCAGGCCAAACCCCCTACTGTCAGTAAATAGTGATGAGGGGTGGATTGGTGCGAAGCCCAAGAAGGACCCTTCTTCGAGGTCAGGGGATGTCCTGAGAAGTTTGAAAAAGTTTGGGGCAAATGGCTACATTTGTTGTTTTGATTACTGTGCACGTTTCTCTTCTGTTGTGCTACATCCACAAAGTGGCCTCTTCGGGGGCCTTGTTCCTAGGTCTGATATGCCGCTGTCTACTGTCGATGGACTTCGATATCTTATGCAAGTTCATGCTGTCTTTGTATGTTTTCTTTATTTCAAATGCTAATAAAATTGATTTTAAAAAAAATTAAAGCCATTTTGACTACACATGGTCTTTCTTCTGAACATTTATATACCAGAGTTTTGGCAAAAATAAACTCTGAGATTCAGCAAATTGAAATTTACTTTGGATAGCTGTTGGCTTGCAGCATCAGTTTTTATGGCAACCATTTTCTATATCATTCTTTAGGAGGTAATGGGAAATAGTTGCACATCTTAAGCGTAAATGAATACTTTTCACCTCAACATCTCCAATTCTATGGATATTGTTGGCGTGACTTGAATGTCAGGATTGAGCCCATTAACACCAATTTATGTCTACCTAAACATCTGAGGGTTTATTCAACTAGTAATGGGGTATTGGCTGGTAATTTTCTTTTCATTACTTGACCATCAAATGCGAATATTATTTGACTATAAACATATCATTTGTCTTAATGATTGTTTTACAGCTGACTTTTATGCATATAAAACATTTGTTAGTCGCTAATCTAGTGTGCCTATTGATTATATTTTTGTACCAATTAAATTTTACTATCAAACTAAAAATGTCAGGTATTGGTAAGGGAAGGTAGCAACCAACATTCTATAGTTTACTTTTGCTCTGGAATGCAGCCCTAGAATAGAAAAAGCAATGTTGAAAGTATAATAGATTCCATATATTTTCATGTATAATTAATTAAGGATCTGGGTTGATTTAGTAAGGGTAAAACTGTCAATAGAAATGCAGATGTTAAACATGGATGTCAATTTACCAAAAGAGCGGAAGTGACTTCACATGCTCCTTGATCTTCACTTTCAGTCACGCATTCATATGTTTATACATAACATGCATTCACACATGCACACACACTCACACATACGCACGCACTCTGCCTACACATGCTCACACTTTCACAAATGCCTACTCTCTCTCTTACATAAACACACTCAAAACTGCAAGCAAGCACACAACATACATACATTTACAAGTATTTTTTGCTTACCTCAGCCGCCAGGGAAAGGCATATTCCATTTTTATTAAACTAATAGCGAATAATGTAATATTATTCACTCTTAGTGTAATAAAAAATGGACACAAAACCAGGTGAGTGAAGCACCCACTGACATTCATAATGACAATTGACTTCAGTTCCTGATGCTAGCAGTCGCAAAGGCAGTGCCAGGGGTCATAAGGGGCATGCCAGGGGTCGCAGCATCAACCCCTGGTGACCCTTAATGACGTCCTTATTTTAAACTTGTCTGTTGGTTCCACCGAGTGTAACAGTATTTTTTGGAATCATATGGATTGAGGGATGTAGCATTGGTAAGTATAAATCTTATTATCTGAGTCTTATTGGGTAAAAGATTAAATATGTTAAATCTAATTGGGAAAAAAGAACTATTCATAAAATGGTCACTTCAGATTGTTTTGACCTATGCTAGATCGTAGTTTCAGTTCTAATTTTTTTATTTTATTTTATGGTATTTGTAGAGCGCAACACTCATCCCAAGGGATATCAAGGCGCTTATACCAGTACTGAGACTACTGCGAGCTGTTCTAAGATGAATATTAAAATTTGGGGAATAGGTGGGTTTTTAATTTCTTTCTAAACAAAAGGTAATTGGTGGTAAGCCTTAAGTCAAGGGGGAGCTCATTCCATTTCTTTGCCGCCAGATAAGAGAATGAGCGTCTACCAGTCCTAGCTTTATATATGCACTCAGTTCTTGCTAGGGCAGACTGGAGGGAGCGTAGGCTCCTAGTAGGGACATAGAGTTCAATCTTTCCCTGGAGGATAATGGGGCCAGTTTTATAGAGGGCCCTGTGGGCATGGCAGAGCAGCTTAAAAACAGACCTTTGGCGCATAGGCAGCCAATGACGTTTTTTTAGGCATTCCGAGGCAGAATCGAACTTGCCTTTATTGCATATGAGTTTGGCTGCAAAGTTTTGTAGTACTTGCGGACATGTAAACTGGTGCTCATTCATCCGCACGAAAAGCACATTATCATAGTCTAGACGACTAACCAACAAGGCCTGTGTGACAGCACATCTGCAGTCCAGGGGGATCCAGGGAAACCTTGTGGTTGGTTGCAAAATTCTGACGAGCACTTTTTTAAAATTATATATCTACCCTGTAAACACTGACTAGAATATATGCGTGTCAGTTGCATTAGGCTTCTAAGACTAGGAGCTTTGTCTGAGCATTCACACATTGAAATTGACTCTCTCTGGGTACAGCATCCCAGCCCTTTAAGGTTATATTCTTTAGGAACAATGACTCCAAGTAAGAATATTGGTGCATGTTTGATGTAAGCACATGGCTTTTGAAAAAATGTTATAATAGTCACATTTTAAAAACAGACTTGTTTGTTTTTCCTCTTATTTTCCAGATTTTTTGTCTCCCCCCTTAGGGGTGAGACTGTTGGGAGACTTATCCAAAACAGGAAGTCTACACTAATCAGGTTGTATTCGTTTTTTTACATTTGTTTTCTCTACACCTTAGCTTTGGACATCCTAGTGTATGTTCATCAAGGTATATGGTAGAGCTCTTTGGTCCTGACGAATGCTGAGCCGATCCTTGGCTCTTAAGCAGAAACATGTTGACCATCTTTGTTTTCTTGTCACTTCAGTAAGGACTTGTTGGTTCAAACTAACTCAACCAATCACTAGTCCCTTAATTTGCACAGTTTTTACTAGAGTTAGAGCTACCCTCTTAATAAAATTATTGTGTGATGAGTAGCCCACGCTCTTTTTAAAGCACCTCCTTATCACTATTTTTCCAACTTTTTTGGACCCAATGAAGACAATTGGCTACCGACCTTTACAGTCGGTGCCTGAGGGTTCTTTTTCTTCACTGAGCACATGCACCTTATCTTTTCATTTAATCTCTGTTTCTCTAGACGGTGGCATTTCCCTTCCTGTCTATTGACACCAACTGGTTTTGTATCTTGTCCTTTGTTATTTAACTTATTTTGACACTCTTCTGTTGATTATTGTACATTTCGGAAGGGGTAAAAGAGTGTGCTTTACTATACCCTTACTCTCTTGTTGTTTCATATGGATCCAGGGAAACAGTCTGGCTAGAAGTTTCAGGATTGCGAAACCTTTCCCGCAGAGAACACGCACATGCTCTTTCATGGATAGGGTGTCATGCATAATGACACCTAAGTTCCTAGCGTGTTGTTTCGGAGTGGTGGCTGATCCTAATGAAGGTGGCCACCACGTGATGTCCCACATACATTTGGCGCCGCCAAATAGTAGGATCTCGGATTTCCCGGCATTCAGCTTTAGACAGTGTGAATGCATCCACTGTGCCATTTCTAGGAGACAGTTGTGCAATTTAGGTTTAATAATCTCCGGTTTTTCATCCAGAGCCACCATCAGTTGCGTGTCGTCTGCGTAAGAGCAGATGCCAATGCCCCACTTTCTTCCAATATCGGCAATATAATGTCACTGGATAGTGTTATTCCCAAACTGACACTTGTCTTTATATAATCCTAATTCAAATAGCATTATGGTTTTAAATGTGTACTTGGTAGATCTAGAAAATTGTTGCTTATTAATCCACAAAACATTCAAGAGTACTAATCACAATGAAATGTACATATGCATTCTATTGTTGTGTTGATATTAGAGGTCCAGTTTATAAGTCAATTTTGAGTAGTGGGAGGATTCATATGGCATCCTAATTCCAATTTATAATTAAAATTGTAAAATAATAGATACCCGGAAAGTGGTATAGGTAAACAACTTCTTTAAGAAAGGGCCACAAAGTAATCCATGTGATTACCATCTGATTTCACTGTTTGATGCAATATTCTGTGGGCCCGATTCACAGAATGAACTTAAGTCTCAATCCTAAACTTACTACCATTTTGGTATTCACAGAAGGCACTTACTCATTTCGGTATTCACAGAAGGCACTTACTCATTTCGGTATTCACAGAAGTTAGTAGTCCTAACTTTAGGACTCCTAAATGCCTTCTGTGAATACCGAAAGTCTTAAAATTAAGATTTTTCTCAATTTAGTAGTAGTAAAGTTAGGACTTCTAACTTTAGGGCTCCTAAACGGAGAAAAATCCTGTTTTTAAGACTTGCGGTATTCACAGAAGGCATTTAGGAGTCCTAAAGTTAGGAGTCCTAACTTTACTACTACTAAATTGAGAAAAATCCTAATTTTAAGACTTTCTGTATTCACAGAAGGCATTTAGGAGTCCTAAAGTTAGGAGTCCTAACTTTACTACTACTAAACTGAGAAAAATCCTAATTTTAGGACTTTCGGTATTCACAGAAGGCATTTAGGTGTCCTAAGGTTAGGAGTCCTAACTTTACTACTACTAAACTGAGAAAAGTCCTAATTTAAGGACTTTCGATATTCAAAGAAGGCATTTAGGAGTCCTAAAGTTAGGACTACTAACTTCTGTGAATACCGAAATGAGTAAGTGCCTACTGTGACTACCGAAATGAGTAAGTGCCTTCTGTGAATACCAAAATGGTAGTAAGTTTAGGAGTGAGTCTTAAGTTCATTCTGTGAATCGGGCCCAAAGTGTCTGCAAAAATTGTTTTGAATTGATGGAAAGTTATATTATATATTATTCATTATGAACAGGGCAGATTTGCAAGGGAACATAGCACCTTCGATCACTGTATTGTTCTTTGTTCAGTGACCAAGAGGTGGACTAAAGTAGCATGGAAGGTCTACTGCTGCTTTTGTCGACTTTCAGGAGGCACAGAACAGGGTAGACTTTGAAGATTTATAGTTACAAATTATGCACTAGGTAGAAGCACTTCACATTTTGTAAATTCACATAATTCCACTGTATCCAATAAATTGCTGAAAGAGACATCTTGCTCAATCTATTCTTTCTGGGTTCAAAGATTACACCAAAACCAACCTTTATTCAATATACACATGGCTTATTAAATCGATGTAATTTATTTAAAAAAAACAGGAATTACCCCAGCTAAAGTGTTTTAATCCTTACAGGAACACACCCACATATTACAGAGTGGCTGTAGCTACTCTGTAGTTATCATTAGAATTAGCTAGGAATTCCTTGGATTTTTGATTTGCTAATAACTTTGCACCTATTTCAAAAATCTCCACAATCCTTTGCAGACCTATTACTTTTTCTACATTGGCGGACAATGCAAAGTTTTGTAGTGCTTAGTTAAGGGGGTGCAAAGAAAAAGAGGGGTTCCCAAATGTGTTTTCCATACACATTTTAAACAGTTATAGTGGCAAAACAGCTTAACAGATTTTAATTAAATTTGGCAGGAATATAGATTATTGTCTGGAAATGATCCCTTTTTCTATTTCATGAAAATCTGTTCAGCAGCTTTGTAGTTATAAGTAGGGGTGAGCGGTACTCGCAGAGTTTCACTCCTTGGAATTCTGCAGAGTTACAAAAAAAACTCTGTGAGATTGTGGGGAATTCTGCCAATGGGGGGACAATATGCAGCTCCAACTGCTCAAGCTGCAATTTAGTGCTGATAGCATGAGCAGTGCTGAAAATGAGCACAAGTGGTGCCATGCATTGCGCGACAGCTCAAGGCCATTCAAGTTGACTTTGCTTCCACATGAGTAGAAAATCTACTCGAGCGGTAGCAAAACTACTTGAATGGCAGCTCTCTGACCGCGAACATCAGTGAGCGCCTACTTTAGAAAATCATGCTAGGGGCCGCCAAATCTTACCAGCACTTGCAGCTCACATAATTTGGAGCCTCGATGGAGAAAAATTCTGCCACATGGCGATTGGTGAAATTTGGCCAGAACTCCACATTGAAGAGTAACAGGGAGTGACCAAAGTTCAGTGGTTGGACCTGAATATTTTGCCCACCCCTAGTTATAAGACACTAACACTTAGGGCCTTATTTTGAGTTTGTTGGTGTGATGGACCGGCAAACCCACAGTGGCAGTGCAGTTTCTGCCGCATAGGTGGCCCAACCACCCCATTATAAATAGGGCGGTTGGACCGCAATGGGACTGCTGCTGCTGCGAGGGATCCACAATTCCTGATGGTCTTGCAGCAGTCTGAGGCCCCCAATATGCTGCCGGTGCTGCTGTGACACTTCCAAATATATTATGAGTTTCCTCACTGCCACAGTTTTCATGGCGGTGAGCCTGCCAGGAAAAGTGTTGCAGCAAGTACACAGAGGGGACCTTCCAAGACCCCCTCTTGGCTCTGTGCCAGGGGATGCATGCAGGAGGGCACATGGTGTGCCCCCCTGTTTGCATGCACCACCAGTTCCTGCAGGGCATGAAATTGAGAGCCCATGCCCTTTAGAGATATACAATGGCCTTCCCATTGCGGTGCCTTGCTATGGCTCACGTATGAGTCTTAGAACTGCACCGTCGTGCGCCAGCCACAGCAGGACTGACCGACCTTCATTCCTGTCAGAATCCCGGGGAGGGGTGGTCTCATTATGGGTTTGGTCTTGTGGGAGAAAGGCGCTGATGTGGCCGACCACTGCCACACCGCTAAACTCATAATAATGCCCATAGTGATATAATGGGCCATGTACACTGTGGTAATTTCTCAGTATATTATGGTACTTACTGATGACAAGGCAGTATATGATTAGGTAATGGCTGCCTTTACAAAAGTAAGCTGCAGCCATGCTGTTTCTACCACAGTTTGGCTGTGTTCTGGGATAGGGCCTTAGATATAAGGCCTTATTATGAAGTTGGTGGTGTGGGAGCGAGCCACCACGCCAACAACCAGCACCCACACCGGCAACCCATAATGAAATCACCCATCACTGTATTCCGACAGTAATCCTGGCCGGGCAGTCCTGCGGTGGCTTGCCTACGGCGATGCATTGCTAAGCTCATACGTGAGCCGTAGCAAGGTACCGCAGTGGGAACACCAGTGCACCTTCCTGCAGAGCATGGGCTGTCAAGTCAATGCTTTGCAGGAACTTGGGGTGCATGCATACAGGGGGGCTCCCGGACTGCCCCCCTGCATGCATCCCCTGGTGCAGAGGCAAGAGGGGGCCTGTTTCCTCAATGCCACACGTTTCATGGTAGTCTCACCACCATGAAAACTGTGGTGGTGAGGAAACTAATAAACAAACAAAAGAGGAGTACCATCAGAGGCTGCTTAGATAAAGCGGTCTGAGTGGGATGACTGAAAAAAGAAGAGAGTCCTTCCTTTATTAATAAACCCCTCACTCACCGACCTAGTCGGTGACATGCTTCATCATCGGGGTCCACCCTGATAGCCGAGTGCCATCAGGGTGTGCTGCGACACCTGGACTACAGTGGAGCTGGTATTTGTGTGTGAAGTGAACAAAAAAAGTTGTTAAAAATTGTCCTGGTATACTTGTGTGAAAAATTTATTTACAAGGTACTGGACAATATTAAAATTAAGTGTGTGGATACAATAAGGTATATTATGACCGTGTGTATCACTTATGTGTGAGGTCTACATGTTTCAACCCGTAGGATGGAAGGTACCGGGTTTTCGTCAGGACCAGAGGAAAATGGGTGGTCAGGGCACACTAATGTCCTGCCAGTCCCTAGATTCCTGTACACTACTGACAAAATCTGTGAAAGTGAAAATAAAGAGCTCAAAAACAAAATAGTCGAGCTAAAAGCAAAAAAAGACCTGGTGGGAGAAAAAGGCAAAAGGTCACAAGTATAATTAATACAAGCCTGTTACGAAGTGCCATGCTGGTTCTCACGTGTCTGCTGATATATTGTGCATCCCATTCAGAGCTTAATGTGATCGATAGTGTCTGTCTATCACTAGAGCTGGCACACTCTATCAATAGTGTTGTGCTCAGTGATCACTAGGTTGTTATTCCAACATTCGAACGCATTCAGCACTCACCAGTGCGTGATTTGACTGCTCACAATTCCATTAGTGTGAGATGACAACGATGTGGAATATATACATTCTGAACTTTGACTTGAGCTGACACACTCTAGTAATTGTGGTGGGCCCGATTCACAGAATGAACTTAAGACTCAATCCTAAACTTACTACTATTTTGGTATTCACAGAATGCACTTACTACTTTTGGCATTCACAGAATGAACTCACTACTTTTGGTATTCACAGAAGTTAGGATTTTGTCTTAAGTCTGTCTTAAGTTTGTCTTAAGACAAACTTAAGACAAAATCCTAACTTCTGTGTATACCAAAAGTTGTAAGTTTATTCTGTGAATGCTAAAAGTAGTAAGTGCATTCTGTGAATACCAAAATAGTAGTAGGTTTAGGATTGAGTCTTAAGTTCATTCTGTGAATCGGGCCCAGTGTGCCCAGTGGTCGATAGGTCGTTAATTTTAAACAGTCGTAAGCACTCAGCACTTCCGTGTGCATAACTCGAATGCTCACGGTTTCAATTAAAGTGAGTTAATAACGACGCAAAATGTTTGTCCCATCAAACATACAATCACGCTGCGCATACATACATCACACATACATAGACCGGAAAAGGAATCAGGGCTTACTCCTATTTCGGTTCTTTTAGGCTTCATGGGGTGGAGGGAAGGTATTTAAACTCAAAATTCCATATTCTGCGATAAGGAAATAAGAGGAGACAATTGTCAGGGGACATAAACACGAAACCGTGACCGAAAAAACGGTCCTGGATCGGAATCTGAGCGGTGATGTTACTTACAGTTAAGTTGAGGTTAGGTTTCTATGTACCTACTCGCCTCTCCATGCCTCCCCGCTCGCGTTCTGAAGCAGCCGGCAGGAATATAGCGCCAGCGTTGCTTCTGGGGTGGGCGGGGTCACGCAAATACGTGATGACGTATTAGCGTAGCGTCAATGGAAATGGAGGAGGGAGTATGCTAGGGATTGAATGATGTTCCTGGTGTTGCTAAGCAACGTTGGTCTGGGAACAGAAAATTGCTATACAGACTGGACTTAGAAGCGGAACAAAGTCTTGAACTCTTAAAGGATTATAAGTGATTTACTTATAGGGAAGAGAAACAAAGGGGAGGCATTTGACAAGCAAAGGCACGTATTTGATACGGCCATTAGTATTATCATTCAGTAATCGAACAATTGATCCGACAAAGAACAGGTTAGAGAGAAGGTTCATGTTGACTGGGGCATAAGTTCAAAGAATGTTGGCCCAAGGACTGGGGCATAAGTTCAAAGAATGTTGGCCCAAGGAATATTGTCATTCAATCCTGCGACATGTGTGGATAATCTGTATATCCACCTCTGTTCTTTCTCGTAAAGCCGTTTCTGAATGTTAGGTCCAGCAGTGACTTGTTCGATAACAGTCCATCTCATGTCATTAGGTGTGTGGTTCGATTCAAGGAAGTGATCTGTCAGTTTTGTTGCGTTTTTCTTGCAGCGGATGGTGCTGCGATGCTCGCAGATTCTTTGCTTTACTTTCCTCGTTGTCATCCCCACGTAGCGTTTGTTACATGTGCACTCGATCAGATAAACCACATTGCAGCTATTGCAGTTCGTATGAGATTGCTGCCTCCATATTTTATCAGTCTCGATATTCAGGGTTTTGGTGTTACTTGTTAAATGACATACGCTACAGTTACCGCAACGAAAATGTCCTGTAACATCAGGTATACCCCAAGCCTCTGATCTAACTGAGAAACTCCAAGTCCGTGGGTATCCTGCTAAAATCATAAACACAAGCCAGAAACGAGCCAGGAACCAACCAAGAGAGGCTCTTCTAGAGACAAAACCCGCTACAGAAAATAAGATACCACTTACCTGTGTGACCACTTTTAACGTTGTCTCTAACCAAGTGTCCAAAAGCATCAAAAAACATTGGTCCATTCTCAGCACTGGCAATCTTCATTGGGACAAGCCCCTCTTTTCCTACAAAAAATCAGTTAGCCTAAAAGACTCATTGGTCAATACCAGACCAAAGTTAAAAGAACGTGCTGACAATCAATCACTCACAAAGGCTTGGGGTCTACCTGATGTTACAGGACATTTTCGTTGCGGTAACTGTAGCGTATGTCATTTAACAAGTAACACCAAAACCCTGAATATCGAGACTGATAAAATATGGAGGCAGCAATCTCATACGAAGTGCAATAGCTGCAATGTGGTTTATCTGATCGAGTGCACATGTAACAAACGCTACGTGGGGATGACAACGAGGAAAGTAAAGCTAATACGTCATCACGTATTTGCGTGACCCCGCCCACCCCAGAAGCAACGCTGGCGCTATATTCCTGCCGGCTGCTTCAGAACGCGAGCGGGGAGGCATGGAGAGGCGAGTAGGTACATAGAAACCTAACCTCAACTTAACTGTAAGTAACATCACCGCTCAGATTCCGATCCAGGACCGTTTTTTCGGTCACGGTTTCGTGAGCATGTCCCCTGACAATTGTCTCCTCTTATTTCCTCATCGCTGAATATGGCATTTTGAGTTTAAATACCTTCCCTCCACCCTGTGAAGCCTAAAAGAACCGAAATAGGAGTAAGCCCTGATTCCTTTTCCGGTCTATGTATGTGTGATGTATGTATGCGCAGCGTGATTGTATGTTTGATGGGACAAACATTTCGCGTCGTTATTAACTCACTTTAATTGTAACCGTGAGCAGTCGAGTTATGCACACGGAAGTGCTGAGTGCTTACGACTGTTTAAAATTAACGACCTATCGACCACTGGGCACACCACAATTACTAGAGTGTGTCAGCTCGAGTCAAAGTTCAGAATGTATATATTCCACGTCGTTGTTATCTCACACTAATGGAATTGTGAGCAGTCAAATCACGCACTAGTGAGTGCTGAATGCGTTTGAATGTTGGAATAACGACCTAGTGATCACTGAGCACAACACTATTGATAGAGTGTGCCAGCTCTAGTGATAGACAGACACTATCGATCACATTAAGCTCTGAATGGGATGCACAATATATCAGCAGACACGTGAGAACCAGCATGGCACTTCGTAACAGGCTTGTATTAATTATACTTGTGACCTTTTGCCTTTTTCTCCCACCAGGTCTTTTTTTGCTTTTAGCGCGACTATTTTGTTTTTGAGCTCTTTATTTTCACTTTCACAGATTTTGTCAGTAGTGTACAGGAATCTAGGGACTGGCAGGACGTTAGTGTGCCCTGACCACCCATTTTCCTCTGGTCCTGACGAAAACCCGGTACCTTCCATCCTACGGGTTGAAACATTTAGACCTCACACATAAGTGATACACACGGTCATAATATACCTTATTGTATCCACACACTTAATTTTAATATTGTCCAGACCTTGCAAATACATTTTTCACACAAGTATACCAGGACAATTTTTAACACCTTTTTTTGTTCACTTTACACACAAATACCAGCTCCACTGTAGTCCAGGTGTCGCAGCACACCCTGATGGCACTCGGCTATCAGGGTGGACCCCGATGATCAAGCATGTCACCGACTAGGTCGGTGAGTGAGGGGTTTATTAATAAAGGAAAGACTCTCTTCTTTTTTCAGTCAACCCACTCAGACCGCTTTATCTAAGCAGCCTCTGATGGTACTCCTCTTTTGTTTGTTTATTACTGATACCCAGGGGACTAGGAGTACTCTCCGTTCACGTTTGTGAATTCAATCCCTCACTCTCTCTTTTGTTTCACTATATGTGGTGAGGAAACTCCCAATGTGCTTGGCAGTGCCGCAGCTGCAGCACCAGCATATTATCAGACCACTGCAAGACTACCAGGGATTGCTGATCCCTTGCAGCTGCAGTGATCCCATGGTGATCCGACGACCCAACTTGTAATAAGGCGATCAGACCACTGGTGTGGCAGTAGCCGCATTGCCACCATGGGTTTGATAGCCCATCGGGCTGCCAAACTTAATATAAGGCCCATAGGTAAGTATTAGGTTTTATATTTTTGCCCTACTTATAACCATTTTATTAAAGTACAGTAGTAGGTAGAAAAAATATTTATTCATTTTTCTGTATTTAAAACAACATTTATGGAGTACTGAAGTACCACCTAGGAAGTAGTGTGGTACTTAAAAAAAAAGCAAAACAAATTAAATTACACTGTACTACATCATATTTCCCAAATAAAGTGTACCACAGTGTATTTTCAATATTTTACATACTTAATTTGTGTGAAAAATTACAAAAAAACGACCACATTATATATTGTGTATTTCAGTACCCTTTTTATTTTTAAAAAGTATTCGTATTTTTTCAATTTTACACTCACTTTGCATTCTGAGTTTGGAGGCTAATTACACTGTAGTACAGTCTACTTCAAAAATATAGAAAAATCAAATATGTCAAAAATTTTGTAAAACTGCATCACAAAAAAGTTCCACTTACAACCTATAACATCCATTAAGCGTGTTCTAAACTTTATTTCACACTTTAAATTTCGAAAGTGCAAAACAGTGTTTACACTACACTTAGGACTCATTTAGATCTTAGTGGATGGTCACTCCATCACAACAGTGACGGATATCCTGTCCGCCGAAATGTAAATCCCATTACATCCTATGGGATTTATATAAATCGGTGGGCAGAATATCTGTCACCATTGTAACCTGTCCACCAAGATCTAAATCAGGCCCCTAGTTTGCATTCTACTGAAAAACATGTTTAAAAACATGTACAAATGAAAAAAAATACTCTAATACACTATATGTACCATTAAAACCCACAACTCAGACTGAATGCAGTCTAAACAACATGGTTGTACCATGCTACGCCACAAGATTTACTTAAAATATATAAAGTAATAAAGCAACTTTTACTTACCTTTACACATTTCTATAAACTGACCCATCCCATCCCTTCCTATACATTTATAAAACAGTAGGACACTATACTTATACTCAAAAGCCAGAACACAGCCCAAGTGTGATCTAAACAATATGGCTGCCTTTTATTTTTGTAAAGGCAATCATTAGACAAACATATACTGTTTTCTCATAGGCATGCACAGCGGTCTACAGTGAAATTACTGCGATAGATATTCCCTGGCCCAATATATATCATTAACCATTTCTGCCTTACTGGCTTGATTTGCAATGGTAAGCGTACATTTTTTTATGAATTTACCATTGTTTGCTATTCACAAAGGCATTTTATTAGTAGTTTATTTAAGACACTGAGCCTGCGCACATCTCTTTTTGTGCAAAGACTCCCGACTCGTAGGGATACTACTTGTAAAATACCTTTCTGAATAGCACACAATTGTAAACTTATATAAAAGTGGAAGCTGACCGTTTAGCCATTTTCACGCTACCTCTATTTAAACAATATTACACAAGATATCATTACAATTAACTCTATGACACACCACTCCACTCTGGGACATGTTACTCCATTGTATGGCAACCCACTCTACTTTTCGACAGTCGGCTCAACTGTATAACATTCCACACCACTCCAGTCAATGACATGCCATTCCACTCCACTCTACAAGATGCCGGTCCAGTCTACCACACGCCACTCCACTCCACACCACTCCACTCTACGCCACAGCACTGTACACTATTTACTCTAAGCTCTTCATTGTATGCTATCCCACTTTACGTAACTCCACTCCACTACGTCACTCCACCCCATGACAAATCACTCTATGGCACTCCACTCTGCTCTATTCCACCTAACCCACTTCACTTCTATGCCACTCCACTCAAGTGTGCAACACTCCACTGTACACCACTGCACAGTGCAACACGCTGCTCCCCGCTTTGGCAATCTATGATTCCACTCAATGTCACTCCACTCTACTCTAGGACACACCTCTTTACTCTATGCCACTCCAATCTATGGATCCGATTCTCAAAAGTAATCTGAAACAAAATCCAGACTTTAAGACTTTCGGTATTCACAAAAGGCATTTAGTAGTAGTAAAGTTAGGATTCCTATCTTTACTAATACTAAACTGAGAAAAATCCTAACTTTACGACTTTTGGTATTCACAAAGGCATTTAGTAGTAGTAAAGTTCCTCCACTGTATAATATGCCACTCTACTGTACTCCACTCTGCACGATTTTACTCTACAACATGGTAATCTACTCAATCACACTCCATGTTACATCACTCTACTCAACTCCACTCCATTGTATGGAACTTTACCACAATGTATGCCACTGTATGGCATTCCACTCTACTCCACTCCACACTGTGACACTCTATTCCACTCTATGCAACACCACTCCACAAGACTCAGCTACACTGTATGCCACTCTACCACACTCTATATGCTACACTCCACTGAACAATACTGTACTTCACTGTATGCCACTGTACAACACTGTTCTCCACTTTACTACACTCTATGCATGCCACTCCACCCACTTTACTACACTCTACTCTATGACACAGTACTCCACTCTACTTCACTGTGTTCCACTACTCCACTGCATGCCACTCCACTCTATGCCACACTATGCCATGATACTCTATGCCACTCCCCTCTTCCACACTATACAACAATGTATTCTACTGTACGACACTCAACTCTACAACACTCTTCTTTACTGTATGCCACTCCACGCTACTGTACCGTACAACACTTTCTAAAACTCCTCTTAAATACGCCTCTCCACTCTACTTTATGACATGCAAGTCCACTCTACTGTACTCCACGCCACTCAACTATATGACACTCCACTCCACTCTATGATTTTTTACACAACTCTACGCAATGCTGCTCCATGCAACTCCACTCCAACCTCAGCACTTTACCCAACTCTATGCCTGTGTATGATAGTCTACTGTAGGCCGCTCCACTGTGCAACACTGTACTCCACTGCATGCAACTCCACTCGACAACACAGTACTCCACTCTATGCCCATCCAATTCACACAAACCTACTACAATATATGTCACTGTACGACACTCCACTCCTCTCTTTGACACACCACTCCACTAAATGACACAGCATTCCACTTTATGGTACTCTCCTCTACTCTTATCTACAACACTCCACTAGACAACACTCAACTCTAGGACAGTCTACTTCACTCTATTTCACTCCATTGAACACTTTGCTCAACTCTATGCCAGTATAAGACTCACTACATAACAGCACTCCACTCAATGACACTCCACTTGACGACACTCCTCTGAATGACACACCACTGTGTGACACTAAACTGTGCAGCACTCCACTCAATGGCAGTCTAATCCACTCTATGAAACTCCACTGTACTGTACCACACACCACTTCAAACTATGCCACTCCACACTAGAATACCCTACTCCACCCTTTGCCCCTCCACACTACAGCACCCTGCTACACTCTATGCCAGTCCACAACACTCTCATCTACAACACTGCACTCAACGACACTCCACTTGATGACACTCATCTGAAAGATATGCCTCTGTACAACACTACACTGCATTCCACCTCACTCTAAGACACTCCACTGTACTTAAGACACACCACTTCAATCTACACCACTCCACTCTAGAAGAATCAACTCCACTGCATGCCCCTCCAATCTACACCATTCTACACCGCTGTACTACACTCCAACCTACTCTATTATTCTCTACTGTATTCTAAGACATGCCACTTCACTCTACCCCACTCCACTCTAGAAGACTCTACTTCACTTTAGACCCCACCACTCTATGTCATACTTCTCCCCTGTACTCCACTGTATGACACTCTACTACACTCCACTGTAGTACATGGTACTCTACAACCCCACACTGTTTGAGACTCTATGCCACTCTACTATACAACACTCAACTCAATTATACTGTACTCCATTGCACTCCTTTCTATGCCACTCCACTCAACAACATTCTACTCCACTCTAAGCCACGCTCCAACATTATACTCAATGGCTCTCCACCTCACAACACTCCACTATGTGACACTCCTGTTGACAACCCTTCATTGTATGACACTCAACTCTACTGTATGACACGCCACTCCACTGTACAGCATGTTACTCCACTCTATGAAACTCCACTTCACTGTATGACACACCATGCCACTCTACTGCATAAAACTATACTCAACTGTATGCTACACGTTTCCACTCAACTCCACTCTACTATACTCCACCCTATAGCACCCCACTCTACTCCACTTACCCATATGTCGCTCTCTTCTGCAATACTCAATGACACTCCACTTCACTTTACTCAATGATCCTCGAATCTACGATTTGAGACACATTATTGTTACAAGAGAGAAACCATTGAAATTCGATAAAAAAACAATGGTTAAGGATAACTTAGAGTTAGGAAACCTTAATTTCTTCTTTCTATACAAACCCAACTTAAACCACACAAAGATTAGAAATTCTAAAGTTATAGAAACACCCTCTACGCCGGAGCCCCGTCCAAGCTCATCAACAGACTCCAAAGAATACAGAACGCCTCAGCACGCCTGATCCTTCATGTCCCGTGCAGGGACCACATCACCCCGTACCTGAGAGACCTGCACTGGCTCCCCGTTGACAAAAGAATCACATTCAAACTCATGATTCACGCACACAAAGCACTCCACAAGACCGGCCCTGCCTATCTCAACAAAAGACTCGCCTTCCACGTACCCAACAGGAAACTCCGTTCCGCCAACCTGTCCCTGGCCGCCGTCCCGCGCATTCACAGAACCACTTCTGGGGGCAGATCCTTCTCCCACCGCGCCGCCAAGTCCTGGAATGCCCTCCCCCTCTACCTATGACAGACCACAAACCTCCCGGCCTTCAGAAGACTACTCAAGACCTGGCTCTTCGACCACTAGCTGCAGCTGCCCCCCTCCCACCCAGCGCCTTGAGACCCTAGCGAGTAAGTAGTGCGCTCTACAAATTCCCTGATTGATTGATTGATTGATTGATAGTTATAACTTAATTTTATAATTTACCCATCACCTTCAAATTAATATGACTTTATTTATTTTTTCTTTACAAACAAAACTTAAACTACACAAAGATTAGAAATTCTACAGTTATATTTAATCCTTACATTTCTAAGTAGAGCACAAACTTCAAATTACTATACCTTGCGCTCCTCTGTACACAGTGTTATCTTGCATGATACCTATAGCTGAAAAGATCACAGGTCATATATTTCCCTAAATTATAAATGCATATATATATATCAATAACGAAAACTAATAAGGGAAACCAGCGTAGTCTGAACCATTTTTAAAAAAAAATCCTCATTCACCTCAGACCGCAGTGACCAAACCAGCCGCCAGTACCTTATATGTTGTTAGATAAAAGGTATTTTGAGTTAGAGGGTTTGCCCACCTGCTGGTACATCTGCAGACTAGGATGGCACAGTCCCGAAAAAAAACAGGCACGGTGTGACGACGGGGACCAGCATGACCCTGTGCGACAGGACATTGTACAGACACCCTTGAATGAAACACTATTACTTTCCTCCTTTTCTTACCAGCAACCGATAAATTGGAACGAAGGCGATGACTTTTTCCACGGACCCGAGACAGGCTCTCAGGACGAACACTGTTACTTTAATTTGGCAGAACTCGAACCAAACCACGCCCACGAGAGCAAGGTAAAACCCAGCCATGAACACACACAGGTGTGTTCATCACCCGGAGGCGGAGGAGGCCTCCGGAGATAGAATGCTAGAAGAATCAGGCTCTCAAATTTTTTTCTTTTTAAAAACTGCAAAGCTTCCTAAGAAAACAAGATACAAGACACTGATAGGGTACTCATCAAGATTACGGTTTTAACATAAAAAACACGGTTCAGACAGGTTTATTTATCTGAAATTGCTAGAATGTGTTAAAATGGGTCTCAAGATATCCCTGAATCACCTGATAGAATGGGAATCTGCCGGATTTTGCGAAATAAGACACCTACTTATCCAAAATACGGTAATTAGTTGGCAAATGGTTATAGATAGAGCGTATCCTAGGCGGCTTATGTTCTTTGAATACTTACAACTGGTTTATTGTATAAGAAAAGAAATAGGGGGTTTAGATACTACAGCCAATGTTTTGTTAACAGCTCTATATGGGGAGAAACATAAGGGAATAGGATTCTGGTATAAAAAGCTACTCCTTTCTGGATCATCTCCTGTAATTGTTAATCATTTAGAAAAAATAAGCCTCACGTCACAGTGCGTTTTTTCAGAAAAAGACTGGGAAGTAGTATGTTATTTAGGTAACAAAGCACTCCGGGCAGCTAATTATAAGCGAATGTCCTTTCTTTCTCGCTGGCTGGCGTACTATACCCCGGAGGCTTTGCAGAGAATATTCCCTGAATGTGAGAATAAATGTTTTAGATGCAAAACTAGGGGTCAGGGAGGTTGGTATCATATTTTTTTCTCCTGCCCAAAGCTAGAATCTTTCTGGAAAGGGATTTTCGCAGATATGGAGCTGGCAATTGGGAAAATACTACTACCAGAAGCAGAGGTGGCCCTTTTTGGTATCTGTAAAGAAAGGAATAGGTTCAATAAATCAGAAGAAGTATTTATTTTTATTGCCACTGTTGTAGCACGGTCCTTGATCTTACAAAATTGGAAATCTGCGGAGATCCCATGTCAATTAAAATGGTTTAATAAAATGAGAAGAACATGTAATTTTGAGAGAGCCTATGCAGGTAGGGTGGGAGCGATTACAAGATTTGAAAGGAATTGGAAATATTTTGAGAAGCTGGAATCGACGAAAGGAAGCTGATGCTTTACTATTGCTTTATTTTAGTCAATTTTTACACGTCTTTGCACTGGCACTTAAACATTTTTTAGTATATACTTGCTGTATTATATCGACAGTTTATACACTTTATCGTATATACTAGCCAATTGTGCACAATACTGCATTAGCACTTGAAAAATTGCAATAATATTTTTGCTGCTTAAAATCGGCGGCTTTTGCACTTTATTGCACTAGCACTTTATGAATCGTATAGTAATCTTGATGCTTTATATCAGTTTTCTTTTTATATTAGCCTATGTTGCACGATACTGCATTTGCACTTTAAGAATTGCAATAATATTTTTGCTGCTCTAAAACCGGCGGTTCTTGCATTTTATAGCATTAGCACTTTATGAACCGTATAGTAATCTTGATGTTTTTCTTTTATCAGTTGTTTTTATATTAGCCAACTTTGCACACTTTTGTATTAGCATTTTAAGAATGGCAATGATATCCTCGTCGCATTATATTGGCTGTTTTCTTTTGTATAAATTACAATAGGAATTTCGATGTATTATATCAGTCTGTTTTTCTTGCACTATCTTGCACTAGCACTTTAATATCGGTACGCTTAGCCGTACGCTATTGCAGTTTTTGCACATTTCGCTGTGGTATTGCATATTCTAGGGTTGTCTCTTGTATATTGTTTTGAAAATGTTTGTCTAATTATGAAGAGTTTAATGTACCAATGTCTTCCTACTGGCTTGTTCAATAAAAAAAAAAAAAAAAAAAAAGAGAACACAGGACCCACGTCTGGGCATACCTGTCCCACTCAGGGTGACAAATGCAAAAACAATTGATGGACAGAATACATAACAATGTCATACATTCACCCCAGTACAGAGATTAAGATTTTGAGCAGGGGGAAATTAATGCGAATTCGGTTGATCCTTGCAGACTGTTTGGCACTTGACTGGGCACATAAAATACTGTGGATATCCTATGTTAAGGCAGCTTTTGCTTCTCTAGGTAGGTCAAACTTCCCTGTACATGAGTGAGCTGGGGTGTGTTAAAAAGTTGTTCTTGGACCATTCCTGTTTGGAGAGAGAGCATCTGTTGCTACAGAAACCATCAGGGCGGGGTCATATGCTGTTGAGAACCGTGCAGGGGTTGGAGCCATAACTAGCCAAGGTCCATTCACAGAAAGATAGGTTTTTATTGGCTAGGTTTAGGTTTAACCAACTTCATCATCTTTTGTCATCTCCATTTAGGTGGGCTACAACAATAAGTCTCCGCAGGACAGTGCATTTTGTAATGTTTTGCTCTTATTTTAGTTGATAGTGGAAGCGGTTTTTAAATCCATTGTTGAAGTCCCTGAACTTTAACAAAGTTAGGGCAGCCTTGTTTTATCTTCAGATGCTTACCAGTGAATGTGTTACTTTTACAGTTTCAACATTTTTGCGAGCTGCTATGGTGTCCAGGAGATCGAAACTTGACTAATAGATGTAGTGTCTCCGGGTGATGTGTTTATCTGTTTTATTAACTATTACCATTTTAATATTAACTTTCAGTAATTGTTTTTATAATGAAGTTGTTTGTAATCTTTTATGGTGATTTTATCAATCGAATAAAGATTTATAATGAATGAATGCTTGGTGAGTGCATAAGTGGATGCGATGTGGAAGGGTCCTGTGAAGGTGCAGTGTGGGAGAAAAGGCCGTGTACGGTGAAGGGAAATAATGGGTGAGCACATAGTTTGTTGTGTTATAGTATTGTCACTTGGTAGCAGTATCAACAGAGAAGCAAATAAGCATTGGTAAAGCCAATATATTTCGTCTTTTCAAAACCTGTTGGTGTTATTAATGTGCTTTTAAGGCGTTGCAGTGCAGGCTGATGTGCAACATGGCTTAAAGTAAATAAAATCAAAGTGGTATGGTGCAACCAAGGTTGACTGCATCATAACACTTTTTGTTTACTTTGAGCTATGTTGCACAGCAGCCTCAGTAGCTGTGCATCACCTTTAAAAAAGCAAACAAAGCCAAGTAGCTAATGTTTAAGGCTGGGGTGTTGTGTAACTGCGAACAGCAGCTTGTAATGGTCAATACAATAAAGCAATAACTGGGCTAAAAGAAGCAAATCTGACGAAGCTTTGACATTAATTAGAAAACTTTTCTTAAAAGCTTTTAGGCGGAGACTTGGCTTCTCAAAAGAAATATGACCTACAATCATTGTTGTGAACTCAATGTTGTTAACTCAACAACATGTTAACTTAATATTATTAAAGCCAAAAGCATTGCTGCTACTGGTTGTGGGACGCCTGCTTGACAGCATAAAATACAGCATCAAAATCAATAGTCAAATACATTTTTCTGACTGCTGCTTCAAGCAGAAAACACTGATAGTTATTAGGAGAGACGAGACACTGTTCCGGCTCTACAATACATAATATGAAAGAAAATCTTTTAAACTGCACCCACACAGAGTCTGCAACTTCCTCGTTCCTATGTTTAAATCTTCTTCTCACTAATGCTGGGGGTTGTACACAATTCCCCAGAAACAATCATGCTCCTTTATCACATAGGAAGCTAAATTTGCCCCTGTCGTACACCTGCCCAATGAAGCCCCATAGACATTAATTGGGGAGTAACCTCAGTGTCTCGCAGACATTGCACTGCAGGACATGCTGGTGAAGGTACATTTGCTGCGGACTGCCTTTCTCCCCCCGGACTTGCTGGCTATGGCAGCCCTCTTCCTGAACTTTCGGACTTTGACCTTTGTGCTCCCCGACATTTTCTTCTTATGACTCGCTTCTACTTCTACCTTTCTCCTGATCCGCCATTTTAGCGATCTCTGACCTCCCCCTCTGTCCTAGCGACCTTTCTATTGTCTCTCCTGTTGCCTCTGACACACTCCTCGCTGTCCTACTCGTTACTATCTGCTTCCCTCTCTCATTTGTCTCACCTTCCTGTCCTTCTCTGTCCCTCCCTTGGTGCTGTAACTGCATCCCCCCTCCGGCCCTACTTAATGGAACTCTACTTTTCTGTATATAGAGATAACTCTAATCACTAGTATATGCAGTAGACCTTTGTACTATCTGCCATCCCTATGTGACTCTTAGAGTATATCCATTTGTATCCCTTCCCTATGTATATAGAGATAACTCTAATCACTAGTATATGCAGTAGACCTTTGTACTCTCTACCATTCCTATGTGACTCGAGTATATCCATCCATATCCCTTCCCTATGTATATAGAGATAACTCTAATCACTAGTATGTGCAGTAGACCTTTGTACTCTCTACCATTCCTATGTGACTCTTAGAGTATATCCATTCGTAGCCCTTCCCTATGTATATAGAGATAACTCTAATCACCAGTCTCTTCTTTGTGTAACTTTACATCTTGTACATTTGCAATTTTTTTTCTGTTTGTATCTTTTATGTAACGCATGTAATTCTTAGTCCTTATGTTTTGCAACTGGTTCTTATGTAAAGCGCTCTGACACCTTCGGGTAAAGTTTGCGCTATATAAAATCGCATTAAGTTGGAGAGACGAGGAGAGCGACGGAGCGGAGCGGAGTACAGGAGCAGTGAAGGAGAGGAGGACCAGAGGAGAGTCTGGAGGAGGCGGCGGCGACGCCGGGGAAGCCCGTCACCTCGAGGAGGAGAAGGAAACCGGAGACACTCCGAGAGAGAGAGAGAACGTCTACAGTGACAAGCCAGGAGGCCAACGAGAAGGCGCTTCGCCCAGCCACACTTCGAGGGAAGTGTGGCTCTCGCAGGTACGGTCACGCTTTGCGGGCTGGGCGGGACGTAGATGGAATAAACCTCCTTAGAACCTCACATGGCTTTCCTCTGCACAAACCCCCCCCTATTCACCAAACCGTCACCACAGGACACCGGGGTTTTTGTTGTTTGCTGTGCACGTGTGACCCTTACTCCCTTCCCTGATCGTAGTATACCACAGCATTAGGACTAACGTCTGTCCTACATCTCTTTTCTTCCCACCTACCACGGCCCAGAATCGCAAGACAACACGGCCGACTACCGGACTACCTGTCCCAGAAGTCCCCGGGAAAGGAGAGGACCCAGAGCAGAGAGGCATAAAGACAGACAGTCCCTCGAGGAGACAGAGACCAAACTTGCCCTACCCTACTACCAATGGGTAACCCAGCGGAGACGCTTCCTAAAAATAATAAAATCAGCGTTACCCACAACACCTGTCTCTGTGAGTCTGTTCCCACCCCCACACACGGGCACTCTCTAATGTGGTCCAGTAAACACTGGCGACTGCTGATGGGGTGATAGGGAAGCGGGAGATGCCCAACACAGTCTAGAGAGATCCAGAGAGGCATAATCATAGGACCAATTTCTACTGTAAATAAAACGGATACACATTCAGATTTCATTAAAGATTCTCGCACGCCTCAGCATTTAACCATCTCAATAGACACTCCCAGTTTGCTTTCTTCTGGAGAACCGCAGCCTTAAGGCCCGGCGGCACAGGGTACGCCTGAAATCCCCGGGATTTACCTGCCTTGTCAGAAACAGAGACACGGACTCTTCGTCGGGCGTAGAAGATGGTATTTATTAGCTGCAGCTAGTACAGTGGTCTTAGAAGTCGTTGGTATAACGAGGTTCAAAAGAGACTGCCACTTAACTCTGTGGCGCACAGGTTTATATACGATACAATACAATGCAAAATGCAATCACACAAGAGCATGAGCTATAGGCAAACATTATAGACAATGTTTTAAGACCAAAGCAACTCAAGTTCCCGGTTCTGTTTGTCACTCGACCCCTTAAGTAAATTACAAATGAATCCACACAATTCAATTTACAAGTAGAGAAAATACCGCTGCATGTTGTAGAAGGACAGTCGTGAAACAGGAGAATGCATGAGACATGTAGCGAAGGACAGCAGATAAGATAACTTAAAGGAAACAATGGTGTGAACCAACAAATAGTCTGGACGGGGATTAATGACACGGAAATGCAGAAACGACAAAAACATTGCGTTCGCCGCGCTGCCTGAGTGAGGGCAACATAAAATGGTGGCGGCTACAAACTGGAGGCTGAGCACAAACGAATTCGTAATTTACAGAATCTTACTTCCTCCTAGTCTAGGTCCCTCTCAAATCTAACTTGGACATCAGAAAGACCGAAGACAGCCACTCAGCATGGAGAGGGGGCTATCATTACACCAATTTTTTACAAATTTCTCTCCTGGCCAGAAGTATAGCATAGAAGAGGAAGGACCTTGCTGGGCCTGTGACTTCGCTGGAAATCCCAAATATTATCAAAGAGAGGCTTAATTGAATTTGGAGACCCAAAATGTCCTAGATAGTTTCACCAATTTTTACCCAAAAGTTAGAGAGAGCCGGGCATTCCTTGAACATGTGTATATTGGATGCTTTCTCCAGGCCGCAATTCTAACATATGACTGGGGGCCCTGCCGTCATCTTCGACAACCTTTGGGGAGTTAAATAGGCCCTATGATTCGTGAACAGGTGTTTCCTTCTTAGCCATGCTGGTTTAACTGAGGAGAACAGAGTACTAAAAGATGTTTGCCAAAGATGTTCCCAGGGTTCGTCCTGCAGGAAAGCACTCCACAATTCCTCTGCTAATTTGAAGTCCCCATTGATTGTCTCTTCAATGCTCCAATACCAGGTGGAGACCTCCTTCTTTCCCCTCTGTCTTTCCACGAGGTGTTCCTTCAAAGTGTTGCCCATGCCTATAGGTGATTTCAGGTTCCGGGCCCAGCTTTGAAGTTGAATATATTCCACGGAGACTGCCCTATTGGGTGTGACAGAAAAAATTCGCCAACTCCTGGATGGTGGTCAAACGGTCGCACTCATCCTTCTAGATCTGAGTGCGGCGTTTGACACCATATCACACAAAACTCTTCTGTCTACCCCAGAGAAAAACGGCATCCGTAACGATGCCCTAAAATGGATAAAGTCCTTTCTATCTGGAAGAACTTTCCAGTTAAAATCTAACATCGCTAGTTCAGACATCTTCCCCCTGCCACATGGTGTTCCACAAGGCTCCATCCTAAGCCCTCTGTTTTTTAACCTTTACCTCAGACCACTGGCAGACTTGGCCGTCCGCGTAGGCCTGACCTTGATGACCTACGTGGACGACTCTCAAATTATCTTTTCTTTACCCGAAGCAAAGCCGTCAGCCCCCTCCCTACTGAAATATGGCCTCCAAGAGATTTTCAACTGGATGACCACCAACCAGTTGAAACTTAAAGGAGACAAAACGGAGGTTCTTTTACTGGGAAGAAACAAGGAGCTGTGGACCCCTTTCCACTGGCCGCCTGAGCTGGGCAACATTCCCCCGCCAGCCTCCCAGGTAAGAAACCTAGGGGTCATCCTGGACAATACCCTTTCTATGAAACAGCAGGCAAATAAAGTTGCGGGACTCTGTTTCACCATAATCAAGTGGCTAAAAAATATCATCTGGATGCTGCCCCGAGACATGCAAAAAACCGTGGTCAACGCTTTAATAACTTCACACATAGACTACGGAAATGTCCTCTACCTTGGTTCCAACTTAACAGTAATTAAGCGACTCCAACTAATCCAAAACGCTGCTGCAAGACTCCTGTGTAGGATTAAAAAGTCTGAAAGCGTTTCAAAGCCCCTGAACGAATTGCACTGGCTCAGGGTCGAACATCGGATTAACTTTAAAACATTGAGCTATATGTTTAAGATTGAAAACAAAACGGCACCCTCCTACCTACAAGCCTTAGCCTCTCCCTACTTACCAAAAAGAAATCTTCGCTCTCAAACGGCCTCGAATTTTGCCGTCCCCAGATTCAAATTACAAAGATCTGGTGGGAAATCCTTTTCTGTTAGAGGACCGATGCTATGGAACTCACTCCCCCTTCATATTCGGAAAGAGGACAGCTACATAAAATTCCGGAAACACGTAAAAACCTGGCTGTTTCAGAAACAATTGTGTTAAACAAATAATCCAGCATTTTCTTTGACCATCCATATGTCATAGGTGCCGGGAAACCCTTGTTGGGTAGCTGAGCGCCATACAAATACATAAAATAAATAAATAAATTTAGATACCCCCTTCCAAGATGGTGAAAAGCATTGACTAGGGTAAAAGTGTGCCCTCTTGAGCTATGTCACCCCATACCCTGATCCCAGCCTCTCTAAGTGGCTCTGCTAATTTGTCTCTTAGGCACTCTGGTGCACCAGGGGAATCCCACAAGGGGGCCGGACTAAAGAAATAGCTCAGGCCCATCCGCCGTATAATATGTGCCCATTTTCTTCCCATTGTCTGTAGCTCTACTAAACCATTTGTAAAGTTAGCAAGAAAAAGGGTTGCATGTTTAAACAAATACCAATTCAGCCCCTATTATTATGCATCTGTGGCTGAAAGTTGTACACTAATCTGAAATCTCGGACCATTTGAAAGTCAGAAACTGGTAAGTATACAGGTCGTGAGACTCTTGACTCTCAAAAGGACCTCAACAAATAACTAACGTTTACATCAGTCAAGAACTCAAGTTATAATCCAAATGCAAGTCAACTACCTCATAAAAGTGCCAATCAAAAAGCACAAGCTAGCACAGGCTGCACAGCAAAATGTATTAACCCAAACAAGCAGTACCATTTAACTAACATCCTTCCACATACATCACCACATGTCATTAGCCCGATTCTTTGACAAAGCCTAATAGCCAAAGCAGAGGGTCAGGTTGGAATGGAGAGGAGGTGATCTCAGAAATGACAGCTCATATCTCACGCTAGTAAGCGGATCCCTAGGGCATCGCGAGGTGCGAAAAGTCGTCCGCGAGCGCTGAGCAGCGCAGGCCTCTGTCACCTGCAATGAGTCCCATCTAGTGTAATTGTATAGGGCTCCGGTAGAGCCTGTGTAGGTACTTAAAGTGGATAAGGCACAGACGATAGTTGGGGAGAGGCGTTTGAACTGAGTGGACCAAAAAAGCCAGTCAGCATGAGAAATTTCGATGCCTAGGTTCTCCTCCCACGCCACGCACACCCTGTAAGTGGAGATGGAAGAAGCTGCCAGAGTGGAAGCATAAATTTGGGTGACCAATTTCTTTGGGGAGGAGGATGTATAAAGGAAATTCAGAGCAGCCTTTGAGGGGGGAAGCTGGGGAAAAGAGGGATGAAGCTTCCTACAGACCGGCAGGAGCTGATAATAAAGCAATGTGTCCAAAGGGCCAGAGTCAGCAGCGAATGTGTGGAGAATGTGTTCTCAGGGTAGAGACCAGACACAGTGGAGAGCCCAAGACGAGTGGTGTGTTTTGACATCTACAAAGATTGAAGAGGAGGAAAGGCCGGATGGTGAGCAATGGGCATTGCATCGGCAGAGAGCATGTCCGAACCTGAACATTTCCGGAGCCCTTCCCAGGTTCAGCACAGGGTCTCGACCGTATAGACCTCAGTGCTGAAGGCCTCACTGGAGCAAACAGAGCGGTGGTGAGTTGCCACAGGGCAGCCAGGTCAGTCTCAACTGTGACTAGGGACTGGAACAGAGTGGGGTGAAGCCAGAAGTGGAGAAAGCTGGCCTGGGCGCTGAGGGCATGGAGTTTGAATTTGGGGGCACCGAGACCACAGCGTGACATAGGAAGGGTTAAGACATTATATGCAATCCTGGGTTGACGACCAGCCCAAATCAGAGTGATCACTAGTGAGCGGAGTTTACGAAAAAAAGTGAGCATGATATGGGGATATTGAGGAATAAATATAAAAACTTCGGGAGCACCACCATTTTGGCAATGGCTATGCGACGGGCTAAAGAGAGTGGCAAACGACTCCAGAGGAGAATTTTTGTCCACCGCGCGGCGGAAGTTGGCTCTCCAGAGTTCGTCAATTTCCCTTCTCAACCAGATCCCGAGGTACCTAGTGAGCTCAGTGCCAAAACAAACGGATAATCCGGATCAAAGGGCATTGTAACTTTGGTGAGAGGAAACAGCACAGACTTGCTCCAGTTCACCTGGATGCCTGAATATCTGCCAAAGCGTATGACCCCACGAACTAGAGGACTGAGGTTCTCCTGAGGGTGACGGATGTATTAGGTAACATCATCCGCATATATAGAAATGAGCAAAGCGTGAGACGCAATGCTGATGCCCCTCTGGGTGTGATATTGGCACAGTCTAACTCCAAGAGGCTCCATTGCGATGGCAAAAAGCACTGGTGACAACGGGCAGCCTTGCCGTGTGCCATGCTTGAGGCGGATGGGATCAGAGATTTGGGTGTTGAGTCGAAGGCGGGCGGTGGGAAGAATATAAAGGCACAGCACTTTACGTATGAAAATCAGACTGAAGCCCAAACGATGGAGAAGATAAAATAGGAAGGGCCACTCTAGGGTGTCAAAGGCTTTAGTGGCGTCTAGCAGGGCCGCCACTGCCAGGAGCGCTGGGTTTATTTGATGAAGAACTGAAAAAATGGTCCGGAGGTTATGGGAGGTGGCACGGCCAGGGATAAAACCAGACTGCACCGGGCGAGCGATGAGCAGCATGAGGGGGGAGAAGGCTCGAAGCGAGCAATTTTGCGAAAATGTTGTTGTCCGTGTTTATCAGAGACAGGGGGTGAGTCCTGTGATTCAGGTGATTTGTCCGGCTTTAAGAGCAAGGTAAGCAAAGCCTCACAAAGCGATGGGGGGAACTGCCCTGTCTTGAAGGACTCATTATACATGGCGGCTAGGTGGGGAACCAGAATGGGAGCGAAGGCCTTGTAGAAAGAGGCCAGCAGGCCGTCCAGACCGGGAGCCTTATCGCCAGGCATTCTATTTATTGCAGCTAGTATCTCTTCTTTGGAAAAAGGCTTGTCTAGGAACTCCCGGTGGGGATTTCCCAGCCATAACAGTTGGAGGGTTTTGATTTGATTTGATTTGAAGGAGATTTATAATGCGCAAAACAATAACCCGCAGGTATCAAGGCGCCTAACAATATGATCAGAAATTAAGACAGACGTCCTTACATATAGGCTTGCCGAAAGAGGAGAGTTTTTAGGGCAGTGCGGAAGTTCTGTAAAGACGGAAGGGATCTCAGGTCCAGGGGAAGATCATTCCACCATTTAGGGGCTAGAGTGGAAAAGGCCCTGCCACCCCATCTAGCTCTTCGTACGCGGGGGCTGCCAGAAGTAATTTCCCGGAGGAACGCAAGTTCCTTCCAGGGATGTAGTGGGAAATGATGGACCCAATTCCCGTGTCGCTATTTTTGGCGATGGCTCTGTAGGTCATGCATAAAACTTTGAACCGAATTCGATGTTCTACCGGTAGCCAATGCAGCGTTTTCCTGGCCGCAGTGGCCGAGGAGCGTCTGGGAATATCCAGAACAAATCTGGCTATGGCAATCTGGACTACCTGTAAGCGCTGCAGGTGGCTCCTGTTATGCCCAGGGTGTTGAAGTATTGATCAAGCAGCTCATGCGAAGGGACTGAGCCAGCCGTATAAAGTTGTGAATAGAATGAAAAAAAGCATGGTTTGATTTAGTCAGGGGAGGTCGTACGATCAGGACCGCTGTCGTGGAGATCATTAATATAAGATGCAGCCCGGGTCGGGGGGAGAAGGTTGGCCAGGGGACCCTTTATGGGAGGTAATGAGGGATCAGTCGGAAAAAGGTAACAGTTCATTGTGTTTGCTTTATTGAGCATTCAGTTCTTTTTATACCTCAGTGCCTTTCCAACAATGTTTTTGGATATCTTGCACCTACGTTGCAAGTAAAAATGGATGAAATGGTCATCACACTAAATAGTGGGTTTTACAGGGAAAACTCTCAAGAGCGTCTTTTTGGCGGAAATAGCACCAAGGCTGTATTTAACATGAGCATACTAACATTTTGCATAAAACACAGCTCAGCAAGACGTGAGAATTTACCTTGCTATTAGGTTCAATTTTGCTTCCAGTTTTAAATAGGAACTCCCCAAAAGCAAAAAACATGTCTTATTAATTGGAAGAGCTATCTAAAAGAATCAGATTGTTGCATTTTTATTGCGGGTGAGGCTCAGTTGATCACCTCTGCTAAAATTTATTTTTGGAAAACACTGCATATCAGCCCTGGACTCCTAATCTTTCTGGAGGCAAATATGAAAGGCTAAATAATCATTTTAATCTGTTTTTCTTCGAATAGTATTGCCCTTTTAACATAGAAAGAGCCACCAGTTTCTTCTGCACCTCAGTTTACTATGTGAAAGGACTGGAGAAGAGGTAGAACGTGTCTGCGGATCTCAGAGTGAGAAATTCCACAGGGCAGAGCAATCTTAAGTGTCTGGTTACTGTAAGAAGTAGTAAAGGGGGCAGGCACAAACCAAGGTTTATTAAACACGATTCTCTGATAAAAATTGGAGAACCACAGAGTCATGACAAAAGCTTAATAAAAAGCCTAATACACTAAAAATAAATTACATAAAAGTTTTGCTTTCTGTATCCAATGCATAAGTGAAGCACCAATTTGAATGTGTTGTTATTGAGTATACTATTCAGTTATAAAACAGCCCCTCATATATTGTAATGGAACCACTTCTCAGGAGGTGAGATCATGCAAATAATGTCCAATAGCATGTGGCTGAGGGGGAAATACGGCCCGAGCTGATCGAAGATGTGATTGGCAATGTCTCCAACCAATGGTGAAGGGGACTCACATAAAGAAGTCAATGCAAAAGAAGAATGACCCAAAGCCCCAATCTCTGTATACTGGACACAAAAGGTTTTTCACTGAATTCTCAGACAATAAAGCACCTAATAAAAAGTGGAATTTCATCTTTCTTTTGCTGTATAATTGTGAACTAGAAAGTTCTTGTTGTCACCCTTCTTTGATAACATTTGCACTCTTGTGGATCCTCATTGTGTTTTGTAGACATACAAAAGAAATGCAATTGTTCTCCGACACCATGGTTGTACCACTGCAGACCATAGGCGTATTCACTGTCGAAGGGGTCTCAGCTAGTCATCACAAATTACTTACTGAGGAGTCCCTCACGACAGATGTATCTAAACGTGTCATTCTGCTGCCGTTCTTTTACGGAAAATGCATGGTTGTTATTGTCTTAAAGCCTGTAGTTTTACTTTTTAAATTTTTTATGCCTTTAGTCATATTCCTGAGCGTTTTCTCTACGCTAACCTGGAAAACCAAGACGAGGACTTTGCAGTGTATTAGTATTGCATGTAAGATTTTAAGTAATCAAACAAAAAAAAAAAAAACATTATGAGTCAGTGTATTAGTATTGCATGCAGGGTCTCATGGGACAGCATTTAGAAAGGCATTCCTGGCCCACTTGCTGGTTGGACCTCCTTCCCCTCAATGTTCACTGGGAGAGAGGAGATCTTTCTTGTTTCAGGAAATCGAAGAAAAATGAAGCAGTAATGGCAGGTAAGAAAAAAACCATGGGTTAGAGGAAGAGGTCCACACTAATACAATTCATAACGATCTGAACTTGATATGGAAAAAAGCCCACCCTAACAGAAGTTGGAGAGTCGCTAGTCCTGACACTGGTCTGATGGTTCCCCCGCATAAAAAAATCCAGAGGGGATTTTTTGGGAGATTGAATGAAGCATATACATTCTCAAAGGGGTAAAAAGCCGTCTGATTCCAAGGAAAACTACGGCTGTAAACAAGAGATCTATCATCATGAAACTCGTTGCCAGGCATGTGAATGTTATACAAAGCTTTTCATTGTAAAAAAAGGTTACAATCCCTCCGCGTCCACCTTACAAATTCATTTACAATGATGCCAAACCTCTGACTTCCTTTTGTTTTCAAGATGTTCGGCCACCATACTATGAGGACCTTGTGTAGAGAAGGGGTGAAGTCCTTAGCATTCTACACCTTGTCTTACTTCTCGTCATATGTAACAAATAAATAGTGGCATCTCTGCCTTCAAGGGGCCCGAATCACAGAACTAACTTAAGACAAAATCCTAAACTTCAATCAATCAATCATTGCATTTCTAAAGCGCGCTACATACCCGTGAGGGTCTCAAGGTGCTGGAGGGAGGGGGCGCTACTGATCGAAGAGCCAGGTCTTGCGGAGTCTTCTGAAGTAGGCTGGTAGGGAGGACATTCCAGGTCTTGGTGGCGAGGTAGGAGAAGGATCTTCCGCCTGCGGTGACTTTTCGGATACGAGGAACTGAGGCGAGGGCGAGGTTGGCTGAGCGGAGGCTTCGTGTGGGGGTGTGGAAGCTGAGTCGGTTGTTGAGGTATGTGGGTCCGGTGTTTTGTAGTGCTTTGTGTGCGTGGATGAGAAGTTTGAAGGTGATCCTCTTGTTGACGGGGAGCCAGTGGAGGCCTCACAGGTGGGGTGTGATGTGGCTGCGTCGAGGGGCGTTGAGGATCAGTCGTGTCGAGGCGTTCTGGATTCGTTGTAATCATTTCAGGGGCTTGGTTGTTGCTCCTGAGTAGAGAGTGTTTCCGTTGTCGAGTCTGCTGGTGACGAGGGCCTGGGTGACGTTTTTTCTTGTGTCCGGAGGGATCCATTTGAAGATCCTGCGGAGCATTCGGAGGGTGTTGAAGCAGGACGCGGAGACGGCGTTGACTTGCCTGCTCATGGAGAGGGTGGAGTCGAGGATGACCCCCAGGTTGCGTGCGTGGTCTATGGGTTCCGGGGCTGAGCCTAGCGATGTGGGCCACCAGGAGTCGTCCCAGGCTGATGGGGTGGGTCTGAGGATGAGGACCTTCGTCTTGTCTGAATTCAGCTTCAGTCTGCTGTCCTTCATCCAGTCAGCTATGGCCTTCATTCCTCTGTGGAGGTTGGCTTTGGCGGTGTGGGGGTCTTCGGTGAGGGATATGTTCAGCTGGGTGTCGTCGGCGTAGGAGATGATGTTGAGGTTATGTTGTCGTGTGACGTGGGCGAGCGCCGCCATGTAGATGTTGAACAGCGTCGGGCTGAGGGAGGACCTCTGTGGGATGCCGCAGATGATCTCAGTGGTTTTTGATCGGAAGGGTGGGAGGCGGACGCTCTGGGTTCTGCCGGAGAGGAAGGATGTGGTCCAGGCCAGGGCCTTCTCTTGAATTACGGCGTCAAGGAGGCGTGCTGCTAGGGTGCGGTGGCAGACTGTGTCAAAGGCAGCTGATAGGTCCAGGAGGATGAGGGTGGCTGTTTCTCCTTTGTCCATCAGAATCCTGACATCGTCAGTGGCGGTGATGAGGGCGGTCTCGGTGCTGTGGTTGCTGCGAAACCCGGATTGGGAGGGATCCAGGATGTTGTTGTCTTTGAGGTAGCGGGTTAGCTGTTTGTTGACCATCTTCTCTGTCACTTTTGCCGGGAACGGGAGAAGGGAGATGGGCCGGAAGTTCTTGAGGTCCTTGGGGTCCGCCTTGGGCTTCTTCAAAAGGGTGTTGATCTCGGCGTGCTTCCAGCTTTCCGGGAAGGTTGATGTATCGAAGGTGCTGTTGATTGTTTTCCGGAGGTGGGGCACGATGGTTGTGCTGGCTCTGTTGAAGACGTGGTGAGGGCATGGGTCGGAAGGAGATCCGGAGTGGACGGAGTTCATGGTTTTGATGGTGTGTTCATCGCCAACGTGGGACCAGGCGGTCAGGCGGCTGGTGCGTGTGGTGGTTGCAAAGGTGGTGGACTCGGTGGTTGGTGCGGTGGTGTCGGTTTTGAATCAGTCGCGGATGTCAGCGATCTTGCGATGAAAGAAGGTGGCCAGGGAGTGGCACAGGTCTTGTGATGGTGGGATGTCGTTAGTGTTGGCGCTGGGGTTGAAGAGTTCTTTCACGATGTTGAAGAGCTCTTTGGTGTTGTGTGCGTTGTTGTCTAGGCGGTCCTTGAAGGCGGTCCTCTTGGTGGTTCTGATGAGTTGGTTGTGTCTGCGGGTGGTGCTCTTGTGGGCTGTGTGGCTGTCTGCTGTTCGGTGTTGGAGCCATTTCTTCTCCAGCTTCCGACAGGAGCGCTTGGAGATCCGGAGGTCTTTCTGTGAACCAGGCGGCTTTCTTGTTCGTGTTGTTGGTTAGGGAGGTCTTGAGAGGGGCGAGGGTGTTGGTGCAGTCGTTGATCCATTGTTTGAGGTTGGTCGCAGCGGTGTCTGGGTCGCTGGGGTCGATGGGTGGTCTCAGGGCGAGGGTGGTAGTCAGTTGGTCCTTGGTGACCTTGCTCCAGCAGTGGTGTGGTAGCTGTTGGGTGCGGTGGTGTGTGGTGGGTTTTCTGAAGGTGAAGTGGACGCATCTGTGGTCAGTCCAGTGGGGTTTGGTGGTGTGGTTTAAGGAGATGTAGGGACTTGTGGTGAAGATGGGGTCCAGCGTGTGTCCGGCGGCGTGGGTAGGTGTCGTCACGAGCTGTTTGAGTCCTAGGTTGGCGAGGTTGTCGATAAGGGCGGTGGAGTTGGAGTTGTTGTTGTTCTCGAGATGGAAGTTCAGGTCCCCGAGGAGGATGTAGTCCATGGAGGCAAGGGTGTGAGTGCTGATCAGGTGGGTTATGGTGTCGATGAACTGTGGTCGTGGTCCGGGAGGTCTGAAAATGGGTGTTCCTCTGAGGGCGGTGTTGGGGTTGGTGTGGATTTGGAAGTGCATGTGCTCGGCGGTGGTGAGGGCGTCGTCGATGTTGGTCGAGACTCTCAGAGTGTCCTTGTGGATGATGGTGATTCCCCCTCCCAATCCGTTGGTGCGGTCTCTGCGGGAGACTTTGTAGCCCTGTGGGATGGCTATGGCGATGTCTGGTGCTGAGGTGGCGTTCAGCCAGGTCTCCGTCAGGAAGGCGACGTCGGGGGCGGTGGAGTCTAGGAGGTCCCAGAGTTCGATGGCGTGCTTGCGAGCGGAGAAGGTGTCGAGGAGGATATAGCGGAGGTGGTTGGGTTCTCTGGTTGATGGTTTGCTGGTCTGGATGCTGGTGAATCTTCAGTTCCGGCAGGCGAAAGGTCCTTGGGTGCGCTTTGGAGTGGCTCGGTAGCAGGAGTGGTCTCATCTGGTGTTGAGTGCGGGGAGGGTGCTGGAGTCGTAGTGCAGTCTGGTGTTGCGGGGGGCACGGGGTCCAGGGGTTCTGTCACTGGGCGCGGTGCAGGTGTGGACTGGCGCAGATGGGCTTGCATTTGGTGCGCCAGCTGCGCCCGTCCGCTGCGCTTCCACGCGGTGGCCTCCATTAGAGGCGAAGTGGGAGGAAGGAGCAGCTGGGAGGCGGGAGCGGGGGGGCAATGGGCGAGGGACAAGGGGGAAAAAGGGGTCGGGCCGCAGGGGAGCAGCAGCGGGAAGCGGGGGCGGGGGGGCACGGAGGGCAGTGGCGCAAAGGAGCGCCTAGAGCAGGCAAATGGATTAGGATGTGTACAAATGAAAAGAAAGAAAAAAAGACTGGACTACAGGATGGGGCAGACACCAAGGACGGTGAGCCCTTGGTCAGCGTCAGCGGCAGCAGCGGGGAGACACTGGCACTCAGGAGGGGCGAGCCCTTGGTCAGCGTCAGCAGCGGGGAGGCACTGGCACTCAGGAGGGGCGAGCCCTCGGTCAGCGGCAGCGGCAGTAGCGGGGAGGCACTGGCACCCAGGAGGAGCCGGGCGGCGTGGGGAGTGACCCGAGGACAGGTCTTAGTACCATTTTGGTATCCACAGAAGGCACTTACTCATTTTGGTATTCAAAGAAAGCCCTTACTCATTTCGGTATTCACAGAAGTTAAGAGTCCTAACTTTAGGACTCCTAAATGCCTTCTGTGAATACAGAAAGTCTTAAAGTTAGGATTTTTCTCGGTTTAGGAGTCCTAAAGTTTGGAGTCCTAACTTCTGTGAATACCGAAATGAGTAAGTGCCTTCTGTGAATACCAAAATGATAGTAAGTTTAGGATTTTGTCTTAAGTTAGTTCTGTGAATCGAGCCCTAGGTTTCCATCTAACTCCTTCCTTGACGTATTTCAGGGTGTGCTCTCTGTGATGTGTAAGAAACATCAGTCTTCCCTATCCTCAAGCCTAAGACCACTTAAGATGCACACTATTTTGCCTAGTCCACCTGAGGTGAATCTAGGATTTGTATTGCTCTCAATTGAATGTAGAAAACTAACAGAGGCTTCCCTCCTGAGGATAGTAAAGCAAATACCATTAAAGTGGATAATTATAAGGCTGGTTATTTGCTACACTTAAAAATAACAGATGTGTGGTGTATAACACTATATGAACGCAAGTTATTAAATCCTTCCCACAAAAGGAGAAAACCATATTCTCTGCGTTGGCTTTTCTAAATGCAGACATGCCCAACTGCCCATTTCCTTGTGCCTAAGTGGATATGTAAATGAGTACTCAAGATTTGTGAAAGAGTAAAGTTCTTGGGTGAAATCCTGGGATTCCCTATCAATTCTTGAATAGTCTAAAATGTACTTAAAACATATCTAAGTACATTGTTGACTTTTCCAATTGACTTTTTTTTGTGAATCAGATGTTGGGAGACTAACCTTGCAGATAATGCTTACCACACTTCCAGCAAAGGATGCAAATCTCTTAGATGAGATGAAAGCCTTCTCTCAGAGTTTAGGTAAATGATACACAATACCATGTAGTAATAATAATTCTCTTGTATGGTGGAAAATATTAAGGGTCCCATTATGATGGTGGCCAGATCGCCACCGCCCGGCAGGCGGTGGCGATCCACCCACCACCACAACCACATTTACTCCCCACCATATTACCATGGTGGTGGTACCACGGCGGATGGAAAGTAGGCCCGCTGCTTTTCTGCAGGTCGACAATCATCACGATTGTCGGCCGGGCGGAACTCGGACACAATATGGTGACGGAGCATGGAATGCACGGCCATCCACATTATGATGCCTGGAGGTTCACGCCTTTGGCAAGGCAGGCGGAAATTGCTGTGGGGGCCCCTTGTGGGCCTCTGGGGAGTGGTGGTTGCACTTGGGGGGGTACCTATAGTCCCCCTATCCATTGCCATGCACAAGGTGGGCGGCAGCGGGCAACGTACAAAGATGCAGGATGCGACTGCCAGGGTTGCGGTTGTATCCTAATTGACGGTGTGGGACCGCCGTACCCCTGTCAGCCGGTCCCAGCACCGCTGGGTTGGCAGGCGGACTGTAGTCCGCCCGTCATCCTAATGGGGCCCTTAGTTTTCTTTTTGTTCATCCCTGTCTTGGATTCTTCTCTCTCCAGTTCCCTCCCTTAATTTCTTTTTACCTAGATTCTGTTGTATCCTTCCAATGTCCTGGCTGGATCTAACAAAGAAGTTTAGGGTGCTATGTTATGTGTATTGGTAAAGCACACTATCACCCACAAGGGTATCCTGGCACTGAGTAGGTGTGTGTGCCAAGCCCTCCCTATTGTAGCTTGGTTAATTGAAAAGAAAAGTCTTCGTCTTGTTGTGAAATTCAACAAGAGAGGAGGAGACTGATGTGAAGAGGGAGGTTGTTCCACACTTTAGGAGTGATGTAAGAGAATGCTCTTCCTCCTGATTATTGTATGCTTGGGATGTTAGTGAGTAGAAGTCCTGCGGAGCAGAGGTGTCCGGATGGTTGGTGGAAGGAAATGTGGCTGTTTAGGTAGGTGGGGCCTGAGTTGTTGAGTGCTTTAAATGCATGTGTGAGGAGTTAGATTGAGCTTGTATGTGTACTGGAAACTAGTACAAATTCCATGGCAGTTGGTGTAATATGAGTTCTGGTATGCAGACATAATATTGATGTTTAAATATTGATATGACAGAATATCGACCATCAAGAATATCGTCGACCAGAATATCGACATGCAGGAAAGAAATATTGTTTTATTTAATAACGATGTTAGTAATATCGTTAGTAAAAATATCATTGTTAATAATATCAAATTTGTTTTCAGTGTTTTGTACGTTAGTATATGCGTTAAAAGTATAGCTTATTTTTGTAATGTATGTTTCACTTTTTTACAAGTTATTAATTTTATGTTCATTCATTTTTGCATATTTTAGTTCGGCATTGGGTTTTGGGTTTGTAGGGGAATAGGGAAGGGAAGTACATTCATTTTAATTATTTAATTAGTAATTTTATTAATTCATATTTTTGTATTTAATAATTTATATTGTACATTTTGTTAATTAATTTGTTGTTAATTGGTTATTAATTAATTGGTAAATATGTTAATGGTTCCGAAAGCTGCAGAGGGGCTCAGCTCATGCTAGGGCACCCACTCACATAAAACCAAGCACTCTGCCTCCAGGATTATCGAGGCCTACCATAGGAGTGGCTTATAGGTGTATATGTGTCTATATATAAAGGTAGATATAGGGATACCATATCTAAGTAAGGGGTGAGTACAGTACACCACCTTACCCAGGCTGTGTGAACAGACCTGTGGTGTCAGTTTGGAAGGCAAACCAGGGGCGGCACAATACATGCTGCATCCCCTGATAGGCCTAAGGTGCACCTATGCCCTGGGTACCTATGGTACACTATACAGGGGCTCACAAGGGTGACCCAGTAACCAATCTGGTATGTACCTAAAGTACATGGTATAAATTTAGAGAGAGAACAGCTGGGCTGTGGGTCTGATTAGCAGGCCCACAGCCACACTATAGTAAAAATAACAGAAATTCACAGCAAAAAGTGGGGGTGACCATAGGAAGCAGACCTTACTCACCTACACAACCCCCCCACCCCCAAACGAAGGAACAATAAACGAACCTTGACCGGTTGAGTATTCATGTTCTAAGTGGAAATATCTGGAGAGTCTGTCTGCACTGCATGGTCAGTCCCAGGTCTATGTTCCACTGTAAAGTCCATCCCCTGTAGGGAAATGGACCACCTAAGCAGTTTCGGATTTTCACCCTTGATCTGATTTAGCCACAAGAGGGGCTTATGGTCTGTCTGAATCTTGGAGTGAGTACCAAACGAGTATGGCCTCAGCTTCTTCAGGGCCCCAACCACAGCAAAGGCCTCCCTCTGAATAGCTGACCAACGTTTCTCTCTAATGGTCAGACTTCTGCTAATAAAAGCTACTGGCTGGGCTTGACCATCTTTATTCAGTTGTGAAAGTACAACACCTACCCCCAACTCAGAAGCATCTGTTTGAACAATGAATTATTTGGAGTCGTCTGGACTTTGCAGAATTGGTGCAGTGCACATGGCCTGCTTCAGGTCATCAAATGCCTTTCGACAGCTGACTGTCCACGGAACTTTCTTTAACATTTTCTTGGAAGCTAAGTCATTAAGGGGTGTCACTATGGAACCATACCCCTTGACAAATGTCCTATAGTACCCAGTCAGGCCCAAGAAAGCTCTGACCTGAGTCAGGGTGGTTGGAGCAGTCCAGTCCATTATGGTCTGGATCTTGCTCTGCAATGGTTTAACCTGGCCTCCGCCCACAAGGTGGCCCAGGTATACAACCTGACTCTGCCCTATCTGGCACTTGGTAGCCTTGATCGCTAGGCCTGCCTTTTGCAGGACCTCCAAAACATTCTTCAGGTGGATTAGGTGATCTTCCCAAGTGGAGCTAAAGACAGCGATATCCTCTAAGCTGCACAGTAGTCATCCAGACCTGAGAGGACTTGGTTCACCAACCTTTGGAATGTGGCATGTGCATTTTTCGGACCAAAGGGCATTACCACAAATTGATAATGTCCTCCTGGGGTTGAAAATGCTGTCTTTGGCTTTGCATCCTCAGCTAGTCTGATCTGCCAGTAGCCAGCTGTCAGGACAAATGTGCTCTAAAACTTGGCAGATGCCAATCTGTCAATGAGTTCATCTGCCCTGGGTATTGGATGGGCATCTGTCCTAGTGACAGCATTGAGGCCTCTGTAACCAATGCAAAACCTCATCTCTCTCTTACCATCTTGGGTGCGAGGTTTAGGCACCAGGACTACTGGACTGGCCCAAGGGCTCTCTGAGGGCTCAATGACTCCCAAATCCAACATCTTTTGGACCTCTGTCCTGATACAGTCCCTGACATGATCAGGTTGTCTGTAAATCTTACTTTTAACAGGCAGACTGTCCCAGTGTCCACTTCATGAGTGCACCAGGTAGTCTGGCTTGGAGTCAGTGAAAACATATGTCTGTAGGACTGTAGAACTTGTCTGCAGTCCTGCTGCTATTGGTCAGTGAGGCTGCCTGCCAAGGCTACACCATCAACTGAACCATCATCAGGATTCTGAGAGACCAGGTCTGGGAGAGGGTCACTCTCTTCCTCCTGTCCCTCATCAGTAGCCATGAGCAAGCCCATGTCTGCCCTCTCAACATATGGTTTCAGTCTGTTGACATGAAGCCCCCTGTGGGGGCTCCTGGGAGTTCCAAGGTCAACCAAATAGGTGACTTCTCCCTTCTGCTCAACAATAGCGTGGGGTCCACTCCACTTGTCTTGGAGAGCTGCTGGGGCCACAGGCTCCAACACCCACACCTTCTGCCCTGGCTTGTAAACAGTCAACACATCCTTTTGGTCATGTCAGGCCTTTTGCAATTCCTGGCTAGCTTCAATGTTTTTAGATGCCTTTTTCATGTACTCTGCCATCCTCGAGCGGAGACCAAGTACATAGTCCACAATGTCTTGTTTGGGAGGTTTGAGAGATAACTTCTATCCCTCCTTCACCAGACAAAGGGGTCCTCTTACAGGATGCCCAAACAGAAGTTCAAAAGGGTTGTAGCCAACCCCCTTCTGTGGGTCCTCTCTGTAGGCAAACAAAAGGCAGGGCAGCAGGATGTCCTATCTCCGCCTAAGCTTTTCAGGGAGACCCTTAATCATGCCCTTTAAGGTCTTGTTGAATCTCTCAACTAGACCATTGCACTGTGGATGATAGGGTGTGGTGAGCTTGTAGTTCCTCCACACTCCTTCCACATTGCAGTCAGATATCCAGACATAAAGTTTGCACCTCTGTTTGAGACAACCTCCTTCGGAAACCCTACTCTTGAGAAAACTCCCAGGGGGTCTTGCCACAACAGGTGCTGTTGTGGTCTTCAGGGGAATGGCTTCTGGGTATCTGGTGGCATGATCCACTATCACCAGAATAAATCTGTGCCCGGAGCCTGTTTTGGGATCCATTGGTCCAACAATGTCAATCCCTACATGTTTAAAGGGAACCCCTACCACAGGTAGTGGCATAAGGGGGAACTTTGTGGTGTCACCTGATTTGCCACTGGCTTGGCAGGTGACACAGGAGCGACAAAACTCCTTGGTATCCTCTGACATATGAGGCCAGTGAAAGTGAGGGATAAGCCTGTCCCAAGTCTTGTTCTGGCCAAGATGTCCTGCAAGGGGAATATTATGGGCTAGTGTGAGTAGGAAGCCCCTGAATGCCAAAGGTATGACCAATCTCCTGGTAGCACCAGTCTTGGGGTCTCTAGCCTGTGAATACAGGAACCCTTCATCCCAATAAGTGTTATGGGTCTTACTAGCATTCCCTGCAGCCTCAGCAGCAGCTTGCTGTCTGAGGGATTAAAGAGAAGGGCAGTCCAACTGCGCCTGCCTCAGATCTGCCCTAGAGGGTCCCCCTGTCCCAAGAAACTCAACCTGATCAGACTCAAGCTCTTCTAGGACAGTTTCCTCCTGGGTCTCACAATCAGCTTCCTGAGAAGGCTGATCCTCTTCCTGAGGCAAAGGCGAAGGCACTGCCTTAACCCCACTGCTTCTCCTCCTGGTAGGCAACTGTTCCATTGTTCCAGAATCCAGTACCTGTTCAGTGTTGCAATTTCTGACCTGTGACCTAGTCACAGCAAGGACATGTGCTGATATCCCTAACATTTCTGCATGGGTCCTATATTCCACTTCAGCCCAAGCTGAAGTTTCCAGGTCTCTCCAAGCAAAAATTCTACAGGGAGTTCTGAACTAACCACAACCTTTTTGAGGCCAGTTACCCCTACCCAGGATAAATTAACAATAGCCGTACTGTGAGTAGTAGTGACATTGCTGGCATAGGTCACTAGGTAATTTTCACCTACTATGATCTGTCCAGGGTCCACAAAGCCAGGTTTCACCATTGTGACACTAGCACATGTGTCCCTGTAGGCCTGAGACACTTTGTCATTAATTAAAGGAGTTTGTCTGTACTTGCCCAAGTTATTGGAACTCACAGTAAAGGACAGAATTGTGTCCCCATCACAGATTAAAACAGCTTGAGTTGGTATTCTGACTAGGCCAGGATCCATCTCAGTTCCCAGGGTTAACCCTACTACACCCTTCTGTTGAGAACCACTACTTGGAGCTGAACTAGGGGGAACAGTTGCCTTAGGGGCAATGGTGGCTGGAGCTGCCTCCTTCTTGGTGCAATCACTGGTTGAGTGAGTATTTACTTTACAAAACTTGCACCATGGTTTCTTTGGACCTTCTTTCTTTTTAGATTGTTGGGAAGCCCCACCATTAAAAGCTTTTTAGGGACATTGAGAAGACTTCTGGTCTTTTGCTTTTGCCCCACCCTTTTGGTCTTGATTCTTCTGATCACCACCTTGGTTCTGTACCTTCTGCTTCACCCTGGTTCTGACCCATTTGTCTGCCTTCTTTCCCAATTCTTGGGGAGAGGTCAGATCAGAGTCAACCAAGTGCTGATGCAATAACTGGTTTTGACAGTTGTTAAGAATTTGTTCTCTCATAATAAGGTTATACAATCCCATATAGTCACTTACTTTACTGCCCAGCAACCAGCCTTCCACAGCCTTAGTAGCACAATCTACAAAATCAGTCCAGTCCTGAGTCTTGTCTTTTGGGTATTCCTAAACAGCAACCTGTACTGCTCAGTGGTTAGGCCAAATCCATCTATCAGAGCACTCTTCAGGACATAGAAGTTGTGCGGCATCCTGTTTATTAACTGTTAGGAGCTTATCTCTGCCTTTATCTGAAAAGGAGAGCCATAACATCATTGCCCACTGACTCTGGAGTACCTACTGTACTTTGCAGGCCCTCTCTAAAGTAGTGATCCACTTGTGGATGTCATCCCCTATCTGATAGGGGGGCACATTTTTTTCAGGTTTCTATGCTCATGAGATCTTTCCTACCACTAGGGATTTTGCTGCCACCAGTGGGCTCTAGACTACACAATTTCTTCTCTCTTTCAAGAGCTAGGGGCTCTTTTGTAAGGGCAACTTCTTGCCTCTTGATCCTAAACTTGGCCTCTCTCATCCTAGCTTTATGCTCTCTTCTCTGAGGTGAAGGCATCCTCCTCAGAGCAGAGGCATTGGACCCTACTGAGGAATCAGAATGATCAGAACCACTGGAAAGTGATCTGCGCTTTCTGTTTCCACTGTTAGGCCTATTTGGAAGGTTAGAGGGGGGGCTACCATGGCCCTCTTCACCTCCAGATAGTCCTGTGTTGCCCAGGTCAGGTTCAACAACCTCATCCTGGTCAGCATCCACTTCATCATCAGAGACCACTGGATCCTCCCCAGTATTCTCTTCTGTTGAGGGATGGCGCCCCTATCTACTACCTTGGTTACCTGGATCTGATGCGTTCTCTACATCCTGAGCCTCTAAGATCTCTACAAGGTGGTGAAAGGTTGCACTCTGTCCTTCTCTCAGTCTTCTGACCACATACAAGCTTCTCAGTTCCTAAAAAGAGAATGTGTCATACTTAGAAGGCAACCTTTGGTTGTCTTCTGGCAGAGGCCCAGTAGGCCCTGTTCCCAAGGACATTGCTAGTGAGGTGTGGTGTGTGCTCCTACCTACACTACTTGTTTTCTTACTAGAACCTCTCTAGGAGTTGTAGTCAGGGTGTGCTAAGCCCTTACCACCTACAACTACTAAGTTCAGCAGAACGTATGTATATATAAGACTTGACTTATATGTACCTACAGGTACCGTGATATGGTCTTTCAGATGATATCTCGAGATTATTTGGTAAAACAATTGAAAGGTCTTATCCCAACCGCTGCACACCAATGTGAGAAGTTAGCCTGACATATGATGTCCACTAGTTCTAGTGGGCACCTTGCACCTGTCTAATCGACCCTTATTGATGGTGGTTGTAAACCCAACCTTATAGAAAGCTATCCTGGTGGTAGCATGAACCAGCAGTCTTCAGGCTAAGACTTCAGTAGGCAAGTTAAGCAAGTTGTTTTACCAATGATAATCCCTTGAGTAGCAAATAAAAGGACACCACACAAGGTATATATCAAATATATATGTATTTAATTTAAACACAACCCCTCTGCACTCTATATGAGGTCAGAGGTCAAAATACAATACAAGTCACACAGTTAATATATGATAGGTTGCACAGTATACGTTATGCCCTAGGGGCCTCACAAACCATATACTAAGAAAGTGGTATAAGTACCATGAGAGAATTAGAAAGCAGGCCTGGGGCCAGTGGAATCGCTGGAGCTACACTAATCGACCAAAGGTTAGGAAGTAGGAGGCCCACCGGAGCCGCGTGCAGTGTCTAACCACAGGCGCGGGTTACCATTGACTTTCTATGGAGTTCGTAAAAGTTACAAATATGCAATTTAAGGACACTTCCCGATGGACTAGGATGGAACCCTTTTAAACTAGGACACTTCGAGAGTCAAGACCCATGGGAGCACCAGAGTACTTGTCTTACCTCACCTAGGGAAGCAGGGTGCATAAGTGTCTTTTTGTGTCGGGTTTCGTTGTCGTTTTCTATGGAGAGCTGCAAAGAAGTGCAGCAGGCGACCAGAGGAAAAGTGTCCGGGTGGATCCAAGGGTGGATCGAAGATCTGAAGAACCTGAAAGCAGAGGGGACAGAGTCTGCGTCACTAGCCAGTGACCAGGAAGGTACCAGGCAATGTCGGGTGCTTGAAGGTGAAGAAGGTGAGTTTGTCTCTTCAGCCACGAGGTCCAGGAGGCATCGACGATGACCAGGCACTAGAATCGAGCTGTCCCATGATGGAGCTTTTCAGGGAAGCTTGAACAAGCCTGGAGCAACCAGGAAAGTGAGTTAGTTTCAAAATGGAGTCTTCAGGGAGCTCACTAGCCTACGGGCAAGGAACCAGGAAGACGGGTCAAGCTGAAATGCAAAGGCAGGGCCCACGGGATACTCGCTAAGTGTAGGGGCCTTGGCTTCAATGCAAATGGTGCTCGGTGCTGGGGCTTCTCGTACCCCAATGCACAACTTACTGAGGCTTCAAGAAAGGAGTACAGGTAGCAAAATGCAGGATGTCCAAGATGTCCGGTTCCACGTCTCTCGTGTCTGCCACAGGTCTCAGCTTTGCTGTGAATGTGGGTCGGGGTCAAAGAAGTCAGGAAGTCCAGTTCTTGTGTCACAGAGTCTTTAGGTTCCAACAGGAGCCTTGAAACTGCAGACTGGCAAAGTTGCTGTTGGTGCCTGTTTGCACAGGGTGGTCACTCCTTGAGAGCAAGGGAGATATCTTTCATCTTCCAGTCAGAATGGAACGTCGAAGGTCCAGGATATGTCTTTCAAAGATTCGTCCAGGGTAATCTAAAGTCCTAGGGACACAGCTCCTATACTTATACTAAGGATGGGGGCTGGACTACCTGGCTAGGTCCCTCCTATGGGTGGACCTGGTCAGGGGGTCACCCCTTCCCTTTGTCCAGTTTTGCGCCAGAGCTGGGGCAGAGTGCCCCAGCAACTGGTTTGAACCGGACTACGCATGGAGCACCTTGTGTGCCCCAGGGAGTGTCTGGAAAAGCATCCGCTTATGCAGCCCTCCCTGCCCTTATACACAAAACTCTGTCTGGGGAGGTGCTGGCACCTCCCTGGACAAGAAACCTATGCAGGAGGTCAGACTAGTGTCTGTGGCAGCAGCATCCATTTTGTGATGCTGAGGCTCTGTTTAACTTTAACTGGGTAAAGCAGTAACTACATATCTTCTCCCTCTAGAAGGGTGGAATGCTACCCCTGCCGCCAGGACTGGCGGGGGGGGGTGGTAGAATACCAAAGTGTTTGACACCTTGCACAACATGTTTTGATAAAGCCAAACCAAAGTTAGCATTAACTGCGAGGATTATAATGCACTTAAGAGTATATGGTATGGCTATATCATAGAACAGCTATAAGTAGATGGTTCCGAAAGCTGCAGAGGGGCTCAGCTCATGCTAGGGCACCCTCTCACATAAAACCAAGCACTCTGCCTCCAGGATTGTCGAGGCCTACCATAGGAGTGGCTTATAGGTGTATATGTGTCTATATATAAAGATAGATATATGGATAATATATCTAAGTAAGGGGTGAGTACACCACCTTACCCAGGCAGTGTGAACAGACCTGTGGTGTCAGTTTGGAATGCAAACCAGGGGTGGCACAATACATGCTGCAGTTCCTGGTAGGCCTAAGGTGCACCTATGCCCTGGGTACCTATGGTACACTATACAGGGGCTCACAAGGATGACCCAGTAACCAATCTGGTATGTACCTAAAGTACATGGAATCAATTTAGAGAGAGAACAGCTGGGCTGTGGATCTGATTAGCAGGCCCACAGCCACACTAAAGTCGAAAAACCAGAGAATCACAGCAAAACATTGGGGTGACCATAGGAAACAGACCCTACTCTCCTACGATTCCCACCCGCTATCCAACACTTTCCCTATTGTTGCACTCGCTGGAGTGGGAATAGTCATTTTTACCCACCCACTATCCAACACTTTCCCTACTGTTGTACTCACTGGAGTGGGAATAGTGATTTTCTACATACCAGCTTTCCAACATTGTCCCTACTGTTGCACTCGCTGGAGTGGGAATAGTAATTTTTACCCACCTGCTATCCAACACTTTCCCTACTGTTGCATTCTCTGGAGTGGGAATAGTAATTTTCACCCACCCTCTTTCTAACACTTTCCCTACTGTTGCACTCACTGGAGTGGGAATAGTCATTTTTACATACTCGCTATTCAATGCTTTCCGTACTGTTGCACTCATTGGAGTGGGAATAGTCATTTTTACATACCTACAGTGCAACACTTTCCCTACTGTTACACTCGTTGGAGTGGGAATCGTAATTTTTACCCACCTGCTATCCAAGACTTTTCCTATCATTGCATTCACTGATGTGGGAATAGTAAATTATTCCCCTCCGCTACCTTGTCCCTACTGTTGCACTCGCTGGAGTGGGAATAGTAATTTTTACCCACACGCTATCCAACACTTTCCCTACTGTTGCACTCACTGGAGTGGGAATAGTCATTTTCACTCACCCACTATCAAACACTTTCCCTACTGTTGCACTCACTGGAATAGTAATTTTTACCCACCCACTATCCAACACTTTCCTAACTGTTGCATTTTCTGTAGTGGGAATAGTAATGTTATCCCCTACGCTATCCAAAATTCCCCTACTTTTATAGTTAATGTAGTGTAACTATTAAAAAAAAATATATATATATATATATATATATACATTATAATATTTTAATTTAGTATATATATATGTTATTGTTATGTTTATAATACAGGTATATATATTACCTACTGGCGGTCGCCAGTAGGTATATATAGTTATGATTTTTTCTCTATGGGACTTTTGAAAATTCTATGTCTAATAACTTTGGCGTTTGTGGACGGAATCGGCTGAAATTTTCAGGAAAATGGCACATTTTGTTTCTGAGCAGCCCCTGAAAATTTGGGGGGTATTCGTCAAGGGGGGGGCCGAGAAAAAAGGGGGGTCCCAAAACGCGTTTTTCCCATTCATTTTTCCATAGGGCGTTTGGCCTCACTTTTAGCTCGTACGACTGAATGGATTTGCACAAAACTTGACAAAATTGTAGGGACTGTTAGCCCGATGTGCCTTTGCTGGGTCTCAATATATGTGCTCCAGTGTATTTTGAGAAATTAACGTTTTAATTAACAGATATATCTGTGACAGCGTCCCGGGTAGCGCTCCGGTTCGCGTACTTTTCGCGTTACGGAACTTTGCGAAGCGAAGCTGATTGGCTCTCCGGTGTCTGTCAACATTCTAAACAGTCCGGAACGGCCGCCATCTTGTCTCTTGGTAGGATCGAGAGACAAGAGGAGGAGAAAAACGAAGGGGGAATTTAATGAAAGGGGGCCAGATAGACCCCTCTTGACCCCCTAGGAATTATGTTGCGGTTATTAAAGAGTCCCGTGGGGCAAATAAAAAAAATTTGATTTTTCGCGGTAGAAGCGCTTCCCGGTTCGCGAACCGGGTCGCGAAACGGGAATTCGCCATTTTGTGTTTCGTTTTAATTAAATTACAAGATGAAGGAAAAACAATGTGAGAAATGGGTATAAGGGGGTACGGGAGACGTATCCTGACCCCCTATGTTTTCTGAGGGTGGCTGAGGATGCTCATATATGTTGATACATGTCTTCCAGCGGCTGGGCGTGAGCGTTTTTTTTTTTTGGCTGCGTGACATCTGTTAACGTTCGATTCGAAGGAAATCAGGAAGTGTTGACCGCCATTTTGTCACTGCAAGTAAATATATTGTTAAAAATAATTGTTATAAATTAATCCGTATTGATAAACATTGTCTGCGCCATCTTGCCTTTTTTCCAATGCCACACTTTTGTCGTGCACGGCAGCCATTTTAGATGCCTTGACCAGACCCACTCTCTGCAAGCCGCCGATCCTCAGCATGGCTCCCCACCCTCGCAAGCATCTCCCCCACGCACTGGTCACCCCCGCTCTCTCTCTCATGCATGGGCCATAAACCTCCCCATCTGCGCTGCTCTTCCCTGAGAATCACACCCTGTGCCCGCCCGACACCTCCCTTTCACCCTATTCACTACCGCACCCTCTGACACTCCTCTTCCTCTGTGTCTGATTGTCCAGGCCGGTCCCAGGCTATCACCTAGCCCTGCGGATGTAGTTTATGGCCCCAACTGTAAAGAATCACCCCTCTTCAAAGGAGTTACAGTAGATCAAGGCCCCCACCCCATGAGATCCGTCACACCACACGCGTTCCTACTATCTGATAACGATCCTGTATTGTGATTGGGGAGGGGATTCTCACTGTAAGGGTGTGTGGGACCGAGCCTGAAGCGGAAGATTCCAGGGATGCCTTTTTGTACATCAAAGTCTTCACAATTATGTGTCACATTAAAAATATATAGCACTCCAACAAAGTAGTAGGATTATAACACTTTAATAACTTATAAATATATACAACGCTCCAACAAAGTAAACACGTTAAAAAAAAAAATTTAAACAACTATTTACATGGCAGCCTGCTGCAACATCCATCTCAAAGCAACAATGGGATGCTTTGGTCTGTCTTTTAGTCGGCAAAATCCGTCGGCCTGTGAGGTGGCGTCAGTAGCGGTCCGTTGTGTGAATAGGCCGAAGGCAGCACAACGTGCCGAGATCCGGACGGCACCCAGGTGGTGTCCAGTAAGTTGCCGCACTGGTCTGGCCATCCTACAATGCTGCGCCGAAAAACGGCGTGGGGCGCCCCGGGGGGGGGGGGGGGGAGGTGGAACGAACGGGCCTCCCCCGCCTCCCCAGGTGGAGGCTCCTCTGCTGCAGTGGGGCGCCCTTTAGCGTTTCAGCCGCCATTCAGCTGTTTAGCGCCCGCTTTTGCGGCACTGTGCCTCATCCGCCATTCAGCTGAGTTGCGCCCACTCTTGTGGTGCAGCGATAGGCGGCTACCACAGGACTCTTAAAATGGCGGCCGGCTCTTCGGATTTGGGCCTGGTCCACTAAAATGGCCCTGGGACACATTTGAACTCAGACATTTGCCTGCTAGGGCTTGGGCCCCATTCTCGAAAGCGTCCCCTCAGCCTTGAAGATTCTACAAAAGTCATCGGGGCCCCCGACTCCCGCAGGCTTCCGGTGGGGAGCGGCTGCCATGATTGCTTGCGGAATGGCCACGACGGAGCTACGAGATGGTGGTGCTCTCATGCTGACGCCAGCTTCAGTCTGAAACATCCAGAAACACTGTAGACTACCTATTCGATGACTTCCGGTGGAGCACCAATGTGCCAATGTGACCCGGTAGGGAAGAACTTGCCCTCCCCTCTTTTGACTGATGGTTCTTGTTGCCTGTCCCCTCTGTTGTTATCTAACTGAACCTTTTTGGATTGCAGAGTGAGAAAAAAAAAGGTGGGGCTTTCATCATTTGGGAAAAAAAAATGTTTCAATCCAATGAAAAGTGTTCTTTTTTGGTCATATGATCAAGCCTTCCATCATTAGGAAACCAAAAGTAAAATGAACCAATGAAAAGTTTTATAAACAAGTCACATGACCTGTTATGCGGCTTTGGGCTATAAAAAGCCTACAAAATCCGTTGGCCTGTGAGGTGGCGTCAGTAGCGGACCGATGTGCGAATTGGCCGAAGGCAGCACAACGCGCCGAGATCCGGATGGCACTGAGGTGGTGTCCAGCAAGTTGCCGCACTGGTGTGGCCATCCTACTATGCTGCGCCGAAAGTCGGCGTGGGGTGCCCGGGGGGGGGGGGGGGGGGGGGAGGCAGCGCGAACGGGCCTCTCCCACCTCCCCAGGTGGAGGCACCTCATCTGCAGTGGGGCGCCCCTTAGCGTTTCACTCGCCGTCCAGCTGAGTTGCGCCCGCACTTGCTGCTACAGTAGGCCGAAGGCAGCACAACGCGCCGAGATCCGGATGGCACCGAGGTGGTGTCCAGCAAGTTTCACTGGTGTGGCCATCCTACATTGCTGTGTTGAAAGACGGCGTGGGGTGCCCGGGGGGGGAGGCGGCGCAAACGGGCCTCTCCCGCCTCCCCAGGTGGAGGCACCTCATCTGCAGTGGGGCGCCTCTTAGCGTTTCACTCGCTGTCCAGCTGAGTTCCGCCCGCTCTTGCGGCACAGTGCCTCACCCACCATCCAGCTGAGTTCCGCCCGCTCTTGCGGCACAGTGCCTCACCCGCCATCCAGCTGAGTTGCGCCCGCTCTTGCGGCTACAGCGTCTCGCCCACCATCCAGCTGAATTGTGCCCACTCTTGCGGTGCAGCGATAGGCGGCTGCAACAGGACTCTCAAAATGGCGGCCGGCTCTTTGGATTTGGGCCTTGTCCACTAAAATGGCCCTGGGACACCTTGGAACTCGGACGCTTGCCTGCTAGGGCATGGGCCCCATTCCCGAAAGCGTCCCGTCTTTTGACTGATTGTTCTTGTTGCCTATCTCTTCTGTTGTCATTTAACAGAACCTTTTGGACTGCCGAAAGGGGTTCTGGTCCGACCGCTGGTTGGTGGAGACATTTTGACTATATCCTGGACCTGCCCGGCCTCGCCCAAAATGGCGCCGGTATAAATGGGACTCGTAACTCCTTGTTGTGTACTGGTTGCCCAACCTTGATATCACGAGATACGTATGCAGATTTTGAAGCACATGGCGGGTGGGGACAAGTACTGATTGAACATTTGAACATCCCTATTGATATTAAGTTCTGATGTGTTATTGATTACTGTACTATTGAAAGTTCGAATTAACGTCACCCATGGTACTTGCCCGCAAATGTATATCTAGATAATTTTATTGTAACTGGCCCTGTCGTACTTTAATTATAAAATGTACGTCCACCGATTCCGCAACTGTTAGACCCCTTAGTTCTTGCAACCTAATGGCCCGCCCGTTATGTTCTTCTACAGTGTAAATGTCCCCTCATCATATACGATTCCAGTTTGCTCCGTGGCCGGCCCACGTGGTTATAGGCCCGTATTTGTATACTGACATTTTCACAATAAAGTTTTTTAAAACAAAACATGGTAGTAGTACCTAGATTGGTAAAGTTTTGAATAATAGCCACTGTTTTCGAATCAGTAAAAGGCAAGTGAAATAAAGCAGCCCGATTACATGACGGTTAAAAGGTATAATACGCAGGAACGCAGTAAAGATAAATGGTCAAGGGCTGTTGTGTTTTCCACTCCTGCAACATAAAGTGATCGATAAGAATCCGATATTCATGCCTATCAGCGACTAAGACAGCAGGCCGAGCCTCTTTTGTTCAACGGCTCCCTCATGGGACGAAGAAACGCCCTTTTTCTCGAAATAGGAATATTTTACTTGCAGGACAGTTGTAAATTTCCCGGGAAAATACATTAGCCTGGAACATTGTTAGTGATAAACTGTAAATGCATCTGGGTCCTTTGCTTTACAAGTCACAGTGAGAAAAAAAAAGGTGGGGCTTTCATCATTTGGGAAAAATAAATGTTCGAAAGCAATGAAAAGTGTTATTTTTAGGTCATATGACCAAGCCTACCATCATTAGAAAAACAAAAGTAAAATGAACCAATGAAAAGTTTTATTAACAAGTCACATGACCTGTTATGCTTACGTTACGCCCTGCGCGCCGCGCTCTGGATCGCTTCCGGGAAGCTGCGCCTCACGCACCGGAGCACTTCCGGGTGCGCTAACGCGGCGCGTCATATGACGCATTATGCGACAACGCAGATCCAAAAATTAGTCAAAATGTCTCCACCAACCAGCGGTCGGAACACAACCCCTTTCAGCAGTCCAAAAAGTTCTGTTAAATGACAACAGAAGGGACAGGCAACAAGAACCATCAGTCAAAGAGGGGAGGGCAAGTTCTTCTCTACCGGGTCACGTTGGGGCTCCACCGGAAGTGATCGAATTGGTAGTCTACAGTGTTTCTGGATGTTTCAGACTGACGCTGGCATCAGCATGAGAGCACCACCATCTCGTGGCTACGTCGTGGCCATTCCGCGAGCAATCATGGCAGTCGCTCCCCACCGGAAGTCTACGGGAGTCGGGGTCCCGGTGACTGTTGTAGAATCTTCAAGGCTGAGGGGACTCTTTTGGGAATGGGGCCCATGCCCTAGCAGTCAAGCATCCGAGTTCCACGGTTGCCCAGAGCCATCTTTAAAACACGAAAATGTTTTTACCTACCACGTACTTGACATTTTAAAGCTTTTGATATTTGCTATTAAAAAACCATTGAAATTCACTGAAAAAACCATAGGTTATAGACCATATATAGTTAGGAATTAGCATTTACAAAACCTTAAAAATTCACTGAAAAAACCATGGGTTATAGACCATATATAGTTAGGAATTAGCATTTACAAAACCTTATTTTACTCACACAAAACCATTGAAATTCGCATATATAGTTAGTTGCACTAACTATATATCGCGCACCCGCAATCCACTGCTGATGATGTCACATATTACATCATTCATGACATGGTCAGTGACATCACAGATGACATCACTGATGACATCTCAAATGACATCACTGATGACATCACTGATGACATCTCATTTGACATCACTGATGACATCACTGATGACATCACTCATGTGATAATACGATGAACCTCTTCAGACTCTAATATAACCTTACATACACTCAGTGTAAACAGACACTCACAGACTGTCACTCATCCATGGAGTTACTCACACACCTAGTCAGTCATGCAAAGAATCAATCACACCTCCATTTCCTCAACTATACAGTTATACACACCTTACTTATTCAACATATTCTAACACATATTTACTCTCTTATACAATCCCTGATAAAAGCTCACAATGATCCATACAGCCACTCACACATTCACTGGCTCTTATCAACAGTTATTTATATATGTCTCACATGTACTGTGTTTTACATATGTACTTACTTCCACATGTAGCACTGAGATATCCATTCACTCACCAACACACCCATGCACAGTCAACCGTCCATATAGCTGTTTTCACATGCACTCTTGAACTCATACACCTAGTGAATCAACTACTTACACATCTATGCACAGAGTCACACACCTCCCAGCCACCCACACACACACTCAGCCTCCCATTCAAATACTTGGGAAACCAATCAATAACCCATATAGCCACTCATATAGCTACTGATCAACACATGCAGGAGCTTACACAACAACAGACATACTGATGCACACATTCAGACAGTTTAGTCACTAACCCATGAATTTAGTAAGACACATTTAATCACTCACTCATACAGTCAGTCACGCACCTACTAAATCCTTCATCCAGACACTTATACATCCACTCATTCTTCAATATGTAAAACTTATTTAAACTTTACAGAAACACAGTCACTGGATGATGTCATCAGTGATGTCATCAGTGATGTCAAATGAGATGTCATCAGTGATGTCAAATGAGATGTCATCAGTGATGTCATCAGTGATGTCATTTGAGATGTCATCAGTGATGTCATCAGTGATGTCACTGACCATGTCATGAATGATGTAATATGTGACATCATCAGCAGTGGATTGCGGGTGAGCGATATATAGTTAGTGCAACTAACTATATATGCGAATTTCAATGGTTTTGTGTGAGTAAAATAAGGTTTTGTAAATGCTAATTCCTAACTATATATGGTCTATAACCCATGGTTTTTTCAGTGAATTTTTAAGGTTTTGTAAATGCTAATTCCTAACTATATATGGTCTATAACCTACGGTTTTTATATATATATATATATATATAAATATATGTATTTATATTTTTTTCTTATGTTTCTAACATTTTATAATCAAATAAAACAATTATTTATTAGTATTATTAAGTTAATATATATAATAAAAAAAGAAATATGTATGTTTACTTTTTTTATATTACATTTATTATTTATCCGTTTTTAACATTTTTAAATAATTCTGACTATGGTTTCATTACGATGGCAGTCGGACTTTGTCTGCCCGCAACCGCAATGGCAAATGGGACCCCCTGCAAGAGGTTCAGTGGTCCCGCAATGGCAATTAGTATGCCACCTGCACGTGGCGGTGGCATCCCACATATATTGCATTGCCGCGGGCAGTGCTGTAAGCAGCACCCGCCACATTGCAGTATATACATGTTGTGCATTGGCATGCACAAAGTGACAGGCACCGCGCAGTGCCTGCCACCTTGTCCATGCCAATGTTGGGGGTACCATAGGTACCCCAGTGGCGTTACGAAACTTGAGGGGGTCCCCCTGCAAAGCACATGGAGGGGGCCCCACCCTGGCGGACGGGCCCACCATCTACCACTTTGCCCCACCACCCAAAAATCTGGTATATTTTGATTTGAAACCTCCAACATTTAATGAAATGCTTCTATATTGTCTTGACAAAGTTCTAATGAGAAAGTGGGAAACCCTCTTAACATATAAGGTAAGCCATTTGTAACAACACTGTCAAGAGCAGATTATTTAACTGAGGCAGCAATCAGAACAATGCCAAGAAGCGGTCCTATTGCCTCAGGAACTGCAACAATCAGAACAATGCCAAGGTGTGATCCTATTGTCTCAGGAACTGCCTGAAGAACAAAGGACAACTATGAAAGATCTGAATTTGAATTTACATTGATGGACAATAAGTTGAAACTTTGAAAGACAAACCCAAACATGCTAGTCAACAAATGCCCTTTTGGTTTGTGCACGAAGGTGCAAATATTATGAAGTGACTGGTAAGTCAATAACAAGTACAGCAAGCAGCAGCATGGAACCTTTTTAGTAAAACTAATACACCATTTGTTTGTGCATGAAGGCATACATATTTAAAAGTGCCTTGTGCATAAAGGTGCCGGAGCCCATTTTGTCCATGCCGTAAAACATATATGGATGACATCTGCCTTTAATAGTTGCAACAATCTCCCATCCAGCAATGGCAGCCTATGAGGCAGCAATTTTGACCTGGGGAAAGTAAAGGAGGATAAGGCTCGACAAACATGATCCGTGGCAGAGCACTTAGAATCAGACCTGGGCCCTGGCATGGAACAGGAGCTGAGAATTTACTGCTTGTGAAAGGAAGTGTGAGGGAAGATAGCAGCCCATCACGAAACGGTGGGCAAGTAACAGGGTGGCCAGAGACAGTCCCGCAGGCAAAGGGGCACCAAAACCAATGCACCTAAATAATTTGAAAAGATGTCTTTCAGCCCCTCGCGTTGGTTTGCAACTAGGAAAAGCCAAGGCATGTACATTTTGGTTAGAAGCATCCAAATCTGCTGAAGCGGGAAATGATTTCAAACGATTTCAAACAAATAGTAGTTAGTTGTAAGCTTACTTTTAAAATATGTGCACACATCTTTTTTCCAATACACTCCATTCCCATATAACAGCTCTCTGTCTGAGCAAGTCTATATTGAAGTGTTTTAGGATGTTCAGAGTAAAGCTGGAAATGATAACATGGTTAGTTGTTAAAGGGAAAAGTAAGATTCCGATCACCTTCCTTTCTCTTTTGCCGATGAATGCAATAGAATTTTAGAAGAGAGTAAAGCATACTATATTAAGGGGTTGGTTATGCATAGTGATGGACACATCCTTTTTTCCACAGAGGTTATTGTGAAGACGTATCCCTGATCTCAAAAATGGAGATGTATATTGCACATTCGGTGACAATTAACATCAATACTGGGAGGAGTAAGAGACTTATGTGCCCTAACATTATAAACACTGTTGTCTACAAAAAATATACATTTTCGAACAACTTGTTATTTTCAACATTGTTGCTGTGATCTGCATGGTACATGTTCTTTGTAGCAGGCACATTAACCCTCTGTGCTTTGTGAGTGGCAGGCGTGCCCATGCGAGTGCACGATAAGCGATGCAACAGTGTGAGAGTAGGGTAAGAGGCGTGACAGCAGGGTGAATGAGGTGACTATATGAATTAGGGTGCGGATGTAAGTGCAGAGTGGGACAAAAGAATGCATGGTTAGTGATGGGATTGTTTGAGTTGAGTGAGATTGCAAATTGAGCAGTGATGGGGTAGGTGAGTGAAGGGTGAGTAGTGTGCTTGTGTGACTGCAGGGAGAGTTACAGGGTGAACAGCGCAAGTGCATTGTGAGTGCAGCATGATAACTGAGTGCAGGGTGAGCGAACGAATGGTGTGAGTACATGGTGATCAGTGTGAGTGCATTATGATCGCTATGAGTGCAGGGTGAACGTGAAAGTGAAGGGCGAGAATGAGGAGTGAGTTATCTAAATGCAGAGTGCATCCCCAGACAATTGAAGTAACGCAGCATGTTATTGACGGCGGGATTTCAGATGTAAGTTAAACTATTGATACCAAGGCATTAATAGGGATCGAGGGTGTGGGAAATGAATAATGTGCTGATTCTGAAAAAAAAACTTCGAGTTTTATGATTAGGGTTGCCAGCTCATTATTTTGATGTCCCAGACTGACTTATCTGTGCATACTTCGCACAGCAAATATAAATAGAAAGCACTTTTAATTGTTTTCTATGGCTGCCTGGATGATCCAGAACTGATATTCAAAGGGAACAAAGACAGAAAAGACACACTAAAAATGAATATATACTTTATTTATAACCAAAGCACAACTCCTAAAAAAGAAGTGGGGGGGGACTCACCCAGTTAATCACTATGCAAGTGACATCATGGCGTGTGACATCACGGACCCTGACAACACAGGAAGTGGCATCATAATAAGTGACATCAGTTTTTATGCCCTCACATATATGTTTAACATGTCTATCATGAGTGCATTAAAGCACATTTCCAGTATTATTATTATTATTATTATAAACTAACATTTGTACAGCTCCTGGCTACCCTTAGGCATCCCGCATTATTTGACACAAGTAGGTACCCACATAAGAACGACCTTATTGAGGCAGGCTCTGGAAGAGCCACGTTTTCAACTGTTTTTGAAAGGATAGGTGGTTAACAGTTGCATGCAGTTACTCCGGAAGGGAGTTCCATAGCTTTGCTGCATTGAAAGAGAACATACGGCCCCCTGATCGTGCTCTCTTTATTTTAGGGATTGACGCCCGCAACTGGTTAGCTGACCGGAGACATCTTGATGGCTGGTAGAATTTTATAAGAGGCTGATTTATCTTGGGGCCTGTCTCCCAGAGGGTTTTGTGTAATATGCATAAAGCTTTAAATGTAATCTGTTCTGCAATTGGCACCCAGTGAAGTTTCCTCAGCGTAGGTTTCACAGGGTGGCGGTAGGGGGTGTGGTGGAGCAGCCTAGCGGCACAATCCTGCACCCCCTGCAACTTCCTTATGGCTGCCTCTGTGGTTCAGAAGTATAGGGCGTTTCCATAATCTAATCTTGAAAGCACCAGTGCCTGTACAATAACCCTTGGATTCCATCACGACTGCCAACAGGGCTGTCTCTGGCCCATGGTTAGGTCTGAATCCTGTCTGACTGGTGTGCAACAAGGCGTGATTCTCTAGGAATTCTGAGAGAAGTTTATTTACATATTTCTCAAGAATTTTGCTGTTCCCTAGAAGCAAAGAGACAGGCTGGTAGTTACTCCAAATCTCTGGGTCCAGATTGGGCTTTTTCAGAAGGGCCCTTACCATGATATGTTTCCAAGGCCGGGGTAACAACCCGCTAGATAACGAGGAATTTAATACCTCTAGCAGAGCTGGAAGGACAATTTCTTCTACTTTGCAGAGTTTTGACAATGGTGCCCGGTCTAGCGGAGAGCCCAACTTGACCTGCGCAATGATTTGTGATAGTGTGGCCAAGTCCAGGGTTGGGAAGTTTTCTAGACGTGGAGTCATGTTATGTGTGGAGTCAACTTCCTGCTCTCCATTATTTACGGTTGTGTTATGGGGGAACAAGTGATAGATATCTAGAATTTTTTTGTTAAAAAATTCTGCAAATTCATCGCACCTAGTCTAGGCTGATGCTAGCGGCAAATCCGGCTCCATACTCTTAGAGAGAGATTTTGTAATTTGGAAAATTTCCCTAGGTGTGTTTGCCGCTGCTGTTATTTTTTCCTCATAAAAACGGGCTTGAGTTTTTTTTAATTTCTAATTGATATGTTTTAATAGCTTCTCTATATTTTTGCTTTTACCCATCATCATAGCCTTTTCTCCATGCTCTCTCTAATTTCTTGCAGGGGAATCCGTCCTGATTTAGGCAGTAGATTTGCACTTTTGTAAGCTACACATAAAACAGTGTTGCCTTTAGTCAGCGTAAACGTATTCTACCCATAGTGCTTTACAAGAATAAATAGTGACATTTAAATTATTACAACGCCTCCTCAGGAATAGTAAGCACTATATAAATGCTATTTATTTCATGTAAATACTTGGAAAGACCAACACGTCTGACATTCTTACAGTGCATGAGTATCTCCTAAACAGAACCTGAACAGAGTGAATAGCTGCCTCTTTTAAGTATGTTTGAAGAGCTAACAAGGTGTGAGCCTTTGTTTCCCCTCTACTGTATTTGTCTCTAGGTGTGAGGCTCCTGACTACTGCCAGCCAGGAGACTCCGTGATAGGAGGAAGGGGTCCCAGCAATCAACGAACAAATTGCAGAACAAATGAAAATAAATCAGCCAAGAAACAAATCTGTCCACATTGTTTTAATCACAATGTGACTGTATATACCAAATATATACTTTATCCAAGAACGTAAGTACATTAGTGGTTTCACAGTGCCCCAAATATAGTGGAGAGAAAAGGAGGGGGGGTGATCCTGTGAGGATAAGGTGAAGGGAAGGAGGAAAAATTCTTAAGTGACAGTTTAATCAATAGATATGCAACATTTGTCCATACTACACAGTATGTGCAGAGATAGGGACCACAAGGTTCAAATTATTATTTCCACAAAACAGCATACTCCACATGGTTCAGAAAATGAAAGCAATAGGGCGTGGAGTTGATAATACAAATGGTTGTCGACGTTTCGACCCTCTAGTATGCAGGTACAGTTGCTATCCTTGCTGTGGGGTCTTCATCAGGACGGGGGTAGGGACACACCTATTTAATATAAATTTATAGATTAACAACGGGAAAAATTATCCCTATTTATTTCAAAACGAAAGATCACATCAGTACCATCATGGAATGGTAGGGGATATGGATATTACTGCGCCCCAAGATTAGTATGGGGTAGGTAATTGGCTAAAATAATCATGAGAGCATTTGTAATGAATAACAATTGGAATAGCGCTAAATGAACAGTTTAACTCGCATGGTATTACGGAAGGATAGGAGAGCGGCCAACCCGGGGTCGGTGGCGGCAACTGAACATCTCAATACCCACTAACAATGGGATTCGGTAGAGCAACTGTGAGGCTCAGAGTGCAGGCAACGGGTCAACTAATGATAATGGTGGGTGACCGAGTGCTGTCTCGGTATTAACAAATAGTATAGACTTACCACGAGGTGGTATTCAACGGACCCTGGTTCAGTCTATCGGCGCGGTCCAAGGTGCCGTCAATACTGGCGAAACTGGTAATGGTAAATAACGGGGGACATTTAGGATTGGTTGGGTATTGAATTATTAATTAAGAACAAGCAGTCTAAGTTAAGAGGAAGGGGAACTTACCACAAGGTGGTATTGAGACGACCCCAATTCAGTCTATCGGCATGGTCCAAAGTACCGTCGATGCTAGCGAAACTGGAGAATATAAATAGCGGGGACCAGAGTTTAGCAAAGAGGAGGCTAGCCGCATCACAACAGTAAGAATCAGAGATGGGAGGGCACTCACCTAAGAAAATGAACAACGCGATCAACAGAGGATCGTGAAGAGGTCTGGTCAAGTCAGACGATAACTTTGTAGTATTCTAAAAGAAATGGCAGGATATGTTGTTGAAAAGGCCCATAAAGGGATGATAATCGCTCAACAAGCATCCGCATACTCAAAATAGCGCTTACCGATTACGGAGTGAATCACGTCCCGCAAAGAGCTGAAAATCGCAATGGCGAAGTGCAGTTCCGGGTATAGAGATATCACCATGGCGATGGAGTCACGTGGTGCAAATCACCCGTGTAGGCATAGTAAAAAGACTACCGGTGTGGCCAGAGTACAGTGATCGTGTTAAACTGAATGATTTTGAAACACAAGACAGTCATTAAATTCAAACGAACCGCGTATTCAAGGAAAATATTAATTAAGAATACGTCGCAAAGACACAAAGTTAATGGTTAGGAGAACCGTCTCCAATATTCATGTTGGACATGCAGGGAATATAGAGTGTTTGGACACAGGCTTACATAATGATTGAAAAGCGAGCAAAGAAAGGGTGTGATGACCCGCAATTTAGGTGATATTACTTAAAGTGCAACAAGTATGCATATGGTCATATGTTATATGCCTATGCGGGGCCTATCTAAAATCTCATTGCTCGAGCGGTAGTGACGTACCTCTTACGCACGAGGGTAACATGTCATTCTAGTCAATCAGGAAAATACATTCATATGTTGTTATATACAGAAGATTCAGCAAATTAAACATCATATGTCACTACTAAAGAGATAGTCAGACAATAGATGTGGCTAAGTCCGAGAATAAAAACGACACAACAGGGAGTGGCGTACCTTTCACATTAGGGTAAAGGCCACAAATCTTTCTAATCATTTGAATGTTATATTAGACATATAGTGTCCACAACAGAGGCATATTCCTTCTACTGATGGATTAAGTGAGGGATTTGTACTAATAGCACTCGAGTGGGACGTGGCGTACCTCTCACACAAGGGTAAAGGCCATCCATTGTCTCACTGGAAAGTGACAGTCACGTAAAAGGTCGTGGCGTACCTCTAGCACCAGGGTAAAGGCCACATATGGTTCATGTTTGTCTTACAAAGAGGTGACAGCCACGTAAAGTTTGATTTAAATAGACGATAAGGTTGCCAATTGGGAGAAAGAGCTATCTTGCTCATTGAGCCCATTCTCAATAGAATCAAACCTTAACATCCATTTCAACTCACGAGTATTTAAGATACTTGCGATGTTCCCACCCCGGGGTCCTAAGGTAGCTTTTTCAAGGATTACCCATTTCATACTATCCGGTGTGTGACCGGCCGTGGAGAAGTGCTCGACCAAAGGTGCACCTTGTGCTTGGCACCTGATCCTACTCATGTGTTGAAGGATCCTGGCTTTAGCTTTCTGCTGTGTCTGACCAATGTATATCATTAAACATGGACATAGGATGGCGTATATAATGTTTGATGAATTACAGTTGGTGTGTGTTCTTAGCGGAATTTTTTTGATGACGGTAAATAAATTCCTTAGTTTGAATGACACTGTTGCATGCTTTACAGTGGCCACATCTGAAATGGCCCACAATAGCAGGCAGGTTCCAAAGGGTTGCGACCGTGGGGTCATCCATAGTCTTCAAGAAGGAGCGAACTACATGGTCTTTTACACTTCGTGCTTTTTTGAAAGCATGTAGAGGCGGGTTAGATTGCTTGATGTCATCTGCTATTAATTCCCAGTGGCGGTTGATTATGCGTTTAATTTTGTTACTTTGGGTGTTAAAAGTGGTGACGCATACAATTCTGCCTTCCTGATCATCCTTATCAGTTTTAGGGGTGAGCAACTCCTCACGAGGATAGAACCAAGCTCTTTTCCTAGCTCGCTTGATTAGTTGTTTGGGATAGCCTCTACTTAGAAGTCGTTGTTTAAGTTCTTCCGATTCAGTGAAGTAATGGTCCTTGTTAGAACAGTTCCTGCGGATTCGCAAGAATTGCCCAAACGGTAAATTGTTGCGCAGAGCTCTAGGGTGGTGACTGTTATAGTGTAGTAATGAATTCCTTTCAGTAGGTTTGCGATAGAGTGTTGTTAGTAGGTGACCCGAACATTCGTAGATGGTAAGATCCAGTTAATTCTGTGGTTGTCGGATTCAATGGTAAATTTGAGGTGTTCTGATTGATCATTTAACCAACCGAAAAACAGCATCAATCCTTCCAAGTCTCCATTCCAGATTAGCAAGATATCGTCTATATACCGCATCCAGAGACCCAACTGGTCTCTGAATGGGTTGACTTGATTGAGGATAGTATCCTGCTCAAAAGCTGCCATGTACAAAATGGCTACATCTGGAGCAAAGGGCGCCCCCATTGCTACTCCGGATGTTTGAATATAGAATTTGTCCTTGAATATGAAAAAAATTTTTGTCATGGCTATGCGTAGTAGAGCAACAATGAACTCGGTTAGTACTTGAACTGGTGCCGGGCGTTGGTGCAGGCAGCGTGTAATAACCATTAACGCCTCATGTTGGGGAATAGATGTATAAAGAGATACTACATCACAGGTGGCAAGTCGTTGCTGTGAGGCATCAAATGCTGAGTTTTCGATAATGTTAATGGTGTGCATAGTATCCCGTAGATATGCAGGAGTGTCTTCAGCCAACGGTTTTAAAAAGAAATCGATATATTTTCCCAGAGGCTCAAGCATGGAGCCACAACCCGAGACAATTGGACGACCAGGGGGGGCTACCATGGACTTGTGAATCTTTGGTAATGTGTAAATAGTTGCAAGGCATGGATACTTTTTATTTAGGAAATTGAACTCTAGTTCCGATAGGAAACCCTGTTCCAGACCAGCTTGGGTTAGCTTGGGTTAGCTCCAGGATCTCGCGGGCAATAGTCATTGAGGGATCTGATCTCAGTTGCTGGTAACTGGTTCCATCATTCAATTGTCTGAGAATTTCGGACACATAAGCGGTAACGTCCTGCACCACGATTGCTCCGCCTTTGTCAGCGGGTTTGATAATAAGTTGCTCATTCTGGGCAAGCGATTGCAAGGCCATTTTCTCATTTTTGCTGGTGTTGTATTTGATAAATGACTTTGTTCCCAAAAGTTGTAACACATCTCTCACGACAACTGATTCATAGGCGAGGATCTTGTGCGACATTGTGCTGTTGAATGGAACAAACGTGGAGGGAGGTCTGAGCCCAGTGACCGATGGTTGCGTGGTAGGTTCAGAGTTACGGAAGAAGTATTTTAACCTAATCTTCCGAAAGAATTGAAACAGTTCAGTGCGAATGATGAAAGCATCCGGGTTGTTGGTGGGAACATACGATAGTCCTTTCCCAAGTACTTTGATCTCATCATCATTCAAGGTTTGCTTCGATATGTTAACCACCGGGCTGTCCGCCACCGGTGGAGCTCCTCCGAGCAGTCTTAGTCTAGGGTAGTTCGCCAAGCTGTCTACCATCTGTAGGTCTTGTTTCGAGTCACTTGTTCTCCGTGCTGTGGTTCTGTATGGAATTGCACCTGTTTTTGTGGTTGTCCACGACCTCCATTCCAGGTGTTTGTGCCCTGCTGTGACCCACGTTGTTGGCCGCGTTGCCAGTTGTTGCTTCTGCCGCGTGGTGGCCGCCATGACCATTGGCGTTGCCCTAAAAAAGGGTTGTATTGATGCTGTTAATATTGGGCGTAGTCAGGGTAGTATTGCTGGAAACTGGGACCTGGTTGTTCCTGTTCACCCTCAGAGCTGAAAGAGGAGTCGGAAAAAGTTTGATAATTTCGTCCCAGGAGACTCCAACTAAAGGAGGTTTGATGACCCCTCAGATTGGACCAATGTTATGGGCCCAGTAGCAGTCTGAACTAAAGAAAGCCCCGTCCCCACATTATTGCGATCAAAAGCAGACAACAAACCATTACCATACATTGTGGGAACTTCCTTTGTCTACTGTGGTGCGTTGTTTACATATATTGAACATTAAGGACAAATAGAAAATGCCCTACTGTTAAGAGGATAAGAAGCAAGCAACACACATATAATTGTTAAAATGAGTATGGAAACCTTCAAAACATTTGTATATGTTCGGAAAGCCCACTGAATAGTACATTTACTGTACCCTGCCAATTAAAAAAACTTTCCACTGCATAACCCACTTCTACACATAGGCAACGTGGCTTTCCAATCAATGTAATGGGGTCTTTTGTGTTTGAGGGGCATAGATAAAACAATTTAAAATGTTATGAGTGCATTTGTTTAAACTGCGGGATTCTTTTCCTCCTACAGCAACACTTTCCAAGCTATTCATTCTCGCCGCACGGCCACTTAAAGAACAGGTAACAATTACAGCATTGTTTAGTAATGAGAATTAAAATAATGCGGTTTCATTTAAACACATGCTCAGTACAAAGGAAAAACGTAAGCAAAACAAGAGGAAAAGAACCAAGATTTAATCTAATAAACGTTTGGTAGTGGAAGCCGTGGTAGGCCTTTACCGAGAGCTTTCAACCCAGAACAGACACATGCAAGGGCCAAGGGTACTGGACACTTTCCAAGGGGAAAAAACAGCACAAACAAGGCAAACGTAAAACATGAAACCAAAATAACCCGAGCACTCATGCCACTCTGAGTCATTAACCGCATTTCACCAATCACTGAGACCAGTTGTGGAAGTTTTAAAAGGTCACAGTGTCGCAGAATTATCCAAGCAAACACTTCAAGTGACTAAAGATTTTAAGCTGTACCCTATCAGTAACGCTCCAAGACTTAGGACTCCTCGCTCGCTCCTCCGACACTTACCTGAAGTCATGCCTGGCCTCTAGCTTCTGTTGCAGGCGCGACGGGGCAAGGCTAGCAATATTTAAATTATGCCCGGTGGCCACTCTGTCATCTCTCGGGGATGCCTCACCTACTCCTGCGCACTTTTTATTTGCGCGCAATCGCGCATTACAATAGTTACTCCTGTGCAGACGCAGAGACAAGTGCGTGCAATGCACCATTTGATTTTTTAAAGAGGCCGCAGCAAGGTATATACCGCGTCCGCATGCGTAATGCAAGTGCTGGTTGAGCAGCCACGGAGGGGGCCCTTGGAGCTTAGGGGCCCGAGGGGGCCCCTGGAGCTTAGAGGCCCCCCTGCAATGCGTGGGCTAGGGAGGCCTGTGTTATGCCCCTGAGGTACCCCCCAAGTGCAGCCACCCAGCCCCTGGGGGCCCGCAACGGGCCCTGAAGTGAAAACCGCATGCCTTTCCACTGCAGTGTCTCCGCCATGGAAAGGCATTGAAAATGCCACATGCTAATACGGATGGCGGTGCCATTCACCACTTGCCGTAGCAGATCTTGCCAAGGTTACTGAAAGCAAAGTATGCATTGCAAAGTAGAAGCTTCCTTACAGTAAACAGCAATCTTGTCATGTAGGATGGATAGGTTGCAAGGACAGGTCTGTACTCCACATGGTGGGTACTGATTCATTAGCACAAAGAGCTTTTTAACCTTTGGTGCTCTAGGATAGAGTACATTTGAATCACTGCTTATTTTGTGAGAAAGCAAACAAAAAAACATAAGTGCAGGTGCCCGAAGTTTTTTTTAGAGCTCACCAGAGAAGCAGTCGAATGGCCGAATGGCAACGTCTTCGACCACCAAGGTTGCCTAATCTTGATTCCACATCATGCCTCTTTCTTTCACCACTCCGCACTTCCTTTCTCTTTATTTCATTCTTTGCAGCTTATTTTTCATCCTTAAGTTCCCCATTTTTTTTACTGTTTCCTATCTTTTGCTTTCTCCTTTGTTCTCCCTTTTCTACCTTTTTCTCTTGCTCTGAGTCCACGTCAAGATATAAAAAAGAACCTCGTCTCTAAGATATGACTGCAGGTGCCCGCCACATGCAACCAGGGGCCATATTACACATGGTGCCCCGGGGGCGCAAAGGGTGTTTGCGCCCACTTTGAGGGCCCCCGGAGCACTTTGGTATTATAGAAGGGGATGCAGACGCTTGTGCGTCTCCTTCTATAATACTGAAAGCGCTGGCACACTTGAAGCGCCAGCGCTATCAACAGAGGGTGTTCCCTCATTTGCATAGGGGCGTGCCCTATGCAAATGAGGGAATTCCTTTGACTCTGTGCCCGCACCATATTACAGACTCGGGTGCACAGTCAAAGAAGCCCTCAGGAGGCGCACTGAAAGTGAGCCACTTAAAAGGTGGTGCACTGTCAGTGCGCCTCCTGACAGCAGCCCTCTGCAGGGTGTAAAGGGGGTCTCATGAACCCCCCCAGACATCTCCTTGCAGGCAGGTGCAGGTACTGACTGCACCCATCTGCAAGGGGATTTCTAAACCCCGCCTGCACTGCGAAAACACGGAGCATCTGCTCTGTGTTTTCACATGAATGCGCTCCTCCCCAGGGCAGCGCAAGTTCGCGGCTGCCCTGGGGGCAGCGCATACACCATAATTGGGCGCATTATCACTGTTTGCGCCCGGGGCACCTTTCGAAAGGTGCACAGGGCGCAAAAGGTGATAATGTGTAATACGGCCCCAGAAGCACAAAGTTAGCACTGCTTTGTACAGGTTGGAATTTTAAGATGAACATTGACCAGAACTGTAGATAAATAGATTTTATAGCTTAAATAGTATCAGCAACAGTTATAAATAACTGACCATGTACATTTACGTCCATGACTAGCAAAAATACTCTACACAGGGAATAGCTCATACGTGTCACCGGTAGTTTGGTTTACACGACCTTCCCTGCATCGACTTTTTAAAACAAGTACACCTACTTAGGCTTGTAATGTTCTATTTGTCAAAGGAGCACATGGCCAACAGTTTCATAGTCAGGAGAGAAGAAATCTATGCTGTAAGTAGGTAAGTGCAGAGAGTACGTTACACTATTGGCCTCTGACAGGAAGAACCCATTCCAGAGTTAATGACGGCCCGTCTCCATCCACACAAGACTGACCACAGCTGTCCGCCATTTTATCACTAACAGCACTCCTTCCGCTCTCCTGAGAGGTGCAGCAACGATCTGCTAATATTAGTGTTTTGAGGTTACATGAAACCAGCTGCTTCCTTTTACAAATATAATATTCACAAGCTTGGGTCGAACTAGATTAGTAAACAGAATGACGCTCTAATATCCCAAAAGATAAATGAGAAAATGTACATTTTTTTTTTTTATTATTCGATGTGCTGCTGCTATGAGTTATGTGCATCGTGGTTCAGGAAACTGACAGATTTGTAAAGGAACCCAGACACAAAACTATAAGTATAAAACAACATAATTCCCCAAATATCACAGCAGGAAGATTGTCGGCCATTACATTCACTGCTACTCTCGAATGAAAGTATAAACATTGTTATAAATCATGTTTTTGATTGTGCTTCATAATGTAGTTCTGCGGTTTCTAAGCCTTGTAAATAATAAATACATGCTGTTGATACCAGTCCATTTTACTGAGATTCATACTCGCAACTTGCACATTCTCGTGAAGTCAGTTGTAAGCTTTTCAGTTTCCGAGCTAACAACATGGATTTATGGCATTTACACATTAAGAGCTGTTCGCAAATATTAAAGTCATTTGGGTGATAACAGCCAAACAAAGAATGGCGCTATTTTGATTATACATACTTTTTTGTTTGCTGCGTGATTCAGCTGTGAGAGTTTATAACATACCAGGGACCGTATTACATGTTATCACTGTTTGCGACCGGCGCACCTTTCAAAAGGTGTGCCGGCGCAAACAGTGATAATGCACCCCATTATGGTGTCTAGGTGCCCCCAGGGCAGCAGAGAACTTACGCTGCCCTGGGGGTAGAGCATTCATGTGAAAACAGCAGCCGCTCCGTGTTTTCACAATGCTTCGAGCACCTGCCTGCACTTTCAAAGGGGTTTAGAGATCCGTTTGCAGGCGGGTGCAGTAACTGACTGCACCTCCCTGCAAGGGTATGTCTGAGGGGTCCATGGGACCCCCTTCCCCCTTTACCCCCTGCAGAGGCCTTCTGTCAGGAGGTGCACTGTCAGTGCCCCACCTTTTAAATAGTGCACTGTCAGTGCTTCTCCTAAGGGCTGCTTTTTGACTCTTATTATTATTATTATTATTATATTTCTTATATAGCGCCAGAATCGACCCCTGAAGGGGTATCTCCGCGCTTGCCTTGGGAACCCGTCCTGGTTTTTCCCTGTGAGATAGCCCCTATAGGGCATCCCCAAGGTGAAAGCCAGGCATCCCGCTGCGGGGGGCCGTTGTGGAGATTAAGCAAGCTTAATGCCCAGAGTTGCAGAGTGTGAACCCATGATTAGGTCAGGCACCGAAGCGAGAATTATCGAGTCCATGGACATTTGAGTTCAAGACCCTGCCGCGTCGAGAATTGAACCCTGGTCCCGAGTCTGACCTCTGCTTCAGGGTCTGCCTGCTCTAACCAGTGAGCCACACTTCTCCACTCTGCGCCCGCATCTGTAACATGAAGAGGGCGCAGAGTCAAAGAAATTCCCTCATTTGCATAGGGCACACGACTATTCAAATTGGGGAAAACCCTCTGTTGATAGCTCTGGTGCTTTAAGTGCACCAACGCTATTGGTATAATAGAAGGGGAAGCACAAGCATCTGCGTCCCCTTCTACAATACCAAAGTGCCCCGGGAGTGCGCAAAGCGGGTGCAAACGCTTGTTGCGCCCCTGGGGCACCATCCGTAATATGACCCCTGATGGTTTTTACTTTTGTGTAACATAAATCATTTATCTATGCGGTTTTACAGATCTGAAAGGAATCGTTTTGATCAGCAAGCAGCAGATCTGAAACAATAGATAACACCTACACAGAACTCACTACAAGTGCTTTCACTGGCATCTATTAACCTCTCCCCTGCTGGTGACGGACCCACTCCGTCATCAGCCGCGGTCGCGCTGTGCTGATGACGGTGCGGTTCTGTCACGGCCCGCTCGGAACGCCTGCGTGGCGCGGATTCCGCGCCTGCGCTGAACGTTCTATTGAGCAGGCGGGGCCGTGACGGAACCGCTCCGTCATGAGCACAGCGCAACCGCGGCTGGTGACGGAGTGGTTCCGTCACCAGCATGCGCCCGCCGCTCTTCCGCCCGCCCCCTTAGCACTGCGGCGGAATAGCCACCGCAGTGAAGGGCTTAAATTGGTGATACTCTAAGGGCCTGTGAACCAGCGTAAAGACACAAACTACTGGGAGAGTATGTTTCCCTATTAGCCTTGTGGTCAAACAAAGGAGAAGGACAACAACATACTACACCTTGCCAGCCGTTTGCTGTTACGTCCCACAGCGCCCATGTGTACTGCAACAGCTTTATTTTTGGCTGTTGTTTTCCTGCCTTATTGGATTTCAACTATTGTTGTTTTCAATGGGACGCCCGCTCTGTTCAGATGCATCATAGGTGCATCGGTTTTATCTACTGCACAGGTCTGTCCCTTATTAGGGGGGGGTCACTTGCCTCTCCACTAGGCCCTTGTGTGACAATTTGAAAGATAACTTCCCATAGGATTTACATTGAGCAGCATTACTACTTAAACTGGCAGAGTTGGATATCATTACAGTGGGACTAGCCTTCTTTAGCTATTAACTGATTGTTGCCTCTATATAGACGGCGCTATTCTTTGTTATAATATTCTACTGGATGGGGAACAGCTCTCCTTAGGGAATCGTATAACCCAAAAAATGTATGGAGGGGCTGGACTCCACCTTAACAAGCCGTAAAGTGGTATTATTACTAGGTCATTCAGCACCTCTTAGGAGAAAGCCACGTTTAGTAAATGCTCTATAGTACCTATCCGGGCAACGGTGCTGCAGGATGGAGACCCCTTGGCAACCCCTTGTTTCTGTCGGTACCATAGGTCCTTGAACAAAAAAACATTGTTATCCAGGATGAGCTCTATCATCTCGATCAGCATTTCAGTGTGACTCCATGCACTCGCTGACCTGCTATTGAGAACCTTTCTGATAGCAGCCAGACCAATGTCTCTCTTGATGCTGGGCTCCAGATTTTCTCTCTCGTACACTAACCGGATATATGATGTTACAACGCGTACTTTTAGCACGCATACCATTACCACAGATTTTTTACAACGCAGGTGATTTTACAACGGAAACCTTTACAACGCAATACACTACAACGCAGATACTATTACAACGCATACCATTACAACGTAAGTATAGGTAAGTATATAATATTAATATATAATGTAAATAATTATTTTTGAATTATTTAATTTAATTATTTATTATTTAATTATTAAATAATTTTATTAATACAATTAATTTTAATTTTATTATTTGTAAATATATATGAAAAATACCCCTGTACCCCAAAACCCAACCCCAGCCCTAAAACCTAAAAATACCCCTGTACCCCAAAACCCAAACCCAGCCCTAAAACCAAAAAATACCCCTGTACCCCAAAACCCAAACTCAGCCCTAAAACCTAAAAATACCCCTGTACCCCAAAACCCAAACCCAGCCCTAAAACCTAAAAATACCCCTGTACCCCAAAATCCAAACCCAGCCCTAAAACCTAAAAATACCCCTGTACCCCAAAACCCAAACCCAGCCCTAAAACCTAAAAATACCCCTGTACCTCAAAACCCAAACCCAGCCCTAAAACCTAAAATACCCCTGTACCCCAAAACCCAAACCCAGCCCTAAAACCTAAAAATACCCCTGTACCCCAAAACCCAAACCCAGCCCTAAAACCTAAAAATACCCCTGTACCCCAAAACCTAAACCCAGCCCTAAAACCTAAAAATACCCCTGTACCCCAAACCCAAACCCAGCCCTAAAACCTAAAAATACCCCTGTACCTCAAAACCCAAACCCAGCCCTAAAACCTAAAAATACCCCTGTACCCCAAAACCCAAACCCAGCCCTAAAACCTAAAAAATACCCCTGTACCCCAAAACCCAAACCCAGCCCTAAAACCTAAAAATACCCCTGTACCCCAAAACGCAAACCCAGCCCTAAAACCTAAAAATACCCCTGTACCTCAAAACCCAAACTCAGCCCTAAAACCTAAAATTACCCCTGTACCCCAAAACCCAAACCCAGCCCTAAAACCTAAAAATACCCCTGTACCTCAAAACCCAAACTCAGCCCTAAAACCTAAAAATACCCCTGTACCCCAAAACCCAAACCCAGCCCTAAAACCTAAAAATACCCCTGTACCCCAAAACCCAAACCCAGCCCTAAAACCTAAAAATACCCCTGTACCCCATAACAAAATACCACTAATAAATGTTTTTAAAAAAAGATAAACTTACCTATAATTATACTTACGTTGTAAGGATATGCGTTGTAATAGTATCTGCGTTGTAGTGTATTGCGTTGTAAAGGTTTCCGTTGTAAAATGACCTGCGTTGTAAAAAATCCGTGGTAATGGTATGCGTTGTAAAAAATCCGTGGTAACAGTTACATACCACGCTAACCTGTTCATGGGTTGGTTCGAGGAGATGAAGATCTGGGGCCCGATGGGATCCAAATGGAATGATTCCATATTATATTGGAGAAGATATATCAATGACTGTCTGATGATTTGGACAGGGTCATTTGATAAAGTAATAAAAAAAAAATCAATATTTAAATGCCAATGAATATAACATACAATTCAAATTTGAGTACAGCAAGGAAAAGATTACCTTTCTGGATATAGAGTTTTACATAAGAGAAAACCAGATCCACAGCAGGCTATACCACAAGAAATGACACGGTTTAAATGCAGAGGCTATGATAACGGGACTCTTAGGAGGGCCGAACAATGTATAGATAAATTTAGTCGTAGTGAGACACTAAGAGAACGTACCAAAGAAAGCAAGACAGATGACAAAATAAGAATGATAACGAATTACAACTGGTCCGGGGTTTTAATGCACAGCCTGAACAGACATTGGCACCTTCTAAAGGCTGACAAATCTTTGAGCAAGTACATCACAAACAGACCCAACATTACATACAGACGGGGGTTTCCCTTAAGAACATACTTAGTCCTAGATATCCCCTTATCTAAACCACAATAGTTGGATGAGCAAGCATTCAAAAGGTTTCTCCAATTGTGTCCACTGCAGTATGTGTAAATGGGCATGCAACAAAAAGTCACAATTCACAGGACCTAGGGGCATATGTATCAAAATCCGTTATTGCGATTCTCAAACATCGATTTTTTGAGAATCACTATTTGAGATTTGTAAAAACGGGATGTATTTAAAAATGCGCAAATATTTTGTGATTTCTTGTTATTCCATAATTGCTATCAGCAAATTGCGAAATCGCAATTAAGGAATACCTTCCCATTCATTCCTATGGGCAAAGAGACCCATAGGAATGAATGGGAAGTCATTCTCAATTTGCAATTCGCAAATTGGAGAATCACAAATTGAGAATAATTTCAAGGGTGCAAGGATGTCATAAGGACACCCTGATGCACCCCTGAAATGAGCATGTGTGCGCATATGGTGCACATATATGCCCTAAGGGCATGTATGTGCGCCACATGGCACTTTGAAAAATGCCAAAAAGTGCATTTTTCAAAGAAATCGCAAATTACCACCAACTTGAAGTTGGTGGTAATTTGCGATTTCTTAATTAGAAATGGCACAACTTGGGTGCTTGTTACATAGCATTTAAGGAATCGCAATTTGCGATTCCTTAAATGCTCTCACAAAATTAAGGAGCCGCAAAATTAGCGATTCCTTAATAATGCGATGAGAAAATGGCTCATACATTGAGTTTTGCGATTTTGTATTCGCAAACGCAGTATTTTTGCGACTCACAGCGTTTGCGAATACAAAATCATTTGATACATATGCCCCCTGGTGGCAGGATATACAGAATCATCTCTAACATCAATAGCCTAACCAAATACGTGGTGTACATAATATAGTGAAAGTGCAAAAAAGATATGTGGGCAGCACAATAAGGGCTTTACGTGCAGAATAGGAGAGCATATGCGGGCAGTCAAACAAGTCAATATGATATATCCTCTAGCTGCTCACATGTCACTATGTCCCACTCGGAAACAGAACAGATGTTTTGAATTTTACGGGATAGAATAGACAATGCAACACCTCAGAGGGGGGAACAGAGAGCCAGAATTACGCAGGAAAGAGGCTATGTGGATCCGCAAATTGCGTAGCACTGAGATCGGATTAGATATCGCCCAGAAATTACATTACTTCTTGGGGAGATAAGCATTTGATTAATACTGAATCTGAATGGAATTCATGCGTGTTAGAGATGGATGGACTAGAATCAAGGAGGTGATACTCATGACACACTCTACTCCTGTACTATGTCACAACAACAGGCATATGCTCTGATAACCTTGCTGTATTCCACCATGCAATTTATCCATGTACATGTTGATAATTTCTTTTCAATTTTTTTGCATATGTGTCTATGTCATGTATTACTTTTCTGTAACGGACGGATATCAGGTACTATATGTCAATGCAAAATTAACCCTATGAGTTTCAATATGTTGCTTTTGATTGCGTTGCGCTGTTAATGAGAGACTACTCGAGGAGGATGGATTAAGAGCCCAGGTCAAACAGGATTACTTTAGAAGCCATCCCAGTCTCATTGGATGATCATCTAACTACTCTAGAAGTCATTTTCGTGTTGTTAGCCGTCATCGGGCTCTTAAAGTCATCAGCAGAGTTTAGAAACTTGAGCCCGATGATTTGAAGATGACTTGAAAATCATTATCCGATGACTTCACAAGGTGACTGTTCCTGATGATTTGAAGATGACGTGAAACTGCCTGCCTGATTACTTCACAAGATGCATGGCTACTGGTGGTTTTAGGATTGTTTGAAAAGGACTGCCGGATTATTTAACTAGCATCACAGCCTTTTATTTATAAAGACTGGTTCATAATAATTTTAGAATAATTTGTTGATTGGTTCAGGTACACGTCCAACATTTTATTTTATTTATTTCTTGCACTGCACTAAACATTAGGCTGGACTGTTACCCATGTGTTTATGCAGAGCTTCTAAAACGAGGCAGTTAGTTTTGAAATGGTTCTCTCTCCCCGTATCACAAGACAATCTCAGGCATACGGCACTTGCCGTTATTCTTGCAATAGGGATGTATTGCGAATAGTGTGTTAAATCAAGGTATCTATTTTTACCTGCATAATAAGCATGGCCCAATACTGAGCAATAATAGTTCAACTTTACTGTCCTCTGTTCATGGGAAGGTACACTTCCTCGCTGTAGAAACAATTTATACACCTCAGCATGGGACTCTTGCCCCGGTTAAATCAACCTCGCATTTCCAGGCACGGCGTTGGCACAATTTTTAGAAATCTCTTCCTTTTCATGTGGTGTACCGTGCTGGCAGGTGGCTTGGCATAGGCGCTGCTTTATACCGCCTGACAGCTCAGAGAGGCCCAGCTGACGTTACAAAAGAAATGGCTTTTATTTTTAAGCGATTCGTATGAACAGGTGAATGAATCTTCTGTACAGCGCCTACTATTCACTAGAAAATAAATTCCTCAAAAGAGGAGAAACCTTCCTTTGGACTCTGCCAATACAGTGAGCACTACCAGAGAAGGGCGGGATGAGTCATGGTTCAATGCTCGTCAGGTCCTGGCCTCTCTGCTGATCCCGTCCACAAAGCAGCGATATATATTACCAGACGTGGTGATATTTCGGTGTTTCTATGTGGGAACTGGACGGAGGCAAGCACTCACTTAGCAGCCACCGTGTTCATGGTCACCAGAGCCTAGGTAAAATTTCATTAAGCATGAAATTTCGGGCGCCTAGTTATACAGTGCCAATCCATGTACATCCTATCACAAGTGCCCCTGACTGACCCGAATTTACTGTTTTAATACAAATACAAACAGATTCCACCAGCTTTGAGTGCACAGTCGCGGTCATAAACGGAGAAACAGGGGAGTATCACACAGTACGTCACATGGCTCAGCCGAGACTTTCACTGCGCCGGGTCAAGTTAGCTTTGATGCACACGGAAACAACGCTGCGGTTGCTGTACATGTAGCCTTCCACCAATGAGGTCACATGAGATGAAGAATCGCGGCACTGCCCTGAATGCATCTCTGCAGGAAGCCATGTTTCCTTTCTCAGCTTACATTTGGCAAAAGAGTGCCCTCTGGGAGCTGCAGTCCTATTTCACTTCAATTACACACAACAATTGGATTTGTGCACTTGAAGAAAATGACTGGTCACAGAAAATCACATGCTAAAAGTACGGGAACGGATTCACAAAGTCGTCGTAAACATATATTAATGGCCACAAACGGATGGATTTGCTCTAAGCGGTCACGAAAGGTAACCTAGAGGTTGAAAATTAATTTAATCATGTATGATGAGATTAAATAAAAAATTAACTGGTCTTGCACAGTTTTGTTCTCCTTTCTCGTGTGTTCAGATGATTGCTGTCAGGTGCTTTAATTCAATGCATCTATACTACAGCGCCGAAATGCTAACTCCCAGAATGCAGTAGGCTGTCAGATTAAAGCCCAAGCCTTAAAACATGCGGTTCTGGCGATATGGACCCAGTCATTTGTACTGCAGCTGGTTTAACCCCTCGTAAGCAGAACAAGAACCCCAAAACTACGGCTTGTGGAGTACTCAGCGTCAACTCCGGATATTGCCCTGCGTTTGGACTTCTGTGCGCGGCATTAAGTGTCACAGATGCCTTGATGCAGGGGTAATCTTCACGCAACAAAACAGGATGAGGGCTTGAAGTATGTCTCCCTTGCTGTTGTACCTTCACATGCTGTGCGAAGACCCTGTAAATGAATGAATGAATGAACTACTTATTTTATGGATAACCTAATACATCACTTATTTAGGGAATATGTTATTTGAATGGACGTTTTGATGTCGCCCTCACTTATCGCCATGGCTTGCAGCCGTTAGCACAGGGAAAGACCATGAATAACCAGTATGAATTTATTTTACATTGTGACGCTAAGTGACAGAGTAGCTGCTTTCTGGAACGGGTTATGTCATCAGCATACCTGACACACACTGTCTTCCGTTTTTCGGCAGATTACATTTTAAGCATACATGTTATCATTGGTAGTAATAAGTACAGGGCAGCGTTGGGGTTGCTTATAATTTGTAAACAACAATCGTTGCTTTGGAACAGCAAACTATGTTTGCTTTAAAAAAAATATTTTGCAGGGGATACTTTTATACTATAAAATGGCCTATTACTATGGTAAAACTTTTTTATTGCTACGTTGAATAAAGGTCTTTTAAATAATCCACCTGTGGTCTATATGCACCTACTGCCTAATTCCGCTCTTATGGGATGTTTGAAATGGGGTACCTATGCAGACAAACCCAGCTTTACTAAAGTATTACATTTGGACAGATCATATTGTGCATGAGCTGCATGACGATGTATTTTCTTTCCCAAGATCACAGTGTTGATGTGAGCTGGGAAGCTAAGACTAGAACATGTCTTTCTGCGCCACATACAAACTTGGCCACATTTCTCCTCTGGGGCCAAGCTTCACGCAGATTGCTGAAACGTTTGCATTTCCCCATTGGTACAACTAGATTTGCTTAGACAGCACAGTGTCAGTTCACACAGTAGGACGACAACCACGAACTGCAGTACTTCTCTCTGTGTGCTCGTTTCAGAGGCAGCAACCTTGAGTATGACGCTGGGAGATGGCATGCTCACTGCCTTTCAAATAATTGATAGATACACCTTGACACATCATTCTGGGCTTGTGTCACCGTCACAATCCACTCAGACACAGTCCCCAGCTTCAAAGTCGACCCCTGTCTCCATCCGCTTTCATTTGTTACTTGCATCAATTTCCCCAGCCCCTCCTGCCTCGGAGCAGCACTACAGGCTACCTTTGGGCTACTTTTGGTAGGATCCAGTAGCTACCATGCCGCAGCCGTCCCTGGTTGAAACGGAAGCGGAAGCCGAGTTGTTCTAGTCTGTGGCCGAGTGAGGAGACTAAACACGGTGCTGCACCGGAGTGTGTGCACACGGATCGGACTGCACCGGGAATGAAGAAAAGTGCTCTTATTTCTTTGGTATTTTTTTCGAGGGGACGGGGGTTCGGGTGAGACGTGGAAGTGAGGTGGGTGTGATTACTCACCTCTCCTCCACTTTGGAGTACTTTGCCGCGCTTTTATTTGAAAGGCGGGAACCCGCCTTTCTTTAAGATGCGGCGCTATGCTGTGCTTTATGTGAGTGAGCTGGAGGTAGGATTCCGCTTCTCACAACTTTACCAAGAGTGGGAACTTTTCTTAGAGGGTATTATAGGATCCCATAATATGTGGACTTTTGGGACGCCACAGGCAACTTCCTATTGAGGCAGTGTGTCTGAGCTCGCTTCGCAATATCGACGCTACAGGCTACGATCAATTACACTGTCTTTAAATAAAAAGCTTGTGTCGTAGAGATTGAAGGTGGGATTTTTAATCGCCATACCTAATCTTTGGCATGGCCTCACTGCAGAGTGCAGACTTTGAAATTGGGGGCTGGGGTTCGAGTCCTAGCGTCGGATCCCCATCCTGTGATTCTGAGCAAAACACTTAATAGCTGGGCATTATGTGGGAAAGTTGCAATGATATGATGAGCGGTCTGCATTTGTAGCCTGTGCTTGTGACTACGTGGGTGCTCCTCTGACCAGTGCACCGTGAGATGCGAGGGGGAAGCTTCTCCCCAAAGGCGCAGCTACGCTCCATGCACCCCTGCTTCAGCCCTGTGTTGTGTAGGGAAAAGGCTGCCTGTGGTGGGTCTAAAACTCTTATCAGCATTCCAGCGTCACTACTGCCCACGTTGCCGCGTGGGTAAGTTTTCCCACTAGCCAATGTTAAAAAAAGTTTATCAATAGATTTGTGTAGCAGAACAGAGCATACATCATCACTGTGTGTTCATATGCTACTTTGAATATCAAAGTTAGAATAATTATTATCGCCTCAACAAATAATTTGTTTTATTTATGTGTTATTGACGGGATGCATGGAGAAATGTTGTAGGACAGAAAACAAGACAGTACGTGGGCAGAGTATGATGTATTATCTTTTTCCTAATTGTTGACTCCCATGGATTCCCCCCCCCCCCCGAGGACTGTCCTCTTCCACTTGTTTATATTTTCTCTCTGCTCGGGGACCAGTGTAAAAAGTCAGAAGAATTCTTCAGAGCTCTTCGCACACTTTCGTGCGTTTCCCTTCATCATCACAGCAACCGCTTCATAGTCGCCCCTTTCATCTTGAACCATGGCAGGCCATGAGCCTCTTTTTCTGCAAGCGCCCACATAATACTGAAATTAGGGTGGCATCCAAGGCACTAAATTTCCAGACACGTTTGTCCGCAGAGTGGACGCTGTTCCTGACTGGTGAGCACTGGTGCACCCGGGGGCAGGCTGCGGCTGGTGGCGGTGCAGGCCAGGTGCTGGGGCATGGGGCAAGGGCTGCTACTGTGTCAGGCGCCGTCGCTGCTGCAGTGCTAAGGCTGTGTTGCTGGAGCCATCTCTTGCTCCACTAAGCCAGGCATCGGCTGCCCTCCACGCCCACTCTGAGGGCACTGCTGGTGAGCACACCTTGGGAGTAGCACCAGTGTCATTTGCCCAGACCACATCTGGTTTGCTGGCTGCGGTAAGAATTTAAGAATGAGGTCTGGGCCTGCGCTGCTGTTGTGACTGTCGTTGCAGGGGAAGTTGATAATATGCTGGGGAACCTGCGGTGGAGGAGGAGGTGAAAAGCGAGTTGGTGGGGAGTATTTCTCAGCGGTCTTCGTGGTTTTAAGCCAAGCTGTGACACATTTCAGTTTTGTTTTCTTGTACCTGGGCGGCATACACGCTACTACCCTTGTGTCCATAATGTTACACCATGCCTGTCTCTTCATAGCTACATCCTGTTTCTCTGCAGTGAACACTAATGCTTTGCCAGAGGGTGCCACATTGCAGTTAGCCTGAGGTGCCCAGTGCTGAGGCTGAAGGCTTAGAGAGCTTCCCGTAGTGCCTGTCGGTAGGTCAAATAAAGGTTCAGACTTCAACACCATGGCCTCTCTGCAGAGAGATGTTCACATGAGTGCCTATTGTGATTTCTATCTTATATAAAAGTGTGTGAATGAGTAATAAGCAGATGTCAAAATACTGAGTGCACAAAAAAGGAAAGTGTGTTTGAAGGTGAGGAAAGAGAGGGTGGGTAGGCGCGTGGTTAAGGGGGCCATACACGTAGTGCTTGCACGACACTGAAAAATAAAAGGCTGAGGAAAGAGACGATGCAATATATGCAGAATTAGGTTTTCAAAAAGATGCAGAGAAAAGGGGGGACCTGTGGCTAATGCTGAAAGACTGCAAATAAAAGCAGTTTGAAAAGAGAACAGGAGCGATCAGAAACTCCGAAGACTAGTAGCCCTTTCACAGATCTTAGTAATAGTTAATTACTGCTTACATTTACTTGCAAGAAAATATAACTCAGTGTCGCTCATATGCAGGCCCACTGGAATTATTGTAGGGGAGGGGCAAATAATGCAACAAGGTCGAGTTATTTGTGAGGCAAGAAAAGTCAAATGCGGCACATTTTGTGATGGTACTACTTCCGTATTTTGACATTTTGAAGCTTGTTAACAGTGTGTGGGCATTTTGTTGTGCCTCATTACTACCATCTTAACACAAAACTATAGCAATATACAAAGTTGACCAGTCAACCTTTGCAAAGGGCCTTCCACTGCTCAGCAACGTGTTGTGTTTTTACTAACTTTTGAACCATTTGAGGTAGAAACAAAGTTGTTTTTAAAATCTGCAGATTATGCAGCAGATGATAGATTATGTGGCAAATGCAGCAAATCTACAATTATGCGAAAATACCCGCACAATCACCTAATTCCAGTGGCCCTGCACATATGCACATGGACACCACCAAAATGTCGCACTTGAGCAGTCTGTAAACTTGGCTTCTATGTTTCTGGTGATTTGCAGCAGTTTGAAGATCTTTTCGAGTTTATCGTTGCTCAAATGGGTGTAATTTCTGATATTCATAAATTTCCCTTTTCTTCATTTTTGCTTGCAAGTTTGTATCGCTCAAAGTCATTTAATGTCACTCATAATTACACTGAAATTACGAAAATGTCACACATAAGCAATCTGAAACCTTGGCAGCTATGGAGTTATGTTCTTCCTGATTATGGGAGTCATTTTGCTCACTTAACTGCAACAGAAAGAGCTCCGATTATTAAATACTTGACCTGATGTAAAATTGTAATTGACGTAAAATGCACTGGAAGTTAAAAAAAATGCATAGACAATGCTATTTTCGTTTTTTTTAAAATATGCACAACTTTATTTTGGTCTGCTGCAGGGAAGGGGTTTTCATTGTGATTGGAGACTGATCAATGTGCCTTTGCGGCCAGAGCTGCCTGCTTTGCAATCGGGGAACCAGGTTCGAGTCCTGGCGTCTGTAAACGGCTTGTGATTCTGGGCAAATCACTTAATCTTTAAAAGTCTGAAAAAAGATTAATATGACCTTGTGCAATTTGAGAGGTAGTCTTACCATTCATAATACCTTCGGGTTGAGTTCACACTTTGAAAAACTGCCTAAAATATATTTGCAGCGATACGGACAGTTACCATGCTTCCTTCTGGTACTCTAAGTCTTGGCAGCTTTTTTCCCCACTCTAAGCCCTTTACTCATCAGTACACAAGGATTTTTAAATATAAAGGTTCCAAATCGTATCTATAATGAGCGGGTGAAAGTCCGAATTAAGCATGCAAGATTGCAAACCCTGATTTGCATGTTGGATAAGGCTATTCCGGAACCCATAAAGGATGAGTGGTGAATTAGTATACTGAAATATGAAATTAATTTGAGTGGTGGGCATGTTAGTCTGTTATTTGGATTGAAAATGATAGTGAGGGGATTGAAGGATTTAGGATTTTTTGTTTTGTATGTTGGATAAATAGAAATATATAAGCATAAGTGCAAATGAGTACGCATCCAATCTCTTCACCTCACGAACCCCCCCCCCCCCCCCCCCCCCCCAAAATTTAATGGATGTGTTTTTTTTATTTTATGTAGCCTGGGTGTGCTTGTCAGTTCTCCCAATCTGGCACTTGTTTGTCCGTTCCATGGTCTCTCGGACGTTAAGTGATGCTTCAAGCTGATCCCAGAAAGAATATGCTGATCAAGCTGAACCCAGGCAGCACTGTGGATGTGAGTCTGACTTCAATCTAATGTAATCCACCCCACCCCACTACACTCCTGTCTACCCCGCTTCAAACTACCCCACTCCAATCCTTCCCAGTCTACCTACTCTACCACAATCTACCTCATCCTACCCCACTCCAGTCCAATCTACCCATCTCAAATCCACCCAATCTACCCCATTCAAATCTACCCATCTCAAATCCACGCAATCTACCCCACTCTATCTGCCTTACTCCACCCCAATCTCCCCGATTCCAGTCTACTCCAATATATCCCACTCAACTCTACCCTGATTTACCACATTCCTATCTACCCCAGTTCACCCACATCTACTCCACTACAATCTACCATGCTCTAATCTACCCAACCTACTCCACTTCAATGTACCCCACTCCACCCTAATCTACCTCCACTCTACTCCAATCCCCCACACTCTACTCTATCCTACTCCAATCCACCCAGCCTACCTCACTTCACTCTAGCCCACCCAACCCTTCCCAAATATACCCCAAACCACTCCTACCTCAATCTGCCCCACTCTACTTCAATATATCCCACTCCAATCTACCCCCTTCAATCTAGCCTAATCTACTCTGCTCCTCTTTACTCCACCATACCCCATCCCACTTCATCTCCTCTACCCCAGTATATCCTGCTCCACTCTACCCCTTTCCACTCCAATCTACCCTACTCCACCCAATTCACCTCACCCCAAGTACCCCACTCTTCCCTAATATACCCCATTCCACCGCCAATATACCACACTCCACTCTATCCACTCTGATCTACCCCAATCCTCCCAGATCTACCTCTCTCCACTGTACACCACTCTACTCAAATCTAGCCCCCTAAATGTACCCCACTGTTCACCCAAGTTAGCCCACTCAACACCACTACAGCCTACCCCACTCCAGTCTAACTCACTCTACCTCAATATACCCCACTACAATCTACCCCACTCTTAACCAATCTACCCCACTCCATGCTACCCCAATCTACCCTTTCCTACTCTAAACCAATCTGCTCCAATCGGTTACCTCAATCTACTGCACTTTAAGTACCCGCTCCACTCCAATCTACCCTTCTCCACTCCAACCTACCCTGCTCCACTCCAACCTACTCTACTCCATTACAATCTACCCTACTGTAATCCACCCAATCTACCCACTTTACTTCAGTCTGCCCCACCTCACCCACATCTATCTCACTCCAATCCACCCCACTCTTCCCCAATCTACCCCAGTATATCTCACTTCACTCAACTCTAATATACCCCGTTCCACCTTTTCCTCCATTTAGCCCACTCTACACCACTACTGTCTACCCCACTCCATTCTAAATCACGCTACCAGACTACAATTTAATCCACTGAATCCCACTCCACTCTAAACCAATCTACCCTACTCTATGCTACCCCAGTCCACTCCACGCTACTCTAAATCTACCTACTCCATTCCACTCTACCCTGATCCCCTGCGTCCCACCAAATGGCTGTAAAAGATAAATTGTTCAGATATAAAGGGCTAGATGGAGAAATGGAAAACACTTCCCTGACACCTGTACGGTGGGCACCACAGAGCACATTGAGGCAAGAAAAAGAGGCTTTGGAGGGGCAGCCACCATACTGACCCTCAATATGTGACAAACCCCCGCAAAATCGACACACTGGTTATCTTCAATGGTTTTGGGAAATCCTGCAATATATTTCTACGTAATGTAAATCATTTGTATGTATTTTTCTAAAGTGTTTGTTTTTATTTCATATGGTTAATAAATATGCATTTTTAGGTTGAGCTTTGGCAGCGTGCAAGTGTTGCTGCAAGCAAGACCTTCTGTAATCGATACAACCACTTTATTCCTGCCTACAATTGGTTTATTTCAGCGTTGGACTTCTTTGCCGCCTCCTGTCTTGTTCCCACAGCTGATGCCTCACTTCCTTTGAAAACTCAGGAGCACCAGTGTACTAAGGCTTGCCTTCCTTATAGCCTTTGTGTAAGAAATGTTGTATGTATCTTTATTCATGCTTTTCTCCAGTCGCTGCTTCTGCCAGTTTTGATTCCCCTTCTGCTTCGCATTACAAAGCCCTCCCCCACCATACAAGCGCACACAGCCCCTAGAGCAGTCGTCTTTTCTCCATCATTGCTTAGGTTACATTTTGTTGCTTTCTGCCCTCTTCACGATGCCATCCTTCTTGTTTGGACGGCATTTGCCAATCCATGTGTAGTAAAGTAATGCAGCAGTAGCTCAGAAACAGCCTCCTTCTTTCCAAGCCATTTCTTTCCTCCACAGCAGTCGGCAAGCTGCAACGGATGGGTAGGATTGAGACGCCACACCGCAGGCCACGCCCACCCTGGCTTCTGGGAGAGGCATTGTCCAGAGACCATGCCTTTCTCAAGCACACATTAGGTAAATCAGTGCAACCATTAAAACAAGCATTTCAGCTGTTGCATGGTTAAAACTGACATTTGCTGTGGCAGTGCACAGTTAATTATGTTTATAAAGCGAAAGGAAAAAAATTACCTTAAGTTGCACGAGAGGAGAGGCCAATCCGGGCAGTGGCCCGAATAATTATTTTTATATTGGAAAAAGGGTGTATAAAAGCAAAAAGTAAACCTTTGTATTGTGATGCTGTCCTTCTGTAACTCAACTAGCTTTTTCTTAGCCTGGTTATGCAGCATGGCTGAGAGCCCACATCTTTGTTTGCCTGATTCTGCAGAATGGGCAGTGGCCCTTTTTTTGTAAGCTTAGTTATTCACCTTATGGTAAAAGAAGTTATATGTATAATTGCAGAAAAACTAACCTTAACAAATGCCACTGTAGCCATCAATTAGACCCCCAAAATATACATCCTAGTTAATACTAGGCAAAAATCATATTTTCCTAGATAGGATGTAATATGAAAAATCTACACAAAAAGGTGCTGGGTCAGATAAGAATATAGTGTCTCCTTAAGAAATCAGGAAACTAACTTGCATCTATTTTCTTTATTTCCAGCCCATGTTAAATACGGAACACAAAAGAATAACCGTTTTTCCGCTGTGCGTTTATCAGATAAATCAGATAAGTAACTATGATATTCTAACCATATATAACATCATCATCCTACCATATACCTGATAGACGAGGATTCTTTGGTTAAATATATCTTTCTTCTCTCATTGTATTCTTTACAGGACGAGAGGCAGAAGAAACTGGCGCGAAGAAACAGAGTTACACAAGCCGGTACCTCTGGCAAGGGAACATGGATGTGGACAGAAACCCGGAAGAAGAGATCAACGACCTGTAAAAGGCAGATCCGCGTAAAGGAGCCGTAACATGTCAGAGACGTCCAATCAAGGTACCACGAATTCCCGAATGCGGGACAACAGGACCCGAGCAGGTAAGTAGACAACACAAAGGGAGTGCGGGAAATGCTAGGCAAATCTGTAACTGAATGCGAACCACGTTCTTGTCACGGACCAATCAATTTATCCACACTTGACCCCACCCAGCTCCCTGTCTGCAATAGGAGCGGGCTTGACTGACAATGGCCGCACCCTGCTCTCCTTGAGCCTTGTTCTGACTTATGCTGGGTGTTTAGGGCCTTATTTTTTGTGAACCAGCTTTTGTGTCGTAGATTATAGCCATCTTTAATATTACCTGTTTTAGATGCTGAAAGAATGTAGAATGGATCCCTGTTTAACAAATTTGAAATGCTTTGATAGTTATGGAACAGATAGATCACTGGTCTCCTGGAAAGCTGTCAATCTGCCCTGATAGTATTTCCAGAGGCATATTTGTTTGAATGAGTGGTGGTGAAGGGGATTGGTGCCTCAGTCATGCAACTGTATAGGGACAACATTGAATCAGTCAACTGCCAAACTTCTCACTTCCTCAAGCTGGAAAAGAACACACAGGATATCTCTCTCCTGTCTCTGAATGTCTTAGACGTCTATTTCTGACCTGCACCATCACTTGGCCATGTGAAAGCCACTGCAACTGTGGCTGTGCATTGAGATTCAGTCTTACAAAAATGTTTGAACCCTTGCAGCGATATTACCTCTCATGCTACCGTGGCATAAAAAATATGTCCATGTGCTAATATATAGTCAACCCCTAGTTTTTCTCAGCCAGTAAGACTAAGCAACTTACAGCCTGAAAAAAGAAATAGCAACAGGTGACCTGACATTATATATCCATTGTCCATGGTCTGGAGAACAGAGTTGTGCCCTGTTCCTAATAATCATGAGTCCATTAAGATATGTGGTCAGTGCCCCATTCCGCATGGCGGTGAACAGTGCCATGGGGCAAATTTGCCTTGCTTTGCTATTACTAGGCATGGCCTCGTGGCTCTGTTTGCACTTGTCAACTAGTATAGGGGGATTCTGTTGCCCAAGCAGAACCACACCCAGCCACAACTGGCACAATTTCCACTCTGATTGTTTAAGGACTATGAATATACATGAATATGCATACAGTGTTAAAATATATGTTTGCATATGTGGTCCTGGATCATGTTATCGTACACGGACACCTTCACACTTAACTAACAGCAGTCTGCAAAAGAGCAATGGGGGAGGGGTTGTTACTCATTGAGAATTTGCGCTACAAGTGACATGCAAATCTGGCACATAGGCTTGAGTTGGGATTTAATTTCAGCTCTCCCAATAATTAGATCAGTTGCCCTGTTCCTAGCATTTGGTTGTAAGCTCCTATTTGGATTTCTGGTCAGTATGGCAAATTTTTAGACTGTTTTCCAAATAAGAATACTGTAAATAGAGCTCAGGCTCAACGTGGCTGCCTCCATGATGGTTTTGTAAATGAAATCTAGTATTGATTGCTTTCTGTTTGCAGAGGAAGCGTGACAGCGTCTGGTGAACAGTGGCAGTTTCTTCACTTGGACAGGCAAGTCTTCTTTCTTTACCTCCTGCCCACCTCTTTGTCAATGCCTTGCTCTCACCATTTCCTCTTTGACCAAGTAACCTTAATGTTTAACTTATGCACCCTTGTAACCATATCTCATCGGGCACACTATATGAAATAAAAGGATTGGAACATTTAAAGTCAGCCCAGTCTTATTAAAAACCTAAAATAGTGGTGTTAACATGATACTGATATATGTTAATTTCTTTTTTCCTCCAGACTCTATGAAGTCTATGTGCAGGGATGAAGGATGGCCATCACTGGACAACAGCACTATTAGAAGGAAGCTGGCTATAAAGATTTGCAATACTGGAAGAGGACTAAAGAAAACTCTGAATCTAAAAACAAACATTGAAGTTGCTGCCTTTCATTAAGCCTTTTTGTTCTTTTTGTAGTATTCTGGCATTTCTTCCCCTCTTGAACAGTGTCCTGGACTTTCTCTATGTACTCTTGTTCAGTATCCTGGCTCCTATGGGGCCAAAGGTGTGTTTTAGATCAATAAAATTACATGTTAACACAACCCCCATTGATGCTTTTTCATTTAACCTACTTTTTTCAGTCTTTTGCCACTGGTCACCACATTAAACAGCTTCATATAATGCTCTGTAGCTCAAAGTAAGGCAAGTCCCAGTGAGTCGGGAGTATGGGAGTAGCTGCACAAGTTGTTAATCTTATCTGAATGAAAAGTATAACATTGTTGAAGCCACTACTTTTGTATGCATGTGGTATTGCTACAGCACAAAGCTACCCAAAAGGAATCTAAGATTTATTTTGTACAGTGCCCCATCTCACAGTAGAGTTTAAAAAATAATCTTTCCTGAGTAGGAGAATATTGATGTTATAATTGGGCACGGATTTATGGAAGTATTGTTTTTGGTTTGCTTAAGCTTTATAATGCGGACTTGACATACAATCTATCCAGCATTTATAAACCAGAGCAAATTGGTATTTGTAACAACACTCATCCACATGGGAAAAGTTTTCAGGTTTTTCTAGGAATAGTATTTTTTTACTGCAGGGGGGCCCTTCCGGTAAAGAACCTAAGCTAGACTCTCGCAGACACCTTTGCACCATAGTGCAAATGCGTGTGCATGGTGCTCGACAGCCTAATGGGGCAGTGGTGCAAGGGAGAGGGTTAGACATGGCACTTTCCTGCTCTCTCCCTGTGATGCAACGCAGCAAATTTGGGTGTTATGCTGCGTTAAGTGACACTTTTGTAAATCTAGGCCTTACTTTAGAACTCATGGCATTGCAAATAATTCATGGTATTGTATAAAGAAGGCATATTGCACCCAAGAGCCCTGTTTTTGACAGGAAGGTACATTGAGGAGGTGATCCTCTAAATATTTCCCTACCAGCAAATCCATATTCCTGAAGTAATAGTGGGACCCTGCAAGGGAATACTGGCAATCGGCTAATGTGCTTGTAACATGGAATTTTTAAAGTGTAATCCTAAATAATCCATGCAAATTTTTGAGTTATCATTAAATCATCCTGGAGTAATCCACACTCATCCTGAAATTATCATTGGATCATTCCAGAGTAATCCACTTCCATCCTAAAGCGGTGGTAATAGGATCATCCAGGAATTATCCACAATCATCCTTAAATTGTCTGGAGCCCATCCTGGAGTAATTGACACTCATCCTAAAGTTGTCAGTTAGTATTCATGGAGTTGTAAAAGGTAATCACTCCCTGCCAGTGGAAGTCATCAGAACACCATCCTAGAATAGTTTTTGTGATTACAGTAAGAGTCATCAGAACACCATCCTAGAATAGTTTTTGTGATTACAGTAAGAGTCATCAGAACACCATCCTAGAATAGTTTTTGTGATTACAGTAAGAGTCATCCCATTTAAATTTTCGCCCCTGTGGGCAGACTTCAGGATGGTTTGGGATGACGTACCCAGATAATTGCAGGAGAAGTCATCCAATGACTTCAGAATCACTCCAGGATGATCTTCCTTTTTGACCAGGGAGACAGGGCATGCATTTCACTCCTTAATAGGATTTGGCACTACATGATTGCAGGCATGCTCATGTATTGCGAGGGTTGACTGGATCACTTCTAATTTTGGACGGGTTCTGGTGACTATTTATCATCAAGACCCTTGCATCAATGGCCATTCATATATTTTTGATTAATACATTTTTATGGTCCCTTTCATTGATGTTTTCCGCATTTGCGAGCGATGACATTTATCGCACGCTTCACTTTTGATGTTTACCTTGTCATCACACTTACTTTGCTTGCCACATTTTGTTGACTGTTAAGCAGATGTCAGTATATCGCTCTTGTATACAGCGGGCGGCTAAGACCTTTCAAAGATGGCGGCTACTATGAAGGGTAGAGATTGTCCATCAACGCTTTTTACGCATTGAGTAGAGGTGACCGGAAGTACTACCTTTCGCGTTGTAGGGGTTACGGTGCGAATACTTAAACAGTAGAATTTAGGGCCATTGCCGTGTTTCGTACTCGGCAGCATGAGACCGTCTGCGACGGGGAACAAATGACCCAGATACGAGGTAAGAATATTGGGGATGTGAATATGGGTGTAGAAACCGTACAAGAGCTAAAAATAGGCTTATAGGGGTTTTACAGTAACCCCACATTAATGGATACTAGCTCGTCCAATGGGGGGCTGTGAGAAAGGGTGAGGTGAAAGGGCTTTATGGTCAATGACCATCGTAATGGTTTATATATGCATTACGATAGAGATGAGTTGGTTAAATGTGGATTTTTTGAGACGTTTATATTATAAGTTGAGGATAGCCGTTAATAGTGAGAACAGATGATAACGGACTGAGAGTAATGAGACCCGATGGTAACGTGGTGCGGGCAGCTCCGGTAGGAAATAGTAGAGGGGATATGAGCATAAGATTGTAATGAATGGATTTGATTTAACCGTGATGCTGGGACAAGACAGCATAACATAGGTAACTTGTATTCAGGGTTTGTCTGAAGGGACATAGGATGTGCGTGAGTAATAGAAGTGCACCTCACAGTACTCGTTTTGTGTGGAAAACGTGTCTTGCCTTTGATACTAGTCGGCTATAAAATCATTGTCATTATCTTACAGATACATAAATCTGTGATAACAGGACTCATTGGAACTTGATTTAACTTGATTTTAAGGACGCAGCGGAAAACAGACACCCTCTGTGGGTTGGAAGTATCACCATAAAAATAGTAGGTATTAGATTTCTAGGTGACCTTTCTGATGTTTGAAAAACTGGCAAATAAGCAAATCACTTACCCAGATAATATCATTTATCTTTACAGATTTTAAGATTGAGAAGACATAGGTACTTATGACACGAGTGTGGCTTTGGATAACTAAGGAAACTTTACTTTAGACACTGCACTGTTCCACGTATATTCTGGTGCCATGTGTTCAAAAAGTCTGCAAAATATACTTTCACACGTGCACACATTTCTCAGCACGATGCCATCACTCACTCGCTGATATTTCACGACCAAAACAAAGATTCCTATTGATTACTTAATTTTTATAATTGTTATTTTCTGTCTACCATCTTCCTTCTGTAGTGGACTAATATTTTCACGTTGATTTCTGGCAGGGTTCTATCTTGTGCATGAATTTGTTTAAATCAAAAGGATAATAATTGGTGGAACCGATTACGCTTATTTGTGGCTTTTGGGCCCTGAGTCAGGCCTTGAGTCTGGTTTTTGTGTTTAAATCTATACAGCCTTGAAAAAGTTGCAGGATTATTCCCATGTATTGAACGAAACATGTGTCGGCTGTTTCACTGTAAGAAGATCTATCGAATAAAGGAGAAGAGGATACAGAGAAAATCTGGAATCTGTGTTTAATTGTGCTTATGTTTATGTACTGTCTACCCATATTTTGAGATATTTCTAACGTGTGCCAGGGTAGTATGTAAATACTTTGACTCCATCTTAATCTAGTACCTGAAGAAGTCCTGCACTAGGACGAAGCATGTCGGCTGTTCTGTGTGTTAAACGCTGTGTTTTATCTAGGTGAAATGAAAGTGAAACATTTAAAGAGAAAGAAAAAAAAATAATTGAAGAAACTCTCTTTTCTGAATACGGACGTTATAATTGTCCTTTATGATAAAGTTCTGTTGCGTGGTGCTCCTTTGCTTTTGTCTTGAATTGCTAAGTTCCTGTAGGGAACACGTATTGTGATGGTGATTACTACTCAGTGTGCACACAGGTCCCACTTAGTATAGAAGGGACATTAATCAAGGAGTGTAAAAACAGGTTAGGTGCTGGCAATCAGAGGGTTCCGATGTCAGGTCTCGTTGTTTATGAACAACATACTGCACGTCAAACACAATCTGAATAACAGATGCTGCCTCTTTCCATGCAAGTCTAGGCTTACTCCAACCCTGAGTAATTTCCCACTCTAAGAGCCCTCTAGTAGTGTAAAATAACCTACTGTTCCCTGATGTAGCTGCATACGTCCTCTGTCAAAAGTGAAAAATTTACATGGTGCTAGTCATCAACATAGAGATAAGAACTGGGTGGTTGTAGATTTCTAGTGTAAGCGGCAACGACTACACCCCATCAAAGCAGGCGTGCTAGAATAAGATCTACAAATGAGGAGAAAATGCTAAAGCCAGTAAAACCGTAAAGGAGCTGAATTGTTGCTGAAGATAACTGGATAACACAGATATAACGTATTCTAGACAGGTAGGAGTTCCAATTTGTGGGCCGAGTAAAGAAATAAGCTAGATATAAAGGGCAGTAGGCTCTGCTTAAAAAAGAAAAAAGCACAACGACGAATGTGATGAACGCGATTGTGCTCTTCAATTTGTAGGGGTGCATTATAATCAGAAGTAGTTTGCACCTGCATATATTCTTTTGTCGTGTTAACATTTGGTTATTAGAATGTGAAATGTAAGAACCTAAAAAGTGAAGTGATAGAAAGATTTCATACAATGTGGAGGGCTTAATATTGTAATCATGTTCTAAATGGTGACATCTTAATGTTCATTTTATCAATGACTAATGAGAAATTCATTCACTGACTATGTGACACACTGGTTTAAATGTGCAGAGTAATAATGTGTATGCATGCGTGTGATTAATGAAGTTCGTATTAATTCTTATGTTTGCTGATTTTGTACGCCTCATGTGTATTTTTCCCTGTCTCTCATTATTGAAGTGTTCATAATGTTCATGTGCATGTAGAATCTTTTCTTTCTCACATTTCTGTTGCAGGTGGAGAAATTCATCTTTGTTAGCTAGAATAATGCTTTTGTTTTAGGAGTTAGCTTTAAGGAGGAGAGGATACATTTGAACAAGTGTTGCTGATAATGTGGGACAGTGCTCTTTTTCTCTGGAGAAGGCCTGGGAATCAAAATCATCGAGCCAGAGGCTGGAGTATCGAAACCGACTGGAAAGTTACCTAAGAGGAAGTGTCTAGCTCAAAGGGACGATTACATGATGTGATGATGGGTGTATCCTAGGATTTTGATGTTTGGACTAGGGACAGTGCTCCGGGGTTTTTGATTAGGAGAGGGGAACTGATGGAGATAGAAGGAGCATTTTAGAACAAGCTCTGTAGCTTTATGCTACTTGATCTATTCAATCTGAGTGCACTTCTTAGGAGGTCTTCATGCGCTGACACCTTTTTCTTAACTTGCCTGGGGAAATGCTAAGTACCCCAATGGTTCTGGAGGAGATTGTGCTTGCCTTGTAAGGCTACTGATTATAACTGAAGTTGACGGTGAATGGAGCAGCCCTGCATGCCCAGACACTGATAAGAAGTGAAAGACAGGCAGGCAGAAATCTTTTCAAGAATGGTGTTCCTTCTCAATTATATTGAAAACTGTGGGGCATATTCTCAAGGACTTATCGCTGAGTTATCAGCACTTTATCACAGTCAAAGTGGCGATAAATGTATCGCCCCATTCACAAGCTGGTGCTAACAGTTGATATCACCTGTTTACCTGTGATAGCAGCCACAAAAAGCATTGCCACAGATGACCCTGCCAACTAACACTAATGAGATGCAGAGTATACGTTCCTGTGCAAAAATCTGCAACAATACCACTCCAAAACATTCTCAACGACCAGCCAGATTGGCGATAACATCACAAAACAGGCGATAAGGTGCATTAGCAGCAGGAATTTAACACCTGCTCTGACCTGGTGTAAAGTCTGATGACAACCTGTATCATAAAAGGGAGCCCAGCCCGGAGCCACACCAAAAGAACAACAGATGCCATAGAGCTACTGATCATGCAGCTCGTAGCCCCAAGAGCTCCACAACACCCACGGTCACCACCAACAGGACCGCCAACCCCCCCGGACTTCCCCGCCCCCCCTGAATACCACGGAGGCAGCGCAGACAAAGACAGCGAATTTTCAGAAAACACACCAGCCTCACAGACCTAACACCAGAGGATGTTATTGCCCACTACAGGCTCAAAAGGGCAAACATCCTCCGCATCCTGAACATCATAGCCCACAGGCTGACGGTACCAAAACAAAGGAAAACCAACATCCCTCTGCAGACAAAGCTGCTGGCTGTGCAGTAGTTGTTGGCCTCTGGTACCTTCCAACCAACAACTGCCAGAGTTAGAGGAGTCTAACAGCCAGCCCTATCAAAGTTCCTCACGACTGTCTTGGATGCTATCATCGGCTTGGTATCCCAGTACCTTCACTTCCCCCACACTGCGCAGGTACAGCTGGAGACCAAGCAAGGCTTCTACACAATAGCTGGCTTCCCGCACGTGTTGGGGGCAATTGACTGCACACATATCCTACTTGTGCCCCCTGCTGACACTGCACACAATTACCGCAACAGAAAGCACACACATTCCATCAATGTGCAGGCAATAGTGGACCACTGGGGACTCTTCACCAATGTAGTCACCAACTACCCAGGCAGTGTGCATGAGTCCGACATCTTCCGACAGTCCATCATTCACCAGTTCTTCCAGGATGGCACCAACGGAAATGCTCTGCTCGTTGGTAAGTTTCAAATGAACACACCACACACCTCAACTCCACAATCATGCAACTCACAACTCTGGTAATGCCTATGTTACAAACCCACATGCAACATGCCAAACAACATGAGCACCCACCATACACGACAGCACAACTTACCGTGGTAACCTGGGCTACTTATGTACATGAGCCTTCAACGCCATGGCACCTCAGCCACACAATAGCAGAATGTGGGTAGAGGTGGAAACCAGGCATTTGCGAAGGAGGCAAGTGACCCATGAACGAGAACGTACACAATGCTAAGTGTGGCCTGGATGTGTTGGGCAGACTGCAGTTTGCAGACCAAGGACATGTCCATGTCGACATACACTGCTGATGTTTGGATTGCAGTGGACAGTGGATGCAACCATGTCACCCCAGCAAGTGGGGAAGATCAAGGAATTGTAGCTTATTACGTCCCCCCCTGTAAGCGTGAGCGGAGTGGGTCGGCCCGGCGTATGCCAGGCCAGCATAGGGGTGTGAATAAAAAGCACATAGATCTGGGCATGGTTCTCTTCCGGAATGCCCAACGTGTCTGCCTTGCGCACCTAGGCCTTACTGCTCACCTGCCGAAACCGGGTGTGTCAAAGAGGGCCCACCACGTGCCAGTGCAAGCTTCAAGCATGAGGCCCGTGACCTTGGCAGCCTCCTCCGACCATCACGGCCTCCGCGACATAGGCCCGCAGAACTCCTTTCTCTTTGACATACTCCACCGTTGCCTCCGGCCTACACTACGGTCAAGTAGGTCACACATTTGGGAAGGAGTCCTGATAACATGATGGTCGAGTTCATATGTCAATGGCCGCATTTATGTTACTATACTCCCTTCGATGTGGTGCCACCAACTCTGTGCATAGAATTCTGACTACACCGGTCAGTGGTCCCTTGCGGACTACTGCCGTCGGCCCACACTCCGGTCTAGTAGGTCACACATTTGGACCTGAGTCTTGATTTCTCAATGGCAGAGTTCATATCATTGAACGCAAGGAGAGGTGTAAGAGGAAGACGCGTTTCAATCCAGAGGAAAAAAAGGTTCATCGTCACGGAGGTGATCGAACACTACCAACAACTGCTCTATTGTCACTTACTCTGTGCATCACAAGCCAACGATACGTGCCTGTGTGCCCCTGCTGTCCACTGCCTCTGGCCTACACTGCAGTCGAGTAGGTCACACATGTGGAACTGAACCTTATTTATGGCAGAGTTTATATCACTGTACAAGCCTCATCGCAGACTGCATACCCTTTCAGCTCCGATGTCCCTAAGTCTGTTCCCTGACATACATGGACACTCACTGGATGAACTGACCTGGGGGTTGTCCTCATCATCGTGTAGCTGATACTGACTTGGTGATAACAATGAGTCTGTAGCACTCATCTCCTCCATATTGCCTGCTTTTGCTTGGTTCTGCCCTCTGCATCATGCCGTGGAAGAACACCTTCCACTGTCCCCCGCATCCCTCCACGACATTCAACTAGGACATCGACGTGGAGCCACTCAGCTGGCGTGGCCTACCTCAGTGCACAGCAAGTCACCGTCCTGTGGCGGTGTGCCTGTGCCAGCCAAAGTGCATCCAGGGCCACTAACTCTGTGCAGCTCAAGTCATGGACCCTTTGCTGTTTGAACTTTAAACTTTGAATTTCTTATTGTCTGATCACTGTTGAAGTGGTTGCCAGCACCAACCACCCCCTGATGGGTGGCTTACACTCACCCCACACCCATCCAGCACAGGTGTCACTGGACATGTGACCCTGGCAATAAAAGGGGCCTGGCGCAGGTGCCCGTAGCCAGTCCCACAAACTATCTAAGTGTGTCTGTGTGGTCATTATGTATGCATGTGGGCCCGGGCCCCCCACATTACATTGTGCTGTGTACAGCGGACACAACCATGTCACCTCAGGCAGTGTTGTAGACCTGGGACATTTAGCAGTCTCGTACTCCCCTGGGGCGTAAGCGGTGTGGACTGGCGTACAACAGTCAGACTTAGGGGTGTGGTTTATAAACCTGGGGCTCTGGGTGTGGTTAAGTTTGACCTTGCCAAGGGAGTAACTAATGCATGTGTCTCTGTTGTAGTGTTGGGCCACCTGTCCCACAATGGACAATGTTAGAATGTAGCATGCCCCCGAAGTGCATGATCAGCCAAAGGGGTAACTGTGGGAGCCCAAGCCCGCTCGGGGTCAGGGCTTATACATGCCAACTGTTGTGTATGTCGCTATTACCGCTGCATAATCCAAGGTCTACCCTCAACCGCATGACGAGTTCAGCCAGCCATGAACTTTACATCTGTGTCTGCCCTATCCTTACCATGGGCCTACACACACATGGCCGCCCACCTTCGTTTCCCAAAATCACAGTGATGTTGTCAGGCTTATGGACATGCGCAGACAGGCATGACAATGGTGTGCCGTAATGGTGCAAGTGATGCAACCGCGCTACGCACACTAGTTAATAGGCCCAGGGGGATGGAGGAGCAGCAATGAGGCTACATAGTACACATTGATGCTGCTCATTTGCTACAAGTAGTACATGTCAAACAGGAATCACTAAGTCACACATATCACACATCAATGTACAAGTGAGCTGCCAACACATCATGCATAACCAACTATTGGCTCATGTCTTTCTGCACTGGCACAGGTGATCAAGGATATGCACTCTGTGCTTGGATGATGACACCCCTCCGAGCCCCGAACTCTCAGGCCCAGAGGCAGTACAATTTGGCCCACAAGTGCACCATGGGCATCGTGAAACGCGCATTTGGCATGTTGAAGTCACATTTCAGGTGCATGGACATCACAGGTGGATGGCTCCTGTACAGCCCAGACATCATGTGCAAGATGATCAGTGCATGTTGTGTGTTGCACAGTATATGTGTACGCACCAATGCCCCGTGCATACAGGTGCCAGATGCACCAGACGATGATGATGAAGATGAGGCAGGTGGACCACACCCCACTGCAGCCACAGCAGGAATAGCATGTAGGAACACCATCATTGACAATTTCTTCACATGAGCACGTAACATTGTGAGAGTCCTTAGCAATCATGGGACTGTACAAAATGACCACAAGCATAACATATGCAAATAATTGCATTCCAACACATATTCACTGAGTGCATGTCACTCTTATGTACAAGCACATCACTCAAACAAGTGTAAGTGCAACATGTAGTGCTAACAGTTTAATGATTTGTTAAAAGATGGTGGGTGTGTCACCTCTGTACGGTGTCCCACATCATTACATATTGGCTGTCTTTTGTGACCTACAAGTGATAACAGGGTTTCTTTTTGGGTCCCATTTGTACCACCACAATGCAGGGATGCACCCTGTGACTCAAGTACCACAACATGAGCAACATGTACCTAAGGGGGAGTCACTGCCCATACATTCGTCCATGCTTTCTTACTCGATTAGTCGTAGACATGTCTGTGTGCAGGAAGTGTTGATTGTCCCTTTGCAATGTTAATGGGAGATGCGGTTTCACAGTATGTTTATGCATTGGCGCAGTTTACATACTGACTGCTTGTCAATGTACATTGTGACTGTCTGTGAGGAGATGCCTATTTGATGCGGGACAATGGACATTTGTTCTACATCACATATGTGAGGTTGTAGTCGTACATTGTCATCTCACCTTTTCTTTTCTCTGCTATTATGGTGCATTGTCCCGCATGACGAGTGGGAATTGCAGGCAAGTCGCTGTTTATCACAGACTTTTGTATCGCAATTTGGGACATCAATGCTTTTTTCGCGTTCGTGTTTCGCATTTTTACAGCGTCGCAGTAATTTTATCACGGTCATTTAACACATTCTCGTCAGACTATTGCATGCTACCGCAGTGTTGAGAATACAATGTTAACAGAGCGTTATTTTCCTGCAAATGACCGTGATGTGAAGAGTTGCATTAAGCTTATTTTGCGAAAATTATCACACATTATTGAGAATATCCACCTGCCTGTTTCTTCAAAATGCCTCATCTGAAAATGGCTACAGAAAACAATGGTCCTAAACCTTTCTTTGAACAATATAAATCCAACCTGCAGTAATCTTTTTATGCAATTTTGGGCATGCACAATGTCAGCTCAGAGATCTAAAAATGGCAACGTAGCGAGACACCCCCAGCCTAATCTGCGAGGCCCCGAAGTAACCTCTGGTTTGTACACCTGAGCTCCGCAGGGAGAGGGAAGATTTGACTGAGGGGCTTGCCACTGGGGCTTCCTGCTCGCATCGCATTGCTTGCCACGACCCGGGCAGTGTGGAGGATCACGTGAGGACTAACAGGAGCAGAATATTTACACCTATGAAAACAGCACAGAGCATGTCTGGAGAAGGTCTCACCAGAGTCTGGATTTTTTTGTGTGAATCCCTCGACAAGTGCCTGCTTTGATAAGGTGATTGGGAATGAGGCTGATGGTGATACAACCATTTGGTTAGACTGTTCATAAAGATTGGCCGGGGTGGGTCACCGAGAGGGGAAGCGCCTGCATATGCAAAAGGAACGTGACTAACTCCACTCCCTTAAGGCTACAAAAGCCGTGAAAGCATATGAAGGGAGAGTGGAAGGCACCACCCGTGGTATTTGAACAAGTTGCGACACGTGAAGCACTTGAGGAGAAATTGAGGAGAGCCAGCTCGGGCCCCTTCCCTTTTCCTGAAGAACACAACTCGAGGAACTAAGTCACCATGGTACTCCACCATCAGTCGGATTCTCTTTGCACACTACATTTTCACGAAAATCCCTGCCAGGCTCTAGTCACCCCTAGAATTTTTACTCACTGACTTTATGCCACCTAAAAAATCCCAAACCAACAGACTCTTTAACTACTTCACACTGGCGGAGGCATGCAGGGAATCCCTAAGGGGGGTGTAGAAGGCAGCATGGCACTCACGAAAGGAGGTCTCCTCACATCTCTGCAAGAGTTTAAGAGGGAATTATGAGGGTAATTCACATCTAATCTTAGCACTTCCTTGGTGTCACTGTGGTCTGATATTCAAAGTAAACTAACATCATTGCAAAATGGTGTGGATTCGGTGAGTACCCGCGCACTAAACCTAGAAACTAAAATGCAGGAGTTGGACCATCACTCTGGCCAGACAGAAGATTTAGTGAAACTATTGCATGCACAACTCCAAGCCTCTATCCTGAAAAGCAAGAATCTTGAGAATAGATCTCGGAGGGATAACATTTGTCTACGCAACTTAGAGGAGGGAGCGGAGGGTCCTGATTTGGAGGACTTTGTCACAGGACTATTCTCAGAACTCCTAAGGTGCTCCAGTATGAAAATCTAAATAGACAGAGTCAATCAATCAATCAAATACTTTATTCGGTTTTTACAAATCTTTAAACCATAAAAGCAACATTACATCCATTAAAAATGTGCTATTTTTTTTTTAAAAGACATACATTATCCACAATCACAATGAGTAGGAAGTTCATACCAATAAAAATAAATAAACGAGTGTAGGATAAAACAATCACCCATAAAAAACATATACATTCTAAAGGGGGGACTAGTAAAATCGCAAGTACAGTTTCGGGATCTAATGTTTCTCCATGTGATTTCTGATCTTCAGTGCGGATTTCAGATACCCAGTCACAAATAAAGTGCATTCTGGTTTTTACATTTGCAAGAAGCAAAGAGCTGGTTGGACCTGAGTAAAGTTAAGCTTTTTTAAAAGTGGCTTTAAAAAGAACCTCCGGGGAACATCGTAGAGGCGACAAAAAACATAAAGTGCACCAAATCCTGAGGAGACGTACGGTCGCAGCCACAGGATGGTAGCACCTGGCCTCCATGGCTACCCTTTGGGACGGCAAGTAAAAGATGGAAATAATCCATCCCGAACCTGGTTAATAAAAACCGCTCGTGGGCCGACATGGGCCACGTTAGGTATGCCTCCAATAATGGGGTGGTTTTAAGCATCACGAATTTGCGGACACTGGGTTTAGCCAAATCTACCCCATCTCTGTTACATTTTTTGAGTTGGATAAAAGTCTTTTTTTACAAAGTCCACGTCTGCGGCAGTAATCGAATCAGGTTTTAAAAAAAGGTCCAAACGCCCCCGCTCCAAAAAACAGCCTTTTAAGTATTTAAACCATGGGATGTTAAGCATACAGTCCAGGCTCAGGGCTTCTTGTAAAAGCTGATGATTAAGAACTAAGTCTTTATTTAAATGTAAATGTTTTGAGCTTGTATAGCGCACAGCTACCCGCAGTGGGTTTCCCAGCGCTTGCTTAGGGAACCCGTCCTGGTATTCCCCTGTACGATAACCCCGGCAGGGTATCCACAAGGTGAAAGCCAGGCATCCCGCCGCGAGGGGCCGTTGTGGAGATTAAGCAAGCTATTGCCCAGAGTCGCAGAGTGTGAACCCGTGAGTCGAGAAGGCACCGGAGCGAGAATTATAGAGTCCGTGGAATTTTTAGCCCAAGACCCGCCGATGCGGGGAATTGAACCCTGGTCCAGGGCCGATCTCAGCTTCCAGGTCTGCCGCCTCTAACCCCTGAGCCACACTTCTCCACTCCATTTAACTAGCACTTGAGCCAGTAAAGCAGGGGACGCATAGCTAAAATATCACTAATAAAGGGTGGCCCAGTTTCTTCGTGTACTACTAAGCTCGAAGTTTCTTTCGGTACTCCCAGGAGCTGTTTTAAAAAGTTATTCTCTGCTACCTGGATGCCTTCTGATGCTACATAGCCCCATAGCTCGCTGCCATAGCTGCCAATTGCAGTACTTTTTGCCTGATATATCTTCAACATTGTGGCAACTGGGCGCTTACCCATTTTTGCCGCAAAGTTGAATATAGCAGCATTCGCTCTGGTAATTTCCCCTCTTTTTTTCTGGACTAGAGCGCCCCAATTTAAACGGTCATCAAAAAGGATGCCTAATTAGGAGAAGGTTGTGGCTATGGGCACTTTTTCATTGTTCACCATAAAAGGGCACTGCCTCTTTGGGCGCTGCCCATCCTGCATTATATAAGATTAAGTGTTGTGTATGACTAGATCAGGATCCGCCATAAAACCGCAAAAAGTGTTTAGTAAGGATTGCAGTCCTCTTGCGGTTCTCGCCAAGAGGACCGCGTCGTCTGCGTACAGCAGGACGGGCAAACCCCTACGCCCAACATAGGGGAAATTGGCCCCAGTTTCGATCAAAGTCTTGTCCAATTCATTAATGTACGTATTAAAAAGAAACAGGGCTAAAATGCATCCCTGCCTTACTCCCCTTTCAACAATAAAGTTCCTTGAAACCCTGCAAATCTGAGAAAATCTTACATTTGCTTTTCTATCCCTGTGCAGATCCCTCAGGAAGTTAACCAAAGGGGTCTCCACCCCATGGCGTTCATGGACTGCCATAATTTCCCATGGTTGACACAGTCAAAAGCGGAGGAAAGATCCATGAACGCCATGTAAATTGTGCCCTGCCGTGCAATGGGGTACTTTCCAAGGATCATGTGCTATGGTGGAATGACCTGGGTGGAATCCATATTGTATATCAGAAACAATCCTGTTACCGTCTGCCCAGCCAGTCAATCTGTTCAGCACTACACCACCCACAACCTTAACTACGGAGTCAATAAGGAAAATCGGTCTATAACTGGTAGTACTATTGCGATCTCCCTTCTTGAATACTGGGACAATAGTAGAGATGCCCCATGACTCTGGGCATCCCGATACTGCTGCCGCATTAAGCATGGTTGTAAGAACCGGAGCCCAGAGAGATGGGCTTGATTTAAAAAGGTCTGGAGGCATACCGTCCGGGCCTGGTGCCTTATTGCACGTCAGCCCTGCGATGCCTTTCTCTACCTCTCTCAACGTAAATGGCACCAGGGTTTCATATTGTCCACCCGTTTTGAGGGATGTCTGAGATATAGTACTCTTGAATATGGAGCCGAAGTGTGACACCAATTCATCTTCAGTGATGTTGGTGCCAATGTCGTCCACCCCCTCCCTCTCAAACAGTGGTCTGTTGATTAATCCCCAGAATCTTGCGCTATTACCTAATGGGTCTAGGAGCTCTCTACAGGTTGCATCCTTTAATTCGGCTATGCGTTTTTCTAAAGCCTTTTTATAATTAAGTCGAAGGGGCCGGATCCGCAAGTAATCTCTTGACCTGGCTTTCAGCGCTACCTTTAACTTCCTTGCTGCTTTAGAGCAGGCTGAGTCAAACCATTTAGGATTCCTGAACGAGGAGCTTGATATAGGGACTGTTAATAGTGCCCCCATCTTTAATACAATCCCCTCGAAAGCTTTAATGACATTCGTGGGGAGGGAATCTGGTGACACACATGATGTTAATTCTGGGGCACATAGTTCATGTACATTATCATAGATACGGATTCACCTGAGACCACTTAAGGCGACGTTTCCCATCCGTGAGGCGCAGCGCACCATGTGTTACCGTTTTTGCCTGTGTTAACAGCATACCGCCACCCAAATGTACGCATACAGGGTTATGGTCACAAAAAATACTTTCTAGAATTGTAAATCCCAAGAGGATAGTTTGGAAGCTAGCCGAGATCAAAACGTGATCTATAAAAAAAACACCATTGCGTCCTTTAAATGATGGAACAGTCTGTGTGCTAGAATCAGTGGCAAAATACAGAAGAAATCAAATCAAATTCATCAAGTAAGTTATTAAGTGTATCGCCCTGAGCCTAGAGCTCAAAGTGCCGTCCCCGCATCCTGGCAAAGCCCATTTCTCCCAAACTAGTTGTCACAGGATCCCCACACGGGTGCACATTAAAATCACCTGCTATCTTAAGGCCATGGGCTGCAAGGCCGGAATGCTGTCTAATAAAATTCTCCAGCTCGGCAATCTTACAGGCCCCAAAGGTGTTCATTGCATTATAAAAATTAATCAGGCATAGGGTCACATTTCTGCGCTTTAACGGCGAGGAGATCAGAATAAATAAGATGAAGAGCCTTAATCCTACAGTTCAGGGCTAATGCTATATAAATGACCAATCCGCCCTTCGCTCTGCCGCTAGTAAATGGGGATGCCGGGATAAAGAAGGCTTTATAACCCTCTAAAATTAAAACGTTTTCCACCATCCAGGTCTCTTGTAGGCAGAGCATTGGGAATTGCCTGATGAACACCTTGGGTCCTGGAACTTCCCCGCTAGCCCTGCAATATTCCACGAGATGACATTGTAAGCTACTTGTTCAATGTGGATCCCTACTGGGGTGGTAAGCACAGCCTCTGTTACCTCGGGGGGTGTACCTGAGTCAACATTTGCATAAGGGGACAAGTACTTGGCTTGATGTTAAAAATTGTGGGGCTGCTCATTAGGAGAGATGTTTCTTCCACTACCACTTCACCTGAGTTTTGTAAATCCTCTATAACTAAATTGGAACCAGGTAGTCAGCCTTGGGCATCTCAGCCAGACAAAGCCTCAAACCTGTTTGAAACCGGGATATAGGAATCTATCTCCTTCTGGATACTTGATGGGGACATATAGAAGTAACCAAGTGGTAGGGCCCAAATAGAGGTGGCAGAGAGTGGGTTCTGATCATGGGCATTGAGAATCATGACGGCGTCTGTGGGGCTTCGGAAATTGACAACAACACAGTCCCCCCCAATGTTCTTTTGCATCTGTCCCACCCATGCAACTCTACGCACCATCAAAATGTTATTACTCATGGCCACCCTGAAACGCTTATGCCTGGCTAGCCAGTCAACAGTTTTTATTTCTCAATTAGGTCCAAGATTCTATTTGATTAGACTTAAGCGGGGGGGCACAGGCCAGGACCACAACAAGGGGACAAGCCGGAGGTGGGAGATCCAGAATGTCTCCCGCTGGCTTGACAATCACATGATTTGTCATACTTGAACCATCTCTAACAAGGTCCGGACGAGCATTTAAAGTCCTAAATAGGCCCTCCGGCATATTCGAGTTCTGAGTACCTAAACTAGAGACGGTTGCCTGCCCACCCACCCCTTGAAGGGTTGGGCTCTGTTGCGGGAAAGACCCTCCTAGACCTGATGAAACATGCAGGACTTGTGGTATTGCTGTAAGCAAATCTCCATTATGGTTATTTACCATCCCTTGGGCAATGTCCCTGTTTTGATCATCCCTGGGTCCACTATTCCACGCCCCTGCTGGCGCCACATGTTCCATGCCCCCCCCCCTTACAGGCCCAGCTACCTCTGTGTTGGCCCTCACTTCAGCGTTTTTGGAGAGGGAGTTTAATTTATCTTCAAAAGCCCATAATTTGTTCCAAAAGGGGGTGAGGAGGGTGGTGATTAAAGTCTCCATGCGCTTCCATTATGCCTTATTATCTCCAGGTTCTCCAAGCTTGCTCATGTTAGTATTAGTATTTTAAGGGCAAGCCGGTATCAGATTTAGGGGACGACTTCCCTTTTAGGTTTTTAAGTTCATCTCTAGCCTTATCCCTCAATGCTGCTCCACCACTAGTACGTTTTGCTGGTGGTTCTCCAGATCCTCCCTCCTGGTTAGTGCCCGATCCCAGTGTAGATACATTAGCCACCCCTTCGCTATCTTTGGTGGATCTTTTGGATCTGGAAACTATCTCGCCTTGGGCTGGCTGAGGTGTAATAAGGGAGTGGATTTGGGCTTGAAATGTTACTAGGGCGGTAGGGTGATCTGAATTTGGCAAGTGGTTAGAGCACGCAGAGGCCCCTTCAGAGCTTGTTCTAGGGGGGGTTGATACATTCCGTGGTTCTCAGTAGTGCCTCATCACCTGGCCCTAGCACAGAAGTAGAGTCCATACCAACCACACTAAGCAGTGCCAATGGGGTAGACTCTGTATTCGACTGGGACATGGATTGAGGGGCAACCACTGGGGATTTAGCCATACTAATAGCCCCCAGGGAGGATCTTTTCTGTGCCACATAAGTCCCCAGAGACAATCTTTTTTCCGTGAGCTGTATTTCATGTTGGAGAACTGATTCAGCCCTGTTTAAGAATGCGTCCAATGTGCCTACAACCCCCCCTCCCCTCTGCCTGTATATTTACGTTTAGTGGCTATTATATTTAAAGTTCAATGTAATTTTTCTAGACAACAAAAATCCAGAATAAAATAATACAAGAATAGTCCCCCACTTATGCCTGCAAGCTTATGCTAGAAATAGCCAAGCCTAAAACTTAAAATATAGTTTAATATTCAATGCAGAACATAATGCCACTAACCAGGTCCTTAAAAGATGTGTGAAGTCCGATAAAAGGGGGGTGTCCCAGCCCTGCCTCCTCCTGGCTGCGACGGGCGCGGACGAGCCTGCCCTTGGCCCGGGCTTCGCCCGGGCAGCGCCCACGTACCTCCCGCGCTGCGGGAGCCCTGCCCCCCTTTATGCGCCTCCAGGCGAACTCTCGCGCTATTGCGGCTTTACCGCCGCAAGGGCTGCTGGGCAGTGTAGTCCAGAAAGGTGCAGCAAGATGATGGCGGCGTCCGCGGCATGGCCCTGGTGCAGACGATCTTCATGAAACCAACTGTGACCCGCAATGAGAGGATACTTGCAGTGGTGGCGGCAGGTAGGGTCCAAAGAAAGAGCAAAACGAACTCCAGCACTGCGGGAGCCCTGCCCCCCCTTTATGTGCCTCCAGGCGCCCTCTCGCGCTATCGTGGATTTACCTCCTCAAGGGCAGCTGGGCAGTGTAGTCCAAAAAGGTGCAGCAAGATGATGGCGGCGTCCGCGGCGTGGCCCTGGTGCAGACGATCTTCGTGAAACCAGCTGTGACCCGCAATGAGAGGATACTGGCAGTGGTGGCGGCAGGTAGGGTCCAAAGAAAGAGAAAAATGAACTTCTGTGCTGCGGGAGCCCTGCCCCCCCTTTATGCGCCTCCAGGCACACTCTCGCGCTATCGTGGCTTTACCTCCGCAAGGGCAGCTGGGCAGTGTAGTCCAAAAAGGTGCAGCAAGATGATGCTGTGTCCGCGGCGTGGCCCTGGTGCAGACGATCTTCGTGAAACCAGCTGTAACCCGCAATGAGAGGATACTGGCAGTGGTGGCGGCAGGTAGGGTCCAAGGAAAGAGCAAGACAGAGTCCACAGGGCTGGGCCTCCAAACCCCTTGAGGAAACAAACATTCACAAGATGTCTTAGCCAGTCTCCATTTTTTTAGAATGAAAGAGGCGATCCTCTAGGCTGCACAGTAGTCTGAGGACATAACCTTTCAGGACACCTCCTGCTCTCTCTTCCAAGATATTGCTACCTCCACCCTGGCACGCTACCAGCAGTCCTGTCCCATTACAGAAAAGATACGGCAGGAAACATAAAATACAGATGGCCCTACCTGTTTCGCCTTGCATTCACCCTCCATAACAAGAACCAGTATGTCTCCACCCTATCTGAGGCGGGAAATGTGCTGGGTTTTCTACTTTCTGAAATACAACCCGTTGGAAATGTAACAACTGGACATTCAGAGACAACAATGGAGAGTGGATAAAGAGGTCCTTGGCAGTCACAGTCTTGCTACTGCTCGCACAGCAAACAATGATTAATCTGACTCAAACAACCTCACATCAAACACATCCACAGGATGATTAAAATTGATACTACTTGATAACAGCCAAAAGATCAGATGGTTAGCTTATGTAAAGTCCTTTTTTAATGACCTAGGCCTGCAGAGATATTTTACCCACCCAGCTACTATCTCTGAAATACCCAAAAAAGAGTTAAAAAGGATCTCTCTTCTCCATCTGGGTGATCTTCGACTGGCGCAAGAAGTAGGAAAGAGGTCAGTCCAACATCTGCTGACCATTCAAATCACCTTCTCGATCCAGCCGTATCTGAAGTACAAGCTAACTCAATTCGAGAAGTTTTTGCTTATCCGATTCAGATTTACTATATTCCACAGGTTGGTTTTGTTCCCTAAGCAGAACGATTGGTCAAAGATTCTGCCACCATGTCCATGTGATGACAACTCGCCACAATCCACAATCCACGTCTTTCTGTTCTGTAAATTTTACGAGGCTCCACGTAGACGATGGATTCTTCCACTATTGAAACAACTAGGACTCCGATCTTGTCGTCCAGCATTTCTAGCTGTTCAGATGCTAGAGAATGAACTATATGCTAAATTCACTGCCTGCTTTTTAAAATTCTGTGTAAATCATCGCCCAAATTTTAATTAATCAACATTTGTGATACTTTTTAAAGCATATAATGTATAACTTTTGTTTTAATTGTTTTTAAATGGAACCATGTGGAATTTTGTGCTTTTATGTCTTTTTAGGAATAATGAAAACCTAATAAAGACTATTTGAATTGAATTGATACATACTGTTAACCTTACTCTTTCACTAATAGGCAATATCATGGATTTGATGTTTTGCTGGCCCATGCTGTTTCTCCTTGAGGGAGGACCAGAATAGGGGATGCCTATAAACCATCTGGAATGTACATATCTCTGCACAAAGCCAGTACGGGAGTACTAGAAAACTAAAATATGCCTTGACGTTTCTAAGCTACCCTTAGCTTGCTTTAGCAAATATAAACCTATACGTCTTCTATGATGTACTTCTCTATTCAGAAGATGACTTTCTGGGGATTTCTATTCCCATTTGTTTAAGTTTTGAGTTACGAATTGGGGGTATTACTTAAAAGTTTACTGGCACATGGGAATGGTATATACATTTGCGATGAAACACTGACATATTATCGAAAGACACAATATTGTCCTACAAAAATATTGGCACAAAATTATTGAACACTATAATATCAACATCCTATACATAACTAAAAACATACAAAAATATCATACATAAACATCGATCTTACTAAAATCGACAACATACATATCGAAAGTTTTAAATATCGACTACATTAAAATGTATACCCTAAGTCAAAAATATCGTAAACACATTTATCGACAACAATATTATCGTTATTTTATATATATCGAAATATTTATATATAATCACAATACTTTCCAACATATAAAAATTAAATTAACACCAAAATACACATCTCTCATAACAAACTATAAATATAATTACTTTTCAGATTTATTAAACATCTAATAAATTTACACATTTTAATAAAAGTTTTAAATTAAATTATATAAAATTAAGACGTTAAATTATTATTTCACGTTTGCCTTATATATATAAAAAAAACTAACATATATTCAAAAATACAAACTGACCAATGAAAACACTAAAAATATAAATTAACCAATAGCAAACTAAATACTAACTCCAAACCACTATATAAGCAAATACAAAAAAAATATAGTATTGTACAGTCTAGTTTAGTCTAGTCTAGTTTAGTTGAGGGCTATACCCAACATCCCAAACTCTTTGACCATCTTTATAATGGAGGTCTGATAAGACCTAAACAGTATTTTCTTAAATTATTAGGTCGCCATATGACAGCATATGACACATTTGAGTTGGGTTGGAGTAGTTCTCGTGGAAGCGAGGGAAGGGGTGCTATCTACTGGACCTGGGTGGAGGGGGGTTGGGGGGTCACCTAGGTAGGATGGGGGTGGGGTGGTGGGGTATAAATAAAAAGTTCCTCATTTCTCATCTGAAGTTAGTTGGTTCTCAAACATTGCTGTCTGATCCGATTATGGTTTTTGTATGGTGTAAAGTGGTTATTCTTCCTTTGCGAGGGAATCTAGGTAGGGCTTCAGGCATAATATATGGGGGTATTAAAGTAATTTCCTGGAATTTTAACGGCCTGCGCACGAAATCAAGAGCTGATAAAATCTTGCAGTATTTGCATGACTCAGATGCGCAGGAAGTTATACTCCAGGAGACCCACTTGACACATGCCGAATCCCTAGCTCTAGTGAAGAAAAACTGTTGGAATGACTTTGCGGTGTCTTCTTCACAGAATACCAACATTAGAGGGGTATCGATTATTTTCAAAAAACAGCTTAAAGCAAGGTTAATTGCCCAGATGATGGACCCAGGGGGTAGGTGGGTCATTGCTACAGTGTTCATCTCCGGGGCACAATATTCACTCGTTGGATACTATGGGCCTAATATTGACGACCCCTCTTCTTTAGAGTCCATTGTTGCGCATCTCTTGTCTTTTCCGGAGCCAACCATTTGGGCGGGTCATTTTAATATAGTCTTGGACCCTCTCCTGGATAAATCTCCTAGTGGTCGTCCTCAAGTCCTTTCTAAATCTAAAACCTTCTTGCTCAAATCCATGAAGCAATATGGGTACGTGGACATTTGGAGATTAAGGTTTGGAATGCCACAAGGTATTTCTTTTAGAAACTATAAATATCACCATCAGTCCAGAATAGATTTCGTCTTGATTAGCCAGAGACTGATGGATGCTGTCAAGACCGTAAGTTACCTCCCCTTACATTTGTCTGACCACTCAGCAATACTCATGGAGTGTGAGGGGCCTCCATCTATTTCTCCTAGAGGTTGGTCTTTTGATCGATCTCTTCTTACTCACTCTGATGATGTTTTCTTTCTTAAGAGTGAGGTTCAAAGTTTTATGAGCATAAATACTGGTTCAGCACCGCCTGGAGTGGTTTGGGACTCCCTTAAGGTTTTTTTAAGAGGGCTTATCACAGGAAAGGTTTCCTTTCGCTCTAAGCAATATAAAGGGGAAGTCGCATCCATTGAGGCTGACATTGTAAAAACACAAGTAGAAATTGATGCAATGGCAGCTTCTATGGACTCAAACTTAAACTCAAACTTAAAACCAGTTCAGGATAAGTTGCTTGTCTTAAAAGCGCAGTTGGGTTCAGTTTTGGGCAAGAGAGTTCAACAAAGATGGGAGGCCAGCAAATTAGCCCATTTCCAATATGAGGAAGGGGCAGGGAAATTGTTGGCTTGAGAGGCTAAAACAGATCAGGCCCGTAATAATATTGCGTCAGTAGCCACAAGCAACTCTATAATTTCTTCCGATGTGGGTATAGGACTAGCCTTTAGAGAGTTTTTCCAGGAGATATACCACGAAGATAAAACCATCAATCCCGAAACAGTTAAGCATTGGCTGAGTAAGATCCACCTTCCGGCCCTTTCTGCTGAGCAGAGTATCCTTTTGGATAGCAAGATTTTTGAGGAAGAGGTCAGGGCAGCCATCCGTAGTGGTAAGAAAGGGAAAGCGGCAGAACCTGAAGGCCTGCCGGTAGAACATTTTAAATTATTAGAACAGGAAATAACATCACCTATTGCCACTTTATTCAATCTAATTTTGCAGAGTGGTCAGCCTCCCCCTGAATCTTGGAATGGTGCTTCCATTACCCTTATCCTGAAACCAGGTAAGCCAGCCTCTAATTGTGGGTCTTATAGACCAATTTCAATTTTAAATGTAGATTATAAGATCTTTGTTACTGTTTTGGCAAGGAGGCTGGCAGGGGTGGCTCCCGATCTGCTACATCAGGATCAGAAGGGGTTCGTAAAGGGGTGCCAGCTTTACGAATTAACATATGATCTAATAGGTGCTATCGATATGGCTACAACTGCATCCCTTCCCCTGGTTGTTGTAACGTTGGATGCCACCAAGGCCTTCGACAGGGTAAATTGGATTTACCTGTCGGAGGCCTTGGCTAAATTCAACATTGGGGGGGCTTTCCGGCGAGCCATTGGCCTTTTATATCAGAACCCTACTGCTCAGGTTTTGGTTAATGGTGTCCTATCAGACCCCTTTAACATCTCTAGGGGGACAAGACAGGCCTGCCCACTCTCCCCTCTCCTATTTGGTCTGTATATCGAGCCCCTCGCTCAATGCTTGAGGGATGATATTAATATCAAGCCATTTTCTTATGGGGGATGGCAGGGGAAGGTAGCCCTCTATGCGGACGATGTAGTTATCCTTTCTTCAGATGCACAATCTGCACTTCCAGCAGTATTGGAAGTAGCACATGGGTTTGGAAAAGTATCTGGGTATGAGGTAAATGCCTCAAAAACTAAGATTTTAATCTGGAATGATGACCACTGTGAAATTAGTATCCAGCCATGTTCTTCTTTACGTTATCTTGGCTTGACTATCACAAAGGATCTAAATCAGTTAGTAGCCTCTAACTTCTCTGCAGTAGCAAAGCACTGTCGGCAGTTAATGAGATCTTGGGCTCATTTACCATTATCCCTTTTGGGGAGAGTAAATCTGATCAAAATGACAATTTTACCCAAAGTTTCTTTTTTATTTAACACAATTCCTCTTTATTTTGATCCTTCCATGATAGCAAAGCTGCAGGAGGATATCTCTTCCTTTATCTGGAACGGGCACCTTCCGAGAATTGCCTGGAAGAAACTCAGGAGGTGTAGAGAGAAGGGAGGGCTGGCTGCTCCAGACCAGCAGAAGTACGCTTGGGCGTTTCAATTATCCCATGCCCAAATGCTTTTAAAGATTCCTGTCGATTCTGGAGTGGGTTCTCTGCTCTCGGCTTTGCTAGATGGGGACGGTCTTAGCCAGTCAGGTTTTTTGTTTAAATTTGCCAGCCAAATGTTTTTTTAAAAAAAATCTAATTGAAGATTCTGCAGGGCTTTATAAAAACTTGGGTAAAATTAATGGTTAACCTAAAAATTAGCTACTATGGCAGTAGGACACCCCTTTGGGGTCCTCCAGAGGGTCCCTTGTGTTTGTTTGATAGTTTGGTGACCCCGCTTAAAGAAGCAGGGTTGGTGGTGTGGGGAGACTTATTCTCGGAGGGTAGTCTGCTTCCGTGGGAGTGCCTGAGAAGCAGAATAGGTCCCAACCTTTCAAGGTTTAAATATATGCAAATGTCCGGTTGGACTCATTCCTTCCTTGCTCGACCATCTCTGGCAAAAAGGTTCCCTATTGGAGGCTATAGTCATCTAGTATCCCAGTTGGTAGATAATCCACCAGCCAAAAAAGAAGTCTCCCTTTGGTGTAATCTGATCCTTGGGGAACTTGATGGATACTACCAGACCAGCTTTGGGGACCAATTATGTTAGGAAGCAACGTAGAAGAGCTGTGGAGCACCTCATGTAAAGTCCTGTGGGATCTCGTTAAGCCGGCATGGTTACGCAGGAATCATCTGTTCACACTCCACAGGGCATACTATTCTCCCCACAGACTCTCAACATTTTCACAAGGGAACCATGTGGTTTGTCCTAAATGTGGACTGCCTGCAGCTTCGGATGCCCACATGTTCTTCGAATGCCCTTGTCTAGCTCTCTTTTGGGATACTATATGCCACACTCTTTCAGAATCACTAGGAAAGCAAATAATCTTGGATTTTTCTACTGTCATTTTTGGGGTCTCGGCTGATGTTCAAGGGCAAGCAAAAAGTCTTCTGTTTTATTCCATCCTCTTGCCCGCAGAGAGATTTGCAGAGAGTTGAAAGATCCTATACCTCCTTCATTCATTGATTGGCAGATATCAGCACTGCAAGTCTCTAAGATAGATCTAGCAAGATCCGGTAACCCAGCTAAGAGAGCATTTTGGCACCAGTTGGTTTGGAATTGTTGAGTCGACGGGGTTTTTTTTTGTTCTTTTTTTTCCCCCGGCCCGATGATTATACGCCTGTGGTGCTATTAAACCTGCAGAGCCTGGATATATCATCTGGGATATATTGGTTGTACTTGCACCTTTAGCTGGCTAAGTTTGTGTTTTTCGCACTTTCCGGTTTCTTATTTGTTGGTCCCTAAGGTTACAACAGTTCTGAGGGTATTTGGTTCCTTGATAGTCTTGTGTAACCATGCCCTGCCAGGTTCTTAACCTGTGACAGATCGTTGTACTCCAGTCGGTGGCTTCACTCGAAACCAAGGTGGTAAATGAGGACAACTTTCTTTTTTTTTTTTAAATAAGCAATTACAAACTAATCACAAACCACCTGAAGAAAAAAACGATAGTGGAAAATACATTAGATAAATTCAACCACACCTACAAGAACATCAATATTTAACCTAAAATTCTATAGATTAAAAGTAAGTAACTAAAATAAACTAAATAAAAGTAATTGCTAAAATGTGAGAAATTACAAACATGATCAAATTACTAATGCATATCTACTTTTTATTTTCTCCTACCACTACAGGATACTTTTCTAACAAAGAACAGAGAACAGAAATCTGAAAACAAAGATACAACTAACAAAGTAAGTATGTTCAAACATTAAACTAACTGTGCTAAAATGTTAAAAATTACAAACATGTTCAAATTACTAATACATATCTACTATTTTGTTTCTCCTACCACTACAGAATACTCTACTGACAAAGAACAGAGAACAAAATTCAGAAAACCAAGATACAACTAACAAAGTAAGTATATTCTAACATTATCTGAAAAGCATAAAATAAGTTTAAGCTAAATGAATCAAAAAAACTGTAATTGCAACCTAAAAAATATCTCTGAACTATTAACACAAATAAATGCATTTTTTCCTAACAGATCAAGAAAACACAGAAAATAAAGGCCACAACTAAACAGTCAAGTACATCAAAATCAAACACAGAATTTCTAAGAAATTAAGTATATACTATAGAAATGTTTTTTAAATTAACTTAAAATACATACATTCTTTTTTTAATAACTACAAAATATATTTCTTGTAGAATAATAAACAACAAAATGAGTGAAGGAGCTGAATTTGTTACCAGACAGAAAAGAAAACTATTACTCTGCTACATGGGTTACACTTATACCCAAGAAAAACAATTTGGGATGAAAGTTAATTGGAAATGTTGCAAATATTACTCCAACAAATGTTACGGAAGGGCAACAACTAGAGAAGCAACAGTACTTTATACTAGGGAACACAACCACCCACCAAACGTAACAGAAATAGAAGTTAGAATAGCATTGGAAAACATAAAAGAGGCAAGCACAGGTTCCCAAAAAGCAACAAGAGCCAACTCAAAAGAAGAAATTCCCAAAATACCTAAAACAGCAACTACTCAGATGCCAAATATTATTTCCCTAAAAAGAACAATAGCCCGAACAAAAAGAACAACTACTACTACCATTCCACCTCCTAGAACATATAGGGATATAAATTTAAATCCTAACCAAACTATAACTTTAAACAAACAACCATTTGTCATTTACGACAATGAAAGCAATAATAAAGGACTCATAATTTTTGTCACAAATATAAACCTCATAAAACTTCAGCAAAGCCAATATTGGATGATGGATGGGACTTTTAAAATCTGTCCCAAACCTTTTTTCCAATTATATACAATACATGGCCTATATCAAAACTGCAACATACCTCTACTTTATGCACTACTACCAAATAAAACTAATTCCACATATATGGAATTATTAAACACAATCAAACAAAAAACTAATGACTACTCCCCTGAAAAAATAATACTTGATTTTGAACAAGCAATGCTTTTAAGTATTTTAAAAATACACCCCCCATACCTGTATTCAAGGCTGTTATTATCATTTTAACCAGTGTCTATGGAGACATTTACAAAAGACAACTTTAACTATAGAATATGCAACAAACTCATCTTTTGCATATCAAATAAAAAAACTCACAGCACTGGCTTACTTTCCAGAAACAGACGTAGTAGAACACTACAACCTTTTAATTGATAGCACCTATTATAAACAAAATGAAGCTAAATTAAGTCAACTTTTAGACTACTTTGAAGATACCTGGGTAGGCAGACTCCACAGATCTGGCCACAGAAGAAATCCTAAATTCCTAATACCCTAGTGGAACGTTTACCGAAGCACCTTAAATGGTGAATCAAAAACAAACAACGCTGTTGAAGGCTGGCACAATGCCTTCCTATAATCAACTGGCCGAACTAAACCAAGTTTAGAAAAATTTATAAAATGCCTACAAAAAGAACAAAGCTATCAAGAGTTCAGAATGGAACAATCCTTTACTGAACTAACTCCAAAAACATCTAAACATCCCAAACAAATGCACAAATACCTAGAACAACAAGTAAAGTAGTACCCTACCACAAAAGGCATTGAATACCTCAACATAATAGCCAAAACCCTACTCTAAATTACTGTGAAGAACAAACCAGTCCTAAAAAATGAAACCAATACAATATAAATAACAATAATATATTTTATTTTATAAAACATAATGGGCTCGATTCCGATCCGGTAAAATGCGCTCCGAATCGTCGTACGGAGCAATTTTCCCGGTACGAATCGTACCCGTACACGTACCCATACGTACGACGAAGTACGATCCGTACCAGGAGCCAAAGACCGTACGAGTCGTACAGGACTCCGTACGACTAAAATATCCGTACGAGTCTCACTCGGAACCCGCTGTACGTGACATCGCTACGGTTCGCGGCTGGTTTTTACGACCCAGCAAGTACGATTCGTGTCGGGTACGCAACGTACAACCCTTTTTTTTACGGGAGCTGAAAACAGCTGTAAACGCATAGTTCGCGCCAAAACAAGTATAGAACGCCCCCCCCGGGGACGCCGCGTACCCCCCATGATCGCCGGAGTAGGCGCCGTACCCCTGCGATCATGTGGGGTACGCGGCGTACACCCAGCGTACATGGGGTACGCAACGCACCCCATGTACGGTGGGTGTACGTTGTGCACCCCATGTACGCTGGGTGTACACCGCATACCCCACATGATTGCAGGGGTACGGCGCGTACCCCGGCGATCATGGGGGGTACGCGGCGTACGGTGTGTATGTGATTGAGCGCTTTTCCGTACGAATCGCACTTACCTGACCTGGACCGTACGAATAGCGTCCTGATCACCCGGTCCGGATCGTACTCGCCGGGTCGTATGCTGTGTTTACGAGTCGTACGTAAACTGCTACGAATACGAATCGTACGGGGGATTTTTTTTACCGGATCGGAATCGAGCCCAATGTGTGCAATATATGTAAAATGTTATTAAATATATACACACATTAATTAAATAAAACATAACAATTATAATAATAACATTACCCACCCACAATAATTACAATTCAAAAAACTTACCAAGCATATTCCAAGTGCTGTAAAATCCATCTTCACCAAAACAATTCAGTTAGGAAAAAGTTTGCCCCAAAAAAATAAAAAAATACAACTGTCCCAAAACTGAATAAGTCTGTCAACAAAATATTCCCCTTTGGGTGAATATGAGAGTAAACCACAGTTTTATATCAAACATACACATATACATACAGTAAGGAGCAATAAATGATTAACATGAATCAGACATACAAAAGACCTTGTAGATGCTCTATTCTGGTGGAGGAGCACTAGGCTACAAGAGATAAGACACTCCTACAAAATTGTGGAATTTACAAACCTGGAGTAACTTAATCACATGCTATTGTAATACTGGTGGCTTTCTCTGCTTTTTAATTGGAATCATTTTCCCTATGCACTGTCCCACTTTTTATTATGAATTTTTATTCTGACAATGTACTGTTTTTTAAGTTGTTTTTTATTTGAATAAAATGTACAAGTTCTTTTGTATGTCTGATTCATGTTAATCATTTATTGTTCCTTACTGTATGTATATGTGTATGTTTGATATAAAACTGTGGTTTACTCTCATATTCACCCAAAGGGGAATATTTTGTTGACAGACTTGTCTTTTGGTACCCTACTCCTTTGGGTTTCTGGGTCCCTCTCTGTTTTTACAGCCAAAACTGAATAATCCATTCAACGAATATCCTTCGAATAACCATAAAAAACCCAAAAATGTGTAAAATATAGAATAAGCGCTCCAGGAAATCCGAAAAATGTAAAGAAGTGTTCAAAATCCATTAGTTATTAAAACTAACATAAACTACTTTAAAAAAAAAATGCCTGCTTCTGATATCACGAACACCTGCAACAAAAATATATAAAACATACATTCCCACCCACATAAAACAACACATAAACACCTACTAACATCACTAGTAACATTATATTTCACCTAAATATACTTTTAACATCGAAATACTAACTATACAAACAAGCCTAGAACAAGCTAAAAATAAGTACATCCACCATACGTAAATACAACCTATCAAACAGTTTAATATAACTAATTTACTTCTAACAACACTAAATAGTACCACACTACCATCAAAATTACTTTAAAACACACTTAAAACATATAAAACAAACCTTACCTTTAGCGACGTGAAGTGTCTCCCAACCGCGAGCTAGTCTTCATCCAAATCACAAAACGACCTAAAGCGGTTATAAGATAAAAGACCCAAAACTAATAAAATAGATTAACCTTACAAACATATTATTTAATTTTCCAAAATATTCCTTTACTAAATTAAAAATAAATACTATGTTAAAAAAATTCTGTATTTGTTATTTTTATTAAAATACTTAACAAAATGTATATATTTTGTAAAATTATAAAAATAAATATAATAAAATACATAGGGGCCCATTAGGATGTCGGGCGGATTGCCTCCGCCAGGCTGGCGGTGGCCACCGCCGGCCTGGCGGAGGCAATCCGCCAGACATGCATGTCCTGATTCCCCCCGCTAGATTAGGATGGCGGAGGGGACAGCGGCGAACGGAAAGACCGTCCGCCGCTTTACCGCCGCGGTCGCCCTGCGACCGCGGCAGTGATAGAACAATATGGTGGCGGTGTCCAATGGACACCGCCAGCCATATTATGATGGCTAAATTCAGGGGCCTTTCCGCGGCGGCAATGCCGCCACGCAAAGGCAGGCAGTGATTGCTGCGGGGCCCCCTGCGGGGCCCCCAGATGATGCCAGTGTTGGGGGTGCACATGGGGGGATGGGGGGTACCATAGGTACCATAGGTTGCATATGCAAAGCGGCAGACACCGCGCTGTGCCTGCCGCTTTGCATATGCAAATGCGTGCTGAAATGTTTATCATTGTGGCGGGCGGTGCTGAGTGCACCGCCCGCCACAATGATAAACATGTAGGATGTGCCCGCCACTGTGGTGGGCACATCCTAATTCCATCTACGGGACCCCCGCCCTTATGGCGGCCGGTCCCGTTCTCCGTTAGGGTTGCGGGCAGACAAAGTCCACCCGCAATCCTAATGTGCCCCTTAATATTTAATATTATAATTATTAAAACATGGAAGAATGGTACAAAAATCAGTGAACCAAATGTTGAATTTGTATATAATTATTCCTGTGTTAAAATATTTTTTTTATTTCAATATATTGTTTAAAAAACTAAATACTAATCTTTCAATATTAATATGAATTTAAAAATTCTATGTAAAACCAACATGTATAACAATATAAAAATGTTATATAGTATGTGAAAAAATTGTACTTTTTTGTTATCATTTTAAACCATACTTACATCTGTATTACACTTTTTTTTACTAAAATGTACAATTTCAAAGAAATATAAAAATGTAATTTGAACATAACATTTTTTGTCAAATATATGTAACAAAATTAATTAGTATGTAATAAAAATGTAATACTAATGTTTACTGTATTTTTTTATGTTAATAAAAAATATAAGATTCCAACTACACAAAAACTGTATACATTTATTGATAGTCATAAATAATTTACTATTCCCACTCCATTCTACATTAAATTGGGGTAGGTGCTTGACACTAATTAAATAAAATTTACTATTCCCACTCCAGTCTACATTAAATTGGGGTAGGTGCTGGACACTAATTAAATATAATTTACTATTCCCACTCCAGTCTACATTAAATTGGGGTAGGTGCTGGGCACTAATTATAATTTTCTATTCCCACTCCAGTCTACATTAAATTGGAGTAAGTGCTAGACACTAATTAATTATATTGTATTATTCCCACTCCAGTCTACATTAAATTGGGGTAGGTGCCGGACACTAATTTAAAATTATTTACTATTTCCACTCAAATCTACATTCTACATTAAATTGGGGTAGGTGCTGGACACTAATTAATTATAAATTACTATTCCCACTCCAATGTACAATAAATTAGGTTAAGTGCTAGACACTAATTAATTAGAATTTACTATTCCCACTCCAGTCTACATTAAATTGTGGTAGGTGCTGGACACTATTTAAATATAATTTACTATTCCCATTCCAGTCTACATTAAATTGGGGTAGGTGCTGGGAACTAATTAATTATAATTTACTATTCCCACTCCAGTCTACATTACATTGGGGTAGCTGCTGGACACTAATTAATTATAATTTACTATTCCCACTCCAGTCTACATTAAATTGTGGTAGGTGATGGACACTAATTACATATAATGTATTATTCCCACTCCAGTCTACAATAAATAGGGGTTGGTGTTGGACACCAATTAATTATAATTTACTATTCCAACTCCAGTCTACATTAAATTGTGTAAGGTGCTGGACACTAATTAAATATAATTTACTATTCCCACTCCAGTCTACATTAAATTGTGGTAGGTGATGGACACTAATTACATATAATGTATTATTCCCACTCCAGTCTACAATAAATAGGGGTTGGTGTTGGACACCAATTAATTATAATTTACTATTCCAACTCCAGTCTACATTAAATTGTGGTAGGTGCTGGACACTAATTAAATATAATTTACTATTCCCACTCCAGTCTACATTAAATTGGGGTAGGTGCTGGACACTAAATTTAAATTATTTACTATTCCCACTCCAGTCTACATTAAATTGGGGTAGGTGCTGGACACTAATTAATTATAAATTGCTATTCCCACTCCAGTCTACCTTAAATTGGGGTAAGTGCTGGACACTATTTAATTATATTTTACTATTCCCACTCCAGTCTAGATTAAATTGGGATAGGTGCTGGACACTAATTAATTATAAATTACAATTCCCACTCCAGTCTACATTAAATTGGGGTAGGTGCCGGACACTAATTTAAAATTATTTACTATTTCCACTCAAATCTACATTAAATTGGGGTAGGTGCTGGACACTAATTCATTATAAATTACTATTCCCACTCCAATGTACAATAAATTAGGTTAAGTGCTAGACACTAATTAATTAGAATTTACTATTCCCACTCCAGTCTACATTAAATTGTGGTAGGTGCTGGACACTATTCAAATATAATTTACTATTCCCACTCCAGTCTACATTAAATTGGAGTAGGTGCTGGAAACTAATTATTTATGATTTACTATTCCCAATCCAGTGTACTTACATTGGGGTAGGTGCTGGACACTAATTAATTATAATTTACTATTCCCACTCCCGTCTACCTAAAATTGAGATAGGTTCTGGACACTAATTAATTATAATTTACTATTCCCACTCCAATCTACATTAAATTGTGGTATGTGCTGGACACTAAAAAAATATAATTTACTATTCCCACTCCAGTCTACATTAAAATTGAGTAGTAGCTGTAAACCAATACATGAAACAAAATGTATACAAACAAATTAAATAATATAGTAATATAATATGTGTTTTCTAAACATAAATATAATTTAAAAATTTTAAAATATATGCGCAATTGTTTTTAAAATTTTACAAAAATATGATTTGCAAATTAAATGTTAACATTTTTCTAAATAAAAACTTTATATTGTAATATTTTTTTTATTTAATTTCTAATGTTTTTAATTTGTTTATTTAATTTTTTTAAAATAGTTATTGTTTTTTATATTTTTTTAAAACACTCCCCACCATTATCCCCTATGAACCCAACATCCCACTACTAAATATCTGTTTTTCTATTTTCATTATTTTATTTTTTTACCTTTTTTTTTTTTTTTTAATTATATTACTTCTAATTATTACATTTTAAAAACACTCCCCACCCTTATCCCCTATAAACCCAACATCCTGCTACAAAATAATTTTTTTTAAATTTTAAATTTTTAATATTTTAAATTTTGTAAAGAAATTTAACAAATATTACTTCAAATTTAAAAAATTTTGAAACACTCCCCACCCTTATCCCCTATAAACCCAACATCCCGCTACTGAATATTTTTATTTTTTAATTTTATGTACATTTTTTAAAAATGTTACATTTTTTTACAAATATTAATTCACATTTAAAAAATTTTGAAACACTCCCCACCCTTATCCCCTAAAAACCCAACATCCCACTTCTAAATATATAAATATATTTTTATAAATTTGTTTAAATTTTTAAAATTATTTTACAAATATTACTTCTAATATTTAAAATGTTAAAACACTCCCCTCCCTTATCCCCTATTAACCCAACTTCCCACTACTAAATATTCGTATTTGTTGATTTTACTATATTTTTTTTTACATTTGTAAAAAATTTGTAACAAATATTACTCCAAATTTTTACGTTTTTGAAACACTCCCCACCCTTATCCCCTATAAACCCAACATCCCACTACTAAATATATATATATATATATATATATATATATATATATATATATATATATATATATATATATATATATATATATATATATATATATTTTTATTTTTATTTTTATTTTTACAAATTTTAAACAAATATTACTTCTAATATTTACATTTTTATTACACTCCCCACCCTTATCCCCTATAAACCCAACATCCCGCTCCTAAAATTATATATTATTTAAAAAAATATATATAAAAATAACATTTTAATAACACATTGAAATTACAAATTATTAATAAACACTAAACATTTCTAAAAAATAAACAATTTTTAATAATAATTACTATATAGCGATATTTTTATACAATGATATTTTGCCTTACTATATTTTTGCATTCGATATTAAATTACACATACTTAAAACGATATTTTTGTAATCGATATTTTATAATTCGATATGCTTTAGCATCGATATAAAAACTTCGATATTCTATCACATCGATATTAAAAATTCGATATTATGTCTGCTTACCATTTGCGACAATGAGGGACAGGGAGGATGGGTATTCACATATGGAAGGTTTGACAAAATGGGACTTAGGGGATAACTGCTGCTGATCAAGACTCACCCAAAAGCAGTGCAGTGATTGGCCCCACTTAATGATTAATAATGGTTGTCACTACACTTACCTGGAACATCAAAGGGGTTAACTCACCTGCTGAATGCCTTAAACTATGGAAATATTTACTTGACAACAGACATGACGTTGTGGCACTACAAGAGGCCCATTTGAAATGACCTGATGAACATAGGCTGCATCATAGAGCCTACCCAGGATGTATAAATCCTCCACTCCCAACAAACATAAGGGTGTAGCACTCTTCTTTCACGTCTCTCTAAAAATCCAACCTGAATGATATTTACCTGTATGCATAGCCGTATGTGCACTTTCGCTTACATATATGCCCCTACTTCAAATCAAGCTTCATTTCTGTGCTCAACACTGTTGATTCGGAGAGGGTTGCGGAAGGGTGAAATCTTTCTGATGGGAAACTTCAAACTCATCTTGGATGCGGGGATAGATAGCACACATAAAGACACACAGAGAACACACAGGATATTTTTTGCCCTCACACCACACCTAATCTAGATTAGATTACATATTTATATATCAGGCCCTCTCATCTGCATTGCAAACTGTCTCAATGCACCCAATTACTATGTCTGATCATGCCCCAGTGATGATGACCCTGAAGTGGGACATAGAGTCTTCAAAAAAAACGCAACTGGTTCTTTCCTAGATCCCTCACTGGAGATAGCTAAATTTGTGAGGAGGTGTTGAAAGCCAGTTTGAAACTCTCCCTCTTGAATGACCCATATGACACAAATCCCACCAATAATTAGGATTCTTTTAAGGCTGTTATGTATGGTAAATGCATCATATTTATATTGGCATTAAACAAGCAAAGAACCCAGGAAAGATTAACTTTGGAGACCAAACTCTTACCTGTGGAACAGGCACATGAATAAAACTGAACCCTACTCCGCTACAGGAAAGACACTGCCCTCGTGGGGCAAGCTTAATGATATTTATAACAGCAGGGCGGAACTCACCCTTCTATGACTTAAACATATGACATATGAACAAGGCAACAAGGTGGGATTTTAGCTTGCTATACAAATGCTGCTTAAGAGGGAGAAGGAATATGTAGGGGAAAATAGACAAGAAACAGGAGGAATGGCAACCTCTGACCCAGCAAAGGCCCAAACCTTTGACCATTTTTTCATAACTCTATATACCAGGCTTGGGCGTAGTTCGTGGAGTTTTGCTACACAGAACACTGAGATAAAAACAAAAAACTCCGCAAGTGGCAGAGTGCAGTGCGAACTGCCGTTCACGCTGGTCTTCTTGCCAGTCAGGTAGAAATATCCCCTAGAGTGGCAGCTCGGGTTTGCCAACTTACCATTCGCGAGTGGGAAAAAACTCTGCTGCACTACGCGGAAGGGAGTTTTCTGCACTTTGTGAGCTGCATGGAGAGCGCAGTGCAGAAAACTCCTCAAACTCCGCAAATGGAGGGGAGTTCACCACCCAGTCCTATTTTATTCTGCTGAGGGCTAAGATAAGGCAGAGTAAGTCGACTATCTGGAAGGAGTGAATCTCCTGTAGGTATCAGCTTCTCAGAATGAGTTGTTGAAAGAACCCTCAAATGAAGAAGTACGTAGAGCAATAGCAGGCCTTGAACTCCATAAATCCCCAGATCCAGATGGTCTGAACTGATACCGCACCTGGTGGCCCTTTTCAATTTGGTGGCGACATCAGCAGCAGGTATCCCATCAATGAGTGAAGCACACATTTCAAACCAGAGAAAGACCCACAACATTGTGGCTCCTACCATTCGATCGCTCTACTTAACCTTGACGCTAAGTTATATGCAAAGATTATAGCCACAAAATTGATGCTGTAATGCCAGAACTGATACATCTGGACCAGTCAGGCTTTATTAAAGGCGGGCAAACCTATAACCATCTCAGAAGAGTCATTCTGCTGGTTGAAAAAGATAATAAAAAGCAATCTCTGCAGCCCTACTGTCACTAGATGCAGAGAAAGCCTTTGACCGGGTAGATTGGGCTTTCCCTTTCCACACTTTAAAGAGCTTTGGGTCCTGCGACCTATTCATAGCCATTATAAAAGGTTTATGGTGTAAGTTCAGACTTAGTTATTTTAGGGGGTAACACAACAAGGTTGTTCCCTTTCACCATTATTTTTTGCCCTTAGTATTGAGCTCCTCGCTGCTAAAATATGTGGGCTGCCTGTCATCCACAGCATTTCTTTTGGCACAGATGAACACAAAATGCCCCTATTTGCCAACAACTTGTTGATGACCTTAACCTTCCCAAGATTGACCTTAGAAGCATTACAAATAGAGCTCCGGAATTTCGAAAGGATGTTGGGCTTCTGTATTAACCTAACCAAATCATACCTTCTCAATCTTACCCTACCGCAGCATGACATTGAAGCAGTGGCTGCATCAACCCCCTTTCAATGGGCTAAAAAATATATTGCATACCTTGGCAATAAGTTCACTCCCATACTTTTGGACCTTTTTACAGTTAATTATCTACCACTCCTCAAACAACATAGGGAGGAATTTTGAAGATGGGCACCCATGTATTTCTTATGGTTGAGGCATATACATGCTGTCAAAATGAATGTTTTTCCCAGACTTTTGTATCTCTACCAGAGAAGTGTTTACTGAATGGTTGGCACAGGAGTCTGATAAACATTGACCCCTCATGAATAGGGCAGTGACCAGACAGTATATCTGGGACCTTATGTGGAACCCCAAGGCAGATTGTCCTATATATACATATCTCAGTACTCCCCCAAAGACTACCTTAGAGTCTGGGATGACATTAATCGCATGGTAGCATGGACCAGCTTCCCCTCTCCCTTCAGCTGATTCATTATAACCCAGCATTCATCCCATCTTTACAACCGGGACCCTTTGATTTTTGATTTCTTTATTAGTTTTATTAATTGTAACAATTGAAAAGCGTACTTGCATCCAGGGGCGGCTGGTGACATTTGAAAGTGGTGGGGGCGTAATTACTGCACTGTGGCGAGTGAGATTAGCGAGCGGTGACATTTTTTGAAAAAAGAGTGGGCAAATGGTGCATTTTCAAACAAATTTGAGAAAGTGGTGGCTTGGCAAACACATTTCTGGGAGTAGCCAGACAAGGCTCTTTGCACTTGAACAGATACATCACTCTCCCTGTATTCACATAGGCAGACTACTCACCCTGAACTCATAGACCCATTCTCACCCTTCACTAATACATCACTAAGCCTGCATTCACCCATCCACATCACTCACCCTGGACTCACACAGGCAAACAGCTCAACCTGCACTCTCACAGACATCACTCACCCTTTGCTGCACTGCATTCAATAGGTTTAATGTATTACAGCCTGTCTAGGCCTGACATTGCTTGGTAACAGACTACAGTAGAACCCCCATGCGTCAGCAGTCCCCAGGAAAGCCGATGGAACATAACACCCTAGAACACGACTTAAAAACATAACAAGTCCCCACTAAACAAACATCATGTAAAAATAATATAAAATCTCTTCAAAATTAAACGCTTTTTTAACATTGGGAAGCAGCACACACAGTGGGCCTCCACTATTTACGGCAGCCCCTACTTCCGACTAAACCCTGTTGATTATCTATGAACTGCTGGGAGTTTCACGCGCCCCTCACCACATCCTGCAGAGGCCCCCCATCATGTTGTCTCACACCACTGAGCATTTCACCGCAGCACACCAGTTTATAGCGCTGCACTGAGAGGCATCTGTTAACAGGGATAGTGTAAACTTAACTTAGAAGCATCCATGTGTTGCCACAGACACAATGCCAACTCGAAGACAAGTCATTGCCTTGTGTCGTCTATAAGGGTCTAGATTTATATTAAACTTGGAGCAACGCCATAGTCTAATATCCTAAACACAAGAGGTATTTGAACAACGCACATGCTGAACTCACTATTTCAAGGTGCTCAATTATGCAATAATAAACAACGCATAGACAGGTTAAATACTCACTGGCCACTTGAGGATGATGTCTGCACATAGTACTGTGTCTGATCAAGTGCAGTGTGACAAGTAGCCCTCTGGTGCGGCAGAGTACCGGACCCAACCCGTTGCTCTAGTGCCCCCTGGCATTCCCCTAATGGTGGTGTGGTACCCATACCCACATGCTTCGGGTTTGCTGTGATCAATGGCGTGTACATGACAGCTTGCTCCTCTCACACTGGTGGTTTCTCAAACCCTGTACGGCCCCGTTCCCTGGGGTCATGCCCGGTGGTGCCCTAGTGCTACTGAGCCCCAGCCTTCTTGAGTGTGTTGTGCCCAGTGGTAAGGGCATTCCATCTCCCCAATTCTTTACTCCAGTCAAGTGTGTACTCCCTTCCTGAGTATCTAAAGCCCAGCAGGGTGGCCCTGCCCATCCAGGTGTCACTCCCGCTTTCAACACCTAATCGCTCACCTCCTACTCGTTACTGCCCCTCCCACCACCCGGTATATTAGTGCGTGCCGCTGGGGAGGGCTGCTAGTGCACAGGTGACAGGTGCTGCTAACACAACTCAGAGCCACCACACTCACCTGCCACGTGAGCCCCTCGCCTGTCGCCTGTTCTCAGCTCCAAGCATTCAACTTGTGACCGCCTCGACTCGAGGCTTTTCAGCTGCGTCTGAGCCTGCACCCCCTTCACCCGCTCTACCTACCCGCTCACCTCCTGCTCTGGATGTCTCCTCATAGCGCTGTACGTAAGCAGGTGGGATTGGGAGCACAGCAGAGCACTGCAAGTCCAGCCAGCGGGATACGAGACACGAGTGACTGCGCACAATCAATGTGTGAGCTTCCCGCCGCCTGCCTGCAGCCTCTCTACCCCACCCCTTCATAACTCATCATAGGGCAGGAACCGCCCCCTGTGACAAATTGGGAAAGGGATTGGATAGAGGGCAGATATGCCCCCCACCCATTAGGAGATTGGGCCGGGGCTGCTGCAATGAAGCAAGCAACCCCCGGTCCCTAGCTCTCCTAAGGGGAAGGCAGTGGCTAGTAGTAGTGCGCATGTTCGGGCTGGTCATAAAAATGACCATGTCCAAAACCGAACATGCACACTATTACTGCGCTCACAGACAACAACTGCTTCTTGTTGTCTGACTAGCGTCAATCACCACCAAGTGGGAGTGCCCCGGGGTCAGGTGCCGACCCGGAACAGCCGCGCAACTCTAGGTTCACTTTCTTTAAACACAACAATCAGATTAGATTGAACAAACAAGATTGAACTTCAATCTCGTTCGTCACATTGAACGAATGATGAATGGGCTCTGGGGCCATGGGGTCATCGTGGCAGGTGAGGCAATGCCCCAGCGCCCAAAATGGACACACCACCACTGCTTGCATCTCGCTTAATTGTGTCTTGCAGCAAAGGGTAAACATCTTTACAACATATTAGGTAACTGTTAGCGAGAAATGTGTACAACAACTTCTATATCAGTATATCATTACTCCAACTAATTTCCAACGAGAAGTAAACTCAGTACCATTTATAACAACATGCTAACTCTTGGGGGATGAACAATAGGTTGGGGGGAATGGGAGTGAGGGAATCACATCTCTCTGTTTTGCTATATTGGGTGCAGATGCTTTTACTAATGCAGTGTTTGCCTTACGTAGCCCTGTCCGACTCCACACCAAAACCGGGACCCTTTGATGCATGGAGGGAGGGAGTTGTCTTGCCATTTTGGACCTCTTCCATAATTTGGACATCCTCACCTTCAAGCACTGCCAAAGGTACTTCCACCTTCCAGTGTCAGAACACTCTCACTACACCCAACTCAAACACTGGGTGTTATGGTCCACTATGTGCAAAACAGAATTGGCTCTAAATGGTGTTTCTCCTTTCTTTACTCCCTACTGCTCTCAACATTCACTACCCCTCAACCACAACACATGGGTTTTTGGGAGCGGATACTCTGCAGTTTCATTCCTGAAGTGCAATGAGGCAGCCTTTGGAGAGACATACCTAGGTTCAGTCATTCAATGTGGATACAAGAGCCCAATATAAATTACTATATGACTGGTAGATTTATCCTACTAAACCGTGGAAAATATTTCCCGATACCTCAGACTTATGCTGGTGGGGCTGTGACATGCAGGGGGACTTCAGGCGATTCTGGTGGAACTTCCCTACAATCCACCCATTTTGGGGAGAAATACTAGCACAGATCAAAAACATTCTGGGATATCCGATCCCGGATGGCCCAGGCTTCACACTCTTGGACCTAAGAGATGATTCCCTTAAACATCAAGCCGTGGGTGATAGATCCATTCTCTGGCTGAGTCTTGGGGCAGCAAAAATGGTGGTAGCGTCTGCCTGGAAACGAAAGGAAGCATCTTCACTGACACTGTCACGTTTCGCTGCCGGTAGTCACTGACTGCTGCAATTATGTATGAAGATTGCGATGAAGGCATTTGCGGACTACAAATCCCTACATGCCTTGCAGATCACGCAGGAAGTGATTCGCATGATGTCACAAGCAGAAGTAAAAGACCGCAGTAAGAGACGATCCTGGCCGATAATTCTAGGAGGTTATCAGAAGCGCACCTGGTGTGGAGTTCTTCGGTATCTGGGCGGTAACAGTGCGTTTCGCACTAAGCATACTTGAAAACCTGCAGGAGGCAAGTTGTGCTCCTGATTATTTCGGTACTTCCCCGTTGTTGGCAGTATCGGAGGTTCCAGTGTTTTGGTCCAGTTTCTCGTTGTTATTATCCGATTCCTCTGTTGGCGGAGACCTTGCTGGTTAGTCTCTTGCAGAGGAATATTTGTGTTGTTTTCCGAGTGCATCAAGACCCCTCTGTTGGCGGAAACCAGTTTCCCGGTCTTCTTGCAGAAGAGTCAGTTGTTGCTGGGGTTATTGGAGCTCTTCGGCCACCATACAGACGAGGTGAATTTAACCTCGTGTATGCAGGCTCTGGCTATAAAGAGTAAAATTCCTTGTTTTCACGTCCAGTGCTGTTTAGGGTGACAAGGAACTGTTCCTTATAAGTGCCTTGAACAGGTACCTATTTTCTTTTGCGATACTGTGGACTTAGCAGTCATTTACAAGTTACCTCCGTTGTTTGGTTGATTGGACAAGACGTTATTGCTCAAGCAAGCCATACGGCTATCATTCATTTGTTCTCTTCTGTTTTACCTATTGTAGGAGAGAGTCTTCAGAGAGGTTTGGTGCCAAGTATAGGAAAGACATTTTAGTCACACCTCAAGCACAAGCTGGTAGGTGGACACAGGGAGCGCTTGGCTGATATATATATATATGCTGGTATGACTAAACCCCTGAGAAATGTACATCTATAGATATGTTTATACATATGTGTGTCCTTTTGTTTCTTAATCAAGATATGCTAGTTGCTTGAAGCGAACCTGCTACAACCCTCTACTCTCTTCTACCTGATAAGTCCCTTCTTCTTTCCTTTACAGGTGAGGGGTGGAAAAGTAGTATAAAAGGGGGAGTTAGTACAAATGACTGTTTCAGTAGGATTGAAGTTAGATCTGTTACTGATTCTATGTCTTTGTGTCTTCTAAAGATCTCCCTCCCCGCTGTTCCTACTCTTTCCTTCCCCCGCTCGATTACCTCAGCAGTCTGTGTGTTTATATATGCAGGACTTGGGGTTGTCCAGAGGTGGGCCTCTATAGAGCATCGATACAACCCTGAGGATTTGGAACGGAGGAGCCTGACAGACACAATGGCACGCCTGACTATGGCAGGCTCTCACAATGGAGCACATGGCAGACAGCCTCTCTGTCAACTTTAACATTTTTTAATGTATTAGGGGTCCATTCATAACATATCTTTCTAGAGGTCTCCCTTTAAGTGCGTGTCCAACAAGAACAAGGGCACTCCATCTCTTTCACTTTTAACAACTTAACTTCAGCTGATCATTGGGGAATTCAAAACCCTTCTAATAGATATGACTCCAGCCAACAACAGATAAAAATTACATACTCTAGTCGCCCTGTAGATGGGGTCCATGCAGCAAGAATACGGTTGGGGGTGACACCATTTTCTAGGTGAATGTACAGTGAGCTTTCTCTACAATTGCATGTTAAAAAACGATTGGAAATTCATGATGGGGGTGAATGCCTCATTGATTTATTGGAGTGCAATCTCTTCTGTAGTGACTGTCCAAGACAAGTGGATTCTTTCTTGTTGTCTCCTGATCTGAGGGCAGAGTCTACAGTTCTCCCTTTTATTTATTTCTGAGTATGCAGAACCGCCAAATAACCCTACAAGCTCTGCCCATTTAGCCCCGCCCCTTCCAAGTTAGTAGTATGCAATGGAATTCCCGCCATTTTTTCAGCTGATGTACAGTGTATTTTCACTACAACTGCATGTTGAAAAACTATTGGGAATCCTGGATGGAGGTGAATGCATTGTGATTTATTGGAAGTCAATCTCTTCTGTAGTGACTGACAAAGACCAGAGGGTTCTTTCGTGTCGGCTCCTGGTCTGTGGGCTGAGTCCATGGTTCTCTCTTTTTACTTCTGCTGAGTATGCAAAAGTGTCAAATAATCTACAAGCTCCACCCATTTGGCCCCGCCATTTCCACGTTAGTAGTGTTCAACATCGTTTCCACCCTTTTTCAGGCTAATGGACAGAGCGTTTTCTCTACAACTGCACTTTGAAAAACGATATAATATCCTTGATAGAGGTGAACGTATTGTGGATTTACTGGAGTGCAATCTCCTGACCTGAAAGCAGAGCCCACGGTTTTCTCTTTTTTTTCTAATAAACTAAATTTTATAATTTTTTTATGAAAACTGAGCAAATCAAGAGAAACAGTATTCAATCACTACAAGCATATATCAACATCTTGCGTGTAGTCGCCAATCTGTGCCCTGTAACCCACCATTTATCCCAGGTCTTTTTATTACTGTGAGAACACCCACAGACAGCATATATTAGCTCCTCCAATTTTGCACACCAGTCCATAGCTGCTCACCGCGCCATTTCTGAGGCTGGGACTGATGAGTTTCATAGCCGAGCTATGTCCCTCTTTGTCACCAACTTCTCCAGATCCACCAACAGGCGATCACTCCTGTTGCCACTCAGATCTTCCATCAAGCTATGAAGGGCAATACGAGGAGAAAAGTAAATTGAGTGGTGCAATATGTTTTGGCTAACCTCAGAACAGTACCTCTCAATCACCGGACTGGACCATGTCACTTTGAAAAAGTCTGCTGCGTCCACATGGCACCTAGAGTATGTGGTGTGTAAAAAATGCCCCAAGGGACCCATGATCAAGTGGACCTCCAGGTGGCTAAACTTTGGTGCCTCACCAATAAGATCACAATGGGCTGCCATGACAAGGCGGAGCTGTAATAACCTGAAGAACTGGGAACAGTGAAGATGAAAATTAGACTGCAAATCCTGAAATGACATCATATGTGCACTCTGCCACACATCCCCCAGTTGCGAGATGCCTATGAGGTCCCACAGGCTGAAGCTTGCTAGGTGAGCCATGTGGTGGAGCCAATTGCCCCTCCAGAGGGGGGTATGCACAATGACCGTACCCACCCACCTAGTCCACTGCAGTGCTGATCTCCACATCAAGAATACCAAGCTTGTAAGGTCAGGGAGGGCACATGGGATGCAGGTCCATACAGCCTGTCCATAATAGTGTCCCAAATCATAAAAATTAGTTTGACCTTATAGTCCAGGTAGCCCCACCCACCATGGAGCCAGTCACTGAGGACCACCAACTAAGAAGACCAGTAGTAGAGTTGCACGTAAACAGCACACATTTCCCAAATACAAATTGAGGCAAACAATGGCTCAAAGAAAGGAGACCACATTTGAAGGTATAAAGAGGAACCAGCGTTTGGGCAGAGAGTGGGGAACAATCTGCAGAATATATAGGAACCATGGTAAGACCATCATCTTGAACATAGCATGTAGATTAGTAGCATAGAACGCCGAGACACAACTAGAAGGGGCCTAGTTAAGGGAACCAAACTCGATTTGGGCAAATTGACCTGAATACGGGAGATCTGCCAATATTGTTGCAGCATCTGGAGCAATCTAGGGCCAGTAGTCTCTCGGGCAGTGACAAAAAGCAATACGTCATCTGCAAATAGAGTAATCTGATCTTCAATGCCACCCCCTATCAAAACCCCAGGAGCTGGGCATTGCATCATACCCATGATGTTAAAGACTCCATCACCAAGGTAAAAAGGAGGCGTGGCAAACGAAACCCCTTTTCTGGTGCCCTATAAGAACAGGCCAGCCCAAACTGCCAGGCCGGGTCTTCCTGGACCAGAAACAAGCATCATGGGACCGGTTTTGGGGTATCACCCCTCATCAGGAAGGTTGGCTTGAATCCAGTAGCATAGTAAATCACTTACTCAAGGACCTGTCCGCAGTCCTGGTAGCATGAGCAGTCAGCACGAAGACCACTGCACGAGACCAGCCAAGGCAGAGTTGAGGGTCCCACAGACTGCCACCCCCAGTATCCACAGATGCAGATCAGTATAAGTCCATGGTGGTCAGCTAGGGCTACCAGCCCCCACTGAAGGGTCCAGCATGCAACAGGCATGGAAATGGGTGGCCACAATGTGGAGATCTCCCTGCAGGAAAGCAGGGCCCTACAAGAGCAGATGAGCCAACACCAGGGGTACACAAGGTACTGACACACCAGAACAGGGAAGTCCTATGGTCCCAGCAAAATGAGCAGTTGGACCCCTCCGTGGATCCAACAGGACCAGGCCTCCAAGTAGCACCCTGTGTAGTCCATGAGGGAAAGGGACCACAGAATAAAAGAGCGTGCTCCAGTGAGGCCTGCCAACCCCGCTCACCTAGAGAGGCACAGAAACAGGGATTTCCACCAGCCAGCCAAAGCCTTTGCACTCCCCTCATGGCCCCACTGGCTCTGAGTTTGAGACCCCGGATCCGGAGACAAAGAACTAGCCGCAGAGCCCAGACCCTGAAGGACACAGCTGCCCCTCCCTTCCTCCAAATTCAAGCAGAACCTGGCGGGGGCCCGATGCCACTGAGGCAAATCAACACAATATGCTCCATTTGGCACGGCATCCGACAGGCTGAGGAGCTGCAGGTGTAGTGGCTCAGCACAGTATTTATCACAAAGGCTTCAGCCATGTGGCTCAAGATGAGCCCTGACGTGCCCTCATGGGAGCCCCTAAACACACGCCTGGTCTCTAAGGGGGGCTCTCAAATGGTTGCAAGGTCAACTCCGCCACCTGGATAATACTAGCAGCCAGTATGGAGTTGAAGTCTTCTTCCGAGAAGTCTGGAGCTCATGGAGCGATGACTTCCATCTTGCCTGCCCAGACCATGCCCCCGCCCATGGGTCTCTCTTTTAGTTGCTGTTGAGTATGCAAAGGTGTTAAGTCATATAAAAGCTCCATCTGTTTGGGCCCCCCCATCCATGTTAGCAAAATGGAACAGTGCTGGCTCTGGGTGGGTTGGCCACAGGCTGGTCGCAGGTCTGGCCCTGTTGCCAACCCCCCTGCTGTGCATGGCCAAAAACCGTGTGCAGTGTACAGTTGGCTGCCTCTGGGGGATTTGCCACAAGGTCTGCCCACCAGCTGCGCCCTATGGACTACCCTGCATCTGCGCCTTGCTAATATGTATACATCTGTTGAGAGAAAGCCAAGTTACTCAAGATACTCAACGTCTGTTCCAAAAGTAATGCCCTACTATGGACAACTTTTGTCTGCATGAAACACATCACAGTCACCGAACCTACATTGAGAAAGGAAGTTGATATGAAAAGAAAAGTGGGTACTGTAAACACTGTTTACACTATGGAGAAAGTTTATTCTGGACCACAAAGATTGCAGACAGTGAAAACTCTCATGAGCAATACACTACAAAGTAATATAAAGTATCTGCTAAGAACAGTTTACACTCTATGCAGCACTTGTCAAAGAAGACACTATTCGCACTACATAACCAAGGTCTGAAGGCGCTAAAGATGATAATATCTGCAGACTTCATATTATGGTAAAACTTGTACAAATAGTTAATTTTCTGAAGCAAATGAAGCACATGTACATAGGTTAGTATCTGGTGCACAAAGTCTTCTATGTTATGGAGAAATTGTCCTGTTGTGGAGATTCTGTCTAGTAACTCAAAGCTGCTTAAAATACTTAGCATGTAATACGCAAACTTCTGAGGAACATGCTAAACACAAGTTATCAACTGTCACCTGCACACAGAGCCACTCTTAAATGCAAAGACTTATAAAATGTTCAGTTCCTCTACACACCTATGATGCATTAGGAGCACATGTATTTTGTAAACACTTGCACCCATTAGCTCGACACAGGCTGTACAAAATTAGGTAGAAAAGTTAAATGGTACCTGTCCGCCACAATGTAAACTATAAAACAAACAAACACACTCATTGGATGACGTCATGTGTGATGTAATCAGTGATGTTATTTCAGATGTCATCAGTGTTGTCATAAATGAAATCACAGAACATGTCATGAGTGATGTAATATGTGAGTTCATAAGCAGTGCATGGGGGTGCAATTTATAGTTAGCTCTGCAAACTATAACTGGTACATTTCTGTGCATATATTTTATATTAAATTGTCATTGTTGTAATTGACATATTCACCTAATTATAACGTTACTTCAACCTTTGGTATTATCAGTGAGAGAGTGTGTGCGTGCATATGTGTGCGTTTGTGCATGTGTGCATGCATGCATGCGTGTGTGTGTTGCAGAACAAAAACATTATGAAAAAATCAATGTAAATTTGGTAGAAACACATTCATCTTTGGGTACGTTAATTCCTCATTCGATTAGCTAACCGAGCCCGGATCATATTCCTGCATATTGTGTGTGCGAAAGGAAGTAGCTGCTTTTATGAAACCTCAGTAAACTAATATTAGTAAATAATTATCACATCCATCAGCAGAGAGGAAGGATTGCGTTTAGTGATAAAACTGCAGGCAGCTGTGGTCTGTCCTGTGTACTTGGAGAAGTGCCATCATTAACTGTGAAATGGGTTCTTCCTGTCAGAAGCCAATAGTGGAAGAGGCACTGTCTGCACTTACCTATTTTTGGCATAGATTTTTCTCTCCTGAACTGGAATCCGTCTCTTGGCCTAGACACTTATATCCAAGAGGAAAATAATCTGAATCAGTGTAACTAAAAGTGTTTCATTGCTAATTAACAGCTAACTAAACACAGTGTTTTGTCTGACACACATGCACTGTGAAGTTAAGATCGCCGATCCCCGTAGAAATAATTTGCTAAATAAATGGAAAGTCAGCGTTTTATTGTCAGTCAGTCAGTCAAAGGCATCTTAATTTGGGATAATCAAATATCCATGAAAGAAAAACCACATTAAGAACACATAGAAGCATATAAAGTATAAATTCTAAAATATGGAATAAAACACAATTCATCACACAGACAGGTCACATATAAAAGCACCACTGTTTCAACAGGAAAATCCTGACCGGGAAACATAATAGAGAATAAACACAATTCATTACATTAAAAAATATAAGTCAACCTAGGGCGGCATGTATAATCACTACAATTTAAACAGGGCTACTTTAATCAGAAAGCTTGGCATGCCAGACCTGAACTGCCGCTTTAAAAAAGAGCCTACATATAAGCTTGTCTCATCAGCCAGCTTTTGTAAGAGAAAACTGAATGGCATTTTAAATTCCCTATTATTGTGTTTTTTAATGAGCGGAAGTAAAAAGTGCTTCGTATATCTTAACCCCTCCCCTGCTGATGACGGAACCGCTCCGTCATCAGCTGCGGTGGCGCTGTGCTGATGACGGAGCGGTTCCGTCATGGCCCGGCCGCCGTGCCTGTGCGGCGCTGATTTCGCGCCTGCGTGGCGCGTTCTATTGAGCGGGGCGGGCCATGACGGAACCGCTCCGTCACGAGCACAGCTCAACCGCGGCTGGTGACGGAGCGGTTCTGTCACCAGCATGCGGCCGCCGCGCGGCCGCCCCACCCTGTTAGCGCTGCGGCGGAATAGCCGCCGCAGCGAAAGGGTTAAACAAAATTTGCAAAAAAAAGTGCAAAATGCTGCATGGACTGACCAGAACTCCAATCACAGGGGAAAGGTCACGAATCAATGTTCGTTTAAAAACCCGGTGGAAATCCTAATAAGTATTTTAATATCCCAGCACTAAACTGAAATAACAAACTACGTTCCCAGCATCCTCTTGCTGTAAAGAGGCAGCTGGTAGGAGGGCTGACTTCAGCCATGTTTAAATAGGCTGTCAGTTTTCACTTCCCCCATCCACGTTCAATCTAGTGGTTCGCTTAAATTTAAACAGGGTTAGCTGCCCATATTTCTTATTTATATTCACAGTATTTTCAGGATCTGTGAAGACACGCTGTAAACCACTCTCAAAAAACAGACTCGACAGCTGATAATAGTGGGATTTGGTGTCCCCATTCACACCCAAGACAATCCCTAATAATATCCCTTGTTAAAGTGGCTTCTCCATTTCTCCATACTGCTAACCAAAGTAATGCAGGGCATGCTCTAATGTGAGCTTTTATATATGGTATGCTCAGTTCTTCATGACGTATCACATAGGAGGATGATATAGGGACCGGCAGCGCTGTCCTGCAGAACCTATTTTCTTCTATTTGTATACTGTTGCAGTTGGAGATACCCCATATCCCAACTCCGTATGTTGTGAGAGCAGTGCACTGAGTTTTGTAAATATGCAACAAGGGGCCAAGAGAGCCTCCTCCTGGTGGCTGAGGTAGATTACATAGTGAGCCAACCACCCTAGACAACTTAGACCTAGACTGAGAGATAGGAGGCATCCAGGATCCAGAAATAGCAAAGGTGATCCCCAAATAGGAAAAAGTGCTGGTGCATCTTAAACTGTTAGGGGCAGATTTACAAGAAAGTGACACATCTGTAGAGATGCATCACTTTCCCTGTGCCACCCTAAGAAACCCTTGCGCCACCATGGATGTGCTGTATATGGCGCACCATGGTGCAAGGATTAACAGATGCATCAGAAATTCTGCTGCATCTGTTTGGGCAAAAGTCATGCATTGCTGGAGTCATGTCGCAAGCACAACAATGCATTTTGAGCCCTAGTCCGCCTACACTGCGTCAGCCCTTATGCCTGCTTCAAGCAGGCGCAAGGTTTTGACGCAGATGTGTCCTAGAATTGGCACACTGAAATCTTTCCTTTCCTGCTTGAAAATTCCCACCCTGCATACATTATACCTGACGCAGGCATAATGTAACACCAAGCTTTAAAACGTGACGCATCTCCCTAGATGATTCACATTGTACATTGGCCGCTAAAGTGTTGCAAGAGGCTTGTCAATCTGCCCCTTGGGATCTATAACAAGGGTTGCTAACTGCTTGTTCTTTGGACTGCATGCCATAATGTAGGATTTCACAAAGTTGGTTTGTAAGTCCAAGGAACCCATAAAGTTCACAAAAGCATGCACCAGCTGATGCAGGGCTTTTGGTGTTCGTGCCATCAGCACTGCGTCGTCAGAGTAACGGAGAGAAGGGAGTGGTATCCCTTCGATTCTGGGTACATTTGGGGTATCAGTGACTAAGAAAGGCTGAAGCTTATTAATATATGATGTAAATAAAAGAGGGGCTAAAACACACCCTTGTCTCATCCCTGTTAAAACGTATATCATTGGACACCTTTCCATCTGTTCTTATTCTAACTCTATCCTTCATATCTTTGTACACATACACCATAAAGTGTCCCAGTGCTTTATCCATCCCATAGGAGAGAAGAGTTTCCAACAACTTAGAGCCACTGACACAGTCAAACGCTTGTGACAGATCCATAGAAGGCAAGTATTAAGGGGAAAGTTTAGCAGCGGTACATTTTCCAATAATCAGTGACAAATTAAGACATTGCTCAACAGTCCCCAACTGGTTTCTGAACCAGTATTGGCAAGAGTACAGAATAGTCAATTCTGGTGTCTACTCTTTACACCTGTTATACAACACCCTCCTTAACATTTTAACAAATGTGTCAATTAGGGAAATGGGCCTTTAGCATCCTTGGTGAGAGTGATCTCCCTTCTTAAAGATGGGAACAATAATGGAGATTTTTCAGGACTCGGGTAGCGGGGAGTTAACATGGTTCTTAAAACATTTGTTATTAGCGGTACCCAATATTCCAGGTTTCATTTTATAAGATCAATAGGTACCCTGTCTGATACGGGGGCCATAGCACACAAACTCTGGCTAATTGCATCCTCTATTTCTCTCAGAGTTTCCTGAATACCTGAGCAAGTGTTAACAACAAGAGAGGACTCGCTTTAGGAAGGCAATGGTGCATAGATATCATAGAAATGGGCCTCCCAAGACTCTCTGGGAATATGACAGCTAATTGGGCTCCCAGTTAAGTTAATTTACTCATTTCTGTCACAGCGGATCAAAATAGTTTTATTGATTCTCCTCTGATCTCTAATTTCATTTCCCATCGGCGTACGCAAACATTTTTCCAGGGGGGGGGCAAAATGTTAACGTCATCACCATCCTCCGACATGATGTGTGCCAGGTGGGGCCAAAGAAACACTGGGGCGCTGAACTGAGATAGACTCAATTAAATGCCAGGAATCCAGGACATGTGACTGACCCTGCCACAGGCCAGCAAACACCGCCTGTAGGGAAAACGCTAAACTTTCTGACAAGCTGCTTTATCTCTGTCTGCTAGGTGTGCAGACTTCCGGGTCCTCGATCCATCACCAATCAAGGCTGTCTTCAGCACGATTCAATTTTTATCAGAATACTTTAAAACAGCCTATGATTAAAGCACCAGAATAAATATACTGTATGCACAGTGTATATTAGGGATTATTTGAGGCACACATATTTACCAAAATTGGCTTCTTGGTAATAAATAATGCAGCAATCACACATGCTAGTGATTCGCCAATGGGTACTCCCTTTACTAGAATTACCCGGGCATTGCTAAATCTTACACACATTCAATTAATTTATACAAAATAAAATGTATAGGTCCAAATATTGGCTATGTTTTTTCAAAGAAACATAGAGTCCCTCTACGTGTAGTCAATGTCAAACTGACAACGTGCGCAAGTTTAGGGATACAATAATGGCCAGCTCCCTTATGCGGAAGCCCGGCACCGTAAATGTGTGGCACATGCGGCGCCCGCAGCGGCGGCACATCACAGGTCCAGGGATGCTGAGTCTTACACAGTGGTCGAAGTGGGCGGGAATAACCCAAGGATTAGATCTGTGGGTGGAGCCAGAGGTGTTGCCAGAAGGCGCAGACATCCCAATTTTAGTAGTTGTTTGGCATTTCACTGCCCAGTTTAATCAACCAATGGATACACATGATTATTTAAGGTTATAATGAGTTATTGACATTAAAATATATTCACAAAGTGGGATATGCTTCTAATCACAGAATGTACCAAATATGATAAAGTGTGGAAACACAAGCCATTTGTCTCTGAGCCATGGAGATTCTGTCATCAGCACTTCTCCCTTTTTCCACAACAGCTGATCAAACATGAATGGCAAAATATCCTAGTTTGCAAATGTTTTCTCTAAAATTATGGCTCTGCCATATTTGCCTCAAAATGCAAGATCTGCTGCATGATCTGACCATTTAAACTAATAAATTGTTTGTAGCTCAAACATATCAAAAGTTAATATAAAAAGTGACTTGTGCTGCTGCCGAGTGGATGGCCTATTGCAAAAGTTGACTGGTCACCATTCTCACTGCTGCGTTTGTATGTTACACTGGTACCAATAAGGCAAAATCTTTCCAGAGACTGTTAGCATGTGTACACACGTCAAAATAATAAAATATCTAAAAATATACTGCCTTACGCTGCAGCCTTTTTTTTAATGCATAATTTAGTCAACACTACGGCATAATGTTGTCATCCCTTGCTGCATAATTAATTCCAGTGGCCCCACAGCAGGCAGCACATGTTAAAAGTGCTTGTGAATGAAGCAGGGAGACTGAGAAGTTTGCGAACTTAATTTGGTGTGCGTGCAAATCATGCATTGCCAATCCCTGGTGAGTTACAGCTACTACTGCTGAAACAAGGCCAATGGAGGTACCTATGGGTGAGGCAGACTGGCCTCAAGGGTAGGGCCAGCCATAGCACTGGTGGTGTCCTGTGCATTAATGTTTGTTAGTGCCCCCCAATGACCATCTCTGCTATGGATTCCCTCACTACCACCCTTTAACTGTGCCCCCCAAGTCTCCATAACCACTCTCTCTCAGATGCATATACATTTATTTACAACACCACTCATACCATTGTAGGGTGTCAGAGCACTTTACATCACACACATTACACAGAGACAATCAATATGTGTGTAAATCTCTGTATAGAAAATGTTACATAAGACTAAGGACTACAAGGTGTAGGAGTCATATGACAACCATACTAGTAGCCCGTATAGTTTTATAGTGATTGGTCTGGAGAAACACAATACCCAGAATTTAAAACGTAATACCATGGTTGGGGGTTCTCCTTAATAATCAGAATTGATTTCTGTCCAAAAGAACACTTTTTGGGACATTAGGATAATCAAAGACTAGGGGGGTGGGGGGTGCATAACGCTCTAATTTATACCTTGCAGTTTGTATGCAGCTCTTAGATGACAGTTAATAGCTCACTGTTCTAAGTTAGGATTTTAACTTATAAACTGCAAGTAACTGCAAGTAACAAAAGGATCTCTCTGCCAAAAGCAGTAGCCCACTGCCCTATTTACATTATGTGCACTTTGTGATCTGCATGCCGCATGTTCTTTGCAGCCGATACATTAACCCTTTGAGCTACCTTTCCATGGGTCAAAACTTCCACTGGACAAAATTCTGATCTCTCTCTAGGAAGATCATTAATCACCAGAGTCATCATGACATTTTTATTGTTGACGAAAATTGCTGGAGGCCAGGAAGGAGGCAGCAAGCGTTTTTAAAACCATAATATACTTGCAAACATGATGCCTCCACCTAAAGTCAGCACCCGGTGCGGTCACACTGGTTGCACCGCCCTAGAGCTGGCCCTTCTCAAGGGTCCTGTGACCTTATTGACTGTTGTTCGAGGGTGTGCTGCATCATAGGCCTGCCCGCAAGAATGGAGGAGAACTTCAGTATGGATAGTGGTGGACAAGCCTTGAAGGTTAACCTACACTTGTAATGCTAGGGTCCACCTCCTGGTGCGAAGACACCAGGACTTCTAAGGTCTTGCGGAGCATTCTAAGGTCTAGCATGTGATTATGCTCTCACAGGAGAGTGGTCTGGTGGACTGGTTATTAAGTCTGAACCTGGTTCCCAGTTCCAAATTCAGCAGCTCTGACCATAGTGCCACATCCTCTCCCCCACTGAACACCGTACTGCCCCACTGAGAAAAACTCCCACTGTCTTCAACTACAACCCAATTGTTGCCCGCTATAAACACCTGGATGCGGCTCAATTTAAATTACGCACTAGACAAGAGCAATATGCGGCCTACAAAAAAAAAGTAACAACATCCTAGAAAAAGCAAACACTTATAGGGAATGCAAAATTTAGCAAAAATGGGAAATGTAAGCAGGAACAACATGGTTACCTTAATGCTTTTACACTCACTATTCAAAAATCAGTGAGTGTTTTGCCTGAAAAGTTAAGGACACGACTACAGGGCCCTGAATGGACCCATTTCAATGGCCTTTTCCTATATCCTTACAAAATGTAAGCAGTATGGTAAAAAGACCACATCCCTGGACGCAGAGCTGCAGCACACATTTTGTTTTCCAATCCACACATTGCAGTACCTTTAGGATTGGTGCACTAGTTCCAAGTCCAGGGAAAACAAAGAAAAGAAAACAAAAATAGCGCTTCACTGGCAAACTCTGTAAAAGTGGCGCTAATGTGTTCCAGTGTGAATAAAATCAGTTTGGCCAGTTTGCTACCACTCTGTCTCACTTTATTTAGTTATTTATCTATTTTTCATATTTTTAGCCTTTTATTCTCAATGCTGCACTTTGGAATTAAAATGTCAGAAAAATAAATTTTCAGCAAAAGCCTCTTTCTTTTTTGGATCCATTTCACAGGGAAGCAAAGAAAAGAAAGTATAGGAAAGAGAGTGAGAACCCCGTCTAAGTCACGGTTTTCATGGGCGTCCGCAGGGGGGTCAAGGAGGGTTGCTCCAGGGGGGGCAAGCGCCCCTCCTTGCCCCCCCCCCCCTCCCCCCGCCCCGCGGACGCCCATGATAGGTGGCCTTGAGGGCACGTAGCTCCTGAAAGATTATGGGGCAGAGCACCAAGGGTGAGATGACCAGTACGGAGTGTGGCAGGGGCCACGAGGTGAGTGAGACAGGTCCCATGGTGTTGCCATGTTGAAATGTGAGCCATCCGAGCCGCTCTGAACTTAAACCGTAGCTGTGCTTTGATGTGAAGAAAAGTTAGAGACAATGAATGTCAAAGCGAGCGTCAGTTCATTTGCTCCTCTTGCTGGCAATGTGGCTCTACCATTTCAGACGTACACTCGGGTGATACAAATTCTGCCAGTAGGACAGATACTCGGTGACACTGCTGGTCTTGTGGAGCCCTTTGACTATGCCGCTTCTACCTATGGTCACATGGCCTCAAAGGAGAAAGTAAATAGTGGTTGGCGAGCCATGATTACTCTCCGTGGTCTCCAATCGTTTTTTTCCCTAGTCCCTTAGCAGCAACATGGAGTTTGTGGAATAAGGTGTTAACTTTGCGACATAGTTGGATGTCAAGTGATGTGAGATGTCACTTCCATTGCCCCTCTTTAAACTTTTAAGTATGCCAAACATGGCTTCCCCTTTCTAGTATTCTTTCAGATGGTTAATCATACTTCAGCACCCTGGTGACACTAAAAGTAGCTCAGGTCTGTCCTTCTAACTCTTGCAAGACCTAGCCTGCAAGACTGAGCTGTCAAAATTCAAGAAGCGTTCTCTATTTAAGAATGAGGGTGAACGTGCCACTTTATACCATTACAGGTTACTAATCCTACAGTTAGCAGTTTGGCACTATTTTACTATGTAGTGGTATTCTATGCTATAGTTCAGCATAAATATTGAGTCAATATACAACATACGACATGGTGCAGTGCTGTACATGAACAGACAGGCCACCGCACGACACAGGCACAGAACAAACAGTATCAAGCCTGACAGAAGGTACACATATTAATAGCCATTTTCCAGAAGAGCCAGGTAGCAGAATACAAGTTATGAACTTGCAGTACACTATTGAATGAAGCTGTGTGCAAGTGGATGCAGTTGGGTGTACTGTGTGTGTCTGATTCACTTCTGGAGTTTGTGGGAGAAAGCTGCTGCAATCAGAAGTGCAAAGGTGCAAAGTGAGAACCATCCGATGGTAACCAAAGCTTTTACTGGAGACCTCGTAGACAAGCTGCCTCTATCTCAGCTGTCAGGTGCTCACTCTTCCTATACATTAAAGCACATTATTGCATACCGTCCTATGCTTACCTTAAGTGCCCAGGAGCATCCCCTCTCTGTAGCCTCCCCACCAAGTTCCTGAATCAATATCTGAACGAATAGTATCAGCTGGTTCACTGCTATTTCTTTTGTGCAACTGTCCATTGTTCAAAAAATTACTATATATGTCCATTCACAATTCACCACCAACAGGTTCTTCTTGACTGACCGTACTTATTCATGAGATTCACTTTGCAGCTGATACATGTTTTTCTTCATGAGCAGGTTACCCTTTGAGCTTCGACAGTTTCAAAATGGGTTGCCTTTGTGATTGGAAGTACTTAGTCAATTGTGTTCATTTATATTTACAACATACTAATAACTTTTATGTTGTAATCATTCACTTCTTTCCGAATAAATCAATACTCCTAACTTATAGTCTAATTCGCTTGCCTAATGCACTTTCACTCTCCCTTTTTAAACTTTTCCACAATTATGTGTCATCTGGCTGTCTAGATTCAGTGTTAAGTGAGGTAGACTTACTGCGGAGGGGATTTATATATGAAGGTGCCATATTGCACAAAGAAAGAACCACATTTAGAGAATGGTTAGTGGTGTAGTTAAATTTTGTTTTGTAAAGTTTAACACTATGCCATGGTTCTCTTATTTTTTATACATATCATTCAATCTATGACTAGGTAGCATATATTGCACAGTTAAATGATGCTATTTTGCACTGAAGTGTTAAAGTTTCATTTGTGCCACTAAAATATTGCAACAATTTTGAAGTGATTACCTAGCACAAAATGTTGCTTTAGCGCTAACTGATTGGTGCAAATGTTATTTTTATGTTTTTCCTGCACAGCCATTGAGCTGTGCTGGTGAAATATATTGCATTAAATATATCTTAAAAGGGGTTTATTTCCCGCCTTCACTTCCTTTTCACTTCTTAATTGTCCCTGGGCTTGTAACTTTAGTTTTCCTTCGTTTCTATTGGTTGTGCATTGCATTTGCATTTACCGTTTTTTTTGTGTGTTTCTCTTATCAGTATTCCGAGGACTAATTACTCATTCTCATCCACTTCTCACCGGCTTTTATGGCTGGAACTACTTTTTTGGATGCATTTGAAGAATTCTTTTGGTGGCAGCACGTATGGCTACATTTATCCTCCATTTTTAATATGAATTTTATTATAAAATTTTACGCGATTCATGTGTTTTTCCATAAAATAAGCAACCAGCCCATATGTGTTTCATGAACTACACTTCCCTCCCTAAGTAGTCTAGTGGTAGTATTGTAGATTGTTCATCGCTATTTAGTTTGGTAAGTTGTTTTTTATGCTGAAAATTGTTTGCACTGGTTCTCGTTTTGCAGTGCATCAAATGTTGATGCTCTTTGATGGGCCGGTGCTTCCCATTGTTTTGGGATTGCTGTGGTGTGTGGCTGTCCCGGTGGTGATCAGGCTTAAAGAAATAAACTAACTTTCTTCCAAGTGTCCTGGTTTGCTTTACATCTGTACTAGATAAAAACAAACAAAACACAAGTATATAGTACATAGCAAAGTTAGCACTAGAATTACTTGATTAAAGTTCTTATAATTTGGTAGGGATGGTAAATGAATTGAAATGGCATGAGGGATATTGAATGAGCTGTGTGTAGTTTTTCGTGCTCTGCAGTTAGGTTCCATAAGATAAGGCACTGATGGATTAGGTGTGACTTAAAAGGAAGGTTTTGGTGGTAACTTTGGTATTCGTGTATATTTGTATACCTTCAACCTCTCTCTTGCATGTGCCGTCCCTGCTCTATCACTAAATTGTATGGCATCCTGCTCACTGCCTGTTAGTTTCATTAGGCTTTTGTAATTGTAAGTCATAACACTTTAACATAGTTTCAGTAGTTTATATTGCACAACTGCTCACCAAGCTACAACTTACAACAACAAAAATGCTTATTATTAATCAAATAGGTGAAACCTAATGATTTTGCCAATGCTAGTATTTTGGTGAATTGACGTCCATGCATTATTGTGCTGTTTAAATCATGCATGCTAATCTTGGGATTAAAGTACAATGCTTAATTATGTAATGCTTCAGAAGAACCATTGTAGATGATGTCCCAGGACCGCACCCTGTCCAGCCACCCATCACAAGCTGAAAAAATGCATACATACTCTACCACTCTGTACCGAGTTCTGCAAATAAAACCCACTTTATTTACATATTGAAGACGATGAAAGTGTGGAGTTATGTAGCAAATGTTTTCAATATTCAAACAAAGTTCATAAATGAATGAACGTACCAACAGCACCTCAATTATGCAAATGTTACTACTGGAAGGAGTGTGACCAATTTACAGCTGTGCTCTGATTATTAAATGCTAACCAGCCATTGTAATCACTGTCACAGCAGAGTGGCAGCTGGAACAAATGATCTCTTCCCAGATACCCTCGCTTCAACTCAGATCCAAACTGCTCTTCCCAGTGGTTTATGTCTAAAAGGGCAAAAACACACACACACACATGGTGATTTTAAAACTAGGATCTTTTTTTCAAACAACCAAGGTGATTGAAAAGCCTGTACTAAACACGCGAGGACAGGGAAATACAGATTATCTATTGTTTAGATCCTACATACAACTATAAACAACTACCATATCGGAGATAAATATAGCGCTGACTTGTCCAAATAATCAGAGGAGGAAATCCCCTGTGCCTAAAACCCCTTTAGGAAATTTTATGAGCAGGAATATTTTCTTGAGCTAGCCTGATGATGGTGAGCAATCCTGACCTGCAAACTCTATATGCCACACTCTGGTTGAGAAGACGGGGGATGCTTCCTACTCTGTTTCGATGGCCATTAACTTAGCCTTGAAGAAGCCTTATAACTCTTCAGGCTGTGAATCTGCCTCATCACTGAATGTTGACTTGGTGTGGACCAGTGACCCAACCTTGATTCTTATGGGCTTCAGTCTATATGGGAACTGCCTGTGTTTATTTAGGAAAGATCCACAATCAGGATTTTTTTGGCAGATTTATATAGCGGGAACTCAACCCGATGTTATTGGAGCACTTTACATGAGCACCAGTTACGTTACACAAGGACAAATTCAAATATTTTTTTTGGTAGGCACGGGGAGATTACGTGATTTGCCCAGAATCACAGAATGTGTAGTCGACCCCGAGGCTCAAACATTGGTTTCCCATCTCCAAAGTCGACAGCTCTAGCTGTGAGACCACATCCTCTTTTTTAGGCTTTAGTAATTTGAGGACCAACCCTGACTTTAAGACTCTGAAAATTACAATCCATCTAACAATTATTTCTGCTAGTGAAAAACTGCCTTTCACCGTTCAAACACTGGAAGTCCCATAAAACTTCCAATACACTTGAGCCGATACAGAAACCATCTTTGACCCTTTAGCAGTAACAACCATGTGGCACTGCTCACACTGGCGGCGCCACATGCGGGTTTGCTTCTCTAATGATGTTCCTATCCTAACTGTGCTCTGCTGCCTGAGCCTTTCTTCACTACCTCTCCTGGCCATACCAGCAAATTTTTACAAGAAGCACATTGGCCGAATTTGGAGAGGATGTGGGAGCAAATAAGATCTGCACATCTCTTGCTAGCATGTGTCTTAAGAGTCTCATAGCACACACATGCACACACACAGAAAAACACACCCACACATGCATACACACACACACATGCACACACACACACACACACACACACACACCGACACATGCACACACACCCCACTAGTTCAAGTGTTTCCTTTTCGGGTCACACCTCTTCTTAGCTGAATTCAGTTTGGCCACTACACATAAGGGATATAAACTGAAAGACACTAAGCCCACAACTGTCAAAACTTCCTGGGGAAGCAATGTATCTCGCTCTGTTGCTTTCTGATGTTTCAAAGCTCTGCAACTTTTATCCAGTCTCTTTTTCTGCATGAATTGAATTCCGATGTTTCTAAGTTTTTGGCTCATTTGAATTAGTTCCTTCTAGACATCGTTAGTAGTAGTTCTGTTAACTGCCTTGGATTTATTTGTCTACTTTTAGAGTTAGGAATTCCTTTTCTGGAATTGTGTTTTAGACTAAGATTAAGGACAGAGTAAATTAGATAGTGTAGTTCTATATTTTGAGTGCCCTGCATTGTTTGGATTTTGCTTTCTTTTTTCTATTCTTTCTTAGATCTTTATAAGGTAATATGGGTTAGAAATATGATTGTTCTTATTGTGATTACTTCTTTCATTCTGAGTTCTGTCTGGTAAGCCATTTCTTCTTGGAATATAATGAACAGGCAGCTGTCTTAAAATATGCACAGCTGTTTTTTAGATCTCTGCCGTCATTTGGCACCTTTCCTTTTTTTCTCATTGGTGCATCTTGTTCTTCGGTGAATGTTTGTATATACACCCTTTGGGAGGAGGCGATGTTGGAGAGCCACACCTCTAGATAATCGCAGGTAGCTATGCCCCCCCCCCATGATGGCAACTCTCGGCTTTACCTGGTCGGCGTGTATGCCGAGCTCACGAGTGCCATGAATGCAGCAGCTTAACGCTGAAAGCCGCGGCTGATGCGAAGAAAGGAGGCTGAAGCGGCTGCTGTTGTTTTTGTTGGAGACGGAGATTATCTTCCGTGATTGAGCCGGATTACAGTGTCTTGGATGTGGGCGCAGCGGAGAAAGGCAATGGGGAGCACTGACCTCAGAGGGGGCTTGGGCAGAGGCGGCGCCTTTGAAAGTCTGATGAGAGCTGGCGAGAGGCTTCTAGGAACCCGTGCTGGAGGAGGCTGAGGAGGGTTTGGCTTTTGAAGGCTCAAGGTCTGTGGAGAAAACGGAAGGAGTGGAGAGAGGCGACCAGGTAAAGAGTAACTACTGAGATCCAATGTGCAATAATATCGCAGCAATAAGGCAACAAGAAACAAATAATTTATGCACCTAGAGGGGGAGAAGACTATATCAGTGGTAATATAAGGCATTGGAAATTGGACATTGGAGCATTTGAGCGCTGCCGCTGTGAGTTAGTTGGGGCTTCGCCACGATTTTTGGTCAGACTGACTTGGTTAATCAGTTTAATATGGGGAGGCGCGACAAATTGGGTTGGTTGGTATCCAGAGGAGACACGTCCATTGCCCTTAAAGTAAAAACACGGCTGGCGAAGGCGCAGAAAAATTCGACACTGGGAGGCAGTAAGGCAGGTGTAGTGGTGGAGTCCCACCTGCATAATTCCAGTTTCGAGAGTTCCGAAGATGAAGAGATACCACTGGAAGTAACAATGGAATCTCCCGGCATTTTCAATGGAAGCCAGAACCCCCCTACAATTTCTGCAGATCACTGAAACAATATCGATAGACCAAATATCGAGTACCAAAAATTTCGACAAAAAATTATCGACTACAAAAATATTGACTACCAATACTTAAACAAAAAACTACATAAATATCGAGTCAACAATATTGCACCTAAAAATTTTTTACAAAAACAATATCGCAAAACATATATATCGACTTTCAACACATATAAAGACATATGCAAAAATATTGAAAAAATATATAGACCACTAAAATATCGCTAAATAAAATTATCGACTTCTCTATACATCATAAAAAACAGAATAAATCACGAAAAAAACATAGTAAATAGAAAGATAAATCACCATACTTATATAAAATTAAAACAACTATAATCAATGAATAAATAAACATTAATATTTTTATCATAAATAACATTTTTATAATACAATAACTTCACATAATATATTCATATAAAACATTATACATCTCACACTAAAAACAATATTAAATAAAAAGTAAGAAAAAAAGCTCCACAATAAAAAATACAATAATTGGCGCCTTCCATACAAACCACATAACTACCAAAAAATTCAAAATGTCTCAAGCAACCAATGAAATACAACAAACAATTAAACAGACCAATCAAAACAACCAACCCATTATTGAAACACTATAAAAAAAAGAAAACACACATTTAAATACCACTTTGTGCCACAAAACGTTAAGAAGGGGAAACTCTGCCAAATTTTCAACAGAACAGAAAGCTGCTACAATCAAACAAAGGATATACAAAATAAAAGTAAGTACCACTACCTTATAATAACTACTACACTTAGCATTAAAAACTAAAAATAATACATTAAACAATAAACTAATCACTTTCTTTCATTCTTACCATGTCTTGCAGATATATCCAAATTAAAGAAAAAAGGCTAACATTTACAAGCCTATCAACTCTAAAAACAAAGTAAGTATACAAACTAAAATAACAGAGACAACTCCTAAAAGAAAAGTTAGCAAGAAAACGTCCATATGGAAAGGAATCCAATAATGTCAAACAAAACATATACAATAAATCTTTTTTTCTTTACCCAACAGAACCATCAACAAAACAAACAGAGAAGAAAAGCATCCAAAAACACAGCACAGCCCTCCAAACAACTGAGAAACAGGTAAATATATTGTGAAAATGTGATGAATGCAAAGGATAAACGTAAAACAATACTAAATTTCTCTATGCAATATTTATTTACTGTAGACAGAAAACAGAAAAATGACAGAAGGAGCCACATTTATAACTTCAAAGAAAGGCAAAATGCTTCTTTGTTATATGGGCTATACATATACCCAAGAAAAACAGCATGAATTGAAAGTTTTTTGGAAATGCAGCAAATATTACAGTAATAAATGTTATGGTCGAGCTATAACACAGGAAAGAACTGTAACTAATACAACAGAACATAACCACCCTCCCAACGTGACAGAAATAGAAATTAGACAAATGCTTGACTCACTAAAAGAAGCAAGCACTAGCACAGACCTCCCATCTACAACTATTCTTAAAGAACATTTAAAAACTCTCCACCAACATGCATCAAGCCAACTCCCTTCTATAGACTCTCTATAAAGGACAATTGCTAGGCAAAAAAGAACAACTGCAGCTACACCACCTGCCCCAAAACCTTTGAGGAAGTCCAAATTCCACCTGAACTACAATCAACTCATAATGACAAACCATTCATCCAATATGACAATGCATGTAAAGAAAAAAGAGTTATAATGTTTGCTACAGCAGACAATATGGTGAAACTACACCAATGCGAAACACGGATGATGGACATTACATTCTCATTATGCCCAAAACCTTTCTACCAATTATACACCATCCATGGACACTATCAAAATTGCAATATTCCCTTCATATATACTCTACTACCCAACAAACAGCAAACAACCTATGTTGAGGTACTACATTTATTTATTTATTTATTTCAAGTTTTATACAGCGCATAGTTACCCTGGAGCATCCCAGCGCTTGTTCCAAAACCAGAAGGTAGCAATCAGACGTAGTCAAGGCATCAATTAGGGAAAAGGTGTGTTTTAAGGAGTTTGCGGAAACGGAGAAGACAAGTCTCTGAGCGCAAACTCAGGGGGAGAGATTTCCAAAGAATAGCTATGTTCACCAAGAATCTTCTTCCCCCTGTACGTGCCTTTTTAACTTTAGGAGTCTTGAGTAGATGTTTCTGATCCGAGCGCAAGACTCTATTGGCCTTATAAGGTATAACTAGATTCTTCAGGATGGGAGGACCTTTAACCTGAAGAATTTTATGCGCAAGGCAGAGGGACTTAAATTTGACCCTTTCGCGCACCGGCAGCCAATACAATGCCCTCAAAGCAGGTTTAGCCGACCGTGACATCGGGATGTTCTTAAGAAGCATTTTGAATCTGTTGGAGTTTGTTAAACGTTGCTTCAGGAGCACCAAGAAAGATCGCATTGCTATAATCCAATCTTGATGTAATCAGACCATGAATGAGCAGCTTCTTGGACAGTGGTGGAAGGAGGGGCAGAACTTTATGAGCTGAATGGAGAAGACCGAAACAGACTCCTGCCGTTTTTTTTGCCTGAGTCCTGAAGGAGAGATCTTGCTCCAACCAAACCCTGAGACTCTTAATCTCCTCCTTAGGGCTCGGGAGTTTGCCCAAACAACTGGGTCAGATAGTCGAGGGGGGTAAAGAGCCTTTATGCCCTAAGAGCATTATTTTGGTCTTAGGGCCGTTCAACTTCAGTGCTGACGCACACATCCAGGTGTAAACTTTGGACATGCAGAAATGCAGCATGTCTGGGCTTTCGGCGAACTGGGATAGAGCAACCACCAGCTGAGTATCATCAGTGTAGCCCACGATTTTAATACCAAATGGGGATACCACATCCTCCAGGGGGGCCATATACACATTAAACAATGTGGGGCTTAAGGAAGAGCCTTGTGGCACACCACAATGGAGGGGGATTGGTGCAGATCGTGCGCTACCGTCCCACACCTGGTAAGTCCGGTCGCTGAGAAATGACTTCAGCCATTTCAGTGCCATTCCCGTCACCCCTACATCTGACAGCCGTTGAATAAGCACTTGGTGATTAGCAGTGTCAAAAGCCGCACTGAGGTCCAGGAGGATCACTGCCACTGATCCTCCCAAATCCAGAATGCTTCTGGCTTCTTCAACGACTGCCAGTATGGCGGTGTCAGTGCCCTGTCCCGGCCGAAACCTGTTTGTGAAATCCTCAACAGGCCATTGGACTCAAGAAAGTGTGATAGATGGAAATTCACCAACCTTTCCGTGATTTTACTGAGTTCCGGCAACAGGGAAATAGGCCTGTAATTCGCCATGTCCAGAGGATCTAAGTTGGGCTTTTTTAAGAGCGCTTTTACAACTGCTCCCTTCCAGTTCAGAGAGACCAGACCACATGCCAAGGAAGCATTAATCAAATCGGTCACAGGATTAGCAATAATGGATCCTACCTGTTTCAGAATCCTCATAGGGACTGGATTACTGGGAGAGCCGCTCTTGATAGTGATCAGTACCTTAAGGACCTCATCCACAGAAACTGGTCCAAAGGCTTCCAAATGGACGGGGGCTCCAACTAAATCACTGCTAGTCTCTGCTCTCTGGGTCATCTGGGGCAGGGCACTTAAGATGTTCACTATTTTAGTGTGAAAATAGTTTGCTAAGTCCTTGCATTTCTCTTCAAGATTATCATGGACTGGAGGAGGCTCGGGAACCCTCAGCAGCTCCTTAACCAGTAAGAAGGTTTCTCTGGAGGAGTTTGACGAGTTTTTAATTCTTTCGTCAAAGAATTGTGCTTTAGTGCGCCGAAGAGAAAGTTTGTACTCCCTTATCGCCGAGCGATATTCAATTCTATTAGTCTCCTCCCAGTCCTTCCTCCAAGCACGTTCCAGCTTCTTGCAGCCCTTTCTAAGGGTTCCCAACTCAGGCGTATACCAAGGAGCAGAGCCCATTCTCTTCTCTCTTTTTGCAACAGTTCTTTTAGGGAGGATAGAATCGAGTGAGCTGGTCAACCAAGTACTGAAGTTGGCACCTGCCAGTACTGGGTCCTTAACAGGGGGGGGGACGCGAACATTCAAGTTTGAGAATCCAATTTTTGACCGAGAGCCTGGACAAAGGTCTTTCCGAGGTACAAACACTGGGGACAGATGTAGTCATAATCTCAATTTTCCAAGTAAAAGGAATCAAGAAGTGGTCCGACCACGGGAGTGGAAAGGGAGGCAGAGCTTTTACCAAAGACACGTTAGTGAAGATCGGGTCAAGCAAATGACCCTTATTATGAGTTGCTCCCGAATTAATAAGGTCTACCTCGTATACCTTAAGATCGTGTTGAAGATCAGCCGCCAACAGATCCGCCGGGTCATTGAAATGCAAATTAAAATCTCCCAACATCATAAAATTGGTAGTAGTGGAAGCCAAGACCGTAATGGCTTCCATCAGGGAGCTAACAAAATTCCCGATACATCCTGGAGGACGATACAGCAATAACCCTGACATTGATACCGTAGGTGAAATCTGGAAAGAGAACTTGCAGCTCTCACAGTCCAACACTCCACCATTCTGTGCCCTACACACCAAAGAATCCCTATAGAGTATGGCAATGCCACCTCCCCGACCTATTTGCATATCCTGAGAATAAATTAAAAAGCCAGGGGGGATATCTCTTACGATATCCACCCCTGAGCCAGATGTGAGCCACGTGTCCGTTAAAAACAGGATGTCTAAATTGTGGTCCTGTATGAGAAAATTAATTTCTAAGGAATGCCTCGGGAGAGTTCTGCAATTCAGTGAAGCCATTTGCAATAAATTACTTACCGTAGGTTGCCGGGAAGAGCAGCATATTCTACACTGTGAGAGAGGTTTTACTCCTTTATACATGTAGGTGCAGGTAGAACTTTTTGGGGGACGTAATGAAATAAGTTCATCACGAGTATAAGTGAAACTGGGCTCTAATGAGTTTAACATAGGCTCAGGCCCTAGGCCTGCCTGGGCCCGGACGAGCACAGACGGGCTGGACTCTGGCTCGACTCCGGCGCGAGTCGGGCGAGCCCGCTGCGCGTGACGGCTGTACGTTAGCATGCCCATATTAAATAAAGTCTAGCGTCCGTCTGACGACTAGAACGTCAGCCAAGATGGCGCCGCCAGGCGTCCTTCACTCACTCAAGATATCAGCTGAAATGGAGATGCACGGGAAGGGGGCCCGCAGAAAACGCGGTGAATTTCCGATTACAGTGCAGGCAAGTGGGCCAAATATTAAAAACAGGGAGTGAGGAAAAACAACACTAAAGTAAATGCCAAAACGGGAATTATTAAAAGAATATCGCTGTAAACCTCGTGAAATAATGCAATTAAGCGCAGCACGCTCTGTTTACATAATCTTACCACCAGTTAGTTCTAGAGACTGATCTACTCAATCACTCGCCTTAAATAAAGTCTAGCGTCCTTCTGACGACTAGACCGTCAGCTAAGAGGGCGCCGCCAGGCGTCCTTCACTCACTCAAGATGTCCGCCGAAATGGAGATGCACGGGAAGGGGGCCCGCAGAAAACACAGTGAATTTCCGATTACAGTGCAGGCAAGTGGGCCAAATATTAAAAACAGGGAGTAAGGAAAAACAACACTAAAGTAAATGCCAAAACGGGAATTATTAAAAGAATATCGCTGTAAACCTCGTGAAATAAGGCAATTAAGCGCAGCACACTCTGGTTACATAATCTTGCCACCAATTAGTTCTAGAGACTGATCTACTCAATCACTCGCCTTAAATAAAGTCTAGCGTCCTTCTGATGACTAGATCGTCAGCCAAGATGGCGCCGCCAGGCGTCCTTCACTCACTCAAGATGTCCGCCGAAATGGAGATGCACGGGAAGGGGGCCCGCAGAAAACGCAGTGAATTTCCAATTACAGTGCAGGCAAGTGGGCCAAATATTAAAAACAGGGAGTAAGGAAAAACAACACTAAAGTAAATGCCAAAACGGGAATTATTAAAAGAATATCGCTGTAAACCTCGTGAAATAACGCAATTAAGCACAGCACGCTCTGGTTACATAATCTTGCCACCAGTTAGTTCTAGAGACTGATCTACTCAATCACTCGCCTTAAATAAAGTCTAGCGTCCTTCTGACGACTAGACCGTCAGCCAAGAGGGCGCCGCCAGGCGTCCTTCACTCACTCAAGATGTCCGCCGAAATGGAGATGCACGGGAAGGGGGCCCGCAGAAAACACAGTGAATTTCCGATTACAGTGCAGGCAAGTGGGCCAAATATTAAAAACAGGGAGTAAGGAAAAACAACACTAAAGTAAATGCCAAAACGGGAATTATTAAAAGAATATCGCTGTAAACCTCGTGAAATAAGGCAATTAAGCGCAGCACACTCTGGTTACATAATCTTGCCACCAATTAGTTCTAGAGACTGATCTACTCAATCACTCGCCTTAAATAAAGTCTAGCGTCCTTCTGATGACTAGATCGTCAGCCAAGATGGCGCCGCCAGGCGTCCTTCACTCACTCAAGATGTCCGCCGAAATGGAGATGCACGGGAAGGGGGCCCGCAGAAAACGCAGTGAATTTCCGATTACAGTGCAGGCAAGTGGGCCAAATATTAAAAACAGGGAGTAAGGAAAAACAACACTAAAGTAAATGCCAAAACGGGAATTATTAAAAGAATATCGCTGTAAACCTCGTGAAATAACGCAATTAAGCACAGCACGCTCTGGTTACATAATCTTGCCACCAGTTAGTTCTAGAGACTGATCTACTCAATCACTCGCCTTAAATAAAGTCTAGCGTCCTTCTGACGACTAGACCGTCAGCCAAGATGGCGCCGCCAGGCGTCCTTCACTCACTCAAGATGTCCGCCGAAATGGAGATGCACGGGAAGGGGGCCCGCAGAAAACGCGGTGAATTTCCGATTACAGTGCAGGCAAGTGGGCCAAATATTAAAAACAGGGAGTAAGGAAAAACAACACTAAAGTAAATGCCAAAATGGGAATTATTAAAAGAATATCGCTGTAAACCTCGTGAAATAACGCAATTAAGCGCAGCACGCTCTGGTTACAATAAATCTGGTAAATAAAATAAAAGACCAAACAAATAATTACTTCCCCCCAAAAATTATCATTGACTTTGAGAAAGCAATGATAAATTCAGTTCTAAAGACCTACCCTCACACAGCAATCCAAGGTTGCTACTACTACTTTAATAAATGTATATGGAAACATACAAAAATCTGCCCTAAGCACCCAATATTGCACTGATAGCACCTTTGCCTACCAGATAAAAAAACTAATTGCACTGGCCTACGTTCCTGTTACAGACATAGCAGAACAATACAACATACTAATAGAAAGCCCCTATTATAAAAAAATGAAACAAAACTAAGCCCTCTCTTAGATTACTTCGAGGACACATGTGTAGGTAGACTACACCGATCAGGACACAGAAGGCAACCAAAATTCCAAATACCCTGGTGGAACGTCTACCTAAGTACACTAAATAAACAGGCTCAAAGCAACAACGCTGTCGAAGGATGGCACAATGCTTTCCAAGCAAGTACAGGCAGAGGTTCCCTAACCCTACATGAACTCCTTCAAGCATTACAAAAAAAGCAGAGTTACCAATAACTCCGAATGGAGCAATCTGTAAGACTAATTGGCCCTAAACTAACTAAAGAAACCAGAAAAATGTACAATACCTTACAAAGCCAGGTATCCCTATACCCAACTACCAGAGGCCTACCATATCTATCTACCATAGCAAAAACAATTCTGTAAACATAACTAACATACTTACACTTTTCAAATATTAAACATTAAATATATATATTAAACACATTTTAAAAACTGTAAGAACATTTTCAAATATATTTAATACATTTATTTAAATATATCTGAACATTTTCCTTATAATTTGTAACATATAACGTAAAATAATTTAAAAAATAACATAACAGTCCCACCCAAAAAATAAATAAAAATAACTTACTCACTTTGTTGCTGAAGACAAACCTTTGAAAAGAAAAAATCCTTTCACAGTAGTAATACATCCAAACAATCCAAAGGAACTCATCAAAAAATACCAGTAAATCCAAAAACGTTCTTCTCCAATACCATCCACTCGAAAACCCTTAAAAACCCGAAAATAGCTACCAAAAACTGAAAAACGTTCCAAGGAAACTAAATATAAAAATAAAAAATAAAAACACATCCATAACGATTCTTCTCCATAATCGATCCAACGATAAACCATGAAAAACCCGAAAATAGTTAAAAAAATAAAAAACGCTCCTTGAAAACGCAAAAATGTTAGAAAGTGTGTCTAAAAAATATTAAATAATATTTGACACACTTCTTACACACAAAAAACACAATCTTCTCCCAAAAACGACATCCAGGCAAAGTACCTGTAAAATAGAAAAAAACATACCCCCGCACACAATGCACCCCAACATACAATTTGAAACATTATCAAACATTATACAAATCATTTAATGAACTATTCTAACCCTATTCCTTCCTCAACATAGTAATCCCAAAATGAGTAAACCGGAACAAAAACGCAAACCATAACTACCGCCTAAACGACACACATCCTACAACTACCGAACACTAAAAAACCTACACACACTCTACAAACACTCAAACTAAACATATAAGTTAAATAAAGTACTTAAAATTAAACTTAGCCTTCCACATGCCAAGCAGCCTCCATCCGCGAGCTCTTCCACGTCGAAATGACCCAAAATAACATGGCGCGGTTACAAAGTAGTCCCCAACAAACAAATAGTCCCATTGATATTAACAATAAATAACATTCTAAAATTATTTTACACATGTTTCAATATATATTAAGTAACTATTGTATTTTTTATTGAAACAAAAATGTAAGATTGTTATAAAAATTATTTACAATATTCTATGTTATTTTCAATTACTGTATATTAAATAAACAAACATTTACTTTAATAAAAGTTACTTACATTACTGTATGAATATAAAATACTGTAATAAATGTTACTATTATTTACTGTTTGTATAAACAAATAATTTACCTAAAAACATTACCTGTGTAAAAATAATTTACCTCTGTAAAAATTATTATTATTAATATTTTATGTATTAATAATATTAATTTATTTCAAAAAATACAATTGTAAATTGTATATTAATTTTTAACAACACCTACCTTTTTTTGTTAATGCATATAAATATGTTTACTTCAAAAAATGTTTCAAAATACTACCACAGTGTTAAAAAATTCTCAAAATAATTGTTGTATATGACTTGTAAAATAAATCTTTGTTTTTACATTAAAAACTGTGAAATGAACAAACAAATGCACATGGAATAAATATTACTTTACTTAAACCTAAGGGGTCGATTCCAATCCGGTAAAAACCACTCAGAATAGCCGTTTGGAGCGTTTTTCCAGTACAGTTCGTACCCTGCAACGTCCCCCGTACGTATGGCGAAGTACAATTCGTACCAGCAGCTGGACTCCGTACAAATCGTACAGAGACCGTACAACTCTAATCTCCGTAGGATTCTCACTCGGAACCGCTGTACGCGACATATGTACGGTTCGCGGCTGGTTTATATGACCCAGCAAGTACGATACGTGTCGGGTACGCACTGTACGACCCTTTTTCTACGGGACCTGAAAACAGCCGTAAAAGCAGAGTTTGTGCCGAAACAGGTACGGATTGGCTCCCCCGGGTACGGCGCGTACCTCCCATGATCGCAGGGGTACGCTCTACATTCTAGATTAAATAAAATAGAGGAGGCAGTTACATGTCTTCCCGGTAGAGTACAAGAAGCTGAGTCACGGATCTCTCAGTTGGAGGACGATATGCCGGGATTTCTGACTAAAGTGTGGGATGTCAATAAGGACAAGCTTTTAGTAGAAAACAAACTTGAGGAGTTGGAGAACCACTCGCGGAGATCGAACCTTCGTATTGCTGGTGTGTAAGAGAGAGTGAAGGGAGCTCAGTAACAACAATGGGTGGAGTCCTTCATTAGAGAAAAGGTCCTTCCGGAGTTTAGTGGAGACTTGACTATCACAAGGGCCCATAGGGTTCCGTTTCATCCTCTACCAAGTTCAAGTGGTCCACGGACGATATTAGTAAACTTTTCAGATTATCGAATCAAGGAGAAGATCCTGACTAGGGCCATGCAACAAAAGCAGCTTCCAGTAAATTAAACTTCAAATTGTAGGTTTTTCCCAGACATGTCGGCAGCTGCTGCTCGGAGACGGAAGGAGTTTGTTAAATTGAGCTTTCTGTTTAAAGCACAAGGAGCACAGGCATCTATTGCCCAACAATATAAATTACGGGTCCTTGTTAAAGGGAAGTTCCACATGTTTACTAACATAGATGATGCACAGGAGCTCCTTAAGGAAATGTCAGGGCCTCAGTAAGGTGGTTTATATCTGTCTTGTTTCTAAATTGGGGAAAAATCCCCCCCCAAAAATGGTGTTGTGGTCTGTTTCCAGTTTAGGATTTGGAAAACAAAAGGAAAGACGTGAACAATGAGAAAATGAAGTAATAATGAATCTAGTAAGCTTTAAAAGGCTATCACTCTTAACCAGATCAATTATGAAATTTCAAAAAAATGTCAAGGGGGAAGGTTAACTAGGTGCAATCACATGGCACCTTCAAAGGAAGCGGGAAAGAGCAAGAGGTGGAATGTGTGGGGAAGTAGGAGTCCCACCTCTTGGGTGGGGGAGAAGGGTTGGGGGTAGTTAAAAAGTTCAGGTGTAAAATGAGTAAAACCAGAGGTGTATCAGTTAAGAATACAGAAAAGTACAAGTTCATGATCAGGTTCGAAAAGAAGGGGAACAACAATGATTAGTAGGTGTTGTATTCAATCTGTGAATGTCAATGGGACACTAAATAAATCCATGTATGGGGCACTAATAAGATGGCTAATTTCCTGTGACCCCACAGGTCCTGTTTTTTCAGGAAACTCATTTGAATTTTTTTTCTCCTAAATTGTATCTTTCTAGATATTTCTCACATGCGCTTTTTGCCTCTGCTGGGTTAGCTAAAAGAGGGGTGGCAATATATTTTAGCCATAATCTTCCCTGGGAGTTTGGGCAAATTGGGAGAGACTCGCATGGGCGATGGATCTGGGTAGAGGCCAAGTTGAATGGAATGCTACTAAACTTTATAAATTATTATGGTCCAATAGTCGATGATACTACCCCATTACTTAGGATTTCTGAGTTACTCAGAGGAATCCCGAGGAAAATTGTGATTGGTGGAGATTTCAATTTTATTCAAGACTTGAAGAAAGATACCTCAAATAAGAACAAAAAAGAGCTGAAACCTCAGACTAAGAAAGTTTTAGAAGCCCTGTAGCAGGAGCATTTATTAGTAGATCAATTGCGGTTATGCAATCCCCTGGTGGCCGAATTTACTTGTTACTCCAAGCAATTTCATACAGCCTCCCAGATTGATTTTATCCTTAGCTCACGGTCTCTAAGGGTATTAGACACCTCTTTAGGAATTAATCCTTTCTCTGACTATTCTCTGGTTGAAGTTAAAGTTGAGATCGAGGGGGGAGTCAAAGCTCAGTCTAGGTGGCGGATGGACCGGCTGCTCCTCCAAGATTCTATATGGGTGGCTTCAACTAGGGAATGGATACAGGAGTTTTTTAATCGGAATGAGGGCACAGCGGAGATCTTTTCAGTCTGGGGAGGCTTTAAGGCAACTATAAGAGGTCATATGATAGCACGGTCTGCCGCACAGACGAGAGAGAGGCGAGACAAGATCAATAAGCTTCAGTTGGATATATCAAAGGCTTCAGTTTCTAGAGGTTTTTTTCCTCAGGGGGGGGGGGGGGCAGATGCAGCCTTGCAATTGGAAAGGGCGAAAGCTGCCATAAAGGAGTTTTTTCTAATCGAGGAGATTAATAGCTCTAAAACCTACCAGCAAGATACATATGAAGAGAGCCAAATGGTTGGGAAGATGTTAGCGGGGCAGACAAAAGACAAGCAGGAGAAATCTACAATTATGGAGATTATTGATCCAAAAACACAAAATATAGTTAGAGATAAGGATGACATAGCCCGAGTATTTCTAGAACATTACTCTCAGTTGTACTCAACGACATACGAGGTAGAGATGGAACATATTTATAGATATTTCGACGAAGTCAATCTCCCTACGGTATCTACCTTTCTGGTAGATAAACTAGAGAGCGAAATTACAGATTTAGAAATCCGGGATACTGTAAAATTGATTGCTGGGGCAAAAGCATGTAGAGCCGACGGACTCCCAATTGAATTTTATAAATCTTTAATTATTGATTCCATTCTTGTCTAAACTATTTAATGCTGTTAGATTGGAAGAACCGGTCCCTTCTAGCTTTAAGGAATCCATCATAATTAGTTTTGTTAAAAAGGGGAAGGATAATAAAGAAGTCAATGCGTATAGGCCAACCAGCCTCCTCAATGCCGATTTTAAAATCCTTATGAAAATTTGGGCCAGCGTTTCTCCCCGATTGCCCAAGAATTAATTCATGTTGACCAATCTGGCTTTGTCCAGGGAAGATCGATGGCCTCAAATACCGGGTATTTAATTCAGGCATTAGACTATGTATCTAACAATAAAATTCCAACTTTAATTTCAATGGTCGACGCTGAAAAGGCTTTCGACTTGGGTAATTGGGAAGCTTTATTTATCAGTTTATTAAAATTTGGGTTTCCTGAGGGATAGTAAATATGTTAAAAAACATCTATCACAATGCACAAGCAAGGGTGGTGGATAACTCTAACTCAATAGGGATAGTAAATATAAATAGAGGTAACAGGCAAGGGTGCCTTTTGTCCCCATCCTATTTACTTTCTTTATTGAGCCCCTCGCAATAAGTATACGCGGACACCCTGACATTAAGCCACCCATACCAGAAATGGCTAAAATCAAACTATTCGCCGACGACATTATTTTATATTTACATCCTGATAGACCAAACCTAGATCAAGCAATAGGCGAATTTAGTAGATTCGAACTGATTGGTGGATATAAAATCTCAATCCGAGTAAAACCGAGGTATTAGTGATGAATTCGGACTGTAATTTTCTACCTGAAAACTTGAAAACCCAAGCTCTAAAAAAAGAACCGATTAGATACCTGGGTATCTATGTCTCCAATCAGTTCGATCAACTATTTAGTTTGAATTATGAAACAATGCTAAATAAAATTAATCTTTTGTTGGATAGATGGACTCTATTGCCATTGACTTTGATTGGCCGTGTTGCCTTAGTAAAAATGTCAATCCTTCCTTTAATGATTTTTTTTTTCAAACGTACAGCTAAGAATTAATTCCCAGTATTTTAGAGAGGTTGATTCCTTGATCAGGGGATTTGTCTGGAACAAAAAATGCTCGAGGGTAAAATTGAGTATACTCCAGTTGGAAACTACGCAAGGGGGTTTAGCTCTACCAAATATACGTATGGGGCAGCAATAATGGACCTCACAGCACGTTTATTGAGGTCCAATGGTCTATTTGACATATTTTTCTATGAAAAATGATTCAGGAGGGTGGATCTCAAGTTCTGATCTTTTTAAAAACAGCAAAATTACCAAAACTAGGTATACGACTATTCTGGACTTTGCTTTTAGACTGTGATCTTTATTTAAGCAGGGAGGGGGCGGTGGGTTCATTGCTTGAAATTGGAGGGGTGTAACAGTTTGGGGCTTTCAGATTCATTTAAACAAACTTCAAAAGTTGAAAGATCTAGTCTTTGGTTATTTGGCTTTATTCTTTGTCGTACAGAGACCTATTACCTGGCAGGAAATTATGGCCAGAACTGACAATAAGTTAAAATCTAGATTTCTGGAATTTCTTTAGATAATGAATTTCAAAAATAAATACAATCTATTGCTAAGTACAACACCTCTGGCCACTGCTCTATATAAAATAGGATTAACAGGAATAGGAAACTGCTACAAGTTTCTGAGAAAGGGTGTTGAATCTCCCTTAGTTGACAAAATTTTGGCTAAATTATCTCAGGAAACTAACTGTTCATTCTCAAAACAGGAATGGGAACGGATTGCTGAGTTAGGAGGAATTGCACCATTAGGATTCAAGCAAGCCGCGCCGATGACGGCTGTAATGCCAGAAACCGGTCTCCGGAAGCTTGTTTCCTTCCCAGTGAAAGAATTGGCTTGGTAGTTTGGTTTGCCCTGTTCCCATGATGCACTGGGACAGGGACAGACTAGTTTGCATGTAGCCAGGTTCTGAGCTGGGATGGTGCAGTGAGCTAAAAAACGGTGATGGATCAAGCCCTGATCTGTTGACTGGGTAGGAGTATTCAAAGATAGTACTACAGTTTCTTCTAGTACTATCTCTGCTTTCGAACAAGAGATGGATATTATGACTACCAGATTCAGGGAAAGAGGTTATCCCGAGTGGGTACTTAATAAAGCCAAAGAACGAGTTAGGAGTGTAGATCAAAACTCATTGCTTAGTCCCAATGAAGAGACTAACACACAAGATGAAACCAAGGAGTCAGAAGCTACTATGAGGGCAATATTTCCCTACAATAGTAACTCAACCCAAATATCAAAGATACTAGCTGACAAGTGGGATGTATTAACTAGTGACCCCATCATCGGTCCAAGCATGCCACGCAGGCCTCAAATAACGTATAGAAAAGGGAGAAGCATTAGAGACATCATTGTTCGCAACGATGTTACACCCACAAGAATAGCTAATGATCACCATTTGAAGGGCTTCTACCCCTGCGGGCATTGCAAAGCCTGTCCGAATAGCAACATGGTGAAATCTGTTGCGAGCCCAGGTTTTGATACTCCCAAAATCATTGACCAATTTCTGACATGTAATTCCACCTTTTATGTATATGTATTGATGTGCCCATGTAAGATGAAGTATGTGGGAAGGACCACATTAACCACCAAAAAGAGAGTACTTGAACACATGCGGGCGATAACAACAAGGACCCCTATTAACCAATAGCAAGACACTTTGAACTTTTCCATCAGTCCAATAGCAATTTGTTAAGCTTTTTGCATTGGAACAAGTTCATATTGGTCCCAGAGGTGGGACTAGGACCCTTGCCTTTCGAAAACGAGAATCGAAGTGGATAATTAATCTCGAGACCAAATATCCCAAAGGCCATAATCTTGATGAAGAACTTGCCTATCACTTAAAGGACTAACGTCCTGTCTTGGTATTTGTGGGTCATTGATTTGTATTTGCTTGTACAGTGTATTATTCTGCAACCATGTTTCAGTGCTTTTTTTGAAAAAATATTATTATCATGACCAAAAAACACAACACTTTATTTCACATAGCGGTTAATTTTGTTTTCCTATTTGATTTTACTTATAGGAAGAAAGGACAGGTTACCTGTGCTGCGGATTGTCTCATTCGTTCCTGATAACCTACCCCTTTCTCCCAAGGGTCCTGTTTTCCAGATAAGAATTCACTTTTTTCTAGATAAAGAATTCACTCTATTTTATGCACTTTCTATTTTTACTTCTTCTCTTTGTTGGTACAGGGACTAGTTCATAGGCATTCAACGTATATACTTCGGTCTATCCTTAAATACATACAACATGACATGTAGGACAATGTTCAGTTAAGATTTTTTCTGTCATTTTGCTATATATTGAAAAGGTACAATTTCGGTATAAATAGGGCACTACGCCGCATATGATTTAATATATATTGTTTACCAATAGGAGACAATTTGGCCAGTCATCTGCTATATTATTAAGACACTATGTCGAAAGAATATGAAGTGTTGGCCAACATGTGCAATTTTGTTCAAATTGTATATATATGAATTTCATGTGAATGTATAAATATGAATCGTATGTAAATAGTATTTTACTATTATTATTTTTGAGTCTCCAAATAGACTTGGGAATTGTACATATATATGTAAATATGTCGAAAACATGAACATTTGTTATATACTACCTATATATATTCACCATTCTAAGATGGCCGCCAAGTTCAGATCTGGACACTAGTTATCAAACTATTAGTCTCTTTTCAGTGTCCTAAACCTATGTATAGACTTCCTGTATCAAATGCAAACTGTGTGATCAAGACAGCCTTTGCTGTCGAAATGCGTAACTTTGCTTATTAAAACTATGGTTTATCCCAAGTGCGAGTTTTTTCTGTGAAGAAAATTGCTGTGGTGGATACGATTACCGAGAGACCTGCCCGGTTTCTGCTCGCCATCTGTGAATGGGCCGCGGACTTCGTGAAAACGGGTCTTTGATGGTATCATATATATATATATATATATTCACTGAAAAAACCATAGGTTTCACACCAGTTATAGTTAGGAATTAGCATTTAAAAAACCTATTAAATTCACTGAAAAAACCATAGGTTTCACACCAGTTATAGTTAGCTGGAAATTTTACTGATATAAAACCATTGAAATTCCCACGTTATAGTTAGTCGGACTCACTATAACTTGCGCGTGCAATGCACTGCTGATGACATCACATATTACATCACTCATGACATGGTCAGTGACATCACTCATGACACCATCCTTGTGACATATTGACAGACCTCCTTTCACTATAATGTAACCCTTGAGACACATATTCAAAAATAGAAACTGAAATTTTTAAAAAAATGGAGATACCTATATCAGTTACAACAAGCAATTCAGTAATTCCACTATCTATATACACATCCACTCATTCACCAACAGTTCTATATAGTCACTCATACATATACTCACTCATCATATGAAGAGATACACCTATACATCCTGTTACACACCGACATTCATCCAAAAGTTACTCACACACATATTCACACGTGCAAATAAACTATTGAACAACCATTTATTTGAATATAGAGTTATACACACACTTCCACCTTACTTCTATTGAAAATTACACATATTTATTCTCTTAAACAATCACTTATAGAAACACATACTTATTTAAACAGGAACTCTTACAATCTCTTACTCTCACATATACTCACTTATATACATCAATATTCATATATACTAGATTAAAACATATGTAGTTACTGATAAAGACACTAGTGAGACAGTCATTTACTCACTAACAAACACATATAGACACTCATCCACCCATACAGTCCTGTACATATGCTGTCTTCAAAACACATACAAAGAAAGAGTCAGTCACTCATGCATCTATGTGCTAAGTAATACCCCCACCAAACCATATAGACACTCATACTGATACTAATAAAAATATCTAATAACCCATATACATACGCATGTAGCTACTTATCAACACATGTAGCCACTTATACACAAAGTGAAACACTAATATATATATTTAAATATTTAAACATAACTCACTAATATTTATTTTTCAGAAAGACACATATTCACTGGATGGTGTCATCAGTGATGTCATGAGTGATGTCACTGACCATGTCATGAGTGATGTAATATGTGATGTCATCAGCAGTGCATTGCACGCGCAAGTTATAGTGAGTCCGACTAACTATAACGTGGGAATTTCAATGGTTTTATATCAGTAAAATTTCCAGCTAACTATAACTGGTGTGAAACCTATGGTTTTTTCAGTGAATTTAATAGGTTTTTTAAATGCTAATTCCTAACTATAACTGGTGTGAAACCTATGGTTTTTTCAGTGAATTTCATAGGTTTTTTAAATGCTAATTCCTTTGTATATCGAGTTTCTTACCTTTTTTTTTTTTACAATTTGCTGTTTTTTTTTAAGTATTCATTTTTTTTATAATTTTTTTCTTTTGCGCTCTGGGTGCGCGCTCGGGGAAGCTTTCAGCTAAGCTCTCCTGTAAGCTTCTCCGTGCGCTCATCTGAAAGCGCACCCAGAGCGCAACTGTCGTTCGTGAAAAAAAAATATGAATGAAAAGTTAATAATAATGCAAAACATTTCGTACCATACAAATAAAATTTTTTTTTTTTAATATGGAAAATGATTATGCATTTCTATGAAAGATTGATGACGTCACTTCGGCGCGCAACGTACGTGCCCTCGGAAGCGCCTACGTGCGCGGCTCCTAAACGCACGCAAAAGCGCCTACGATCGCGCCACGTTTGCGCCCCGGAAGCGCCTACGATCGCGCCACGTTTGCGCCCCGGAAGCGCCTACGATCGCGCCACGTTTGCGCCCCGGAAGCGCCTACGATCGCGCTGCGTAAACGCACCCGGAAGTGCACCTGAGCGCGCAGCGTAAGCGCGTCGGGTCATGTGACCCTAAAATAACACTTTTCATTGGTTGCTAACAGTTTTTTTTTACAATGAATGAAATCCCCACCCATTTCCTTCACTTCTTCTTTCACTTTTGTGACTGAAAGACCTGCCTGTTTTGCTCTTGCATATTTCTTGGATAATCATGGCTGCCAGATCATCCAGCAGTGAAGATGACTTCATTGATGAAGAGCCACCTACCCCAAAGAAGAAGGGACATTTCATCTGGAAATTTTTTAAGTTTCCTGCAGACCAGAAAAAGGTGAATGCACCAAAAGTAGAGTGCAGGATCTGCAAAAAGGTCCTGTCACGGGGTAACCCCCTAAAAAAATACTCTTTTGGCAACTTCACCATGATTCGCCATGTGGAGACCAAGCACCCCCAGAATTTTGCCCGGGAAAGTGTCAGGGCTCTGGCACAGGAGGTTCCTAGAGATGGGGCCTCTACATCAACCGGAGGAGCAACTTCTTCTGGAAGAGAACAAGCTCAGGGGCAGGTAGCAAACATCCAACCTGCATTCAACCATGGGGTCGTCAGATGCAGATACTGCAATCAACTCCTCACCTATGGGGAGCAAAGTGTCCTGCTCATGGTTCGGGCATTAGAGAACCATCACTGCCCTTCCCACCCCTAATTTTTTTCTTTTCTTTTTGCTCCTGTTGAGCAGTTTCTATTCCCTGTTTTTGTTCCTCTTCAGTTAAAAGAAGAAAACCAAAAGTTCTTTTCAGAACTACCTCCAATTCTCATCAAAGAGCTATAATCTTAAAAAATGAAGAGTAAGTGAAATATAGTGCATTGATAATTGAAAGGAGAATGAGTAAGAAAGAACAGAAAGGTATGAGAGGTGAAAGGAAGTGAAGTAGGAGGACTGAAAGAAGGTGAGTGTTAGAAAAGAAATTTATGACACAGTGAATAAACTGGAGGCCTCATTTCTGAAAAGTGACGCATCGCTACGTGAAAATAGCGATGCGTCACTTATCTGGACGCACTCCTTATGACATTCCACATATGTCATATTTAATATATGACTAATCAATTCGCAAGGAGTTACAGATATGTCAGTATTTCTGACATATCTCTAAACACAAAAGTAACGCATTGCAGGAGTGCGTCACAAAAGTGACGCAACTCCAGTAATGTGTCCTTTCACATGGAAAAAGCACCATGTGAAAGGTTTGCTATGAAGCAGGCGCAAGATTTTGGCGCAACTGCATCCTAAAAGTGACTCACTGCGTCATTATTACCAAGCTTTTTGCAAGGAACACCCCCTCTGCATGCATTATACCTGACACTATTTTTTAAAAAGTGACGCATCTAGGTACATGGGTCACTTTTTAAAACTCTGCGCCATATTGTATCTGCATCAGGTATAATGTATGCAGAGGGGGCAATCCCTCGCAAAAAGCTTGGTAATAACAACGTACTGAAATCTATGAGATTTCCCTGCGTCACTTTTAGGATGCTATTGCGTCAAAATTTTGCGCCGGCCTCGCATCACTTTTATGTTTACACATATGTCAGAAATACTGACGTATCTGTAACTCCTTGCAACATGATTCGTCATACATTAAATATGACACATCTGGAATGTCATAAGGACTGTGTACAGAAAAGTGACGCATCACACCAGCAGTGTAATAAAATGTGCCTCGTTGCACTATATTTAAAGGATGCAACAGCATCCTAAAAGTGACGCAGTGAAATCTCAAACATTTCACTGCGTCGCTATTACAAAGCTTTTTGTGGGGGAACACCCCCTCTGCATGCATTATACCTCACGCAGATATAATGTGGCGCTTGATTTTAAAAAGTGACCCATCTACCTAGATACCTCACTTTTTAAATATAACGCAACGCAACACATTTTTTTACACTACTGGTGCAATGCGTCACTTTTCTGTGCGCACTCCTTATGACATTCCAAGTAACGCATTGCTGGAGTGCGTCATAGCGATGCGTCACTTATCTGGACGCACTCCTTATGACATTCCACATATGTCATATTTAATATATGACTAATCAATTCGCAAGGAGTTACAGATATGTCAGTATTTCTGACATATCTCTAAACACAAAAGTAACGCATTGCAGGAGTGCGTCACAAAAGTGACGCAACTCCAGTAATGTCTCCTTTCACATGGAAAAAGCACCATGTGAAAGGTTTGCTGTGAAGCAGGCGCAAGATTTTGGCGCAACTGCATCCTAAAAGTGACTCACTGCGTCATTATTACCAAGCTTTTTGCAAGGAACACCCCCTCTGCATGCATTATACCTGACACTATTTTTTAAAAAGTGACGCATCTAGGTACATGGGTCACTTTTTAAAACTCTGCGCCATATTGTATCTGCATCAGGTATAATGTATGCAGAGGGGGCAATCCCTCGCAAAAAGCTTGGTAATAACAACGTACTGAAATCTATGAGATTTCCCTGCGTCACTTTTAGGATGCTATTGCGTCAAAATTTTGCGCCGGCCTCGCATCACTTTTATGTTTACACATATGTCAGAAATACTGACGTATCTGTAACTCCTTGCAACATGATTCGTCATACATTAAATATGACACATCTGGAATGTCATAAGGACTGTGTACAGAAAAGTGACGCATCACACCAGCAGTGTAATAAAATGTGCCTCGTTGCACTATATTTAAAGGATGCAACAGCATCCTAAAAGTGACGCAGTGAAATCTCAAACATTTCACTGCGTCGCTATTACAAAGCTTTTTGTGGGGGAACACCCCCTCTGCATGCATTATACCTCACGCAGATATAATGTGGCGCTTGATTTTAAAAAGTGACCCATCTACCTAGATACCTCACTTTTTAAATATAACGCAACGCAACACATTTTTTTACACTACTGGTGCAATGCGTCACTTTTCTGTGCGCACTCCTTATGACATTCCAAGTAACGCATTGCTGGAGTGCGTCACAAAAGTGACGCAACTCCAGTAATGTGTCCTTTCAAATGGGGAAAGCAGCATATGAAAGGTCTTGCCTCAGTCTAACACCTGCTGTAAAGCAGGCACAAGATTTTGACGCAACAGCATCCTAAAACTGACGCAGTGAAATCTCAAAGATTTCACTGCGTCGCTATTACAAAGCTTTTTGCGGGAGAACACCCCCTCTGCATACATTATACCTGACGCTATTTTTAAAAAGTGACGCATCTAGGTACATGGGTCACTTTTTAAAACTCTGCGCCATATTGTATCTGCAACATGATTCGTCATACATTAAATATGACACATCTGGAACGTCATAAGGAGTGCGCACAGAAAAGTGACGCATAACACCAGCAGTGTAATAAAATGTACCTCGTTGCACTATATTTAAAAAGTGACGCATCTAGATAGATGCGTCACTTTTTAAATATTGCATAACAATGCGCATTTTTTTACACCGCTGGTGCGTCACAAAAATTGACGCACAGGAAGCGCAAAACTAACAGCGCAAGGCCTTCATAAATATAGTCCTGGATTTTCCCCGTGCTTCCGGTGCGCGTACCATGCGCTTCCCCCGCGCAAAACGAAAAAAATTTTTTATTGCCCTGCAGGACCCTATTTTAGTCCCTACATCAAACCTAGGGGGTCAGAGGGGGTCTACTCTTCCCCCTTATGGTCATTTGCCCCTTTTTTTTTCAAACCCCTTGTGTCTCGATTTTACCGAGACACAAGATGGCGGCCGCTCCGCACTGTTTAGAATGTTTACAGACAACTGAGATCCAATCAGCTTCCTGTGCGCAAGTCGCGTGTCGCGCCTGGAGCGCTCTCCCGTGCGCGCACGGGAGAGCGCCTATCCCCGCGCAAAACGAAAAAAATTTTTTAATGCCCTGCAGGACCCTATTTTAGTCCCTACATCAAACCTAGGGGGTCAGAGGGGGTCTACTCTTCCCCCTTATGGTCATTTGCCCCTTTTTTTTTCAAACCCCTTGTGTCTCGATTTTACCGAGACACAAGATGGCGGCCGCTCCGCACTGTTTAGAATGTTTACAGACAACTGAGATCCAATCAGCTTCCTGCGCGCAAGTCGCGTGTCGCGCCTGGAGCGCTCTCCCGTGCGCGCACGGGAGAGCGCCTATAGATATATATATTTTTTTGAACCTAAATTACTCAAAATCCACTGGAGCACATATCTTGAGACATAGCAAAGGCACATCGGGCTACCAGTCCCTACAATTTTGCCAAGTTTGGTGGAAATCCATTCAGCCGTTCGGGCTAAAAGTGAAATCGACCGCCCTATGGAAATTAACATGGGGAAAACGCGTTTTGGGACCCCCCTTTTATCTCGGCCCCCGCTTGACGAATCCCCCCCAAACTTTCAGGGAAGGACCGGACCGCCATGAGACCATTTTCCTGAAAATTTCAGGCAGATTCGACAACCGGCGCCAAAGTTATTCAAAATAGAATGTTGAGATTTAACATTGAAAATTATCCTAACTATAACTACCTACTGGCGACCGCCAGTAGGTAATATATATATATATATATATATATATATTCTCTGATAAAACCATAGGTTTCACAAACGTTATAGTTTGGAATTAGCTTTTAAAAAACCTTTGAAATTCACAAAAAAAACATAGGTTTCACAATCATTATACTTAGGAATTAGCTTTTAAAAAACCTTTGAAATAAACTGAAAAACCATAGGTTTCACACCAGTTATAGTTAGCTGAACAGTTTACTCATACAAAACCATTGAAATTCCCACGTTATAGTTAGTTGTACTCACTATAACTCGCGCACCCGCAATCCACTGCTGATGATGTCACATATTACATCATTCATGACATGGTCAGTGACATCACTGATGAAATCACAGAACCGCTGTTACCGACCGCCGCGGTCACACACAGGAGTGAATGGGAAAAATAGCGGAAGAGCTGCAGCATAGACACCGCAGCGGACGGGACATGAAAAACATGGCGGACGATGCCAAAACACTGCAGTGATGCCAAACAGTGCACAAATAAAATCAGCCATGCCCCCCAAATACATAACACACATACAAATAAAACAAAGAAAGCAAAAATGAAAAAAAACAGGACAACTCCCACAACACACCTGACACCCAAAATCCACTTGGACACACCCACAGGGCTGAGTCAAGTCAAGTCAAGTCAGAGAATTTATATAGCGCACTACATACCCGGAGGGTCTCAAGGCGCTTAAGGAGGGGTGGGGAATTACTTGTCAAATATCCACGTTTTAAGTTGCTTTCTGAATGCTAGGTGGTTCTGGGTAAGGCGAAGGTAAGTGGGGAGTGAGTTCCAGGTTTTAGCTGCCAGGTAGGAGAAGGATCTACCTCCCATGGTGGTCTTGTTGATGCGAGGTACAGTGGCAAGGGCTTGGTTGGAAGATCGAAGCTGGCGGGAGGGGGTGTAGAAGGACAGTCGTGTGTTGAGGCATTCTGGTCCGATTTCGTAGAGTGCTTTGTGTGCGTGGGTTAGGAGCCGGAAGGTGATCCTCTTATTGACGGGAAGCCAGTAGAGGTTTTTCTCGCTGCTAGTAAGAAGAAGAAAGAGTAGTAGGAAGAAAGTACGTAAAGTAAGAAGTAGAAAGTTAAAGTAGAAAAGTAAGAGTAGACAGAGTAACAAGAAAGAAGAGTAGAAAGGTTAGTAGTAGATAAGGAAAGTAGTAGAGTAGAGAAGAAGTTAAGAGAAGTAGTAAAGGAGTAGGTTTCGAAATGTTTTTTTGAGCATGCGAAGAATGTTGAAGCAGGATGAGGAGACGGCGTTGACTTGTCTGTTCATTGAAAGTGAGGAATCCAGGATGACGCCCAGGTTCCGTGCGTGGTCTGTCGGGATGGGTGCTTTTGCAAGGGCTTCTGGCCACCAAGAGTCGTCCCATGCGGAGGGGGAGGTACCTAAGATGAGGACTTCTGTTTTATCTGAGTTCAGTTTCAGACGGCTGTGTTTCATCCATTCGGCTACTTCTTTCATTCCTTCGTGTAGGTTCGTTTTGGCGGTGCTAGGGTCATTGGTGAGTGATAGGATCAGTTGAGTGTCATCCGCGTAGGAGATGATGTTGAGGTTGTGTTGGCGGGCGATGGCCGCGAGGGGGCTCATGTATACGCTGAAAAGGGTGGGGCTGAGTGAAGATCCTTGTGGTACGCCGCAGATGAATTCAGTGGCCTCTGACTTGAATGGTGGAAGGCGGACTCTCTGGGTTCTTCCGGTGAGGAACGAGGGGATCCACTCCAGTGCTTTTCCTTGGATTCCGATGTTTCTGAGGCGCTGTAGAAGGGTGCTATGGCAGACTGTGTCGAAGGCTGCCGAGAGGTCGAGGAGGATGAGGGCGACTGTGTCTCCATTGTCCAGTAGGGTTCGGATGTCGTCTGTTGCTGTGATGAGGGCGGTCTCAGTGCTGTGTTTTGCTCGGAAGCCGGACTGTGAGGAGTCGAGGGATTTGTTGGCTTCGAGGAAGGCGGCGAGCTGGTTGTTGACAGCTTTCTCGATGACTTTGGCCGGGAATGGAAGGAGCGAGATGGGGCGGTAATTTTTGAGTTCGGTGGGGTCCGCTGTGGGTTTTTTCAGAAGGGCGCTGAGTTCAGCGTGTTTCCAGCTTTCCGGGAAGGTGGCGGATTTGAAGGAGCAATTGATGACGTCTCGGAGGTGCGGTGCTATGATGGAGTCTGCTTTGTTGAAGATGTGGTGAGGGCATGGGTCTGTGGGGGATCCTGAGTGGATGGAGTTCATCAGGCGGATGGTGTCCTCAGTGGAGATTGGGTTCCAGTCCTTAAGGATGTTCGAGGGGGGTGAAGGTCCAGCAGATGGTTGGGTGGGTTGGTCTCCGGGTTGGTTGTCGAAGCTGTTGTGGATGTCTGCAATTTTGTTGTGGAAGAATGAGGCTAGGGAGTCGCAGAGTGCTTGAGAGGGGGTGATGTCGTTAGAGTTGGCTGAGGGATTGGTAAATTCCTTGACGATGTTGAAAAGTTCCTTGCTGTTGTGGGCGTTGTTATCTAGTCGTTCCTTGAAGGCGGTTTTCTTGGCCTTTCGGATCAGTTGGTGGTGTATGCGGGTGGCGTTTTTGAAGGCGTCCTTGGTGTTGGTGGTTGGGTCTTTTTTCCAGACCTTCTCAAGGGAGCGGCAGAGTTTCTTGGATTTCTTAAGATCATTGTTGAACCATGAGGCCTTCTTGCTGCCAAGTTTGCTTTGTCGTTTTTTCAGTGGTGCTAGGATGTCGACGCTGTTGGATAGCCATATGGTGAGGTTGGTGGCGGCTTGGTCGGGGTTTGAGGAGTGGGCTGGGGGGTGTAGAAGAAGCGATGAGGAGATCTGGTCGATGGTGATTTTGTTCCAGTTTCTTTGCAAAGTTGGTTGGGGGTGGTTGTTGGGTTTGGGCTTGTTGTAGGTAAAGTGAACGCAGCTGTGGTCAGTCCAGAGGAGAACCGTAGTGTGGCTGAAGGAGACATGATTGCTGGAGGTGAAGATAGGGTCGAGAGTGTGACCTGCGATGTGGGTGTGTGACCAGTTGTTTAAGTCCGAGGTTGGCGAGGTTGTCCAGAAGGGTGGTGGAGTTGCGGTCGTTGTTCTTTTCAAGGTGAAAGTTGAGGTCTCCCAGAAGGATGTAATCTTTGGAGGGGAGCGCGTGTGGAGTGATGAAGTCCGTGATGTCCTCACTAAATTGTGCGCGGGGTCCTGGTGGCCTGTAAAGGAGGGTGCCTCTGAGTGTGGTCTTGGGGTCGATGTGGATCTGGAAGTGAAGGTGTTCAGAGTTGGCGAGATTGACGTCTGAGCTGGTTGAGATGTGGATGGATTTCTTATGGACGATAGCGATTCCTCCTCCTGTGTGGCCGGTACGGTCCTTGCGTATGATCTTATAATCTTCTGGGATGGCAATGGTGATGTCTGGGGCGGAGGAGGCGTTCATCCATGTTTCTGTAAGGAAGGCGACGTCCGGAGAGATGGTGTCTAGAAGATTCCAGAGGTCGATGGCGTGCCTGTGGACCGAGCGGGTGTTGAGCAGGATGCATTGTAGGTGGTTGGGGTCGGAGATCTGTTGTGTGGTCGTAGATGAGGTGTTGGTCTTGGAGCCGTCGAACTTGCAGGAGTTGCAGGAAAAGGGTCCATGGGTGTGTCCAGGAGCGGCTTGGATGCAGTTGAGGGAGCGGCCGGGGTTGAGGGCTAGGAGGGTGGTGGCATTGTAAGTAATGCGGGAGGGGTGGGCATTACGAGGACCAGGGGCTCTGGCGCTGGGCGCGGTCCAGGCGCGGACGGGCGTAGACGGGCTTACCTTTGGCGCACCTTCGGCGTGGCCGTAGCGCGTGGACGCTGCACGTGGGGGCATTGGCCATAAATGGGTGGTGGAGGGGGCGGAGCATGGGAGGGGCCGCTGGGAGGCGGGAGCGAGGTCGAGGGAGGGCTCGGGTCAACCAGGGAAATGGCCGCAACAATAACAACAACGAGCAAAGGGGCGCTATGAGGTCCTAAATATGTTTACAGATACTGTTGTGGTGGGAGCGGGTTTGAGCGCGGAGACAGGGTTAAACACAGCCAATGTAATCACGGACAATGAGCAAACACTGCCAATGTAATCACGGAAAAGAGCAGCCAATACAAACACATGGATATGCACAGCAAATATAAAACAGTTTACAGTCTGCCAAAGCGCTATGATAATGTTGAGGCAAACGTGCGCGCTAGCAGAAAGGCAGATGCAGAAGTCAGCGCTACACTCAGCCAAAGCGCTATGAACAAATTTGAACAAACAAACTAGTGCGCTAGCTGAGAGGCAAATGCGGAGGTCGGCGCTACACTCAGTCAAAGCGCTATGAAAATAATTAGGAAACAAACGAGCGTGCTAGCTGAGAGGCAGATGCAGAGGTCAGCGCTACGATACCACAGTTGGAGGCTGAGGGAGGAGGCGAGGGGAGCGACCACTCGCGTTGTAGGCAAGATGGTCACAGCTCTCTGTGTGGGTGAGGACGGCCCGTAGCTCTCGTGGGTGGGAGGGGCCGCTGGGAGGCGGGAGCGAGCTAAGCATGGGCGAATTTTGCGGATCTCGCGTTCGCGAATTTTGCGGATTTGCGGATTCGCAATCCGCAAAATCCGCGAATTCCCGCGAATTTGCGGATTTTTTTTTTTTTTGTGTTCGCCCGTGTTTCTGCCAGTTCGCGAGGGTTTTTACAATTTCGCAATTTGCGAACTTACCTGTCGGGTCGCAAGTTTTGCGAACTTGTTGTTTCTACATGTCCAGCCTGTTTGGGACACTCTTCTTCATCACTGCCACTCTCTGTCAACACTGCCACTCTCTGACTACTCATGCCACCCTCTGGCCCACCCATGCCACCCTCTGTTTCATCACCACACCCTCTGGTTGTCCAGTGTACATTATTTTCGGCAAAGCAAAGCACACCTTCCCTGCCTCAAGTGACCTGAATTAATTTGGGGCTGATTAATGTGTCACAGAATATTTTTTTAGCTGGCACCTGCTTCCTTAGTGCGCCCTGATTAGTGATCTTTTGCACTTGCTAAGTGCTTTCATTGTTGCAAAATTAGTTACAACACCTGCCCTGCCCCAACTGACAATAATGAATTAGGGGCTAATTAATATGTCACTGAAAGAATTTAAAGTTCCAGCCTGGCACCTGCTTGTCTGCTCCTTTAGCTGTAAATCAGGACCTTTGTGGCATACAGTTAAGGTCAGAGCAGGGTCACACAATAGTTGCAAGCAGGCAACCGAATTCTGGAGGGCCCCCTCAGGAAGCAATACAAAGAATCGTTACAAATCATGAGGTTGACCTTTTGCACCTGCTCATTGCTTTTGCTTTTGCTGAAATCGTTTTGCGGTTTTTTTCGCGCTATTCGCGGGGCGGGCGTCGTGCGAAACCGACCGCGGAAGCCGCCAATTCGTGCGAATGAGCATTTTATTTTTTTGCGGCTTGTTGTTTCGCGAGTTTTTTTGCAGTATTCGCGAGCCGCTTGCAGCGCAACACGCGAATTTACCCCAAGGTCGAGTACGGGCGCGGCCATTTTGTTTGCGTGACGTATTTCCGTTTCCGCCCGCTATGTATAATCTCGCGCAGTAAGCGCATTGCGAGTAGAGGTTCGCACGAGATCGCGCGGGAAATCTAGAGGTTCGCACGAGATCGCGAGGAAAATCTCGCGCGAACTGACTTTCGCGCTCGGAAACGGGCGCCGGCTAAGCATGGGCGAATTTTGCGGATCTCGCGTTCGCGAATTTTGCGGATTTGCGGATTCGCAATCCGCAAAATCCGCGAATTCCCGCGAATTTGCGGATTTTTTTTTTTTTTTGTGTTCGCCCGTGTTTCTGCCAGTTCGCGAGGGTTTTTACAATTTCGCAATTTGCGAACTTACCTGTCGGGTCGCAAGTTTTGCGAACTTGTTGTTTCTACATGTCCAGCCTGTTTGGGACACTCTTCTTCATCACTGCCACTCTCTGTCAACACTGCCACTCTCTGACTACTCATGCCACCCTCTGGCCCACCCATGCCACCCTCTGTTTCATCACCACACCCTCTGGTTGTCCAGTGTACATTATTTTCGGCAAAGCAAAGCACACCTTCCCTGCCTCAAGTGACCTGAATTAATTTGGGGCTGATTAATGTGTCACAGAATATTTTTTTAGCTGGCACCTGCTTCCTTAGTGCGCCCTGATTAGTGATCTTTTGCACTTGCTAAGTGCTTTCATTGTTGCAAAATTAGTTACAACACCTGCCCTGCCCCAACTGACAATAATGAATTAGGGGCTAATTAATGTGTCACTGAAAGAATTTAAAGTTCCAGCCTGGCACCTGCTTGTCTGCTCCTTTAGCTGTAAATCAGGACCTTTGTGGCATACAGTTAAGGTCAGAGCAGGGTCACACAATAGTTGCAAGCAGGCAACCGAATTCTGGAGGGCCCCCTCAGGAAGCAATACAAAGAATCGTTACAAATCATGAGGTTGACCTTTTGCACCTGCTCATTGCTTTTGCTTTTGCTGAAATCGTTTTGCGGTTTTTTTCGCGCTATTCGCGGGGCGGGCGTCGTGCGAAACCGACCGCGGAAGCCGCCAATTCGTGCGAATGAGCATTTTATTTTTTTGCGGCTTGTTGTTTCGCGAGTTTTTTTGCAGTATTCGCGAGCCGCTTGCAGCGCAACACGCGAATTTACCCCAAGGTCGAGTACGGGCGCGGCCATTTTGTTTGCGTGACGTATTTCCGTTTCCGCCCGCTATGTATAATCTCGCGCAGTAAGCGCATTGCGAGTAGAGGTTCGCACGAGATCGCGCGGGAAATCTAGAGGTTCGCACGAGATCGCGAGGAAAATCTCGCGCGAACTGACTTTCGCGCTCGGAAACGGGCGCCGGCCATCTTGTTTTTCATTCATTTCCTGTGTCTGGGCATGGTGTTTAATCCTCTTGATATCTTTCCCATCCTTTGCTTGTTTTCAGTTTTTTTTTTACGATTTTGCTTCTTATCTATCCCTCTCTTTTCCTAGCTGTATATTTTTGTCTTTTCTGCTATTTTTCTTTACTTTTAAACTACTTTTGTAAACTCTTTTCTTTTCTTCTTCCCTATCCTATTCTTTCTTAATTTTCTACTTCTTCCTACCTTACCTGCCCAGACCATGGTCAAGCCAGGCGCCGTGAAGCTGCCCAGGCACTTGAGGGCCGCAGCGGCGGCGGGGAGTAGTGCTGGACCCAGTGGCAGGACAGCAGGCGTGAGATCGAGGGGGGAGCAGGTGACGCGCCGGGAGATATTCAGCCCGGAGGAAGTGGGCGCGCTGGTCTACTTCGTCCAGCGCTGCCTGCCCAGGACCATCGCGGGAGGCGGCAGGATCGCGGCCGGCGGCTACAACATGCGGGAGCGCCGGAAGCGGTGGGAGAAGGTGTGCTGGGCCATATCCCACCTCTACGGGGTCCAGCGCACCTACAGCCAGGTCACCCATCGCTGGACGGACCTCCTGGACCGCGAGCGCGACCTGCTGGACCAGCTCGGCTTGGAGATCCCCGGGCTTGGTGAGTAGTAGTAGCCATTGGCATTTAATCACTCACTACTATGATGTTTTCTCCTGCTCTGTGTTGTTGTATTGCAAATATTTGTTTTTTACATGGAGCAAGCCAATAATGCCGCTGATGACGATTACATTGTAGTTAAATTATATTTCAAAATCTTCTGTGCATTTCAGGTGCACTGCTCTCCTTCTCAGTGGGGTTGCTACTATGCTTATTTGTTTTCTATTTCGTGGTCTCATTGGCCTGAGTAACTATTATGTATGAGTGTACTTAACAGAACTGCGTAATGCTAGACACTAGGGGGCAGATTACATTTACAAGCCCCTTGCGCCACGTTTACGTTGCCTTGCGTGACGCAACAGCGGCGTAAACGTGCCGCATCCCTGCAAGTCATTTACAGCATGACGCATCTAGGGAGATGCGTCACGTTATAAAGCCATGGGCCTGCACCACAATGGGTGCGTTCCTAGTACGCAGGGTGGGCGGTCCAGCGGCTGTGCGCCTCGCAAAATTGCCTGCGTGAAATCTACAAGATTTAACGCAGGCACTTCTGCGACGCTGCTACGTCAATTCAATTCCTTATGTCTGCTCGAAGCAGGCGAAAGGACTGACACAGCATGTAAAGTATTGGGTGGCCCTGAGCATTACTGGAGTTGCATTGCGTTGGCGACGTGACTCCAGCGATGCGCCGCTCTTACGTGACGAGATGCGTCACGCAAGTGCCTACCCTTGCGCCAGGGCGCCTTCGCATTGTAAATGAGGCACATCTGCCGTGTCGCAAGGGTAGTTTTGCGTGACGCATTTGATCTGGCGCATCTCTGGAGATGCGCCAGAACGCGTAAGTAAGTATGCCCCTAAGGGGCAGAATTGCAATTACCGTCGCATCCCTGCAAAGTAGCAGGGATGCGCCATTAATTGTGCGGCCCGCTACCACCACCAAACATGGTGCGCCGTATTTGCAATGCGGCGCCCCATGGGCCCAAAACGTCACCGAAGCTTTACTGCTGGAGTTGCGTCGCAACGATGGCGCAGCTCCATCAATGCTCTGGGGTACCCTATCTCCCCAATGCTGGGTCAAGCCGTACGTCTGCTTCAAGCAGGTGCAGGGTTTGTGTGACGCATCATTGTCCTAAAGGTGACTGATTGATATTTTGTAGATTTCCCTCAGCCACTATTAGGATGTGTTCCAGCGCAGGAATGCCCTCCCTTGCGCCGGAACGCCCCCTGATGGCGCAGGGCTTTATAACGGGATGCATCTCCCAAATGCGTCACGTTGTTATAATATTATACGCCGCACCATGGCGCCCTTTTTTGTTTAGCTGCTGCGTCACAAAAGTCACGCAAGAACGGCGCAAAAGAGCCGCAAGGGCTTAAATCTGCCCCTTCCTTTGTAACCCTGACAATAAGAAAAATAGTGGCGGTGGATTGATAGTTTGACTATTTAAATGACTGGTAATGTAGCAGGCAACTGTTAGTGTTGTCACTGATCTGACTGAAATCACAATGGAGTTTGTCTGTCACTTTGCGTCTTGCCTGCGGACTGCTGCCTGCCAGTCCTAGGTGAACGTTTCAGTACTTTGTTTAGTGAGTTACGTGACTTTCGAAGTCACAGGTCCGCAAATAAATAAAAAGTAACCATAATCAATATAATTTCGCGGAAATATTTTGTTATTGTTCTTTTGAAATGTTTGATTTGGTTGACATTGACAAGCAACAATCATCCATGTTTTCTGTTCTTTCTTTCATGTTGTACGTCAGCTCCCCCCAGGGGCGAGAGGAGGACACAGGAGCAGCAGGCGGCGGATGCTGTTCAACAGGGCCAGGATCGGGCAGGCGAGGGCTCCTCTGCTGGCCCCAGTAAGTTTTCATTTTAGACTAGTACCTATTTTTCCTAGCGTTCCTCATTTGAATTTTTTCAAAATTGTCTTTGCTCTTCTTGTAGACTGTATCTAAATTCTTATCCTGCCTCTACTATGACTCCCTGTGGTATTACTAGATTATTCTTATTAGTCTGTCTGTGTAGCTAACTAAGATTGCACGGTTGGCGAAACTCCCATGATTCTAGTCAGCAATAGCTCTATCAACTTAGTGCAGTCCTCTGGGATTGTCCATAATGTCTTTTGAAGTGTTCTATCTGGACTCATGCTTGCAAAAATTGCAAAACCTTTCGCTCAGTCACTCTAGTCTGGAGGACCAAAAAACACAGATTGTATTTAAATTTAAAAGCTTTATTAAAAGTAAACACATTTATTAAAATGAAGTCATAATAAAACTAAACGTTTAACTGATAATGGAAAAGTGGTTAGTGCTGACGATTAATTGAAGACATTTCTTGTGGTCGAGCCGAGCTCTCACCTGGTTTCAACTTGATCTTGTTGTTAGAAGTCCATCTTCTGTCTGTGTGGAGAAAAATGGTGCGTGTTAAAAAATCAGCCTTCATCAGTTGTGCCAAAAAGTGCAGCAAGACAACCTTCCCTGGAAAAAGGGACATTTTTTTTAACTTTAACGTAGACAGTCACAAATTACATTGTTTTCACATGTCTTCATTCCTAGACCAAATACTAGTGACTAGTGAGTGCTTTATTCTAAGATTCTTAAATGTACTTTGTAGGTGGAACATCTGGTGGCGGGGCCAGTGTGGTGGTGGTGCTCGACACGGAGGCGGAGGGCAATTCATCAGGGGAGGAGGCGGCGGCGGCGGCTGTGAGAGTTGAGACGGTGGTGGCGGCCAGAGGTAAGCTCTTATATATTCCTTACTTATTGAGATTGAAGACTAGCTGGGAAGGCAAGAATATGAGATGCATGGCTGGGTGAATGATGAAGCAATGATGGGTGGAAGGACAACAGCCTGGGTGGGTGACACAGAAACTGTATGTGTCCATATACCTGGATCATGCTACTATCTGACTCTTAGATAGCATATGTGTATCTAGAGCAGGGGTACTCATAGTACGGCCCGCGGGCCGGTGGTGGCCCGGCAAGCCTTCCTTGGCGGTGCGCAGACCTTGCAGACAATCACTGCTCCCCCGGCCCCCACAGAGCAGAGGCTTTTTTGTATTTCACCTGTTAGCGCCCCTGCATCTCCACTCTGACAATCACTGCTCCCCCGGCCCCCACAGAGCAGAGTGGAGATGCAAGGCCACAAAGAGGTGAAATAGAACAAAGCCTCTGCTCTGTGGGGCCGGGCAAGCAGTGATTGTCAGGGTGGAGAAGCAGGGGCGCTAAAACAAACAAAGCCTCAATAATATGTTAATGGTCTTTTAAAGACCTGTTAAGTACTTTGGTGTTGTTGTCTGTGTGTGCGCGTTGAGGAAGCGGTCTCAACCCGGGCTGAAGGCTGACACAGATAGACACACACACAGTGAGATGACAGAGGGAGAGGGAGGGCAGGAGGGAGAGAGAGATGGAGGGAGGGCAGGAGGGACAGCAGGAGGGAGAGAGATGTATGTAAATGCTGGGTCTGGTGGCTCAGTGGATGAGGGCATCTGCTGCAGGGACCTGTGTGCAACCTCATGGTCACAAGTTATCGTTTTGCTTTAGCCCCGCCCCCTCTGACTCCGCCCCCACCAGTGCGGCCCTCGGCCACAAACTACACTGTAAATGTAGCCCCTGAGAGAAAGTTTGTGAGTACCCATGATCTAGAGAGAGTAGATGGTCAGTGGATGAACTAAGTGTAACTTTGAAGAGCATGTAACACTGCACCCGCACGTCCGTTCCAGTGTAGGAAAGGCAAGGAAAAGAACTTTTAATTTTGTCCAAATACTACCATAAGTAGTAGCAGTAGTTTGTATTGCAAGCACTGCATAGATCCGGTTATTATGGTGGCCACTCCCTACCTCTCTTAATAAGTTTAGTAGTACTCAGTCATTCATGTGTGGATGTATCACTGCCTGTCACTCAATAAAAAGCAAAGCACCTAAAGTCATCCCATATATAAGCAAAAACATCCCATGTGAAGTGATAGATAATCAGATTATTTATCTTCTTCAATTTTCCATTTCTAGTACTCATTTCCACTGTAGGGTGAAAGTTAAATTAATTAAGCAGTAGCCCTTGAGTTGTAACAGAGTATTCTCAGTGCCACCCGTAATAGAAAAGTAAGAGATTCACCACCTGCATGTACTGGACGGGTACAGTAACGCAACGGCAACGCAAGTCTAGGTCACTCCTCATGGCGTGCGTCTCTTTTTCTCGGGTGCAAGTTTACCGCGCTGGCATTATGCCGGCTTGCAGAAAATAACGTACCAATTTTCCAAAACAAGAGACAAGAAGAAGAATAAGACTGGTGTACTTTCATAGTCGACTCCAATGGAAGTCCACAGTGCTCATAGAATTTGTTCCTTAAACTCCCACTAATGTTAGAGCAAGGATGAAGAAGTGTGAGGTTAGATAGATACTGGCCTCAATAGTTATGTAATGCGCTTGCAAGTTGCTAGTTGTACTGCAGCACACATTTCTGCTGAATGATTGAGTTAATCTTAAAGAGCATTGGTTACAGACTATGTCTTTCTTTCTTCATATAGGTTCTCCTTCCAAACGAACAAGGAGGAAGGAGCTGGCTAGAGCGGCCCGGCAACGGAGAATCGAGGCCACTGTTGCGGAATATCGGCGGCTGGTGGCCCTGGAGGACGAGGAAAGTGTGCGGTCGACAACAACGACAACGTCGTCTGCATCGGCCTCCGTGGCCTCACCGGCTGCCACCCAGCACAGTGGTCCACCGAGACTGAGCCGGGCTGCCAAAGGCAAACGCCACCGCCGAGCAGCAAGGCCAACAGCTGCTTCTCACAGGCCTTGCACCTGCAAGGCAGTGAAGGCACGCCTGCGCCGCACTACCCTGATGGTGTCCCGCCTTCAGCAGGAGCTCGCCTTGCTCCGCGAGGAGCATGATGCCCTGGCCCAAAAAGTTAACAGCATCCACCCATAGTGTCCCTTGCCCCTTTTTTAGAGACTTTTGGGGGGTGGGAATTGGGAGTTGGGTTTTTGGGGACTTTTGAAGGACAATCGTTGGGGTTAGGGAGGGTCTTGCGGGAGATTATTTTGTTAGGGATATAAATATACTTTTTCAAACTTTATCTGAGCATACCTGTTTTTTACTGCTTGCCTGGTGGGTGGGGGTTTAACGTTGACTGTTTTCCTGAAAGTTTAGTTCCATTTTCTTCCTTTAAGTGTAAATGCCCAAATGTTTTCAACACTAAGTGCCTCTCACAGACTAAGTGAAGTGAATCCAAGAGTCCTAGGACTTTAGTAGTACTACCTTCAGTCTCTCGTCTCTCGTACTAATACTCCATTATACCCCCAAACCACCAAACGCTTATCTTACCTGTAATTTGTGTTTGAAAGTAGGGCTAGGCCCAGGGCTGGCTCCACGGGAAACACCGAATAACGTTGGCAATCTTGGTCGGATAAAATTTCCTCATAGCGGTGGTACTAGTGGTGTGACACAGTGGCAGTTGCATGCCTATGAAAAAAAAGAAAATGAAATCTGGTTTGTCCTCCTGAGCAATTCAACGGTACAACTGAGAATATAGCAGGTGACAGAAGTACAGTAGAGCAGTGCCACATTGTAGCCTAACAAATGGTAAAGTATAACTACTAATTCGGTTGAAGTTCTTTCACATTAGCAATGGTTCTTTGTCAAGCAGAGTAAGAATATATCATCGACAACTGTGGAAAGAAAGAATGCGACAGTACAGGGCCTGTGTGGAATTATTGATAACTATATTCAACATAAGGTCTCTGTAGCCAGATACCCGAGAGCCTTGCTGGTCACTATAAATCCATTCACAACAACACTCAATGGGGTTGGTCTGGAAGGTGTCACGTTTACTCCCCGTGATCCAGTCGATGCAAATATGGTTCCACCTCCAAATGTCACCAACACCCAGAAGTGTAAACACAGGGTGTTTGAGGCATTAGGCGAGGGAGAAAAATAACAAACTAAAATAAAAAATGTGGGATGGGTAAAGGTAGGGTCAGCAGGGAAAGGATACCTGTAAGAGAAGACAAGACAGGCATCAGTGAAGTGATGTCCTAACATACAAGGGTACTCTCATATAGTCTCACTAAATAGTCTGCAAGTCTCCCGCCTACTCATGGGAAATGTAGTTTCATAGTACGGTAGGCGCTTAGGGGCTGCGTAACCTGACAGAAGGTATAGTAGATAGAAAAGGAGAAATTGCTTTTTTTCTAGGTGTCCCCTCACTCACCAGGGTTGCCCCTTGGTGACATGCTTCATCATTGGGGCCATCCCAGTCCTCTACGGCCTGGGGCGTGCTGCGACTTGCGAATTACGTAGGAGCACTTACAAATGACTATGTGTGGTGCAGATAGTGGAGTGGACTAAGTGATCTGTTAAGGGATCAATGTAGAAGCCGAGAGAGAGCAAAGAAATGCAGTCACAGTCAGAGAAAAAGGCAAGGGATACTGTATCTATGTGGTTGTAGTGGTCCTGTTGGAAGTGGTAAGTAAGTTGCCCGCAGAAAAAAAATCCTCCTATTAGCGGCACTCCTCCATTGCAGCCGACGCTTCGTCCACCGATGTTGGTCACCAGAAGACACCCTGTCCACTGCCTGCCTGATGCTGAATTGTGGCTCGCTACTGTGAAGCCTGACTCCATCCTTTTTTCCCCATTGCAGAGACTGAAACCCGGCCTGTAATTATTCAACGAAAAACAGGAAGTGATATAATATTACAACACCACTGATAAATAAATATAAGGTATGTAGGCTGTGGAGTGCAAAAAGTCACAATTTGTTTTTCCTAGTAGACAGACAGTACAATGTTTTTGAAAGTGCGTACTCTGAGTCACCTTTTGAAGGATAAATAAGTATGGGCAAATTAATGTAGCGGATCTTGCCCCTCAAGCTAGGTGTACTGTAAACTGTGTTTTAGAACAAAAATAGATCTTCCTAGCAGTGCTCCCACCCAAAAAACGAGGCCTAGCAGAAAACTGGAGACAAAACTTACTTTGAAAGTAAAAGTAGGCCGAAGTACCCTAATTACCCATTACCCCCCGTGGATTGTATTCAAACCACTTGCAAGCAACCAAGCAAAAGTAGCCATAGCCAGCATCGCTCCAAGACTCGAAATCCCCCCCACTCAAACACATGCAATAGAAATACTGCTAACCCTAACGAACCCTAAGTTAAGAATAGTGGCAAAGGCTTTCTTTAACTATGCCAAATCCCCCCTTTCCCACCATGGATTTTCTTCAAATGACTTGCAACCAAAATTACACATTCTCACGAGTGCTCTAAGACCCCAGAACTCAGTTTGAAAAATCTAGAACACCCCGATACACATGCAATCCTGCTGCTAGGGCTAACCCTAACGAACCCTAAGTTACAAAAAGTGCCAAAACTAAAGGCTTTTCCGCGCGGATTTTGTCCCAACCACTTCTACCCGGTATTAGACCTTCCCAGGAATGCCCCAAGACCCGGCAACCCACCCGCCAAGAAGCATAACACCCCCAAACAGGCCAAAAGCAAAATCTCATACTTGCAATATTTCTGGGCCTTCGGTCCAAACGCGCTGCGTAGCTAGGCCATAAGTCGGGGTTGGCACGACGGATTTCCTGAAAAGCAAATGCAATCAAGATTAGAGTGTCCCAGCAGTGCTCCCAGACCACGAAACTCACCCACAAACACCAGGAAGCCCCCCAAACAGGCCCCCGAAAACGCTACATAGAGCAAAATGTCAGAAATAGCCCAAAAAAAAAATCGGCCTGGATTTTGTCCCAACCACTTCTACCCGGTATTAGACCTTCCCAGGAATGCCCCAAGACCCGGCAACCCACCCGCCAAGAAGCATAACACCCCCAAACAGGCCAAAAGCAAAATCTCATACTTGCAATATTTCTGGGCCTTCGGTCCAAACGCGCTGCGTAGCTAGGCCATAAGTCGGGGTTGGCACGACGGATTTCCTGAAAAGCAAATGCAATCAAGATTAGAGTGTCCCAGCAGTGCTCCCAGACCACGAAACTCACCCACAAACACCAGGAAGCCCCCCAAACAGGCCCCCGAAAACGCTACATAGAGCAAAATGTCAGAAATAGCCCAAAAAAAAAATCGGCCTGGATTTTGTCCCAACCACTTCTACCCGGTATTAGACCTTCCCAGGAATGCCCCAAGACCCGGCAACCCACCCGCCAAGAAGCATAACACCCCCAAACAGGCCAAAAGCAAAATCTCATACTTGCAATATTTCTGGGCCTTCGGTCCAAACGCGCTGCGTAGCTAGGCCATAAGTCGGGGTTGGCACGACGGATTTCCTGAAAAGCAAATGCAATCAAGATTAGAGTGTCCCAGCAGTGCTCCCAGACCACGAAACTCACCCACAAACACCAGGAAGCCCCCCAAACAGGCCCCCGAAAACGCTACATAGAGCAAAATGTCAGAAATAGCCCAAAAAAAAAATCGGCCTGGATTTTGTCCCAACCACTTCTACCCGGTATTAGACCTTCCCAGGAATGCCCCAAGACCCGGCAACCCACCCGCCAAGAAGCATAACACCCCCAAACAGGCCAAAAGCAAAATCTCATACTTGCAATATTTCTGGGCCTTCGGTCCAAACGCGCTGCGTAGCTAGGCCATAAGTCGGGGTTGGCACGACGGATTTCCTGAAAAGCAAATGCAATCAAGATTAGAGTGTCCCAGCAGTGCTCCCAGACCACGAAACTCACCCACAAACACCAGGAAGCCCCCCAAACAGGCCCCCGAAAACGCTACATAGAGCAAAATGTCAGAAATAGCCCAAAAAAAAAATCGGCCTGGATTTTGTCCCAACCACTTCTACCCGGTATTAGACCTTCCCAGGAATGCCCCAAGACCCGGCAACCCACCCGCCAAGAAGCATAACACCCCCAAACAGGCCAAAAGCAAAATCTCATACTTGCAATATTTCTGGGCCTTCGGTCCAAACGCGCTGCGTAGCTAGGCCATAAGTCGGGGTTGGCACGACGGATTTCCTGAAAAGCAAATGCAATCAAGATTAGAGTGTCCCAGCAATGCTCTCAGACCACGAAACTCACCCACAAACACCAGGAAGCCCCCCTAAGAGCACCTCAAAGGCAAGCAAGTCATCAAAAACACAAAAAATTTTCCGCCTCGGATTTGGCACAAACCACTTTTAGTGCTTCCCAGCAATGGCCCCAGACCCGTCAACTCACCTGCAAAGAGGTAGAACAACACCCCCACAAGTGCTGAGTCTTTCTTCATTGGGCGTAAACCAGCCCTCTGCTTTGATGGAAATAGGAGTCTGGAGGAGGAGGATAGAGGAGCATGTTCTTCTGAACTTGTGAACCTGAGGAATGCAGACTGCGGCACCTTCAAATAAATTAGCAAACAAGTGAAGACAGTTCTGCTGATGGGCTTGTCTTTGTGATTATCTGATTAAAGTTTGAATTATATTAACTGTGCACAACAAAGAAAGACAGACACACAGGAATAAAAGTGAATAAGGATGAAAAAGAAAGTTATTGATTCGTTGTCTCATTTTCAGGGCTCGAAGTCGGTATCACGGTCCAGGAATAAGAATAAGGCTTCGTCATCATACTCTGCGAATTCAGCCCGGGTGAGGTCAGTGCCACCTGACAGAGTAGAAATTCCCTCATCTATGGTGCTGGCCACCTCCTCTTCATCCGGCACGCTCTCTCGTACTCTTATATCTGGTGGTATGAGGTGCTGATTCATCTTGATCATTGTTAACCTCTCCACATTTTTGGGCGAGAGGCGGCTCCGTTTGGGAGTTACAATCCCACCAGCCGCACTGAAAACCCGTTCAGAAGACACACTTGCGAGTGGGCAAGACAAGTAGTTTAAAGCCAGGTTGGTGAGCTGTGGCCACAATTCTTTTTTCCCATGCCAATACGCCAATGGGTCAGAATTAACATAGACCTCTGTGGAGTCATTCAGATAGTCCTTCACCATCGACTCAAGGTCCTCCTCCAAGGTTCCTCCACTTTGCGTAGCTCTTGCTGTGCCTCTGACCTTTTGAGAACCAAACCCACGCAGAGCTAGCCAATCCTCTTCAGCCTCCAATGTTTCTGTTGTCTTTCGTGCAGATGATCCGGTTGCCGGTGTCTTTAACGGCTGAGAGGTCACTTGTGCCACAGCCACAGGTGCAGAAGTGGATTGTTTTGACTGGGGATGGCCTGCTGATGTACTGCCATTTCCTTCAATTTCCAGCCGTTCTGTTTCAAACTTCTTGGCTGACAAGGCTAGCCAACGTTTGTACTTTGTAACATCTTCATCAGCAAAAGGAAAGAATGCTCTGCCTGCCAGCGCCTTTTTGTAGCGTGGATCCAGAATAGTAGCACAAATGTAATGCTGTTCTGAGTGGATCTTTTGAAGACGTTCATCACCTTGTAGGAGGTCTAATAATTGCTCAGCCAGAAGCAAAGAGTCTTTCTTTTTGTCATCTTTTCGAAACACAGAACACACCTCCTTCAGTTGGTCCTCCAGCATGTACAACAATGGGATAGCTTTTCCCAAATTAGAGTCCTCCTTGCTGACTGCACGTGTGAAGACCTCAAAAGGACGAAGCATGCGTGTTAGGCTTTCAACTATGTTCCATTGCGGCCCACCCATCCTCAGCTCCTCTATACCCTCTTTCAAGAAATATTGATCGAGTTGCGTATACTGCTCATACAGACGCTCAAGCATGTAGAAGGTTGAGTTCCAACGTGTTACCACCTCCTGGATGAGTGCTTTCACTGGCATTTGACATTGATATAGCATGCTCCTCAGCTGCTTGCGGGCCTTAAAAGAATGCCTGAAATGCTTGCAAATTTTTCGGCAGTTCTCCAATACACTGTACGCTGCACTGCGTTTATTACCCAAGAATTTTTGGACAACCAGGTTTATACAGTGCGCCAAACACGGCACTCTGAAATAGTAACCGTCCCTCATGGCCTTAACTATATTGGAGCCATTGTCCGTGGAAACATAACCAACCTTGCGTTTTAGTGGGGACAGACAGTTAAGGACCTTTGTGTTAAAGACATCCAAAATGTTTTCTGCTGTGTGACGTTTCTCCAAACCAAACATGGCTAGTGTTGCATGTTTCCGAGCACCTTTAAAAACAATGTTAGTGTCAACACCTGAGTTTAGCTTTGCTTTAGCCCCTGAAAAAGAGACCCAGTGTGCAGTGATGCACATGTAATCAGCGCCTGCGCCACTGGTCCACATGTCTGTTGTCAGATGTATAGTGTGAACAGCACTCTTCTGCAAAGCTGCCCCAATCACCTTCAGAACATCTTCATGTAGTGCTGGAACCGCAACTCGGGCAAAATAGAACCGGCTAGGAACCTTCCATTTAGGGCAGAGCGCTGTCACTAATTCTAGAAAACCAACCCCTTCTACAAAAGAAAAAGGGAGAAGGTCCAGAGCTAGCATTTTAGCCAGCTTAGTGTTATACAGACGGGTCATTGGGTGGTTGCGTTCATATTGCGCTTCTGTAAACAACATCTTTTTAATGTTGCCCTGGACCAATGATTTACGGGATGATGATGATCTCTTCGACCCAGTTACGCTCGCTGATGAACTTTTCCGCATTGATGTCTCACTCTCTCCCACACTCTTAGTGTGGCTCCCATGGGGTGTGCTGCTGACATGGGAACTGGGTGTAAGTGAAGTGTTTGAATCGTCTTCTTCTACCTCCTCGTCATCAGCAGATGACAAATCAACGTTTTCATTACGTGCAATTCCGGCTTTCTTGATCGCCTCTAGGTGCGGAAACCATTGGACAGGGTGCCTTCTCTCAAGATGACCTCTCTGGCCTCCGGTACCATAGTTAGAACCAAGCTTACCACGACTAAATCGAAGCTTACAAAGGCTACAAATGGCTACGTTTTCCTTTTTTGGGCAAACACTAAAGAAGTCCCAAACTGGAGACTTGAAATGTCTTCGGGGGCCGGAGGAGGCGGCGATACTGGTGGTGGTGGTCCTGCTGCTAATGACAGATGAAGTGGAGGATGTGGATTGCCGAACTTCAGTACGTTTTGCACTTTCACCACCACGAATTGAGGTCGAGGACGAGGTGGGTACCTTCTTGCGAAGAAATATGGAAGCGGTAGGTTTTGGTGTACTACTTAACTCCAAATCTAATGATTCCATTTCCATTGCCTCCTCGCCGACATCATCATCACGCTCAGCAGCTTCTCGGGATAGGGTCAAAATGTCTCTTTGCTGCATGCCCGGTGGGGCTGCAGTGACCTTTGTGATGACTGGCTCGTCGTCATCGTGAGAGGCTTCATCACCAGCAGTATCTGTCACTTCTTGTTGAGCCTCATCACACTCCATAGGTTTGAGTTTTTGGACGACCTTCCTTTTACGCTTAGGTGCCGGTGTCAGATCATGGTGTGCCTCTGCCTCACTGTCAGACCGCAGTTGTGGTTCCCAAGACAGATCACTTGCACCAGAACGAGGTGGGCTTGAAGAAGATGTAGACACCCCCCTTGATCTTTTCCTTGCTAGGGATGTGGAAGACAATGAATGATCATCAGGAGGAGTGGCTTCCAATGATACCTCAGCTTCAATGTCGATTTCCAAATGTGCCCCTACTTCGGGAGGAACAACTATTGTGGGCACTTGTGAACCTCCATGCACCTTTGCTTGCGCATCTCCTTTTGCTGCCTCTCCTTCCACATGTACTTGGGCGTGTACTTGCACATGGTGTTGTTGCGGCTGTGGTTGTTCAACACTTGTCAGATGAGTTACAACAACCTGTGTTGATTCAGGGACATTGCTGCTACTTTCTTGCGATGAGCCAACATCACTGGTCGATGGTGATTGGAGAAGTACACTGACTGCCTCTGAAGCACTCAAGGGCTTTGACTTAAGTTGGCGTGGTGGTGGAGGCACTGAACCCAATGGAGCAGGGGTGCTGCTCTCAGCTTGGTCCCCAGCAGATCCTGCTGCTGCAGGCGTACTTTTTTTTTTGCTCCCAAAAAAAGTGGCGGGTGGCACACCAGCCTCCTTGGTAACTTGCTTCTTCTGCTCCTTACTAGCAACTTTCTTGCTAGAGGAGCTACGGAGAACTTTCTTTGGGGCCATCTTCTTCAGAGCAGGTCAGACAGCAGGCCGCAGTTGCACGAATTGTAGAGTTGTCTGAGGCCAGACGTGACGTCGCGTGACGTTATGCTGCACACACACACCGCTGCAGGACTTCTTCCTGGCACTGGTGGTTCTCTTGAGTCTTGTGCACCTAAAAAAAATGGAAGACAGAGGAACATCAGTTCAGTTATAGAGCACAAAAAAATCGAAAAACACTGCAAAATCAGCACAATCCCAATCCATCCATGCCCTCCATAATGTTTAAATTCAAGACAACCCACAGAAAGACTAGGCCCATGCAAGACTCACTACCCCTGGGCATAAATAAAGGTTGAAAAGTAGGCAAAATGGTTGGAGGCCTAACAACAAAGCCTGCATTTAAAATGGCCACTTGCCTGCCAGCACATGGCCAGTGCCTGTAGCTGCACTCAAAATGGCCACCGGCCACATGGCATGTCCCTCCCCATGAACAACCCCAAAAATCGAAAAACACTGCAAAATCAGCACAATCCCATTCCATCCATGGCCTCCATGATGTTTAGATTCAAGACAGCCCACAGAAAGACTAGGCCCATGCTAGACTCAAATACCCCTGGTGAAAAGGCCACAAGTACAGGCCCAAAAATCGAAAAACACTGCAAAATCAGCACAATGCCATTCCATCCATGGCCTCCATGATGTTTAAATTCAAGACAGCCCACAGAAAGACTAGGCCCATGCTAGACTCAAATACCCCTGGTGAAAAGGCCACAAGTACAGGCCCAAAAATCGAAAAACACTGCAAAATCAGCACAATCCCATTCCATCCATGGCCTCTCCATGATGTTTAAATTCAAGACAGCCCACAGAAAGACTAGGCCCATGCTAGACTCAAATACCCCTGGTGAAAAGGCCACAAGTACAGGCCCAAAAATCGAAAAACACTGCAAAATCATCACAATCCCATTCAATCCATGGCCTCCATGATGTTTAAATTCAAGACAACCCACAGAAATACTAGGCCCATGCAAGACTCACTACCCCTGGCATAAATAAAGGTTGAAAAGTAGGCAAAATGGTTGGAGGCCTAACAACAAAGCCTGCATTCAAAATGGCCACTTGCCTGCCAGCACATGGCCAGTGCCTGTAGCTGCACTCAAAATGGCCACCAGCCACATGGCATGTCCCTCCCCATGAACACCCCCAAAAATCGAAAAACACTGCAAAATCAGCACAATCCCATTCCATCCATGGCCTCCATGATGTTTAAATTCAAGACAGCCCACAGAAAGACTAGGCCCATGCTAGACTCAAATACCCCTGGTGAAAAGGCCACAAGTACAGGCCCAAAAATCGAAAAACACTGCAAAATCAGCACAATCCCATTCCATCCATGGCCTCTCCATGATGTTTAAATTCAAGACAGCCCACAGAAAGACTAGGCCCATGCTAGACTCAAATACCCCTGGTGAAAAGGCCACAAGTACAGGCCCAAAAATCGAAAAACACTGCAAAATCAGCACAATCCCATTCCATCCATGGCCTCCATGATGTTTAAATTCAAGACAGCCCACAGAAAGACTAGGCCCATGCTAGACTCAAATACCCCTGGTGAAAAGGCCACAAGTACAGGCCCAAAAATCGAAAAACACTGCAAAATCAGCACAATCCCATTCCATCCATGGCCTCTCCATGATGTTTAAATTCAAGACAGCCCACAGAAAGACTAGGCCCATGCTAGACTCAAATACCCCTGGTGAAAAGGCCACAAGTACAGGCCCAAAAATCGAAAAACACTGCAAAATCATCACAATCCCATTCAATCCATGGCCTCCATGATGTTTAAATTCAAGACAACCCACAGAAATACTAGGCCCATGCAAGACTCACTACCCCTGGCATAAATAAAGGTTGAAAAGTAGGCAAAATGGTTGGAGGCCTAACAACAAAGCCTGCATTCAAAATGGCCACTTGCCTGCCAGCACATGGCCAGTGCCTGTAGCTGCACTCAAAATGGCCACCAGCCACATGGCATGTCCCTCCCCATGAACACCCCCAAAAATCGAAAAACACTGCAAAATCAGCACAATCCCATTCCATCCATGGCCTCCATGATGTTTAAATTCAAGACAGCCCACAGAAAGACTAGGCCCATGCTAGACTCAAATACCCCTGGTCAAGGCCCCAACAACAGGTCAAAAATCGAAAAACACAAAATTTTACAAAAAAAAAAAATCGAAAAACACAGAAAAATCAGCACAATCCCAATTCATCTATGGCCTCCATGATGTTTAAGTTCAAGACAACCCACAGAAAGAATCAGTCCACCCACCACTGAGTACCCCTGGGAAAAGGCCCCAAAACAGCCCAAAAATCGAAAATCCCAAAATTTTAGTTGCAGCAACTGTAATGCCCCAAACAAACTTACTTGTAAAATTTCTAATCCAACAGTGATCCAAAGAAAGTCAAAAAGGCCTCAAATCCAAAGATCCAGCAGCATCCACAAAAGGTAATCCTTCCAGGTCCACATCCGAATGAAAAGTGACCAGGAGATGGACAAAGCACTGGGAGGAGCCTGCTGAACAGGAACAGGAAGTTGAAGACTATGGGGCACTTCCTTCCTCCCACCCCCCTGCCCCCCTCCCCAAAATGGACTCCTCGCTAAAAAAGTGCAGGCAAATGTCAAACTAAGGAGTTATTCACATAAAAATCATCATTTCTAGAAGGTTTATGCTGCTTGCTGGTGGATTTCTTGTGCAGAATTGCAAATTTATATTTTCGCGCGCCGCATCTCAAATCTCGCAATTGCGAAGTACCGCGAGACGTGATCTCGTCGTACTCGCGTTGACAAACTATCGCTGGCAAGCCGCGATGACGTAATCGCGCTCGCCAATTCCCGCGGGATCACACAGCAAGATCCAAAATGGCGCAGCACTCGCAAACTATCGAAAAAAACAACTCGGCAAACGATGATAAACGCCGCGCGCCGCAAAAATTGTATCACCAACGCCGCGCGCCGCCAAAAAAATCCGCTGCGTGCGAATTTGCGGATTTTGCGGGAAATCCGCAAATCTCGCGGATTGCGGATTTCCCGAAAATCCGCAAAATCCGCGAGCGGAACGGATTTTCCGCCCACGCTTAGAGCGAGGTCGAGGGAGGGCTCGGGTCAACCAGGGAAATGGCCGCAACAATAACAACAACGAGCAAAGGGGCGCTATGAGGTCCTAAATATGTTTACAGATACTGTTGTGGTGGGAGCGGGTTTGAGCGCGGAGACAGGGTTAAACACAGCCAATGTAATCACGGACAATGAGCAAACACTGCCAATGTAATCACGGAAATGAGCAGCCAATACAAACACATGGATATGCACAGCAAATATAAAACAGTTTACAGTCTGCCAAAGCGCTATGATAATGTTGAGGCAAACGTGCGCGCTAGCAGAAAGGCAGATGCAGAAGTCAGCGCTACACTCAGCCAAAGCGCTATGAACAAATTTGAACAAACAAACTAGTGCGCTAGCTGAGAGGCAAATGCGGAGGTCGGCGCTACATTCAGTCAAAGCGCTATGAAAATAATTAGAAAACAAACGAGCGTGCTAGCTGAGAGGCAGATGCGGAGGTCAGCGCTACGATACCACAGTTGGAGGCTGAGGGAGGAGGCGAGGGGAGCGACCACTCGCGTTGTAGGCAAGATGGTCACAGCTCTCTGTGTGGGTGAGGACGGCCCGTAGCTCTCGTGGGTGGGAGGGGCCGCTGGGAGGCGGGAGCGAGGTCGAGGGAGGGCTCGGGTCAACCAGGGAAATGGCCGCAACAATAACAACAACGAGCAAAGGGGCGCTATGAGGTCCTAAATATGTTTACAGATACTGTTGTGGTGGGAGCGGGTTTGAGCGCGGAGACAGGGTTAAACACAGCCAATGTAATCACGGACAATGAGCAAACACTGCCAATGTAATCACGGAAATGAGCAGCCAATACAAACACATGGATATGCACAGCAAATATAAAACAGTTTACAGTCTGCCAAAGCGCTATGATAATGTTGAGGCAAACGTGCGTGCTAGCAGAAAGGCAGATGCAGAAGTCAGCGCTACACTCAGCCAAAGCGCTATGAACAAATTTGAACAAACAAACTAGTGCGCTAGCTGAGAGGCAAATGCGGAGGTCGGCGCTACACTCAGTCAAAGCGCTATGAAAATAATTAGGAAACAAACGAGCGTGCTAGCTGAGAGGCAGATGCAGAGGTCAGCGCTACGATACCACAGTTGGAGGCTGAGGGAGGAGGCGAGGGGAGCGACCACTCGCGTTGTAGGCAAGATGGTCACAGCTCTCTGTGTGGGTGAGGACGGCCCGTAGCTCTCGTGGGTGGGAGGGGCCGCTGGGAGGCGGGAGCGAGGTCGAGGGAGGGCTCGGGTCAACCAGGGAAATGGCCGCAACAATAACAACAACGAGCAAAGGGGCGCTATGAGGTCCTAAATATGTTTACAGATACTGTTGTGGTGGGAGCGGGTTTGAGCGCGGAGACAGGGTTAAACACAGCCAATGTAATCACGGACAATGAGCAAACACTGCCAATGTAATCACGGAAATGAGCAGCCAATACAAACACATGGATATGCACAGCAAATATAAAACAGTTTACAGTCTGCCAAAGCGCTATGATAATGTTGAGGCAAACGTGCGCGCTAGCAGAAAGGCAGATGCAGAAGTCAGCGCTACACTCAGCCAAAGCGCTATGAACAAATTTGAACAAACAAACTAGTGCGCTAGCTGAGAGGCAAATGCGGAGGTCGGCGCTACATTCAGTCAAAGCGCTATGAAAATAATTAGAAAACAAACGAGCGTGCTAGCTGAGAGGCAGATGCGGAGGTCAGCGCTACGATACCACAGTTGGAGGCTGAGGGAGGAGGCGAGGGGAGTGACCACTCGCGTTGTAGGCAAGAAGTATAAAGCCCCCCTTCACTAAGCACAATCCTTTGCAACACTCCAGAATAAAAGGCCATACCCCACATCTACCAGGAGAGGCAAAAGAGCACAGCACATACACACATCCACCACCACCATCACCGCAACCTTTACACCAGCACAAATAATCCCCCAGCACACAACACACCTAAGGAAAATCATCCCTTAAGTAAATGCCAAAACGGGAATTATTAAAAGAATATTGCTGTAAACCTCGTGAAATAACACAATTAAGCGCAGCACGCTCTGGTTACAATAAATCTGGTAAATAAAATAAAAGACCAAACAAATAATTACTTCCCCCCAAAAATTATCATTGACTTTGAGAAAGCAATGATAAATTCAATTCTAAAGACCTACCCTCACACAGCAATCCAAGGTTGCTACTACTACTTTAATAAATGTATATGGAAACATACAAAAATCTGCCCTAAGCACCCAATATTGCACTGATAGCACCTTTGCCTACCAGATAAAAAAACTAATTGCACTGGCCTACGTTCCTGTTACAGACATAGCAGAACATTACAACATACTAATAGAAAGCCCCTATTATAAAAAAAATGAAACAAAACTAAGCCCTCTCTTAGATTACTTCGAGGACACATGTGTAGGTAGACTACACCGATCAGGACACAGAAGGCAACCAAAATTCCAAATACCCTGGTGGAACGTCTACCTAAGTACACTAAATAAACAGGCTCAAAGCAACAACGCTGTCGAAGGATGGCACAATGCTTTCCAAGCAAGTACAGGCAGAGGTTCCCTAACCCTACATGAACTCCTTCAAGCATTACAAAAAAAGCAGAGTTACCAATAACTCCGAATGGAGCAATCTGTAAGACTAATTGGCCCTAAACTAACTAAAGAAACCAGAAAAATGTACAATACCTTACAAAGCCAGGTATCCCTATACCCAACTACCAGAGGCCTACCATATCTATCTACCATAGCAAAAACAATTCTGTAAACATAACTAACATACTTACACTTTTCAAAAATTAAACATTAAATATATATATTAAACACATTTTAAAAACTGTAAGAACATTTTCAAATATATTTAATACATTTATTTAAATATATCTGAACATTTTCCTTATAATTTGTAACATATAACGTAAAATAATTTAAAAAATAACATAACAATCCCACCCAAAAAATAAATAAAAATAACTTACTCACTTTGTTGCTGAAGACAAACCTTTGAAAAGAAAAAATCCTTTCATAGTAGTAATACATCCAAACAATCCAAAGGAACTCATCAAAAAATACCAGTAAATCCAAAAATGTTCTTCTCCAATACCATCCACTCGAAAACCCTTAAAAACCCGAAAATAGCTACCAAAAACTGAAAAACGTTCCAAGGAAACTAAATATAAAAATAAAAAATAAAAACACATCCATAACGATTCTTCTCCATAATCGATCCAACGATAAACCATGAAAAACCCGAAAATAGTTAAAAAAATAAAAAACGCTCCTTGAAAACGCAAAAATGTTAGAAAGTGTGTCTAAAAAATATTAAATAATATTTGACACACTTCTTACACACAAAAAACACAATCTTCTCCCAAAAACGACATCCAGGCAAAGTACCTGTAAAATAGAAAAAAACATACCACCGCACACAATGCAACCCAACATACAATTTGAAACATTATCAAACATTATACAAATCATTTAATGAACTATTCTAACCCTATTCCTTCCTCAACATAGTAATCCCAAAATGAGTAAACCGGAACAAAAATGCAAACCGTAACTACCGCCTAAACGACACACATCCTACAACTACCGAACACTAAAAAACCTACACACACTCTACAAACACTCAAACTAAACATATAAGTTAAATAAAGTACTTAAAATTAAACTTACCCTTCCACATGCCAAGCAGCCTCCAACCGCGAGCTCTTCCACGTCGAAATGACCCAAAATAACATGACGCGGTTACAAAGTAGTCCCCAACAAACAAATAGTCCCATTGATATTAACAATAAATAACATTCTAAAATTATTTTACACATGTTTCAATATATATTATGTAACTATTGTATTTTTTTATTGAAACAAAAATGTAAGATTGTTATAAAAATTATTTACAATATTCTATATGTTATTTTCAATTACTGTATATTAAATAAACAAACATTTACTTTAATAAAAGTTACTTACATTACTGTATGAATATAAAATACTGTAATAAATGTTACTATTATTTACTGTTTGTATAAACAAATAATTTACCTAAAACATTACCTGTGTAAAAATAATTTACCTCTGTAAAAATTATTATTATTAATATTTTATGTATTAATAATAATAATTTATTTCAAAAAATACAATTGTAAATTGTATATTAATTTTTAACAACACCTACCTTTTTTGTTAATGCATATAAATATGTTTACTTCAAAAAATGTTTCAAAATACTACCACAGTGTTAAAAAATTCTCAAAATAATTGTTGTATATGAATTGTAAAATAAATCTTTGTTTTTACATTAAAAACTGTGAAATGAACAAACAAATGCACATGGAATAAATATTACTTTACTTAAACCTAAGGGGTCGATTCCAATCCGGTAAAAACCACTCCGAATAGCCGTTTGGAGCATTTTTCCAGTACAATTCGTACCCTGCAACGTCCCCAGTACGTACGGCGAAGTACAATTCGTACCAGCAGCTGGACTCCGTACGAATCGTACAGAGACCGTACAACTCTAATCTCCGTAGGATTCTCACTCGGAACCGCTGTACGCGACATATGTACGGTTCGCGGCTGGTTTATATGTCCCAGCAAGTACGATACGTGTCAGGTACGCACTGTACGACCCTTTTTCTACGGGACCTGAAAACAGCCGTAAAAGCAGAGTTTGTGCCGAAACAGGTACGGATTGGCTCCCCCCGGGTACGGCGCGTACCTCCCATGATCGCAGGGGTACGCTCTACATTCTAGATTAAATAAAATAGAGGAGGCAGTTACATGTCTTCCAGGTAGAGTACAAGAAGCTGAGTCACGGATCTCTCAGTTGGAGGACGATATGCCGGGATTTCTGACTAAAGTGTGGGATGTCAATAAGGACAAGCTTTTAGTAGAAAACAAACTTGAGGAGTTGGAGAACCACTCGCGGAGATCGAACCTTCGTATTGCTGGTGTGTAAGAGAGAGTGAAGGGAGCTCAGTAACAACAATGGGTGGAGTCCTTCATTAGAGAAAAGGTCCTTCCGGAGTTTAGTGGAGAGTTGACTATCACAAGGGCCCATAGGGTTCCGTTTCATCCTCTACCAAGTTCAAGTGGTCCACGGACGATATTAGTAAACTTTTCAGATTATCGAATCAAGGAGAAGATCCTGACTAGGGCCATGCAACAAAAGCAGCTTCCAGTAAATTAAACTTCAAATTGTAGGTTTTTCCCAGACATGTCGGCAGCTGCTGCTCGGAGACGGAAGGAGTTTGTTAAATTGAGCTTTCTGTTTAAAGCACAAGAAGCACAGGCATCTATTGCCCAACAATCTAAATTACGGGTCCTTGTTAAAGGGAAGTTCCACATGTTTACTAACATAGATGATGCACAGGAGCTCCTTAAGGAAATGTCAGGGCCTCAGTAAGGTGGTTTATATCTGTCTTGTTTCTAAATTGGGGAAAAATCCCCCCCCAAAAATGGTGTTGTGGTCTGTTTCCAGTTTAGGATTTGGAAAACAAAAGGAAAGACGTGAACGATGAGAAAATGAAGTAATAATGAATCTAGTAAGCTTTAAAAGGCTATCACTCTTGACCAGATCAATTATGAAATTTCAAAAAAATGTCAAGGGGGAAGGTTAACTAGGTGCAATCACATGGCACCTTCAAAGGAAGCGGGAAAGAGCAAGAGGTGGAATGTGTGGGGAAGTAGGAGTCCCACCTCTTGGGTGGGGGAGAAGGGTTGGGGGTGGTTAAAAAGTTCAGGTGTAAAATGAGTAAAACCAGAGGTGTATCAGTTAAGAATACAGAAAAGTACAAGTTCATGATCAGGTTCGAAAAGAAGGGGAACAACAATGATTAGTAGGTGTTGTATTCAATCTGTGAATGTCAATGGGATACTAAATAAATCCATGTATGGGGCACTAATAAGATGGCTAATTTCCTGTGACCCCACAGGTCCTGTTTTTTCAGGAAACTCATTTGAATTTTTTTTCTCCTAAATTGTATCTTTCTAGATATTTCTCACATGCACTTTTTGCCTCTGCTGGGTTAGCTAAAAGAGGGGTGGCAATATATTTTAGCCATAATCTTCCCTGGGAGTTTGGGCAAATTGGGAGAGACTCGCATGGGCGATGGATCTGGGTAGAGGCCAAGTTGAATGGAATGCTGCTAAACTTTATAAATTATTATGGTCCAATAGTCGATGATACTACCCCATTACTTAGGATTTCTGAGTTACTCAGAGGAATCCCGAGGAAAATTGGGATTGGTGGAGATTTCAATTTTATTCAAGACTTGAAGAAAGATACCTCAAATAAGAACAAAAAAGAGCTGAAACCTCAGACTAAGAAAGTTTTAGAAGCCCTGAAGCAGGAGCATTTATTAGTAGATCAATTGCGGTTATGCAATCCCCTGGTGGCCGAATTTACTTGTTACTCCAAGCAATTTCATACAGCCTCCCAGATTGATTTTATCCTTAGCTCACGGTCTCTAAGGGTATTAGACACCTCTTTAGGAATTAATCCTTTCTCTGACTATTCTCTGGTTGAAGTTAAAGTTGAGATCGAGGGGGGAGTCAAAGCTCAGTCTAGGTGGCAGATGGACCGGCTGCTCCTCCAAGATTCTATATGGGTGGCTTCAACTAGGGAATGGATACAGGAGTTTTTTAATCGGAATGAGGGCACAGCGGAGATCTTTTCAGTCTGGGGAGGCTTTAAGGCAACTATAAGAGGTCATATGATAGCACGGTCTGCCGCACAGACGAGAGAGAGGCGAGACAAGATCAATAAGCTTCAGTTGGATATATCAAAGGCTTCAGTTTCTAGAGGTTTTTTTCCTCAGGGGGGGGGGCAGATGCAGCCTTGCAATTGGAAAGGGCGAAAGCTGCCATAAAGGAGTTTTTTCTAATCGAGGAGATTAATAGCTCTAAAACCTACCAGCAAGATACATATGAAGAGAGCCAAATGGTTGGGAAGATGTTAGCGGGGCAGACAAAAGACAAACACGAGAAATCTACAATTATGGAGATTATTGATCCAAAAACACAAAATATAGTTAGAGATAAGGATGACATAGCCCGAGTATTTCTAGAACATTACTCTCAGTTGTACTCAACGACATACGAGGTAGAGACGGAACATATTTATAGATATTTCGACGAAGTCAATCTCCCTACGGTATCTACCTTTCTGGTAGATAAACTAGAGAGCGAAATTACAGATTTAGAAATCCGGGATACTGTAAAATTGATTGCTGGGGCAAAAGCATGTGGAGCCGACGGACTCCCAATTGAATTTTATAAATCTTTAATAATTGATTCCATTCTTGTCTAAACTATTTAATGCTGTTAGATTGGAAGAACCGGTCCCTTCTAGCTTTAAGGAATCCATCATAATTAGTTTTGTTAAAAAAGGGAAGGATGATAAAGAAGTCAATGCGTATAGGCCAACCAGCCTCCTCAATGCCGATTTTAAAATCCTTATGAAAATTTGGGCCCAGCGTTTCTCCCCGATTGCCCAAGAATTAATTCATGTCGACCAATCTGGCTTTGTCCAGGGAAGATCGATGGCCTCAAATACCGGGTAAATAATTCAGGCATTAGACTATGTATCTAACAATACAATTCCAACTTTAATTTCAATGGTCAACGCTGAAAAGGCTTTCGACTTGGGTAATTGGGAAGCTTTATTTATCAGTTTATTAAAATTTGGGTTTCCTGAGGGATAGTAAATATGTTAAAAAAACATCTATCACAATGCACAAGCAAGGGTGGTGGTTAACTCTAACTCAATAGGGATAGTAAATATAAATAGAGGTAACAGGCAAGGGTGCCTTTTGTCCCCATCCTATTTACTTTCTTTATTGAGCCCCTCGCAATAAGTATACGCGGAAACCCTGACATTAAGCCACCCATACCAGAAATGGCTAAAATCAAACTATTCGCCGACGACATTATTTTATATTTACATCCTGATAGACCAAACCTAGATCAAGCAATAGGCGAATTTAGTAGATTCGAACTGATTGGTGGATATAAAATCTCAATCCGAGTAAAACCGAGGTATTAGTGATGAATTCGGACTGTAATTTTCTACCTGAAAACTTGAAAACCCAAGCTCTAAAAAAAGAACCGATTAGATACCTGGGTATCTATGTCTCCAATCAGTTCGATCAACTATTTAGTTTGAATTATGAAACAATGCTAAATAAAATTAAACTTTTGTTGGATAGATGGACTCTATTGCCATTGACTTTGATTGGCCGTGTTGCCTTAGTAAAAATGTCAATCCTTCCTTTAATGATTTTTTTTTCAAACGTACAGCTAAGAATTAATTCCCAGTATTTTAGAGAGGTTGATTCCTTGATCAGGGGATTTGTCTGGAACAAAAAATGCTCGAGGGTAAAATTGAGTATACTCCAGTTGGAAACTACGCAAGGGGGTTTAGCTCTACCAAATATACGTATGGGGCAGCAATAATGGACCTCACAGCACGTTTATTGAGGTCCAATGGTCTATTTGACATATTTTTCTATGAAAAATGATTCAGGAGGGTTGATCTCAAGTTCTGATCTTTTTAAGAACAGCAAAATTACCAAAACTAGGTATACGACTATTCTGGACTTTGCTTTTAGACTGTGATCTTTATTTAAGCAGGGAGGGGGCGGTGGGTTCATTACTTGAAATTGGAGGGGTGTAACAGTTTGGGGCTTTCAGATTCATTTAAACAAACTTCAAAAGTTGAAAGATCTAGTCTTTGGTTATTTGGCTTTATTCTTTGTCGTACAGAGACCTATTACCTGGCAGGAAATTATGGCCAGAACTGACAATAAGTTAAAATCTAGATTTCTGGAATTTCTTTAGATAATGAATTTCAAAAATAAATACAATCTATCGCTAAGTACAACACCTCTGGCCACTGCTCTATATAAAATAGGATTAACAGGAATAGGAAACTGCTACAAGTTTCTGAGAAAGGGTGTTGAATCTCCCTTAGTTGACAACATTTTGGCTAAAATATCTCAGGAAACTAACTGTTCATTCTCAAAACAGGAATGGGAACGGATTGCTGAGTTAGGAGGCATTGCACCATTAGGATTCAAGCAAGCCGGGCCGATGACGGCTGTAATGCCAGAAACCGGTCCCCGGAAGCTTGTTTCCTTCCCAGTGAAAGAATTGGCTTGGTAGTTTGGTTTGCCCTGTTCCCATGATGCACTGGGACAGGGACAGACTAGTTTGCATGTAGCCAGGTTCTGAGCTGGGATGGTGCAGTGAGCTAAAAAACGGTGATGGATCAAGCCCTGATCTGTTGACTGGGTAGGAGTATTCAAAGATAGTACTACAGTTTCTTCTAGTACTATCTCTGCTTTCGAACAAGAGATGGATATTATGACTACCAGATTCAGGGAAAGAGGTTATCCCGAGTGGGTACTTAATAAAGCCAAAGAACGAGTTAGGAGTGTAGATCAAAACTCATTGCTTAGTCCCAATGAAGAGACTAACACACAAGATGAAACCAAGGAGTCAGAAGCTACTATGAGGGCAATATTTCCCTACAATAGTAACTCAACCCAAATATCAAAGATACTAGCTGACAAGTGGGATGTATTAACTAGTGACCCCATCATCGGTCCAAGCATGCCACGCAGGCCTCAAATAACGTATAGAAAAGGGAGAAGCATTAGAGACATCATTGTTCGCAACGATGTTACACCCACAAGAATAGCTAATGATCACCATTTGAAGGGCTTCTACCCCTGCGGGCATTGCAAAGCCTGTCCGAATAGCAACATGGTGAAATCTGTTGCGAGCCCAGGTTTTGATACTCCCAAAATCATTGACCAATTTCTGACATGTAGTTCCACCTTTTGTATATATGTATTGATGTGCCCATGTAAGATGAAGTATGTGGGAAGGACCACATTAACCACCAAAAAGAGAGTACTTGAACACATGCGGGCGATAACAACAAGGACCCCTATTACCCAATAGCAAGACACTTTGAACTTTTCCATCAGTCCAATAGCAATTTGTTAAGCTTTTTGCATTGGAACAAGTTCATATTGGTCCCAGAGGTGGGACTAGGACCCTTGCCTTTCGAAAACGAGAATCGAAGTGGATAATTAATCTCGAGACCAAATATCCCAAAGGCCATAATCTTGATGAAGAACTTGCCTATCACTTAAAGGAGTAACGTCCTGTCTTGGTATTTGTGGGTCATTGATTTGTATTTGCTTGTACAGTGTATTATTCTGCAACCATGTTTCAGTGCTTTTTTTGAAAAAATATTATTATCATGACCAAAAAACACAACACTTTATTTCACATAGCGGTTAATTTTGTTTTCCTATTTGATTTTACTTATAGGAAGAAAGGACAGGTTACCTGAGCTGCGGACTGTCTCATTCGTTCCTGATAACCTACCCCTTTCTCCCAAGGGTCCTGTTTTCCAGATAAGAATTCACTTTTTTCTAGATAAAGAATTCACTCTATTTTATGCACTTTCTATTTTTCCTTCTTCTCTTTGTTGGTACAGGGACTAGTTCATAGGCATTCAACGTATATACTTCGGTCTATCCTTAAATACATACAACATGACATGTAGGACAATGTTCAGTTAAGATTTTTTCTGTCATTTTGCTATATATTGAAAAGGTACAATTTCGGTATAAATAGGGCACTACGCCGCATATGATTTAATATATATTGTTTACCAATAGGAGACAATTTGGCCAGTCATCTGCTATATTATTAAGACACTATGTCGAAAGAATATGAAGTGTTGGCCAACATGTGCAATTTTGTTCAAATTGTATATATATGAATTTCATGTGAATGTATAAATATGAATCGTATGTAAATAGTATTTTACTATTATTATTTTTGAGTCTCCAAATCGACTTGGGAATTGTACATATATATGTAAATATGTCGAAAACATGAACATTTGTTATATACTACCTATATATATTCACCATTCTAAGATGGCCGCCAAGTTCAGATCTGGACAATAGTTATCAAACTATTAGTCTCTTTTCAGTGTCCTAAACCTATGTATAGACTTCCTGTATCAAATGCAAACTGTGTGATCAAGACAGCCTTTGCTGTCGAAATGCGTAACTTTGCTTATTAAAACTATGGTTTATCCCAAGTGCGAGTTTTTTCTGTGAAGAAAATTGCTGTGGTGGATACGATTACCGAGAGACCTGCTCGGTTTCTGCTCGCCATCTGTGAATGGGCCGCGGACTTCGTGAAAACGGGTCTTTGATGGTATCATATATATATATATATATATATATATATATATATATTCACTGAAAAAACCATAGGTTTCACACCAGTTATAGTTAGGAATTAGCATTTAAAAAACCTATTAAATTCACTGACAAAACCAGTTATAGTTAGCTGGAAATTTTACTGACATAAAACCATTGAAATTCCCACGTTATAGTTAGTTGGACTCACTATAACTTGCGCGCCTGCAATGCACTGCTGATGACGTCACATATTACATCACTCATGACATGGTCAGTGACATCACTCATGACATCACTGATGACACCATCCTTGTGACAGAGTGACAGACCTAATTTCAGTGTAATGTAACGCTTGAAACAAATATTCAAAAATAGAAACAAACATTTTCAAAAAAATGGAGATACCCAAACCAGTAACAACAACCAATTCAGTAATTCCACCATCTATATACTCATCCACTCATTCACCAACAGTTCTATATAGTCACTCATATATATACTCACTCATCATATGTAGTGATACACCTATACATCCTGTTACACATCAGCAGTCATCCAAAAGTTACTCACACACATACTCACACATGCACATAAACTATTGAACATCCATTTATTTGCATATACATTTATACACACACTACCACCTTACTTCTAAGGAAACTTACACATACTTACTCTCTTAAACAATCACTTATAGAAACACATACTTATTTAAACAGGAACTCCTACAATCTCTCACTATATATACTATACTCACTTATATACATCAATACTCACATATACTAGATTAAAACATATGTCGTTAGTAATGAAGACACTAGTGAGACAGTCATTCACTCACTAACACACACATATACACACTCGTCCACCCATACAGTCCTGCACATATTCTGTCTTCAAAACACATACAAACAGTGAGTCAGTCACCAACCCCTGCAGCCACTTATACACAAAGAGAAACACTGATACAAACATTTAAATATTTAAACAATACTCGCTAATATATGTATTCACTAAGATACACTTAATAAGCCAGTTAACCAACCAATTTTTTTTAAAAAAAACATCCATTTACACACTTATTTAAACATTTATTCTTCCATCGACCTTTACAAATACATATATAAAACAAATTTATTTTTCAGAAAGACACACATTCACTGGATGGTGTCATCAGTGATGTCATGAGTGATGTCACTGACCATGTCATGAGTGATGTAATATGTGACGTCATCAGCAGTGCATTGCAGGCGCGCAAGTTATAGTGAGTCCAACTAACTATAACGTGGGAATTTCAATGGTTTTATGTCAGTAAAATTTCCAGCTAACTATAACTGGTTTTGTCAGTGAATTTAATAGGTTTTTTAAATGCTAATTCCTAACTATAACTGGTGTGAAACCTATGGTTTTTTCAGTGAATTTCAAAGGTTTTTTAAATGCTAATTCCTAACTATAACTGGTGTGAAACCTTTGGTTTTTTCAGTGAATTTCAAAGGTTTTTTTAATGCTAATTCCTAACTATATAAGACCTGAAAGCCCACCAGGAATCTCCAGTATGCGCCAGGGGACTGCATTGCAGAGAGGTGTAATGAAGCCACAACCCTTTTTACACCTCTCTGCAACGCAGCCCCCGTGCATGTTTGTAGAGGGGGGACTAATTCCCCTTGCATACTGGGGGTCCCTGGATCATATCTGCCCAAACACCGATATTCCGAACGATTGTAAATGACTTTTCTTGAGAAACATTTGGATTTGGATTATCATGTCCTATACTTTGGAATTTTTGAAAGACTGACTTTGAGGATGCTATAAATTACTCAAGTCTGCCCGAATTGTGTGGGTAAAATTGATACCTAGTCACTTTTAATAAGAATATACTTATGTCTCGTCTAACATTTGGAAGAAATATCTAGTTATATGACAACGGGATACCGACATAACTTGAAGGAAATAAGAACGCCCTGAAGAAGTTCTGTTGTACAGAACGAAACGTTTCGGCTGGCTGTGGTACATAAACTTAAGGAAAATAAAAGCATTTGAATATACACCAAGATTCAGCGCTTCAATAAGTACTCTAAGTGATATGATTTGATTGGACTCATTGTGAAAGTGGTGCTGTGCCAAACTTTGGAATATTCTCCACTACTCTCTACTACTTACTCTCTCCTACTCTCTACTACTCACTCTCTACTGCTCTCTACTACTCACTCTACTACTTACTCTCTACTACTCTCTACTACTCACTCTCTACTACTCTCTACTACTCACTCTACTATTCACTCTACTACTCTCTACTACTCACTCTGCTACTCTCTCTACTGCTCTCTACTACTCTCTACTACTCACTCTCTACTCTCTATTACTCACTCTCTACTCTCTACCTCTCTACCTCTCTCTTCTTCTCTCTCTACTAATCTCTACCTCTCTACCGCTACCTCTCTACCTCTCTACCTCTACACCTCTACCTCTCTACCTCTCTCTACACGCACACATATAGACATATATGCATATATATATGTGCATATGCATTTATATATATGTATGTGTATGTATAAAAAAAACAACTAAACATTTTTTTTTCTAAACAGCTACTTTTAAAACTGTCATTCTTTTTTCCCATGGTACGCTCCCCGGTACGCGCACCCGTGCGCGTACCGGGCGCTCCCCCCGCGAAAATCAAAAAAAAAAAATTTTTTTTTTTTGCCTTGTGGGGCCCTTTTATGGCCCCCACATCAAACCTAGGGGGTCAGGGGGGGTCTACTCTGCCCCCTTATGTTCATTTCCCTCTTTGTTTTGGCCACCTCTTGTGTCTCGATTTTACCGAGACACAAGATGGCGGCCGCTCCGGACTGTTTAGAATGTTTACAGACACCCGAGAGCCAATCAGCTTTCCTCGCGCAAGTCGCGTGGCGCGCACGGTACGCGCACCCGTGCGCGTACCGGTGCGCTGCTATAGATATATATATTTTTTTGAACCTTAATTACTCAAAATCCACTGGAGCACATATCTTGAGACATAGCAAAGGCACATCGGGCTACCAGTCCCTACAATTTTGCCAAGTTTGGTGGAAATCCATTCAGCCGTTCGGGCTAAAAGTGAAATCGACCGCCCTATGGAAATTAACATGGGGAAAACGCGTTTTGGGACCCCCCTTTTATCTCGGCCCCCGCTTGACGAATCCCCCCCAAACTTTCAGGGAAGGACCGGACCGCCATGAGACCATTTTCCTGAAAATTTCAGGCAGATTCGTCAACCGGCGCCAAAGTTATTCAAAATAGAATGTTGAGATTTAACATTGAAAATTATCCTAACTATAACTACCTACTGGCGACCGCCAGTAGGTAATATATATATATATATATATATATATATATTCTCTGATAAAACCATAGGTTTCACAAACGTTATAGTTTGGAATTAGCTTTTAAAAAACCTTTGAAATTCACTAAAAAAAACCATAGGTTTCACAATCATTATACTTAGGAATTAGCTTTTAAAAAACCTTTGAAATAAACTGAAAAACCATAGGTTTCACACCAGTTATAGTTAGCTGAACAGTTTACTCATACAAAACCATTGAAATTCCCACGTTATAGTTAGTTGTACTCACTATAACTCGCGCACCCGCAATCCACTGCTGATGATGTCACATATTACATCATTCATGACATGGTCAGTGACATCACTGATGAAATCACGGAACCGCTGTTACCGACCGCCGCGGTCACACACAGGAGTGAATGGGAAAAATAGCGGAAGAGCTGCAGCATAGACACTGCAGCGGACGGGACATGAAAAACATGGCGGACGATGCCAAAACACTGCAGTGATGCCAAACAGTGCACAAATAAAATCAGCCATGCCCCCAAATACATAACACACATACGAATAAAACAAATAAAGCAAAAATGAAAAAAAAACAGGACAACTCCCACAACACACCTGACACCCAAAATCCACTTGGACACACCCACAGGGCTGAGTATAAAGCCCCCCTTCACTAAGCACAATCCTTTGCAACACTCCAGAAAAGAAGGCCATACCCCACATCTAACAGGCTAGGCAAAAGAGCACAGCACATACACACATCCACCACCACCATCACCACCACCTTTACACCAGCACAAATAATCCCCCAGCACACAACACACCTCACACCTCAACACCATACCCCTGCACCCACACCCACACCCCTGCACCCACAAACACCTCAACCATCACACACCATGACAACACAAAAAATGCCCAAATTCACCGAGAGTGAGTTGAAAAGTCATGGTTAATGAGATTGTGAGAGTAGAGCCACAACTGTTTGGTAGACTGGTCCAACAGACACCATTAGACACGAGGACACAAATGTGGGAAAGGATAGTCCAAAGGGTGAATGCAGTAGGGACCACCCCAAGATCCAAGAAGGAGATCATGAAGTGGTGGCATGATCTCAAGAGGGTTGTCAAGGAGAGGAGGAGTAAGAACTGGACGCTGGTGAACGTGGCTGGCAGTGGCCCTCCCATCCCACCAAAAACATTCACACCATGGGAGGAGAAGGTGCTTGCCATACTGCTTCCTGAGAGTCTCACAGGAGTAGCCGAGGGAGCGGAGACTGGTAAGTACAAACAAATGCCAAACAACACACTGTGAAGTACTTCCTTGCAATACTAAAACACCATTACACTGTCCACCCTCACACAACAAGTAGCTAGCCATCTTGCTTAGGAGGCCTATATGGGGAGGGAGGCCTGCACTACCACTTCCACCATGCCCCCTGTCCCATAGATGAGCAGGATATAGGCCTCCCCCACCCAGGAGCATGTGTCAGCCATTGTACTGTTCAATAAACAGACTCACGGGTAGGTAGCCATCTTGTATTGGAGCACTGTTTGGGCTTGGGAGGCCTGTATCACTACTCCCAGCATGTCTCCTGGCCCACACTCCAGCAACATGGAGGCCTCCCCCACCCAGGAGCATGTGTCAGCCATTGCACTCTTCACCCTCACCAAACAGGTAGTTAGCTATCTTGCTTGTGAAGTCTGTCTGTTAGAGGGAGGCCTGCACTACCACTCACACCATGCCCCCTATCCCACAGCTGAGCAGGATGCAGGCCTCCCCCACCCAGGAGCATGTGCCAGCCATTGTACTGTTCAACAAACAGACTCACAGGAAGGTAGCCTACTTGTATTGGAGCACTGCTTGGGTTTGGGAGGCCTGTATCACTACTTCCAGCATGTCACCTGGCCCACACTCCAGCAGCATGGAGTCCTCACCTACCCAGGAGCATGTGTCAGTCATTGCACTCTTCATCCTCACCAAACAGGTAGTTAGCTATCTTGCTTGTGATGTCTGTCTGTTGGAGGGAGGCCTGCACTACCACTCCCACCATGCCCCCTGTCCCACAGCTGAGCAGGATACAGGCCCCCCCCACCCAGGAGCATGTATCAGCCATTGCACTTTTCACCCTCACCAAACAGGTAGGTAGCTATCTTGATTGTGATGTCTGTCTGTTGAAGGGAGGCCTGCACTACAACTCCCACCATGCCCCCTGTCCCACAGCTGAGCAGGATACAGGCCTCCCCCACCCAGAAGCATGTGTCAGCCATTGCACTCTTTACCAACACCTAACAGGTAGGTAGTTATTTTAACTCTTCCTGTTGTGTGTGTGTGTGTGTGAGACCTGCATTCCTAAACGCAGCAACAATTGCATGCAATGCATTGAGATCCAACATGTATGAGTAAATGATGTTCCTCTGCACTATGAAATTACACACAGTGTTGCCATGAATTGTACTACTGGTTACTTCATATTTGTGTAGTGCACAGACAGTCGTTTATACGCAGCTGACACAATACTTGCACAGTGCCTAACACTGACCATTCCCCATCTCCTCCACAGGTGATGAAGAACTCACTGCTGAGGACCACACCAATGACCAGCAGAGCCAGTCTCCACCCCCGGCACATGGACTGTCAGATGTGGACTCCCAGGACAGTTTGGATGATGAGCTCCAGGCCGGCCATCTGGTGTGCCACAGACCCAGAGGTCCCATGCCCCCATCCTCCCCACCACCACGTCTTCTGCAACAACAGCGCAGCAGACCCCTGCTGTCACGGCCTCTGCCTCCACCGCAGCCACCACCACCGCCACTACCACTAGTACCACCAGTACCACCTGCAGCACCCTCCCTGTCCCAGGGGACGACCAGGCCACAGCAACAACTGTTGAGGGCAGGGAGAGAGTGCTTTGATCCACAGTGGCGAGGCAAGAAGTCCATGGCAGCAGAGCAGGTGGGAGGGCCAGGGTCACCACCAGACCTCGGGAGGAGTGGACACCATCCCTGGACCACTTCACCAAAGTAGTGGAGGCATACCAAGAGGTCCAGGGACAAAGTGCCCTGTAGGATTAACTTTTAAGGGAGTTCTTCCTGCTGATGAGGTCCATCGACAACCAACTTGGACAGATGGTGGACCTCATGGGCCAGCAAGTGGCGTTGCAGAAGGACAGGCCTGTGTCCCAACTACCACCTCCGTCCCCTCCTGTTGTGCCGCAGGATGACAGTGCAACATCCTCCCCTGCGCCAACAGAGAGGGGCGAGTCCCCTCACGCCGCTGGCCATTCAGCAGGCCACCCCCGCCAAAAAGATCCAGGGGCGTCCAAAGAAGAGCCTGGGAGTCTCCGGAGGCAAAGCACCTGCCACACACCAGTCACGGAGCCAGCCGTGATGACAACCCTCTTCCCTACTGCATTGACTGTTTGGGCTGTCTTTCACAACATTTCCTTAGCAATGGCACCTGTCTGTTGGACTGGGTCCCCACATCCATGTGGACTCTCATCGAACAGGACTGTCAACTCACTGCTCATTCCCCACTGTCATGTAAATATTCCCGCATAAATCACATGTCTACTGTCAAAACAAAATAACTGACGCACCAGATTTTGTGCAGTATCGTTTTTAGTGCAATCTTTACAATGTTGACAATGTCCAAGATGTGTCCAAATGCTGTACAGTTTGTAGTGCATGATTTGTCTGTAGCACCTAGGGAAACACAACAGAACAACAGTCTCTGGTCTCATTGTGGCATCACAGGCAGAACACTACACAAAACATACACAAGACACAACAGGCATACTAGACAATGGGCTGCAGGTGTGAACAAATAGGGTCCACCATACGTCCCCATATGGAACGTCAATGTCACATTTACCACACACAGTTAACTGAACGTGTGCCTGTTGGTTACATCCGTGCACAGCCCTTCACAACAACAGCAACCACACCAGACAATGTACACGCTGTACCTCGTCATCCACCTTCAACTGAAGTAGCGGTCGATGAACTGCTGGCGCAGGTCTACTCCTTCCTCCTCTCCACTGTCCTCATCACTGGACTCAGGTCCTTGAGCAGGTGGTGGCCTTGGTTCCTCACCATCGTCCAGGAGCAGGGGGACCCTCTTGTCGGTGGCCAGGTTGTGCAGCATACAGCATGCCACAACGATCTTGCACACCTTCCCAGGTGAGTATGCCAGTGCACCTCCGGTCCTGTCAAGGCAGCGGAATCTTGACTTCAGCAGGCCAAAAGTCCGTTCGATTACCCGTCGGGTCCTGCCATGGGCCTCATTGTAGCGGATGTCAGCCGGGGTCCTGGGATTCCAGTGGGGGCTCAACAGCCATGGCCTACTGGGATATGCTGAGTCACATGTGAATGACAAACACCTATTGCAATGTTGCAGAGCCAGAGGGCATCAGGTAACACACAGCACGCCATATCAGTAGGCATACTCAGCCACAATCCAAGCACGCTCGGGCTGCAGATTCTCCATCATCCGTGGCACCATGCTGTTCCTCATGATGTACGAATCATGCGCAGAGCCAGGAATTTTCGCACATACATAAGAAATGGTCATGTCCGCAAGGCCCACCACCTTCACATTGATGGAATGATAATGTTTGCGGTTCCTATAAATGTTCTCCGTCGCCTGTGGTGCCACCAGAACTACATGGGTGCAATCAATGGCACCAACAACAAGTGGGATGTGCCCAAGGGGATAGAAGTCCCCCTTCACTGCAGCCAATTCTCCTCCCCTAGGGAAATGGATGTAGCGATTCCGATACAGCATTATGGCAGCAAGAACATCCTTAGCACCATGATGAACATGGGCTGCGACATCCCTCCTGCGCTAACCATGGTCTCCTGGAAGGAACCTGTCGCAAAAAAAGTGGAGTGCTGCCATCACCTTGTATGTGGGTATGAATGCAGTAGGATATTGACGGCGAGGCTGCAGGTGGGGCTCCAATAGATCTCACAGAGTCTTCAGTGTTGGTCTATCCAGGCGGAATTTCCGTATTATTGCCTCATTCTTCATGTCCTCCAGCACTGTCAGGTGACGTAGGAGATCTAACCTCCTCCTAGTTGAGAAGTAAAATTGAAAATGACAGTGACAACCATCATGAGATGGCCACAGCACATACCATCAATGATGTCATGGAAAAACATTGGCTGCCTGAGAGATTCATGGCACACCAGGTTATATGGCTGGCCTTTTGTTACAGAGGGCACACCTCTCCACTGACAATACACAAGTGCCACAAACACATCGGAGAATGTGAATGCGCACATACTGGAGAACACAATTCACATGTGCAGGCAAGGTGCTGCAACATCCGCCAATGTTTTGGAAATTACCATGTCTGTATCATACCCATCTGCTGTACCTGTCACACCTCAATGCATCATGTAAACTCTGCACACATCCATCAAAACAATGATCACAGTATCAGGAAAACGTTCAGTTGTGTGCATGAGCTGTTGTGAATGCACCAGTCTGATACCATACAATGCAGTGGCACAAGCCTTGTCAAGGTCATCCCTGACCCACAACAAATGGATTTGTACCACATTATGAACACCAGCTCAAGAGTGTCAAGCATCATCAGCTATGAAATGCATAAGTAACATGGCAGGGACCACAGACCAAAGTGTGTCACACTGAACGTGCGTCCACCTGTGGATGACATGGAAGTATGGCATTGTGTGTACAATGATGTGCCCTTCACCATGTTGCTGCTGTGTACTGATACAGTGTTCAGGATTGACATAGCCATTAATGGTTTTGAAAATCGCGGTACCTACCGCCTAGCCCCGGCGGTGTGACACCAGCACCACCCCCTTCACAAGTGCAGAAGCCATTGGCATACGGACATGTGTACATGGCAGTGGGCATGCTCCGCCAGCGCGAATCGCGGTACCTACCACCTGTCCCCGGCGGTGTGACACCAGCACCCCCCCTTCACAAGTGCAGAAGCCATTGCCTTATGGACATGTGTACATGGTGGTGGGCATGCTCCGCCAGCACGAATCGCGGAACCTACCGCCTGTCCCCGGCGGTGTGACACCAGCACCACCCCCTTCACAAGTGCAGAAGCTATTGGCATATGGACATGTGTACATGGCGGTGGGCATGCTCTGCCAGCGCGAATCACGGTACCTACCGCCTGTCCCCAGCGGTGTGACACCAGCACCACCCCCTTCACAAGTGCGGAAGCCATTGGCATATGGACATGAGTACATGGCGGTGGGCATGCTCCGCTAGCGCGAATCGCGGTACCTACCGCCTGTCCCCAGCGGTGTGACACCAGCACCACCCCCTTCACAAGTGCGGAAGCCATTGGCATATGGACATGTGTACATGGCGGTGGGCCTGCTCCGCCAGCGTGAATCGCTGTCATTGGATGCATTTGAATGATGCACCATCGCGGTAGCGCAAACCGGGCACCCACGGTGCATCACCGCAATGTAGAATTGCCTACAGCCAATGGGAGCGATGATCACGGTGGCATGATGCACATTTGAAAAACACGGAAGGTGTGCTCCACCAGCGCGTAGGTGGTCATTGGATGAATGAATGATACACCATCGCAGTAGCGCACCCCGGGCACCCGCGGTGCATCACCGCCATGGAGCATTGCCTACAGCTACAGATACTGTTCCCATGAGGCACAGGGTCAGACTGATTTGCATATAGCCATGTCTGAACTGGGGCGGCAGAGTGGGCTAAAGAATGGTGATGGATTAAACCCAGATCTTTTGACTGGGTGTGAGTGTTTGATTGATTCAGATGCTCCGTCCATCACCACCCCCTTTTGTACCGCTCAAGGTAAACCAGCGTAAGGCCGTGTGGAGGGCAAAGGTGTGAGCCCTGGGGTATCCAACCGCCGATGCACACACTGCCACAAGAGGTGGGACGACATCAGTCGGCTTGCCAAAACCGTGGCTGAGATGACATTGGGTATGCTACCATGCACAGGGCGTTTGGCACGGCGCAGCATGACTCCAGTGATGGGCTGCATCTTGGCAGTGACTCATCCAGACCTGGATGCACATCTGAAGGAGCATCACCAGCAAGGCAGGGGTGGTGAGTATCTGGGGAACGTGATTTTTGCTTGGATTCGATGCATGTGTACAGGGCCAGTGGCAGCAGTGAGCCATGCGATGTGCGTGTGTTGCTGTGCTGTGCTGTGTCATGTGGCTGCTGTGATGTGTGCTTGTATCAGGTATTGTGCCACCCTGGCCTTACTGAGCAGATACTCCCTGCTGTACTTTACCATTGCCAGATGTGTTGGGCTCCACATGGTCATTCAGCGTTGGGATGGTGTGGGTGATCTATTATGGGGTGAACAGCAGTATCCAATTGCTGAGTGTGAATTCATGTATGCCGACTTTGCCTGCACCATGATCGTTGGTGCCCCAACATCTGCAAATCATGTGCCCTAGATTACCACATGGTGCTTGATATGCCCTACGTGGCATTGGGGACTGTGATGTCCTAATAGGTGTGTGTGTTGTCCCCTCCTGTTCCCTGAAGGTCTGTTAGTGGTAACAAGTGTTGTACCCTTATCATGTCCCAAGGTGTGGCCAGGCCAAGTTGTGTGTGTGGTACACTTCATCTACGGGCAGGGTGTAGTTCTGTGTGGCATCAACATGGCTCACTCATGGCAGATGTTCAGCGTTGCAGGCACTGTTGTGGTCTATGTTGTGTGTAGCTGCACAGTAATTGCAGGGGATGGTGGTTACCATGTAGATTTGGGCCTCTCCTGTAGTGCATTGTCTTGAGTTTGTGTGACCAGATGATGACACTTACACAACCCTGTATCTCTCTCTCATGCAGATTCGCAAGATACCACGGAGGAACAAGAGCCCGAACCCAGTGGTGGCGAGAGTAGCACTACAGCTGCAGCGGAGGCCAGTGATACAGAGCCCACCAGCGCATCTGAGGGGGACAGAAGTATGCAGGAGGATTCCGTGGCTGAGACACAGAGTACCACATCATCTGATGCCAGCTGGGATGCATACATGCTGGCAGGCACAGGGGATGGGGAGTCTACATCATCATCTACCACCCAGCGGCCAGTGCCCAGCCTCCTATCCACTTCCTCTGGGGCTGCCTGTATCCATGTCACTGAGAGGCGACGAGTCACATTCACACCTGGCACCGCTGCCCCTGCACCTGTCCCCCCTGCTTCACTCACTGCAGAGTGTGTAGAGCTCCTGCGCCAGCTCTGTGTTGGCCAGACCACCCTGCTCAATGCCTTCAGTGACCATGACAAGAAATTAGGCCAGGTGGTTGCATACATGGAGGGCATACACTCTGACGTGGGTGGGCTACACCGTACAGTCCAGGCGTTGTCATCCACAGTGACGTCAGCCCTTCAACAGGAACATGCTCCCATTGCAGCTCAGGTGCCTATGTCCACACCCCAGTCAGTGGCCACATCAGGTGACAGTGACCAAGGTTCGCCTGCGTCACCAAAAAGATACAGCACAAGGAGCGCACAACAGACACAACCCAGGCACTCCCGCCCACAGACACCATCCCCAGTGAAGAGCAGGGCCACCTCACAATGCACAGACAAGAGCCATTCAGGGAAGATCAAGGCCAGGCGATCAATGAGGCAGACATCAGACTCACATGCCGCAGAGGCATCACCAGCAAAAGACTATCCTGTCACTGAAACTTCACACAGACCTACCCATGCAGTGCATGAGTTCACTGAGGAGGTGTTGCATATCAGGGGTACACCTAGGAAGAGCACAGGGACATATCCACCCACCACATCTACCCCAATTCCGAGTCCATTGAAGCAGGTGGAGGAGGGCACTGTAGAGTCCACCCCTGCCAAGAAGTCAAAGGAGGGCACTGTAGGGGAAATACCTGGCAAAAAGGCAAAGGAGGCTACTGTAGACACCATCCCTGCCAAGAAGTCAAAGGAGGGCACTGTAGGGGGAACACCTGGCAAAAAGGCAAAGGAGGGCACTGTAGACACCACCTCTGGCACAAAGGCAAAGCAGGGCACTGTGGAGACCACCCCTGGCAAAAAGGCAAAGAAGGGAACTGTAGACACAACCCCTGGCACACAGGCAAAGCAGGGCACTGTGGAGACCACCCCTGGCAAAAAGGCAAAGCAGGGCACTATAGGGGGTACACCAGGCAAAGAGGGGAAGGAGGTCCTGCGGCGTAGCCAGACCAAGCATTCCGCAGGATCCAGCACATCACCAGAGGTAGTGCCAGTGTCTGCACCTGGTGTGGGACAGTTGGTGTGTGTGCCTGTTGGGTCATCAACACTTCCCATAAACCCCAAGACAGGGAAGCCAATTCATATTCCCAAAAAGTGGAACTGCACCCCTCCAACCTCTCCCACTCACACTGTGTCAGATGTCTGCATGATTCCACCTCCACGTGACACTATGCCACCTGGTCCACACAGCCCTCCAGCTTGCCAAGCCACTGTTAGCCCCACATCAACTGGGGCTCTGTCACCCCAGTTAAGTGGGCCTGCTGTCACCGACACACAGCCAGGTCCAAGTCTGCATGACTTCCAGGAGTGAGTTGACATCCCCCTCATGCGCCTGTGCCTCAAACAGGTGTGCTAGTCCTGACCATTGTTTACAAGCATGGACACTGGCCCTGTTGCTCTGCTGTGTCGTGCTCTCACCTGTGCCTTGGACACTGGCCCTGTTGCTCTGCTGTGTCGTGCTCTCACCTGTGCCTTGGACACTGGCCCTGTTGCTCTGCTGTTCTGTACTCTCACCTGCCATGGACACTGGCCCTGTTGCTCTGCAGTGTCGTGCTCTCACCTGTGCCTTGGACACTGGCCCTGTTGCTCTGCAGTGTCGTGCTCTCACCTGTGCCTTAGACACTGGGCATGTTGTTCTGCTGTGTTGTGCTCTCACCTGTGCCTTGGACACTGGCCCTGTTGCTCTGCTGTGTCGTACTCTCCCCTGTGCCTTGGACACTGGCCATGTTGCTCTGCTGTGCTGTACTCTCACCTGCCCTGAACACTGCCCTGTTGCTCTTCTGTGCTGTACTCTCACCTGCCATGGACACTGGCCCTGTTGCTCTGTAGTGTCGTGCTCTCACCTGTGCCTTGGACACTGGCCCTGTTGTTCTGCTGTGTCGTGCTCTCACCTGTGCCATGGACACTGGCCCTGTTGCTCTGCTGTGCTGTACTCTCCCATGCCTTGGACACTGGCCCTGTTGCTCTGCTGTGCTGTACTCTCCCCTGTTATGAACTCTGGCCCTGTTGCTCTGCTGTGTTGGCCTCTCCCCTGCCTTGGACACTGGCCCTGTTGCTCTGCTGTGTCGTGCTCTCACCTGTGCCTTGGACACTGGCCCTGTTGCTCTGCTGTGTCGTGCTCTCACCTGTGCCTTGGACACTGGCCCTGTTGCTCTGCTGTGCTGTACTCTCACCTGCCATGGACACTGGCCCTGTTGCTCTGCTGTGCTGTACTCTCACCTGCCATGGACACTGGCCCTGTTGCTCTGCTGTGTCGTGCTCTCACCTGTGCCTTTGACACTGGCCCTGTTGCTCTGCTGGGTCGTACTCTCACCTGTGCCTTGGACACTGGCCCTGTTGCTCTGCTGTGTCGGCTCCCACCTGTGCTTTGGACACTAGCCCTGTTGCTCTGCTGTGCTGTACTCTCACCTGCCATGGACACTGGCCCTGTTGCTCTGCTGTGTCGTGCTCTCACCTGTGCCTTGGACATTGGCCCTGTTGCTCTGCTGTGTCGTGCTCTCACCTGTGCCTTGGACACTGGCCCTGTTGCTCTGCTGTGCTGTACTCTCCCCTGCCATGGACATTGGGCCTTTTGCTCTGCTGTGTTGGCCTCTTCCCTGCCTTGGGCACTGGCCCTGTTGCTCTGTTGTGTTGGCCTCTCTCCTGCCATGGACACTGGTCCTGTTGCTCTGCTTTGCTGTACTCTCCCCTGCCATGAACACTGGCCCTGTTGCTCTGCTGTGTTGTGCTCTCACCTGTGCCTTGGACACTGGCCCTGTTGCTCTGCTGTGTCGTGCTCTCACCTGCGCCTTGGACACTGGCCCTGTTGCTCTGCTGTGTCGTGCTCTCACCTGTGTCTTGGACACTGGCCCTGTTGCTCTGCTGTGCTGTACTCTCACCTGCCATGGACACTGGCCCTGTTGCTCTGCTGTGTCGTGCTCTCACCTGTGCCTTGGACACTGGTCCTGTGTCTCTGCTGTGTCGTGCTCTCACCTGTGCCTTGGATACTGGCCCTGTTGTTCTGCTGTGCTGTACTCTCACCTGCCATGGACACTGGCCCTGTTGCTCTGCTGTGTCGTGCTCTCACCTGTGCCTTGGACACTGGCCCTGTTGCTCTGCTGTGTTGTGCTCTCACCTGTGCCTTGGACACTGGCCCTGTTTCTCTGCTGTGTCGTGCTCTCACCTGTGCCATGGACACTGGCCCTGTTGCTCAGCTGTGCTGTACTCTCCCCTGCCATGGACACTGGCCCTGTTGCTCTGCTGTGTTGGCCTCTCACCTGCCATGGACACTGGCCCTGTTGCTCTGCTGTGTTGTGCTCTCACCTGTGCCTTGGACACTGGCCCTGTTGCTCTGCTGTGTCGTGCTCTCACCTGCGCCTTGGACACTGGCCCTGTTGCTCTGCTGTGTCGTGCTCTCACCTGTGTCTTGGACACTGGCCCTGTTGCTCTGCTGTGCTGTACTCTCACCTGCCATGGACACTGGCCCTGTTGCTCTGCTGTGTCGTGCTCTCACCTGTGCCTTGGACACTGGCCCTGTTTCTCTGCTGTGTCTTGCTCTCACCTGTGCCTTGGACACTGGCCCTGTTGCTCTGCTGTGCTGTACTCTCACCTGCCATGGACAATGGCCCTGTTGCTCTGCTGTGCTGTACTCTCCCCTGCCATGGACACTGGCCATGTTGCTCAGCTGTGCTGTACTCTCCCCTGCCATGGACAGTGGCCCTGTTGCTCTGCTGTGTTGGCCTCTCTCCTGTGCTATGGACACTGGCCTTCCTGTTTGTGTTTCACCTGTGCATGGTATATAGCATTTTTGCATCATTTCGAGCCTTGCTGTTGTCTACTATTGTTGTACCGCTGCATCTGTGCAATATGTGAATAAATACAGTTACTTCTGGTATGTGTTTTGTCGGTGTCCTTGCTGATTAAAGTTCTGTTTCTGTTCGTATTTGATTGCCTCTGCACCAGGCTCCATGTATCACTTCAACATTGCAAGGCTCTTTGCAGCCATCATAATTTTGGGCAGGGGTGACAGGGTCTTAAGTCCATTCTGAGCCTGCAAATTTTGTGATCTGTGATGGCTATTTTACCTGGCATGCAGTCATCTTGTTAGTGATTTGCAGTTGTTGCCTACACTGTTCACATGTCTGGTTGGGAGACACTGCCAGCACAGGGTGTTATGCTGTGCAAATGTTACGAAGCTGGCTGGGATATGTAATGAAGTTTGTGTGTGGATTGCTTTCTGTGTGCCCAGCCTTGTATGTGTATGGTCATCTTGTGTTGGGCCTTGGTCCTGGTGCAATGGCCAACATGAGATGTGTAGTGTTGGGTGTAGCAGAAGTGTGTAGTTTGAGGGTGTCAGTTTGTAGTGGATGTGTGTGTGCCCCTGTATTGTGTGAGACACACATGTGCCACCCAAGAGTTGTATGCCTGTTGTTTGTTTTGTCTTGCCCTGGGTAGAGGATTGTATGCACTTGTGTGAGCTGTTTGTAGTGCACTGTGCTGTGTGTTGGTGTGTCCATGGTGCTGTGTGTGACTCCTCCTTGTTGTGTTTGTCAGTTTGGAGAGTACAAAGTGTGTGAGTTGCACATCAGTGTTGTGTTTGATTGATCCTCAATGTGTCTTGGGTGTATTTGTGTGAACTGTGTGGCCCTGCTGCTCCACACTGGCATTGTGTTTGTGTTTGTCATGCATTGCAGGCACATGGTGGTTTGTGCACTCCTGTATGGCATGGTGTGTGTGGTTTTAGGCCATCCCCTATGTGTGCCACTTGTTCCTGGCCATTGTGGGTGCTCCGTCCCTCTATTTGTGTGTGGTACACCCATTACATGTCTGCTACTGACATGCAGGCTGTTTAACTTAGATGTCAGCTTTCCCCTTGGTTTCCATGTGTGTGTGCCTCCCCATCACTTCATATGTGGGCTTGTGCTTTGTGGTGCAGTTCTTGGGCCATATGTGCTGTTCCACTCTGGACATTGCCCCAATGGTTTATGTGTGCTGTCCTTGTGCTATTGGTCATTCTGTAGTGGTGATGTGCACTTCAGCTGTGTGTGCTGGCCAGTGCTCTGGTGGAGGTGGCTGTGCTCTTGTATCCCAGAGTGGTGCATGTGTAGTTGTTGGGTTGGATGTGTGGATGTAGGGTGTTGTATTGCTTCAGTTCCTGGGTGTGGTGTTGTATTTGTGCAGTGTTGATTTGTGGTGTGTGATGCGGTTGTGCCAATCATGCCTGTTATGCAGACAATGCTTGTCGTGCATGCGGTGTTGTGTGTATGTGGCCTTGGCATTGCCTGATGTGCATCCCCTGATGTGTTGTGGTGTTTGTTGATTGAGGTTTCATGTGTATCTGTGATGGGTTTGATGTGGCTGTGTGTGTTGGTCCAGATGCACTTCTTGTGTGATTTGTGTTATGGTGTGTGTGTTTTGTTCCTGAGTGATGTTGTTGTGTACTCCTGTTGTGTCTGCTCTCCCATTGATTATCCCCAGTTTGGCTGACAGGGTATGTGTGTTTCTGTTGGAGTTCAGTATGTGTTCCTGTATTGTTTGTGTGTTGTTCTTGTGCAGGCATCGGTTGAGGCATCCATGTCTGTGTGTTGTGTTTGTGGCTAACCCCAGGGTGTGTGTTTGTTTGTGTGTGTGTGTGCTGGCAAGGATTGTGAGCCTTGAGTGTGTGTGGCAGTGGTGTTGTGTGTTCCTTGTCCGCCACTCCTGCAGTGGCTGTCTCCCTGGTTGTGTGTTGTGTGGTGCAGAGAGTGTGCATTGTGCTTGTTGTTGCAGTGCTTGTTGGTGTGCATGGGAGTGCACGGGATGGGCACCTGGCCTGTGGGTTGATGGGGTGTGTTGCTGTGTGGATGGGGGCTGTGTGTCCCTGTGGTGCTTGTGCCCTGCTCATGCCTTGGAGTGGTCCTGCCTTCTGCATAGTGCGCATGTGTTGACCGCGGCGGTGACATGACCGGGATCGGGACGTTGCTACTGGTTGGCGGTCGATGTGTGTCCCGGATGCTGAGGGGTGCATTGTTGTGAGGTGGGTAATGTGTGGGTTGTCGTGTGGATGTGTTGTGTCCCCCAGCAGGGTGTCTGTGTGGTGATTGGACCCTGTGTCGGCCTCTGTGTTGTGTGTTGCATATGTGTATTTGTGTACCTGCGGCTGCATCCGTGGCGGCACATCTGACAATAGTGTTGTAGGAGGAGCATCACCAGATGCATATGGAGGGCTGGGTTCATGGCGTTCAGGACCGGGTCTCGGCTATCTTGCTCCGCTGTTGAGTTTCCGCCTGCTCAGGCTGGGCGGTGTCTCCGCTGCAGTGCTTCTGCTTGTTTGGGCCGTCTTAATTTGTCGAGCGGGGCGGACGTCATTCGGCGCGGCAGAGAGTCTCTATTGGCTCCCGCCGCCGGGCGCACTTTGATGGCGGTGCGCGTCACTCCGCGGCGGACGGGAAATGACCTATGTTTACCTACCCTAATGTGGCGGACGTGAGTTCCGCTGCTCGCGGGTGGAAAAAGCTGTTTTTCTACCCCGCCACCACCGCGGTGCCACCGCCCGACATCCTAATGGACCCCTAATGGAGTAGGGACGGGCAGAGAAATCCTTTCAGATTGGCAGAGCTTGCAGATTTTTGCCTACTCCTCGTTCCACTGAAAGCGCAGAGTTTATGCAAAACTGAGTGGAGTTCAGCCCTGGGCGCCACAGTAAATATTCTCCGCCTCCATCCCCCAATAAATATATTTTTTAAATAAATGAAGGAGATTAAAAGTACACACTTACCTTTATTGCGGCGTCTCCGAGCTGCCCTCCTCTTCCTCGCCGTAGTCTCTCCTGCAGAAACCCCTATGTCAGACGGACCCCATGGTAGGACTGCACATGCGAGCACAGTCCTACAAGACGTACGTCTGACGTAGGGGTTACAGTTTGCAGAAAAGACCACGACGAGGAGGAGTAGGGCAGCCTGGAGGTGCCGGGATAGAGGTAAGTGTGTTTTTTTTTATCTATTTTGTTTTGTTTCAATAATTGATTATGTAAATTGCGTAATAAATATTTTTGTTTGGGGGTGTTTTGCGGTTTCTGTATCGGTAAAGGATATGTAGGGAATCATAATAATTAGTAAACATTGTTAATTTTTAATAATTGTTTCAATGATAATTAATTATGTGAATATAATTAAAATATTTTGGGGGTTATATGTGTGAGTTGTATTTGTAGGGGAAAAAAGGTGGTAAGTCAACTAAATATAATTAATTTATTCTTAGTTAATAATATTACTTGTTTAATTGATTATTAAATGTGTAAATTCATTACTTCATTTTGTTAATGGATATATGAGGTGTGGGTTGTTTGTTTTGTACGGATAAAGGGTGGAAAGGTGAATAAATGTAATTGTTTTATTTGTACCTAATCAGCATTACTATTTTAATTGCTAATCAATTATGTAAAATGAGTAAATATTATAAATGTAAATATACATTTTAGATGTGTGGTGTGTAGCTTGTAGAGGTATGGTGTAGAAAGTTATGTCAGTAATAACAAAATTAAAAAGAGTGCCCATCCGACCAAAACTTACTCACAGACTCGTAACCCTTGTTTTGTTCACCCAAGACCGTTTCGTGAGTAAACCTGCAACACAATAACGATATTGCAAAATGTATTATTTATATGTTTCTCTCCCTCAGTAATTTGTCCCAGCCTAGTGTCTAGAGATACCTGCCTGTGTAAGAATATTAATTACATAGTTAATCTGATTATATGCAAATACCAAGTAATGCTACTGTAAATGATTCATTGCAGTTCAAACTGTTTTTAATGTGCCTATGCTTGCAAACTACTCTGATATTTACCTGTACCAGGCCAGGCTTGGTTCTAGAAAATAAATATAAATGAAATGCTTAGCCTTACTGCTCGCCCAGACTACCACAAATAGAGAGTAAGGTCTATTACAGAGTATTTGGCCAATAAACTGATGAGATATGAACCAGCCAGACTCCTTTGCTCCTCCAGCAAACTCCTCCTAGCCATACCTAAAGTGTGCACAGTCAGAAACAGAGGAAGAGCATTCTCCAAACAAAACTATAAAAGATTTCGCAAACTACTGAAAACCTGGCTCTTCCGGCTCTAACGAGTCACCTCCTACAGGCCTCTGAGTATTCCGCTGGCGCTGCGAGACCTATGGGTGATACATGTGCCTAATAAATACCAAATTCATACATACATACATACAAGGTACTGCCTGCTTTAACCTCTGCCTACCTTTGGAGATCCACTGGAATCTGTGCTCACTATACCATACTTTGGTATAGTATATACAGAGCCAGCTTCCTACACTGCTCCAATTCGCTCTTGCAATCTAACCCTTGGCAATGCTATTGCGCAGGGAGCTGGGGCTCTTGGGCATTCGGGTCGGTGGTTCTATAATATATTATCTTACTCTACGTGGAAGATGCTCCTATTTAATCTTCATTAGCCCAGGAAAGCAGTGTTCCTCCAGATGAGGCTGTTGGCTGACTTTGGTGCAGTATTGAGCTTTCCGGTTAATGTTCGGGAAGACACTGTTGTTCCCTTTGGGTTGGCTGGGGACCCCTCTTGAGTAGCTTCTGGACTTGGGGATCTGTTGAAAAACTCTGTGTTTCTGATATCTTGGCATTATGGTTACACACACGGAGGCCTCTCACCTAACTGGAATGTAGACAGGGCTGTGGGGGGTCTGGCAGGTTTGATTGGGTTCTGGAATAAATTACTCATATCGGTGATGAACAGGGTGGCAATTGCTAAAATTGTCTTTCACCTGTGCTGTCTTTACCTGATACAAAATTCTCCTTTTCCACTTCCTCCTTGATTTTTTTCATCAGCTTAACAGCCTGTTGGCCTTACAGAGCTGGTCAAGGCTGCAGAGCATGGTGGCCCTGTGAGTGCTCAAAAGGAACACGGAGGATGGCGGCTTGGCCCTCCCAGATATACAATGTTACTATTTCACCCCACATTTGCAGCATGCCGCTCGATTCCTCGCAGTGGTCGACCATTTGGGGGAAGCAACTTTTCCGGAATCTGCTCGGGGAAGATATATTGGCCAGTTTACTAATACAAAGGGGCCGAACGAAGCACTCTGTTCCATATCTAGTTAAGCACACTGTCACAATATGGGAGACAGTAATTTAGAAGATGCTTCACAAGGCTCCATTTAACAGGGAGCTGGTTCTTTGGGATTTGGTGCCATTCTGCATGATAGGTTTGGATCTGCCTATGGCCCAATAGAGAATAGAGGGTAGGTGGTTCTCAGTTGGCTGTTTACTTGCATCCAAGCCAGGTATATTTCTCTTTCCTGGAGGCACAGAAAGGCTTTCATGGAGGGCTGTGGCACTTCTCACACAACACCAAGCTAGAAAGCATGTCACATTAGGTATGGAGTGGCTTTCTGTTAGCTTCCCAGGTGTTGGGCGGCCTGCAATGGTAGGGTGAGTGCAGACATCTTTTTTTGTGGGAACATGATGCTGCCTCTCTATAAGGCCCAGTAGGCATGGGAGACTGAGATGGTAGAGACCAACGCAGATGCAGAAGCATGTGAATTGGTGAGGTCGGTCTCCTGTAATACCAGATTTAATCTTCTACACTTTAACTATCTGCATTACAACTATGTTACTCCCTCCCAGCTCAACAGGATAGACCTGCTAGAGAAGTGAAGTGTGCATGCTGCGGCCTGGTGGGTGCCACCTGCTTGCATCTTTCCTGGTGTACAGGGGTTATGGAGGGAAGTGGTTCCCAAGATTGATGCAGCTACTACATCAGACTCCCCTTTACTCCTGGGGCCTGCCTGTTGGGTATTGTAGTGAGGCCAAATGGGCGGATGATCCCTTATAAGATTTCCCAGATCGCACTCTTCCCATCTAAGCGGCAGGTGGCCATAGGGTGGCTGGGACCCAGGGTGTTGCAGGTATTGTTCTGGATTATAGAAGTCCTTGAGTCTGCGTTAGAGCTAGAGCATCACTTGATTCTGTCCTGTAGGGATGACATGGCTACAGATGATGTCTTGGCCTGGGGGTTACTAGTGGTTAGAGTCAATGGCAGCGAAGCCTCAGACATTAACCCTGAATCTGGAGAAGGGAGGTGAAACTGTGGGTTTTGTATGGGAGTTGTGGCTGTTAGGTGTAGTTTTGATCTTTTCGTGCTAATCTAGCTCTATGTCTTTGTATATAGTATGCTGCATGTTTTCTTCCCTGTCCTCATGATATTCCTCTCTATGATGACTTAGGATGCTTTTCATTGCAGACTGATATACTGCTTACCTATGTCTTGCAGCATGTGTAACTGGAATTTCCTCCTGCGCTGCTTTTGCTGTTGGGTACACGAAAAACTAATAAAAAAAGGTTTTCTTAAATATATTTTTTTCCGCAGGATTTGGGGAATTGACAGTTGAAACATATAAGCCCGAAGTAATTAACTAGAATTCGGTACTAATGATGTGTTCCTCCATCAGTTAGCAAGTGTGAGATATGCAGTTGTTATCATTATCAAAAAATAAAACAGGTAAGATGTATTAATACTCTTCTTGAAACTGGAAGTTATGGTCTTAAGCAGTTACTAACCTTTTGACTTGTATGGACCCTCAATGAATCATTGCTGGAATCCGGGGTCTCCCACGGAGTCATTGTTAGAAGCCAGGGGCCCCTTCCCTAAGCAAGTTCTGGGATTTAAACTTCAAAACAAAAGAAAAAAGACAAACAACAAGTACATACTTAACACATGGTCAAATATTGAAATATTTTGTTTAATTCACAATCAAATATAGAAAAGGTTTTTAAATTTTCAATTGTGCTTATTTGTGTTTATATACTTTATTCATTTTCATTTGTACATTTGAAAATTATTTAATTTTAATATTATTTAATTTTGTAAAACAGTTCCAGATGCCCAGAGCTATCCTTGCGGACCCCTAGCGGTCCTCGGACCACAGGTTAAAATCCACTGGTCTAAATGCTTTAGGGGAGTTATTATAGGTGTAAGTATTTAGGTCCAACTGCTCTACAGACAACATTTTTTTTTTCAGTAGAATAATTGTATATGACTCAGTGTTTTTAGACCTTTATTGAATGTGATAAATGTATTTACTAGTTTATTTAGTAGTGCGTAGTTAATTAAGATCATTAGTCTAATGATCAAAATGAAAAAAACATTAAAATACATATTTCCCAGTAGTATAAAAAGTCTCTAAACCAGGTTTTTATACTTCTTCCATTAGTGATATGTATAAAATGATTGTGTCTAAATTTGAAGAATGTTTTCTGTTTTATTGATTAGGCCTGCAAAATAAATACTGATGCGTCATGTGATGGAGCAAGGTTTCACTCGTAAAGAGACTTGCTTGGATTCAACCCTCTCGAAATAATATATAATATTTTAATCAATATGTTTTATCTATTAACAATGCACCACATGACATTTCTAGTGTCTAGGGGAATTTTTCAATGTGCTTTCTACTAACCGTAACTCGAGTGTCTTAAAATGGCCGCCGCAATGTGGGAACTTTTCTGCGCATGCGTCTGTCCCACTCACGTGACACGACAAATTCTCTGCTTTGGTGGGAAATCTTTGTTTCTGCGCACTAGAACTAAAGATGGCTGCATTATGTTTTCATTTGCTAACGCTTGTATTGCTGCTTTTACTAAATTGTTCATTCTGCTTAATTCCTAACGCTGTAGTTAAAATAAAATAATGGGAATAAAGTAGAGATAAGTGGTATACAGTGCATTAATTTATTCTTTGTTCTAAAACTGTTCTTTGACTTTGCTATTAGCTCCTGTTTGGATCAATCAAGTACAATGTTGCTCCATCTTGAGTCCCGTGACTGCGCATGTGCTGCGTTCTCAAGAGTTTTACAAGCCATGGCATTGAATCCATGCCAAAGACAGTCTTGCCTGAAGATGCGCCTGGGAAACTCACCTGAGACCTTTTGAGAGGAAGAAACTTTGATAAATTGTTTAACATTGTATTTACTATTAGAATATTCATTGTTGGGTGGAATAAAATGCATGGGAAAATTAAAGTTATGGGCGGGAAGATAATTTGCCTTATTGAATCAAGTGACCTCATAACTGGTATGGTGTGATGACCTCTCCTCGTCTTCTGACCAATCAAATTGAGGGAATACACACATTTGCAACATTGGGGGGGTGCACTGCCCCGGAAAATGGTATAACTAAGGTAGACTTAGGTAGTTAGATTGTCCGACTTGTCCGAATAGCTGACCTGTCACTGACCCAACGCACTCAATAGGCAATCGAGAACAGAGGTGCTGGCGGAGCACTCTGTCAGAAGAATTTATAACCCAATCGGGGTTCCGGGAAGGAGATTCAATAACCCATTTGGGGTTCCTGAGGGAGAAGATTTGCTAACCCAATCGGGGTCCAACTGTTAGCCGCAGTGAGGGGTGTAACACTGGTGTTGCACTTACCTGAGGGTACCTGGTTCCAACCTGAATCCATCCTAATTTGGTCATCACTGGTCCTGATCTACACCTGTGCTGTCTTATTGGCATCTTACCTGCAAGAAGTCCTGTCTTTTATCCCAGCCTGTGGCCAGGGTTGGTCTTCACTCCATTTTAGTTAAATATAAAATTCATGTGGGTATGTCATTGTACTGTTTCTCTTTTCTTACCCTTCCTATGTTTCAATGCTTATAGAAAGCCTCATAATATTTTGCATCATCTTGCTTTGATTATATTCTTCCTAATTGAACAAGCTGTGACTAATTTAGTATGGACTCTGGCATTTAAGAATTTACTTAGATAAAATGTTCAAATCTTTCCTGAGTCTGTGGTTATTTTAATGAGCACAAATGTTTATATACTGCCTGTTATTCTATCTCCTTTGATCCCTTAGGACTCTAGGTACCGGTGACAAAGGATTGGTAAGTCAAATGGCATAGGTCCTAAATGGTAAAATTAAATATTCTGATTTAGCGTAGGTTTACCTGTTCAAAGTGTGTATGTTGTATGAGCCCAGGTGAGTATAGTAAAATCTCGATCAGGTGAGCCATGCTCTATCAGTATTCTTTTGATAGCAGTATGATGGTTAGGGTTTAGTTAAGAGAGGTAGTTATTCATGTATTGATTATTTGATTGTATTTGATTTTATGTATTTACTAAAACAGGTTTGTATTGTTCTATGTTTGTTTTGAAATACCCGGGGGCAGAATAGCGGGTGGTAAATGGAAACCCCACTGCAGTGAGGTCACTTGCCTAAGGAAATAAGTGCATGGTTAGGTAAAACTGGAAGCACTGATTAGGGATTTTCTATATAAATGTGTGAATACATGATAGCAAAGGAGTTCGCTGGTGAAACTTTGGCCTTATATCACCTAGAAAGGGTAAGCCTGAGGGAGTAACAGGTTCTCTAATGCTTGTATGAAGAGTAGGCGGAAGGAATCTACTCGCAGTGTATGAAGAGTAAGCGGAAAGGTTTTACTTGCAGTGGGTGTAAATCATCTTTTCTTTGAATGTAGGCACTTAACCACAGTGGCGAATGTTTTTACGTTGTTAATTAATGAAAATTGCATTTAAAAGTGAAAAGAAATAAGTTCTCAGTTGCAATGCTGCGCTGACGTCACCAAAAGAATTGGTTGAGACAGCAGGTGTGTAGCTGAGGTAATAATTGTAAAGAAGGGGTGAGTGCAGGAGCATGGGAACTTGTTTCACGAGAAAAGCCGAGCAAATATTGGTCAAAAATATTTGGATTCTAACTGCTGATTGGCTCTTGAGAATAAGAAACGCACTGTTATTGGCGAAGTATTTAGTAAACAATTGATTGTAGCTGCATATTAAAATCCTCAGTATATGTGGCATTTAGATCCAACAGTTATAGGAAATAGACCCGATAGGAGGTACTTAGCTTTGCACAAGAGCAATACAAAAGAGGAAGACCGCATGTCATGTACCGAGGAGAGAGAAAAATGTCGCTTTTTAAGAAAATTTAAATTTCTTTAAGAAAGATAAAACGATTAACACTAGAGACAGGATTAATATTCCACCACCTAATATGCCTACATCATACATGATGGTAGAAAGGGACTATCACACTTGTGTGGTTAAAGAACTGGACGGAGTACACAAAAGATGATGGTGTTTTGGCATTTCCAGAACATGGTACCTTTAATGGTAGAATTGTGTACAATTTGAGAACACGCATGAATAAATTAGATCCCAGACCTAGATTAACCCAGTACGAAGGGTATACAGTCAAAATATCGAGTTATTGATATCGATTTACATTAATATTGAATTAAAAATATAGAATGTACACACAATATCGAATGGACAGAATATAGAAAACAAAAATATAGAATGGACATAATATAGACGACAAAAATATAGAATGGACAGAATATAGACAATAAAAATATCGAATTTGAGATAAGTAAGTTAATATTATTTTTTTAATAATATCTATTTTTTTTTAAAAAAATTTGAGTTAGTATATGTGCGAAAAGTGTATATTTATTTTCTAATTTATTTTAATTAATTAATTTTATGGGTTTTTTTGCACAATATAATTCTGTAGCGGGTTGTGGGCTTATAGGAGAATAGGGTGGGAAGTAATTTAATTATAATTAATTAAATTTTAAAATTTATTTATTGGTATTTATTTTGAATTAATTGATATTAAGGTATTTAATTGGTAATTAAATAAAATATAATTGGCAATTTATTTTAATTAATTGATTAATGGATAATTATGTTAATTTTATTAATTTATTTTATGTTGCGGGTTGTGGGTTTGTAGGGGAATAGGGTGGGAAGTAATTTAATTATAATTATTTAAATTTTTAAATTTATTTATTGGCATTTATTTTTAATTAATTGATAATAAAATATTTAATTGGTAATTAAATAAAATATAATTGGTAATTTATTCTAATTAATTGATTGATTACTTGATAATTATGTTAATTTTATTAATTTATTTTATGTTGCAGGTTGTGGGTTTGTAGGGGAATAGGGTGGGAAGTAATTTAATAGTAATTAATTAAATATTTTAATTTATTTATTTGTTTTTTGTTGTTCACATTTTTAATTACATTTTAATTGTTAATTAATTAATTTTTAATTGGTAAATAAGTTGTATTAATAGGTAATACTTTTTATTAATTAATTTTTAATTGAATAATTTTTATATTATATAAAATTGTTAATTACTTTTAATTAATTAGTAATTGGTATTAATATTTATTTTTTATTTATATATGAAGTACTTTCCCTACTGATGCACTCTCTGGAGTTGGAATAGTAATTTTCACCCCTATGCTATCCAACGCTTTCTCTACTGTTGCACTCTCTGGAGTGGGAATAGTAATTTTTACCTCTACTCTATCCAACGCTTTCCCTCTAGAGTGGGAATAGTAAATTTTACCCTGCCGCTATTCAACGCTTTTCCTACTGTTGCACTCTCTGGAGTAGGAATAGTAATTTTTACCTCTACGCTATCCAACGCTCTCCCTACTGTTGCACTCTCTGAAGTGGGAATAGTACATTTTACCCTGCCGCTATCCAACATTTTCCCTCCTGTTGCACTCTCTGGAGTTGGAATAGTAACTTTTACCCCTACGCTAGCCAACGCTTTCCCTACTGTTGCACTCTGGAGTTGGAATAGTAATTTTTACCCCTACGCTATCCAACGTTTTCCCTACTGTTGCACTCTCTAGATTTGGAATAGTAATTTTTACCCCTATGCTATCCAACGCTTTCCCTACTGCTGCACTCTCTGGAGTTGGACTTTATTGGGAGTCCACTTGGATTGTCGAGATAAGGATTCCTTACAAGTGCGCAATCGCACAGTTTCAAGATCAGGAGCTCGATGGCTAGTCCGTCTTCAAGCTTCAAGCTCCTGATCTTGAAACTGTGCGATTGCGCACTTGTAAGGAATCCTTACTTGGACAATCCAAGTGGACTCCCGAACTAACACGATCCCTATTAGCTGGCAAACTGCCCTTTGTGACCGCGAGCTATCGCGCCCGCTTCTGATCCATTTTGCAGTAATGCGATTTAGGCATAGTGCAATTGTAAATTTATAAAGACAACAATTAAATATTATGTTGTTCTGAGGATGATGCCCAGTATCTAGTGGTGGCATTGAAACAGTGTTACAGGATAGGGAACGAGAAGCAATAAATAAACAGAGAGGTGAATTGATTCAGAAAATCTCCCAATTGAATACTAGTCTTGAAGCTTGACCATTCCGGTAGCTATAGGTTCTGTTGTTCCATTATATGGAGAAAAACAGTCCTGTCCTAAACCTCCCAATCTGACTAACCCTGGGCATAATACTACGCTACGCTAACAAAGCATACAAAGTTTGAACTAATTTGCTCTTCGCAAATTGCACGTAGTACAGTAACAAAACTTCTTGTGTGAAGACTAACGAGAAGCTTTGCTTTATAAAGAATTTTGACAAAGCCCTGAAGAAGTCCGGTTTCGGACGAAACGCGTTGGCTATTGATTTTAATCATCATTTCTGAATAAAGAATCTCTTTTGTTGAAGAACTTGACTTTGAAATGCTTGGGAGAACGACCAGAAGAATAATTGAATTTTGTGAATAACATTGTTGAAACTGCATTAATATTGTATTAACATTTGAAGGGTGCGGGGTCACTTTAGTGCAATCTGTTCTGAAAGCCAAGTTCATTGGCTCTCTATTATTGGGATCCAGGGGATTGTGTCCCAGACCACCAGCACCTTCATATTTCCATACTATAGGGACTTCATTACTAGTGCGGGCAGAGTAGCCTTAATCCCCTTTTCTAGTTTGATTACAGTAACAAATCTGTGCTTAATCACGTAGCGTAGCAGCTAAATCAATAACATCCTCAGATGCTTTGAAAAAGCAATTTTACATGCTTAAAAGCCTATAACCAATTCACAAAAGTGAACTTTTACAATGAAAACATTAGGCAATGAGAGAGCTGATGATTTTGGGGTCCCCCTAACCTAGGGGGAGGACCAAGCAGATGCCTTTAACACAAAGAGCATCAACAGAAAGCACCACCCCAAGCACAGTTATTGGCAAAAAAAAATCCCAACCAAAGGCCTTGCAAAGTATTATGGGACGAGATTAGTAGTGGGCAGTGAATATTATAGTATCCAATATCAAAATATTTCTACAAAGAGCTGCAGTTCACCTAGTCGTTACTAGATGTACCTCACAGAATGTAAAATTACTATTGACTGGCCCAGTGATGAAGACCCAAAGACAGGAGCAGTATCAGATGAGGTGGTGAAAAAGTATCATTAAGTCATAACATTTCTGAAAGAGAAAGTACCCCCGAAAGAAACAGATTGGACAAGAATAGACAGAACTACCCAAAATAAAGATGAATCAGTACATGCATATTATGAACGCAGTACAGTGGGTTGGAAAGCATTGATACAAAAGACATGACGCATTTTATTTATCGATTTTGTCAGGGTTAAAGCCAGAAATTTCTCAAAAGATTAAAGATCATAAAATCTTTTGGCAGGCCAAGCCGGTAGATGAAATACTTATGTAAGCAAAATATTGTGGGGATGAAATTGACAATAAACGAAAGAATCTAGAAGAAAAAGTAATGTGGGCACAGGTAAAATTAGCAGAGCAACAGGAACTCCAGTTAAATCAATTGAAAATTAATCAGAATCAAGGAGATGGAAATGGGGGTAAATCGAGAGGTAGAATGAACAGAGAAGAAGCCAAGAAAAAATTTCCTTGTCATGGGTGCGGAAAAATGGGGCATTGGAGGAACGAGTGTAAGGCTGTATTGAGTAACAATGTGAAAAACGAAAATTTGAACCCACAGACGCAGAATGGGGTATCAAGGAAGCCACAGCAACTGGTAATACAGAACCAGTTACCACTTGCACCTATGCCAGATTCTGGGAGCCAAGCAAATTACTAAGTAGGTAACACAAATTGGGAGGGAAGTGGAAGGAGAGACGCAGTGACATCACAATTTCTTTTGAGTAATGCATTTTTTGAGGAAGATAGTTATTGACTGTGCCTGAGAGGGGAGGATGAGGAGTGCGTGCTTTGCGCATCCTTGCCGGTAGATCAGTCAGGTCCATACCTTGAGGGAAAAGTTGAGGGAAGTGATGTTATCTTTTTGTTGGATAGTGGCTCTACCTGTTCTACTGTGAGAACAGCAGACGTTCCAAACCTACCCCTCTCGGGAGAAGCGATCCAAGTAGTGGGCATTTCTAATAAACAAATTAGTACCCCTGTTACAGATCCTATGGAAATCAGAATAGGTATTTTCAAAGAAATGCACAAGTTTGTAGTGTGCGACTCCAGTCCAGTAAACCTATTAGGTAGGGACTTACTTTGAAAAATGAATTGTACAATCTTTTGTACCCCAAGTGGTGTTGAAATTCAAACCCCAGACAAAGATGGAGTTTATAAATTAATGTTGGCCAAACAAGAAACTGAAAATAAAAAGATGTTAGTAGAAGACCTCCCAAAAGAATTGCAGCATAGAGTGAATCCTGAGGGGTGGGATTTCACTGGGAAAGATGTAGGATTAATGGCAAATGTTGACAGAGTAAAAGTTACAGTGAAAGAAGGTGCAGTTTACCCAAATACTCGACAATACAAAATGAGCCCAGAAATAAAAGCAGGTGTTGCAGCAGAAATAAAGCGTTTGGTTGAGCAAGGCATTTTACAAGAAATAACGAGCAGTCCATGTAATTTACCTATAATTGGTATTAAGAAACCGAGCTGTAAATATAGGGTCGTACAAGACCTCCACAAGGTTAATAAAATTGTCGTCCCATGTTGTCCAGTTGTGCCAAGTCCTGCAATGATCCTGTATCAGATACCGTGGGGAGCCGGATGGATCATGGTAATTGATTTGTGCCATGCATTTTTCTCCATACCATTACATCCAGATAGCAAATATCTTTTCTCGTTCAAATTTGACATCATGTTTACGTTTGGAATCGTGGCCCTAGGGGTACACAGAAAGTCCATTGATTTTTAATCAGATTTTGAAAAAGTGCCTTGAATCGCTGGTATTGCCCGGATAGTCTGTCCTGGTGCAACATATAGACGACCTGTTGGTGGCGTCTAAAACTCGAAATGACTGTGTAGTTGATACCATTGCATTGCTGAATCATTTGACAGAAGGAGGGCATAAAGTGTCACCTGAAAAATTACAATTCTGTACCACATCTGTAAAGTATCTGGGGTACCAGATAGAAAGAGGTGTCAGAAGAGTTACCTCTGAAAGAATCAAAATAATCAGAAACATGAATCTACCTCAGACACATAAAGAAATCAGAATGTTTCTTGAAGTTGTAGGTTACTGCAGGCAGTAGATTGTGGGCTTTGCAGTCCTAGCTAAACCTCTGATACAAATGACAACGAAAAGAACAAAAGACCCAGTAGAGTGGGATGACGAAAGCATGACTGCCTTCTTGAAGCTGCGAGACTGTCTCTGCTCAGTTCAAGGCTTAGGGATGCCTGATTATTCAAAGGAATTTGCTTTGTTCTGTGATGCACGTGACAATTGTGCATTGTCTTTTCTGACCCAAACTCATGTTTTAATGAGACGTCCTGTGGCATATTTTCCACCACACTGGATCCAGTGGCATCTGCATTGCCAGGATGCTTGAAAGCAGTAGCTGCAACCTGCATGAGTCTTAAAGTGAATCCATTATTATGGGACACCTGTAAGTGTGTATGTTCCACACTCAGTGGTGATTCTGTTAACCAGAACACGTACTCAGTATTTGACTCTTAGTCGGCTGACTAAGTATGAGCGAATTCTTCTAGGTGCAGGGAATATGACCATTGCCAGATGCACTATTTTAACTCCAGCCACATTGTTACCTGATTCACACTTTGCAGAAGTGAAAGGGAAAGTCAAGCATGATTGCATCGACCTTACAGAATATAGTACTAAGCCCCGACCAGACATAAAATAAGAGCCATTGTTGACATTTGAATATGAGCTGTTTGTGGATGGCTCATGCATGAGACATGAGGAAGGAGGATTAAGTGCTGCTTATGCTGTGTGTACTTTGTGGAGTCCAGTGGAAGCATCCTATATACCTGGAGTCAAGTCTGCACAAGTAGCCAAATTTGTTGCATTGAGTCATATTTGGGAAAAATTTGAAAGTCAAGGTTTTGCATGACTTTGGCCAACTATGGATGCAAAGGGAGTTTTTGACTTATTCCGGTACTCCTATTAAGAATGGACATTATGTAAAAGACTTGGTGGAATCAATTCAATTACCAAAAGAAGTGGCTGTGGTCAAGTGTGCTGCTCACCAATCCGGAAATGACAGAGTGACAGCATGTAACCGATATGCTGACCAACTAGCCCAGCATTGTGCCAAACAAAAGATGGCAATAAATAAGAAAATCGATGCACATGGAAACAGCTGCCAACTTATGTTGCTTGAAAGAATGAAAATATGGGAAGAAGTGAAAGAATTGCAAAATGCGGCAGAAACAAAAGAAAAGGAAGAGTGGGAAAAAATAGGATGTCGGAGAAGGGCTGAGGATGGTGTTTTTGTTTACCTCGATGGGAGACCTGTGTTACCAGATTGTATGCTTGCTCCTATGGCTAGGATGTATCATGGAAGTTCACACATAGGTAGGGATGCGATGATTAGGCAGTTTAGACAGAGTTGGTTCAATGCGAGATTCAGGAATGTAGCTGAGAGTCTTTGCCAGAGGTGCATAACATGCCAAAGAATGAATCCTGGTAAGAGAACTGTAGTATTACCAGGAAAGATTGGAAAAGCTGAAGGTCCCTTCATACGACTACAGATTGATTTCATCCAGTTGCCCCCTTGCCGAGGATTGAAGTACTTCCTTGCAATTGTCTGCCTATTTTCAAAATGGGTAGAAGCCTACCCTACCCGTAGAAATGATAGCATCACTGTAGCTAAACTACTACTGAGGGAAATCATACCACGTTTCAGTTTTCCAGTAACAATTGAATCAGAATGAGGGTCTCATTTTAATAATGAAATAATTTGTCTGATCTGTGAAGCATTCCAAATTGAGCAAGCGTTGCTCTGTGCGTACCGCCCAGAGGCTTCTGGAGTGGTAGAACAACTGAACAATCAAGTCACAATTGGGAAAGATGTATGTATCTACCCAATTGGAGTGGCCTGATGCTTTACCTCTTGTTCTGATGGGACTCAGAAGCATCCCAGACAGAAATACAGGCTTGAGTCCCCATGAGATACTCATGGGATGAGCAATGAGGCAAGCATGGTTACCAGCACACAAGCTGATGAATATATCTGATGAATTAGTACTCGAGTACTGCAAAGAACTGGCTGACCAAGTGCGTTCTACCTCTCACCAGGTTGGGGAAGACGCTGTTGCCAGACATTCAACTCCAGCACATGACCTGAATCCAGGTGACTGGGGAGTGATAAAGAAACATACTCGAGAATCTTGCCTAGCACCGAGGTGGGGAGAGCCACATCAAGTGACAGCTTTGAAATGCAGGGGACTTCCAAATTTGATCCATGCCAGTCACACTAAGAGGGTGACAGAACCTGATGAAGTAGAAGCTGAAGGTTGTGCAGCTGAGGGGTCTCAAGAAGTTGATCCCAAAGTAGTTGACGAGGAACAGCCGAGCACCAGTCAGGATGAATGTTGTCGACATACCTGCAGAATTTGTGAGAACTAGAAGTCAAACCTATCTAGATAGACAGAGTGATAGTGAGGACGAGTCTGGAATAGAAGAATGTGCTCAGATTACAGAAATCCAAGTCAAAAGTATTTCTGAGGAGGACCAGATAAGGAAAGATCGGTGTACTCAGATATTTGAAACTTCAGCCAGACCTCTAGAGTCTGAGGAGGGAAAGATAGGTATTAGGGCGAAAGCTCAGGCAGAAGACAATCAAGAAATCCAAAGACCTGAGCAGGGCCAGGTTGGGGTAGAAAAACGTGTTCAGGAAGAAGAAGGCGAACAGTCAAACTCAAAGTCAAAGTCAAATACAGCAAAATCCTGAACAATGCCAGATTAGTATCCAGGCAGAAGAAACAATATTAAGCCCTGGATCAAGTCAGATAGGGAGGAATACAGAAGTTGATGAAGAACAAGTAGTGGCACAACTGAACGAAAATATGAGAGAATCTGAAGAAAGTCAAAGCACAGTGCCAGCTAAAAGACTCAGAAAAGGAGATAAGTGGCCTGGTTTTGTCAAAAGACTGAAATTTCGCCTTAAAACAATAAATGAAGAACCAGAGCAAGTGAATGAAATTTCAAGCCAAGCTGGACCATCAACAGAACAACCAAGAATGAGAAATTCACATTTGAAAAGACTGAATAACAAGTTCAAAGGACCTGAGTGGATTTACGTCATACTTGAAGATTTCGAAAATCTAGAACTGAGTGATGACGAACTGATTGTTGATCAGACTGAGAAAGAAGTGAGACCAACTTGAGAAAAGAATCACAGGTTAAAGTCTCTGGAAAAGTTACAAAGAGGGGATAAAATCTCCTTAGTCAGAAATGGCTGATTATAATGTTAACGGAAGACCGAAAAGAAATTATCTACAGACATGTTGTAGAATATGCACATGTAGTATATTAATACTAGTTATAGTGTGCTTTGGATTATCATTAGCTATACCTTACCTAATGAGCCAAGAAATGCAGACTAACACTAATATACCTGAGCAAGTAGATTCACCTAAGAAGGTAGATACACATACACATGAGAAAGCAGTTAGTCTTAAGCAACCTGGAGTAGGTTTAGAAGCACCAGATGAGGGAGCTTTACATTATACAAAAGCTAGAAATAGAAGTAATTTAAATGTATTTGCTAATTTGTTAGTATATTATGTAGAAGCTATGGAAATCAGTGACTGCTATGTGTGCATGAAGCTGCCCACATCAGTAGCTGAAGGGGTCACTTACCATCACTTACCTCTGACCTATGGTATTTCATGTAGTTTATTAGCTAGTTTGTTTTATAGAACTGGAAAATTGCAGTATTATTATTCCAATTTTGATGTAGTCTTTTCTGAAGTTCCTTTACGTAGAAATTTGAATCGTATTTCAAGTACTAGAGACTCTACACAATTTATGGGAGATTATTTTCTAACAGTAGGATCAATAGATATAGCTAAGGCTCACAAAGATAATCTAACATCCATATTACAAGAGAAAGAAAATATTTTTTTAGATTTAGTAGAGAAAAGGAGACAGGATTTCGATAAGAAAGCATCTGATCATAAACAAAAGATTCCTAAATGGGATGAAAATAAAGAGTTTACCTCTGATGACAAGACACAAGCTGCTATGTTGTTGGATTTGGAAAAGAAAGGGAAACTCTGTCTCCATAGAGAGAAAACAGATTATTATAACAATATATTCCTTGGTTCCAGTGAATGTGAACATAATTTCAAAGTTATTGGGGGTTGGGGTTACAAAGATGGAACTGAACCAGTTTATCCTGGAATTTATTACATTTGTGGGAACAAGGCCTATTTTAATTTGCCTGATCATTGGTATGGGAGTTGCTATTTTGGAATGGTATTCCCAAAGGTGTACCATGTGGAGAAAATCACTGGAAGCAATGAAGAAACTAATGGATAAACTCATAGTAAAAGAGCATCATTTGCTGAAATTGTAGGTGACATATTTAGTGCAATAATAATGCCTTCAGCGGGAGTGGTTCTGAACACTCAAAGAATTTGCAAATTGTCAACAGTGGTGGATCGCTTATCGACTGACACTGCTAGTGGATTTCTAATGATCAATACTGAACTAGTTGCGGTAAGGTCAATGGTTTTGCAAAATCAACTTGCTCTTGAAATATTATTGGCAAAAGAGGGCGGAGTCTGTAGAATGCTGAACATGCAACATTGTTGCACTTACATTCTGGACAAAAGCATAGAAATTAAAAAGTATGCGAGAGATATTACCAATTTGAGAGAAGAATTGCAACCACTGGAGGCTGACAGTGCATGGAAGAGACTAATTAATGGTCTCTCTTCAATAGGTAGTTGGTTCACTAACGTAGGAAAGAGTTTTGTAGGTAAAATACTTATGCAAATGGTGGGAGTAGCACTACTGATTAAAGGGATAATAATTTGTTGCAAATGTCGCAAACATAAGAAGACATATACAGTAAATAAGAAAGGGAAAAAAAGGAACTTCAGTGAGATTGAACTTGAAGAATTAAATGGGGATTTGTATAAAAAGATGAAAAACTTCCATATGAATAATGATGAAAAACCTAAAAGAGTGTTTGAAGTAATAGAAATGAGTAAATGTTGAAAAGTTGGCATCTGTTTCTGTAATTGGCGATGATATAAAATATCATCAAAGAGGGGATTGATAGAGCAAGATTTCACTCGTAAAGAGACTTGCTTGGATTCAACCCTCTTGAAATAATATATAATATTTTAATCAACATGTTTTCTATTATTAACAATGTACCACATGACATTTCTAGTATCTAGGGGAATTTTTCAATGTGCTTTCTACTAACCGTAACTCGAATGTCTTAAAATGGCCGCCGCAATGTGGGAACTTTTCTGCGCATGCGTCTGTCACACTCACGTGACATGACGTATTCTCTGTTTTGGTGGGAAATCTTTACTTCTGCGCACTAGAACTAAAGATGGCTGCTCTATGTTTTCACGTGCTAATGGTTGCATTGCTGCTTTTACTAAATTGTTCGTTCTGCTTAATTCCTAACACTGTAGTTAAAATAAAATAATTGAAATAGAGTAGAGGTAAGTGGTATACATTGCATTCATTTATTGTTTGTTCTAAAACTGTTCTTTTTTGACTTTGCTATTAGCTGATGTTTAGACCAATCAAGTACAATGTACAATGTTGCTCCATCTTGGCCAACGACAGTCTTACCTGAAGATGCGCCTGGGAAACTTACCCCGAGACCTCTTGATAAATTGTTCAACATTGTATTTACTATTAGAACATTCATTGTTGGGTGGAAAAAAAAACATGGGAAAATTAAAGTTATGGGCGGGAAGATAATATGCATTATTGAATCAAGTGACCTCATCAATGGTATGGTGTGATGACCTCTCCTCATCTTTTGACCAATCAAATTGAGGGAATACACACATTTGCAACATTGAGGGGTGGTTAAGCATGGGCGAAATTTGCGAATTTGCGTTCCGCGAATTCGTGGATTTCCCAGCAAAATCGCAAAAAAAATTCACGAATTTGCAAATTTTCCCACAAAATTGCGTATTTTTATGCGATTTGCCCTGGAGTACTTTCTACTGGCTAATCCAGTAAGTGCTCCCTCATTGGGTAAATGTATAGTGCTTTTACTACACTGCGGCTGCGTAAAGGGCCAGAAGACGTGTCTCGAGTGACCATGTGTGCCTGTAACACAGGCACAGGCACACATGGTCATTTGAGACACATCTTCTGGCCCTTTACGGAGCTACAGTGTAGTAAAAGCACTATGGGGCACATTTACAAGCCGCTTGCGCCTCTCTTGTGCCACAGTTGCATCACTTTTGTGACACAGCGGCAGCACAAAAGATGCGCCATGGTGCTGGGTATTAACAAAGTGACGCATCTGCGAGATGCATCACGTTGTAAAGCCCTGCGCCATCAGGAGGTGTTCAGGCGCAGGGGAGGGCGTTCCTCCGCAGGAACACCTCCTAAAAGTGGCTGAGTGAAATCTACAAGATTTCACTCAGTCACTTTTAGGCCAATGCTGCGTCAAAACCCTGCGCCTGCTTGAAGCAGGTGCAAGGCTTGACGCAGCATTGGGGAGATAGGGCCCCCCAGAGCATTGCTGGAGGTGCGTTGCGCTTGCGACGTAGCTCCAGCAATGCGCTGCTTTTACGGCACAGATGCGTGACGCATCTGTGCCATTTTTGCCACATGGTGTGCCGCATTGTAAATGCGGCGGACCATGGGTGGCGGAGCTGTGGCGCACAATAACTGGCGCATCCCTGGGGATGCCCCAGTTATTGTAAATCTGCCCCTATACATTTAGCCAACGAGGGATCGCTTACTGATTAGACAGTAGAAAGTACTCCAGTTGAGTAGAGGTATTGCACAAAACTGTGGCATCTTTGTGGACAAACACGCAGGGCGGGATTCATTCTGCCCCCTCTTAGACTCGTTTTTTGTGCCCTTCTGCCCTCTGTTAGACTCGATTTTCCCTTGTTTTTCTGCCCTTCTGCCCTCTGTTAGACTGGTTTTTCCCTTGTTTTTCTGCCCTTCTGCCCCCTGTTAGACTCGTTTTTTGTGCCCTTCTGCCCTCTGTTAGACTCATTTTTCCCTTGTTTTCTGACCTTTTGCCCTCTGTTAGACTTATTTTTTGTGCCCTTCTGCCCTCTGTTATTCCCTTGTTTTTCTGCCCTTCTGTCCTCTGTTAGACTAGTTTTTTGGGCCCTTCTGCCTTCTGTTAGACTAGTTTTTGTGCCTTTCAGCCCCCTGTTTGACTCGTTTTTTGTGCCCTTCTGCCCTTTGTTAGACTCGTTTTCCCCTTGTTTTTCTGCCCTTCTGTCCTCTGTTAGACTGGTTTTTTGTGCCCTTTTGCCCTCTGTTAGACTCGTTTATCCCTTGTTTTTCTGCCCTTCTGCCCTTTGTTAGACTGCTTTTTGTGCCGTTCTGCCCTCTGAATCACCATATCATCACTCAGCGCTACCCAGCATCACTCAGCACCACCATATTATCACTCAGCACCACCACAGCACCACTCAGCACCACCACAGCATCACTCAGCAGCACCACAGCACCACTCAGCACCACCACAGCATCACTCAGCACCACTAGAGCACCACTCAGCACCACCACAGCACCACTCAGCGCCACCACAGCATCACTTAGCGCCACCACAGCATCACTCAGCGCCACCACATTATCACTCAGCACCACCACAGCACCACTCAGCACCACCCCAGCACTACTCAGCGCCACCACAGCATCACTCAGCAACACCACAGCATCACTCAGCACCACTACAGCACCACTCAGCACCACCACAGCATCACTCAGCACCACCACAGAATCACTCAGCACCACCACAGCACCACAATATATAGGAAGCAATGCTCTCGCAACCACATTACAGTGTAAAACAAGCAATAAACAGTAATAACAAGTGGGTAGCGAACAAAAGCAGATCTTTGTGTTTCTATTCCTTTTAAAGACGTTTATTGGATCCACATTCAGCCGACACGTGTTTCGTCGTGTTCAAAAGTGGAGTCAACACGACTCTTCAGGGCTGGTAGATAGACCCAAGCATCTATGGGTCGATGCGAAAAGTGAATATTGTTGGTAGAGGAATCCTGTGTATGCGCTGCTGAGTGTTTAATAAAATTAAATGAAGAAAACCCTAATTACGGGTTTGGAGCGACAAGTAGGTCTTCTTGGATAAATTTTCAAGCCCAGGGGATCCAAAATTAAAAGTCCGTCCTTGGAACACGGCGACCGGGAACACACAGAGGAGGGATACCGAGCTACAGTTCGAATATCCACAGAGGGATCGAACTATGAACCAGGTCTAACTTTTAATTTTGGATCCCCTCCCGGTACAGTTAGACACACACACATGTGTCTAGTCTCATTTTGGTACTGACGAGCCACACTGGGCTTGAAAATTTATCCAAGAAGACCTACTTGTCGCTCCAAACCCGTAATTAGGGTTTTCTTCATTTAATTTTATTGAACACTCAGCAGCGCATACACAGGATTCCTCTACCAACAATATTCACTTTTCGCATCGACCCATAGATGCCTGGGTCTATCTACCAGCCCTGAAGAGTCGTGTTGACTCCACTTTTGAACACGACGAAACACGTGTCGGCTGAATGTGGATCCAATAAACGTCTTTAAAAGGAATAGAAACACAAAGATCTGCTTTTGTTCGCTACCCACTTGTTATTACTGTTTATTGCTTGTTTTACACTGTAATGTGGTTGCGAGAGCATTGCTTCCTATATATTGTGAAAGTCTTTTAGATTTTCGTTAGAACGGTTTGGGGCTTTCCCGTTCGCTCTTCACGCACCACGCCTAAGATACCTTTTCCCTACGGAGCGTAACGTAGACTCTAGGTAGAGCGCCCAACATATCTGAAGCTCTTACAAAACCCTACCAGCTGTTTTTACCACCACAGCACCACTCAGCACCACCCCAGCATCACTCAGCACCATCCCAGTATCACTCAGCACCACCACAGCACCACTCAGCATCACCACAGCACCACTCAGCACCACCACAGCACCACTCAGCGCCACCCCAGCATCAATCTGCACAACCATTCAATAACAACTAGTTCAAATATGTTCTCTCAATGTTTCAAGCTTTATTACAAATGTCACAAAAAGATGTTAATATTTCACTTCTGATCTTGGATTTTCGTCATAATAAAATACACTTAACATAATCTTCACAAAAGTTATTTCCAAAAGTTTAAGCTATTGCCATTATAAATTAAAATCACTTTTATATAAGTATTAATTATTTAAAAAATTAAAAGCCATTGTAATTTGTAATATCAATACATCTAAGTCACGTAAATACACAACATGTTGCATTACAAATGCTATAGGTGTCACATTTGCGAAAGTTATAACTATTGGCATTGTAACCAACACATATATAAAAAAAATTGTCATTTACAAGATCAATAGCTCAAACTTTCCTAATGCGAGACTTATTGCATTGCAAATGCTTGTTTTTATATCTGTCAGTGCTTCCTGTTGAGGTTTATTTTTCGTGACAGGCGCCTCATTTCCTACTTGTAATTATTCTCTGACCCTGTTTCAAGGGTCAGAGCAGGGTCAGAGAATAGTTGCAAGGAGGCAACGAGGCGCCAGGAAGCACTTACAGGCTTACAGCAGCAGGTGCCCAAGTTGAAGTTAATTTCTTTGTAACCCTTTTGTAAAAGGTTACCAAAAATTAGCTTCAACTTTTGCACCTGCTGCTGTAACCCTGGGAGTGCTTGGCTGTAAATTAGCTCCCGCTGATTTGCAGATTTTACCGCAATTTCGCGGGATTCGATGATCGCGAAATCGCGGAAAATCCGCAAGTTCCGCGAGCAAAACAAATTTTCAGCCCATGCTTATGAGTGGTACACTGCTCTGGAAAATGGTATAACTAAGGTAGGCTTAGCTAGTTAGATTGTCCGACTTGTCCGAATAGCTGACCTGTCACTGACCCAACGCACTCAATAGGCGATCGAGAGCAGAAGTGCTGGCGGACACTCTGTCAGAAGAATCGATAACCAATTGGGGTTCCGGGAAGGATATTCGATAACCCAATCGGGGTTCCTGAGGTAGAAGATTTGCTAACCCAATCGGGGTCCAACTGTTAACCGCAGTGAGGGGTGTAACGCGGGCGTTGCACTTAGCTGAGAGTACCTGGTTCCAACCTGAATCCATCCTAATTTGGTCATCACTGGTCCTGATCTATACCTGTGCTGTCTTATTGGCATCTGATCTGAAAGAAGTCCTGTTTTTTATCCCAGCCCATGGCCAGGGTTGGTCTTCACACCATTCTAGGTAAATATTAAATTCATGTGGGTATGTCATTGTACTGTTTCCCTTTTCTTACCCTTCCTATGTTTCAATGCTTAAAGAAAGTCTCATAATCTTTTGCATCATCTTGCTTTGAATATATTCTTCCTAATTGAACAAGCTGTGACTAATTTAGTATGGACTCTGACATTTAAGAATTTACTTAGATAAAATGTTCAAATCTTTCCTGAGTCTGTGGTTATTTTAATGAGTACAAATGTTTACATACTGCCTATTATTCTAACTCCCTTGATCCCTTAGGACTCTAGGTACCGATGACAAGGATTGGTAAGTCAAATGGTATAGGTCCTAAATGGTTAAATTAAATATTCTGATTTAGCGTAGGTTTACCTGTTCAAAGTGTGTATGTTTTATGGGCCCAGGTGAGTATGGTAATATCTCGAGCAGGTGAGCCCGTGCTCTATCACATGATTTTGAGAGAATTGGGGAGACCTGTTTTTGTCTTCAAGAATGTATTTCTGATATTGGGTTAATGTTAGCTTCCGGTAAAGAGCGGTTGTTTCATTTGGAAATTATGGAGCAGAAAGAGAGATCTGAGTGAAACAAATTCTCTCCAGAAAGGAACTTGTCTTCAGAAAGCCATGCTTTGGTGAAGGAGACAACTTTTAACAGTGCTTATCATGACTTCTTACTCGTAAACTCATCGGACAGGAATAGAAGCATTTCTTGGGCACGGAGATTACCCTTTGTCAGGGAATGATGTGTGGCATTCTTGAGTTCGTGGGACCTATGATGTGGGCCTCCTTTTTGTTGTTGTTGACTGAAGCTAAATAACTGCTTTCTTTAAAGACTTTTATATATTTACATGTCTAATACTTAGCTTGTGCTCCTTTGAAGTATGTTTTTTGTGAGGGTGCTTGAAATTGGGTGTTTGTGAAAGAGAACTTAGTGGATTGGGAGAGAGCACCAGCATTATGCAAACATGATAAATATAGAGTGGGGTAGTAAGGTGGTGATCCCAGGGCACAGCATGTAAGGAGGCAGGGGAATAAACAAACCAGCTGGAATAGTTTGTAAATTGAGGAAAGAGCATCTGCTATACATAGACTGGCTCCAAAAAATAATGCCACACTGGAGAAAACGAGGTGGAATCTTGGCTGGTTTTATAAGCACAGCGCAGGCTTACCCTAGGTGTCCTCAAATGCAATACTCTGGCCAACTAGAGCTCAAGTGAATCTTCATAAATGTTAGCATAGTGAACAGGACTCTAAAGTATTAAGCCCTGTGAGCAGTACTGTGGTTGAGGAACAGTTTTATTATGAGCTGATTTGCCCAAGACCATGTGATGTAATATTCTGTGATGTAATCATTTATGCTAATCATCATTCATAAGACTCAAAAAATCCCACCTCTTTTTGGCCACATAATGTTGACAAGTATGTATTTCGTTCACCACATAGCACTAAACGTAATCGATGGTAAACCTGCTGGACTAAAAACCTCAAGGGGCGTTGATGTGACTGTTGGTATTCCTGAAGGCCTCAAAATAGGAGCCTTGGAGCCAGAGTTAGGATTTGGCAGACAGGTTCCTCATGGATATCCCACCTGTCTTATTAGATGGGGCATTGTATCCTATGGCCCTTGTAATAAGGCGTTTGAGGAATGCCTCACTTTTGCGACAGAGTGACCTCGCCACCAAACTCTAAAATGAGACAATAAGTTTTTAAGTAATGGGGAGAGCAGTTGGTCTAACTTCTAGGGCAGTCGCCCTCGAAACTGGGGAAAAGTGTTCAATTCTCAGCAATGACGCTGAACATCCTCTGATTCTTGGCAAATCACTTCATCTCCCTGTGCCTGACAAAAATGAATGTGTCCTCGTGTAATGCAACTGGTAAAGCGCTCTGATACCCGATACCAGGTCAAGTTGGCGCTATGTAAAACTCCTTAAATAAAGTTGAGTCGAGTAAGAGTTTTGACTTAAAACCTGGGATTACGTTCCTTCTTGAAGTATTTTAAGCTATCACACCACATGAGAAGCAGAATGTAAGAAAACAGCTACAAAAGAAAAAAATGTGGCCATCCAGATCGGTATGTAAAATATATGTACAGAAAAATATGGAAAGAATTTGCATTTCGTACCAGAGTGAGTACCATCAATGGGCAGAAAGGTAATGTGCAACGATCCCTTCTCCAGGTCGTGACTTTATGTCCAACACTGGTTCCTTAGGCCCTCTGTCACGAGCCATTGAACTCCGCACTTGGATTAACAATAACCTAATCAATTTGTTAAATGAATCAATGAAGCACGGAGTCCCGCGGTGTAATTAATGTTGTATCAACAGTCAAATGCAAAGATTAGCAATTAGTACAATCACTGAACATTACTGTTTCTATATTAAGTTCATTAGCAGGCATTCGGCAAGGAGGAGGCCGCAGAGTCGGCGTGGTTGAGTTTGAATGTACTTCATCACGCTGCTCCATGCTCGCTCATGCAAATAATGGGTTTGTTAGTCAAGCATCAGGTACAAAGACATGCGAAAAACTTCACGAAAGACAAAGGGAATACCTACAGAGGCTCAAAAATAGCATTAAAAAAATCTGATGGAAAAAGAGAGGCTGTTAATTCCAGCATTTTGCACTTTGAAAGTTTTGTGGAATACCTGAGATTACACCATTCCGCTATGTCACATAATTAATTGAGACTTTCTTCAGCTATCAGGGTAGCACAAGACAAATGTGAACAAACGAATTAAGAGTGGCTATTGTACACAATTTTTTTAATGTATTTATCTATTTAAAAGGTTTTATATAGTGCTAGCTGGACCCAAAAGTATCAGAGCGCTTTTCAGGATTTGGTAACACAGAATAACAGACATACTTAGTACAATTGAGAAAATGAGGCAGGGCAAATAGAACTTTTAAGAACGTTTTAAATTAGGAAGACCTAAATCAAATATCAGATCGAAGATAGTAGAGCTGGAAGACTGTGAAGAATTATATAGTGTGTCAGAAGATGGAGAGGCGGGAGAGTTGTGGAGGGTGAGGGGTGATTGGAAAGTAGGAGGCAGGAGTTGGGTAGTCCGAGAGGGAGAAAGTTTGGGTGGCGGTGGGTGTATGAGTAAATGTAAATGTATGTAAATGTATTGGCATTTATATAGCGCACTACTTACCCGTAGGGTCCCAAGGTGCTTCGACCGCTGCGAAACCCTTCCTTGCTTCCCTGAGAGATGGTCCCTTAATGGGTATCTCCAGGGTGAGACCAGGCATCCCCGGCGGTCTGGTGGGGCCGTTAGTGAAGATGAGGCAAGCTAATGCCCAGAGTTGCCGAGTGTGATTGCTGATCAGAGTGGGCACCGAGGCGAGAGAATTATCGAGTCCGCTGACCCTGGTCCAGAAACCTGCCGCGCCGGGAATCGAACCCTGGTCCCGGGCCGTCTTCTGCTCTCGGGTCTGCCGCCTCTAACCAGTGAGCCACACTACTTCACTGAGTAGAAAGGGAGAAATATGATGGGGAGGAGGGATGAGGTGAAACTATAAGTAAAGGGGGGCAAATATAGACAGTGTAAGGGGGGAGGTTGTGGCCAGTGAAAGTACATTAAATTAAGAACCCCAGTATTTATTGAGAAGGAGCAGCTTGAGGTCTTTTTTAAAACAGGGGTAGGAGGGGAAGCAACGTAGATCCCTGGGAAGGGCATTCCAAAACGAAGGTGCATTGCCAGAGAATTAGCGAGACTGTGTTGATTTCTTTTTTAATGGAGGAGGGACAAGGAGAAGAGCATTAGTGCTCCTCATTGTTCTAGTACACCCCGCTTTTTGAAGTTTGTCAGAGAGGTAAGATGGGGTATTTGATGAAGGGTTTGTGCTTGATGCAGGCGATCTTGTAGGTGGATCTGCCTTCAATCGATAGCCATTTAGGGTTTTTGAGAACAGGGGCGATGTGGTCATATCGCTTACAGTCAGTAATAAGCCTGGCAGCGAGGTTAAGAACCGATTTGATAGGGGCTAGGTGGACTTTAGGGGTACCAGCAAGAGTGGCGTTACCGTCATCAATTCTAGGCAGGACTAATGATTGTACAACTGATTTAAAGTCATCTGCTGGAATAAAGGGTTTATTTTTTTAAGGTGATGTAGTTTAAAGAGAGCACCTTTGGCCGAGTTTTTTATATGGGGAGTAATACTGAGGCTCTGATCGATGCTGATGTCGAGGGATTTGACCGAGTTGGAGATGGTGAGAGAGCAGTTGAGAGCTTTAATGTCCGCCATCCCGTGTTGAATCGGGAGCGAGTTGTTTTTGGGAGAGAATAGGATGATTTCCGTTTTTTGGGGGGTTTAACTTGAGGTGGTTTTGATGGAACCACGATTAAATGTTAGTCAGGGCATCATTAAGAAATAAGACGTCATCATGGGATTTGATCCGGTGCTATAGTTGTGTGTCATCGGCATAGAGGTGGTAACTATTTTTCGCTTGTTTAAGAATAAGGGTGAGGGGTTTCATGAAGAGGTTGAATATAGTGGGAGAGAGAATAGAGCCCTGAGGAACACCCAAGGAGATTGGCAGAGGTTTAGAAAGGCAATCGCTGACTTTGTTGAGTTCTATGTTGGAAATATGAGGTGAACCACTTGAAAACAGCACCGTCAAAGCCGAAACGTTCTTTGAGAATATTGAGTAAAGCTATACGGTTAACAGTATCATAGGCTGCAGAGAGGTCAAGGAGAATGAGGAGGGAGGATTCGCCTTTGTCAAGGGAGCGATGGATGTCATCAGTAATGTTGAGCATTGCTGTTTGCGGGCTGCATCCCTTTCAAAAACCTGATTGAAAAACGTCTAAGAGGTTGAATGCGTCAATGTGTTTATCCAACTGTAGCAGGATGCATTTTTCAAGGGTTTTGGATAAAAGGGAAGGTTAGAAATAGGGCGTAGGTTGCTTAAGTCATTGGGGTCAGCCGCAGTGTTTTTGATGGTGGGGGTAATTTGGCCTAGTTGGAGGTAAGCAGGAACACTACCAGTGGCAAAGGAAGAGTTGATGATATTAGTCCAATATGGGGCGACGATGTGTTTTAGTTCTTGTAAAAGATTAGCCGGAAGGGGATCTCTAGTGTGTGAGGATGGTTTAAGCTTGGTGATGATGTTGAGGACATCACTTTCTGAAACTGAATGAAAATTATTCCAGGAAGCATTATTTTTTAGCTGGGGGGTGGTGAGGTAAGGTTCATAGGTGGTGATAGAGAGGGGAAGTTGGGAGGAATCAGGGGGGATAGGAGAGGAAGAAGGTATGGGGGAATGTTATGGAGGGGGGTTGGCTATGTGGTGAGGGAGTTAAAGCGAAGGATTCGTCAATCTTGGTGACTTTATCTGAAAAGAAGCTAGCGATTTCTTCACATCTCTCAACCATAGCTAGTAGTTTGGGTGTGCTGAAGTAGTTTGGTTTTTGACAATGTTAAATAACTCCCTAAGACGATTTCTTGCCCGATCAAGTTGTGAACGAAGGAAGGAAGCTTTTTCGTTGAAGGTGCAACATTTGTCCTTGTGCCAAAAATGGTTAAAAAGACTCATTATGTGCTAAAAAAATAGTACAAAATACTTCGCCCCACATTTTGCATATTAATGAGTAATTTTGCCAAATTATTTTGCCATTTGGTGTATTTTCTTTACAGGATCTTGCATGAATTTCGCCCAGCCCATACTCAAGTACCAATTTTAGCTTCCTCCGTCTAGGAAGAGCAACTACCCAGTCATAGGCATTGTCTCCTAGTTTTGGGACTGAGTGCAAGATTTTTTTTACTTTGTACCAAATTCTCCCAAGGCAAGATAGGGAGGCAGTGGACCAAAGAATTAAAAAAAAAACTACAAGAACCCTTACACCATGTTGTGACTTCCCAGGTTGACCTCTGGTTTATCATCATGAGGTGTCTTGTGAAGCCAGCGGAATACCTTCATGAAGCAAAGAAAGTGAGGAAAATATGCTTTTTAAGAATGGGTTTCCTTAAAAAGTGAAGATGATGTTTTTTAATTAATTATATATGGGAAAATCAGTAGTGCACCAGTGCTTTATCAAAAGAACAACTAGTGTCTCAAATAATCAAATGTTAATGTTTGATATGTTCTCTGACATCTCCAGGCTATAAATGCACTAAAATTACAGGTTTCGTAAGATACCAAGTCATCATGCACTGACTGTCTGGGAGTATACGTTATTGGTCGCAGTACAATACAAAGAGGAGAGAAAACCATACTTATGTTTAGACCATCCTCGTATAATGATCAATCATGACAAAACAGCACACATGTTCATACCAAGAGATTTATGGATTATGGCGTTTGAAGTCAGTAATGATGGTCTAGGCTCACCATGATGCTTCTACCCAATGAGAGCAAGTGGTAAAACACTGGTGACCTTGCGGTCCACGAAAAGGGGTTGCACACATCTTCCTGGTTATCATCACCAGACATAGCCCAGGTAAGCTATCCAGTTGGTGCGTGTTTCTATCTCTTACTCCTCTGTGGAGTACACAAGTTCAGAACCATCAAACACATTGTTTACGGGTAGTCAGAGAAGCAATTGCTATCTGCTTGCCTTTGGGCAGCCATGTTCAGCTGCTGTGCAACCTTCTGATGTAGCCAAACGGACCACAGTTAACTGATTCTTAAAAGAGGCTGATACAGTGCAATTGTTGTATTACACTGGGATCAGCCTTTACCTTTGTGGTGGAAGAAATGCTTAAAGCCCTCACACTGCCAAAGGGCAGGATGCAAACATTTGCAAAACATTTGCCTCATTAATATTAAAGGAGGAGAAATCAGCTTGCGATTCCTTGCGACCAGTTGAAAATACTGGGATGGAAGCATGCCTGGACAGCAGACACCCACTCCAGAATACGTCTTTAACCCCTTCGATGCTCGTGACGGAACGGTTCCGTCACGAGCGCCAGTTGGGCTGTGCTGGTGACGGAACTGTTCCGTCATGACCACGCCCGTTTTAGAATTTTCAGCACAGCGCGAAAATTCGCGCCGCGCTGAAGCGGTTAAAGTGTGCCGACATTGTGATCCATGTCTCACAGTACCAAAGTGACAGGCACACTGTGATTCTGAAATAGGGGTGCATGGGAACACTCTTTGCAGTTCCTGATATCCACAGACTGCACATGAAAAATGTAACCTGTCCAATGCCGACAGCTTTCAATTTGCAAATATTTAGCGACCCCAAAAACACTCATGAAGCTTTTGTGAAACCCTACTAACTCAGGAGTGTTGGCATACATTATTTTGCTCCATTGCAAAAATATTTGCTCTGAGTTTTTTCTATGTATGTTCGTTTAGGTAGTGGCTTGATCAAACTGCCCACAGACCGCAATGATTTAGCAACATGATTCTCTTAAGTTACTTTTGAAATGTTCATTTGTAACTTTGAAATGATGGAGTGCTCTCAACGTGTCTGTAACCAGATTTTCTTTCAATGCTAAGGTGATTGGAAAGATTATCTGGAGGACAACCCTATGTGGGGTTTAGACTTGTCATCTTTTGTGTCATTACTCAGTGAAAGGATTTTGGTTCTGTTTCACTGAAAAGTGGAAGCATTGCAATTTTTCTATCCTTGTGTGTCTTGCACAGAGGCAGTGCTGATGAAAAGATGTATATGATAGAGTTGAAGCACGCCTGGTATTATAGGAATACAAACCATAGACAACGTAAGGGCAGGAAGCAATATGAGATTAGGTGGTCATCAGAATTAGCTGCATACACATGCTTACAAAACCACTTAACTGAATATATCAAAAGCAGATTGTGTATTTTAGATAAGTTGATATGATTGGCCATTAATCCAGGGTAAGATTAAGAGGTAAAACAATCTAAAATCAGATATTGAGTAGGCAACAGTTCTTGTTCAGGGTATTGTTCTCAGAGCAGTACAAGGTTTCCATGATGAACAAGAAATAGAAGACATTTCTGATGGTGATGAAGTCTTGGGCAATCCAATCACGCAGATGGTGCATAAAAAAAGCCGAAACATGCTCTGTTCGCCGAGGAGCTTCTTCAAGGCTCGGATATCTATTCGCAATAGAAGTAGCCACAGTACTTAGGTCTGGACCCCCTATACTCTGAGTGGTTCTCAACTTAATTTAAAGTGCGTTCCATGGCCAGTGGGCTATCCCACTTTTTCCGAATACTTTGTCTACAGAACTGTTCAGCTACGTCTAGTGTTTTTTTGAAAGGCCTTTACAATATTCATTAGCTAATCAAATGTGTTTACCTTTTGTAAGTTCTGGGGGGTTCTCCGCACGGCTGTCAGCACTGGCACATTCGTGAACTCATTGTCGAGAATGACATCAGTGTTTTGCTTTTAAAGTTAAGGACATGAATAATGTCCCAGAATAGACCAAGCCCAAAGTCTGTTTTCAATTACTGCCGATGCTGAACACTAGCAGGACACTCCCCAATTAAATCCCTGTGATTTTGCAAGAATGCCAACATTTACAAAGCAGACATATTTTGGCCGGTATTTTGGCATCATTCTCACATTCATCTACTATCTAGCCACACATGCCAACATTCAAAGAAAAAACACTTTCACAAATAAACTAGACCTATTGGCTTTGCTTTTATTTGTTTCTTATTCGACTCTGCTACATGGCCATCTTTAGATCTGTCACAGTGTCTGATAGCGTCTGCCCTAAAACATTAGTGTGGCTGGAAAATATTGTTTGCATGTATTCCATTTTCCCTTCAGTAGTAATCCATTTTTTTAATTCCTAATGCTGTCTTTGCAGTAAATTGGTATTTTATGTGCAATACTGTTGTCAGTAGGCACTTACTAAAGTGTGCTGTTTATGTTCATTTTATAATTGTGTGATGTAAATCTAGACAGCAGCTAAAGATGATCATGCTGAGTGGATTGATAACCTCTGTAAATGCTGATATTAAATCACTCCACAATAAAAACAGCTGAAATTGAGCTTTCCTCCAGAGGAAAGAGACTACGTGACTCTTGAAGCAGTAATGTTCAGTCTGCTCAACTATCTATATGACTGACTTCCTTAATGGCACAGATCCGGGTTGCATCCTACCAACTTCCTGCTGGTAATGGCCCTTGTGGTGGTCTGAAGACTAAGGAGGCCCAATTAGAACTAAAAATAGGCCCAGGCACCCAAAAGGGGTCCACATTTGCAGATCATGACCTTTCACAAAACATTGCTTGGTCAGAATATTGGAGCTAATTTTTGGAGATATTAATGGTAAATTAAGGTACTAATTGCAAGTTTAATGGAATATGGTGAGGTATATTTCCACAAATGATAAATACCATTATCCTAGGATGAGGTATTTACCAAGTGTGGTACATACCTCCCATTCAGAATTTTAAAAGAAAAATAGGACATAACATGCGGAATCGGTTTTTAATACACTAAGGGGCATATTTACAAGAGAATGGCGTTAAGCCAAAATTGCTAACGCCGCACTCCGCCATTTTGAAAATGCAGGGGTGCACCGTATTTACAATGATACGCGCACCCTTGCGTTCTCCCTAGCACTGGTGCTGAATTTGGCTGCCTAGCGCCAATGCAGGCAACCTTGCACCATAGTGCAAGGTTGCCGCATTGAGGGAATGAATGTTTTTGTGTAGGAAGGTCTCCCCTCCTGCACGTCAACAATCACTAATGGTGATTTGTAACTCGTATGTATTCTGCATTGTGCAGCACACATAGAAGTTGAAAATCATCATTTTTTATGATTTAATGAAGGGACACCTTCCTGCACATAAACAATCATTCTTGGAGATATGCTGTTTCAATATGTGCTGCACAATGTAGCACACATAGAAACAGCTAAAACAAGGAAACATTTATATTTTCTCCTCATTTCGAAATGTTAAGATCAGGTTTTTTTTGTCTTAATTTTGGCGCTGGCACATATTCATGCCACCCTTGTAAATAGGGGGCTGCGTCAAAAAGCAATGGGTGTGGCAGCGGAAGGCCCACCACAACACCCAATCCCCGCCCTTTTCATGCTCAGTGCTGCATAAAAGGGGGGATTATTCACAGGGCGGCGGTAAGTGGCTTAATATGCATCTACCACTGGCAATAAGGCCATTAACGCAATTGAGGGCTCAGAATAGGTCTTAGAAAATTATTTCCATGCTCAACCCTTGGTAGCTTGGCTGCGAGCAGGTAGGTTTAACTTCAAGACAGGTATGTAAAGCATTAAAAACACAAGATGTGTAAATAATTAAGACACACCACACAATAAAAATCCAAGACCAATTTATAAAAATAGGAAATATTTGTATCTTTAAAATGTCACCAAAACAAAAACAATCCAATGTAGGGAAACATGGATATGATATTTTAAAAATGTTGCCGTTTATAGCACATAAAAACCTTTAGAGCCTATTGGGACATCTGGTCACGCTGGACGGGGACAAAGTCAAAGTTTCAGGCCGACTGTGATGGAGCCCTGCAGGGCTATCCCTCACGGTAGGTCTTAGTCAAAGTTTTTACCTTCTGACTTAGAAACTTTTCTGAAGCTTTTCTTCGGTGAAGGTTCACCGGCTTGTCTTGCGATGAGCTCCCAGGCAAACTAATGGAAGTCAGACCTTCAGAGCTTTCCAGTTGGATGAACCAGAGATCCCGGCTGGCTCACGGGTGAAGATGGGCAGTTTGACTATCAAAGTTGATCCTGGTCACCATTTCTACGTTCTGACTGAGAAACTTTTACTAAGCTTTTTCTCCCGGTTCCCTCAATGCTCTTTACCAGGCCGGATTCGGTGACGGTTCGCCGGCCTGGGTTTCAACCATCTCCCAGTCAAACTCTAGAACTTGGACCTCCAGAGATTTTCAACGAGATGAACCTGGAGAGCAGGCCGGCTCGTGATTGAGGGTCACCGGCATGACTGGCCAGGTCGAATCAGTTGACTTTTGAAGCTTTTTTCAAAGTTGCTCCACAGTTCTCCAAACTTCTGGAGCTTGTTCCTGGAGTTCCCTTGAGGGCCCAATGTGTCAAAAACTTACTGCAAGGGTCTGGAAGCTCCAAGATGGTCCTTGAAAATGTGGGACTTCAATTCCCACAATCCACTCAGATACTTATTCAGTGTTCTTTGGGGGTCACACAGGAGGGCACTCCTGTCCAATGAAGTGCAGGGCAATAACCCAGACCATGACCATTTCCTCCAAAGCATGGCACAATGGTCACCCAGAAAGCACTATTTTTCCAAAATTCAATATGGCTGAAGTTTCAGTAGAGTGGCAAGAGCTGGCTCAACCAACCTACAGGATGGTTCCCCTCCATTGACTCCCTACCCCTGGCATCTACACCTTCCTTCCTTAGGTCCGGATTCAGAGGGAAGAGGGCAGGGCGCAAATGAAACTGGTTTCTTCTGCCTGTCTCCTTCCAAAGATCGTGGTTTACAACCCCTCCCCCTTGCTCTAACACTCGGACGCAGTAAAACCCTGTCCTCCCAGAATGGCTCTTTCACCACAGGGGCTACTTATCACCTCATCAAAGCAGCCTGACTAATCCACTCAACTCTGACCCATCAGGGTAGATCACTGGAAGGCTGAATTTTTTGGCTAACAGACAAGAAAGTTATATATCTTCTTGTTTGTACATTTTAGGATAAATTCAACAATAGCATATTGTTGGATTTATCAATACCATTCTAGTTAAGTTCTTGAATGACATTTTCTGGGTTTCCTGGCTGGCATGATTAATTATTAACTTCTTGCTATGTTAACTTGTGAGAAAGTGGATCTGCAATGGGGAATATATCTACAGGACCCCCCACCCCTGGAAAACCTAGGGGAGACTTTAGGTGTTCTGAATATGTAAAAATGTTGCAGATCCTCACTCCACAGTGCTCCTAACACAAACATCGATTTTGGGAAACACTTTACTACAGTGTGGGAAGTGAAATGTGCAATTGCACTAAACCCAAGTCATTCACAACATATTTTATAAGGGTCCTCTTATACTACCTGATCTTCCACCACTGTGACCCCTAGGGGAGACCCAGGGGGTACCCAATATGCTAAAATATTATAGTTTATTTATTTTGAAGTGCCCCAAACACGAAAGTTGAGTTTGGGCACAATTTACATGTTAAAAGCAGTCCTGCAAAACTGACCTCAGGCTCCAGCAGTGCACAGATGCAAGTGCAGAAAGGGCTGCTTGCCTCTAAACTGCCATGCCCTATTATATACTAGAGACTTAAATGTTGTTTCGATCACACAGCCCTGTTATGTACTAGGGCCTTATAGGGGAGGTCATGCCAATCATAGGGGTACCCTAACCCATAGTGTACCCTAGTTTATGTAGGTGTTTGCACTGTATTTTAAGTGTGTTTTCCACCTACCACTGGCCCTGCCTGGGCCTGGTTACAGAGCCCATGGCATCTCCAGAGTTAGAAAACCAGCATCCAGGAGTCTCAAATGGGGCAAAAAGTGGGGGGCCACTTCAAACAGGTCCTGATTTTCAGCACATCACATGTTGGAAATTGGCTCACTAATTGATGAGGTGAAACCCTAAGCAAACAACCACCTCAATTTCTGTCAGGGTGAAGTCACAAGCAAACCAAAAATTGACCTTTGCTTAACCCTCTGGTCGCTTGCCACAAAGCCATCAGGCTTAAAGTAGAGGTAATGTGAAAAGTATTTATGTAGCACTTCAAACAGTAATAACAAGAAAACACAACACAACACAACACAAGAAAAATCCCACACCAATTTAGAAAAATAGAGTAAAATGTAATACATTATTTGAGAGCAAAATGAAAAGAATCAAATTAATACAACTGCAGATTGGAAGTGTAAACGTTTTAGGAAAAATAATGACTAGAACCACTAAGCACCAACTGTGGTTATCTGGTTATCTGGTCATGCCAGACCGTGAAAAAGGCACAAGTTCAGGTCAAATGTGATGGAGTGTGAGCCGGCTACAGTGACTATGTTAGGCCAGCTGAACAAATGCACCTTAAATCCTGGTTGTGGAGCGAGGTGAAGCCCCACATTGAGTATGAATCACACAGCACTGGTAATTCGAGGTTCTTGCTTGAAGCTGCACTACACAGCGCCTGTTCTGATGGAGCTTTATGGCAATGCGAGGTATGTGTGTGTGGAGATGCATCGGGCAGCGGCAGTACCGAGGAGCCACTTGGAAGATGTGATTCTTTTGTGTTGGGGATGCGTCATTCAGTGGTTCTGATGCAGAGTCTAACAAGGCAATATGGTGTGCGGAGACCACAGATGGGCTGCCAGAGCACCTTCAGGCCCACATCCAAGGGTCCAATGCTAGGGTGGCACCAATTGGGGGACAAGACTCACACCAGGCTGAGTCCAGATGCAGGATTCAAGGTGGTTGGAGCCTGTTCTGTCCCTGAGGCTTCTGATCAGGAGGCCAGTCAACTGGCCCTTGGAGTCACTCTGGTGGTCCTGGGTTTAAGATGTAGGCCCTGTCTATCCCTCAGGCAGAAAGGCAACAGAACAGCAGTCATTATGGCACAGCAGCACAGTAGTCCTCCTTAGTCTCCCACAGGTTCAGAGGTGTACTGAAGAGTTTGGTCTGAGAGTCCAATATTTATACCTGGTGCCCACTTTGAAGAAGGAGAAGGTTCAGGAGGTTTCCACTCCAAGAGGTTTTTGGAATTTCCTGCCTCCTTGTCCTAGCCCCATATTCAGTAGAGACTCACACAGGTAAGAGCGGTGAGGCAGGAAGGGGACTTGTGGAAGTTGAGACGCGACAGGTTAAGTAATATTAAATTAATAAAACCATTTACCATGCGCTCGCTGCATTGCTGAGTTGGGGGATGCACCACTCAGTAGAGAAGATGCATCGATTCCACTGATAAGCACCTTAAGCCACTTGCCACCTAACAAGACCAGTAATTCTCAAAGTGGGTCATGCAGCCCCTAGCTGTCCCTGCTTCTGTAGCCAAGAGAAGATGGGCAAGGGAGTAGCCTTTTAAAGTAAGCCAACTATATGATCTGAGGGTCTTGCCAAAAGTGATGGAGAAACAACTAAAGGAACAATCTATGAGCGCTGATAAAAGACTATTCCAGACAAACGGTGTCAATCAATGATTCTATGGAAGTTATGCTTTTAGGTAACAGAACAAAAGTGGATGAATAGAGGATGGTTCAAGGACGGGTGGGTGAATATGGTAAGGGTTCTGGTTTAAATGTCATATTTGGCCCCCAGGCCCAAACAAGGTAGATAGAACAGAAAGATTACTGGAACCTCTCCCTCCTTTACATAGATGCCTTAACAGGATAGTTTAAGAAGGCAGCAAGAGGTATACCGGGCCAGGGGAGGGGAAATAGGGGGTGGTTCTGCTGGACTACAGAGGAGAAAGGACCCCGTAGCTCAGTAGGACAAAAATAGTGGCTGAAACCCAATGCCTCCCAGCTAAGGACACCAAGGCTGCTCCGGTAAAGCAGAAACATGTTCTCACACTAAAATATGCAGGGTTACATGCAAAGCAATAATAGCGGCAAAGAACAACCCTTTTCTTCAATCTCCAGGCAAACACCACTGCCGTCAGTCATTCACTGATCATAACAGGAAAATTACGTTATTTAGGGCAACACAATTTAAGATTCAAGTTATGGCTCAACAGGGGCTTTCTCCTCATTGGCAGGATGAGATTCCAGCGAGAGCCTCAACTTTCATGATATGTGCATTTTTCCTCCTAAATTTAAAACGGCTCTGGAGTATGCGCTCTCGCAGTATGTGCTGCCTTAAACGTATGTGGACAGTTTACATCAGTTTCTCATCCAGAAGTCAAGCATCTTATTGTAGACTGAACTGGTCAAGCATACTGGCCATTTAATTATTATGGTGAAATAATTTAAAGCAGTAAGGAGTTAATTAGTTCCCACACAAATCTCGACTTTTAGGACATAACAATGTTGTTATTTTTAGCCCCAAAGATTGTTTCTATGAGCAATGAATAAGCCTAAATGTTGTCAGGCCTTCTGCATCTGCTGCTTAATGTTTTGAGCAGGTCGCTTTATGTGCATATTTTAGGGGATTGAATGCACTTTGTCCTTTTGACAAGTGGTTTGTGACTCTCGCAAAGCATGCTGGTAACAGAATCTTCTAGGAATCATTTTGTGGATGTCCTTGATAAATCAACTTTTTATGGGAACCTATCTGCGACGGCGCGGTTTTTAGGGAGTGGACCTTTTAAGGGATTATTAAAACAGACAGCTGGTATGATACACAGGTGTGCAATGATTGTGTAAACAGCAACAAATATATTGATCCAATAAAGAAAACTATCACCTATATATCACATAACAGATTACCTTGTGCAACACAAATGAAGCTCAAATTGTGCTCTATTTCTGTATATACTTTAGAAACTATATTATGTACGAGAACCGAGCTGCAATGGCATAGCTATTTTTTAGGAAATTGACAAAAACAGTACATAGACGGAAGGACACATACTTTTTTCCAAAGACACAAGCGTGTGTTCTCAAGAAGTAAAACAGAATTTTACCTTCGCATCTATTTTCGTCGATCCGATAAAAAAACAAAACGATAAATCATAAAATTATTTCTCCACTATCATAGCCACAAACGGTGTTTTTGGAGCTGGTGGCACCAGACAGCGTTAACATGTACTTGCTTTTAACATTTCAGGCAGAAGCGTAGCATGGGTACCAGGCTCCTAATGCAAGCAAGGAAAATTGAGACCTCGGCCAAACACCCACATAGTAGAAGACAGATACAATTAGAGTGCAGCCGGCCACTAAGGCCACTTCACCTGCTGCACCACTGGCAGGGAAAGTAAAAAAGACACAATTTATGGACGGAAAGCAGAACAAATCAAAACATTTACCCCCAGTCAAGAGATCTGGGTTAAATACATCATTATTTTGCTCACCATGCCACCCCAGTTTAGACCTGGCCATATGCAAATCAGTCTTGACCCTGTGCCTCATGGGAACAGTCCAGCCTGAACTGCCAAGCCAGGTCCTCCCTGGACCGTAAACAAGCATCCTAGGACAGGTTTCGGGGTTTCACCCCTCTTCACCCAGGATAGCTTGATTCCAGTGGCACAATGAGCCCAGGACCCAGGTCTGGGCATACCTGGTGCACTTAGGGGGAGAAAGCAAAAGACACACAATTTATGGACGGAATGCAGAACAAATCAAAACATTCACCCCCAGTCAAGAGATCTGGGTTAAATCCATCCTTATTTTGCTCACAGTACCACCCCAGTTTAGACCTGGCCATATGCAAATCAGTCTTGGTCCTGTGCCTCATAGGAACAGTCCAGCCCGAACTGTCAGGAAGCCCCTGATTGTACCCCCAAGGTAGAGCATAAATATTAACATCAACATTTTAAGAACTAGAATGATGAAGCCCTGTGAAGTCAGACATTACTAAAACAACGAGCAGTGCATAACGTAAAGTGTCATTACACCACAGCAGGCTGCCTCAACCCTGAGAGGCCAAATAGCTGCCAAGATTTCAGAGTCCTTATGTGTGACATTTCCATGGTCTCAGCCTGCTTAAGTGTGTCATTTCCATGCGCTCAGCCTGCTTATGTGTGACAATCGTTTGCCTGTGTGTGACACTTTGAGGGGCAATTTATCGCGAGCATAACCAAGCAGTGACATCCATTAAATGGGCTAAATGTTACAAGGCACCGCCGTTTGCGCAAAGACATGTTATGGAAGCTGCATGGAAACAGGTGCACCACATCTGGAAGGCATATAGAAGGCCATTAACTCCACTGCTAGATTAAAACTAATGTACTGTGGGCCAGCAACAATTCATCATTATAGCAGGCATTTTAGAAAGCTGTGTGAGGGGGACACAGGGTAAGTAAGTCGGTGTGCTACCTGCTAATAATAAACTGTACACCAAGCACTTACAGAATCCTCTGTTACAGGCGCTTATAGGGACCTTTGTGGTGTGTTCTATACCTACTAAGTGGAAAAGATGCTTTTTAACCTGTGTGTCAAACGGACATGAAAGTCTGTAGGATACCAAATGGAAGCCTATATGCTGTTTGTGTTTACATGGAAATACACGTGCAACCAACCAGGGGTGGCGGCAGACTACACGCCTGATGAGCAGTCTTGGGGCCTCATGACATCCTCTCCTGTCGTCAGGGGTGTAGCTTAGTCTGCGAGATCCCGGGGATGTGAATCTCAAATTTTCCAACTAAACAAGTGGGAAAAACCAGCACAGGCGTAGCAGACCAGGTTCTGGGCTGTCAGACCCAACTACCCAGCCACGTATGCATTTATTTGACAGGAGTGTCACCCTCCAAACACCCCCCTGAAGTTACGCCCTGTCTGCAGTAGGCGAACCACTGAAAGGTTGAACCAGAAGCCTTGCGCTGATCCACTCGCAGTTCTCTTGGAAACTTGAGTCAAAATGAAATTTCATGTGCTGTATTCCTTTCCTGCCACCCACAAACTAACCTCGTGAGCCAAGAATGAAAGACCAAGAAGTGACCTTTGATGTAAAACAGGAGAGACAGAGAAATACCCATATAGCGTCTGATTTGACACAGTTTGAAAACAGAATATCTTGGATTAAGCCCAGCTTCCTTACTTGACAAAACTAAGCTCCTTCAAATGCATGAGGTTTGGATTTGCACTGTACAAAAACCTCACTTGCATTTGATTAAATAAACTGTAAAGTTGCCCCATGTATAATATGAATCCAGCCGCATATAATACACACAACAGACTTGCCTCTTAGTTCACTGATGGCATTGTGGTCAGGGCAAGGGAAGTGTTCAGGAATGTTTCTAAATTCATGTTTAAAAGTGTCCCCTTTAATTAAGGCCTCTTAATACAGTGATATAATCTGATTTACTTGTTATGTAGTTGCCAAAGAAATACACAAGTTTGAATAGAGTTTATCATACTTTCAGACCATGTTTTTTGCTTGATTTAAATGTCAAACATCTTCTTGGCTTGGCGTGTGGACATGTCCCTAGAGCCGAACCAGAACCTTGGCTTGACCCTCCCTGTAATTTGGCTGGGTCACCCTCTTGAACTCATCCACTGCATGGAGCCTGGTTCTGAGATACACTGTAGGATACTGCAGATACCTCTCAGCATGGGCCTGCCTCAGTGTTTGCAATAAGGTGGTTTCCAGCATTTCACTGCATGTGCCCTATCCTAAGGTGGTGGTTCTTGCTAGTGGTGTCCCTGAATTTAAAGTTTCCAGTATCTGCAGAGGGCAAGGAGAGCATGTCTGTCAGCAATGCTGACCTTTCTTTACACCGATTTTACACCGATTATCCAGTCTGGCTGGAGGAAAAGGCACTAGCTAAATGCTGTGTCAAGATCTTTGAGGGCAAATACCTTTTTAAACATGGTGTAGCGCTCAAAAGAACTCTCACTATTGTGTGACAATGTGGTGGTAGGGGGGGAGTGTGGAATGGCTATGACATGCGTTAATCTAACCAGTGATGCGTTGCACTTGGCAAAGCTGAGGCCATTGTCATGCAAAACACATTATAGTCACCAAGAACACTCCTACATGCTCTAAGTAACTCCCCCTCAAGAGACTGGTATTCAAATTCTTATTTAAAACATTGACATCAGCTTTTAAACTGTACTACCCAACTGAGGAGGAGAAGGCTGTCTAGGTTTTTGGTGTACAGAGCAACGCACACAACGTCAGAGTTAATTTAAAGATTGAAAAATGAAAGGAATTACCAAAAAATGCTGTTTTGAAAGATGCTGAATCATTCGAAAGAAAATAACCAGACTTTGGTCCCTTGGACATCCATGCATCTCAGCAAAAACCAACTTCCACAACTGTATGAAGAATGTTTCAGTCTTGATGAGGGATAACTGCCTCAAACTCAACACAGACAAGACAAAAGTCCTCATCTTTGGCAAGCACTGCACCCTATAAAATGACTCCGTCTGGCCATCAGTACTCGGACCCACCCCCACACCGAAAAAACACTCTTACAACCCCAGCATCATCTAGACAGCGAACTCTCCATGAAACGTCAAGTCAATGCCACCTCCTCAGCCTACTTCCATTTACTATGCATGATTCGCAGGATTTTCACATGGCTCTCCATCAACACTGGGAAAATGGTAACCCAGGCCCTCATCACCAGCCGTCTGGACTAAGACAACGTAATCTATACCGGCACCACCACCAAACTCATGCACAGACTTCAGTTGATCCAGAACACGGCAGTCAGACTTATCCTAAACCTGCCCAAACAATCCACATCGCCCAGCACTTTAGGGACCTCCACTGGCTTCCTGTTCAGAAGGATGCAATTTCAAGCTCCTGACCCAGGCCTGCAAAGCTCTCGATAACCAAGGACCCACCTACATGAACCACCACCTGCACTTCTACTGGCTATGCAGGATTCTCCACTCAGCACACCTCACCCTCACAGAGATTCCATGCATTTGTTGCAGCCACACCGGAGGACTCTCCATCTCCCACCTCGTCCCCTAAACATTTGAACACCCTACCCCTCTACCTTTGCACTGCACTATTGCTGATCGAGTTCAGGAAGGGACTAAGACCAGCAGAAAGTGTCTAGAAATCCTCCGGGGTGACAAGCAGTGCTATACAAATACAACCTGATTGGTTGATTGAATTATACCCCCTAATCCCTATAAATAGGATTAATTAATTCAATCTATTCTACCACCATAACTCTTTGATCATTCACCATGTGCGGAGTGGGACTTTTCATCCATTCACCCAGGCCCACAGAATTTGTTCTACTAACCTGTCTTCCCGCACAATCTGGTTACAGTGGAGCTCCAGTCATTTCTCAATGCAGCACAAGTCAAAGCCCATAATTAGATCATCTTGGTGTGCCCCTTGCACCCTCCTGTCCAGCCCATTGTCATTCTTTGCATAATAATGGAGAAGGTGGGCTGTGTGAAACCCACCCATGTGTAAGTCTGAAGCAGCCTTGGATTGCGTAATGCCATGTGGTTCTCATAGGTGGGCTTACAGAACAAGGACAAAATAGGGAAAATTGTCCCACTGCTGAGTCTCAGCCACAGGCCTTTTGCCCAGTGCCCAAATGCCTGGCCTGCAATTCCGAACTTGGATGCCACATCTTCACATTGACTCATAAGTAATAATTTGCAGACGACACTGGCACCATACATCTAAAACTGTGAAAAACAAATGAGATGTTCAAAACGTCTCTCTGTTTATCTGTGTATTGGTTTGACTTCCTTGGCAACATGGGGCAAGGCAGTGCTTTACCAACTCCTTGCTAATGGCGGCCCAGAAGGGAGTCAGTTTGCTAAGTGTTGTTATTAACCTTCAAAGGATAAATTGAAGGCAACAGTGAACAATCTACTTTAACTGATGGTGGCACACATTGCAACACAGAATAAGATTCTTTCACTTTGGTACAAAAGGATGCATTTCAATGATATCCCTAGGATTTTATGACCCGAGTTGGCAAATTTTGCGGCAAAAAATTATTATAAAAATACTGAATTTACAGTAATTCTGCAGATGGCGAACTGTGCCATTCTTACCATTTCCCCTGGTGATAGACCTTTCCAGTTGCCTGAGAAGTAAAATGGAGGTAACATTATTCCAACAATTCAATTACATTGCAGCCCTTTTGGCCATACAGTTAGGAGCAACAACTAATGGATGAGGTAAAATGGGTTTATTACAAGTTTAAAGCCAAACTGATATAGATGATTCGCAAAAACATATTGCAAAGAAATCACCACAGGGAAACTGAAAAATTGAATGACATTTAGTCTTAGTAGCATAAGACATATAAGAAATTCAGTTGCAGCGATGCAAAAGATAAGAAATAGGATTTGATGATCAGTGTACCGGGTTTTGATCCTCATGTCTATGCATGAATAAATCTAAAGTCGCCTAAACTAGTCCTAAACTAAAGTTGTGAAACTGTGGAAACCTAGTGAATTCAAGGAAAGCAAGAAGGTGTCATCATAGAGGAGACTTTGGTAAAAGTTCTCCAATTCAGGGCAATGTATAACATAAAGTCACACAATGGGGATGTGGGAAGAGAGGTCTGTACATCTCAGAGTCTAAGGGTTATCTGTTCTAAAGACGGGGGGCCCGATTCACAGAATGAACTTAAGACTCAATCCTAAATTTACTACTATTTTGGTATTCACAGAATGCACTTACTACTTTTGGCATTCACAGAATGCACTTACTAGTTTTGGCATTCACAGAATGAACTTACTACTTTTGGTATTTACAGAAGTTAGGATTTTGTCTTAAGTTTGTCTTAAGACAGACTTAAGACAGACTTAAGACAAACTTAAGACAGACTTAAGACAGACTTAAGACAAAATCCTAACTTCTGTGAATACCAAAAGTAGTAAGTTCATTCTGTGAATACCAAAAGTAGTAAGTGCATTCTGTGAATGCCAAAAGTAGTAAGTGCATTCTGTGAATACCAACATAGTAGTAAGTTTAGGATTGAGTCTTAAGTTCATTCTGTGAATCGGGCCCTAAAAGTGTTAACACCAATTTAACTGATAGAACATTTGAGAATTCCACGTCATCGACTCCAGCAGTTTTCCACCTTCTCTCAGGAGAGATCCTCAACTTCACTTGATTTTCCCATCCTATAGTTTGAACATCAGGGCGACCTTGGATGTCTTCATCCTCCTGATTTGACATGAATAAGAGTTTTCTCTTAGTTCGTTAATGTCTCTCATTCTTGCCAAATGTTTACTCCTGGACCTAACTATCTCTAACACACAATAGGCCTTTCACTACCTATGGGATCATGTGAACGCAGAAGAAAGAACGTTGTAGCACAAGCACAACTTTCACGTAGAAGGTTAAACATTGAAGTCAAAATACTTAAGGTCTTTGGTTAAGCTAGCTTAGTGAGATAGTGATTGTTTCTTCACCAAAAGCCAGTCGCCAGGACTGAGGTCATTGCACTGCTCCCTGTGAACCAGAGTTGTGGCTGCTTCAATCTGGTGAGACATAGAATACACCACATTCTCCAGTCCTTTACTGTAATCAAGAACCCTGTGATCTCTAATGTTCACAAGTACATTTGCAGGTGGAGCTGGCAATCTCATTGTCCTGCCCATGATAATGTCATAGGGGGACAATCCTGTCCTCCGATCAGGAATGCTGCGAAGAATCATTAACACAAGGGGAAACATCAGGTCACTTCAAAAGCATGGAAGCACAAACGTTGCTCATCTGGATTTCAGCATGTCGGTAACTTGTTCCACTAGACCTGAAGCCTCCGGTAGATAGCTACAATGCAGTCTCTGCTCCACCTGTAAGCTGCACCCAACATTCTCAGGATCTCATTATTGAAATGTGTCCCTCAGTCTGACTCTAGAGAAGTCGGGAACCCAAAACTAGGTATTAACTCAATCAGCAACAGTTTAGCTACCGTGGGACTGTCATTCCGTCTGGTTGGGTAAACTTCCACCCATTGTGAGAAGATACACACAATAACCAGGACATATCTCAGACTGTTACACACAGGTATCTCAATGAAATCCAACTGCCTCCTGTTGAATGGACCACTTGATTTTCCTATGTGGCTCAGTATTATTGAGGTTCTCTTCCCTACATTCATCTGTTGCAACAACACATCTGTGACATAATGTCTAAGCCATCAGTCTGTATCTGGGGTTAAACCATATCTGCCTAAACAATTGGATCATGGCATACCTGTCTACATGACCAGGACCACGGTAATGTCTAGCCATTGGTGGCAACAGACTATTTGGACAGGTTTTCCATCTCCTGAAACCTAAATGCCATTGTCTCTCTTGACACAACCTGCTCTGACCCAACTTTGCTGTTCTGCCTCTGACACCTCTTCCTGAAGCCTCTTGACCCCTTCCCATGTATCAGCAGTTGTAAACAAAAGATTGTAATTTGTCTCATCTAGTCTCCCATACATATACTCCCCATTAAGTGTACAAGCATTATGATCACAGTACATTGCAACCTCATCAGCATACCTGTTGCCCACTGTCACATAATCATCTCCCCTGCAGTGTGCAGAGCATTTCACAACCAGTTGCTTGGGCAGCCTTTTGCAACGCTTCAAGAAGTTTCCTCACCATTCCTGATGGGGGACCCTGAGGATGTTATAAACTTTGGGACCATAACTGTCCGAAGTCATGTACGACACCAGAGCCATACAGACTATCAGTGAAAATTGTCACCTTCAGCTGGCCTTAAACACAGCATGCTCTGGTAAGAGCCATCATTAACGCTACTTGTGCGAAGAATGCTCCTTGAAACCTGGAAGCTGTAACTACTCCTGAAACTGCACAGACTGCATAAGTAGCTCTCAAATTTCCTCCATGCTTTCACAAACATGAGCCATCCACAAGGAGTGCAAAATCAGATTCAGGAAGTAGCTCATCTTGTATGTCTGTTCTTGGCTTGGTGCACAGTTCAGTGACATTGAAACAGTCATGCTCTACTTCGCTAACATCATTGTCATTCTCTGAAAGGGCAGCAAAGGAGCAGGATTCAAAACAGTACAATGCTTCAGAGTGACATTTTCAGCCACAAGTATGAACTGCTCATGCATAATAAGACAGCTGTTTGTTAAGTTCTGTGTTCGTGGTTCCGGTCAACAAATTTCAACCAAATGGTGAACAAACGCAGTCAATGGATGGCCCTTTGCAATGCTTTTACACCTCTCTATGCTGAAACATGTGGCCTCCATGGATATGAGACATCTGGGCAGAGCTGCAGCTACTGAATCAAGGGTTTAACAACAAGGGGTGGTGATGGACAGAGTTTCTGAATTAAGCAGAATACTCTCACACAGTCAAGAGATCAGGGCTAGATCCAACACCGTTTTTTTGCTCACTGCACCATCCCAGCTCAGAACCTGGCTATATGCAAATTAGTCTGTTCCTGTCCCAGTGCATGATGGGAACAGGGCAAACCAAACTACAAAGCCAATTCTTACACTGGGAAGGAAACAAGCTTCCGGGGACCGGTTTCTGGCATTTCATCCGTCTTCGGCCCGGCTTGCTTGAATCCTGATGGTGCAATGAGCAAGGGACTCACATCTGAGTATACCCTTCCAAGCTTATGGTGGATAAAATATTTAACAACAAGGGGTGGTGATGGACAGAGTTTCTGAATTAAGCAGAATACTCTCACCCAGTCAAGAGATCAGGGCTAGATCCAACACCGTTTTTTAGCTCACTGCACCATCCCAGCTCAGAACCTGGCTATATGCAAATTAGTCTGTTCCTGTCCCAGTGCATGATGGGAACAGGGCAAACCAAACTACAAAGCCAATTCTTACACTGGGAAGAAAACAAGCTTCCGGGGACCGGTTTCTGGCATTTCAGCCGTCTTCGGCCCGGCTTGCTTGAATCCTGATGGTGCAATGAGCAAGGGACTCACATCTGAGTATACCCTTCCACGCTTATGGTGGACAAAATATTTAACAACAAGGGGTGGTGATGGGCAGAGTTTCTGAATTAGGCAGAATACTCTCACCCAGTCAAGAGATCAGGGCTTGATCCACCACCGTTTTTTAGCTCACTACACCATCCCAGCTCAGAACCTGGCTATATGCAAATTAGTCTGTTCCTGTCCCAGTGCATGATGGGAACAGGGCAAACCAAACTACAAAGCCAATTCTTACACTGGGAAGAAAACAAGCTTCCGGGGACCGGTTTCTGGCATTTCAGCCGTCTTCGGCCCGGCTTGCTTGAATCCTGATGGTGCAATGAGCAAGGGACTCACATCTGAGTATACCCTTCCACGCTTATGGTGGACAAAATATTTAACAACAAGGGGTGGTGATGGACAGAGTTTCTTAATTAAGCAGAATACTCTCACCCAGTCAAGAGATCAGGGCTAGATCCAACACCGTTTTTTAGCTCACTGCACCATCCCAGCTCAGAACCTGGCTATATGCAAGCTAGTCTGTTGTTGTCCCAGTGCATGATGGGAACAGGGCAAACCAAACTACAAAGCCAATTCTTACACTGGGAAGGAAACAAGCTTCCGGGGACCGGTTTCTGGCATTTCAGCCGTCTTCGGCCGGGCTTGCTTGAATCCTGATGGTGCAAGGAGCAAGGGACTCACATCTGAGTATACCCTTCCACGCTTATGGTGGACAAAATATTTAACAACAAGGGGTGGTGATGGACAGAGTTTCTGAATTAAGCAGAGTACTCTCACCCAGTCAAGAGATCAGGGCTAGATCCAACACCGTTTTTTAGCTCACTGCACCATCCCAGCTCAGAACCTGGCTATATGCAAATTAGTCTGTTCCTGTCCCAGTGCATGATGGGAACAGGGCAAACCAAACTACAAAGCCAATTCTTACACTGGGAAGGAAACAAGCTTCCAGGGACCGCTTTCTGGCATTTCAGCTGTCTTCGGCCCGGCTTGCTTGAATCCTGATGGTGCAATGAGCAAGGGACTCACATCTGAGTATACCCTTCCACGCTTATGGTGGACAAAATATTTAACAACAAGGGGTGGTGATGGACAGAGTTTCTGAATTAGGCAGAATACTCTCACCCAGTCAAGAGATCAGGGCTAGATCCAACACCGTTTTTAGCTCACTGCACCATCCCAGCTCAGAACCTGGCTATATGCAAATTAGTCTGTTCCTGTCCCAGTGCATGATGGGAACAGGGCAAACCAAACTACAATGCCAATTCTTACACTGGGAAGGAAACAAGCTTCCGTGGACCGGTTTCTGGCATTTCAGCCGTCTTCGGCCCGGCTTGCTTGAATCCTGATGGTGCAATGAGCAAGGGACTCACATCTGAGTATACCCTTCCACGCTTATGGTGGACAAAATATTTAACAACAAGGGGTGGTGATGGACAGAGTTTCTGAATTAAGCAGAATACTCTCACCCAGTCAAGAGATCAGGGCTAGATCCAACACCGTTTTTTAGCTCACTGCACCATCCCAGCTCAGAACCTGGCTATATGCAAATTAGTCTGTTCCTGTCCCAGTGCATGATGGGAACAGGGCAAACCAAGCTACAAAGCCAATTCTTACACTGGGAAGGAAACAAGCTTCCGGGGACCGGTTTCTGGCATTTCAGCCGTCTTCGGCCCGGCTTGCTTGAATCCTGATGGTGCAATGAGCAAGGGACTTACATCTGAGTATACCCTTCCACGCTTATGGTGGACAAAATATTTAACAACAAGGGGTGGTGATGGACAGAGTTTCTGAATTAAGCAGAATACTCTCACCCAGTCAAGAGATCAGGGCTAGATCCAACACCGTTTTTTAGCTCACTGCACCATCCCAGCTCAGAACCTGGCTATATGTAAATTAGTCTGTTCCTGTCCCAGTGCATGATGGAAACAGGGCAAACCAAACTACAAAGCCAATTCTTACACTGGGCAGGAAACAAGCTTCCGGGGACCGGTTTCTGGCAATTCAGCCATCTTCGGCCCGGCTTGCTTGAATCCTGATGGTGCAATGAGCAAGGGACTCACATCTGAGTATACCCTTCCACGCTTATAGTGGACAAAATATTTAACAACAAGGGGTGGTGATGGACAGAGTTTCTGAATTAAGCAGAATACTCTCACCCAGTCAAGAGATCAGGGCTAGATCCAACACCGTTTTTTAGCTCACTGCACTATCCCAGCTCAGAACCTGGCTATATGCAAATTAGTCTGTTCCTGTCCCAGTGCATGATGGGAACAGGGCAAACCAAACTACAAAGCCAATTCTTACACTGGGAAGGAAACAAGCTTCCGGCGACCGGTTTCTGGCATTTCAGCCGTCTTCGGCCCGGCTTGCTTGAATCCTGATGGTGCAATGAGCAAGGGACTCACATCTGAGTATACCCTTCCACGCTTATGGTGGACAAAATATTTAACAACAAGGGGTGGTGATGGACAGAGTTTCTGAATTAAGCAGAATACTCTCACCCAGTCAAGAGATCAGGGCTAGATCCAACACCGTTTTTTAGCTCAATGCACCATCCCAGCTCAGAACCTGGCTATATGCAAATTAGTCTGTTCCTGTCCCAGTGCATGATGGGAACAGGGCAAACCAAACTACAAAGCCAATTCTTACACTGGGAAGGAAACAAGCTTCCGGGGACCGGTGTCTGGCATTTCAGCCGTCTTCGGCCCGGCTTGCTTGAATCCTGATGGTGCAATGAGCAAGGGACTGACATCTGAGTATACCCTTCCACGCTTATGGTGGACAAAATATTTAACAACAAGGGGTGGTGATGGACAGAGTTTCTGAATTAAGCAGAATACTCTCACCCAGTCAAGAGATCAGGGCTAGATCCAACACCGTTTTTTAGCTCACTGCACCATCCCAGCTCAGAACCTGGCTATATGTAAATTAGTCTGTTCCTGTCCCAGTGCATGATGGGAACAGGGCAAACCAAACTACAAAGCCAATTCTTACACTGGGCAGGAAACAAGCTTCCGGGGACCGGTTTCTGGCAATTCAGCCATCTTCGGCCCGGCTTGCTTGAATCCTGATGGTGTAATGAGCAAGGGACTCACATCTGAGTATACCCTTCCACGCTTATAGTGGACAAAATATTTAACAACAAGGGGTGGTGATGGACAGAGTTTCTGAATTAAGCAGAATACTCTCACCCAGTCAAGAGATCAGGGCTAGATCCAACACCGTTTTTTAGCTCACTGCACTATCCCAGCTCAGAACCTGGCTATATGCAAATTAGTCTGTTCCTGTCCCAGTGCATGATGGGAACAGGGCAAACCAAACTACAAAGCCAATTCTTACACTGGGAAGGAAACAAGCTTCCGGGGACCGGTTTCTGGCATTTCAGCCGTCTTCGGCCCGGCTTGCTTGAATCCTGATGGTGCAATGAGCAAGGGACTCACATCTGAGTATACCCTTCCACGCTTATGGTGGACAAAATATTTAACAACAAGGGGTGGTGATGGACAGAGTTTCTGAATTAAGCAGAATACTCTCACCCAGTCAAGAGATCAGGGCTAGATCCAACACCGTTTTTTAGCTCAATGCACCATCCCAGCTCAGAACCTGGCTATATGCAAATTAGTCTGTTCCTGTCCCAGTGCATGATGGGAACAGGGCAAACCAAACTACAAAGCCAATTCTTACACTGGGAAGGAAACAAGCTTCCGGGGACCGGTGTCTGGCATTTCAGCCATCTTCGGCCCGGCTTGCTTGAATCCTGATGGTGCAATGAGCAAGGGACTCACATCTGAGTATACCCTTCCACGCTTATGGTGGACAGAATATTTAACAACAAGGGGTGGTGATGGACAGAGTTTCTGAATTAAGCAGAATACTCTCACCCAGTCAAGAGATCAGGGCTAGATCCAACACCGTTTTTTAGCTCACTGCACCATCCCAGCTCAGAACCTGGCTATATGCAAATTAGTCTGATCCTGTCCCAGTGCATGATGGGAACAGGGCAAACCAAACTACAAAGCCAATTCTTACACTGGGAAGGAAACAAGCTTCCGGGGACCGGTTTCTGGCATTTCAGCCGTCTTCGGCCCGGCTTGCTTGAATCCTGATGGTGCAATGAGCAAGGGACTCACATCTGAGTATACCCTTCCACACTTATGGTGGACAAAATATTTAACAACAAGGGGTGGTGATGGACAGAGTTTCTAAATTAAGCAGAATACTCTCACCCAGTCAAGAGATCAGGGCTAGATCCAACACCATTTTTTAGCTCACTGCACCATCCCAGCTCAGAACCTGGCTTTATGCAAATTAGTCTGTTCCTGTCCCAGTGCATGATGGGAACAGGGCAAACCAAACTACAAAGCCAATTCTTACACTGGGAAGGAAACAAGTTTCCGGGGACCGGTTTCTGGCATTTCAGCCGTCTTCGGCCCGGCTTGCTTGAATCCTGATGGTGCAATGAGCAAGGGACTCACATCTGAGTATACCCTTCCACGCTTATGGTGGAAAATATATTTAACAACAAGGGGTGGTGATGGACAGAGTTACTGAATTAAGCAGAATACTCTCACCCAGTCAAGAGATCAGGGCTAGATCCAACACCGTTTTTTAGCTCACTGCACCATCCCAGCTCAGAACCTGGCTATATGCAAATTAGTCTGTTCCTGTCCCAGTGCATGATGGGAACAGGGCAAACCAAACTACAAAGCCAATTCTTACACTGGGAAGGAAACAAGCTTCACCTTTTCTGAATCGTTTTTGGCCACTATAGGTGTGGCAGGGTATACTCAGACATGAGTCCCTTTCTCACTGCACCATCAGGATTCAAGCAAGCCGGGCCGAAGACGGCTGAAATGCCAGAAACCGGTCCCGGTAGCTTGTCTCCTTTCTGGTAAAGAATTGGCTTGGTAGTTTAGTCTGCCCTGTTCCCATGATGCACTGGGCCAGGGACAGACTGATTTGCATATAGCCAGGTTCTGAGCTGGGATGGTGCAGTGAGATAAATAACGGTGATGGATCAAGCCCTGATCTTTGGACTGGGTAAGAGTGGTCTGCTTAATTCAGACACTCTGTTCATCACCACCCCCTTTTCTGAACTGAATCAAGTGTAGCAGAAAAAATAAGTGACAGGTCTGTGGGAACTTCTGTGCATCTGTGTAAGCACTAAGAGAACACAGCCCTCCCCCTTCACTGCAGAAAAGACCAAAGATTTTCTGTAATCAGGCATTCCCAGTGCTAGGGGACAACAGACTTTCTGTCAGCTTCAGGAAGGCAACCAAGCAATTGTTATCCTAGGGTGCTTATCCAAAACATCCATGTGTGTCAACCTCATAAAGTCATGGCTACTAGGAAAAAGTTGGGTATCCACTGATGACAGTATACCCCCACCATTTTCAAATACATCAAAAGTTCTCTCTGTGTTGTTGGTGGATTCATTTGCATATTTGCCAAGATTCTTTCCTGTGACACCTTCCTTTCACCTTTCTCGATGTGCTGTCTGAGATATAAGACTTCTTTTTCACAGTATTGCTAATTACTCAGGAATACTTTATGTCCATTCTCGACCAAGTGGTTCAACAGGGCAACAGTATCAATCTTACCAACAGGTTGTCAATATATTGAACCAGGGCAGAATTACAGGGTATGATCAGTGACTCCAGATTCTTTTTAAGGATCTGGTTGAAAATGGACAGACTCACCATATACCTTTGTGTGACTTGGCATCATGCTAAAACACAGTTGCTGAGCCAAAGTTTGAAGAGGAAATGACTGTCCTCATGCAATGGTATGAAGAAGAAAGCCCAGCAAAGGTTGATGACAATGAACCACTCAGTCTCACATGGAATCTGAAATAAGATCACAGCTTGATTGGGTACCACAGGACAACAGGGAACTACAATGGTGTTGAGCTTTCTCAAATCCTGAACAACGTGGTACTTACCGTTAGGCTTCGGTAAGCCCATCATGGGTGAGTTACATGGACTCCCAATTATCTCTTTCAAAATTCCTTGTTGGATCATAGACTCGGTCACTGGAGTAATCCCAGCAATAGTTTCAGGGGTCAGATTATATGCAGGGTCTTGGGTTTGCAACATTGGGCTTTATTTATATACAGACAGGCTCCACTTCTTTGATGAGTCAAATAAAATCCCAAACTTCCTACTTCACCATTTCTTTGAGATATGGGGGTAGCCCTTCCCTTGTCTTCATAGGGAACAGTTCAATTGCTGAAATAATTTGAAGACGATATCATCATCATGAGTCTGGAACTCCACATGCTTTGGCATGCAGTAAATGGGGCAATTCAACTTGCACAACAGGTCACATCCCAATAGACTTACAGGACTCAAATCACATACCACAAATTGGTGATTCTCCTCAAATGACCCTATTTTTACTGGTGTTCCTCCATTATGTCTGGTCATTTGTTTATTTGTGACTCCTATAACTTGGATTCTTTATCCCTGAGAGGGTAGGTGTGGAACTTCTACTGTTCTAACTGTTGAGCGGGTTGTACAAGTATCGACCAAGAATGATACTTGGTTAGAATTAAATCTGGAGCCATTTGCAATTTGCTGTGGCATCGGGGGTTGTGGAACATGCATCACTGGAGCTTTGGGCAAATTGAAATTCCCCCTCTCGGTCTCTGCACACTCTGTGATTGCAAAGGTTATTATTATGGGGCTCTGCAAACTCTAAGTTTTTATTCTGATTAACAGGATAAAGACAACATTCCTGCTTCGAATTCCCCAACTTATTGCAATAATGACAAGGAGTTGGTTCTCCTCAAAGTAGCTACTTAAATCCCAGGAGTCAGATCAATCGGAACATCACATCCTCTACCTTGTGGTTGGAATCCACCTCCAACTTGCATCACAGGAAATCCCTGATGATATGCTCCTTGCATAGGAACAACATTCCCTACAAAAGGCTGATTCTGAGCAGCTTTAATTTGTGCAACCAGCAATGTCAGGGTTTGAGATCCTGTAGCCCATCCCACATTGGGCTCTGAAAAATAAAGGCATGGAATATGTGGAAAACGCCGGTGCCCAGTCAAAATATTGATTCCTAATTATCGACTTACATTAATATTGAGTTTAAAATATCGAAGGTGAAGAATATCGCGGTCAAGAATATCGTTGGACAGAATATTGACCCTAAGGTAAGTAATATCGATTTTTTTTATATCGATGTAAGTAATATCGAAGCTAGTAATATCGATATCAATTATATCGATGTTACTAATTTCGATGTTACTAATATCGATATTTGTTTGTTGTTATGTATTTTATTATGTATTTTGTATGTATGTGTTATATTCTTTTTTAAGTATTTTATTTGTTTTAAATTATATGTGTACTATTTTTTGAAAATTAAAAAAAAAATTTTTAATTTAATTTTATGTCTTAGTACTGGAGCGGGTTGTGGGTTTATAGGGGAATAGGGTGGGACGTAATTTAATTATATTAAATTAATTATTCATTTTTAGTAATTGAAAATTAATTATAATTAATTATTGCGTTTAAGTTCTGTAGCGGGTTGTGGGTTTATAGGGGAATTCGGTGGGAAGTAATTTAATTGTAATTAAGCAATTATTTATTTTTTATTGGTATTGATAATTATTTTATTTCTAATTAATTATTAATTAGTAAATAATTATTTTAATTGCTAATTAATTTTTTTAATTGGTAATTAAGGTTTTTAATTGGAAATTAAATTTTTTATTTGGCAATTTATTTTTTTAATTGGTAGTTAAGATTTTTAATTGGAAATTACATTTTGTAATTGGCAATTAATTTTTTAAATCAGTAATTCATTTTTAACAATTGGTAATTGATGTTTTCAATTGTTAATTGCTTTTTATTAATTGGATTTTTTTTATTAATTTGTAATTAATTTTTCATAAAAATGTTTTTTATTTAAAAATAAATTTATTGTCTACCATTTTTTAATTGTTAATCCATTTTTTATTATCAATATGTTTTTTGTTTTGAAAAATATTTTAGTGTTCAATATTTATTATTTGGTAATTTATATTTATTAATTCATATTTATTGGTATTTATTGTCAATTTAGTGTTAATTAATTATTCAATTTTAAATATGTTTTTAGTATTTATTATTGGGTATTTGCAAGTGATGTAGTTATTCAAAAATTAAATGTTATATTTAACTTCTACGCTATCCAATGCTTTCCCTACTGTTACACTCTCTGGAGTTGGAATAGTATTTTTTACCCCTACACTATCCAATGTTTTCCCTACTGTTGCACTCTCTGGAGTGGGAATAGTCATTTTTACCCCTACGCTATCCAACACTTTCCCTATGGTTGCACTCTCTGGAGTTGGAATAGTTATTTTTACCCATATGCTGTCCAACGCTTTCCCTACTGTTGCACTCTCTGGAGTTGGAATAGTAATTTTTACCCCTATGCTATCCAATGTTTTCCCTACTGTTGCACTCTCTGGAGTTGGAATAGTAATTTTTCACCCCTACGCTATCCAACGCTTTCCCTACTCTTGCACTCTCTGGAGTTGGAATAGTAATTTTTACCCTTACGGTATCCAACGCTTTCCCTACTGTTGCACTTTTTGGAGTTGGAATAGTAATTTTTACAACTACGCAATCCAACGCTTTCCCTACTGTTGCACTTTTTGGAGTTGGAATAGTAATTTTTACCCCTACGCTATCCAATCTTTTCCCTACTGTTGCACTCTCTGGAGTTGGAATATTAATTTTTACCTCTACGCTATACAATGGTTTCTCTACTGTTGCGCCTCTGGAGTGGGAATGGTAATTTTAAGTTCTATGCTATCCAACATTTTCATTACTGTTTTTTTTTACTTATGGATTTTGAATCGTGTTATTATTTATTTATTTATTCAATTTTTTTGTATAAATGTAGATAATGTAGTATGTAATTAATTTTAAAAATATTAAAGGTCTATTTAATTTTTTTAATTTATTAAACGTAATTCTTTACTTTTTATTTATGTTTTTGTTTTATGTTTATAAATGTATTTGTAATTTATAATATTTTTATTAATTTATACATTATTAAATTAATTATTACAACTCATTAAGTATGTATATATTATATATTTTATGTATATGTTTAATTAATGTATTATTAACATATATGTATTATTTATTAATTTCAAACATTATTAGATATTTTTCATTATGTGTATTTTATTTATTAGTGTTATTTACTTTATTTTACATTTATATTTTTACAGAAAAAAACGGTATTTTTAACATCAATATTTTTAACATCTATAACTTTTTTTCGATATTTTTGTACTTACCATGTTGTAGATAGGATGTTGATATTCTTGCCTTCGATATTTCTGCATCGATATTCCTGTAGGTCGATATTTTGTTGGTCAATATTTTGACAGTGATTCGGAAAACGCCATGTACACTGGACTCCTTATTGGAAGAAATGTTAGAAGGTAACAGATTATGCATGTTCTTCTACACTAGAAGATGGCCGTCATGATGACAATAGAAACCCAGAGTGCTGAGATCCAGTGATACCTTGGTTGTTTGGTGGCCATATGCAAACTGCATTTGACCCTAACGATTGGAGAGGATGGTACATGCTACTTGATTTCTGGTTCTGGGTATTTGCTGTTAGTTTCTCTCACCTTCTTCCTGGTTGGGTGGTAAGATCGGTCTGTGCTTGTGGCTCTACAGCAGCGCTTGTGTTAGCAAAGGAGTGTTACTTCTTGTTAGACCTGGCATCATTGGCGTGAGTCTCCCTTCCGTTTTGACGGATTGCCTCCACTGTTTGATATTTTTTTGCTGGTTTTATGCTTTGGGCACTGTACCACTGCTAATCAGTGCCACAGTCCAAGTGCTCCCTATGTTAAATTAATGTTCTAATTGGTGATTCCATGAATGGGTTATTTGATTTATCTGTCAGCCCCTAGTACAGTGCACCATGTGTGCCCAGTGCTTGTAAATCAAATGCTGCTGGGGGGCTTGCAGCACTAGTTGTGCCACCCACAGAAGCAGCTTGTAAAGTGTGCCTCAGGCCTGCCATTGCAAGGCCTGTGTGCAGTCCAGCACTGCCATGTCGACTTGGCTAAGTGCACCCACTAGCCAGTCCCTAAACCTTCCTTTTGCTTCATATTTGACACCCCTATGGTAGGCCCAAGGGCAGGGTGCATTGTAAGTATAATGAAGGACATGCTCTGATGTGTGTAGCATGTCCTAATAGTGAATTACAGCCATTTCCGTTGTTCACTATTGAAGGCTACCTGTTCTCCATAGGTTAGAAGGGGCAGTTAGATTATTACATTCTTATAATCCTAACTGACTCAGGGAACATGGTAGAAATTCGAATTTAGTATGCCTGGACTCAGAATAATAAAATACATATTTTAGTAAAGTTGGTTTTAATATTCTGTGTTTGAAAATACCACTTTTAGAAAGTAGGTATTTCCTTGCCTAACTGTCCAGGCCTGCCTCTGCTAGGTTGTGTATTCCTTGTCCGGGTTTGTGAGTGACGGGGCTGGGGGATTCCAGGAGACAGGCTGGGGCAGCCCAGTGGTGAATAGAGAGATCTGCATCTAGATGGGAGGGAGGAGTTGCACCTGGACCTGAATAGGGCTGGGGTTTCCCTCTACAATGCTGGCTCCACCTCCTGTGGTTTGTCTGATGTCTCTGCCCTGCACTGTGAAAGGAGAGAAGGAATCATGTCAACAAAGTGCTCCAGAGCTGTATCTTCCCACCCCTGTGCTGGCTCTTCTCCCTGTGGGGTGGCTGATGTATCTGCCCTGCACAGTGAAAGGAAGAAGACAGTCATGTAACCAAAGTGCTCAGGAACTGGTTTGGACTAGGCAGAGGCCTCTCTGCCTTCAGAGAACAAAGGATTTTGGGGTATAAATATTGAGACCCTGATCCCAAGAAATTAGATTGCTTCTGGAACAAGAAACCTTTTGCCAAGGAGAAGAACCAAGGAAGCAGCAGGAGTCTTACTGCCCCTCTGCCAGTGTGCTGTTTGCTGGGTTGGCCTGCAATGGTGGCTTCATTGCCAAGGAAAGGAAAAGGAACTTTTTAAGGACTTTCATCATCTTCAGAATATTCTCCAAGGGCTTGAACTGTGCTTGCCTCCTGCTGAAGTCTCAGAGACAAAAGACTTCATCTTCAGCTCCCCTTTGAATTTCCTTGCTGGGAATTCTCAACCCCGGACATTTGCGTGTCGCTGGGAGCTGGAAGCAAGACTCATCAAGAAGAAGCTTGTCGCCGCCGCAGCTGAAATCATTGCATCGCCAGAAAAGCGAGCCTTTGCTGCATCTCCCTAGAAGCGTGTGTTCATTGACACTGCCTGCTGTCGCATCACCGGAGAAGCGTGACGCCTTTGAGAGAGTCGCCATTGCATCACCGGAGAAGGGTGTCGCAGGGCCTGTCACGGCTCCAAAGTACAAAGTCGTCGTAAGGCTGCCAGGGCGTCTTCGCATCGTCATTGCATCGCCGCATCAAGGGTGCCATCTTTTCGCATCGCAACCGGATCATCCCATCTCATCAAGGCGTCATCTTGCGCACCGCAATGGGCCCGCAGGCCAAGAACCTACGCATCACCTCCGCACTGGTAAGAATCACGACGCATCCCCTACTGAGGCATGCCGCATCATCTCCCCCGGATCACGGAACCGAAGCATCTTCCCTTTTGCAAGCCTTTTGTTTATTTTGCGTTACGCATCCAGGTACTTTGTTGAGAACTTTGTTGCATTGATTATCAACTTGAACTAAGCAATGTTTTATCATCTTTAAGTCATCTTAAATGTAGTATTGTGGATGTTTGTCGTTTGCGGTCTTGTGTGTAAGTCTATATGAAGAATACTTATTTTTATAAACCTGAGTTGTGTCCATCTGTAGTGTTTTCACTGTATTACTGTGTATATTCACAAATGCTTAACACACTGCCTCTGAGATAAGCCTGTCTGCTCGTGCCAAGCTACCAAGGGGGTGAGCAGGAGTTATTAAGGAGCGTAATCTCCTTATCCTGAGTTAGAAGTAAGGGTCCCTATTTGGACAAAAGTGAATGCCATTGCCAACTAGAAACCCCCAGATCTAACACTTCCTTTATGCCACACTGCCAAAGGATGTTGTTTGGACGTTTCCTCCCCGCAGTTACCGGTCCATTGGTAGTGTGGTTGTGAGGCCTGTTCTCGCTCACCTTCATGTATTTTGAGAGCACATTTCATGCTACTCCGCTATGCTGCTGAGTTACTCATAAGGGCCGTTCCGACTTTATGGCTCCTGATTATTGCTCATAAGGGACTGGCAACAAATATTGTGGTATTTCCTCATTACAATTGCCGCTCTCAAGTCACACGCGTTAGTTAAATCCTGGTTACCTTATGGAGAGTGATATTTCTCATGCTGCAGCATTATCCTTAAGTACATTTGAGATGCCATACGGTCCTTTGGGGGTAACTACGTGAATTGTTGAATCATGTACACACATTGATTATTTTGAATATTATTAAGTTTGGTCAACAGTATGATTCCGTTAGGGGCATGCTCTGGTCATACACTCCTCATAATTCATTTTCAAGCACCCACAATTGTACATTGATATGCAGGTAGCAGATTTATTATCAACCAACCTTTATGTTCACATAACCGTTCTGATATATATGGTTTGATGTTATTTCTCCATGCACAGCGGTGCATTAATATAATTTCCTTGCAAATGTTTTACTGCTGATATTACTTGAATGATGCCTTGCAAATTTCACATTGGCATTGGCACTCATCAGTGATGTCATTTGAGATGTCATCAGTGATGTCATCAGTGATGTTATTTGAGATGTCATCAGTGATGTCATCAGTGATGTTACTGAGCATGTCATGAATGATGTAATATGTGACATCATCAGCAGTGGATTGTGGGTGCGCGATATATAGTTAGCGCATCTAACTATATATGCGAATTTCAATGGTTTTATGCGAGTAAAATAAGGTTTTGAAAATGCTAATCCCTAACTATAAATGGGCTAAAACCTATGGTTTTTTCATTGAATTTCAATGGTTTTTTAATAACAAATAGCAAAAGCTGTGAAATGTCAAGTACGTGATAGGTAAAAACATTTTCGTGTTTATGCACACTGATGTGCTTTAAACGCTGCCCCCCCCCTCTTTTCTCTTAGAAGTACTCTGTCTTTGCAGATAGTGAAGGGTAGTTAACGCAGGCCTTTGCCCCCCTTGTAATCCATCGTGCCTGCTTGTCTCTCCATTTGATTGATTGTTATACAAGCATTTACTATTTTAGAATTTATTCTCTTTGGTTCATTCTCTATTTACTAACAAGCACAAAGCCGCAATACTCTGTTTAGTCTTTGCAGATAGTGAAAAATCGTGTTAAAAAAAAAAATTATCGAGCAAAATCAGTAGGCCACTAATGGGATCTCTTTTTGACCTCGCTAAAATAGAAACATTAGGAACAACCCTTCATGAGAAATACGAAACTAGTGAGATGAACTGAGCTCCACACCATGATGGCTGCAAGACAGCTCGGCTCCGCCACCCACCCCGCCCAAAATAACGATAAACTCTATGCAAATATTATAAATATATACAACACACCAGCAAAGTAACAGGGTAAAACATTTTATTAAATAACTATTTACATAACTATTTTATACTTTTTGTTGCCTGATCCGGCTGGCTCAATCGATCGAGCATGAAACTCATGCATTCTGATAGCAAGTGTTGCTGCTGATGCTATGCAAACAAAAACTGGTTTTCAGTTTGTACATTCTTCAAGATTTTTCTTCCAAGGCTGGTTGAGAGTTTGTAGAACGATGGCTTCAGATTTTCAACATACGGTGTGGTGGCGTGGACTGGGAGGGTGCGCTTGACTTCTGCCCCCTCCCCAAGTCGTGTTGCCCTGGCGTGGCCTAAGATCGCCCCCGACATAGGCGGCCGGCTCCCGGGGTCCGGCGGAACTTTTTGCCTTTTGATGACTCTTCCATTCTGGACCTTATCCCACAATCCGTTTGACCTTAAGACACGCTGTAGTGGGGCGCCCCTTTACCGTTTCAGTTGCCATTCTGCCCGCTTTTGCTACACTGTGCCTCTTCCGCCATTCAGCTGTTTACTGCCCGCTCTTGCGACTACAGCGTCTCGCTCACCATGTAGTTGAGTTGCTCCCGCTCTTGCGATGCAACCATAGGCAGCTGCCACAGGACTCTCAAAATGGCGGCCGCCTCTTCAGATTTGGGCGTGGTCCACTAAAATGGCCATGGGACACCTTGGAACTCGGACGCTTGTCTGCTAGGGCTTGGGCCCCATTCTCGAAAGCGTCCACTGAGCCTTGAAGATTTTACAAAAGTCTTGGGGGCCCCCGACTCCTGCAGGCTTCTGGTGGGGAGCGGCTGCCATGATTGCTCGTGGAATGGCCACGACTGAGATACGAGATGGTGGTGCTCTCATGCTAACGCCAGCTTCAGTCTGAAACATCCAGAAACCCTGTAGACTACTAATTCGATCAGTTCCGGTAGCGCCCCAACGTGACCCGGTAGGGAAGAACTTGCCCTCCCCTCTTTGACTGATGGTTCTTGTTGCCTGTCCCTTCTGTTGTCATTTAACAGAACTTTTTAGACTGCTGAAAGGGGTTGTGTTCCGACCGCTGGTTGGTGGAGACATTTTGACTATATTCTGGACCTACGTTGTCGCGTAATGCGTTATATGACACGCCGCGTTAGCTGCGTATTATACCTTTTATCCGTCATGTAATTGAACTGCTTTATTTCACTTGCCTTTTAATGATTCGAAAACAGTGACTAAAATTAAAAACTTTACCAATGTAAATACTACTACCATGTTTTGTTTTAAAAACCTTTATTGTGAAAATGTCAGTATACAAATACGGGCCTATAACCACGTGGGCCGGCCACGGAGCAAACTGGAATCGTATATGATGAGGAGACATTTACACTGTAGAGGAACGCAACGAGCGGGCCATTAGGTTGCAAGAACTAAGGTGTCTAACAGTTGCGGAATCGGTGGACGTACATTTTGTAATTAAAATACGACAGGGCCACTTACAATAAAATTATCTAGATATACATTTGCGGGCAAGTACCATGGGTGACGTTAATTCGAACTTTCAATAGTACAGTAATCAATAACACATCAGAACTTAATATCAATAGGGATGTCGAAATATTCAATCAATTCTCATTCCCGCCCGCCATGTGCTTCAAAACTGCATACGTATCTCGTGATATCAAGGTTGTGCAACCAGTACACAACAAGGAGGTACGAGTCCCATTTATACCGGCGCCATTTTGGGCGAGGCCGGGCAGGTCCAGGATATAGTCAAAATATCTCCACCAACCAGCGGTCGGACCAGAACCCCTTTCGGCAGTCAAAAAAGGTTCAGTTAAATGACAACAGAAGACATAGGCAACAAGACCAACAGTCAAAAGAGGGGAGGGCAAGATCTAAAGCCATTGTTCTACAAACTCTCAAGCAGACTTGGAAGGAAAAATCCTGAAGAATGTACAAACTGAAAACCATTTTTTGTCTGTATAGCATCACCAGCAACGCTTGAGTCAGCTTTGTGTGAAGCCGCCATTTTGATTCAATCAATAGCGTCCCCCTGCACACATTCAGGGACCTGGTCGTATCTAAAGGTTGAACGGATTGTGGGACAAGATGCAGAAAGGAAAAGGAAAAAAGTTCCGCCGGACCATGGAACTTTCGGCGCAGCATTGTAGGATGGCCACACCAGTGCGGCAACTTGCTAGACACCACCTCGGTGCCATCCAGATCTCGGCGCGTTGTGCTTCCTTCGGCCTACTGTAGCCGCAAGTGCAGACGCAACTCAGCTGGATAGCGAGTGAAACACCAAGGGGCGCCCCACTGCAGCCGAGGAGCCTCCATCTTGGGGGCGACGCACAGCATCACATTGCTTTCTCAAACAGCCCCCACTGACTGACGCGACCTCACAGGCCAACGGGGCGCCCCACGCCGAATTTCGGCGCAGCATTGTAGGATGGCCACACCAGTGCGGCAATTTGCTGGACACCACCTCGGTGCCATCCGGATCTTGGCACTTTGTGCTGCCTTCGGCCTACTGTAGCAGCAAGTGCGGGCGCAACTCTGCTGGACGGCGAGCGAAAAGATAAGGGGCGCCGCACTGCACATCAGGTGCCTCCACCTGGGGAGGCGAGAGAGGCCAGTTTGCGCCACCTCCCCCCCCCCCCGGCACCCCACGCCGACTTTCGGCGCAGCATTGTAGGATGGCCATACCAGTGCAACTTGCTGGACACCACCTCGGTGCCATCCGGATCTCGGCGCGTTGTGCTGCCTTTGGCCTATTCGCACATCGGTCCGCTACTGACGCCGCCTCACGTGCCAACGGATTTTCTACGCTTTTTATAGCAGCGCGTAACGTAAGCATAACAGGTCATGTGACTTCTTTATAAAACTTTTCATTGGTTCATTTTACTTTTGGTTTCCTAATGATGGAAGGCTTGATCATATGACCTAAAAATATCACTTTTCATTGGATTAAAACATTTTTTTTCCCCAAACGATGAAAGCCCCACCTTGTTTCTAGATGTTTCAGACTAAAGCTGGCGTCAGCCTGAGAGCACCACCATCTCGTGGCTCCGTCATGGTCATTCCGCGAGCAATCATGGCAGCTGCTCCCCACCGGAAGCCTGCAGGAGTCGGGAGCCCCCAAGACTTTTGTAAAATCTTCAAGGCTCAGGGGACGTCCGAGTTCCAAGGTGTCCCAGGGCCATGTTAGTGGACCAGGCCCAAATCCGAAGAGCCGTCCGCCATTTTAAGAGTCCTGTGGCAGCCGCCTATCGCTGCACCGCAAGAGTGGGCGCAACTCAACTACATGGTGAGCGAGACGCTGTAGCCGCAAGAGCGGGCGATAAACAGCTGAATGGCGGATGAGGCACAGTGTAGCAAAAGCGGGCGGAATGGCAACTGAAATGGTAAAGGGGCGCCCCAGTACAGCCGACGAGCCTCCACCTGGGGAGACTCGTTCACGCCGCTCCCCCCCCCCCCCCCGGGGCGCCCCACGCCGTTTTTCGGAGCAGCATTGTAGGATGCCAAAACCAGTGCGACAACTTACTGGACATCACCTGGGTGCCATTCACATCTCAGCGCGTTCTGCTGCCTTGGGACTATTCGCACAACAGACCGCTACTGACGAGGCCTCCCCGCGCACCCCCCGGGACGCCCCACGCCGTTTTTCGGAGCTGCATTGTAGGATACCAAAAACCAGTGCGGCACCCAGGTAACATCACCTGGGTGCCCTCCAGAACTCAGCACGTTGTGCTGCCTTGGGACTATTCGCACAAAACACAGCTACTGACCATGGTTGCTTCTTTTTTCAAAAAAATGTTTAAATGTATTTACTGTTTTTGTTGCGTTCTATATATTTAAAAGTTATTAAAGTGTTATAATCCTACTTTGTTGGAGTACTATATATTTATAATGTGACACATAATTGTAAAAACTTTGATGTACAAAGAGGCATCCCTGGAATCTTCCGCTTCAGGCTCGGTCCCACACACCCTCACAGTGAGAATCCCCTCCCCAAGCACAATACAGGATGGTTATCAGATAGTAGGAACGCGTGTGGTGTGACAGATTTACTATAACTCCTTTGAAGAGGGGTGATTCTCTACAGCTGGGGCCATAAACTACATCTGCAGGGCTAGGTGATAGCCTGGGACCGGCGTGAACAATCGGACACAGAGGAAGAAGAGTGTCAGAGGGTGCGGTAGTGAATAGGGTGAAAGGGTGGTGTCGGGCGGGCACAGGGTGTGATTCTCAGGGAAGAGCAGCGCACATGGGAGGAGGTTTCTGGCCCATGCATGAGAGAGAGAGCGGGTGTGACCAGTGCGTGGGGGAGATGCTTGCGAGGGTGAGGAGCCATGCTGAGGATCGGCGGCGTGCAGAGGATGGGTCTGGTCAAGGCATCTAAAATGGCTGCCGTGCTCAACAAAAGTGTGGCATTGCAAAAAAGACAAGATGGCGCAGACAATGTTTATCAATAAGGATTAATTTATAACAATTATTTAAAACAAAATATTTACTCGCAGTGACAAAATGGCGGTCAACACTTCCTGATTTCCATCGAATCGAACGTTAACAGACGTCACGCAACAAAAAAAAAAAACGCTCACGCACAGCCGCTGGAAGACATGTATCAACATATATGAGCCTCCTCAGCCACCCTCAGAAAACAAAAGGGGTCAGGATACGTCTCCCGTACCCCCTTATACCTAGTAATTTAATGAAATCGAAACACAAAATGGCGAATTCACGTTTCGCTACCAGTTTGCGAACCAAGAAGCGCTTCTACCTCGAAAAATCAATTTTTTATTATTTGCCCCACGGGACCCTTTAATAACCCCAACATCATTCCTAGGGGGTCAAGAGAGGTCTACCTAGCCCCCTTTCATTAAATTCCCCCTTCGTTTTTCTCCTCCTCTTGTCTATCGTTCCTACCGACAGACAAGATGGCGGCCGCACCGGACTGTTTAGAATGTTGACAGACACCGGAGAGCCAATCAGCTTCGCTACGCAAAGCTCCGTTACGCGAAAAGTACGCGATCTGGGACGCTGTCACAGATATACCTGTGTTTTAAACGTTAATTTCTCAAAATCCACTGGAGCACATATATTGAGACCCAGCAAAGGCACATCGGGCTAACAGTCCCTATAATTTTGCCAAGTTTCGTGCAAATCCATTCAGCCGTTAATTTGCGAACCGAGAAGCGCTTCTACCGTGAAAAATCACATTTTTGTAATTTTCCCCACGGGACCCTTTAATAACCCTAACATCATTCCTAGGGGGTCAAGAGGGGTCTACCTTGCCCCCTTTCATTAAATTCCCCCTTCGTTTTTCACCTCTTCTTGTCTCTCGATCCCACCGAGAGACAAGATGGTGGCCGCTCTGGACTGTTTAGAATGTTGACAGACACCGGAGAGCCAATCAGCATCGCTTCGCAAAGCTCCGTGACGCGAAAAGTACGCGATCTGGAGCGCTATCTGGGACGCTGTCACAGATATATACATTTTTTAAAACGTTAATTTCTCAAAATCCACTGGAGCACATATATTGAGACCCAGCAAAGGCACATCGGGCTAACAGTCCCTACAATTTTGCCAAGTTTCGTGCAAATCCATTCAGCCGTTCGAGCTAAAAGTGAGGCCAAACGCCCTATGGAAATTAACATGGGAAAAACGCGTTTTGGGACCCCCCTTTTTTCTCGGCCCCCCCTTGACGAACCCCCCCCAAATTTTCAGGGGCTGCTCAGAAACAAAATGTGCCATTTTCCTGAAAATTTCAGCCGATTCCGTCCACAAACGCCAAAGTTATTAGACATAGAATTTTCAAAAGTTCCATAGACAATTAATCCTAACTATATATACCTACTGGCTATCGCGAGTAGGTAATGTATATATATATATATATATATATATATATATATATATATATATATATATATTACCTACTGGCGGTCGCCAGTAGGTATATATAGTTAGGATTTTTTCCCTATGGGATTTCTGAAAATTCTATGTCTAATAACTTTGGCGTTTGTGGATGGAATTGGCTGAAATTTTCTGGAAAATGGCACATTTTGTTTCTGAGCAGCTCCTGGAAATGTGGGGGGTGTTTGGCAAGGGGGGGCTGAGATAAAAGGGGGGTCCCAAAACGCGTTTTTCCCATGTTAATTTCCATAGGGCGGTTGGCCTCACTTTTAGCCCGAACGGCTGAATGGATTTCCACCAAACTTGGCAAAATTGTAGGGACTGTTAGCCTGATGTGCCTTTGCTAGGTCTTAATATATGTGCTTCAGTGGATTTTGAGAAATTAACGTTTAAAACAAGATATATATCTGTAACAGCGCTCCGGGCAGCGATCCGGTTAGCAAACTTTTCGCGTATCGGAACTTTGCGAAGCGAAGCTCATTGGCTCTCCGGTGTCTGTCAACATTCTAAACAGTCCGGAGCGGCCGCCATCTTGTCTCTTGGTAGGAACGAGAGACAAGAGGAGGCCAAAACAAAGGGGGAAATTACCATAAGGGGGCATAGTAGATCCTCGTTGATCCCCTAGGTTTTATGTGGAGGTTTTAAAAGGGCCCAGGAGGGTAAAAAATTTTTTTTTTTTTTTTTTTTGCGTGGTAAGCGCCAAGTTCGCGAACCGGAAAGCGTTCTGGGCAGCGTACTATAAGGATAAAAGAATGATAGACTTTTCTAATACTGTATGTTAATTGTTTGTTGTTTTTGTTGTTTTTTTTTGTTTTCTTTATTTTTAAAGTATTTTTTTTAATTTTGATTGTTTTTCATAATTCGTTAAACTTTCTAACATTTCAGTGTCAGAAATTTCAAAATTGAATATAGGGTGTAACATGTCCTCATTTTGAAGCAGGTTATCCACTGCTTCAACACATTGTAGTAGTTCCTGGTCTCTACTTTGATCCATAAAATCATCAATTTTGTCTTGGCTGCTCTCCTCCAGTACAATTGTAAATTGAACTTGCTGCTCGCCTTCCTTTTTGCCTGAAATTTTGATTAAAAAAATATATATTAGTAGAGATAGGGCACTGTTGGGATTAATTTTAGATAGGCAGTTTTTATCAGTGAATTTATCTTTTGGCAGTGTATAGTATCAGAGTGGAAATAGGACTATAAAAAAGTGTATGTGATTTAACCAAGACAAGCCTAACTTCATTCATAACTATAATAGAGAAGTCTATCTAAATCTATAACTATTATAGAGGGATAGTATATATCTATCAGAAAAAGGCTACCATATTAAGTTATAGTGCACAATATACTTCAGTTTTAAAAATAACAACTTACCTTCACAAACAAGTTGAAGTGTTTGATAGCTATTCAAATGTGATGTACAAGTACAACAAGAAGTAGCAGTCAAAATGCCTGTGTTTTCTTCTCCTCCTTTATATATATACAGGTATATAACCAATCAAATGTCAGGTAATAAAAGTAGAAAATGAAAGGAACATTTTCATTGGTTGTCAATTCCAACACTTCAGGTGTGTTTTGTGAAGTAATTTACCTCACGGTACTTAGAGAGGTCTACAGGCTTAATGGCTAAATGAAATTTCAATCAAATTTGTGAGAATGAAAGGGATTGTTATGTAGTATGAGCTAATCTATATTTGGTGAGAGTGTCTCTAGTCGTTTTTCTGTAAATTACTTTCCCACCTTTTTTTAGGACCGGTTAGCGAACCTTAAGCGTCACGGGAGTCCACCATTTTGTGTTTCGGTCGCATTAAGATACAATATGGAGGGCAAATAATGTTTAGAATGGGTAGAAGGGGTCATGGTAGACTTATCTTGACCCCCTAGGTTTTCTGAGGGTGGCTGAGGAGGCTTATATGTGCGGAAAAAAAACATTTTTAAAAAAAAATCCGCGAGGTTAGCTTTCGGTTAGCGAACCGGGTAGCGGCCCGGGGAGCGTATTTTGTGGAAAATTAGTGAAAAAAGTTAGAGAAAAATAATAATTGTTCCTAGAAGGAATACCTGACTTAGGAGAAGAGGATAGCAGATGGGGTATCCCTACCCTTTCTATCCCACCCATCAAGCGCTGGACTCGCAGTGCAATCCATCTAAATGCACTTACACTGGAGTTTGGTTTAAGAGCAGCTAATGGCCGCACTCGATCTGACCTGCTGGGTGCTCCCACATTCAACAGAGTTGGTCACTGTACACGGATTGACTATATTCTGCTGGATAGGGGCCTCTGGAGGCTTGTTATCGACATGGTTGTTACTACTACCATAGAGAGCGACCATAATTCACTCTCCCTATCCTTAAAAAACCCTTGGCTCACTGAAATATTGCCAGTCCAACTAAGCTGCCCTCAGGGGATTACTGTCTCCACTTGTGGCAGGCGTCTAAAGTGGAGCAAGATTATGTGTAACACTGACAAATTGTCCACCATAGACGAAGTGGTTAGAGGCACGCAAGCCGAAATTGGCTCTATTGATTTAACTAAAGCAGCTGTCAAGGCCACCGCTATTTTTGAAGCTGCCATAAAAACTATAGGGGACCTCTTTTGGGTTCAATCGTCTTCAGGGAAACAGAAACCTCCATCTAAACCCAAAGGTAAACACGACTGGTACTCGGCAACATGCAGGAAGGCCAAATCTCGTCTAATAGAGGCAATTAAAGGGAAGTCCCCCCCATTAATTCAAATTGCCAGAAGGGAACATAAAAAGGCCCTGCAGGTAGCTAGAAGGGAGTGGGACGATGCCTACTGGCTAACCCTTAAGGAAGCAAGTATGAAAAAAGATTCCAAATCCTTCTGAGACACTATAAGGGCACGAAACAGACCGGATAGTGACCTTGTAACCTGCAACATTCCGGGACAGGTATGGGAGGTTCATTTTTCCAAACTTTATTCCTGTCATAACAGCCCGAATGAGAGAGGGCTTGCCCAATCCTCTCCTCACACTAATTACATGCTTCTCCCTAGCGACCCTGACTTTACGTTAAAGGAAGTAGAATATGCTATTAATTCCATCATTCCACAAAAAGCTGCTGGACCAGATGGAATTCCCGGGGACCTGTTAAAATCTGATAGTGTTAAGTGGGGCAAACTTATCCACTCTCTCCTTGTTGCCATCTGTAGGGGTGCCCCCATTCCCTCGTCATGGAAGGGGGCGGAGGTGGTTCCCATCCACAAGAAAGGCCCAAGGGATGATCCGTCCAACTATAGGCCGATTAGCTTGCTAGATGTCAGCCAAAAAGTTGTCGGTAAAGTTCTTTTACTCAGGATACTCAACTGGGTAGATGAAAACAAAATTCTTACCGATTTTCAGGCCGGTTTTAGAGTAGGTACTGGAACGATAGAACAAGCTTTTAGGCTCATGATGATTTATTGGAAGGTGGTAGCGATAGGCAAGGGCAGTCTTTATCTCGCATTTATCGATTTAAAGACTGCCTTTGACCTTGTCCCTAGGGACCTGTTATGGAAGGTCCTGGCCAACATGGGGCTGCCACAGTATCTACTATCCTTACTAGTTAGGCTCCATCAGGACAGCTTTGCCCAAATTAGGTGGGGGTCTGGAGGGGAGAAAACGGGCCGTATTCCGGTCGAGAGAGGGGTCCGCCAGGGATGTGTTCTGGCTCCCACCCTTTTTTCTTTGTATATCAATGGGGTGGTTGAGCATCTACTTAAATCTCCTTCTGACGAACCATCCCTGACTGGGGTACGCATACCGACCCTCCTCTTCGCGGATGACACGCTCCTAATCTCTAAAACCCCAATGGGACTACAGAAACTCTTGGACAATTTCCAATCATTTTGCACTGATCGGGGCCTGGTAATAAACACCAATAAAACAAATACCTGGTCCTCAATCCCCCTAAACAGCAAGTGCGTCCCCCTATTTTAAACACCGAGCCCTTAGAAAGGGTAAAAGTATTTGATTACCTAGGGATACGTCTTTCAGACAAAATGGATTGGACTCCCCATCTAGACAAGATGCTGCTGAACCATAAAAGGATCACAGGTGCCCTATTGAGGGAGCAACGTTCCAGTTCGTTCAAACCAATAGGAACAGTCCTTGAGATCTACGCTGCCAAAGGTGTCAGCTCTGCCCTTTATGGAGCTGAACTTTGGGGCTCTGCATCCACCGAAGATCTACAAAGATCCGAGAACAATTTCTGTAGACAAATAATGTCCCTCCCTCAAAGTACCCCACTTTTACCCTTATTCATGGACCTTGGCTGCACCCAGATCGGCGAAATTGTGAAATTTCGCCCTCTCTTATTATGGGCCCGTATTTGGCGGGTAGAGGAACTTAGTGGCTATGCCAGAGGTCTTGAAGAAATAATGGCATCACCACACTGGGCCAGAATCAAATGGTTAAAAGATATGAAAACTTTATTATCCAACTTGGGCCTATTCGATTTCTGGACAAGTAGAACCTCACCTCCAAAACAAATACTCAAAAAGCTCTATCGGGATTGGATTTGCTCCCAAAGACATTCCAGCACGTCCATTGGCAGGCTTACAGAGGATTTTTTGATGTTTAAAGACTGTCCCAGGCGAGAACCCTACCTAGACATAATCGGGAAACCTTTTGCCCGGTCATTGTATTTTAGATTTAGAACGGGTACTTTGCCATTGAATACCTTTACCAAAACATGGAAATCCTGTACAGGCAAATCTGATTTGTGTCCATCATGCTTAGCTCACCCAGAGACATTAGCCCATTTCTTATTTGTCTGCAAGGAATATGCTAACCCACGAAGGGTGTGGTTGAAGAATCTATGTCGTCAGCTGGGAACCAGGAGACATGATGTGGCAATCAGGATACTTGTTTCGGATAGCTATGTACCCTATGTGTGTGCCCTAGCCAAATTTTTATCTTGGGCTTGGGCTATTCGTGCCAGAAAGCTTAAATACTCTGTTTAATTTCCTTTTAAAGAATATTTATTCTAGTAATGTTATACTTCTTGCTATCAACTGGATATGTGTTACCAATTTTACTGACTTGCTTTTATGATAATGAAAATTTTATCGAAATAAAGCTTTTTGACTTTGACTTTGACTAATAATTGTGAGTGATCAGATGTAGGGTAGCTCTGAGAAGAGCTTTTGGGTTTATGGTACATTTAGGTAGTTATAAGTAGGTACCAATGCACAGTCTTAAATTCAGAATGAAAATTCTGTTGCCCTCATCTGAGAAGTGAACTCCATCTCCTCTGTAGATATCTTGCATGTAGTAACGCAAGTTATTGTTGTACAGGGAGCCCATTCCATGGTCTCTCATGAAAGCTGAAACAGATTTGTTTACATGCTTCCTCGCTTTCTCAATTTGTGGAGAAAATTGGTTGGACCACCTCCATTTCTGTCTTTGGCATATATTGGAATATACCAAGGCAGTTTGAGGTAAAAGTGCCATTAATTTCTCAAAGGTGTCCTTTAAAAGCATTTCCAGACCTACCCCTGTCAAAGTGCCCAAATCATTACCTCCACAGTGCACAATTAACAGGTAAGGTTTTGTTAAATGCATAAAGGTTTTCACCAATGGTATCAATTGGTGACATTTTAATCCTCTTTAGCCCAACCACTTAATTTCCACATCTTGTAAATTGAGGTTAGGTAAATTTCTGTTCTCAGCATACCTTTGAGCCCAGTGGATGTAACTATGTCCAACAATCCAGACCTTAAACATGGTTGGAGAAGGTTGTGCTGCAGTCAGATGAAGTGTGGTAATGAAAGGGCAGTTGAAACAGTAGGAGTTTGTAAAGAAAAAAAACTGAGGATTTCCAATGCTAATGATTCATTAGCAGTGATTGGTGCATTTCCATTTTTGAAAACAGAAAGTTAGGGTGCATGGATGTGTTCTTTGAAAGATGTAATTTGAATGGTCAAGGAAGAAACATTTAATGAAAGATTGCACTGGTTACGCAGGTGCACTGAGAGTTCAGAGTTCAATTGAAACATTGTTGTGTGAATTTGCAAACATGAGAGGTCTTCCAGGAGGTGGTTGCTATGGAAAAAAGGCAGAGAGGGCAGAGGGGGGAAGGGTTTTGATTTGAAAAAAGTGAGGGAAGAGTTATGATTGGCTAATATGAGAGATATGTGAAATAAATATCTGTATTTCTGTGCTTTCAATAGCTGCAGCCTCTGGAGTGCATCCTTTTTCTTCTGCTGAAGACAATTTGGTGTATTTCTGAGACTGTTTTCAAAACTCAAAAAGTATTTGCTAAGGTGAGAAAAGATTTATTTAATTTAGATAGAGAATAGTATGATTTAAGGAGAAAATGATGAAGAAAGCTGTGTTTTTAAAATGTGGCTTTGTCTCTAGTGATATACAAATAGATTTTGTTTCTTTGAGAAATTGTAATTGCATATTCGGTGTTGCATTCTGGCATGCAGTAACACAAGTTTTTGTTGTACATGGAGCCCATTCCATGGTCTCTTATGTAAGCTGAAACAGATATGTTGTTTTTAAAAACGATTTTTGAAATCACTTACATTTCTGGATATGTACTGCTAGAGCTTCATAGGTTGTTTTGGGTCATATTTATAAGGCATTTGAGTGTCTTTGATGTTATTTTTTCCTTTTCAAATGGAAAGCATTCCTCATGGGGCAAGTGTCTTGTAAATACGCTCCCACCTGCGCTTGGCAAATTTAGATTTTGATTATGGGAGTTACATAGCCACGTTAATAATGTCCAAAAAATGGTGCTAGGGCATTCCAGAAAACGCTTTCATGTGTCTCAAGGACATTTTCAGTCATTACCTCTTGAATGCAGATATACTGATTTATATGCTGTGTTTAAAAACGATTTTTTGAAATCAATTACATTTCTGGATATGTACTGCTAGAGCTTCATAGGTTGTTTTGGGTCATATTTATAAGGCATATGAGTGTCTATGATGTTATTTTTCCTTTTTAAATGGAAAGCGTTCTTCATGGTGCAAGTTTTTTGTAAATACGCTCCCTCTTGCGGTTGGCAAATTTAGATTTTGATTATGGGAGTTACATAGCCATGTTAATAATGTCAAAAAAATGGTGTTAGGGCATTCTAAAAAAACGCTTTCATGTGTCTCAAGGACATTTTCAGTCATTTCCTCTTGAATGCAGGTATACAATTGATTTATATGCTGTGTTTAAAAACGATTTTTTTTAAATCAATTACATTTCTGGATATGTACTGCTAGAGCTTCATAGGTTGTTTTGGGTCATATTTATAAGGCATTTGAGTGTCTTTGATGTTATTTTTTCCTTTTTAAATGGAAAGCGTTCCTCATGGGGCAAGTGTCTTGTAAATACGGTCCCATCTGTGCTTGGCAAATTTAGATTTTGATTATGGGAGTTACATAGCCATGTTAATAATGTCCAAAAAATGGTGCTAGGGCATTCCAGAAAACGCTTTCATGTCTCTGAAGGAGATTTTCAGTCATTTCCTCTTGAATGCAGGTATACAATTGATTTATATGTTGTGTTTAAAAACGATTTTTTGAAATCAATTACATTTCTGGATATGTACTGCTAGAGCTTCATAGGTTGTTTTGGGTCATATTTATAAGGCATATGAGTGTCTATGATGTTATTTTTCCTTTTTAAATGGAAAGCGTTCTTCATGGTGCAAGTGTCTTGTAAATACGGTCCCATCTGTGCTTGGCAAATTTAGATTTTGATTATGGGAGTTACATAGCCATGTTAATAATGTCCAAAAAATGGTGCTAGGGCATTCCAGAAAACGAAAATGTCCTTGAGACACATGAAAGCGTTTTCTTCAGTGAAAATCTTATCTGCAACCATGTGTTGGCCTCACCTCAAACAAACAAAACAGGTGATGGACCGAATGTGGATCAATGACACACATTCACCCCAGTCCAAAGATCTGGGCTTAAACAAACCTTTAGATAGGCCACACCTTAACGTCATCCTGAATTAATCATTTAAAATTTTAGGGAGAGATTTATGATTGTTTTATGCCTGTTTTGTACCACTGTGTGTCATTTTTGTGATGCAGTGCTGGTGCAAAAGATTTGCTATGTTAAATAATAAGTAGGGCATTAAGTTTTTGATGACTGTTATTCATTTACTGTTTGGTAATAGTGGTTTATAAAAATTTTTATTATATTTTTCCACAGATTCAACTGCAGATCTTTTCCAAATTTGAAAAATGCCAACGAAAAATCGAATTAGAAAGGCTAGAAAACGTCAAAGACAGCAGGATGATCTTTTATTGCAGCAGTCCTCTTCCCCAAATACTTTTCAAAACACCAAGAAAGCTCCGGGTAAGAGCACAAAATCATTCTTAAGAAATATTTTTAGTAAAAAAAGTATTTATTCTAAAAATGTTTCAGTTCAGAAAAAGAAAAGCAATTTAAATGGAAAGGAAAGACCCATCAAAAATGTTACTGGTAGAGGAAGAGATAATTTTGTGCATGATAGTAGAAGGAAACAACAGTTTAGGGACATTCGAAAACGAATGTTCCGTAATAGGATAATAGTTAATTTATTAAAAAATATTAAGAAAGGCCAACAGAAAGCGGCATTTTATAAGAAGAAGAAAAATGTAGAGAAAATTATTGATCATGCTTTTGAAATTAAGCGAAAGTTGTTTATTTTGGTAATCAATAGAATTAGGAAACTAAGCAAGGTAATTTCTGATTTCAAAACAAAAAGTAGATGGAAGAGAGTAGTAAATCGTAGTAACTTTTGTGAAGTTTTTTCCGGAGAATGGATGCATAGTTCAAGTTGTGAGGCATTTTTTAATGAGGAGAGTTATTTTCAGGATAATGATTTGGTGTTTGCAGTTGACACCAGTGGTCGAGCTTATGAAGTGAAGGATGGTTGTCCAGTTGAAAAAGAAAAACTTGTGACAACAGAGACAGAAGAGGCGCTAAGTGATGAGGTTTTAGGAAGACGTCCTAAGGGTCCTGTGTACATTTGGAAGTGTAGTTCTATTTGCAGTGTGCGACAGGTTTCCATCAATTTGCTTTGTGATTTTATACGGACATTTAATAAGAAAAGTTTGGAGCAGAAAATGAAGTTGTTGCAAGATTTAGATCCTTGCAGAGTGAGACAAATAACAGGTTTACGTGGTCATTCACTGGCTTGTCTTTCCAGGAGAGTATGCCAGAGTGTTTTTCATCATTTCAGGATGCTAGCAGTGCATCATAATAAAGTGAGAAAATTAGTGAGAATGTTGTATTATGCTAAGAGTCCAGCAATTATGCTTAAACAATTATGTGCTGCTCTTTTGCATGGTTCTGAAATAGATGTGAAGAATATTTGTGAAGAAATTGAGTTTTGTTACTTTGGTAGTAAAGATGAGAATGTTCAAATTGACCCAGAAGTAGAGGGTAATGTTGAAGATAATGTACAGGTTTCCAGTACAGATAATTTTCAGAAGGAAATTGCCACGTTTCAGATGAAATCAAGTGAGAGGCCTAATTTCACTTGTGTATGTTGTCGACGCACTTATTATAAGAATCAGACTAAGTTAGTGGATTTATATGCAAAAAGTGAAAGGGAAAATAATAGTGAATGGAAGGATTTTGCCACATACTTGATGGTAGAAAATTATTTAGATTTGGGATCGGATCAACGTGTGTGTACTTATTGTTGTAATAAATTAAACCAAAACCAGATGCCTGCTAGGGCAGTTCATAATAATCTGGAATTGGTTGAGATTCCTTCTGAATTGAAGGATTTAAATACTTATGAATCTATTTTGATTCAAAGTATCCATCCCTTTCAGGCTATTGTAAGAATGGAGCCAAAGACAGGGAAGTTGCCTCCAGCAGATTTACAGAGAGGATTAAAGGGAAGAGTTGTTTATTTGCCTCTAGATTTGAACAAAAACATTAACACAATTGGAGTAGAAAAAGTGGAAGAGGAACCTCTGGTTATCTTGGTTAATGGGGTTCCGACAAAGAATAAGAAAATATGGCAAGATTTAGTGGATGTTAGGAAAGTCAAAAAGGCAACATTGTATTTGAAGAAAAATAATAAGTACTATAAGAATGTATATGTTGCAGAAGAGGAAGTAAGTGATGAAGAGGATAGCGATTTGTGTGCTGGACAAATTGAGAAAGTAGAGGCCTCTAAAAGTGAAGAAATATATGAACATTATAGTGTTCATCCTTTGCATTCCAAGGAAGTCATGGGGAATGCTATTGAGTTGTTTCAAATGAAACAAGCCAAAGGGAGTCCCATTAGTGTTTGGGAGGAAAGTTTGGAAGCTCGGTGTTTCCCACAGCTATTTCCCACAGGTCGAGGAGGAAGATATGATGAGCGACCTCATCAAATTCCTGCGTCTGAATACCGGACTTTACGATTGTATGCAGAAGATCCTAGGTTTCGTCAATGCATTCCCTATTTGTTTCATCTCCTGTTTGAAAGCGATCTGTCTGGACTGTCATATGCAGTGAACCACATCTTAAAAAGTGGTATACAGATGCGAAACATCTCGGCAAGTGATTTTATGCATAAAGTCAATGTCCAAGACAGTATTTTGGATTCTCACTTAATTAATCTCATGGCGTGTCAGCGTGGTACTAATGAGTACTGGTACCGTCGTCATGGTGATTTAAAATGTATGCTGAGGAACTTAAGAACTCCGACATGGTTCCTCACTCTGAGCTGTGCCGAGTATGGCTGGGAAGACTTACTTGAATTTCTACGAGAGGCAAATGGAAATATTGAAAACATTGAATTCAAGACACCTGGAGAACTGTGTTCTTTGGATCCAGTGAATGTATGCAGGTACTTCAATCATAGATTTGAAGCTATGATGTCTTTCATCACAAATAAGAAGAATCCACCTCTTGGAGAGGTGTTGGATTTCTTCTGGAGAAAGGAGTACCAAGCAAGAGGTGCTCCTCATATACATATGTTGTTGTGGATCAAGGATGCACCTAAATTTGGAACAGATCCGGATGACTTAGTGATGAATTTCATAGAACAGTATTCTACGTGTGCTGTTCCAAACGCAACGGCGAAGAAAAGCCTAAGAGAACAAGTTCTACGTTTCCAAAGCCATCATTGTGGAAAGTACTGTCGTCGTAAATTCAGAAACAAGGACAAGTTCTACACCAAATGTCGTTTCAACTTTCCACGACCGGTGATTTCTAAAGGAAGAGTGAACAGTTTGATGTCTTCTCTGCGACATAATGTGACGAGGAAATCACCCAAAAATACTTACAATTTGAAAAGGAATGAAGAGTCCAAGTACATCAACGACTACAACCCAGTGATTTTGTCCATGTGGAATGCTAACATGGATATACAGTTTGTGGCTGACAACTGTATGGCTGTGGCTCGGTATGTGACATCTTACATCACCAAAAAAGAAAAGACAGAACTGAAGGATATGTGGGAGGACATTTCCCATGAAAAGAGCCTCAGCAAGAAGTTGTACAGTTTCAGTCTGAAGATGTTGTCGCATCGAGAAATCGGAGCTTACGAATGTTCTGATCGATTGTCTTCAGCAAGTCTCTATGCCAAATCCAGGAGTATCGTTTGGGCGAGTCTTGGTCTTGCTGCAACGCGAAATAGAGTTCTAAAACCTGTCCGGGAAATTGAGTATTTGGCAGAAAAGGAACCAAACAGTACCGACATTTTGAAGACCAACATGTTGGATACATATTATCCAAATCGAAGCAGTCACCTTGAGAATGTTTGTCTATATGAGGTTCTACAAAATTATAAATTCAAGAGGAACATCAAAGAAGATATTGAGAAAGGAGTGTATGCTGTAATTGGAAGTGAGGGATGCCTGGTCAAGCAAAGAAAATGCCAATTAGTAAACCATCGAAAATTGAGTGGCGAATCTCCAGAAAAAAAGGAGTTCTTCTATTTAGCACTTTTGCAACTTTTCAAGCCTTGGCGTGCAGAAGAGGAACTGCTTGGAGATTTCCTCTGTTACGAAGACTCTTTCACTGCTGCTAAGGAGACCATAGAATGTCCTGCTTTTCCCAAATATCAAGAAATGCTAACTTTGGAAATTGAGCAGGAAGCAACGATTGCAGCCGAGATTGCCAGAGACAGTTCTCAGGACAGTCAGAGTTCTGTTTCATTGAGTCAAGATCCACTTGGAGGACCTATTATTGAAAATGAAGCTGCCACTGCTATGAATGAAGTGGAAAGAGCCATGGCACATGCTCAGGAGGATTCAGTTAACTTAGAAGTCTTGGAAAAACAACTCAACGTTGAGCAGAGGAAAATATATGATGAAGTTACCATGCAAATTGAGCATGGATTAAGTCATGAGAAGAAAGAGTGCTCATGTACATCGTTGAAGCCTGTCCGACTGTACGTGAGTGGAGAAGCGGGAACTGGAAAAAGTTTCCTCATTAAAGCAATTTCTTGTTATTTGCAGGAAAGGACTGAGTCATCGCTGTCTTGAGTTGTCACCGCTCCTACTGGACTGGCAGCACATAACATTAAAGGTATTACTTTGCATCGTCTACTGATGGAGCATGACAACAAATTACAATACCACAAGTTATCTGGGGATGCTTGCTGTGAAGTTTCAAGAGTCTTGAGGAAAATGAAACTACTTATCATTGACGAAGTAAGCATGGTTTCCAATGTCATGCTTGCCTTTGTGCATTTGAGAATGCAAGAAGTACTTAAAACTGAATATGATGTGTTATTTGGTGGCAAACACATCATTGTTTTCGGAGATCTTCTGCAGCTGACACCAGTAAAAGGTCAACCTGTGTTCAAAATACTCACGCATGAAGATACCAGGAAGTGCCTAGGGAGCATTGGCAACGTCAATATATGGTTAAACTTCAATTATGCTGAACTGCATGAAAATATGCGTCAGGCGAAGGATGAAGATTACAAGAAAATTCTACAAGATATTAGAATTGGAAAAGTGACCGAGCATGGAAAAGAAGCTTTAAATGCACGATTACTTTCAAATTTATATCCCGAACAAGAGATTGTGCCTGAGAATATTTTTCAGAAAATTACTGAGAAGAAATCCGGAATATGTTTGATGCCAACTCTTGCAGAATGTGCCTTCTTCAACAACAAAATGTTGAATTTAGAAAAGCAAGAGATTGTGAAACTTGAAGCTATTGACAAAATAGAGCATATGGGATCAACAATTATTTTGTCAGAGAATTTGAAATCAAAATTGGATTCATTAGAGAAGACTATATCTAAAACAGCGGCTTTTGAAAAGACTTTGAATGTGTGTTTAAATTGCCGAATCATTTTGAGAAGGAATTTACATGTTGAAAGAGGTCTGGTAAATGGATCAATGGGTAATGTTGTTGATTTTGAGAAATACAGAAATAGAGATGGAATAGAATTTTTAAAAATTAAATTTGATGGCATTGAGGAAGTACAGCTAATTGGTCGTTGTTCTGCTAGGTTTTTGCTTGTTAAAGACTTATATGTTCGCCGTAAACAGTTTCCTGTTTGCTTGGCATATGCGGTGACAATCCATAAATCGCAAGGTTTAAGTGTAGACAGTGCATTGGTGAATATTGGCAGTTCTGTGTTCAAGGAGGGTATGGCATATGTGGCATTGTCACGAGTTAGAACTTTATCAGGATTGTACTTGATTGACTGTGATGTCACAAACATTTGTGCGGATCTAGATTGTGTTAAGGAATACAATAGGTTAAGAAGAGAGTATGCGCCACATTTGCCTCAATATCCTTTGTTTGAGAAACGTGTGGTAGGCCGGAAACGTAGAAATATCAGTAATAGTAGGGAGGTTGTTGCAAAAAGACTAAAAGTCAATGAACCGAAAATTGTTAGCAGAAAGAAAGTGGATTCTGTTGAAGATGTTGTCGGTTTTCAATTTGAAAACAGTTCTGGTGTCAACTGCTATGCAAATGTAGTGGTTAATGTTCTCTTTTCACTAGAGAGTTTAAAAGAACAGATTCTGTTGAATTCAGAACAAATTTTATGCTGTTTGTTGAATTCTGTTTTCGAGAAATGTAGCACTGATCGAACAAAAGTAGAAAGTGTGTCTGAAGTTCGTTATCTGTTAGATGAATGTTCAGGTCAAACAGACTTCTCTGAAAATAATCAGCAAGATTGTCAGGAGTTTTTAATGTATATGCTTGATGTATTGCAAGATGAGGGTGTAGATGTAGATCACCTGTTTCTGCTTTCTTATCAATGGCAGCATGACTGCGAGAATTGTAGGGTATCAAGTACTACTAGTGTAGACTCAGAAAGATTTATATATTTAACTTTGCCAGACAGTAAATCAGTCTCCTTTAATAAGCTAGTAAATGCAGCGGATCACAACATGGAGTGTAGCCAATGTAAATCTGAAATTATGTCAACATTATTTATACGTAGATATGGACAGTATGTCATTTTAATGATCCAACGATGTAGGCCTGATGGATCAAAATTGTCAACTTTAATAAAAAATTTTGTGGCTTCTCAGCTTTCAATATCAGGAAGGACTTTTGTAACTGTAGCAATTATCTATCACGATGGTCCTTCAACAACATCAGGAAATTATACAGCTTATTTAAAGTCTCGAAACGGCTGGTCATTCTGCAATGATTCCGTTGTAACTTTCAAAAAAAAATTGCCGTTTGACCTTAAAAATTCTTACCTGGTGTTTTTAAAACCAAAATTTTAAAGAAAGAATCTCGGATTTCCTGTGAGGAATTGCAAAAGGTTCATCAAGTAGAGGGAATGTAAGTCTGCAATGCTGTCTAGATTATTGGTCCAAAACTTTTAATTATAATGTCAATTTTTTAAATCCAACTATATAAACCTGATGCAAGTAAGTCTGCTTCATAGTAAGCAGTATCAGTGTCATAGGAAAAGGAGAACATGAGTGACAAAGAAGGGTAAGATATTAGTAGTCCAGGATTGTGAAAATAATCTTAAATGTTTTCTTTTTGAAAGTTGCGAAAATAGAAAATGACGGGATTTGATTGGAAGAATTACAAGACTTGTGAATCGCTGCAACATGATTTGGCCTAGTGGAAACATGTGGTAGAATGTGAGAAGTCTTTTCTTGTATGTAACATATTTTTCAAAACGATGGAGGTTTTCTTTCAGAAAGTGGCGGGCTGACAATATTTATAGCACAACAGAGTGGACGCTGTTCATAGGACATCCTTCGACGTTATTGAAAGTAAGTTAATTTTAAGGAGTTTTGAATTCAGATTTCTTAGGTTGAATGGGTTTTTTAAACACAATCATTTTGATTGTGTTTTTTTTTCCCCGCTGTTACATGATGAATACCTTCAAGTCACTGATTTAAGTGAAATTTGATACATTCTGAGAACAGCAAAAATAAACCATTTAACATGTATAATTAATTTTCTGCTTTTTGTACTTATGATATACATTTAGAAATGTGAAGTAGATATGGAGAAACTAAGTCTTCTGTAAGTGTCAATTTTAATGCTTACAGTGCTGTACTTCTGGGTACTGTTTTTTTTAAAAAAAGGAATAGGCCTCACCTCAAAGAAAGCTCTTGAAAGCACACATCTTATTTGCATCCTGAAACAATCATTTAAAATGTTAGACACAATTTTATGATGGCTTTACATCTTTTTTGCGCTGCTATTGCATCACTATTGTGAGACATCAGCAGTGCAAAAGAAGCACCATGTTCCAAAATAGGCCTCAATTCATCAGCATGAAGATACTGTTTGTTTAAAATATATATCTTTAGGATTGTGTAGGGGACGTAGAGAAGCAGAGGCTTCTGTAAATGTCAAAGTTGTTGAAAAACTGTTTCTTCTTGAACCTTTTCCCTTTTCTTTTCTAATTTTTAAATACATGTTGTAATATTTTTGGAAATGTTTGTTCTCTCTTTTACAGATTGAAAGTATGAAAAAATATTTTAAAAAGGTAACAAGAATTATAAGGTAAATGTTTTCTACTCTTTTTACCCGCAATGCACTGCTGATGATGTCACTGACCATGTCATGAATGATGTAATAAGAGGACATGACTTACTTCATTGGTAGGCCTTCACATGCTTTATCTGCTCTGTATTCTTCAACAAGTGTAAAATTGATCTGTAACCCTGAGTAGGTCTCACCTTAAACAAACCTCAGGAGAGATCACACCTTATCGTCATCCTGAATTAATAAATAGATCTATTAAACAGTATCTCTGGTTTACTCCCTATAGCTGTCTTTCTTTTAACATTACTCTCTGTTTACTTCCCTTATACTAACTCTTCTTTTTTAAAAAAAAATATTTTTTTGGTTCGCTTCAAGTTCGCGAACCGGGCAGCGAACTGGAAAGCGAACCAAAAGAAATAGAGCTTGCCAGAGTGCTAAACATTCTAGCAATTTTATTTGAAAGGGGAGGTAGTTCTGAAAAGAACTTTTTTTTATGTTTTTGTTGTTTTTTTTTTTTTTTTTCTGAACATTTTTTTTTTTTTTTGTAGTTTTAGAACAGTTTTATGTTTTTTTTTTGTGTTTTTCATGGAGGGGAAACAACAAAAAAACAGGCATTGAAAAGGGCTCAACAGGAGCAAAAAAAAAATTACTGCTTGGGTGGGTTAGGGCACTTATGGTTTTCAAACACCAAGTTGATTAAGTTCACGCTCATGTTCCCACATGAGAGCAGAGCACCACAATATATGCACGTTAACTTCATGTGCTTGAAGTTTGGCTGTATGTTTGGCACAGTTTCCTGTGCCTCTCTTCCAGTCAAAGATATACTTGATGTTGATCTGGCCACAGGAGTTGTCGGGGGATTATCTTGAAGGTCCCTTAACTCTGCCCGGCTGTAATTTAATGGATGCCACCTGGCCATATGGCGATGCATAGTATAGTTGCCCATACTATACTTTTTGTCAGTGCCTCGAGATAATCTGCATTTGCAGATTAGGCAGGTGGCATACTTGGCATTAACCTTCTTCTCCCCTCGAGGGATTGAGAAAAACTGCCATATAAAACTTGTTTTCCTTCGGGAAACACGAGGCAACTCCTGAATAAATTGAGGTTCATCTGTGTCCTCTTCTTCTAGGTCCTCCTCTTCCTGCTCTCTGTTGGAAATGAATTGTGATGGTGGTCCTCTCTTGTCATGAGGAGGTTGAGGTGGTGGTGGGGGTCCACCAGCTGAAGCAAGGATAGAAGCCATTGCAATAATATTGGAAAATGGTCTTTCTCTCACCAAGATGAAAGTCAGAGTGAGGAAAGAAGGAGGGGTTTACATGATTTGGGAAAAGCAAAAGTTCTGAACCAATGAAAAGTGTTATTTTTAGGTCACATGACCTAGTCATACATCATTTGGAAACCAAAAGTGAAATGAACCAATGAAAAGTTTGATAAACAAGTCACATGACCTGTTCCGCTTACGTTACGCGGTGCGCGCCGCGTCCCGGATCGTTTCCGGTTCGCGGTCCGGAGCACTTCCGGGAGCGCTAACGCGGCGCGTCATAAGACGCATTACGCGACAACGTGATACGTCGCGCTTCCGCGACGCGTCACAGTTCCGCTAACGAAACGTTTACCGGTTCGCGTACTAGATCGCGGCATCAAGATGAGCTAACGGAAAGCTTCCCGGTTCGCTTACCGGAAGCGAAGAAAAAAAATATTTAAAAAAAATTTATCAATAAACATCTAAAATATATTTTGGGTTTTAAAGAAGAATACATTTTACAGCTACAGATGTTAGCTTTTAAAAAACCAATGAAATTCACAGAAAAAACCATAGGTTATAGACCATATATAGTTAGGAATTTGCATTTACAAAACCTTGAAAATTCACTGAAAAAACCATAGGTTATAGACCATATATAGTTAGGGATTAGCATTTAAAAAACCTTATTTTACTCGCACAAAACCATTGAAATTCCATATATAGTTAGTTGCACTAACTATATATCGCGGACCCGCAATCCACTGCTAATGATGTCACATATTACATCATTCATGACATGGTCAGTGACATCACTGATGACATCACTGATGACATCTCAAATGACATCACTGATGACATCACTGATGACATCTCAAATGACATCACCGATGACATCACTGACATCTCATTTGACATTACTGATTACATCACTGATGATATCATTTATGTGATAATACATCTTCAGACTCTAATATAACCTTAGATACACTCAGTGTAAACAGGCACTCACAGACTGTCACACATCCATGGAGTTACTCACACACCTAGTCAGTCAATCACACCTCCATTTCCTCAACTATACAGTTATACACACCTTACTTATTCAAACATATACTAACACATATTTACTCTCTTATACAATCCTTGATACAAGTTCACAATGATTCATACAGTCACTCTCACATTCACTGGCTCTTATGTTCAGTTATTTATATATGTCAACTCTCACATGGAGTGTGTTTTACATATGTACTTACTTTGACATGTAGAACTGAGATATCCATTCACTCACGAATATACTCATGCACACAGTCAACTGTCCATACAGCTGTTTCTACATGCACTTTTGAACCCATACACCTAGGGAATCAACTGCTCACACATCTATGCACAGAGTTATACACCTCCCAGCCACCCACACACATACTCAGTCTCCCCTACAAATACTTGGGCAACCATTCAATAACCCATATAGTTACTGATATAGCTACTGATTTAAACATGCAGCAGTTTACAGAAGAACATAAATAATGATTGCCAAATTAAGACACTTTAATCACTAACCCATGCACTCAGTGAGACACATTTAATCATTCTCTCATACAGTCAGTCATGCACCTACTAAATCCTTCATCCAGACACTTATACATCCACTCATTCTTCAATATGTAAGACATATTTTAACTTTACAGAAACATACAGTCACTGGGTGTTGTCATCAGTGATGTCATCAGTGATGTCATTTGAGATGTCATCAGTGATGTCATCAGTGATGTCACTGACCATGTCATGAATGATGTAATATGTGACATCATTAGCAGTGGATTGCGGGTCCGCGATATATAGTTAGTGCAACTAACTATATATGGAATTTCAATGGTTTTGTGCGAGTAAAATAAGGTTTTTTAAATGCTAATCCCTAACTATATATGGTCTATAACCTATGGTTTTTTCAGTGAATATATATATATATATATATATATTACCTACTGGCGGTCGCCAGTAGGTAGTTATAGTTAAAACCTAGTTTCCATAGCAAATCTGCAACATTCTATTTGGAATAACTTTGGCGCCGGTGGCCGAATCTTTGCGAATTTCTCCAAGAAAATGGCCTGCTCTGTTACACGCCTTCCCTGAAAGTTTGGGGGTGATTCGTGCAGCGGGGGCCGAGAAAAAAGGGGGGTCCCAAAACGTGTTTTCTACATGCAATTTTCCATAGGACCTTTAGCCAGGGCTTCAGCCCGAACGGCTGAAATGGAACTACACCACATTTGCAAAAAGGTAGAGTTCGGTTCACAGATTACCCTTTTTGTTAAATGGTGTAACTCCGTTCAGTAGTTCCTGAGTAAATCATAAGTATATCTATAGGAGCTTACTGTAAGCTTACTGTACTCTGTACCTTCCCGAGCACGAGCTGAATACTAATTGGCTGTCAACACTCCAAACCAGGAAGTGTCCGGTCTGCTTTTTTCAAAATTAGCCCCCGTGGGACCAAATTCCGGGGGCATATTTTATAAAAAGTGTGGGGGGTGACCCAATCCCCCCGCCACACTGCCCCAGGGAACCGCCACCCCAGGGGCAAAGTTATTTTGCTAGTGGGGGGCACATGGCCCCCCCTCAGCCCCGGGGACCGCCACGGGGCAAAGACATTAATGATAGGGGGCCTCTAAGGCCCCCTGTGCCCCGGGGACCCCCACCACGGGGTTTTGTTTGTAAGTATGCGGGGGGCTCACGGCCGCCCCTGAGCCCCGGACATCGCCACCCTGGGGCTTCATTTTCAATAATAAAACCTTTGTGGGGGGGGCTCAAGCCCCGGGGACCGCCACCTCCCCGGGGCACTAATATGCAAACAGGGGGGTCCTTGACGGACCCCCCGGCCCTGGGGACCACCACCCCTCGGGGCTTTGTACATGTTGGGAGGGGGGCTGCGTGGCCCCCCTCCTTGAACCCTCGATGACCCTGGGGACTGCCACACCCCAGGGCCGGTTTCTGCAGTGTCCCGGGGTGCCTACCCCCGGGACACTGCGGTCTGCTGTGGTAGGGCGGGAGCTTCGCAGCTCACACCCTACCACAGCAAACTGCTTTGAGTTTTTTGAAAGAGAGAGCAGGAAACCTGCTCTCTCTTTCAAAAATCAAAGCCGATTGCTTTTCTGTATGGGGAGCAGCATGTTAGCTGCTCCCCATACAGAAAAGCAATGCCGGCTCCCGCAGGATGTGAGGAGCCGGCAGGGACCGTTGGGGGCTTGGGGACCCCCCCATGGCCCCCAACGAGGAAAGCCAAGCCCTGCACCTGCTTTTTTCTCTTTATATGGCAAACCTACCTGATGCGTTGGGCAAGGCTGGTGGTGATGCCCCAAAACTAAGCTCTTATTATGTAGGGATTCTCCCTTCTGTGGATGATATTGTCCTGCTGGACCTGATTCCTAATGACCTCCATCCAGTGAATGACTGGAGGCAGAATCAGCGTTGCAGTCGGCCGAATTAATTGGCCGCGCTGTAGGTCGGCGCTTATTGACTCAGCGCATCCGTCCGTGTGCCGGTAGAGCCGGGTTCAGAATGAGCGCTGCACGGCAACGCTGATTCTGCTTCCAGTCATTCACCGGAGCAAGGCCATCTCACGGGGCTAAAATAACACTGCCTCTGCGATTTTGAGCACGGCCCGCCACCCCAAGACATAAAGCACCTCATGGCTCACTAGTGATGACACCAATTTACAGGTGCATCACCCAACGTACCGAAGCTACTTCTAACCACCCTACTTCACCATACCTTAAGGACTCATAATTCCTGGGATCCTTTGAAGCACTTCCTAATTCAGACAACCAGTCCTGATGATGATCCTAATTTCTCTGGATCGAAACGCCGTCGACCCAACAGCCTGACTAATAGGCGCACTTCTCTTTAGTGGCTTTTTAGATCTGAACCAAAACTAACTGTGCCCACTGTGATTTCACAATGTCACATGCGCCGTTCTAGCCACCCACTGTAAATAGTCTGCACCTTATGCACAGTGCGCCGACTACGCTGTTCTCTTTCACTTGCGTCGCCACCTGCACTATTTATTCACGTTTGATGCACCAAGTCCCATGTGGTTGTCAATACATTCTATGCAGTGCTGTTTTCTATCTGTACATATCTGACCTTAAAATGAATGTTACCACATAAAGCTGAATAAGTACCTTGTGTCAAAAATTATGAGTTACCTCCTTCTTGCCCACCCAAGTAATGCTATGTGCATGCTATGAATAATTGTCTATTGACTTTTACCTTTCAGGACACTGTATTCTAATTTGCACTCAATAATGTCAGGCAGTATTTCCTCAAGTGTAGCTGAACTCAAACCTGGAACACAGGGTACGAAAGTGTACAATGCTTTGCAGGTTGAAATGTTTACAGTTAAAAACTGTGACAGATACATGGCAGAGTTTAGTTTGGGAGGAAAGAATTTTTACTTTATGTTATAGCGGTGTTCAGACTGTCGACCATGTTGTATTTGTCTGTCCTGTTTTAAGTGTATGCCAATTGAGATTTTTAAAGCCATTTGAAAAAAATGTAATTACAACTGCTAAAGCTGCTGTGAAGTTGATGAATTTCCCTGTTCATAAATTGATGTACTGTAATATATTTACATTTGTTAGCTCTTTTTACAGCTGTACTAATTGATATGATTTTATACATTGTAGATAGCATAGTTAACCCCTTCAGCGCTGATGACAAAGCCAGCTCGTCATGAGTGTTACCTGCCCTGCGCTTATGATGAGCTGGCTTTGTCATGAACAATGGGATATCACAAGAAGCAGCGCACAGCGGGAAAACCCCTAGCAGCCAAGGTGTTAAATTTAAATCTGTAATAAAAACCTTGAACCTTGACAATAACACAAAACTTAAGTGTTTTTTATATGAAATTGCCATTTTGTTTTCCTATGGATGTGTGGATTTTTGGCTAGTGTGTAGTTATGTAGTTATGTTGAATTGTGTTGTCTCTGTTTTGCTTTTGACTTAATAAAATGCTTTCTAAACAGTCTAATGTCTGTGGCCTGTGCCTGTACAATAAGTCAACCTTACCAGTCTGAATAATAGCCCTCACATTGTTATCACCTCTGTGACACAATGTGCTTTCTCCTGTAACAAGGAACAGCACTGCTCTTGTAGAGCAACAGTGATCACCTTTCATCAGGTTCCATTTTGGGAAGTAGTTTAGCATACTTTAGTGGCAACACTGACCTGCAGGCATAATTAGAAAAGTATGAACTGCACTGAAATTCTGATGGACCAATAGCTGGGACAAGAATGGGGGTGGGCATTATTTACTGAAACAGAATTCAAAACTGATGTTATTTCTTTGAGTATTTATTCAGTGGCAGAATTGTGGCATCGTGGTTCTGTGTGTCTGTGCTTCATGACATAGCTGCGCTGATGTCATGAGGCACTGGAATCTCCTGCACATCTCCTGGAATGTTATGCTTTGTTCAGCAGGCAGTTATAATCCTACTTTGATGCTGGCTGGATGTTCACCTGTGGATGGGATCTTTATTCTGAATAAACCACAACTTATTACCTTCAACTTGTGGATCCTTATTTTACATTTGGCGACGCAGGATGGGATATATTGGAAGAAAAGATCTCAACACCTACCTCTAATTTTTTTTTTTTTTAAAAAGAAGAAACGTTTCCACAAACTTTACTTGGATAAAACCACAAACTGTACTTGGAATAACTTTCATGAGGTACTCCGGTGACATTCAACTTAAAGAAGATTACAAATATTTCCGTGGCATTCAACTTCATAAGAAGACTTCAATTTTCATCTTTCTCATGGTAAGAGAAAACAGAGTCTTTGTTTTGACTCTCACTTTTGGCTATGTTTAGCGGCGTGAGCATTGTTTTTGGACCTTCGCGATCGTCAAATTCTACATTTTCGCGCTGATTCAACGCAGCGCCCTCGATCTGCATCTTTTGAAAAAGGTCCTACCTGCCCAACGTCCTCGCGAGCTGCCTTCTTAAAAGAGAACGCCATTTCCAAGCAGCCTTTAGAGAACTTCGAAGCTTCGGGAAACAAACAAACCAGCTTCCTTCGTCTCTACGTCTGTCTGCAAAGCTTGCTGGGAAGGACGTAAGCGTGCCGCAAAGTACTCTGGGAGTCACGCTGACGTGGGCGCCATCTTGTATTGGTCACTTTGCTGCTTTTTACTTCAGAGCACACGTATTACGCTTTTGTTGCGTTTCGTGACTCTGATCATCGGTAACATTTTTCAAATAACGCTGAAGTCTATTCAAGGATTGCCACATTCAAGGATTGCCACATATTCTATGAACACATAAAGGTACTGTTTTGACTCTCGTTTTATTCTTCAAGAATTCAACCATTTATCTATCTTCTGTGACACACTCACTAGAAGCTGTTTTTGTGTGTCCTGCTACTGTGACACACACACACTAAACTTTCTCTGCACTCTTACTGGAAGCTGTTCTTTTGTGTGCACTTACTGTGACACACACACATATTTGACTTTTATATTTTTTTATTATTATTCCTTTTTGTGTTTTATTTCTCTTGTTCTTCTGTTTCATTAACAATATGCAAAATGTAACTGCCCCCCCTTTCTTCTTGTCCTCACCTGGAGATCCACGTATCAGATGGAAAAAATGGCGTAAAGTGTTTGAAAGGTATGCAAGGGTATGTGGATCTAGTTTAAGTGCTGAAAGAAAGACAGCTTTACTTTTACATTGTCTGGGGGCAGAAGGACAAGAAGTATTCGATCATTTGCCTGATCTTGATGATGGTAGTTTAAATGAGTATGAGATATGTATTGCAAAGCTGGATGAACATTATCTTCCTAGAGTCAGCACAATTTTAGAAAGGTATCATTTTGGTCGGAGAACACAAATGGAAGAAGAGACAATTGAGAATTATATAACAGCTTTAAGGAAGCTTGCTTCCTCATGTAAATTTGGTGCAAGTCTTGATGAGCATATAAGGGATCAGTTCATGCTTGGATGTTATATTGAAAAAGTAAGGGAAGAATTGTGGCAAAAGGACGAACCTTCTTTAGAGGAAGTTCTTACTATTGCAAAGAGGATAGAACATTCTATCAAGTATGTGGAAGTCATTAAGAAAAATGGTGAGAACAAAACTACTAAAGAAACAGTGAATGTTGTAAAATCTACTCCTAGAGTAGGTGACAATCACCAGAAAGAGTCTAAAAATGAAAATGTTCCAAGCAAAATACCCTATAAAAAAAAGGAAAACAGTTTTGATTTCTCCCAAGTAAAATGTTACAGGTGTGGTAAAATGGGGCATTTTGCTACGGATAGACAATGTCCAGGTTGGAAGGCGTATTGTGGTAAATGTAAAAGGAAAGGACACTTTACCACATGTTGTAAAGGGGGAAACTACAAAGGTAGAGTGAATGAGATATTTTATGATTTTGGAAATGAAAGTAATTCAGATGAGCGCGTAGATTGTGGTCAAATCTGCATACAGACCGTAAGTGCTGAAGAAGCAAAGAATTCTCCTTCTGACGAAATTCTGGTAGAAGGTTTTACCACAAAAGTTTTGTTTGATTCTGGAGCAAAAATCACCATTGTAGCAAAATAATTTTTCTTGAATAAGTTGGGACAAAAGCTTGAACTGTCTCGCCCTGATATAAGGCCTTTTGGTTATGCTGGACAACCCATTAAATTACTTGGGGTTTTTGAAGGGGTGATCAATTATAAGAATAGATTGACCAAGGCAAAGATTTATGTTTCTCAAAAATGAGATAGCATAATAAGCTGGTTTGCTCTCAAGCATTTGGGTGTAATACTTGATCCGAACTCGACACCACCTATTGTTTTAAAAGAGCCTTTTCCCTGCACCTCTCAAACAGTTTCACTGGTCTCTCAAGATTTCACTAGTGAGCTGAAAATGAAATTTCCTAAAGTTTTTTCTGAAGACTTGGGGTGTCTGAATGATTATTGTCATCGTATCATTTTGAAAAAGGATGCTGTACCTGTTTGCTGCAAGGTACGAAATGTACCTGTGGCTGTCAGGGAGCAAGTTAAAGCTGAACTTGACAAACTTGTCAAGGGAGGCATTACAGAAACAGTAGAGGGAATGGAGTGGGTTGCCCCGATTGTTGCAGCTAAGAAATCGGACAACTCTCTTCGTCTCTGTGTTGATTTAAGAGAGCTCAACAAGTGTGTGGTTACAGATCATTATCCTTTACCCAAGATTGCGGACATGCTTATGTTACTTAAAGGTGCTAAGATTTTCAGCACCATTGATCTAAGGTCCGCATACCATCAGATTAGGTTGGAGGAGGATTCGAAGGATTTGACCTCTTTTGTGACACCTTATGGCACTTTTAGGTTCGTCAGACTACCATTTGGCTTGGTGTCAGCCGCATCGGTTTTTCAGAGGGCATTAGAAAAGGTTTTAAAAGGTTTACAAGGTGTCAGAGTCTATCAAGACGATATTCTTGTGTTTGGCATAGATAATTCGCAACATGATTTTAGGCTTTTTGCTGTCTTAGAAAGACTATGTGATGCAGGTTTAACTGTCAAGATTGAGAAGTGCAAGTTCAGGAAGACTTCCATAGACTATTTAGGTCACACAATCACTGAAGGAGGAATTTTACCTAAAGAGAATTTGATCTCTACCATTTCTAAGATGTCTCCCCCACAGAACAAGGAAGAATTGATGAGTTTTTTGGGCCTTGCTGAATATTATAGCAAGTTTGTGAGGGATTTTGCCTCTTTGTGTGCCAACATGAGATATTTGTTGAAGAAAGGAGTGGAATTCATTTGGGGAGAAAAATGTCAGCACGAATTTGAAGTCATCAAGGAGAGACTAGCCTCTGCCCCGAAATTGAGCAGTTTTGATCCTTCTGGAAAATCTATCTTGATTACTGATGCAAGCTTGAAAGGTTTGGGTGCGGTACTTGTACAGAAATTTGAGGGCACCGAGAGGGTCATTCTTTTCTTGTCAAGGAGTTTAAAAGGAGCTGAAACTCAATACTCGGTGATTGAGCGTGAAGCACTCGCTGTTTACTGGTCAGTCAAGAAGCTTAAGAACTTGTTATGGGGAACCACCTTTGAGGTTAGGACGGATCACAAGCCGCTTTGTGAAATTTTGAAGAAAAAGGGTATTGATGCAGTGTCTGGTAGGATCACGAAATGGGTTGTTGGGTTGCAAGATTACGATTTTGATGTAAAATACCTACCTGGAGTGGAAAACAAGGTGGCTGATGCCTTATCTCGCCTTGTTCCTGTTTCTGAGGCTAATGGTGAGGAAGATTTTGATGAAGATGATGAAATGGTTTGTGTTGTGGAGGAGGCTGTCATTGATAAAGAGAGGTGGTTGAGGATGGTACAAGAAGATTTGATTCTTGTGGAAGTACTTAAACTCTTGATGACAGGATGGAAGGTTAAACCCAAATCAAATGAAGGGCTTGAGAAATTTTTGCATGTCAAGGATCAGCTTTCAGAGCAAGATGGCTTACTTTTTAGGGGCACTAGGTTAGTTCCACCTCTAGCTCTTCGGGATGAGCTTATGTCTTTAGCGCATATTGGACATTTAGGAGTCTCGAAAACCAAGGAGATTTTGAGGAGGTCATATTGGTGGCCAAATATGGATTTGGAAGTGGAGCGTAAGGTTAGGGATTGCATTGATTGTGCTCTTAGTGAGAGGGTAGCAAAACCTAAAGTCCAGCCTATGGTAATTAGGGACAGACCGAATGCACCCTGGAAAGAGGTTGGTTTAGATATTTTGGGGCCCATTGTGTCAGCTGGTTGTGAGTGGTATGTTCTTGTCCTTGTTGATTTCTTTTCCAGATGGCCAGAAATTGCCATTACTCGTGGCATCGAGACTAGGCATGTGGTGGCTTTCTTGGCCAAACTTTTTGCAAGGGAGGGCATTCCTAACACCATTCTCACAGATAATGGTCCTCAGTTAGTGTCTAAAGAGATGGAACAGTTTCTGTTAGAACAAGGTGTTAAACACAAAAAATGTTCTTTGTACCACCCAGAAACCAACGGTATAGTTGAGAGATTCAACCGTGTTCTTAAAGAAACTATTAGAATGGCTAAGTCTGCTGGCACAGATTGGAGGACAGATGTTTTTAAGAAGATTAAAGTTTACAGGATATCTCCCCATGCTGTTACTGGGAGGACCCCCTTTGAACTTTTTAGATCACGTACTCCTAATACCCTTGTGGTACCTGCATGGGTTAATGATCTGCAACCTTGTCCTCATGATGTCAGTGATGATTGGATGTTGCGTGAATCTTCTAGGATTGAGAATAGAAAAATAATTTTTGATGCAAGGAATTCTGTAAAAATCACACCTGTTAAAGTGGGCGATTGGGTACTTATTAAGAATCCCTGCAAAAACAATAAGGCCCTTTCTGCTACCTTTAAGAAGCCTATTCGTGTCATCAAAGTTTTTAAGAACGCCATCAAAACTGCAGATCATCGAGTTTGGAATTTGAACAGGGGGGTGGTGGTTAGAAATGATCTTGTGGAGGCTTCTTGTAGTCGTCATTGTCAAACTACTAGAGATGAACCTTCCTCACTTCCTCGCAAGTCTGCTAGGGTTTCTCATTCTCCTGAGTATTTAAAAGACTACGTGACTGTGTGATTTATGCTTTGATGATAACTCGTTCATTTTTGTAATTTTGTTCTTGTTGTTAGAAGGGAGATGTGTGGCATCGTGGTTCTGTGTGTCTGTGCTTCATGACATAGCTGCGCTGATGTCATGAGGCACTGGAATCTCCTGCACATCTCCTGGAATGTTATGCTTTGTTCAGCAGGCAGTTATAATCCTACTTTGATGCTGGCTGGATGTTCACCTGTGGATGGGATCTTTATTCTGAATAAACCACAACTTATTACCTTCAACTTGTGGATCCTTATTTTACAAGAATGTCTAAGAAAGGCACTGTATTTCACCCATCATAAACATTTACCTGCAGTGTTCAGGGTTTAATGTACCTAACCCATAATGGGCCATATCACGTAAGGTCGTATAAAGTGAGCACGGAAAGAGCAAATTTAAGACAGGTCTCTGCCAAAGTCTTGGGTTGACTAAGTACTTCTTTTGTTAAATTTAGGATGGAATTGGATTTGTCCACCAACTTTGGCAAATCGCAGATTATGGTGTGTGGTTCCGAGAGACATAAGGTGCCCTTTCTTATTTACAGCAACAAGCAGCAAATCAGTGTGTATAAATTCCTGTTTTACTGTTCTGGCACCTGTGATTCTCATGCTGCTGCCAAAGTCCTGAAACTTCCTGGGGCGAGAGGTGCTTTTTTGAGCCTTCCATGGCCAGCAGGCTGGAAGGCTATAGCTCCGCCGTTGTCTATATACAAGCCCCAGTGCAATCCAACAGCATGCTACAGCACAGGAGTATGGCTATATTCAAATTGTTATCCTCTCCAGGTCGAGGAAAATTGTCTGTGTAGACATCTGTTGTTTTTTCCGCCAACTAGCTCGTATTGTGCCATAAAGAGCTGGGTTTGTCATATTTAGAGAATTTTGGTAAACTGGCACTAATCAAACTATGGATTTTGTCTGGACCAATTTTCAAGAAATAGTGAATAGGGCTATTATTAAGGATTCCTTATTGCAAGACAAGGGCTTATCCATCCTGTGGATCGCATATAGCGTATCTAACCTAAAGGACCTTGGCCGATGAGAGCTAGTTTTCTCACCATCTCTCATAAGTAAGAAGAATAAACAGTAGCAAAAGCTCTTTTCTTGGAAAAAGTCAAATCCTAAGAAAAAGCATTGAATGCTGTAAAGTTACCTATCCTAATTTGGCATTGAAAGACTTGGGGCCTTATTTATTATAACGCTAAGCATAAAACTCTGTTCCACTCGCAGAGTTTTGCCAACTCCGCATTCTGCATAGAATGTGTAATTGTCGTAAAACTCTGCACACCTGCAATGGAGAGGAAGCTTTTTGTGTTTGCACACATGAAATGCGCTTTCGCGCGTGCTGGACTGACTTACCCGGTGCATTTGATTGATGATGAGATTTCCTGAGCTATTTGCGAGCACCACGAGATTTGCTAGGCAGCAGCATGGTCCAGCGAGAGTTTGTGATCGCAAACACTTCATTCGATGGATTTGGAGCTGGAAGGATCACGTTTTGTGTCTGCTGCATAATAAATCATTGGATTTGATGACTTTGAATTTGAGATTTCACAAGTGAGTTGGAAAATTGGTGTTGTTTGCTTGATTGGGGCCATGCACCCAGATTCATTTGTACTTTTCATTGATTTTTTAATTTATTGTGGTGACCTGTAGTTTTAGTAGGGGCCTAGTTTTTTCATTGGAAGTAATTTTTCTTCTTTTTTAAAGGAAAGACGGTGCACAGTTCACTACATTTGTCTCCATGTTTTCAAAACAATTTGCATTATTTATTTAATTAACTATGAAGCCCAGCAGTCTTCCAAAAATAGGCCTTTCTCAGTCAGTGGGCCCGGAACTACTCATGGGTGCATGACACAACTGTTTTTGTGGTGTCTGTTGAATTTAAACATCATTTTGGCCATGGATGGCATTGGATTAAAAATACAAATGTGTTTTTTGTGATATTTCACCTTTTTGTCACGTGTGTTAAATTAAATGCCTTTGTTGAATGTGTTTGGTTGTAACTTGCACACCGTTTTAGCCCTGTGAATTTTCGTTGTTGTCTTTGTTGCATTAGAGATGTGTTGTTTAGCATGCCTCCTTTTTCTGGCCAATGTGTAAGTGTGTTTTGTATTAGTAGACCATCATTTGCCTTGGCTGAGCTGCTCCATGTGGCCAGGGGCCATTTTGTAAAATCTGTGTCCATAAAGGCCTGCTTGAGTTAATTGTTTCCCAGGCCTCCTGCTTGTTGTTGTTGTGACGATGTGGTAACGAATTGCCATTTTCCATCAGGTGCAGTAGGTCAAGATTTCCTGCGGCGTCATGCTCTGGTCCCTGCCCGTCCCCATCTCCTTCTGGGTGGGTTGTTACCCATGCTCTCAAGGCTTTCTGAAGCTCTGCCTTCTTGGCACTTTGCTTGAAGGGCCTCAAATGTTTGTAGAGAAAATCAAACTAGACTTAGACAAAAGGACTTTGAAAAGAGCAGCCAGTCAGGGAGAATTAAAAAAAATTAAAAAGACCAATTGGAGAGGGTAGACAAATAAATCAGTGGAGTCAGGTGTAGGATTGTGGTGAACACTGGGTCACTGCATGGTGTTACACAAGCACAAGTCCTAATCCCACCGCTCGATCACCAATATTAGAACCGGGGTCTATAGTTGGCAGGGGTACACACCCTAGTCCAAGTAGGGACCACCGCTTCCGACAGGGTAGCTTGGCATGAAGCAGGAAGGCTTAACTTCAGAGGCAATGTGTAAAGTATTGGTGCAACACACACCAACAGCACACAGTAAAACATGCACAAAGAAAAAGACACTACACCAATGAGTTGTAAAAAAAAAATATCTTTATCTCAGTTTCAGGCAGATCAATAACCAGAATAATCCAGGTTCCAGGCCTGATCAAGAATAAAATGAAGCCAGTGTCCAGGCAAGATCAATAACAAATGAATTCAGCTCCCAGGCCTGATCAAATCACCAAAGGTTCATACATGCCAAGAGCTCCTATTGGTAAAATGTCTTTCTAACAGTGTCCTATTATGGGGGAAATAATATAGCACTCTCTGGCAGTTCCTTTGTAGGCTAACAATCATAAAAAACGGTGTAAGGATTCCCAGTCATCACACAGTAAAACAAGCAAGTGTCTGGTCCTTTAAGGCGCACAGTTCTCCAAGGGCAAAACAGTTCCTTAAGTGAGGCAAAAGGAGGGTGTTCCGGCTGTTCTACACTTGTTGCTACTGCTGCGCTACTAGTATGCTGACAATCACAGAGTTCCCACACTGTTAAGGGAGACTGCCTTCCTAAGCCAGACACAGTCCCAGGCAGAGCGAGTTCAAATGGGCCAACCCGCAGCTACTAAGACATGGTCCCCGATAGGCCTGTTGCTAACTTACAGGGCTCTGGCTTCAATGTGGCGATCCTCACTCTACCACCCCAGCATCTCCCGCCGAATGTCGCTCAGTCACCAGCACACTAGCGCACATGCTAAGCTCTTACCTGAAGTTAGGGTGAGCAGGCACCGGCAAGGGGCTCCTCCCTCCTTACGCTCCCCGGCCAGCCACAGGCTCCTCTCTTCTCTCCCAGGCAGGACGTGATGAGGCACTCGGGATAGAGCCAATGGGAGCGCAGCACACAAGTGACGCTGCTGAACTCCTGGAGGGCTGGAGCCAATCCCAGCGCGGCCCCCCCCGATGACGAGGAGGGAATCCCTGAAGCTTATGGCCAATCACAGCACGGCACAGGGGGTGACGTCAGCAGCCCTTGGGACCGTGACAGAGATCCCGGGAAACTGTTTAAAAATCTAGTCGGCAGTAAGATGCAGGCATTGGCTTCCCGAGGCTCCCGGTGATTTTAAAGGTGATTCTGGTGCACTTTCCACACAAGTCCCAGCACGGTGATTTCTGCCCACAGCACCTTGTCTTCACAGCTCTTGGGTTACAGGCACACAGTGCTTCTTGGCTGCAGCGCTTCTCAGCGAATTCCTGTCCCAGGTGGCGGCGGTAATTTCACGGCCACACAGTGCTCCTCTTGGCACAGAGCTCCACAGTGCCTTCGGGTCCCAAGGTGGACACAGCCCATGCACCCTGTGTGGTAACAGTTTTAATCCCCAAGTCCTTCTTTGGCAAAGCAGACCTTTTAGTGAGGTGCAGTTCCAGGCGCTCAGTTCTGCAGAAGCAGTTCTGGAGGAAACATGGTTGTCTCAGCACCACAAGGGTAGTTTTAACAGCTATGTAATCCCAATGAGGCAGTTTAAAAGCTAATGGGCAGTTTGAGGAATGTTAGTGTCCCCAAAGCGCTGCGGGGACCGTTTTAAAAGTATTGTAGTCCAAAGGGGAAAGGATGTTCTTCTGTATGTTGTGAAGACACTCTGGAGGTGTTTCTTTTCAGTTCTCCCTAGCAGGGCAGGATCAGCAGACAGTAGGGTAGCTCAGCAGGTTGTGGGGCAGCAGTTCCTTGGAGCAGTCAGCCTCTTTCCCAATGTCAATCCTCCTGCGCAGCAGTCCTCACTCCAGCAGGGTTTCGTTGTGGTCCAACAGTGTAAAAAAGAGGTGAGGCCAGGATGCAGATATGCGTGTGTGTTAGAAACGGGACCCTGGCCGGCCAAGACTCGCGTCGAGGTCAGTCAGGGATCGCCATTTCTAAGGGTCAGGGCAAGGGAGTCACACACCAAGGCAACCCCCACTCGCCCTCTAGGTAACGTGGCGCGAGCAGTCAAGGCTAAACTTGGAGGCGATGTAAGTTAAGTATTTGCGCACGCACCCCAGCAACAACAACCAAAGGCCCACCACAAAGGAAAACTCCACACAAGGTTATATAAAAATAGCCTTTGTATTATAATAAATATACATCAGATAAAACACACATCTTGTTACACTGTGCCCCAGGCACGGGCGGAATTTACAAGGGATATTTGTACAGGACAGGGCCACTTGGACCACTGTCAAGGGTATCAGCACTTTTAGAAGCAATACTTTCAGAAATAGCACTTTAGAAAGTAAAATCAGTGTAGCACAAAAAATATAACACAACCAGTAACTACTGGTAACCAGGAACTCACTAGCACCACCTGCACTAGGGAGAAAACAACCACCTACATATCACAATACCTGTAGGGGTGTAAGAACAAAACACATGATGCAATGCATAACATTCATTCAGAGGTGTAAAGGCACATGACGCATAAACAATACATTCAGAGGTGCATAGTAAGTACAATTGCGCCAAACTCACGTAAGTCACCACCTGTGACTGTCCCTATGCCAACTGGCCTCTCTGGGGCTAGGACGCCCTGTGTCCAAATGTCCAGGGGGGCCTAAACGGAGCAGTTGCCCACAAAGTGCTGGGCAACTGTGTAGTAATTGGTGGGGCCAATGTTGGAGCCTCGCAGACTCTGTAGAAATCAAATGTCCCCCTGAGCCTCTCAGGGCTCTGTAAGCAATATGGCACTCAGGAGCCTCTCTGGGCTCTCATCACAATCTGGTGCCTCGAGCCTTCTCTCCGGGCTCTAAAACATAAAGGGGGGCGCTTGAGCCCCTCGTGGGCTCTCAAAAATGCCCCCTTGAGCCTTTCTGGCTCAACACAAAGTGTGCCGTGTCTAGAGCCTCTCCGGGCTCAACGAACACGTGGGGCGCCTTGGGTGGACTCGAGAGTACTGGCACGTCGTTGGAGTCCCCCTCCTGGGGACTCGGGAATCACTTGAGGCCCCACGGGCCTCTCAGCACAAGTGACTCGCTTCTGGAGGGGAGGGGCGGGCACTCACCGGTCTCTGGTGCTGCAGCTCTTCTCCCCGAGGCTGCTCCTCGGCTGGGTGCGGCGGGCGAGGCTCCTTCTCGCAGGGGAACAGGACTCCTCTTCGGCCCTGCTCCTCTTCACTGGGGCCTCGCTGGAGGCAGGACAGCTGCTGCAGGCCTCTTCTCGTTCTCCCCGGGGCTCTCCCTTCCCATGGGAGCCCCGGCAGGCAGCTTCCGGCTTCCTCACTCTCCAGGCAGGTCCCGGGCCGGCAGCCAATCAGAGCGCGGCCCGGGGAACTCCGTCAGCTTCCTGGTGTCCCGCTCGTCCCGCCCCCGGCCTGCCTGACTTCCGGCCGGGCGGCGGCGGCGATCCTGACCACAAAAAATACAGCAAGGTGCGGGGCAATGCCGGGTGGGCACCGGCTGAAGCACACAGAGCGCTTCCAGGCGCTAGGGATGAGAGAGAAGCGCTCCCAGCGCTAAAACGCAAATACAGCGCTCCCCAAGCGCTATAAGCAAAAGAAAGCGCTTAAGGCAATCAAAAGCTCTCCCAAGCGCTAGAAGGAAAACGAAGCGCTCCCAGGCGCTAGGAACATCAGAAAGCGCTGCCCAGCGCTAGCAGTGGATAAAGGTCCAGAACAAGTCCTTGGGAAGGCAGGGGGGCAAGGCTGGGCCCAGAGCCAGCACACTGGGTCTCCAGGCAGGGAGACTCCCCAAGCGCTATAAGCAAAAGAAAGCGCTTAAGGCAATCAAAAGCTCTCCCAAGCGCTAGAAGGAAAACGAAGCGCTCCCAGGCGCTAGGAACATCAGAAAGCACTGCCCAGCGCTAGCAGTGGATAAAGGTCCAGAACAAGTCCTTGGGAAGGCAGGGGGGCAAGGCTGGGCCCAGAGCCAGCACACTGGGTCTCCAGGCAGGGAGACTCCCCAAGTGGCGGTCCTCTGGCCCAGCAGCAGCAACAGCAGCCCCCTCAGGATCCTGGAACAAGAACATTTTCAGTGGGGACACAGCCCCTTCTTATACTGACAAATCCTTTGTTTCAGGGTGCAGGGTGGGGGAAAAACCAGTCGCAGCTGGTTCTGGAGCACTCTTGATGGCCCAACCACCCATTCCTTTCACTGGGGAGGCTAGGGTCATTAGACACACCACAGGGGGGTGGAGCCAGCATTGTGTGGGGAAAACCCAGCCCATCCAGGACACAGGTACACTCCTCCCACACATCACTCATGCTAATCTCCCAGTCACCACCGGGCAGACCCATCCAGACTTCCTGGAGCCTGGCATGCCAGCCAGCTCCAGCCAATCACGCTCCAGCACCCTCACTGCACACATATCTCAATGTCCAGAAGTAGCACTTCCCAACTAGACACACACATGCCGCAGACACCATCTCGCAGCATCCACTCTCACGAGTTTAAGCATACCAAACTCGAGCCTGCACTCCCCACGCATCAGGAACTACCAGGGACACACACATTCCCCATGCATTCCTATGGGAGGGCAGGCCAGCCATACTACACGCACGCACTTTCACTCTGGGACTCAGGGGAAAGTGCGCAGAGACCCAAAAATCACTGACACAGGGTCACAAATAAGGCAAAAAGTCTAGGGGTGAACCTGCCCTGCGGGCCAAGTCCAACAGTGTGTCACAAGGTTTTAGGGGAGAGCACCTGCACCTCAGCACTGTTTAGCAGTGGTGAGGCACCCAGAGGCCTAAGTCCAACAAAAAGGTACAGTGAAAATAGGAGGCACAAAGGCAAAAAGGTAGAGGATGACCACCCTAAGGCTGACAGGTCCAACAGCGCCAATTGCCAGTGTTTAGCAGGCTGGCAATAAACTATCTGGCTTGCTCCGTAGCATGTGTATCTGCTGAGTGTGTTTTCAGTGCTGCTGGTGCCCTTCTGACAGTGAGAAGGACCAGTCTCTCACGCCAAAACGGTGAGAGGTTAACCATGATCAAAAAGAAACACCACTTTATACCATCGGATTATACCATACCAAAGTTAGCACAGCAGTAAGATGATGACGACGACTCAGGTGATCGAAGTAGTGTATTAGGTAACCTACTTCTGGGTGAACCACCAGAGTTTGAGGACAAGCTCTACTTCCCTGACAACTAGGCTTTCATTTCTCTAGTTACTTTCTTTCTTTGCCACCCAAAACCCGCCCCAAAAAAGGTATAGCTAAAGAACATTATTTACTTTATTTTTTGTATGTGTCTGTGTCTGGTTCACAAATGCATCCCCACCTTCTTACTCTTTTATTGCCGGATTGGAGTTGCAACTGTGTGCAGTCAGTGAAGTAGTAAGTCCTGAATCAACCTAAAGTCATTTCCCTCAAGCCAGACATTGGATGTAGAATACAAATAAATATGTGCCTGCCTCCAACTCTGGGCCCAGACTATCTATCTATCTCTCTATCTATCTATCTATCTATCTATCTATCTATCTATCTATCTATCTATCTATCTATCTATCTATCTATCTATCTATCTATCTATCTATCTATCTATCTATCTATCTATCTATCTATCTATCCATCCATCCATCCATCCATCCATCCATCCATCCATCCATCCATCCATCCATCCATCCATCCATCTATCTATCTATCTATCTATCTATCTATCTATCTATCTATCTATCTATCTATCTATCCTTTCCTAGCCTAGAGGGACTGCCCCGGAAGAACAGGTAAATGATGGCATGCATTGCACGCTGAGCAATTGTTGTTTGTTATGAATGATTGATGATGTCTACTATTCTACACCCAAAAGAAGTGACTCAAGTCAATCTTTCCCTTCTTGCTGTTGAATGACAAAGTTTTACTACTGCAGGCCGATCCATTGTATCTTGAGTAGGAAAGCGTCTGGACTCATTCGGGACACTGTTGGTACGGAGTTGGACACCATACTCGGAGTCAGAGTAAGGAGGATCAGAGATGAGTTATGGAATGACTCAGGGCATGGACGTGAGCGTGACTACTTTGAGAAATGCCACCAGAAGAAGATGGAAGTTCTCAAATTCACTTAAACCAACTGATTTGGTTGATGATGACTTTGATGTGGCCTAAAGGTAAACGAAAACACCGGACCAGCCCTACATGTCTGTGAAGGGATGGTGGGGATGATGAGTGTGTAGTGACTGACAGCAGTGCATTGATTTTACTTGATTTAGAAAATGGTATATTGCTGTGTGTATGTGTGTGCTCGGTCCTGTCTGGCACAAATTTATAGCAAAGTGGAGGTTGGTGGGGGCCTGTTGTTGGAGGTAACTACCGAAAACAGACATTTTGCCATGCTGCCTCTGAGAGTCTTCTTGTTGCCCTCCTCCTTATGCTGTTTAACTCTTCTCCTTGATTCTTCAATATAATTTTTTCCATCTAAAGGCCTTTACCCTGTGCCATACTGGAAAAACAACTAACACTTATCTTACCCAACTGTATCCCCAGGCACCCAAGATTGACAGAAAGTCCAAGAGGATTGCAGAGATGCAACTCCCAATTTGGAATATATTTTCAATTTTTTCTCTTCAATCATTACAACTGTGTGTGTTGTTCATGTTTGTTTACTTGACTCCTGCAGATATTTAATTCTATTTGCTACCTTTCAAAGCTTGGTACAGCAGAAAATAATGTAACTTGGGTCTCTCTGGGGCAGACAGACAATTTGATTTGGTTTAACTGTACTAGTCTAGTACTCATCATGATGCATGCATTTCCTTTTCTTCCCATAACAGATTTATCTTTTTAATGTGATCGTGCTGTTGTAGTGTTTGTCCTTGTCAAACATTTCCCTCAAACCCCCCTAGCCATCCATTCATCAAAACCCTAACCCTCTTCCCACGGGCTGTGTGATTTATTGAGGTGTGACTTAACAATTTGCACCATTAATTGATCGCACACTCGGTGGGACGGATTTGGGGAAAGCAACACCAAATCAGGGCAGGGTGAGGAGAATCTTATTCTTAAGCTCATATAGCCCACATTGGCAGTATATTATATTATTCACCCCTGCACAGTGTATGATATTTCTTTTCACAGGAACATCTGATTGTCAGCATCATCATTTAGGCACTGTATTCATTTGCGTTTAAGGTTAAGCTTGTCCACTTCGTACCTTTCGTGGAAGCTCAACATTGTTCTGATTAATTCGTTTCATTGCTTATCATACTCTCTTCTTGTGTCTGAGTCTGTTCTCGTAGTCTCAGTCTAGTCTCTGGTGACTCTCATTGTTATCAAAGCTTGCATAACAGCATTAATATAGTTTTTATTTCAATTTGTTAACTTCTCTGCGATGAATAGTCCCCACTCTCCGAGGCCTTATCGACAGTTCTAGTTCACCTAGGAGGAAGTGGGACCTCGCTCCACTTCTGATGAGTTTGCCTTCAATATCAAAAGAAACGCTAGCAATGCATGCTGCTGCTACTGCTACCACCACAGCACCTTGGAGAACCATGCCGCCCTCTCTTCATCTAGTCAGGTAAGAGAAGTGAACTGTGTTTGACTGATTCATTGTTGAATGGCAATCATTCTATACAATTGAAATTCACCCCCACCCCTACGAGTCCTTAGGGGTTAATATATATAGTAGCAGAGTAGACTGCAGAGACTAGGAGGATAGACTAATAGGGCAAAGGAGGGTAACACATAACTATTCTGTTGACACTATCAGCAGAATTTTAAAACTGACTGCGCCAAAAACAGCAGTGTGAAGTAAAACAATAGCCCAACAAAAAAATGTTTAAATCATTGAGAATTATAAAATGTAAAAGTCTGAAAGTTTATTCCCTGAACAAATCTAAACCAAACCCAGAACCGGGCCACCTCACTCCCTAACCCCAACCAATGAACTAGTGGAGTAAATTCAATTGCCCATAAATAAAGAAAACACCAACAATCCCCCAACTCATACCAACTCAAAAACAGATTAAAAAGGGCTGAAGAGGGCACTGAGGGTGGTATAGGAGCTTCTTCAGGTGCCTGTACATACGTTCCTAACTGGCTTCAATATTCACCAGCCTTAGTATGATGTGGTGCTCAAATAGACGGAAATAAGGGGGAGCAGCAGTGGTTGAATGGTGGTGGGAACCCATTGGACCGCTGCAACAGTATGGTGGAGTTGATGTTTTGGGCTGGCTGGGGCCTGGGGCATCTGCAACAGCTTCTGCCTCCTCATCCTCCAAGGCCACCAGCCGCCGGTATCGGCCCTGATTGCCTCGAGTTTCCGCTGCCGGGTCTGGGCTGCTATCTCCTGTCTGCTCGGTGTTTTGGGATCAACAGCAGGAGAACCCACATATCAAGAAAGAAAAAAGACACATTGTAAATGGTGCTCTTAGCAAAACACATAAAAAATTATGCCATGGATATGGACGGAGGGAGGTGATTGATGATGGGTGGGTAGGAAGGATATATAATGTTGCACTTGAAAACTACTGTGAGTCCAGGGAAGTTTCTGAAATACCACCTCCTCAACCCTTTGAATCAAAAAACCTTCAAAAAAACCATTCCAGGCAAGTAAAGGGGAGAAGAACCCCACTACAGAGGAGCACCCTAGTCCCTTATCCTCCTTCCCAAGGATTTTTCCTTTCATCATTGCATTGTTCTTCTAGAATTTGATTTTTTATTCTTCAACCTTGGATTTTCTACTCAGCATCATTTAAGTTTTCTCTCAATCCACTCTTCAGCATTGAAACTACCCATCCTTGCACAGAGCCATCCATCCAAACATGACTCTCTCTCTCACTCTAGTCTCTCATCTCAACAAACCTTTCAGCAACATACATTTGTCATTTACCCACCCATGAGTCCTTAAGTTTATTTCAATCAAAAGAACCCACCACAGGATTCCAATCACCCACCCAGGCAGGCATCCTTTCACACATACACTTTCATCCACCTAGGCAGGCTTCCTACCCGTAGACCTTTCAGTCATCATTCACCCACCCATGCATCCTAGCAATCAGCCACCTACAGTATTATATGCATCCGGCGCTTTCACCATGCATCCTTCTCTTTCAGTCATATATATTATATCTTACCCATCCTTTCCCCTTCCATACTTCCCTTTTCCATAAATCCATTGTTAAAGGTCTTGTTCATTAAAAGTTTTCTGCTGCAGTGAGTTTATAATTAATTGTCAATAAGCAAGCAATATGACTTACCACCGCCTGCCACTGCCGCTGGCTCACCACCTTCTGCTGCTGCATCTGCAGACTCGCTGGCGTCGTCACTGCTGGACCCACGACAATGGTGGTCAGTGCAGCTAGGAAAAAAAGATTACACATTTCTTAGATGCCAGATACACCTCCTCCTATTACTGGTTTTATAGCAAAATACATTACACACACCATTCACTACAATTTGGATACATTACAGACAGTATCTTCTATCAAAAATATCAGTTTGGGCATTTTGTTGGTGGTAATTTTTTTAAAAGCCTCAAGTCAAGAAAGAGTTAAGATATTAAGGAGTGGCTGGAGCTGTTGATTGATGAATCTGAGTTTTTGAGAAAAAAAAAGCATATGGCTGTGGTTGGCAAATGCAATGGGGCTGTCCTCTTCGCACTTCCTTCCAGACATGTTTCATGCACAGCCATCAGTTCACCAACTGCTGCTAATAATAATACTAGGACTAGCTAATAAGAATACACAACTTTGGGGTGTTCAACTTGACCATGGCCACTCTCTTCTTTTAGTAATTGAGCCTTCTCATCTCAACAAACATGTGTAGAATACCTTACTTGGGCAATGGGCATGCAATCTGCATGGCAGAGTAGTAGTAGTAGTAGTAGTAGTAGTAGTAATATGTGACCAATGGGTTCTCTGAGTCTTAGAGTGCCACCACTCAGCTGTCCACAAAAGGGGAGAGGGAGAGCCAACTTAAGGCATACAAGATAATGCAGGGATAACAAAAATTTAGAAATGGATAGATCGAAGAGGATTTCGAAAAAAATATAAAATGGGTAGACACCACATTGTTAAAAAATGAGCGGAAGCGTTAGGAGAATAAATATATTAATGTTAATTTCAGGAGGACTTACTGGGGCCAGCAGGGCCATCGGCCAAGGAACTCTGGGAGGCTCCTCCTCTTCCCGGACCCTCACCTGCATCAGCCCTCTTCTTGCCCCTGGATGCTGATATAAGACATAAAGACAAAAAAAGATTATTGGTAAATAAATATCTCCCCAAAATATTTTTTGACAGGCAAAGGCAATAGCAATAACATTGAACTTTTCTTAATCAGATCAACTAGTAGTAGTATATCGTGGACTGTCCTACCCTATTCCAAATTTCCCAAACCTACCTACCTAGCCCTATTCCAAATTTAGTAAACTGCATTTTGAAATTACTAATAATAAATTGCAACAAATGATGTTTGCTTCTTCTCATATCTCATTCGCAATCTCTCAATCCCCTTTGATGGGCCAATTTAATAATCAGTAAGGGCCTCATTAATGATTACAACAATGTCGGGCGGATGCAATTGTGGTTCTGGAACCGTGACCCCACTAGTCTATTACGAATCTATGCAATCGCCCATAGGGCGGACGGAAATCTCCATTTGTCAATGGAAGCTTGTGCGGCAGGCGGAAAAGGCCTGCAGCACAAGCTTCCATTGAAAAATGGATGCTGTTGTTCACAAACATCCCTGCACCGTCCATGTGGCATGCACCATGCTGTTACGAAATTACAAATAACTAATGACAAAACTTCTTACATAATTATCACTAATCACATCAGCCCAAGCGAGCGCCAACAAGTACGTTAACTAGGTTAGACTATTACATAATATTAAAAAACTTAACTAACTTCCATGTGAGCAGCATACTTGCTATTATTTGGGAAAAATATTAGCTATAGCAAAGAATGCACAAGCAATAATGACAATTAATAATTTTAATAACTACTTAGCTACTCACCCAGTCCCGCAACCTCGAATCCTAGCAGGTCCATCAGGTCCTGCTCTGGGTCCAGGATGTCGGACCAGCGGTGGCCAACTGCTGATGGTTGTGCCAGACACCAGAGCAGTAGTAAGCTGCCCGGCCCACCTTCACCCAGCGCTGCTGATGCTCCTGCATCTCGGGCCCAGGCCTGCTGCCAGGGTGGAGTGGAGGTTGTGTTGGATATAAAAAACCAGTGCAGCCACCTCCACCTCAGAAACCAGGGCATGGGGCTGCACATCTGCCTGGCGCCGCCTTCCACAAGGAAGGTGGCTGCTACTGGCGCGCCTTGGTGCGACCTTATCTGCCATGGGGCTGGGGGAAAGAAAAAAAAGAAACAGGGAAAAAGAAAAAAGGAGGGTAATAAGGAAGTAGGAAAGCTAAACAATAAAAACTCACCAAAAACACACATTAAAGTAGCAAAAAGCCACAAAATACACACTTAGAAAGACAAAGGTAAGATAATAAATGAAAAAGATTGGAAAAAAGTTTTAGAAAGCAAGGATAGCAAAGAATGAATAAGATTAGAAAAAAAGGCCCCAGCACCTTAAACTAAGTAACAAGATGACCCATGTGCGACCGTGTGGTGCAGTTTGTGGGATATTTCTACCCAAAAAGGCAATCCGGGTTGATGTACAGCAGAAACATCATGCGAACGGGCGGAACAAGCAACTCCATCCACTCGCAGAACTCCGCATAGCGCAGCAGAGTTTTTTCCCGCTTTGCGGAGTTACGGGTAGCACCGCTACGCGAACTCCGCCCAGGCTTAATTTATTATGGGCAATGGGAACATGGGTGATATTGCTTTTAATACATCTCAGTGCAGGAACTGTTCACCATTTGCTTAATTTCCCATTAGGATTCTATGTTGTATCTCACACAAATGCCTGACCCTGCAATGGTAATTCTGAACAAACCCTGTTACATTTTGTCCTATTTTGTAAATTTACAGAATTTCTACTCTGCAGTTTTTATTTCTGCACTTGAGGAAACTTGGGTATACACAATGCAGGGTGGCTTTACACTGTTTACAGCTGCTACTGCTGTGAAGTGAAGAAGTTTCTTTTGTAGTCGGCTCCTTTTTTAAATCTGCTGTCTTTTCAAAGAAAAGTATAGGTGATTGAACTGTTTGAAAATGTCTCATAAGTATTGCTTTCTTGGATGTTTGCAGTTGGATTTTATTTTAATCTCCTCATCATGTATGTTTCGTTTGCTAGTATTTATGTCAGCTATTGGTTCAGCCCTTGATTTTTTATGAAGTATTGCAACCATTTTCATGTTTTCATGTTTTAATATTTGACTTTATTGCACACCTTTCGTTTGCGAATAAAGAATTGATGACTAGTTCCTAAAATAGATGAAGAGCTGAAGCTGCAATATTTTACCACCTTAGACAGTGGTAAATGGTTGGTTGTGGTTGGAACTAGGAATGTGCTGCATTTGGATGGAAATGTAGCAACATTTGTTGCCATCCCTAAAGTAAACAGCAAAACACAACACAATAAAATAACACAAATCAACATAACAATACAACTAAAACCTAACAGGGTATAACACAGTAAAACTGTGAAAAAAGAATGCAAAACAAAAACCGCAAAACAAAACATCAAAACCACATGCAATAAAGCAGCAAAACAGATAACAGCCCAATAGAGAAAATCACCACCACAACAATATGCAACACAACAATTATGCAAAAACATTTTTCTCATACATTACTATCTCTAGAAATCTCCTTTCAAAGTATGTGGTAAAAGGTGTTTGCACCAAGCACTGCCTTACTTACTCCAAGGACATGTAATAGCACCTGTAAAAATTTTATCAATCAATCAGGGACTTGTAAAGCGTGGCTACTGACCCGCAAGTGTCTCAAGATGCTGGGGGTAAGGGGGGGGGGCTGCTGGTCGAACTGGTTAGAGGAACATTCGAAGAGCCAGGTCTTGAGGTCCTTCTTCAATTGGGTGAGTGACACTGATTGTCTGAGGTGCAGGGGCAGGGAGTTCCATGTCTTGACAGCGAGGTAGAACAATCTTCCTCCTGTTCTGGTTTTGTGGATCGTGGCGATGGAGGCGAGGGTAAGTTGGGAGGATCGGAGTTGTCTGGTGGGTATGTGGAATGTGAGGCAGTAGTTCAGGTACGCAGGTTCTTTTTTGGGTAGGGCTTTGTAGGAGTGAGTGAGGAGCTTGAAAGTGACTCTCTTGTTGACTGGAAGCCAGTGGAGTTGTTGGAGGTGTCCGTGATGTGGCTGCGGTGGGGAAGTTGAGGACCAGTCTTGCTGTGGCGTTTTCGATGTACAGTAGTTTTTTTAGCTGTTTCTGGGTGACGCCGGCATAGTCTTGAGCCTGTCCTTTGTAGTGAGTGGGGTCCAGCAGAGCACGGTCTGTTGAGAGGTGGCTTGGATGTCTGCGATGGTGGTGGGTGTGGCGGCTGGGTCTAGGGTGTTGAAGCTGTCATAGATCTTCCTGACCTGTGGTGGAAGAAGGTGCAGAGTTTGTTGCAGAGGTCTTGGGAGGGGGGACCATCTGCGATCTCGCTGTTGGACCTGGCAACACCTTGATGATGGTGAAGATTTCTTTGCTCCTTGTGTGTGTTGGCATTGATTCTGTCTTGGATGGCCGTTTTCTTAGTGGTTTTGAGGAGGAGGTAGTGAGTGTTGATGGCGGACTTGAAAGTTGCGTGAGTTTCCAGGGATTTATTGCTCCTCCATTTCTTCTCAAGAGGTCTGCAGGCATGTCTAGTCTCATGGAGAGAGGGCGAATGAGTTGGCCACCTTGGATCGTTGCTTGCCTGGTCTTCTATTGAGGGGTTCCAGGGTGTTGGTGCAGTTGGAGATCCTTTGGTGGAGGTTGCGTGCTGCAGTGTTGTCATCTGTGAGCATTGGCAAAGTTGTTGTGCTGAGGGAGATGATAAGGAGTTCTTCGATGGCCTTCATCCGGCTGCGACTGGAGGGGGGGCGATGATGATGGTGGTGTGCGGTGGGGTTGTTGCAGGCGAGGTGTAAGCAATAATGGTCGGTCCAGGAGAGTTCTGTGATGTGGCTGTAGCTGATAGTCCCGCTGGCAAAGAAGATGGGGTCATGCATGTGTCTGGCTCAGTGCGGTGACTAGCTGCTTGAGTCTGATGTTGGCGAGGTTCTCCAGGAGGGAGGTTATGTTCTGGTTGCCGGGGTTGTCCAGACGGAAGTTGAGATCTCCGAGTAGGATGTAGTCCCTGGGGTGTGATGAGGTCTATGATGTAGTCTGTCAAGTACCAATCCAAAATCTTCAGGTTCCACAGGAGCTGATGACTTTTCCTCAAATCCCCAACTCTATTACCAAAGTTTTTTAAAACTCGTGCAACAGAGAGAGGGAAAAGGGGATTGGGAGAGAAAGAGACACGCCACTTCTTCTTCTTGCTGGACCGCACTGCTTCTTAACTTCAGAGTGCTTCCTGTCAAAAGAACAACCGTAGCAATTTCTGTATACACATTTACCAAGTATATTTTTCTCTCTTTTAATACGCTAATTACCTGTCCTCGCAAGGAGGCTATCTGTCTCTTTGATTGTGTCTTGACTAGTTTCACCAATCTGCATATACCTGACTGGATAGATAATACAAATAAGCATTTACTTCACTAATCTCCTAATACTCCTTGTCCTCCTCCCTGAGCCAATGTTCCTAATACCTGGTTTAAACTTGACACCTTGTCTTTTCTTATGTTTCAGGAGGTTACTGATCAATCTTCACTGAAGAATTCGGAGCAAGAGTATTCACTAGACTTCTGTGGTTGGTAAGTATTCCTATACGTATATATATATATATGCATAACACTACCTACTTGCTGTCTTCTTGCTTTCTTGCTCTGTACTGGTTAACTCTTATGCAATTGTCTCTGGTTAAGAAAATTTCTCAGTATTGCCTCATACTGTGACTACCTCCAAAGTCTTTTCTTATATCATAACTTTTAGTCCTCTCACAATTCGCCCAGAACCTGGCGAAGATATGTCTTTGGAGACTTGAGCTTGAATCTTTGTACTGCCTCAAGCGCTAGTCTCTCTGACTGCGCAAATTAGTTACTGCCTCAAACGCTAAATCTCCACTGACTCTAGCGTAAGGCTCATTTGAAGGTCTTTTTTCCAACACTGGAAACTCTGGCCAAAAATGGACAATTTGCGGCTTCAAAATCACAAGTTCCAAAAGCTTACCGCAATTCCAGAGGGACAGGGATTAGAAAGCTGGCGCCTACTCACAAACTGGACCCAAACTCTGTTCTTCTCGGGGTGCCTCAGGAAACAAGTCCATTTTCTTCAAAAGGACAGTTGAAGTGCGCCATTTGCCGCGATTACAATCGCGAGCACAGCTGCGCTGGAAATGAGGCAGCAACTAGACTGCTAACCTCATTTCCTCAATGGCAGTCGTCTTGGAATTCCGCAGTTGAGAACACTGCAGTCGAGGGCAGAAACAAGCTGGCCAACTGTTTGGGAGCCACCGAGTAGAACGGTAATAACGGATCAATACTCCCTTACAGCCCACCGGGAGCAGTCTGAGGGCAAGTTGAGTCTTGGCAAGGCCGGTAGTGACAGTAACCCCCACCAAAACTCCCCCTACCTCCTTCCTTAGTAGGGTTTAGTAGGATGCTTCCTGTGGAATTCCCTAATCAGACGAAGGGCCTTTAGATTACTTTGAGGCTCCCAAGCTCTCTCTTCTGGACCATAGCCCTTCCAATCCACCAAATAAAACAACCTCCCTTTCCTCAGTCTTGAATCAATAATTCTCTTAACCTCAAACTCTTCGTCAGATTGAACTTGAATAGGCTTAGGAGGACCTTTCATTCTTAAATTGAGCTGACTTTTTCTCAACAAGAATACATGAAAAACTGAACGAATTCGGAGTCTCGGGGGTAAAGTCTTACACTGATTGGATTAACCATCTCTGCCACCTGAAAGGGTCCAATGAATTTTGGCTGAAACTTTCGATTCCCCTTTAACCGTAAATTTTGCGTAGACAACCAAACCTCCACCCCAGGTTCATAAATGGGGCTAGAACGTCTCTTCGTATCAGCCTGTTTCTTGTAGGAAACTTTAGCTTTGGTTAAGTTGTCTAAAGCTTGTCGATATGACTCTTGCAAACTCTGCACCACACTCTCCACAGCCAGAACATTACTCTCGTGTTTACCCACAAATGTATTTGGATACCTGCCTGAGTTCAAATAAAAAGGGGTGAAACCTGTAGATGAATGCACAGCATTATTAAAAGCGAACTCTGCCGCCTAAAGAATATTTGGCCACTCCCCCTCATGATCCATTAAAAACAAATGCAAATACTGCTCTAGCTCTTGATTCACTCTTTCTGTTTGGCCGTCTGTTTCTGGATGGAAACTGGTTGAGAGGCGGGAATCAACATCCAATCTCTTCAAGAAGGACCTCCAAAAATGTTAAACAAACTGAGGACCTCGGTCCGAAATCACCCCTCTGGGAATACCATGGGCTCTGACTACGTGTTGTGTGAATAAGGAAGACAACTGAGTGGCATTGGGAATGGATTTCAAGGGAATAAAATGACTCATCTTTGAAAAATGATCCACAACCACCCAATCACAGAAAATCCTTGACTAGAGGGTAGCTCTACTATGAAATCCAAAGAAACAGTATGCCATGGATAAGGAGCAGGGGTAAAGGAAGTAACAAGCCTTGGGGAGCCATTCTAACTGATTTCCCTTTTAAACATTGCTCACATGAAGCGACATGTTGTCTCACCTAAGCTTCCATGGCCGGCCACCAGAATTCACGCTGTACAAGTTCCAAAGTCTTTTTAACTCCATGCCCTGCTAACAGATCATCATGAAAATGTTGAATGAGAAGAAGTTGCAGATCCTCAGTTGGAACAAACAGCTTGCCTTTGAAATAAGGTCGACCATCCTTAATTTCCCTCTTTGAATCTTGTTCACTCCATTCCGGAAGATTAAAAGACTGAAGAGCTCGATCCAACTACTGTTAAAAATCTGGAAACTGGATTACACTGACTATCTTTTCCAATGGACTGATCAAATCTTTTTCCAACTTTGGTGTCACGTCTCCATCATCCAAACGAGATAAGGCATTGGCTTTTCCATTTGCAGAACGGGGCCTATAAGTCAACACAAAGTTGTAGTCTGCGAAAAACAATGACCACCGCAATTGTCTTGGTGTCAAGGTTCGAGCGGATTTTAAAAACTGGAGGTTTCGATGGTCTGTGTAGACTGTTACCTCATGTCTTGCCCCTAACAAGTAATGCCTCCATTCCTGAAAGAAAAACTAAAGGTGCTGATGGACGGAGCGTTGACAATACAAACACTCACCCCCAGTCAACTGATCTGCGTTTAATCCATCGCCGTTCTTTAGCTCACTCCGCCACCCCAGTTCAGAGTCAATCCTTGCTGAAGATGGCTGATAGCCAGAAACCGGTCCTAGGATGCTGTGACTACCTCCAAAGTCTTTTCTTATATCATAACTTTTAGTCCTCGCACAATTCGCCCACAAGCTGGTGAAGATGATATGTCTTTGGAGACTTGAGCTCGAATCTTTGTACTGCCTCAAGCGCTAGTCTCTCTGTCTGCGCAAATTAGTTACTGCCTCAAACGCTAAATCTCCACTGACTCTAGCGTAAGGCTCATTTGAAGGTCTTTTTACCAACACTGGAAACTCTGGCCAAAAACGGACAATTTGCGGTTTCAAAATCACAAGTTCCAAAAGCTTACCGCAATTCCAGAGGGACAGAGACTAGAAAGCTGGTGCCTACTCACAAACTGGACCCAAACTCTGTTCTTCTCGGGGCGCCTCAGGAAACACGTCCTTTCTCTTCAAAAGGAAAGTTGAAGTGCGCAGTTTGGCGCGATTACAATCGCGAGCACAGCTGCGCTGGAAACGAGGCAGCAACTAGACTGCTAACCTCGTTTCCTCAATGGCGGCCGTCTTGGCATTCCGCCGTTGAGAACACTGCATTCGAGGGGAAAAACAATCTGCCCAACTGTTTGGGAGCCGCAGAGTAGAACGGTAATAACGGATCAAAGTTACCTAACAGCCCACTGGGAGCAGTCTGAGGGCAAGTTGAGTCTTTGCAAGGACATAGTCAGTGAAGGCGGGTCGGGGCCTGGGGGCCCATAGATGAGCCTGCAGAGGAGGGTGGTGTTGTGTTTCCTCCACATCTAGAAGTGGAGGTGTTCCATGTTTGCCGTAGTGTCATTAGAGTGCACGGTTAGTTGGAGAGTGCTTTTTTGGACGATGGTAATGCCTCCTCCAGGGCGGTCAGGGCAGTCCTTGCAGGTGATCTTGCAGGTGTCTGGCATGGCGATGCCTGGTCCGGAGCAGGGGTCGGCCCAGGTTTCTGTGAAGAAGGCGATGTCAGGAGCAGTGGCATTGAGGAGGTCCCAGATTTCTGTGGCATATTTGTGGAGGGACCGCACATTGAGGAGGATGCAGTTGAGGCGGACGAGTGCGCTGGCTGTCGGCTGGGCGACAAGGGGGGGCTGGTGTGATGGTGTGGCTGAAGGTGCGGTTTCAGTTCTGGCAGGCGAATGGTCTGAGAGTCTTCTTCAGTGATGCTAGGTAGCAGGCAGCGTGTTGCCCCGGGTTGATGTTGAGGATAGTCCTAGCATGGTAGCGGTGGGGGTCCCAAAGCAAAAAGCAAAACAGCCAGATGAAGCAAGAGAAATAACAAAGGCAGTGGCAGAAAAAATAAAATTAAAACACAGAGAGGGACATAAACAGCAAAGAGAGGGACAGGAGGGCAGTCAAGCAGCAGAGCAGTGATGCTTTACCAATCAACCACCAGGGATAAGGCGCTGGCAGGTGGAAGAGGGCCACAAACTTCTATCAGCGGCAGGACGGGACCGCAGCTACCAGACGGCGCTGGGCTGTAGAAGGAGCAAGTCCACTAAGGATAGTGGACTGCACTTTCACAGCGCAGCGGCCGCCATTGAGTAGTGCTGTGGTAGGGTTGGACAACTGGGAGGCGGGAAACGGGTGAGTAGAAAAAGGACACTGAAGGGGCGGAGCTGTGGGGGATCGCAGCTTCAATGAGGGAAAGGGCAGCAAAAACAGGAAGAAAAGCAAAAAGCAAAAAAGCCAGAGGAAGCAAGAGAAAAAACAAAGGCAGAGGCAGACAACAGAAAATTAAAACAGAGAGAGGGACAGAAACATCGAAGAGAGGGACAGAAGGGCATTCAAGCAGCAGAGCAGTGATACTCTATCACTGGCCCACCAGGGATGAGGCGCATGCAGGAGCCTGTGGGTGGAGGAGGGCCTCAAACGTCTAACCTCTGGCGCCTGCAGCAGCAGGATGGGACCGCAGCAGCAGCTACCAGGCGGCGCTGCACTGTGGAAGGATTCCACCGTGCAGCAGCCGTTATTAAGTGGTGCTGCAGGGGGCTGGACAGCTGGAAGGCTAGAAATGAAGGAGCGGAAAAAGGACACTTGAGGAGGGCAGGCCGCGGGGTATGACAGCGTCAATGAGGGAGAGGGCACCAAAAAGGCAACAATCAGGAGAAAAAGCAAAAAATCCCGAGGAAGCAAGATAAAAAACAAGGGTAGAGGCAGAAAAAAGAAAATTAAAACAGATATAGGGACAGAAACAGCGAAGTCAAGCAGCAGAGCAGCGACGCTTTACTACTGGACCACCAGGGATGAGGCGCAGGCAGGAGCCTGCGGGTGGAGGTGGGCCTCGAACTTCTGACCTCTGGGTCAGAGGTGCCAGTAGCAGGAGGCAGGAGGAGGGGGCCGCAGCAGCAACTACCAGACAGCGCTACACTGTGGAAGGAGCACGTCCACTAAGGATAGTGTTATGTGGCCTAGCCCAATTTCTTTGACCCTTAATACAAGTTAAAGAGTAAATAAATTCTGATTGGACTTATGAGGTGTGTGGCAAATATCACACACTTGCAGTTTTTATTGGATACATTATGGCAGAGCAAACCTGCCGAAACGTATCAGGACAAAACGCCTGAAAAAAGGCAAAATGTGCCTAATTCAATGTGTTAAAAAAATTCAGATATTATGCCTCACTTTCCAGTTGAAAACTCAGAATATCAGGTATTTAACCCACACAGTAAATCAATCACCCTTGGGGAAATGGTGTTTTACAATGTGTGTGGTAAATTCCTCACCCTATTCAAACAAACTAGTAATGAAGGCCTGAAGGTATGAAAGTTATCATATAAAAATGATTAGAAAGATGCTATAAGCTTTATATGTGCGTTTACATTTTTTTCATCATGAAGAAATATTGCTGCAAAGTACTCTGGCTACCATGAAATATTAGAATATTTAATTCGTTTCCTTTCTGAATTGCTGGTAAATCCGATGGTGTTTAAGACAATGTTTCAGAAATTCTTGATGTAAATACACAAATGAGTAAGAGAATCGAGTTTCCTCCCTGGTACGGTGAAATAAGGGGCTGTTTTGAATCTTTTTGAGTGAACTGGTTTTGGTTCCCATTAGGAGTCCTGTGCGTCAGTTGAATAACACAGCACAGGCCTGATAAGTGCATCCAGCATAGACGCAGCCTAAACACTTTCAATAAGGAATGCCCGCACAAAAACAAATATGACGTAAACTACAAAACGTCGAAAACGGAAATGACAAATTGCACCAGCTGCACAAACAAAACAACAAGGAAGGCCATGTGCTCAGGGCACATAGCCATGGAAAACAAGAGAGCTGAATCCTGTGTCATGGGAAAACATGACCACATCGACTGACCATGCAGAAACTGAGGGCAGAGTTCGGAAAGTAGCTCATGAAATGGCACCATCTGGTTGTCTGTCATGGTGTACATGCGGCTGCCACACCAAGGTGATGGTATATCACGCTTGGATCCCAGCCAGCTAGACAGGAAGTGGAATGCGCGTAATCCTTGACTTGCTCGTTATTCAGAAACAAGGTTATTCGTCTGCTCTGTCATGTTTTTGGAAACTGAAAGTGCACCACATCGTGTGAGCAGTTTTCTGTCGTAGCTTTCTATACCTATATGCCTCGTCTTCCATGTGTACTGTATGCATGTACAGACGTCTTGACGCACCTTAAAAGGACAGTCTGCAATAAATGAATACATTAGTAGTGTTTTATGCACTTTTTAAAAACTAAACCTACATAGAGGAATTCTGTAGGCAAGAAAAACTGAGTTTGGGGAATAGTCTAAATAAATGAAAACCCAAACATTGGGGCCATTTATATTGAATATTGAATTAGGTGACCAGTGATAATTCTGCAGGTGCTGATAGGTAAAGCTTGTGGCTAAAAGCGAAAGAAAACAAGCCTTTGCACTCTTGTATCCTGATGGGGGTAATAACCTGCAACATGGCCTCCCAGGCTCCTCACTGGGAGCCTTCTTAAGGGTATCCTACATGCTGTACCATGTCTTATCCAGGGCTTGAAGAAATATGATCACTTCACCCCCATCGTGAGGGAACCGCATTGGCTTCCCTTACCAACCCATACCATCTTCAAAACCAGCTGCATCATTTACAAGGCCATCATGGCTAGCACCACTGCTTATCTTGCAGACAAGCTTACCATGCCTGGCGGATCCGAACATATCCGCAGCAAGAACGCAATCACACTGCAGATTAATACGTTTAAAAACAGATAGTAAAAAACAAGACAGTAGGCTTTTTCCATGTATGCTAAAAGGTATAAAACAACTTCTCAAATCCATTAGGACCACCCAAAAGCGGTGTCAATTCAGGAAACAGTTGATGACTCACGCTTTAATTAACATAACATCACAATACATTAACAGGCCACAACACAGCTACCTCTCCTAATATGATTTTTTGCTTGTCCTTGAACACATTTAATACCCAATTGCCTCTTAGCTAGGTTTTCACTACAGAGATACCACACACATACATTCATTCCTAGGGCCTTATTTATGAAGGCCTTGCGCCGCCGGTGCGTCACTTTTAACATGGGAAAAAGTGACGCACCGGCGGCGCAAGGCCTTCATAAATAAGGCCCCTAGAGTTTAAATTAGTGGTGAGCGTAACTCACATAAATTGCTGTAGCATATTATGCAGAATTACTGCAAAATTGCATGACCTTAAACGTAATTACGGGAGAAGAATAATTCAGCATTTAGCACTATTTTCTTCATATAATCCCCCCTCTCACATTTAAAGTGGACCAGAGGATGCATTTTGCCCAAAGAAATAAAGCAAAATGCAACAAAAGATGAATAGCAGAGTAATTCTTCCTAGAACGTACTCCCAGCATTTAGAGCTATTTTCTTAGCGCAAAATGCACCCTAGCATCTAAAATGGATATGAGGATGCATTTCTGCGCTAAGAAAATAGACATAAATGCAAAACAATACGAACAGCAGCTTTGTGTTGTGATTTCCTATGAGTTTGTCACTTGTTTGTTCAATGTGTGGTCTGTTTTTCACAGTGTAATTGCACTTCCACCGATATTGGCATGTTGGGTAGTGTTATGATGGCACATTAAGCTGAGAATATGCTTCTGGCTACTTGTGTTATGCAGTTGTCTTGAATTATAATTGTGGTTTCTCTTACAGGTCTGTTTTAGAAAAACATTACCTATACCAATCTGGGTAACTAGTGATTGGAAATTCTTTGGTACCACACAACCCCAGATTCCAACCACTGTGTAGATTAGGGATAAATGGTCCTGATGAATTGTCAATAGATCATTTGTGACGTATGATAGAGCAGGGTTTTAAGAAAGCAAAACCTGCTCGAATTAACGCCCCAATAACATTTACTAATGGTGTGATGCATGATTAATATGCACCAACATGAACACAATGGGAAAATGCTTTCCACATGCCTGCACTAATGCTAAGATTAATGCATGAAAGACAAGGCCGCATTTTGCATTCTGCTTTTTAAGTTTAATAAAAGTAATGCTGTTTTTGCACATTAATGCTCTTGCTAGGAAAAATAACATGTGTATTAGTACAAAGGTGGGAGGTTGACAGTGAGAAATACATTTTATGAAATTAATAATGTCTGTTTTTCATTTACTTTAGAAAAATTCTGGCCTATATTTCTGCATGAATATTAAGAGTTAAGAATGGGCAAAAGACAAAATAATGCACAGAAAATCGAGCTATGACAGAGTTTGGAGAAAAAGGCAGTAGCTAACCTTGGCTAAAGATTGCTGCTTGTTTGCCAAGTATCGGAAAGACAGCTGTGAGAATGAAAGGAAGAGCATAAACTTCTTCCGCCTAAAGCGGCAATGCTAAATAATAAAATTGTTAAATTTTGAAACATGTTGCAGTCTAAGTAAATGTGTGGATGGAGTAATGTGAAAAACCACCAGACAAAGAATGTATTAATAAAATATGATTGTGACTATGGTGGTGTGATAGAACAACCTCCCCGAATCAACCAGTGAGAGACTGAGTTTTCATGAATGTTTCAACTACTGTGGGTTGGACAGGTGGGTTTTAGGGTATAACTGGGGTGCCTTAGGGGGCGTGGTAGGCAATCGATTGGGAAGAAGCTTAGAGGGAGATCGTCACTGTCCGCCGGTTTGCTGAGGCCTACCTGTTTCCTGTTCCTGTCCTTTTGCCAAGTATCCTGATGATCTTTGTACCCTGAAAGTATCTCAGGGGACCCCCTTCTTTCCCTGTGGCCAAGGGGTGGTATTTCCTTAATTCGTTGGGTTAGTATTAGCTAAATGATTAGTACTTTGCACAATCAATTGCAAATGTATTTTGTCTCTGAAACCTATGTCTCTTCACCTATCCATGCCTTCATGTGCATTTATTCATTTTGATATGAGTTTGACACTGTTTGCATTGATGTATGTTTTCTCTCTCCCCGTGATAAATGTTTGAGCTCCTATTTTACAATATTTGGTGATAAACACAATTAACCTCACATTCAGTTTGTGGTTATTTATTACGATAGATAGATAGATAGATAGATAGATAGATAGATAGATAGATAGATAGATAGATAGATAGATAGATAGATAGATAGATAGATAGATAGATAGATAGATAGATAGATAGATAGATAGTAATATTATTACCATTAACTTCTCAACTTTAGGTCCATCAACCAGAGGAAAGAAGTTGGTATGCAGGCTCAGTTAGGTTTTTAGAGTGTTAGATATGAGCCTGTGTAATGAACAACTGATTTATTTAGTGTTCACTTAGTCTTGAAACTAAAAATACAGTGTCATTCAGCGTGTCATGTGGGTGGGTTTGTGTCATAGGCCTGTGTTTCTTGTGATGCAATATTATTGATTATCGATCCCTGATTGGCGCTCGATCCGTTTTTGGTAGCAGAGAATGGTTAATTATTGATTAGTTTGGCAATAATTATTGATTATTGAATATTTATTTCCTAACATGAAGGGTTAGCATTTTGTTAAGACATCTTTCCATGTGGAAGTCCTCTTCTGAAACTTTTGCCAAGTCCTCCTGTAGCTTATTTGGGTGTAGAATAGCACTGGTCATTGTTTTACTCAAAGTTAAAGAATTCTCATTTTGAAGTGAAGACTATCTCTTTATTTAGTGGAACAGACAAGGTAGCATTGTTTTATGCAGTTGTTAACAAGATTTTGATTAAGAAATACCTAGAAAATACATTGTAGCATTATTTTGTAAAGGGAGGGTCCGTAGAAGGAGTCATACTGATGTCAGAAAAAGCTGTGCTGGCATTGGTCAGGTAGCAGGAGCGTAGAGAGTCGTGATTGGTTAATTTTTGTAAGCTAATTTTGTATCGGTTGAGATACTGCATACGCAATAATGCTCTGTGATGCAGAATGGTACACAGTGATTTATCTGTGTCAAGCATTTTTCTCGATTCCTTAACATCCGAATAGTCAATAATTATTTGCATTCCGGTTCAGAGACCGTGTTTTGGCATGGTGCCGAGTTCCTCAAGGGTACACAGAGAGTCCCTCAATTTCGTATTAGATTTTGAAAAAGTGTTTGGAGACGTTGGTCATGCTAGAAAAATCAGTTTTGGTTCAATACATTGATGACCTACTGGTGGCATCAAAAACGCAAGAGGTATGTGTGACAGATACAATTGCCTTATTGAACCATTTGGCTGAAGGTGGACATAAAGTATCACCAGCAAAACTACAATTTTGCAAACAGGATGTTCAATATTAAGGACACAAAATAGAAAAGGGAGTCAGGAAAGTGACACCAGAATGGATCAGTGTGATTCAACAAATGAGTCCGCCTAAAACTCAGTAAGAAGTGAGAATGTTCTTGGGAATGGTTGGATACAGTCGACAGTGGATCAGTGGTTTTTCACTGATTGCAAATCCTCTACAGAGGTTGACACACAAAGATGGGACTGATCCGATTGATTTGGATGATGAAAGCATGAAAGCCATTATTGAGTTATGAGACAGTCTTCGTCGACCACCTACAGTGGGAATGCCAGATTTTGCATTATAATGTTGTGAGAAAGATGGGTGTGCATTATCAGTTTTGACTCAAAAACCTGGACTGTCATGACGTCCAGTGGTATATTTTTCTACTACTTTGGATTCAGTGGCTGCAGCAATACCAGGTTGTTTGAAAGCAGTTGCTGTGACTTGTGTGAGTTTGGAACAGAGTGAATCGACTGTGATGGAATATCCAGTTAAAAGTATATGTTCCACATTCAGTTGAGATACTATTGACAGGTTCCCGAACTCAGCATATGACTTATGGTCAGCTGACTAGGTACGAAAGAGTGTTATTGGGTGCTGAGAATGTGACAGTGGTGAGATGTAAGACCCTAAATCCCACAACATTGTTGCCTAGTCCGTTTTCTGAGTAAGTTAAAGAGGAAGCATATCATCATTGTTTGGATGTGACAGAGTTGTGTACAAAACCAAGACCCGACATCAAAGATTCTCCACTTTAAGAATCAGATAAAGTGAGGTTTGTTGATGGATCATGTCTGAGAAATGAAAGTGGTGTATTAAGTTCCTCCTATGCAGTATGTACAGTGGCTGCAGTTCTAGAAGCATCCTGCCTAAATGTGGTAAAATCTGCACAATTTGCTGAACTAAGCGCTCTGATTAGAGCATGCAAAATTGGCAAAAACTTGAAAGTAACCATATTCACTGATAGTCTATATGAATTTGGGGTGGTTCATGATTTTGGGCAGTTATGGATGCAAAGAGGATTTCTGACTTCTTCAGGTTGTCTGATAAAAAATGGCAAACATGTGAAAGATTTATTGGATGCGTTGCAATTGCCCAAAAAGATTGCAGTAGTCAAATGTTCTGCACATAAGTCAGAAAATGATTATGTGATGAATGGCAACAGATATGCAGATCAAGTAGCCCATTTCTGTGCGCAAAATTCAATTGCCATCAACAGAAGGGTGGAAAAAGCAAATACCAATTGCCACTTGATGTTTTCCTCTTTATAATGTTGAGATGAAATCAGGCAGTTGCAGGATGAAGCAAGTGATGAGGAGAAAGACCTTTAGATAAAAGAAGGTTGCACAAGGAAATCAGAAGATGAAGTGTGGGTGTACACAAATGATAGGCCAGTCATGCCAGATTGCTTACTTTCCCAAATGACTAGGGTATACCATGAAATTGCACGTGTTAGAAGAGATGTAGTGATTAGGCTCTTAAAGCAGTTATGGTATAACCCAACATTTAGGGTCATTACAGATAGCCTATGCCAGAGATGAGTGATTTGTCAGCAGCAAAATCCAGGTAGAAAGACAGTTGTTAGTTGGGACGAATTGGAAAAGCAGCAGGACCATTTACAAGACTCCAACTTGAATTCATAGAGTTATCCCGATGTAATGGATTAAAATATTTGTTAGTTGTTGTTCGTTTGTTTGTTTTCTCGTTGGGTAGAGGCTTATCCTACAAGAAGGGATGCCAGCCTTATCGTTTCGAAATGGCTTCTGAGAGAATTGATTCCTAGGTACGGATTTCCAGTCACTTTAAAAACAGATAGGGGATCCCACTGCAATAATGAGATAATTTGGATGATTTGTGTTGCATTACAAATTGAACAAAAGCTGCTGTGTGTTTATTGAACAGAGGCTTTGGAATAGTGGATCAAATTAATGACACTATAAAATCTAGATTGGGAAAAGTACGTGCATCCACAACTCTGAAATGGCCTGACGCTTTATATCTGGTATTGATGAGTCTTAGAAGATTTCTGGATAAAAAGACTGGATTGAGTCCTCATGAAGTCCTAATGGGAAGAGCAATGAGATAAGCTATTGTACCAGCAAACAAACTGATGAGTATTTCTGATGATCTAGTGCTTGATTATTGCAAAGGATTTGCTGATCTGGTACATTCTGTGTCTCATCAGGTTGGGGAAATTGCAACTACAACACAGCCAGATCAAGTGCATGATCTGAGTCCAGGAGAGTGGGTTCTTAACAAGAAACACATGAGGAAGTTGTGTTTAGACCCCAGGTGATACGGGCTGTATCAGATTATTTTGGTGACAGCAACAGCAGTGAAGTGTGAATGCTTGCCAAATTCGATTCACGCAAGTCATACAAGAAGAGTCCCAAGTCCACTTGAAGAAAGTGAACAGCAACTGGTAAAAGAAAAGAAAAAAATAGAAGTTAGACATTGTGAAATCAAAGAATCTATTGAGACAGGTTCTGATGAACATGTGGATGATGAACAACCAAGCACAAATCGAGTAAAGTGGGCATCAGCTACTGGGTCTCAAATGACTGCTGTTGAGAACGGAAAAGAGAATGTTCTTAAAAATAAAGAACAAGAGAAACAAAGAGAAGGGTTGAATAAAAGGAACTGTGAACCTGAAAAAGAAGGAGAAGAAGAGGTTCAAGCTAAAAGAGTGAGAAAGGGAGACCATTGGCCAAGTGGAGTGAAAAGACTGAAATACACTTTAAAAAGAGAAAGCCAGAGCGAATAAATGAGGTCTCAAGTCAAACTGAACAAAAAGAATCAGAGAAAGAATTAGTGCGAAGAACAGGAAGAATAAGAATTTCGAGCAAGAGATATACAGCTCCGGAATGGACGAATGTGATATTAGAAGTGATTGAAAGCACTGATCAAATAAAGAAGCTGGCAATGGTACTGAGCAGGTTGATGAAAGCAAATTGAAACTGCCTTAAAAAGAACAGTGAAGAGTTAAGGTGCAACAATTTTGAATGATCAAGAAGATCTGAAGAAGACTTTGAGAAGATTAAAAAAAAAAGAGGGGGGAAAAGAAGAAAGCCTTGAAGTGTTTGGATACATTCATTTTTGAATTTTTGACTCTTAGAAAGCTATTTGAGTTTTTTTCTTAGATTTTTGATGTTGTTCTAGTTTTTTAAATATTTTTTATATAATATACAAAATGTCAGAAGCTACAGTGACTGAACATCCAAAATCCAGTCTAAAATGTAGATGTATTAAAGCTTGCTTATGTAGTGTCTTACTATTAATGTTGATGCGGTTAATATTAACTGTCATTGTCCCTGTTCTAATGGTGCCTAATAACAACAATAATATTAATAATGTGATGGGTGAAAGAGTGAATGTTGTGACTAAAGAAACACCTAATACTAATATAGAACAAATAGATGAAAGTATTTATCATCAGGATAAATCAATTATTGATTTCTCATTAAACGTCTTCACAAAACTACTTTACGAGTACGTGGGCATGTTGGATGTGAGTGAACATTACATCTGCATGCAATTACCTTTGTCTGTCTCAGAGGGTGTAACCTACCATCATTTACCCATAACGGATGGTGCATCATCTAGTGTTTTAACAAGCCTGTTCTATGTAACAGGAACGTTGGAGTTCTAATATTCAAATTTAGATTTAGTATTTTCTAACATTTCTATTAGAAAGGATATAAATAAGGTGTATAATAGTAGAAAAGCAGAATATATGGGAGAATTTTTTCATATTACTCAAACTTTAAAAATAGTATATGCACATAGAAATAGCCTTACATGAAGCTTGCAAACTATAGAAAAAGATGTTATTAATATGGTAGAAGGTAGAAGACAGGATTTTCAAAGACAAGCTGCAGAACAGAAGTCACATGTACCACAATGGGCTTTTAGAGAGGGAAATTAAATTATAAAAAAGGTGAAACTTACACTGCAATGTCTCTGGTTTGGTATCATAGAGGGAAACTTTGCTTGCTTAGACTAAAAAATGATTATAATAACTATTTCATTGGTACTAGTGAATGTGAACATACTTTCTTAATAACCGGTGGATGGGGATTGAAAGGAGGGACTGATCCTGTTTTCGCAGGAGTTTATTATGTGTGTGGTAAAAGTGCCTGCACATTGGTATGGTAGTTGTTATTTTGGGATTGTATTTCCCAAATTGTACCATGTAGATTGAAAAAATAAACGAAATGAAATTAAGCTTGGACTAATACACAAAAGGAGAGCAAGTTTTTCATATATAGTAGGTGATATTTTTGGTGCACTGATACCATCAATGGGGGTCGTTCTGAATTCGCATAAAATTTGAAAATTGTCTGCAGTGGTTGATCGTTAATCACCGGATACCGCTAGTGGGTTCTTGATGATTGATACTGAAATGGTTGCAATTAGATCAATGTTTTGCAAAATCGACTTGCCCGTGATATTTTATTAACAACAGAGGGTGGAGTCTGTGGCATGTTGAAAATCCAACACTGCTATACTTATATTCATGACAAAAGTAAAAATTTAGAGGGGTATGTTAAAAATATTACGAAATTACTTGAAGATTTGACCCAACTAGAGGTTAATGGTGTTTGGGAGAAACTCTATAGGTAATTGGTTTACTACATTTGGAAGTAGTTTATTAGGGAGAATACTAATACCAATTGTTTCAATAGCTACAGTGATACTATCAATAATAGTGACATATAAATGTTGTAAGTGTATATGTGGGAAGAAAAAGATGATAGAATCAGACAATAAACGTAGAGCTAGAAAAAGAAAGAGTAATGTGATCGAGTTAGAAGAAATGAAAGGAGACTATATTAAAAAGATGAAAAATTTAGATGAAAGAATGATAAAGAGTGAAAAGAATACACGCCTTTAGAAAAAAAACTTAAAAGGTGGAGATTAGTATGTTTGATAATTTGTGATGGCTCAAAAATGCCATCAAAGGGGGGAATTGATGGAGCGGGGTTTTAAGAAAGTAAAACCTGCTCGAATTAATGCCCCAGTAACATTTGCTAATGGTGTGATGCATGGTTAATATGCACCAACATGAACACAATGGGAAAATACTTTGCGCATGCTTGCACTAATGCTAAGACTAATGCTAAGACTCATGCATGATAGACAATGCTGCATTTTGCATTTTGCTTTTTAAGTATAATAAAAGTAATGCTGCTTTTGCACCTTTATGCTCTTGCTAGGAAAAATAACATTTGGATTAGTACAAAGGTGGGAGGTTAACAGTGAGAAATACTTTTCGTGAAACTAATAATGTCTGTTTTTCATTTACAATAGAAAAATACGGGCCTATATTTCTGCATGAATATTAAGAGTTAAGAATGGGCAAAAGACAAACAATAATACGCTGAAAATCGAGCTCTGACAGAGAGTGGAGAAAAAGGCAGTAGCTGACCTTCACTAAAGAATGCTGCGTATTTGCCAAGTATCGGAAAGACAGCTGTGAGAATGTTCGGAAGTGTATAAACGTCTTCTGTCAAAAGCGGCAATGCTGAATAATAAAAATGTTACATTTTGAAACATGTTGCAGTCTGAGGAAATGTGTGGATGGAGTAATGTGAAAATCCACCAGATAAAGAACTTATTAGAAAATATGATTGTGACTAAGGTGGCGTGATAGAACACCCTGCGAATCAACCAATGAGATACTGAGTTTTCATTAATGTTTTAACTACTGTGGGTTGGATATGTAGGTTTTAGGGTATAACTGGGGTGCCTTAGGGGGTGTGGTAGGGGGGCGATTGGGAAGTAGCTTAGAGGGAGAACGTCGCTGTCTGTCGGTTTGCTGAAGCCTACCTGTTTACTGTTCCTGTCCTATTGCCAAGTATCCTGATAATCTTTGTACCCTGAAACTATCTTAGGGGACACCCTACTATCCCTGTGGCCCAGGGGTGGTATTTCCCTAATTCCTTGGGTTAGTATTAGCTAAATGATTCATACTTTGCACAATCAATTGCAAATGTATTTTGTCTCTGAAACATATGTCTCTTCACCTATCCATGCCTTCATGTGCATTTATTCATTTTGATATGAGTTTGACACTGTTTGCATTGATGTATGTTTTCTCTCTCCCCGTGATAAATGTTTGAGCTCCTATTTTACAATATTTGGTGATAAACACAATTAACCTCACATTCAGTTTGTGGTTATTTATTACGATAGATAGATAGATAGATAGATAGATAGATAGATAGATAGATAGATAGATAGATAGATAGATAGATAGATAGATAGATAGATAGATAGATAGATAGATAGATAGATAGATAGTAATATTATTACCATTAACTTCTCAACTTTAGGTCCATCAACCAGAGGAAAGAAGTTGGTATGCAGGCTCAGTTAGGTTTTTAGAGTGTTAGATATGAGCCTGTGTAATGAACAACTGATTTATTTAGTGTTCACTTAGTCTTGAAACTAAAAATACAGTGTCATTCAGCGTGGCATGTGGGTGGGTTTGTGTCATAGGCCTGTGTTTCTTGTGATGCAATATTATTGATTATCAATCCCTGATTGGCGCTCGATCTGTTTTTGGCAGCAGAGAATGGTTAATTATTGATTAGTTTGGCAATAATTATTGATTATTGAATATTTATTTCCTAACATGAAGGGTTAGTATTTTTATTAAGACATCTTTCCATGTGGAAGTCCTATTCTGAAACTTTGGCCAAGTCCTCCTGTAGCTTATTTGGGTGTAGAATAGCACTGGTCATTGTTTTACTCAAAGTTAAAGAATTCTCATTTTGAAGTGAAGACTATCTCTTTATTTAGTGGAACAGACAAGGTAGCATTGCTTTATGCAGTTGTTAACAAGATTTTGATTAAGAAATACCTAGAAAATACATTGCAGCATTATTTTGTAAAGGGAGGGTCAGTAGAAGGAGTCATACTGATGTCAGAAAAAGCTGTGCTGGCATTGGTCAGATAGCAGGAGCGTAGAGAGTTGTGATTGGCTAATTTTTGTAAGGTAATTTTGTATCGGTTGAGATACTGCATACGCAATAATGCTCTGTGATGCAGAATGGTACACAGTGATTGATCTGTGTCAAACATTTTTCTCGATTCCTTTACATCCGAATAGTCAATAATTATTTGCATTCCGGTTCAGAGACCGTGTTTTGGCATGGTGCCGAGTTCCTCAAGGGTACACAGAGAGTCCCTCAATTTCGTATTAGATTTTGAAAAAGTGTTTGGAGACGTTGGTCATGCTAGAAAAATCAGTTTTGGTTCAATACATTGATGACCTACTGGTGGCATCAAAAACGCAAGAGGTATGTGTGACAGATACAATTGCCTTATTGAACCATTGGCTGAAGGTGGACATAAAGTATCACCAGCAAAACTACAATTTTGCAAACAGGATGTTCAATATTAGGGACACAAAATAGAAAAGGGAGTCAGGAAAGTGACACCAGAACGGATCAGTGTGATTCAACAAATGAGTCCGCCTAAAACTCAGTAAGAAGTGAGAATGTTCTTGGGAATGGTTGGATACAGTCGACAGTGGATCAGTGGTTTTTCACTGATTGCAAATCCTCTACAGAGGTTGACACACAAAGATGGGACTGATCCGATTGATTTGGATGATGAAAGCATGAAAGCCATTATTGAGTTATGAGACAGTCTTTGTCGACCACCTGCAGTGGGAATGCCAGATTTTGCATTATAATGTTGTGAGAGAGATGGGTGTGCATTATCAGTTTTGACTCAAAAACCTGGACTGTCATGACGTCCAGTGGCATATTTTTCTGCTACTTTGGATTCAGTGGCTGCAGCATTACCAGGTTGTTTGAAAGCAGTTGCTGTGACTTGTGTGAGTTTGGAACAGAGTGAATCGACTGTGATGGAATATCCAGTTAAAAGTATATGTTCCACATTCAGTTGAGATACTATTGACAGGTTCCTGAACACAGCATATGACTTATGGTCAGCTGACTAGGTACGAAAGAGTGTTATTGGGTGCTGAGAATGTGACAGTGGTGAGATGTAAGATCCTAAATCCCACAACATTGTTGCCTAGTCCGTTTTCTGAGTAAGTTAAAGAGGAAGCATATCAGCATTGTTTGGATGTGACAGAGTTGTGTACACAACCAAGACCCGACATCAAAGATTCTCCACTTTAAGAATCAGATAAAGTGATGTTTGTTGATGGATCATGTCTGAGAAATGAAAGTGGTGTATTAAGTTCCTCCTATGCAGTATGTACAGTGGCTGCAGTTCTAGAAGCATCCTGCCTAAATGTGGTAAAATCTGCATGATTTGCTGAACTAATCGCTCTGATTAGAGCATGCAAAATTGGCAAAAACTTGAAAGTAACCATATTCACTGATAGTCTATATGGATTTGGGGTGGTTCATGATTTTGGGCAGTTATGGATGCAAAGAGGATTTCTGACTTCTTCAGGTTGTCTGATAAAAAATGGCAAACATGTGAAAGATATATTGGATGCGTTGCAATTGCCCAAAAAGATTGCAGTAGTCAAATGTTCTGCACATAAGTCAGGAAATGATAATGTGATGAATGGCAACAGATATGCAGATCAAGTAGCGCATTTCTGTGCACAAAATTCAATTGCCATCAACAGAAGGGTGGAAAAAGCAAATACCAATTGCCACTTGATGTTTTCCTCTTTAGAATGTTGGGATGAAATCAGGCAGTTGCAGGATGAAGCAAGTGATGAGGAGAAAGACCTTTAGATAAAATAAGGTTGCACAAGGAAATCAGAAGATGAAGTGTGGGTGTACACAAATGATAGGCCAGTCATGCCAGATTGCTTACTTTCCCAAATGACTAGGGTATACCATGAAATTGCACATGTTAGAAGAGATGTAGTGATTACGCTCTTAAAGCAGTTATGGTATAACCCAACATTTAGGGTCATTACAGATAGCCTATGCCAGAGATGAGTGATTTGTCAGCAGCAAAATCCAGGTAGAAAGACAGTTGTTAGTTGGGACGAATTGGAAAAGCAGCAGGACCATTTACAAGACTCCAACTTGACTTCATAGAGTTATCCCAATGTAATGGATTAAAATATTTGTTAGTTGTTGTTCGTTTGTTTGTTTTCCAGTTGGGTAGAGGCTTATCCTACAAGAAGGGATGCCAGCCTTATCGTTTCGAAATGGCTTCTGAGAGAATAGATTCCTAGGTACGGATTTCCAGTCACTTTAAAAACAGATAGGGGATCCCACTGCAATAATGAGATAATTTGGATGATTTGCGTTGCATTACAAATTGAACAAAAGCTGCTTTGTGTCTATTGAACAGAGGCTTTGGAATAGTGGATCAAATTAATGACACTATAAAATCTAGATTGGGAAAAGTATGTGCATCCACAACACTGAAATAGCCTGACGCTTTACATCTGGTATTGATGAGTCTTAGAAGCATTCTGGATAAAAAGACTGGATTGAGTCCTCATGAAGTCCTAATGGGAAGAGCAATGAGATAAGCTATTGTACCAGCAAACAAACTGATGAATATTTCTGATGATCTAGTGCGTGATTATTGCAAAGGATTGGCTGATCTGGTGCATTCTGTGTCTCATCAGGTTGGGGAAATTGCAACCACAACACAGCCAGATCAAGTGCATGATCTGAGTCCAGGAGAGTGGGTTCTTAACAAGAAACACATGAGGAAGTTGTGTTTAGACCCCAGGTGATACGGGCTGTATCAGATTATTTTGGTGACAGCAACAGCAGTGAAGTGTGAATGCTTGCCAAATTCGATTCACGCAAGTCATACAAGAAGAGTCCCAAGTCCACTTGAAGAAAGTGAACAGCAACTGGTAAAAGAAAAGAAAAAAATAGAAGTTAGACATTGTGAAATCAAAGAATCTATTGAGACAAGTTCTGATGAACAAGTGGATGATGAACAACCAAGCACAAATCGAGTAAAGTGGGCACCAGCTACTGGGTCTCAAAAGACTGCTGTTGAGAACGGAAAAGAGAATGTTCTTGAAAATAAAGAACAAGAGAAACAAAGAGAAGGGTTGAATAAAAGGAACTGTGAACCTGAAAAAGAAGGAGAAGGAGAGGTTCAAGCTAAAAGAGTGAGAAAGGGAGACCATTGGCCAAGTGGAGTGAAAAGACTGAAATACACTTAAAAAAGAGAAAGCCAGAGCAAATAAATGAGGTCTCAAGTCAAACTGAACAAAAAGAATCAGAGAAAGAATTAGTGCGAAGAACAGGAAGAATAAGAATTTCGAGCAAGAGATATACAGCTCCGGAATGGACGAATGTGATATTAGAAGTGATTGAAAGCACTGATCAAATAAAGAAGCTTGCAATGGTACTGAGCAAGTTGATGATAGCAAATTGAAACTGCCTTAAAAAGAACAGTGAAGAGTTAAGGTGCAACAATTTTGAAAGATCAAGAAGATCTGAAGAAGACTTTGAGAAGATTTAAAAAAAAAAGAGGGGGGTAAAGAAGAAAGCCTTGAAGTGTTTGGATACATTCATTTTTGAATTTTTGACCCTTAGAAAGCTATTTGAGTTTTTTTCTTAGATTTTTGATGTTGTTCTAGTTTTTTAAATATTTTTTATATAATATACAAAATGTCAGAAGCTACAGTGACTGAACATCCAAAATCCAGTCTAAAATGTAGATGTATTAAAGCTTGCTTATGTAGTGTCTTACTATTAATGTTTATGCGGTTAATATTAACTGTCATTGTCCCTGTTCTAATGGTGCCTAATAACAACAATAATATTAATAATGTGATGGGTGAAAGAGTGAATGTTGTGACTAAAGAAACACCTAATACTAATATAGAACAAATAGATGAAAGTATGTATCATCAGGATAAATCAATTATTGATTTCTCATTAAACGTCTTCACAAAACGACTTTACGAGTACGTGGGCATGATGGATGTGAGTGAACATTACATCTGCATGCAATTACCTTTGTCTGTCTCAGAGGGTGTAACCTACCATCATTTACCCATAAGCAGATGGTGCATCATCTAGTGTATTAACAAGCCTGTTCTATGTAACAGGAACGTTGGAGTTCTATTATTCAAATTTAGATTTAGTATTTTCTGACATTTCTATTAGAAAGGATATAAATAAGGTGTATGGTAGTAGAAAAGCAGAATATATGGGAGAATTTTTTCATATTACTCAAACTTTAAAAATAGTATATGCACATAGAAATAACCTTACATGTAGCTTGCAAACTATAGAAAAAGATTTTATTAATATGGTAGAAGGTAGAAGACAGGATTTTCAAAGACAAGCTGCAGAACAGAAGTCACATGTACCACAATGGGCTTTTAGAGAGGGAAATTAAATTATAAAAAAGGGTGAAACTTACACTGCAATGTCTCTGGTTTGGTATCATAACGGGAAACTTTGCTTGCTTAGACTAAAAAATGATTATAATAACTATTTCATTGGTACTAGTGAATGTGAACATACTTTCTTAATAACCGGTGGATGGGGATTGAAAGGAGGGACTGATCCTGTTTTCGCAGGAGTTTATTATGTGTGTGGTAAAAGTGCCTGCATAGTGGTATGATAGTTGTTATTTTGGGATTGTATTTCCCAAATTGTACCATGTAGATAGAAATAATAAACTAGATGAAATTAAGCTTGGATTAATACACAAAAGGAGAGCAAGTTTTTCAGATATAGTAGGTGATATTTTTGGTGCACTGATACCATCAATGGGGGTCGTTCTGAATTCGCATAAAATTCGAAAATTGTCTGCAGTGGTTGATCGTTAATCACCGGATACCGCTAGTGGGTTCTTGATGATTGATACTGAAATGGTTGCAATTAGATCAATGTTTTGCAAAATCGACTTGCCCGTGATATTTTATTAACAACAGAGGGTGGAGTCTTTGGCATGTTGAAAATCCAACACTGCTATACTTATATTCATGACAAAAGTAAAAATTTAGACGGGTATGTTAAAAATATTACGAAATTACTTGAATATTTGACCCAACTAGAGGTTAATGGTGTTTGGGAGAAACTCTATAGGTAATTGGTTTACTACATTTGGAAGTAGTTTATTAGGGAGAATACTAATACCAATTGTTTCAATGGCTACAGTGATACTATCAATAATAGTGACATATAAATGTTGTAAGTGTATATGTGGGAAGAAAAAGATGATAGAATCAGACCATAAACTTAGAGCTAGAAAAAGAAAGAGAAATGTGATCGAATTAAAAGAAATGAAAGGAGACTATATTAAAAAGATAAAAAATTTAGATGAGAGAATGATAAAGAGTGAAAAGAATACACACCTTTAGAAAAAAAATTAAAAGGTGGAAATTAGTATGTTTGATAATTTGTGATGGCTCAAAAATGCCATCAAAGGGGGGAATTGATGGAGCGGGGTTTTAAGAAAGTAAAACCTGCTCGAATTAACGCCCCAGTAACATTTGCTAATGGTGTGATGCATGGTTAATATGCACCAACATGAACACAATGGGAAAATACTTTGCGCATGCTTGCACTAATGCTAAGACTAATGCTAAGACTCATGCATGATAGACAATGCTGCATTTTGCATTTTACTTTTTAAGTATAATAAAAGTAATGCTGCTTTTGAACCTTTATGCTCTTGCTAGGAAAAATTAACATTTGGATTAGTACAAAGGTGGGAGGTTAACAGTGAGAAATACATTTCGTGAAATTAATAATGTCTGTTTTTCATTTACAATAGAAAAATACGGGCCTATATTTCTGCATGAATATTAAGAGTTAAGAATGGGCAAAAGACAAACAATAATACGCTGAAAATCGAGCTCTGACAGAGAGTGGAGAAAAAGGCAGTAGCTGACCCTCACTAAAGAATGCTGCGTATTTGCCAAGTATCGGAAAGACAGCTGTGAGAATGTTCGGAAGTGTATAAACGTCTTCTGTCAAAAGCGGCAATGCTGAATAATAAAAATGTTACATTTTGAAACATGTTGCAGTCTGAGGAAATGTGTGGATGGAGTAAAGTGAAAATCCACCAGACAAAGAACTTATTAGAAAATATGATTGTGACTAAGGTGGCGTGATAGAACACCCTGAGAATCAACCAATGAGAGACTGAGTTTTCATTAATGTTTTAACTACTGTGGGTTGGACATGTAGGTTTTAGGGTATAACTGGGGTGCCTTAGGGGGTGTGGTAGGGGAGCGATTGGGAAGTAGCTTAGAGGGAGAACGTCGCTGTCTGTCGGTTTGCTAAAGCCTACCTGTTTACTGTTCCTGTCCTATTGCCAAGTATCCTGATAATCTTTGTACCCTGAAACTATCTTAGGGGACACCCTACTATCCCTGTGGCCCAGGGGTGGTATTTCCCTAATTCCTTGGGTTAGTATTAGCTAAATGATTCATACTTTGCATAATCTGCCCAACCATGTCTTCCCTGGACCGAAAACAAGCTTCCGAGGACCGGTTTCTGGCATTCTGACTGGGTGTGAGTGTTTGATTGATTCAGGTGCTCCGTTCATCACCACCCCCTTTTGTACCGCTTTTGGCCGCCATAAGTGTGGCAGGGTATGCTCAGACGTGAGTCCCTTGCTCACTTTGCCACTGGATTCAAGCAAGCCGGGCTGAAGACAGTTGGAATGCCAGAAACCCGTCCTCGGAAGCTTGTTTCTGGTCCAGGGAAGACATGGCTTGGAAGTTCGGGCTGGACTGTTCCCATGAGGTACAGGGTCAGACTGATTTGCATATAGCCATGTCTGAACTGGGGTGGCAGAGTGGGCTAAAAAACGGTGATGGATTAAACCCAGATCTTTTGACTGGGTGTGAGTGTTTGATTGATTCAGATTCTCCGTCCATCACCACCCCCTTTTGTACCGCTTTTGGCCGCCATAAGTGTGGCAGGGTATGCTCAGACGTGAGTCCCTTGCCAACTTTGCCATTGGATTCAAGCAAGCCGGGCTGAAGACGGCTGGAATGCCAGAAACCGGTCCTTGGAAGCTTGTTTCTGGTCCAGGGAAGACATGGCTTGGCAGTTTGGGCTGGACTGTTCCCATGAGGCACAGGGTCAGACTGATTTGCATATAGCCATGTCTGAACTGGGGTGGCATAGTGGGCTAAAGAAGGGTGATGGATTAAACCCAGATATTTTGACTGGGTGTGAGTGTTTGATTGATTCAGATGCTCCGTCCATCACCACCCCCTTTTGTACCGCTTTTGGCCGCCATAAGTGTGGCAGGGTATGCTCAGACGTGAGTCCCTTGCTCACTTTGCCACTGGATTCAAGCAAGCCGGGCTGAAGACAGTTGAAATGCCAGAAACCGGTCCTCGACAGCTTGTTTCCGGTCCACGGAAGACATGGCTTGGCAGTTCGGGCTGGACTGTTCCCATGAGGCACAGGGTCAGACTGATTTGCATATAGCCATGTCTGAACTGGGGTGGCATAGTGGGCTAAAGAAGGGTGATGGATTAAACCCAGATATTTTGACTGGGTGTGAGTGTTTGATTGATTCAGATGCTCCGTCCATCACCACCCCCTTTTGTACCGCTTTTGGCCACCATAAGTGTGGCAGAGTATGCTCAGATGTGAGTCCCTTGCTCACTTTGCCACTGGATTCAAGCAAGACGGGCTGAAGACGGCTGGAATGCCAGAAACTGGTCCTCGGAAGCTTGTTTCCGGTCCAGGGAAGACATGGCTTGGCAGTTTGGGCTGGACTGTTCCCATGAGGCACAGGGTCAGACTGATTTGCATATAGCCATGTCTGAACTGGGGTGGCATAGTGGGCTAAAGAACGGAGATGGATTAAACCCAGATCTTTTGACTGGGTGTGAGTGTTTGATTGATTCAGATGCTCCGTCCATCACCACCCCCTTTTGTACCGCTTTTGGCCGCCATAAGTGTGGCAGGGTATGCTCAGACGTGAGACCCTTGCTCAATTTGCCACTGGATTCAAGCAAGCCGGGCTGAAGACGGTTGAAATGCCAGAAACCAGTCCTCGGCAGCTTGTTTCCGGTCCACGGAAGACATGGCTTGGCAGTTTGGGCTGGACTGTTCCCATGAGGCACAGGGTCAGACTGATTTTCATATAGCCATGTCTGAACTGGGGTGGCAAAGTGGGCTAAAGAGCGGTGATGGGTGTAACCCAGATCTTTTGACTGGGTGTGAGTGTTTGATTGATTCAGATGCTCCGTACATCACCACTACCTTTTGTACCGCTTTTGGCCACCATAAGTGTGGCAGAGTATGCTCAGATGTGAGTCCCTTGCTCACTTTGCCACTGGATTCCAGCAAGCCGGGCTGAAGACGGCTGGAATGCCAGAAACCGGTCCTCGGAAGCTTGTTTCCGGTCCAGGGAAGACATGGCTTGGCAGTTCGGGCTGGACTGTTCCCATGAGGCACAGGGTCAGACTGATTTGCATATAGCCATGTCTGAACTGGGGTGGCAGAGTGGGCTAAAGAACGGTGATGGATTAAACCCAGATCTTTTGACTGGGTGTGAGTGTTTGATTGATTCAAATGCTCCGTCCATCACCACCCCCTTTTGTACCGCTTTTGGCCACCATAAGTGTGGCAGGGTATGCTCAGACGTGAGTCCCTTGGTCACTTTGCCACTGGATTCAAGCAAGCCGAGCTGAAGACGGCTGGAATGCCAGAAACCGGTCCTCGGAAGCTTGTTTCCGGTCCAGAGAAGACATGGCTTGGCAGTTCGGGCTGGACTGTTCCCATGAGGCACAGGGTCAGACTGATTTGCATATAGCCATGTCTGAACTGGGGTGGCAGAGTGGGCTAAAGAACGGTGATGGATTAAACCCAGATCTTTTGACTGGGTGTGAGTGTTTGATTGATTCAGATGCTCCGTCCATCACCACCCCCTTTTGTACCGCTTTTGGCCGCCATAAGTGTGGCAGGGTATGCTCAGACGTGAGTCCCTTGCTCACTTTGCCACTGGATTCAAGCAATCCGGGCTGAAGACGGCTGGAATGCCAGAAACCGGTCCTCGGAAGCTTGTTTCCGGTCCAGGGAAGACATGGTTTGGCAGTTCGGGCTGGGCTGTTCCCATGAGGAACAGGGTCAGACTGATTTGCATATAGCCATGTCTGAACTGGGGTGGCAGAGTGGGCTAATGAACGGTGATGGATTAAACCCAGATCTTTTGACTGGGTGTGAGTGTTTGATTGAGTCAGATGCTCCGTCCATCACCACCCCCTTTTGTACCGCTTTTGGCCGCTATAAGTGTGGCAGGGTATGCTCAGACGTGAGTCCCTTGCTCACTTTGCCACTGGATTCAAGCAAGCTGGGCTGAAGATGGCTGGAATGCCAGAAACCGGTCCTCTGAAGCTTGTTTCCGGTCCAGGGAAGACATGGCTTGGCAGTTCGGGCTGGACTGTTCCCATGAGGCACAGAATCAGACTGATTTGCATATAGCCATGTCTGAACTGGGGTGGCAGAGTGGGCTAAAGGTCGGTGATGGATTAAACCCAGATCTTTTGACTGGGTGTGAGTGTTTGATTGATTCAGATGCTCCCTCCATCACCACCCCCTTTTGTACTGCTTTTGGCCGCCATAAGTGTGGCAGGGTATGCTCAGACGTGAGTCTCTTGCTCACTTTGCCACTGGATTCAAGCAAGCCGGGCTGAAGACGGGTGAAATGCCAGAAACCGGTCCTCGGAAGCTTGTTTCCGGTCCACGGAAGACATGGCTTGGCATTTTGGGCTGGAATGTTCCCATGAGGCACAGGGTCAGACTGATTTGCATATAGCCATGTCAGAACTGGGGTGGCATAGTGGGCTAAAGAACGATGATGGATTAAACCCAGATCTTTTGACTGGGTGTGAGTGTTTGATTGATTCAGATGCTCCGTCCATCTCCACCCCCTTTTGTACCGCTTTTGGCCGCCATAAGTGTGGCAGGGTATGCTCAGACTTGAGTCCCTTGCTCACTTTGCCACTGGATTCAAGCAAGCCGGGCTGAAGACGGTTGAAATGCCAGAAACCGGTCCTCGGAAGCTTGTTTCCGGTCCACGGAAGACATGGCTTGGCAGTTCGGGCTGGACTGTTCCCATGAGGCACAGGGTCAGACTGATTTGCATATAGCGATGTCTGAACTGGGGTGGCAAAGTGGGCTAAAGAGCGGTGATGGATGTAACCCAGATCTTTTGACTGGGTGTGAGTGTTTGATTGATTCAGATGCTCCGTCCATCACCACTACCTTTTGTACCACTTTTGGCCACCATAAGTGTGGCAGAGTATGCTCACATGTGAGTCCCTTGCTCACTTTGCCACTGGATTCAAGCAAGCCGGGCTGAAGACGGCTGGAATGCCAGAAACCGGTCCTCGGAAGCTTGTTTCCGGTCCTGGGAAGACTTGGCTTGGCAGTTCGGGCTGGACTGTTCCCATGAGGCACAGGGTCAGACTGATTTGCATATAGCCATGTCTGAACTGGGGTGGCAGAGTGGGCTAAAGAACCGTGATGGATTAAACCCAGATCTTTTGGCTGGGTGTGAGTGTTTGATTGATTCAGATGCTCTGTCCATCACCACCCCCTTTTGTACCGCTTTTGGCTGCCATAAGTGTGGCAGGGTATGCTCAGACGTGAGTCCCTTACTCACTTTGCCATTGGATTCAAGCAAGCCGGGCTGAAGACGGCTGGAATGCCAGAAACCAGTCCTCAGAAGCTTGTTTCTGGTCCAGGGAAGACATGGCTTGGCAGTTTGGGCTGTACTGTTCCCATGATGCACAGGGTCAGACTGATTTGCATATAGCCATGTCTGAACTGGGGTGGCATAGTGGGCTAAAGAAGGGTGATGGATTAATCCCAGATATTTTGACTGGGTGTGAGTGTTTGATTGATTCAGATGCTCCGTCCATCACCACCCCCTTTTGTACCGCTTTTGGCCGCCATAAGTGTGGCAGGGTATGCTCAGACGTGAGTCCCTTGCTCACTTTGCCACTGGATTCAAGCAAGCCGGGCTGAAGATGGTTGAAATGCCAGAAACCGGTCCTCGACAGCTTGTTTCCGGTCCACGGAAGACATGGCTTGGCAGTTCGGGCTGGACTGTTCCCATGAGGCACAGGGTCAGACTGATTTGCATATAGCCATGTCTGAACTGGGGTGGCAAAGTGGGCTAAAGAGTGGTGATGGATGTAACCCAGATCTTTTGACTGGGTGTGAGTGTTTGATTGATTCACATGCTCCGTCCATCACCACTACCTTTTGTACCGCTTTTGGCCACCATAAGTGTGGCAGAGTATGCTCAGATGTGAGTCCCTTGCTCACTTTGCCACTGGATTCAAGCAAGCCGGGCTGAAGACGGCTGGAATGCCAGAAACCGGTCCTCGGAAGCTTGTTTCCTGGCCAGGGAAGACATGGCTTGGCAGTTCGGGCTGGACTGTTCCCATGAGGCACAGGGTCAGACTGATTTGCATATAGCCATGTCTGAACTGGGGTGGCATAGTGGGCTAAAGAACGGAGATAGATTAAACCCAGATCTTTTGACTGGGTGTGAGTGTTTGATTGATTCAGATGCTCCGTCCATCACCACCCCCTTTTGTACCGCTTTTGGCCGCCATAAGTGTGGCAGGGTATGCTCCGACGTGAGTCCCTTGCTCACTTTGCCACTGGATTCAAGCAAGCCGGGCTGAAGACGGTTGAAATGCCAGAAACCGGTCCTCAGCAGCTTGTTTCCGGTCCACGGAAGACATGGCTTGGCAGTTCAGGCTGGACTGTTCCCATGAGTCACAGGGTCAGACTGATTTGCATATAGCCATGTCTGAACTGGGGTGGCAAAGTGGGCTAAAGAGCGGTGATGGATGTAACCCAGATCTTTTGACTGGGTGTGAGTGTTTGATTGATTCAGATGCTCCGTCCATCACCACTACCTTTTGTACCGCTTTTGGCCACCATAAGTGTGGCAGAGTATGCTCAGATGTGAGTCCCTTGCTCACTTTGCCACTGGATTCAAGCAAGCCGGGCTGAAGACGGCTGGAATGCCAGAAACCGGTCCACGGAAGCTTGTTTCCGGTCCAGGGAAGACATGGCATGGCAGTTCGGGCTGGACTGTTCCCATGAGGCACAGGGTCAGACTGATTTGCATATAGCCATGTCTGAACTGGGGTGGCAGAGTGGGCTAAAGAACGGTGATGGATTAAACCCAGATCTTTTGACCGGGTGTGAGTGTTTGATTGATTCAGATGCTCCGTCCATCACCACCCCCTTTTGTACTGCTTTTGGCCGCCATAAGTGTGGCAGGGTATGCTCAGACGTGAGTCCCTTGCTCACTTTGCCACTGGATTCAAGCAAGCCGGGCTGAAGACAGCTGGAATGCCAGAAACCGGTCCTCGAAGCTTGTTTCCAGTCCAGGAAAGACATGGCTTGGCAGTTTGGGCTGGACTGTTCCCATGAGGCACAGGGTCAGACTGATTTGCATATAGCCATGTCTGAACTGGGGTGGCAGAGTGGGCTAAAGAACGGTGATGGATTAAACCCAGATCTTTTGACTGGGTGTGAGTGTTTGATTGATTCAGATGCTCCGTCCATCACCACCCCCTTTTGTACCGCTTTTGGCCGCCATAAGTGTGGCAGGGTATGCTCAGACGTGAGTCCCTTGCTCACTTTGCCACTGGATTCAAGCAAGCCGGGCTGAAGACGGCTGTTATGCCAGAAACCGGTCCTCGGAAGCTTGTTTCCGGTCCAGGGAAGCCATGGCTTGGCAGTTCGGGCTGGACTCTTCCCATGAGGCACAGGGTCAGACTGATTTGCATATAGCCATGTCTGAACTGGGGTGGCAGAGTGGGCTAAAGAACGGTGATGGATTAAACCCAGATCTTTTGACTGGGTGTGAGTGTTTGATTGATTCAGATGCTCCGTCCATCACCACCTCCTTTTGTGCTACCTTTGTTTTCAAACGATAACATAGCGGTTTAACCCCTTCCATGCTGATGACGGCCGGGAGCCGTCATGGCACACAGTGCGGGTGTGCTGGTGACGGTTCCCGGCCGCCATGACCGCACCCGCGATCGGAATGTCCCACACAGGTGCAGAATCACGGCCGCGCCCAAGGGGTTAACAGTCAAGGTTCGTGGGAGAGCCTCACATCGGAAAACACCAATAAAAATGAAAGACAAAATTAGTCTCACCAGAGGTCTGGCTCTGGCCGCTTGTACAGGGCCAAAATCAGGACAAGTGCAAAACCACTTTCCAATGATGAAATTCAGGCATTGCAGAAGGCACACGAAAAGAAGGCGTGTCATTCATGAAACCAGTCCAAAGCACATGTCGACATCATCCAGAAATGAGCCCATCTCAGACACACACATATGCTTGTAGAGAGGCGAAAATACAAGACATTGATTCCATTACATTGATCCCGTGTTGAGCAGTTACCTGCTGGCAGATGTCTGTGAGCACTCCACACCGGTGCCAGGGCTGTCCGATGTGGAGAACACTGGTGAAGGGCAGACACAACCCTCAAGGTAAATGGATGTCCTAGACAGCATAAAAAGGCTCCAATGATATGATCCTCGGTGGGTTGTCATAGACAGTAAATAGAAAGATGAATTCAAACGATGCAAGGAGATGCATGCCAGGACCAGGGCCCACTGATGTAGAGGTCACTGGTGGGGATGAAAAGGTGCAGAGCATCATGTCTCTCTCTTACTTCAAATTAGAGACAATTTCTTAATCTCTGTAGTTTTCCATTAAAGAATTCTTCTTACAGTAAGTCCTTTTGTAGCACGTAGATTTTCTTTTTCGTGAATCATCGCCAAAAATCTGTAGTAATGAAGTCTGTGGCCAGGATGTAGTTTCATGAAGATTTATAAGTTACAGTTACAAGTAGTTGTGTTCTTGTGCTGCAGCTCCACCAGGAGCAGTATCCCTGCGGTTCAACCCATACTCCAACTGTCACACTCAAGCATCCAGGCACCCACACATTCCATTCAAGACCATCACACCAACATTCCATGCATCATATTCACACTGTCTGAGCAGCTAGGAAGAAAGTAGAAAGATAAATATCATATAGGTTACTACACATACTCTTTGTAGAAATACTTGGTCCTAAGAGAAGCACGTATGCTGGGCATATCGGCGTTCCTGGTCCCACTCATTGAAAAATATTATCAATACGGTGTCTCCGCCATGGGATCGGTTCCGTCTCACAAGCAAGCAGCTAGCCCCCATTTCACTAGTAGCATGATTAACTACACACCCAGTTAACTATATTCTCCTTTTTCTACAGCACAACGTAATTAGTGTGATTAGCAACCACTCATACAGACAAAAAGTGACTACTGTGAACCCCCAAATCAGAATGCAAACAGGACTTAAGTTTTGGAGATGAGGTAGTCACAGAAATTTTGAAAACACCCTACCTACTAGGGGCCGATGAGCCTACCCCGTTGAGTAGCCAGATAGATGAGTAAAACTCGCTAATAGCTATGAAGAGACATCTGGTCACAATTACACTCCATGGTGCCATCATGACAGAATATTTTAGGGCTTATATCTCCCCCAATGGGTTGGTGCTGAAAAATATCCCATGAATCTTCCTTGAAGATGCTATCTCCAAAAAGGAATGATCACAGGTGACAAGGAAGTGCATTAGAGACTGACTGATCCTGATTATCAATACAGCAAAATGATTTGTGGAAGCTTTGACAATAAGGATCAACATAGCAGAGGGGGCCTTGAAAACAGGCATCCTCGTTTCAGCCTATAAAACCAAACTGACTGAAATCAACAATGAGATCACTGAAAATAAGAGACTACCTGATGAAACAAAAGTTTGCCAAACACCAGATGGATTTGTCGAGGAAAAGATCTACCCTAACCCAAGGAAGACTACCCAACTACAACAGGGGAAACCTTGTCAAATGAGAGCAAATCCTCATGTAGAAATAACTCCTCCTTCAATAGTAGCTGTATTGAAGACAGTTGGAGTAGCAATGAGGGTAGAAGGGGTGCTCCACCAGTAAGGTTTGGCTACTGAATGACACCTCCTCAGGGGCCACCAATATGGGAATATCCAATGTCTCCTCAGGGCCCCCAACATTTTTTTCTTTAACATTTTAACTCCAGTTCTTTAAGCAGAGGTTAGGTCAGAGGCAGTGGACAAAGAAGAGGAGGCAAAAAAGGAGATTTGTGACAGGAACCACCCATACAGCCAATGCAAACTAGGAGTGGTTTGGGCAGAAAATCAAATTGTCAACTCATCAAAAATTATTCTCATAGAGACAGAGACTAGAGTCTTAAAGAAGGGTTTGGGTTACCTACTCCAAAACTGTTAAAAACTAAAAGTTTGTGAACTCCATAATTTCTTCTGCAACATATCCCTGATGGCTTTCTTTCATGAAAATCCCAGCCAGGAACATACAGACTCAGCCCTACGACACCACTCCAAATTTTCTCCAACTGCCAGTATGATACCAAATAAGCTCCTGGCCTTTGAACAGGTAGTCCTAAAGGATGTGGAAAGATGCTCACAAGTACCTAACTTCCATAATTCGTCCAAACAAGATCTAGAAGCAGTAGAATTCCTGGCTAATGAAACTCAAATCATTATTAAACAGGGGGGAAAAAGGGTGTGTGATAATGATCATGTCAATTTTTGACTATGACGCTGAATGACTACACTAACTGGCCAACTGGAAATTCTACCCTCCTAATAATCAAGACCCTACTAGGTGCTTGAGTTCTCAGATCTCCTCCATCGTATCCACTGCAGAGACACACGGTGGATCAGCCAAAATGAAGCAGACTTTTTGGTAAACACTCAATCCAGGATCCCATACTTTTATATACTCCCAAAAGTCCATAAGGGACTGTAGCTCCCCTCAAGAAGGCCAATTGTTTCAGGGATCAGCTATGTTCTGGAGCCACTGTCAAAATTCTGTAACCATTTTTTACAACAGTTGGTAAAAAAAAAACATAATCATTCCTGCAGTACACTAGAGTTGTCCTGAATCACACTGGGGACACTAATGACAGACACTGGATAGATCTATTAGCTACCCTCGATGTAGATACACTCTACACAAATATGGCTACCTTGGGGGTGGTACCGTACTGTATGAAGCGTGGACTTCACCCACCCATGTCAGTCTCATTATGGAATGTGCCACCATGGCCCTTACAGAGAACTTTTTCCAATATGGTGAGCAACTGTACTACCAGACCCAGGGGACTTCTATGGGGAGCATATTTGCCCTTAGTCTTACAAGCCTCTAGATAGATGCCTTTAAAAGGAATAATATTTTTTGCAACACCAATCCTTACAGTGCCAGCATACTTCTTTGGTGGAGATGCATTGATGACATCCTTTTCTTCTGGAAAGGAGAAAGGATTACTTGTGACAACTTTTGCAACTGGATGAACACTCTAAACCCCTTCTTATGTTTTTTCCAGTAGTAATTCGGACAAAGGTATTCCTTTTCTTGACCTAATGATCTGTTAGGTTGATGACAGACTACGGAAGACCACTTACAAAAAAACAACTGATTGTAACAGCCTTCTTTTATACAGTAGTTATCACCCGAAATCACTTAGAGATAATCTCACCCATGGGCAGTTTTTACCACTATGTGGTAATTGCAGTACTACACAAGACTTTGACAAACATGTACAATTTCTGTCCAATAATCTGGAGGCACAGCAATACCATCCATATAGTGTTAGAACAGCAACAAAGCAAGCCAGAAATCACAACATTGAAGCCCTATTAGAACTACGCAAGAGGCCACAAGGGGATGTATTGACTTGTGACACAAATTTCACACCTGATTCCAACAAACTGTGGAAGAATATTAGGAACCATTCGGCGATCTTGCAAACAGGCAATCTGTCACTACCACTACCCCGATTTGCCTTTAAATGCATTTTAAATCTAAATTATATGCACAATATCAGAACAACATCATCTATGGGATTTAACCCCTGTGGCAGGCCATTTTCCCTGTGGCTCATAAGCAGTCTGTGCATTTACGGACACTACAAAAGAAGTCAGATTGGTTAGTACCTGCACCTGGATGCAGAAACACATACCAATTGTAACTCAAAAAGGTGAAAATAAATGGTGACATGCACCTGCAATAAAATATATATTAGGATGACCACAAGATCGGTCATAGTAAGAATCATGGAACATTGCAGCAGCATTCCTTGCAAAAAACTCAGTACCAAAATGAGAACGCATTTCCTAACTGAAGGACATTCACCTGACAGCATACGGTGGACTGTCTTGGAAGCAATCCACACATGGACAAAAAACCCTTGTTTATAAGGGAACAAAGTTGGATTCTCCATCTGTCTACTCATGTAGTGGACTAAATGATGAAATACCATTGAGTGAAATTAATAATTGAGCTTCCCTGGGTCACCTCCATGAATGCTGTATGGCCCCCACATATATACTCCACCCTCACTGGCTCAATTTATACATTACTGGCCTGGCCATATAAACACACATGTGGCCCCCATAAAATAATTTCTGGAGCCTTTTACCACACCTTTGTGTAAGGATTTACATGTCTAGATTTCAGTCGAGCCCTTCCTGGGGGTTCACAATGGGTAGAACCTCATTATAAATTACATTCTTCCACTACTGATTATGAGGATCCGCATTGTCTTCCAAGTGACCACCTCCCCCCTCAATGTGGCACTTGTTCTTGCACATCACAGACACTAGACATGGTCTAGTTTTACCATGTTCTATGGCAAAGTCCAACTGAAAGTTATTACCCAACGGGTATTGATATTTAAGATGAACCTCCCTCTCGCTCCTCTACTTTCAAGTTACTAGTGATCGGTAGGTCGTCTTCTGAATTCTGCACTATGATGATGTAAGCACTGCTATGTACTTTTCTTTCCAGGTTCTACTATGATGTTTTCCCAGCATAACTTACCCTTATTTCTGTATTTTAGCACGGTAGGTCAGCATTAACTCTGCTCCCACTCAAGAAGGCATTCTTGCTACCCAAATTTGTTGAGTTTACCCTTTGTGAGGTGACAGGAACTATATCGCCCTTTTCAGAATTGCAATTAAAAAAATGTCTCAAACATAAGTTAGGATTTAAAATTGTTATTCCAGAGACTCTAAACTTGAACTGGTATCTCTTCCGATTTCAAAATACTTATCAAATGCAATAACCACCCTCTTCAATGTCTAAACTGCCCCCTCTCAACCATCATCAGGAACCGCGGGTTCAACATCATCTCTTACACAGACGCCACCCAGCTAATCATCTCCCTCATCAATAAAACCATCATCACCAACCACACCTTCCAAGAACTAATGAAAGCTGTTGCCACCTTGATGAATAACAGGTGCCTGAGACTCAGCTTAGATAAGACAGAAGTCTACATCCTTGGCTCCACCCCCTCCGCATGGAACGACTCCTAGCGGCCCTCTGCCCTCGGAAATCTCCCCTCCCGATGGACCACGCTCGAAACCTCTGCATCATACTAGAGTCATCATTCAGAATGGACCGCCAGATCAACTCTGTATCCTTGACCTGCTTCAACACCCTCTGCATACTCCGTAAGACTTCCCCAACCGAATCCAGAAAAACCGTAACCCACGCACTTATCATCCGCAGACTGGACTATGGCAACTCTCTCTATTATGGTAACAATGAGAAACTCCTTATTAAACTCCAGACTATCCAGAATGCTGCAGCCAGACTGATCCTCAACATCTCACGTCACAGTCACATCACCCAACACCTGCGTGATCTCCACTGGCTTCCAGTTGAAATAAGAATAACCTTCAAACTCGTCACCCACACATACAAGGCCCTTCACAATACCGGATCCGCACACCTGAACAGCTGGCGCTCCTTCCATGCACCTAAAAAGACACCTGTGATCAGCCCAACTCTCTCTAGCCACCGTCCCTCATACCAACAAGACTAGAATGGGAGCGAAGTCCTTCGCCTACCTCTCAGCCAAAGCCTGGAACCCCCTACCCATCCACCTCCGGCAATCTCCCACGTTGCCCCAGTCCAGGAAGGACCTTAAAGCCTGGGTCTTCGGATGACCTCAGCACACTACAGAGCCCCCCCTTCCCAGCACCTCATGAACCTCAGGGGTGAGTAGTTGCACTTCACCAACCCCACGCCCTCTCTATTATCTGAAGGAAGACCTTCCATTATAGAAAATTCTATTGTCCATGACTATGGAAGTGCCTTCCTAGTATGTTCTTGTGGTTTGAGTGTCTGCCAAGTATTGCAGCATTATTCTTCTACCTGTGTTTGGTACTCTTTTGTAACATGCAAACGTCACTTTTCTCTTGAAACACACTGTTTGCTACCTCTTACATTTTGTTTGCTTTAGATACTTGCACAAGTACAACCATTGCCTACGTAACTTTTGTTCTTGTGTTTGAGTGTCTGCCATTTATTGCAGTAGTATACCTCTACTTATACTTTGTATGCCTTTGTAATTTGCACACATGTCACTTTTTCCTCCTGTAATGTACCATTTGCTACCTCTTGTATTCTGTTTGCTCACATTTGTCACTTTTGTCTCATGTAACTTAACGTTTGCTTTTGTAATTTGTTCACTTGTAATTTTCTCCTCATGTATGATTATCGTTCCCATTGTGAAGCGCTCAGACACCTTCGGGTGAAGTCCGCGCTATATAAAAACGCATAAATAAATATTGATTGATGAGGCAACTCCAATGTTATCCTATGGGAGAGATAAGCTTTCAGTAGTGAACACTGTTTTCACTACCAAGAAATGTAAAACTTGAAAGTACATGCCCTTTTTTTTGATACATTGCATCCTGCCCTCTGTGCTGTCCAGGGCCTCCCCTTGGAGTGACTTATATGTATTCAAAAGGAAGTCTTGACCTGGCAAACGTTTATTTTGCCAGGTCGAAATTGCAGTCTAAATTGCACACACAGGCTCTGCGATAGCAGGCCTGAGACATGTCTAAAGTGCTATGTAAGTGGGTGGCACAACCAGTGCTGCAGGCCCACTAGTAGCATTTAACTTACAGTTCCTGGATACATGTTGCACCACTTTACTAGGAACTTATAAGTAAGTTAAATATGACAATTGGGGATAAGCTAATAGCATCATGTTTAGAGGAGAGAGCACAAGCAAATTAGCACCGGTTAGCAGTGGTAAAGTGTGCAGAGTCTTAATGACAGCAAAAATGGAATCAGAAGAAAATGGAGGAGGAAGAGGTAATATTTAGGAGATTACCGCCCTAAGGCTGACAAGTCTAACACCTTGGCACACTCTGTCTTATTCCTCTTCCTCACTGGGATATTCCTCTACTGCACAGGGTTGTCCAGACTCCACAGGCGGGGTTCGGGGATTAGTTAAAGTGGCCAAAATAATGGTTAGTGGTATGGGGTCAACAACATGTAATTCACGGCTGGTTGAATGGATATGTATGGACTATGTGGTGTTGCCTTGTTTTCCTAGAAGGCAAACGTACCTAGAGACATTGTGTGCTTTGCAGCCTTTGCAGAGATTATGTCCTCCAGGATGTGGACCACCCTGTCCATCTTCTGGTCCCAAAACTTGACAGCACCCACCTCTACTTTCTGGCCAGCACACAGGTTCCTTAAAACCTGCATTCCCATGTCTTTATGAACCACAAAAGTAACAATACATGTAACAAGGATGTCCTGGTATTTATAGACTGTTCTAATGCCTCTTAGGATAGATTTAAACAAAGCCTTTGTTGAGGTATTTAAAGCAGTTGGTGATTATCATGAGCTCTCCATCTCTCCTTGATTAGACTGTAGAGCCAAAGGCTTAGGTACCCTAAGTAATTTCTAGTGCTTACTTTCAGAGAGAAATGCCAGAGGTCTGTGGATACTCACGGTGCCTTCTCTTCACTCAGAAAAGGGTACTAAGTACTAATGAGATGGTAGCAAAGGAAAGATTCTATGAGTGAGGAGCTGGGAACTTTTTCCTTTTTTTTTGTTAAATCCCCCTAGGTGAATGTGGAATTGATGGGAATATTGAATCAAGTGGAGCTGGAATATGTGGAGATGTATTGGATGGAATAGTGTGAGATGAGGTGAGACTCCTTCTGTTCTAGTCTTGAAGGTGATTGCTGCATCGCAGTTGCTATAGGTGTTCGTTTTTTCTCGAAACCCGTTAGGCCTTTGTTTTATTTGCTGCTTCAAACATGGTTACCTTCATGCCAAGTTACATTAGAGGTTACACGTCTCAATGCATCTAGAATCTCAGTTGGTCGCATTTTATTTGATTCAACACTTGTTGTACTGGCAAAATAGTTAGCAAAACTGTAAGTTTTTGTTAATTTCTTCTGTGGGTTCAGCAGAGAAAGCCATCCATGTGGAGCATTGATATTCAGATTTAGTCTCTGGCTGGGATTCTGCTGATGAAAGAGAGATACAAGATAATACACTTAGGGGGATATTCTCAAGAACGTGTGATAATTACTGCAAAATTAGCTTAACACAACTCTTCATATCGCAGTATATTGTGGGAAATTAACGCTGGTAAACTAAGTATTCACAACATGGAGGCTCCATGCGATAGACCCACAACACCGCATCAAACGTCCGCGATAAAGTCAACCCAACGCTGCAAAAATGCGAAACACGAATGCAAAAAAAGTTGCCGATGAGGCCAATCGCGATACAAAAAGCAGCAAAAACCAGCGACAGGCCTGCAAATCCCACGCGTCATGCGGGAAAATGCTCCATAAAAGCAGAGTAAAAAAACGGTGAGATGACAACGTACGAGCGCAACCCCACAGCAGTGACTAAGAACAAATGACCATTGTCCCGCATCAGATAGGCATTTCCTCACAAACTGCCACAATGTACGTTGACATGCATTCTGTATGTAACCTGCGCCAATGCGGAAACATACATGGAACACACTGTGAAACCGCATCACCACTTCACATTGCAGAGGGACAATCAACACCCCCTGCACACAGACGTGCCATGTCCATGATCAAACAATAATGAAAGCATGGACTAATGTTGGGGCAGTGACTTCCCCTTACGTACATGTTGCCCATGTTGTGGGACTTGAGTCACAGGGTGCATCCCTGCATCATGGCAGCACATAATGGAGCCCAAAATAAGCCCTGTTGTCACTTGTAGGCCACAAATGACAGCCAAAATGGAATGAATTGGGACACCTGTGAAACGCCGAAGAGTGGGATACCGTGCCAACTGTGACACACAGAACTGGTAGTTCGAATACGTGACACCATAAACAGCCGTACTGCACAGAGGTGACACATCCACCATCCATTAACAAAATTCTAAATTGCTAGCACTACATGTCGCACCCACGCTTGTCTGAGTGAAGTGCCTGTACAGATGAGTGACATGCACGCAGGGAATGTGTTTTGGAATGCATTTATTTGCACATGCTGTGCCTCTGGTCATTCATCGTACTGTCCCATGATTGCTAAGGACAGTCACAATGTGACGTCAACATAAGAAGAAATCGTCAATGATGGTGTTCCTACGGGCTATTCCTGCTGCGGCTGCAGTGGGGTGCGGTCCACCTGCCTCATCTTCCTGATCATCAACCAGTGCATCTGGTGCTCGTATCCATGGGGCATTGCTGCATACACATATGTTGTGCAAAACATAACATGCAACGATCATCTTGCACAAGATGTCTGGGCTGTACAGGAGCCTTCTAACTGTGACGTCCAGGCACCTGAAATGTGACTTCAACATGTCAAATGTGCGCTCCACAATGCCCCTGGTGCATTTGTGGGCCATATTGTACTGCCTGTGAATTCGGGGCTCGGAGGGGTGTCATCATCCAAGCGCAGAGTGTATATCCTCAGTCACCTGTAACAGTGCAGAGAGACATGAGTCAAGACTACATACTGCATGATGTGTTGGCAGGTTCACTGGTTCATTGGTATGTGATATGTGTGACTTAGTGATTCCTGTATGACTGGAACTGCTTGTTGCAAATGAGCGACATCAATGTGTATTACGTAGCCTCACTGCTGCTCCTCCCTCCCCCAAGCATGGTCACTAGTGTGCACAGCACGGTTGCGTCACTTGCACCCCTACGGCACACCATTGTCATGCCTGTCTGCGCATGTCCACAAGCCTGACTACGACACAGTGATGATGTGCGCTGAAGGTGGCCAGCCACGTGTGTGTAGGCCCATTGTAAGGACAGGGTTGACACAGATGTTGAGCACCTGCCTGGCTGAGCTAGCCATGCGGTTGAGGGTAGATCTTTGGCTCATGCTACGCTAATAGCAACACACACAACAGTTGGCATGTGTGATCTCTGACCCCAAGGGGGCATGCCCTCCCCCATGTACCCCTTCGGCCGAGCCTGCACTCCGGGGGCATGCCACAAAGCAACATTGTCCATTGCGGGACTGGTGGCGCAGACACTACAACAGAGACACATGCATTAGTCACTTCCTTGGCAAGGCCTAAACTTAACCACACCCAGATCCACGTGTGGAGGAGCCACAACCCTATGCTGTACTGTCATATGCCTGTCCACTCTGCTTACGCTCACAGGGAGGTATGACAGGGCTACATGTCCCAGGTCTACCCCACTGCCTACGGTGACATGGTTGTGCCCGCTGTACACAGCACAATGTAATGTGGTATGGCCCAGGGCCTCATGCAAACATAATGACCATACGGACACACTGAGTGAGTTTGTGGAACTGGCTATGGGAAGGTGTGCCTGGCCCTTTTTATTGCCAGTGTCACATGTCCAGTGACGCCTGTGCTGGATGGGTGTCGAGTAGTGCTAGCCACCCCTCAGGGGTTGGTTGATGCTGGCAACAACCACAACAGTGATCAGACATTCAGCAGTACAAGGTTGAAACAGCAAGGGTCCCTGACTTGAGCAGCACAGAGTTAGTGGACCCAGATACACTGCGGCCGGCACAGGCGACGGTGGCTTGCGGTGTACTGAGTTAGAGCCACGCGAGCTGAGCGGGGCCTTGTAAATGTCAAAGGTGAATGTCGCGGAGGGTTGCGGGGAACAGTGAAGGTGTCCTTCTAGGGCATGATGTAGAGGGCAGAAGCGAGCAGGAACAGGCAAATGGCAGAGTTGAATGCTACAGACTCCAGTTTACCACCATGTCAGTATCAGCCACATGATGATGAAAACAACGCCCAGTCCATGGACTCAGACGCCACCGAAGTTCAACCAGAGGGTGCCCATGAATTCCGGGGCACATACTTAGTGGCACCTGAGCTGAAGGGGATGCAGTCTGCAATGAGGCCTGCACAATGACATAAACTCTGCCATGAAGAGAGCAAGACTCAGTTCAAATTGTACGACCTACTCCACCTCAGTGTGTGCCAGAGGCAGCGGTCAGCAGTGGCCCACAGCCACGTGTCATAGGCTTGCGATGCACAGAGTTAATGGCACCAGTGTAGTTGTTGGTAGTGTCCCATCACCTCTGTAACGGAGAGCCTTTCCTCTTTCAGACTGAAGCGTGTCTTCCTCTTCCTCCTCTCCTTGCGTACTGTGACATGAACACTGCCATGAAGAAATCAAGACTCAGTTACAAATGTGTGACCTAGTTGACCGCAGAGTAGGCCAGAGGCAGCGGTCAGCACGAGTTAATCACCTTCCAGCCATCTCCTCCTGGATCTCTAACACACAACGTTAGAATGGCATGTGGAGAAGATTTGTGGCTGAAGGAGGTAGTGGTATCAGAGCTGAGCAGGTGTGCAGCCTGCGATTATGCTGTGTCCTGCCTGATACAGACTGCATTCGATTCATGTGAGGCCTGCAGGACAGCAGTGTAGGCCGAAGGCCGAAGTCAGCAAGGGCCCACAGACACGTGTGGTTGGAATGCTATGCACAGAGTTGGTGCCACCACATCAAAGGGAGTATAGTTATAGGAACTCTGCCATACAATTAGTACTCCGCCATAGTGTAATTAAGACTCAGTTCCAAATGTGTGACCTACTAGTCTGCTGTGTCAGCCAGTGGAGTATGTCAACGAGGAAGGAGTACTGCAGGCCTGTGTTGCGGAGGCGGTGGTGGTCTGAGGAGGCCGCCAAGGTCAGGGGCCTCAGTCTTGGAGCTTGCAGCGGCACCTGGTGGGCCCTCTTTGACACACCCCAGTGTCGACAGGTGAGCAGTGATTCCTGGATGCGAAGGGGCGGGAATGACGGTTTCGGGGACCAGTGGCCCAGGGTGCAGCAGGCACCCAAGATTACAGGCACCACCGCTCATAGCGTCGGCCTCGTGGCGGGGTGTGAGGCACCGCCCTGGCAGGGACGTTGGCCATTCTGGAAGAGGACCACTCCCAGGGCTATGTGCTTTTTATTCACACCCCTATGCTAGCCTGGTGTACGCTGGGCCAGCCCACTTTGCACACACTTAGAGGGGGGACGTAGCAAGTTACAGTTCCGTGATCTTACCCACTGTCTGTGGTGACATGGTTGCGTCCACTGTCCGCTACACTCCAAACACCAGCGGTGTATGTCAATATGGATATGTCTGTGGCCTGCATACTGCAGTCTGTCCAGCACATCCACGCCACACTTGGCATTTGTGTACATTCTCATTCATCTGTCATTTGCCTCCTTCGCACATGCCTGGTTCCCACCTCTCCCCACATTCTGCTAATGTATGGCTGAGGTGCCATGCCATGCATTTCCGATTGTGCCAGCCTGTGGACTATCTGGAAGATGTAGGAATCATGCACGACATTGGTGAAGAGTCCCCAGTGGGTCACTATTGCCTGCACATTGATGGAAGGCGTGTACTTTCTGTTGCGGTAATTGTGTGCAGTGTCGGCAGGGGGCAAAAGTAGGACATGTGTGCAGTCAATTGCCCCAACACATGCAGGAAGCCAACTATGGCATAGAAGCCTTGCTTGGTCTCCAGCTGTTCCTGCACAGTGTGGGAGAAGTATAGGTGCTGAGGTACCAAACTGATGATGGCATCCAGGACATGTTTGAGGAACTTTGATAGGGCTGGCTGTGAGACTCCTCTGACTATGGAGGTTGTTGGTTGGTAGGTACCAGAGGCCGACAGGTGCAGCTCAGCCAGCAGCTTTGTCTAGGGTGGGATGTTGGTTGTCCGCTGTGTTGGTTCAGTCAGCCTGTGGGCAATGATGTTCAGGACAGGGAGGATGTTTGTCCTCTTGAGTCTGTAGTGGGCAATGACTTACTCTGGTGTTAAGTCTGTGAGGCTGGTACACTTTCTGAAGGTTCGCTGTCTGTCTTTGCGCTGCCTCTGTGGTGGTCCGGGGAGGGGGGCGGGGTCCGGGGGTGTCGGGCCTGGGGGTGGTGGCGGTGGGTGTTGTGGCCCTGTTGGGGCTCTGAACTGCATAATCAGTAGCTCCATGGCTTCTGTTTGTCCTCAGTTGTGGCTCTGGGCTGCCCTCCCTTATCTGGTGCAGGCTGTCATCCGACTTTGCACATGGTCAGAGCATGTGTAAATTTCCTCCTGCTAACGCGCCTTATCGCCTGTTTTGTGATCTTATCGCCGATCTGGATGATCCTTGAGAATGTTGCGGAGTGGTGTTGTTGTGGCTTTTGGCACAGGAACGCCTACTTTGCATCACATTAGCAATATTCTCTAAGCTCATCTGTGGCGATGTTTTTTGTGGCTTCTTTCGCAGGTAAACTGGTGAATGGAGCGATACATTTATTGCCACTTTGACTCCAAAAAAGTGCCATTAACTCAGGGATAAATCCTTGAGGATATGCCCTTTACCTTCCTTGGTCTTTTGGCAATCTTCTCGCAGCTCTTGGGAATGCTTGCTCCCCTCATGATTCTCACATGGTTCTTTGTTAACTTCTACCGCTGCTTTAGAGTACGGTTATTCCTGACAAGAATGACCATGTTCTTAATTTTGCCAGGTAGGCAGGTAATAAGAGCTTTAACATTTACAATTCTTTTACCCAAAAATGTATAGCGAATAAATATTTCCTCTTCTAAGAGTCTGAGAGTCACATGTAAAAGGTGTCCCTTTCATTTCCAGTCTAACATAGTTCTGTGAAATATCCACACATCCAGCTCTCATCCGTTTCCTCAGGTTTTGCGCAGTAGTCCATATCCTGTAGCCGTTCCCTGTGAGATGCTGCAAATCCACTATCAAGTAATGTCCCTCCTTGTTACCATGTATCCCATGGCCACCAGACCATGGGACCCTGGGCACCCTCCCACTCTTGTTAGATACCAAGAGAACTTGTTTTCAATCTAGAGTCACGATTCTCACTAGGGCACTATGCACTTGGCACCAATAACATGCCACCACCGGACAATCCCATGCCCCTTTAGAAAAATTTGCCAACAGAGGAACTGCATACTGGACTGTCCAGTGTGGGTCGTCTCCCCATATGCCATATATTCATCAGGAAAACACACAAGATGATGGACGGAATGTTGCACAATGGCAAAACATTCACTCCAGTCACAGATCTGGGTTTAATCCATTGTTATATTGCTCACCAAGCCACCCCAGTTCATACATGGCCATATGCAAATCAGTCTTGGCCCTGTGCCTCATGGGAACAGTCCAGACCGAACTGCCAAGCCATTTCTTCCCTGGACCGGAATCAAGTATCCTAGGATGCTCCGTATATCATCACCCCCTTTTGTACCGCTTTGTTCGCCATAATTTGGCAGGGTATGCTCAAACGGGAATCCCTTGCTCACTTTGCCACTGGATTCAAGAAAGTCGGGCTGAAGACGGCTGAAATGCCAGAAACCGGTCCTCTGAAGCTTGTTTCCGGTCCAGGGAAGGCATTGCTTGGCAGTTCGGGCTGGACTGTTCCCATGAGGCACAGGGTCAGACTGATTTGCATATGGCCATGTCTGAACTGGGGTGGCAGATTGGGCTAAAGAACGGTGATGGATTAAACCCAGATCTGTTGACTGGGTGTGAGTGTTTGATTGATTCAGATGCTCCGTCCATCACCACCCCCTTTTGTACGGCTTTGTTCGCCATAAGTTGGCAGGGTATGCTCAGACGTTAGTCCCTTGCTCACTTTGCCACTGGATTCAAGCAAGCCGGGCTGAAGACGGGTGAAATGCCAGAAACTGGTCCTCGGAAGCTTGTTTCCGGTCCATGGAAGGCATGGCTTGGCAGTTCGGGCTGGACTGTTCCCATTGCATATGGCCATGTCTGAACTGGGGTGGCAGAGTGGGCTAAAGAACGGTGATGGATTAAACCCAGATCTAATGACTGGGTGTAAGTGTTTGATTGGGTCAAATGCTCCGTCCATCACCATCTCCTTTTGTACCGATATATTCATCAGGGGCATACTAATGTAAATATTTAAATTGAATCTATCTGCGGCAGAAGGTGATCATAAGACATCACTAGGCCATCTTAGCTTCTCCCACATTCCTTTCCCACAAATTCTCGAGGGGCTTATGGGGTTAGCAGTGATGAATACTATAATTTTGTAGATCGTCTATATGCCCGCAGGTTTATGTTTTTCCATAGCTCGTTTGGGTTCCAGTGGATTGAATTTGCGAACCAAATCAAGTTTGCCTTTTTATGCATATAAAGAGTTATATAGTTGAAAGCATCTATAAAACTGAGATTTGTGCATGGGATAATCAGTTGCTTGAATGATATAAGTGGTCATTAGCACTTACATCCCCCAATTTAAAGATTTTAATCACATCCTAGAGTTTGAGACCAGATATGTCCACCAGCCAGGCACTGGGCCAAATCAGAGTGTCCCTAGTCAGAATTAAACCTCATTTAATGTTTTTAAGGGCCTGTTGCCAACAAGTGAGAGCTATTTTAGTTAGAGAATGTATTCTGTGTGGGGTGGAGGAGCAGTAGAGCAGATCTTTCAGAGCAAATTCCCGACGTGAATGGAGCAACAGTCAGAAAGACGGGTTGTCTCTCTCCTCAGCGGTCCCCAGGATACCAAGAGCCATGAAATCTAGGCAGACATTGACAAGCCCAGAAAAAGCTGTTGTGGAAAGAGACTGAAGTGCCAAAGCATGTTGAAGAATACTGAACCAGATTTTCCTTGTGTCGGCTACTGCTCAAACTATGTGGCTGCCTTGCATACAATCTTGCCCATGTTCCACATGTTAAATTAACTGCAGCTGTTGTGTAGTTCCTATAAAACCTATGCACGTTTAGACAACATACACTGAGGGCTTGGTGTTTGAACTGATTCTAGATGCCCCCACCGGGTTTGCTGGCCTGTATGCCAGCTATCTCACAGTGCCACTCGAAACTCCTCTTACCAAGGAGAGAATAGATCCTGGCAACTATTGAACATGACAACCCTGATCCCTCAGAATCGTGGAAACAGTGCAATGCTTTTCGGTCAGTAACTCGTACTCACTTAGTCTCGGAGATGTACACAGAATAAAAGATATGGACGTTTTCAATAAACATTTATTGAACAATCATCATTCTAGTGTAAAATAGATGTGCTGAAACAATCATCAGCCAGTAACAGATATATTTGTTTAGAAGCACTAGAAAAGTGAAAGGATGGTAAATCTCTACCATTTTGTTATATTCATGAATACAGGACAGTATATAAAATGCATGACAATAAAAATGTGTACTCCCACAATGCAATCCTAACTAGATGTACCTAAGTGTACCTAGCATGTGTGCAGGTGTCAAAGCCAAGAATCCCTCTAGGATCAAGTCCACCCCATTACCTGAAGTGAGATACTGTGGGCATCGTTCCCTGTAACCTGCGTGCATGTGCGCGTGCACGCACAGTACAATTCACGAGCGCGCACAGACTCTCACAAAACGCGCATGTAGCTGATTAACGTGCACCAGTCACAGCCTTTAAATTTGAGCGCCGTGAAAGGTGTGGTCTATTTTTAACTTGTAAACACCATGGTATATCGGCTAACCCTGGGCAGTGAACTAGGCTATGCTCGCGGAGTTTGCATAGTTTCGGTAACTTTGCAATTCGCGTAGAATGCGGTTACCGAATACTATGCAATCTGCGACGTAGCGTAGCTATTTGTCTTCTTCGCACGCTCAATATGCGTTCTCGCGCGCGTGGTAACGACTTATTGTTATTCTGCGTTTGCCAACGAGCTTTGCTATCCGTTCGTGTGTGCCACCAGATTTGGAATCCGCTTGCACGATTCCGCGAGAGTGTGCACCGCAGTCATGTCATTCGGACACGCGATCTGACTTCCTCCACTCACGTCGTCCCAACAGACCTCAACTAAGAATCAAGCACATTGGACCGACTTCACTCTCTACGATGAAGACTCTGTCGCCAAAATCCTACCTACCTTAAACCCGAACAACCATTTCAACGACCCGCTCCCCTCTGTCTAGCTGCCACCGCCCAATCCATTATTACTAGCTGGACTGCGAAAATTAATGCCTCTCTCAGGCAGGGATCAATCCCTGACTCTCTGAAAGTGGGCCAAGTCCTCCCCATTCTGAAAAAGCTGTTACTGGATCCAGCCTCCCCTGACAATGTGAAGACCTATTTCCAACATCACTCTCTTAGCTAAAGTGCTGGAGAAGTGTGTGCAACTGCAGCTAATTCATCACATCAACAATTTCCACCTACTCGATGACTTCCCACCTCGGTTCATACCAGGACACGGCACTGAAACCACCATGCTCCACATTGTCGATGATGCCCTCCAAGCCCTTGACGAAGGCAAAACCTGTCTCCTAATCCTTCTAGATCTATCTTCGGCCTTCGACACGGTTAACCATGGGAAGCTACTCGAACGCCTCAAATTCAGGATGGGATTAGATGACCCTGTCCTTGAATGGTTTAGATCCTTCCTCCAAAACCGATTTCAGAGATTCCAAATTAACGGCAACCTGTCCGTTCCTTCTTGGGTCATGGTTGGAGTCCCTCAAGGATCAACGCTGTCCCCCACTCTTTTCAACCTTTACCTAGAACCGCTTGCCGAAGTCCTTCGCATTGCAAATATCTCCTACCATATGTATGCCGATGACACTCAGATCTACATCAAAATCTCATCTCTCAAGGAGATTCTCTCCCTGAATGAGGCCATGAAGCTGACCGTCCAAGGGCTCTCCTCCAATCAACTCAAACTCAATGCAAAGAAAACAGAATTTCTTTTAATTTTCCCTCCTAAAACCGACCCTGAGATCCAGATATGGATTAAGGCCATCACAGCCTTAAATTTTCCACCGACCATTTTGGACTCGGCCAAATCTCTTGGAATAACCTTGGATTGCAAATTGAACATGAGAGACCACCTCAACTCAATGGTTAAATCTGTCAGATTCCACCTGAACTACCTATGGAAACTGAAACCCTTCCTTGATGCTCCCGACCTAAAACTGGCAGTCAAAGCACTAGTCATTTCTAGACTGCAATATGGCTGTACCACCCTCTCTGGTTTACCCAAAATCTCCCTAGCACCTTTAAAAGCCTGCCGCAAGACTAATTACAGGCACAAGGAAATTTGATCACATTTCTCCTCATCTGAAAGCGCTGAACTGGCTTCCTCTCGAGGTCAGAATACAACTTAAGCTGGCATGCATCACACACAAGGCCCTACACTCAAACTCCTCTGCATATCTTGCACAGAAACTTGTGGTATCCAGGGGAATCAGAAACTCACGGTCTACCAGAGACCTCCTACTTCAGCCTGCATGCTTTAGGAAAAAAACCTTATAATCGGGCATTCGCTGGGGCTGCACCAAGAATATGGAAATCCCTCCCACCAGCCATCAAAAGAATCCCCTCTCTTGCACGTTTCAAAAAAGTGGCCAAATCCTTCCTTATGGGTACATTCCTCAGCTAAACCCTGTCCCTCAACCACTACAGAGACTATTGCCTCCCTCCATCGACCGTTCGCCCCACCAAGAAACCTGGGGCCTGTCCTCAACAACTGTAATATTAACTGTACTTTGTATACTTCCATCCCTCTTGTACTCAGCACCCCACCCTCCCTAATTTATGGTATACTCTTGTGATCCCATGCCTCTTGTACAACTCTATGACTCTGTAAAGCGCTCTGATACCCTAACGGGTCAAGTTCGTGCTCTATAAATCACAAAAATAAATAAATAAATAAATAAAAATCCTGAACACGCAGACGGTGCAACCTGGCTGGCGAAGAATATCTCTCGAGCATCACAAAACCTTCTCGAAAATGATCATTTTGCTCCAAAAAAACTCCTCAGATTTTGATTTGGCTGTAGTTTATTTTTTTTAACTTTTTTTTTAAGAGGAAGGAAGTGCCCCTGAGTCTCCAACTTCCTGTTCCTGTCCAGCAGGCTCCTGCCAGTGCTTTGCCCATGTGCTGTTCACTTTCATTTGGATTTGGAGCTGGAAGGATCACTTCTTGTGTCTGTCTGTTGCTTCATATCATTGGATTGGATTTAAGGACTTTTGGATTTGAGATTTTACAAGTAAATTGGAGAATTTGTGTACTTGTTTGTTTGATTGGGGCTTGTTTGTAGTATACCTAGTACCTACATTTTTGGGGGATTTTCATTGTTTTAAATAACATTTGTTGTGGGCGGCCTGTGGTTTCAGTATGGGCATAGTTGTTTTTATTTGGAATTTCAGCCAGTAGGCCCAGGTATACCCATGCGTGCATGTTTCTGTGGTGTCTGTTGAATTTGAACATCATGTAGGGCATGGATGACATTGGATTGAATTGCTAAATGTATTTTTTTGAGGTGTATTTCACTTTCTGGGTGTGTGTGTTCATAAGTAAATACCTTTGTTAGATGGGTGTGTGTGTTGCTGTGTAACTAACTTTCCAACCTTTTGCAGCCCTGTTGATTTTCGTTTTTTGCATTTTTGTTTTAAAGCTGTGTTGTTTAGAAGGCCTCCTTTGTCTGGTCATATTTATATAGGGCTTATAGGCCTGCTTGAGGTCATTGTTTGCCATGGCTTGCTGTGACTGTGAGTGACCATGTGGCTTGGGGCCATTCTGTGGGGGTAGTTTAGTAGTCTGCTGCTTTTTCCATATAGGCCTGCATGTCTTTTCTGTATTCCCCTTGGCTTATGCATCTTGTTGTTGTGGCCTGGCCATGTGGGTGGCGGCCATTTTGTGAAGGCATGCAGTGTGCTTTTGCCATAGGCTTGCATTGTCTGTCTTCCATTTCTTTTTGTTGTGGGTGGCTAGTAGCCATTTTGTGGAGCCATCCAGGCAGGTTCCTTTTGCCATAGGTCTGCATTGTCTGTCTTCACTTTCTTGTTATGGTGGGTGGCCTGGCCATGTGGGTGGAGGCCATTTTGTGGAGCAAGGCAGTGTGCTTGCTTTTGCCATAGGCTTCCAAGCTTGTGGCCTAGTCTGCAAGTAGGCCCAGGTTAGTCATTCATGGCCAGGGTGCATGAAACAGCTGTTTCTGTGTTGTCTGTTGAATTTTAACATCATGAATGGCATTGGATTGAATAGCAAAATGTGTTTTTTGTGGTTTTTCAGTTTTTTGGTGTGTGTTAAATAAATAGGCCTTTTCAGCCAGTAGGTAACCCTGGGCGTTCAGCTCGCAGTGTTTTGGCAACTCAGCACAGCACGACAACGCAGACTTACACTTTTTTCTTCTTCACGTGCTCAATATGCGTTTTTGCGCGCGCGATAACGAGTTTTTGCGAAGATGGCAATGCCGAAAACACAGATTTTGTAATCTGGTGAAGAATATCTCTCGAGCAGCATAAACCTTCTAGAAAATGATGATTTTGTTCATTTTGCACAAAAAACTATTTAGTGAGGAAGTTCCCCAGAGTCTCCAACTTCCTGGTCCTGTCCTTTGTCTTCACTTGTTATTGTGGGTGGCCTGGGCATGTGGGTGGGGGCCATTTTGTGAAGCCCGGCATTGTGCTTTTGCCATAGGCCTGCATTGTCTGTCTTGTTTTCTTGTTGTTGTGGGTGGCGGCCATTTTGTGAAGGCAGGCAGTGGCTTTTGCCATAAGCTTGCATTGTCTATCTTCCATTTCTTTTTGTTGTGGGTGACTAGCAGCCATTTTGTAGAGCCATCCAGGCAGGTTCCTTTTGCCATAGGTCTGCATTGTCTGTCTTCACTTTCGTGTTATTGTGGGGGCCTGGCCATGTGGTGGTGGCCATGTTGTGGGACCAGACACTGTGCTTTTGCCATAGGCCTCCAAGCTTGTTGTCTAGTCTGCCAGTAGGCCCAGGGGTACTCATCAATCATCATGGGTGCATGAAACAAGTGTTTTTATGTTGTCTGTTGAATTTAAGCCTCATTTAGGGCATGGGTGGCATTTTATTGAATTGTAAAATGTGTTGTAAAATGTGTTTTTTGGAGGTGTTCACTTTTTGGGGGGGTGTTAGCTAGGTCTTTTTCAGCCAGTAGGCCCAGAGGTACTCATGGGTGCATGAAACAACTGTTTCTGTGGGGTCTCTTGAATTTCATTTAGGGCATGGATGGTATTGGATTGAATTGCAAAATGTGGGTTTTTAGCGGGTGTATTTCAGTTTTTGGGTGTGTTAAATAAATGCCTTTTTAACATGTGTGTGTTGTGGTTGTTGTGTAACTTTCCAACCTGTTTTTAGCCATGTGGATTTTCGTTTTTGAATTAAAGCTGTGTTGTTTATCAGGCATCCCTTGTCGGCCATATAGGCCTGCTTGACTTCATTGTTTGCCGTGCCTTGGGCCTGTGAGTGACCATGTGGCTGGGGGCCATTTTGTGATGGTAGTTAGTAGTGTGCTGTTTTTGCCACATAGGCCTGCATGTATTTCCATTGTTCCCTGGTCTTACCGCTTCCAAATCCATCCCCATAGCCAGTTGCAGCTCCCTGATGCTGCATCCATGACCCATCCCGCGTGATGCACACATTTAGGCCATACATCCTCCATTACATTTTTGTTTTTGTTCTTTGCTATTCTTATTCTTCCTGAATGTACAGAGGAAAGCCCTGGCCTTGTTGTCAAAGTCTCATAAATGGCTACACTGTTGTTGCTCTTTTCACTGAGTTGCTAAAATGTAATAATTGTGACCACCACACACTAAGTTATATATTATATTAGTTTGATTGTACTATCGTTTGACTGATGTTCTTCTGGCGTTTTTGCTTTTAGGTGCACAAAAGACCGAGGAGGAGGTGTGTCATTATCGCACGTTGGCTGCCAGACAGACGTCCTGCTGCTGTACACGACGTGACGTGTGACCTGACCAGACATCTCTGCAACTTGTGAAACTGAGTGCTGCTGACATCTGATGAAGATGGACCCAAGGAGAGCAGGTACTAGGTCCTCCAAGAGCAAGAAAGTTGCTGAGAAGAAGGAACAGAAGAAGGTAGTGACACCCAAGTCTGGTGTTCCCCCAACAACTTTTATTGGGAAATCAAAAATTACGCCTGTAGCAGCGGTGTCCGGGGGGCAAGCTGGGGGCAGCACCTCTGCATCAGTGGGCCCAACCCACCAACCCAGGCCCAAGCACATGAGTGTAAAAGAGGTAGCCAGCCTAATGGTGCAAAGCAGTGATACTGAGCCTGAGATAAACGTATCTCTATCTCAAAGTAGTACCCAATCAATGCAGGAGGAAGCACAGCAGATAAGTGGTCAACAACAGCCGCAACCACCGCCGGCAATGGTAGTTATTGTCCCTCCCGAAGTAGGGGTAGTTCAGGAAATTGAGCCTCATGCAGAGGAAGAAGAAGAGGAAGCCACTCATTCAGAAGATCCATTGTCTTCCAAATCAAATCTCCAGCCAGGAAAAGGAGGGTTAGTCCATCAAGTTCTTCACCAAGCCCCCCTTCTGATGATCTAGATGCCACTTGGAAGCCACAAACAGAGTCTGAGAAGGAGACACGTCCCAAGACTGGGCTAGGGAAAAGTAAGGTTCCAGAAAGCCTTACACTTATGGAAGTCGATGTAGAACAGCAGGATGATGATGAGTCAGTCATCACAAACATCACTCTGGGGCCAAGGAGATTGAGACCAACATTATTACCCTATCCAAAATCACTGCAAGGGGTGTAGCACGCATAACTTCAACACAGGTAACATTAACACGACCTACAGCTTCCATATTTGCATTAGCAAAGGCCCTGCATCGACCTACATCCAGCACAACCACCACCTCAGTAGAAGTAGGTAGTGGTACAGCAGTCAAATTTAACGCACACCCTCCAGTTCATTCGGCATTGGAAGTGGCACCTCCAGCAGGAGGCAAAAGTTAAGCTCCCCAGTTTGGGACTTCTTTACGGTTAGCGTAAAGAAGGAGAACATTGATATATGCTCCATTTGTAATACCTCCATTAGTCGGGGTAAGCTTGGTACAAACTATGGTACTGGAGGCCAAATAACCCATCTGAAAAAACACCACTTGATGGACTGGGACGATCACCTACATGGCATAAAACGTGCAACCATTGGTGTTGGTGGGAATAAACAAGTAGAAGATACAATCACAGTGGAAGAGGAAAGACAGGGAGACATTCTCTCTGGTAGTGGCACACAAAGTAACCCTGTCCCCAGCAGTGCAGTGTTATCGTCGCCCACATCTTTAGCAACATCTCAGTGGCACAAGAGTAAGAGTCAGCCTATCATTATCAGCATGTTTAGGGGGGAGGAATGCAACCACCCAGTAGCATGTTTATACAAAGCGAAGCTGGCTAAAATATTAGCACTGGACCTCCTCCCTTTTTCTTTTGATGAAGTGATGGGTTTTCTGGAATTTGTGACAGCCATCTGCCCAAAACGGCAGGTTCCCAGCCGCTACTATTTTGCCAGAGTTACTGTTCCAGGACTACATCACTACTTGCTGGAATTCCTTGGAAAAGCCATGAAGCAGAGTGAAGTTCCGAGTATCCACCTGACAACAGACATGTGGACCAGTTGCCAAGCCACTGATTACATGTGCATCACTGCACACTGGATCTCTTTCATGGGGGTTACAGAACAGTTATCTGCTGGTGTTGACACTGCTGAGTTTTTTCATGCCACTCGCAAACATGCAACTATAGCCATGTTTGCGATGGAGAAATCTCATACTACTGCAAACATTTTGAAGGAGTTTAACAGCAAGGTCTTTGAGTGGCTGCGCCCAAGAGGGTTTAACATTGGTTTTGTTGCCACAGACAATGGCAGTAATGTAGTTAAGGTCATGAAAGAAGGTGGCTATTACAGGGTCCCATGTTTGGGACACTGCATTAACATTGTTGTTCAAGACTTTCTGAAAAATGAATAGAAAGCCAGCAACTTACTGGCCACATGCAGAAGAATATGCACACATTTCAGCCATTCTTTTAAAGCCTTGATACAGCTGGGGTTATTCAACATGAGCATAAAATGCCAGTCAAAGCACTCATCCAGGAGGTGCCAACACGTTGGAACTCAACTTATTACATGCTTGATCGTCTGTTTGAGCAGTACATGCCACTCAATGTTTATGTCATGAAAAGATTAGGGGATCCTACTGTGAAAGGCATGACTGTTGAGATGGGACAATGGGACCTCGTTAAATGCCTGACAGAGATGCTATTTCCTTTTGAGGTCTTCACACATGAAATCAGCAGGGAGGACTGTACTATGGGCCAAGCTATCCCATTGTTGCACATGCTAGAGCAACAGCTGAAGGAAGTGTCTCAAACGTACGTAGGTGTGGATGACAAACAAGACGCATATTATTTGGCGGAGTCCTGAGCCGTTCGCTTATCTGACAATACAAGGATTCAGAATAACATTGTGTCACATCCACATTACATTACTGCCACAATTTTGGATCCATGGTACAAAGTATTTCTGAACAGTAAGGAAGTAATTCCTTTTCCAGAAGTGGATGTTGCCAAGAACAAAACCTTGATAGCTGAGCAAGCCATTGACTTTGAAAACGAATGGCTGGTAATTAGAGGCCCCCTGCCCCAGGCCAGAATAAATACTACAGAGCAGATACCAGAGCCAAGTTCTACTTCTGAGCCTGAGGGCAGTGCGTTTGTCTCCCAGCAGTCACAGACACCAACACTACCACCAACAACAGCAAGAACAGGATCATTCACAGTACAATCGTCAACTGATTGGTTTTTATGGCAGGGGTATGGTAAGTCCAGTGCTAAATCTGCAAAGGCGAAAGAGGTCAAGCACATCAGAGCACCCCTGAGCATTGAGCGGACAGTCCAGGCCTATCTGTATCACCCAACAGAGGTGTTCATGGATTGAACCCCATTGGTGTATTGGTATGGGAAAAGAAGCCAATGGACAGTGCTCAGCAATCTGGCTATAAAGTATCTGGCTTCCCCTGTCGCAAGTGTCTCTTCCAAGCGTGTTTTTAGTGCTGCTGGTGCCATTGTAACTTTGAAAAGGACCAGTCTCTGGCGCAAAAGAGTGACAAGGTTAACCATGATCAAAATGAATCAGCACTTTATACCACCCGAGTACAAAATACGTGAATCACAGTAGGAAGAGGAGAGCGACTTCAATGACATAAGTAGTGGGTTACATGAATTACTTCTGTCCGAATCACCAGAGTTTGAGGACAAGCTCCTCTTCCCTGACAACTAGGCTTTCAAATTGTTACTTTCTTCCTCCCTTTATTTTTGTGTGTATCTGTCTTTATGGTTCAAATTAAATCACAAGAAATCCATAACCACCGTCTTCTCGTTTTATTTCCCTATTGAAGTTGCACGTCTGTGCATTTAACTGTCCACTCCACTCCTCAGAGTCCTGCTCCATCTTCCTGACTCGCCCTAAATACATTTCCATCAAACCAGACATTGGATTGAGATGGAGAATAGTTCAAGAAATGTTGCCTCTAACAGTCCCTCCATAAGAAGCGAAACGTGACTATAGCTATCGTCTGTTTTGTTTCCGAGACAAAACTCATCACTGTCCAAAGGCTACCACCTCTGTCTTTAAGCATTCACAACTCTTCACTGTCAGAACTTGGGCAGGCATCAAAAAGTAAACGTCAGAAGGCTAGGCATCTGATCTGACAGCCAAAGAAGAGACAAGACAGGTAATAATTAATGAATGACGGCATGCATTGCATTGGATGCTTGCTGGCTTTGAGCGAATGTGAATGAATGAATGAATTACATTTTTTATTGTATCAATTAACAAAAATTGTTACAAAAAGTTTCCAACAAAATATCTACAAAACAGGCTTGCTACAGTAGCCATCATTGACTGCTACAAATTTGATGTACTACATCCGGTAAAACAAATCCTGGAAATGCAGATCATGGATAATAAAAACACTAAAACCCATGATTCAATTATGAAAAGAAAAGAGAATAATAGGTACAAAGTGGGTACGTACAGCATTTTTTTTTTAAACAAGGGACTTTCCCTTGTGTAAAAACTTCACGAAGCAGGCAAAATCATAACATTTCCAAATAGAGAGGCATTCAAGGACCTATTTTGGAACAGAGATTCCAATAAAATGCAGAATACATAAATCATGTCATAACATGCAAATCAGAGTCTAGCCATGCCCAAAGTGCAGTCTTGAAGTTCTTAAGTGCAATGTGTGTTTTCTTAAAAGTTCTTTCACTTTATGTGCAAATTTGGCGAACCTAGCCAGTTCCATCGGTGTCTCAAGGCTAAACAAGAGTTTCATGGCATCCTTACAAATACGCGTCCCACATTTTAAAAACAATGGCCTCAGTAAAGTGCGACATGCGTGTATTAAGCAATGGCATATGAAGACCAAATGAACCATAGATTCTTCATGCTGGTGACATAGTCTTCAGGTGGTTATCGCCTCTAGCGATTTCTAGTGCCTGTTAATATCTTTTATTGGCAATTCCATAAGCCTCACTGTTAAAATTTGCTTTAAAATGATCTTGTTTAACGCAGCGTCGATATATGGTTGCCTTAACCGATCTTCATAGGAGCTTGCAAGTTTCCCAATGTTACTTTTGGAACAATTCAAATTCTTCATGTCTTCTTCCCTAAATAATGTTCTAACTTGTATTTTTAATACAGATTTTAGTGTGCCAGGCTGATAGATCAGATCCTGTAATTTGATCATATCAAGCTGTAATGCAGGCAGTTTGCAGGCCTTTGCTCCATGAATTATTGGCTTTCATAAAGATCATTTTCAGGGTTGACTTAATTAGGTCCGATGGGGCCGCACATACCCCTCGGTAGTACCGCATGAACGTTGCCCAGTGCTCATAGCTTTGTTTATTCAACCCAAATTCCATGTCGCACCAGGATATTTGGTGTATGCGCAGGAATCTGGAAGATTCGCTTAAAGGCTCGGCAGTTGATATGTTTAAAGCTATTAACAAAAGCTGCAGGGAATGCTAACTGGCCATATGTAATGGAGGGGAGAAGCTTGGCCCTTATAAACCTTTCTTATTAATTTTGTTGTCGGGCTATTTAGTTTAGAATTAAGCTTGAACAAGACAAATGTCACTGCCTTGGCCTTTATTTCAACTGAAGCGAGGTGAGCTGTTGGCTTACCATTACTCATCAGCCACACCCCCAGGTAGTTGTATTTGGTCACTGTTGTTATCTTCAAGTTGTCCAACCTCCAACATTTTCGGAGTTTGTTGGCATACTTTCCGAATATATTTACCTTTGTTTTTTCCTGCATTTGCTCTTAGGTCATTCTTGATGTTGTAAAGGTTTATTGCGTCCAATAATCTTTGCATGCTTACTTTTGTGTGATCTAATATCATCTGCATTCTGCATTGAAAATAATCTATTTGAGCCAATTTTCGGGGATAAAGAATAGTTTTAGCGAGGTCTGCTGTATATAAATTAAAAAGCAAAGGTGCCAATACACAACCTTGTTTTAAACCACGGTCTGTTGAGATCTTTTTAGTAGCTGAATTCATCAAAGTTTTTACCTGTATCCAGGTACCAGTGTAAAGGCTAATTATTGCCTTCAAAAGAATCTCTGGTATCCCCAAACCATATAGTTTCCACCACAGCAGACTCCGATTGACTCCGTCAAAGGCCGCGGAATAGTCCACAAAACATGCAAAGAGTGGCAGCGACTTTTTCTGTGTAGTCGGTTCTATCATTTATACAAGGAATAAAATATTATCCCTTGTATATGCTCCTGGCCTGAAGCCATTTTGGCTACTTGGTAGAATTTCATTTTCATCGGCCCAGTTCTGCAGGTCTTGTAGAAGGAGGCAAGCATATCCTTTCGCTTCAATACCTAAAAGGGCTATCAGCCTGTAGTTCGAGGGGTTACTGGTATTACCCTTTTTATGAATAGGCTGTAATAAAGATCCTTTCCAAGTCTCTGGAATGGTTGAATTTGCCAGACAATGCTGGTAGAGCGGTTCGAGTATGCTTCCCCAGAAATCACAGTCTTCTTTAAACAGTTGTCCTGGTAATCCGTTAGGGCCTGGTGCCCCACCCTTTCTAACGTTTTTTAAGATTGTTGTCACGCGATTCCCTTCGACAGGGGCTTCTGGAGGTACCTCCATATTTAATGGGTTCTTTACCACCACCGGTCCAGGTTTGCCTTCTGTGGATACTAGTGAAGTGTCGGGCAGAATGGTATTGGTAAAGAGCTCTTGGTTGTGTGCTGATGTCACATTTTGTGCGTCACGATATAATGTTGTTACATAGGTTATCCATATGTCACTAGCAACCACATTACACCTGTCTTGGCCATGCCCAGAAAGCTTGTTAATATATGACCAGAATTCAGCTTGTTTATTTGGGTTTAGCAAGGAAAAAACATGTAGCCACTCCGAATCTTGTTATTTTCTTTTACAGTCCCACACGTTCTTCCTATGGATTTTCTTTGCTAGGAGTTGGTTTCGATATGTTTCCTATTTTCCGTCTTGCTTATGGATCCGTGTGGCTATTCTGAGTGACCTCTTACTTTGCTCCACTTTTTCGCATCGTGGTTGAAATTGGCGACAAGACCTTACTACAGAGACTGGAGAGTGTTCTTTACCTTTTAGAAGTTGGTATACCATGGTCGTTAATTTAATACAGTTCTCATTAATATTACCTGCCATAAAATCTTCGGCAGATCCGGACCAATTATTTTTCCACCTTCTTAGAGCTGCTGTATCTATTTTGGTCCATTTTAGTCTCCTTGGCAAGGCATAAGTTTCTTCCCCGTTTGTATTACCCACAGAGGTGATGATCGGAAGACGGGCCATGTGTAGAGTGATAGTTATGGCAAGTGGGAGATGGTCACTGGTCGGGATAGAAAGCATTTGGAATTCCATCACTTGCCCATACAGGCGACCATGCGTGAAAATATAATCAATTACTGATGTAGATAGCCCCTGTGTATCTTTGTTAGAGGCTGATTTAAGACCGTAGCCCTTTTGTGTTGATTTTAATCTTTGTATATTTAGGAATTCATTCATCAACATTCCATCCTTATCTGTGGGCAATACTTTTTCATGTTAAAATCTCCAGCTATTACAATCCCACAATTGGTTGACTGCTCAGTAGTTCCTCAAGGGTATCCACTAGCGCTTTCATGTCACTGTGTCTGGGAGCCTCATTACTATTAAAGTAAATATTCAGAATGATCTTTATTGGGCGTCTGTTTAATTACAATCCTTGCACTAGGGCTGCCTGAACCATGTCCATGTTTAATAGAGGTTTTATTTTTATGTTGCTACTAATTTGCGTGTATATTGATAAGCCCCCTGGCGGTCTTCCAAATATATTATGCTTTTTTACAGGCTGTTGAAATTCCATGAAGCCTGGTATAGCCATTGGGACGAGCAATCAAGTTTCTTGCAGACATAACAGGTCCCCGGACTGCAAGAATTCAAATACTTCCTTAATATGTAGTGAGGCTTTTAGCCCGTAAACATTCCATGAGATTCCTTTTAGAATGTTGCAAGGTTTATTGCTCAGACTACCATTTCCTTGTGTGCTAGGAGCAATTGCGCTTTGTTTGAATGGACTTGGGCAAAAACTGTATTTTTATGTTGGGAAATGCTGTTGTGCGAGGGACGTAATTTGTCCCTTTTAAAATGGACTTTCGTGGGCGCAGTGTTGAATTTGGAAGAAATCCTCTTTTTAGCATAAATGGGTATTTCTCTTCTTCTGGAGTGTGAACATTAATCCACCAGTTTGCGAACTGATCTCATTCTTTCATAATTTTTTGTACAATCGAGCCGTCGGTCTATTTTAGTGTTGTTGACTCTCTGGTTGTATAGTTGTCCAAGATTTTAAATTGTACTTGGATGAGGTCTTCACTGGAGATGGTAGAGAGCTCTGGGATATGATGCAAAATTTGTAGAATGTTGGACCTGTTTAAAACTGTGTCCAAACTTCCCCGTGATGTGTTTTCAGGTGTAAAAATGATTGTGTTATTCTCCTCCTCTTTATACCCTTGTGCTGTTTGGCTGGACACAAGAGAATATGCGGCCGATCATCGAGTGTTTGTTGGAGTTACTTCGTGGTCGTTGTTAGCTTCTTGGGACCACTGAAACTTACTGTTATTCAGTGGTATGGATACTATCATTTCTCTAACCAGTGCTGTCTGCTGAACTTTCCTATGGCTTTCTTCATGCTGTTCCTTATGCAGACTGCCAATACTGACCAATTGCGGAGTCACTTCTAGTTTGTGCTGTGACTGCTCTTTCATATTGTTGGCGGGTCTATTCAAAATTGGTTGCGATGTAGGATTATTTGGTATGGATTAATGTTTCACCTGGCTTTCCCTTTGAAAAATCAGGAAAAATTTCTGTGATTCCAGGTTCTTTTGTGTGGGAGCCTTTGTTGCAGGTGTTTTTTGGTTCGAGTGTCGACGAATTCACGAACGCCCAGTTGTAAGCCCTTTGCCTTTCTTTGTTGTTTTAGGGTTTTGGCCTGTTTTTTCAGACGTTTCTTCGCCCTTCTTAAAAGATTTTTACTCGGTTCTATAGGATGCTCCAAATTTGTGGCCCCACTGTTATTACAATGCACATTCTCATTGATTACAGATTCCTCAGGAGGTGATGTGCTTTGACGGGAAACTGATGGTGACTGCAGAGGTAGTGGAGATGTGTCAGAGCACAAAATTGGTTTACTGACTTGTGTGTTTGTCAGTATCGAATTAATTTCTGCTGAGCAGGTTTTCCCGTCGAGATTGTTTACAGTGCTCACTACCATTGAAGTTCGTAACTCATTGGGGGGGATTGTTGCACCTGCAGGACTATTCAAGCCATTTTGTATGCCATCTTTTGCAGTTCCTTTGACTATTCTTTGGAGGCTCTGAACTATAGTTTCCTGTTGTCTTTGCTTTAGTTCTATAATGATGGACGTTAGCACTTAGGGCAAAGTGCTAAGTTTCTGCATAATTGGAAGGCATGAGCACCTAGTAGTTGGCTGCAACCTCAGCGATTCCATCTTTTCATCTAAGATTTTTATTTTAGCTTCGATGTTAATCATGGCTATTGCAAGTGCCTGTATAGTGTCCATGTGAGTTTCCAAGTTTTGTGTTTGCCATGTAAGCGCGTTGATGGTTGTTGCTAATGTAGAATTTATGGCGGATAGCAGGGAATTTTGGTTGTAACATCGGTTGTGGAATGTACATTTTGTTTTGGCGGTGCAGTGGAGCAAATTCTGATCTCCCGAGAGACTATTCTCTCTCTGTTCCTCCTGCAACTAGAGAAAATTTTGATCAAGAGCAAAGCTTTAAATTATTGATGAACTCCGTATCAGGGCCGGGGACAGAGACAAATTATGCTGGTTGTCCCCTCCCCCTGCCTGTTAATTTGTTTTAGCCTCTGCACGCATTTGTTGGATGACTCTAAGTGTTTGCTCCAATGTTGACAATATTCCCAAGACTTCCAATTTTCCCTGCCTTGATTTCTCTTGTATCCCTCTACACTTCCGTGTGCTCTAATACTGATGAGATTTCCAATATTTCTTGATGTACTTGCCGCAGTATATCTTGATCTTTCTCCCCAAGCAAAGGAAGATCTAAGGCTTCAAGCCTTTTCTCCTGTGTACCCAAACACTCGGCCTGTGTGGCTGTTTCAAAAACTTCAGAATCTCCCAACTCTAGCCCGTCTTTCTCCATTGCAACACTATTCTCGTTTGGTAGCCGTGTCTCACTGTCTAGACTTCCTGTTTCGCAATTTGGGCCGTTAGCGGTTTGTGGTGTTGAGTGTACTAATGCACTGCTGTATGACATACTTTTTCCTGATGGATTTTGAGCAGACATTGCTAGTGTTGGTGTTGTTGGTATTGTTGGCATAAAATATTTACAAATAGTCTTATTGGTTAAATGTAAGTTTGAGGTTGATGGTTGCACTGTGGCGGTAGATTCCCACCGCGCTTGCCCCTTTGTCGATGGCTTTGGTCTAGTACCTGTACCTGTACCATTTCCTGCTCCAGTTGGTTTGCCCATTCCGGTGTATGTTTTTAATTTACTAATTTATTTATTTTCATTTTGATTAATTACTGCCTTCGCCACAACCCTTTCCCAGAGACCTCCTCTGGGAAGTAGGTGATTTATATGCATCTAGAGCAGGGTAATGTGCACAAGATTATCTTTTGCCCTTCCAATGCTCAAAAACGTATTCAAAGATTGAAGTTTGGAGAAGCCAGTTGACGGGGGGAAAACTACAATGACTTGTACGTAGAGACCTCTTGGTTGATGCTGATGCAATAATGCGGTTAGTGCTTGCTTGCTTGCTCATATACTGTAGGTCCTGGGGTCTGGGTTCCAAGGCTTTTCAATCCTCAGCCCTCATTCCCATGGCAGTGTATAGCAGTGGGCACGGGCAGAGTGGAGCAAAGAGCACGAGCGCAAAGTGCACAAGAGTGGGAGCGGGAACAGGAGCAGGGCACACTGGGGCTCCACAGGCTGCAGCCAACCTAGTTGGGGTGCCTATACGGGTACACCCGGGCACTACACTCTGTGGCCTCCGGGAGGGGGAACACGCTCCTTTTCCCACACACTCCTGCTTATGGTGCCCAGCTCCTGGAACTCTTTGAGCCCTGCCCCTGCTCCTAAATGGGGGGACCCTTGCAGCAGACCACAACCTGCAAGTCGCGACCTGAGCGACTGGCACAGTTATTCCATCAGCACCGCGCTCCGCCAGCCCGGCTGCATGGAAAACCAGCACTGGAATGAGCACTCAGCTGGCATGCAAGTCCCCGCAATCCCCCGTAGCGGCCAAATACATTGGGCGCACAGCCGCACGGCCTACAGTCGCACCGCAGATCACAGGCCCCCGCAGCTCTCACATCTCCTCCGAGGCTCCAGAAGTTAACCTCCACTGCCGGCACTCCTTGCCACCCGTAATCGGCGCAGTGCTGTCCAGTCCGGTCCGGGAGGCAGTGGAAGTATAGCGACAGGAAAATAGGTGCCAGGCAGGTCACAAGCTGCAGGCTGCAGGGGGTAGGTAGCAGGTAGCGGAGCGAAATGGTCAAGCCGCGATCAGCGAATAAGCAGAGGCGGGCTGCAAGCAACAGTGGTGTTGTGTGGTCCTCCTCTCATCAGGTGATCTCAGTGGGCGTCTCCTATTCATGTTCAGCACTCGACTGGATAGCGAATGTGCATGAAGTCGAACGCTACTAGTTAATCTACGAAGTAAAAGTGAATCAAGTGACAGACAATGTTTCCTTGTTGTTTAATAACCCCATTGTACTCTTACTACTGCAGGCGCAGGCCAATATTCGCTGCAATTTATTAATAAGGAATATGGACTTAATCGGAGTCACTACAGACTGAGTTGGTGTTGGACAATACGTACCACACCATGATGATGACCATACTATCTTTGCACGCAGTCAGTCAGTTGGATCGGAGATGATTGATGGAATAACTGTGTTTCATGAAGTGGCATAAAAGGTAAACACAACAATTCAACAAGAACCATAGCAGACCTAGGCTACATGTCCGTGTAGTGGTGGAGTCGAGTGTAGTGGTATGACTGACAGTGGCGCATTGATTTAGTCACTTGATTTGGAAAATGTTAGGTTGCTGTATATGCCTTTTGTCTGGCTCAGTCAAATTTAAGGTAAATGGAGGTTGGGTCACGGCTCGGTGCCGTGGGCTTGTTCTTTCCAGACTCCTGTACTGTTGTTGTTGTAGATTAATGCTGTAAACAGAGTAGACACGATGTATCCAAGCCACCTCAGTCTGAAAGTGGTCTCTCAAGATTCTTATCTTCTTGCACTCCACCATAATTGTTGCTTTTTTTAATTCATTTATTTTTCAATACCCCTTTTGTTTTTCCATCTACACTTACAGGCCAGCCTTTAGCCTGTGCCATACTGGGAGAAACAACTCATACTTACCTTACCAATCCGCATCAGGCAGGCAGTGGCACCCAAGATTAATGTGCGGAGCGTCCATGGAAGGGAGCACCAAGAGGAATGACGAGATGCAACTCCACAGATGGAGCAGGATAATACAGTAACTTTAGTGTCATTCATCATTCGTCTTTTAATTAATTTGAATAATTTTTTCTCTTCAATCATTATGAGTGTGTGTTATGTTGTTGTTTGTTTGCAAATTGGTCCCTACAACTATTTTTTAATTTTCTTTGCTAGCTTTAAAAGTAAGCCTGGTACAACATGTAATTTGGGTCTCTCTGAGGACATACAGGCATGGCAAATTGCATTTTAATATACTGCTGCCCTGTACTGTCTAATTGTGTAGTAGTAGTTAGTAAGTACTACTCATTAACCATCACGTTATCTTCATCATCATGCTTGCATTTCCTTTGTCTTCCTTTTTAGATTTATTGGATAAGATCATGGTCGTCTTCCAAGATTGTGTTTTGCTTTTGCTGTGTCCATGCGTACTGTTTTTCTTTGTCAACCTTTTCCCAAACCACCTTTCCATCCATTCATCAAAACTTAACCCTCATCCCCCGGGCTGTGTGATTAATATTGAGGTGTGATTCAACTACATTAAATGTACTCCAACAATTGATCACACGCTTTCTGGGGCAGATGTGGTGAAAGCAACACTAATTCAATTTCAAGGCAGGGCGAGGATATTCTTCTGCTTGCCCACCCATGCTCAGTCTATGTGCAAGCCAATTTTTTTTCGAAAGGGACCCACCGAATACATCATAATTAATTGCCGACATTGATTGGATTAATCATCAACATCCTACCACACAGCAGTAAAGGTTATGAATTCTGATTGTGTTAAGTGACTCACTCGACACAACTACAGTTTGTAACTTCTTGTACTAGGCTGTCAACGCCACCATTATGTTTTATTTTACTTTAGCAGTTGCAATATTGTTTGTTTGGCAGTCTTCTTCTGTACTGTACTTTACTTTGCTCTACTACTCCTTCCACAGTCTCTTTCAGGCAAGTGACTGTCTCTTTTTTTTGTTTGCAAATGTTACTGCCAGTGTCTACTACTACCACCACAGCCATGGCACCTTCTCCATTCTCTTGGGAAACCATGCAGCCATCGCTGTACCTAACCTAATCATCATCAATCACAGGTAAGATAAGTTTGGTTGGATGTATAATGGACTAGGAGGAGAGACTGACAGTACTAGTAGGACAAATAACCCAGTGTTTGTGTGTTACAAAATTGGCAGATATTTTAAATCAAACACTGCAGGCCTGCAGCAGCAAGGAAACCATGTGACGTAAATTCGTAAAACAGTAACCCCCCACAAAACATTAACATTGTATGTTTAAGTATAAATATAATTTATTACCCTAACAAAAATAAACTATCCGACCGTGAACTGACCCACCCCTCTCCCTAACTCCAAGCAATGTCCAAAACAACAAAGTCCAAACAATTTCCATAAAACACAACGCCCAATACCCACCCACCAACAAAAGGAATTAAAAAGGGGCAATCCAACGTGGTCCTAAATTCGGCGGGCTTTGAGGTGTTTATCCATGAGGATCTTGACCCGCTCCTCTAGGTGCTCCTCTTAGCTTGCCATCCGGAGGAGCATTTGGCAGCTAAATGCCCTGCAGTTGCATCCAGGGTGGGGGGCAGTGGTGCTAAATGTTATAGAAGCGCGGTGGCTGGCGGCTGCCTGGCCGCGGTGACGTACCAGCCGCCTCCACCTCCGCCTGAGCCACCAGCCGCCGGTACTCTTCGCAGGTGGCTCCCAGTTTTCCGGCACCAGTCCCTGGCTGCCAACTCCTTCAGTGTTGGTCTTTCTTGGGAAGGAGGACCTATATCAAGAAAGAAAAAGAATATTGTAACCAATATTCTTAGCAAAACAGTAACACAAAATTAATTCAACACATAGTGGCACAGTAGCACTAGTAAGCACAGTACATATCATTTGTGGTAAGTATCTATCCTCCCACTTCCTTGACCTCTAACATTTGTGGGAGTTTCAGGCATTATACTAGCACTATGGACTCCAATACACACCAGTCGTCTTCTTCTTATCTCTAGTTTAGCGAAATTACATACCCTGGTTGTAGCCAGAATGCCAGCTCAGTCAGCTTAGCTTGCATCCAAGACAAACATACGAGTCATGACGCAGACTCATGTTAGTTTTATTTACTACTACTGTCTGCAGGTGGGGAAACCCGTATTTTTCTATTATGGGTGGCACTGGCCATACTTTCTCTGTTACATGAGGGCAATTGCTCAATTTCACTTACACCCTGCCCTTGATACTACAAATAGGCAGATTATATATCTGATCCAATGATCATTGCTTATATATGGGACGACGACATAAAGCCAGTAGCGGTCATTGGTGGGAGTGCTGCCAGGCGGTGACGTGGGGAGGGCCAGTGTGGGGGGTAATAAACTATGGATTACAGCCAATTACAGGTAAGTAAACATATAAATAAATAAAACTAATTTTGTTGTGAGCACTGCATCGCATTTGGCGGTGCGGTGTGCACTATGAAATTAATTTTCATTATTTTTGTTTACTTACCTGTATTTGGCTGTAATCCATAGTTTACTACCCCCCCTTCTCCACATCACCACCAGGCAGCACTCTCACCACCGACCGCTACTGCATAAGGTACTATGTTTTGATTGTTTGTGTAACCAACAGATAGGCCACCCTTTGCAGGCTGGCTGACACAGCTGAAAAGTAAATCAACATAGGTAGGGAGTGGTCCTCGGAGGAAGGTGCTTGATGACTAAATTATACACAATATATATATGATGTGCTTGGCTTGCAAACTACTGTGAGTCAACTGTATTCTGAAAATACAAGTTGCTTTGCTACTCTGGCGCCATTTCTTTTACGTTCTCATCAAACTAAGACTCTGCATCCAGTGATAGTCTTCCCACCTATGCTGTCTATGATGAATACAATTGGCAGACATGCCTCAGATCTTACCCAAAAATGTATTTGTCGAGGATACCCTAACAAATTAGTAAAACACGCATATAAAAGGGCCAAGTATTTCAATAGGGATACTTTCTTTGCAGATAAGGACAAGAACAAAATTGAAGAAAAGGGACCGTTATTATTTGTCACCAATTTCTCGAGTGTCAGTAATAAAATTAAGAATATTATTAACAGAAACTGGCACCTCATTACAAATCGGAATAGAGAGAAGCTACCAAGACCCATGTTCTCGTTTAGGAGGAATAGAACAATTAGGAACTGTTTATCTAGATTAATACACAATCTAGATTAATGAACACTAGCCTACCAGTGGGTACCTTTCCATGTCAGGGTTGCAGCATCTGTTCTCACATCATGAAAGACCCCCAAATTACAATCAATGAAGGCAAATACAACATAGGCAATTTTATTAATTGCCATTCTTAGAACCTGATATATCTTATTAAATGCCCATGCAATTTAACATATATAGGCGAAACATCTAGGGAGGTCAAAACGAGAATTTTAGAACATAAATCCGCTATTAGGACTAATAAGAAAAATGCACCACTGGTCGAAAATTGGATAAAAGAAAGACATAATCTGGACGAACTAAAATGGTGCGGTATTGAAATTATGACAACCAGTTTCCGTGGGGGAAATGGTTTAATAAAAAGAAAAAAACGTGAACAATATTTCATGTGCCTCTTTAATACTGTCAGGAGTGGACTCAATAGTAGGGAGGACTGGGAGAGGCTTATATAAGCTATGAGATGAGCAGAATCGCTATACATGGACATGGGGGAAGTACCCACAATTTCAGTGATTGGCCCTTTCAACACTGCTTTTCAGTTACTGAGATAACTTCTTTATGACTTGCTTTATTTTTCATTACTTCGCATAGATTTAAGATACAGCAATTGACCATACACCTAGATATGAGTCACAATAGTTTCTGAGTCGAAAGATTAGGGTACCTTATCTGAATATCCTTTGTAAAATAATTTTCCCCTTAAAAGAACTTTCACCGCTTCATAATCGCCAAAAATAACACTCATTGCGCGTATAGCCTTGAGAGTGGGGCGGCATACAGTCACCTATTTTCGTTTTAAGATGGCCCCCACAGACACGAACAACTACGCTGTCCGTCTGGAAAGTATAAATCCAGAGATGATATAGTGACGATTACAAATAAGCTGTTTAGCAACTTTTTGTGTAACATCCGTGAATATATCTGTTTATAAAACAGGGATGTATAATAAACTACAGGATAGAACAGCGCCTCAAGGGAGTAAACATCATGAGTACGGATGGCCGTAACTGAAGGATGTTATGCAGTTATTTCTTCCCAATCAAAGATGGCCGCCATTGACACGGTAAATAGGACGAGTTATCAGCAATAATATATTTTGTAGAGTAGACACGAACAATTTTCCGATAACATGAAATGAATAATATGTGCTCTCGGTAAAACTGGAAACATTAGATCGGCGCACACATGATGTTTTGAACATAAAACCAGATAGCGTGACCTTTAACCCCCGCACACGCTTTAAAAATGCGATAGTGCTCCATGCTCAATATCCATATCGGGAACAGACTTAAGTAAGGTAAGCAGAACTGCTGCAACGTGGTTGAATTAGAGCTTTACTGGCAGGCCCTGAGTTTATTGGGATACCATTGAGACTAATACAGCATTGTGCTGCACTACCACGTAGTTTATTGCAAGAGGGCAACAGTGCGGCTCAGGGTAAATAGTTATACATTATTATGTTCGGGTTTAGAATGCTAAGTTAGCGGGGACGTTCTGGAACTTATTTAACTATAGTTAACTAGAAGGCCCTTTTGAGTTACGAGTATTGTCTGGATACAGTGGTGACTTAGTATAGTCTTGGTCGCTTTGTAAGTTAACCAGTGACCGGGAAGTATTGTTTGTGTACAGAGATGATTTAGTACAGTCTTGGTCGCTTTGTATTCAATCCGCGGACCGGTAAGTTGTAGCACAAATATGGTTTAGCTAAAACAATGAGATGATAGAGGTACGGATATAGATGTACCATACATGGGACACGAAACCAGATCCGATATGAGGGACCCCATGTCGTTAAACCCCATGTTGGCCGGCATGAGAATAGAATTTGAGATGTTCCCCTTCGACCGCATATTTAAATATAAATAAAAACATTTTTTTTTCGAATACTTCTCTCGAAGATATATCGGCTTTCTAGATGTCTGAGGGAGCATTAATAAGACCCATCGGTCATCAGATAGATCAGTGAGGACACGATTTGAGATTCTCCCCATACTGGACACATTCTATAGACTGACACAGGTCTTGTTCCTTTATCAAACAGGTTGATGGAGAACCTAAAGCCTGCTGAATAATTATTGCAATAATCCTTTTCAGGTAAACTGATACAGCACCATTAGATTACTAGCATCATTCAGGCAGATTATTTGAACCGCCTTTTGTTTCATTACCATTACAGACCCAGAAGAATAAAATCATGGGGATGTGCTAGGTTCAGTAGTTATCCAGTCGTGATTTGCAAGTAGACCACCAAATTCTAGGTCTCTTGTCAGGCACCTACCAGACAAGTTATTATGGGCTCTTGCAAGGGATCAACCTTGAGAATAGTGGCATTTTGTATAACAATTAGCTGAGACCTTCTATTTGATTTATCTTTACAGTTTTAATTTTTAAACACGGCAAAATCCAACGAAGGTCTCTTAAACTTGAGTTCATCACACATTGGTATGTATGAATTTCTTTTACCAATGGTTAAGATTGAGAAATAGGAACTGGCCCTCCATGAAAGATAACTTCCAATTTTAATTTGAATAGGTATTTACCCTTGGGGATATTTTATGAAATTTCTGAAAGTCTATCTACATAAAATCAGGTCCACGTAGATTGAAAGTGACAACCGATGGTACACCTGTCCTTGTGGCTAAGAGAGGTATGTCAATTATGAAGTGTGCTAAAGGGTATTAAATCCCGGTTATGATAGATGATGTTTGTGAACCTAAAGTGATTTGGGTGTAATTCAGTGTCAATTAGGTATATCACTGGTTAGTAGAATTAATTAGATATTTGTATTTCTTTTTTAGACGAGGTCTGTCTAAAGACACAGTTAAATAATAATGTAACTTAGGTGTAAGTGTCCATCAGTGGGCACAGGGCAAGATTTTAGTTTGTGCATTAAAAAGAGAGTGTCACCAACAACATGTTTAAAAGAATAACAGTATAAATTGTCTTTTATTATTTAGAAAACTGTCCTGAAGAAGGTGAACATCTGTGTGAAATCACCGAAACGCAGTGTCGACTTTGTTTTCTTGAATTATGTACTGTGTATGTGATTGCTAATGAAATGTTTTAATGTATGATTTGTTTTTAAAAACCTTGTGTAATAAATTGTTATAATTATTTTTATAAACTACACTTTTTTGTATTTCTTTGAATTTATTGTTGGTTGAGTGACCCTTCAAATTTATTTTTGCACATGTATAATGTAATTGTAAATATATGACAGATTGTTCTGTTTCTTGCTTGCCTAGAACTTACGTAAACTATATATAAGCTACTAGGGACGCTCTTTGTGTCCTAGGCTCACAATCTCAACTTTTTTTCAACCTTACATAGACGGATAAGATACGGTGCTCCGACCTGTTTTACTTCTGTTTTCCTGTTTTTGGAACTTAACCAATCAAGGAACAGGAGAAAGTCCGCTAAATAAATACCACCTCAGTCTTTTGATATGCATGCAGGACAAAAGGTGAATAATAATAATTCTTTTCCACCCCCTTGATCTCGCCTTTTTGTACTTTTTTACTGCCCATCCGGTTACTCGGGTTTTGGTTACAACAACTACGGGGCGGGAGCAGGAGCCTGGAGGTGTTTTCTTGTCTATTACCAATGACGAAAAGTCAAGCCTTTTGACGATTGGTTCACTTGGTTCCCAATCATAAGAAAGAAACACATGCTCCCATTCTGGTCCGCAGGGCATTTTTCAACATCCAGCACATCGAAGGAGGAGTCTCAAGTTGTCTCCTTTTTTGACGAATGAGGAAGCGGCAAACCCCTTCGCCGATTGGTCCGTTTTGTTCCCAATCACAATACAGAAGCGCATGCTTCCTTTCTGGTCCGCAGTGTGTCTTTAACTCCTAACACACTGGTATGCCTGCTACCTTCCCCTCGGCTCAGGGGGTACCGACAAACAGGTGGGTCTCTGTCGTTTGACACATCTCTTGTGAGGGATTGGCCCTTGAGCGTTTCCTTAGAGGACGCGCCTTTGACAATTCGTTTTGGGGTACCAGCTCCAATTACTATTTAAGATCAATTTAGCATCACTCCAGAGTATGGAGTGAAGCATTTTTTTGACAAACAAGTCCACCTTTTTACAACTATGATATGGGGACTTTTTTCATTACATTCTTTCGAGCTTATTCTTCATCATTTCCTGCTGGGCTTTGGAGGTTCCTCTTTGTGTTTGCCTTTTCTACTCAGAGTCATCTCTCTGAAGCCTACTAATTCAAAAATATAATGAATTCTATGTTTTCTCCCTCTCATCTCTTTAGAGCGGGCCTCTTTTTTGACCTGAGCGAGTGCCAGGCGAGGTGAGGCCATCTCCATATAAATTTATGGGTGAGTTTATTCAACTTTGAACCTGAAATGTGAACTATTCACATACTCATTTCACGGCTTCTGTTTACTACAATAATGTAATTACATTTGTTTTTGCTATAGGAGAGTTCTTTGTTCATGATGTTGAGACCACCACATAAATAAATAATTTATATCTGGTAGGTCATTTATTTTTCTTTTCTCACTTTTTACAGTTGCAGTAGTGTAAATCCAACAGGTCCTGACGAAAGCCTTGTATGGCTGAAACATGTTGACCATTCTATTTTCACAACTGGTAGTGATATTTGTTTAACACACTATCTTCACTCTGCTTTTAATCTTGCCAGTATGATGACCCCCCTTAATAAAGTCGTTTCTTGGCATCACACTAGGCAATCTTAACACACACACCCTTTCACCACTCCACAAAATTTCTTTTTAGCACTGCAACAATACTCCATCTTCAACCCACCTATACTTTTTTACTGGATCTCTATCACTGGCGGATCTGTCGCTAGTATTCCTCTACATACAATCAAGGAGGTACTTAGCAGATACCAGTTCTTAACAAAACCCAGATGACGAGACTCCGCCATTGGGTGGGCTGATGGGTATTATTTCACACTCTTCCTGCTCTCCTTATACAAACTACTTATGAATGTACTGGTTCTTTGTAGCTTTCTCTTTAGACCCTTAGCATCCCTGTTGTGTTTTTTGTTAGCTAGATTGGGGGATAGGATGCAGGCTGGTCTTTAAATACTCCCCTTAGACCCCTCTCACGTTGTGTTTTTTGACGCTCTTTGTGTTTGCCAATAGTATTTACCCTATCCCTATTTCGAAATAGTAGTGTTCCTCCCTCTTTGTTTTTCATATGCTGAATACATCCAGGGGCTTGCAAACTACTTATACATTAATGGCCTTGAAAGTCACTTGGTTGGGACAGGGACCGACTATCCATATGTGGGCCAGCGAGGACTGCCCGTCCAGCTGTATGTGGACGACGCAGTCCTCCTGGCCCTTACCCCGAAAGGGCTTCAGACTTTGCTAAACGCCTTCCATGAGTACATGATCAGCCGAGACCTGCACATAAATAACACAAGTTCGTACGTAATGCAGGTGGGGAAAGGAGCAAAAAAACACAACCCCTTCTTGGTAAATGAGAACATGGTACCCACTAGCACCTCCTTTTCATACTTAGGTGTTCTTTTTGATAATCAGTTAATTTGGAACATCTTGCTGGCCAGAAAAAAGGGAGAAGTCACCAGGGCCAATGCAGCATTATTTGATTTTGCCTCAAGATTGGGTAACAGACCAGTGGCTGTTATGCTGAAAGTATACCGTGCCAAGAGCTTTGCGATAGCCAGCTATGGTAGCGAGCTTTGGGTACACTGTAATCTAGTATGTAATGCAGGGATGAATATAGGTGAAAGGTTGTGACGTTACCTGGGCCTATATTGTGGTACCTATATTGAATATAACACCCATTCCTCATCTAACCGGATGACCAAATCTAATTCTAACGTACTACCCATCTAGGTACCGGTAGGCTAACATACGTAAAAGCTATAGTTCCATTAAAAAAAGTAAAAATTGTTAAAACATATTCTAAACTAGTGCTAAATACTCAAGCTATAGCTCTGTGTCTGTACATATAGTTCAAACTACTACTAGCATTAGAAAGCCATACAGGTCATAAAAAGTGTCAATTTCTTCTGGAACATCAATGTGAGTTTGTTTTTTAAAAAAAGCCCAATTTTTTCCCAGCTCACGACGGGCCAAATGTTTATGTGTCCTGGCTGGTAGACACAACATCACTGTTGCCTGTCTTCGCAGACGACAATCCCTGTAAAACCTTGCAGATTATGTCAATTGAGCACAGATGATCTTCTGCGCTACCTGCAGCCTTCGCTGGGGCAGCCTGTGCACCATCCAAAGCCTGGGTGTTCGTGGAAGAGTCGGTGTCCATACCAATAGGAGCAGAAATGTCCTGTGTTGGCTCCAACAATGGGATACGCTGGGGACACTGCAGAACATGGGCCGTTATCGGGTCCAGCAGTGCCTCAACGTCCGGTTGCACAACCGATGGACGTGTCAGACACAGCTCTAACAAGCATTCCTCTTTGCAGAATAGGCATCGGCGAACAGGTAAGATGCAGTCCATCCAGACTGGTCTAAATGACAGGAACCAAGAAGCACTCAGTTCTCGTAGGCGAGGTGTGCCCAGATGTTGTACTATACAATCACGGTATTTGCGCTCCAGGAGTGCCTTTTTCATCTCCTTGGTGACTGTGACGTCCTTTGTGAAGCAGAAATATGACAATCGGGATACCTGCTTTAGGAACAGGATCAGCAGAAATCCTCTGATAAAGTTTACGAATACAGAGTGTATAAAGTTTGGTATAACTCCGAGGACCCATCTGAAAGGTGCTTAATAGTCCTGAACCAATCGTCCTAAATAAGTGGACTATACCCATTGTATCAGACATGTTAAAGATACTATTTAACATGTCCGCGAAATGGAAAGGGTTTTTTGTTCCCTGCGATCTCGAGATCAAACGCCTTCCGGGCGGAGGTTAAGGGCACAGTTTTCTGTAAATCATGGCTTTTATTCTATTCAGAGTATCAAACCGTATATGAGAAACATTAAATGAGGGCCATAGCGGCACCTCCCTGACTGTATGTGTCGGTGGAAACAATACTTGCATACAGCAAAGAACCCTGGAGCTCACGGTTACCAGATATGTGATGCCCTTTAGCATCCCACAACAACCTTGATCGTTCAGCATCAAGTAACACCCATTTGAGAGAAGCCTGAATACCGGAGTGATCACAGCTGCCAGGGCACCTTTCAAATTACAGGATAAGTTTGCCACTAAACCATTACAAGCTCTGTGTAGAATAATATCCTGGCATATGAGCGATCCACTCAAAGCGTTTTCACAGTTAGTACTGCTTAGAAACACTTCAAGATACCTACTCCAGCATCAAAATATGTATGGTAATTCCCAAGATTCCCTGATGTATTCCTTACCCATCCGTTCAAATCTGACTGCCTCTTGTTGTGCTAGGCAATATTGAAACTGGAAGGTTGTGACCATTGGAGTTATAAGGACATGGATTAACCATTCTGTGGACGGTTACTCAGCCACAGTAAAAGGTAATCTGTCCAGTTTTTCAATATGCAGCATTGTATACTTTGCTCCCCTCTGTGCCATTTTCATCTGTTTTTCTGTTAGATTGTATGCAGAAAACAGGGACATACTGTTTATAAACCGTCAAGGCACATAACCAGCACTCAATGATTCTAGCGCCCAGCTCAATATTATAATAGAATGTAATTGTGATTGCCTATGCCGTAATATGGACAAAGTTCTGTACTAGTACATCAAAAGTAGAAGATACAATGTTGCCTAGTGAATATATTCTGGATGTTAACGTAGTCATGCCATTATCAACTATGGCTAATACCTTTCTTAGGTTAATCCTATCTATTTCTCGCAGTCTCTCAGCTCCTTCTTTTTGCAAGATTTTCCAAATGTCATTATAATTAGCATATATGAAACTTTTATTTTTGAGAGAGAAAATTCTTTATTGTATAGTTAATTAAAACCATTGCAATATTGAAACGTTTCTGACATGGTTTCCTAAGGCCTAATAAAAAATCCCTTAGGTCCACATCCTTTGTAAGTAAGGATAAGTGTTGTTTCACCTGTGTTAGTGTTGAGGATCTTAGCCAATCGAGGCATAACTTTCCCACAATGTGTGATGTCACCACCCCTGGATGTACTCTTTGCACATAACTTGGTCTTGCCTAAGGATACTGTACCCTTTGGTGTTACCCCTGAATCTTTCTCAACATCTATTAGTGTCTAAGGGACAAACCATCCATCCCTTCCAACCGGGGTCTGATCTATTGTATTGTATGTTGTCATCTATTGTAACTCCTTCTTCTGATGTATTTTGGGTTTATGTTGGTGTAGGAATCCAAGGTGTGTTCAAGTCTGTGTTCTTAGCTATGCCAAGACAGGAAGTCTGTTGCACAATCTCATTTAGAAAAATCGTCTGCTGTGATATGAGGCATGCTCTAAATAGCACTTCAGTTCCCTAGACTTGCCAGTCCCTAGAACCCCAGACTGATTCTAAGACTACAGTGTCTTTCCATAAGTCGAAACCCTGTTCAGACAGCTGGGTAATAAAGGACACAGAGTAAATGGGTAATAAAGAACGCAGAGTAAATCTGTTTTGTGTTTGATAACATATTTTTCTGTGCTGATGAGGGTGCAACCCTATAGTAATATGACGTCGAATCTGAAATGTTAAATCATGAAAAATATGAAAATTTCTGTGAAAATGTTTTTGAACTGCTTTTCGGTGATGTAGGGCAATGTTCCCATTGATAATAAGTGAAAACATTTGTAGGACTGCTGGAGTGGTGTAGAAAGTGATGACCGTAATGTTGATAACAATTCATAGTGTCAAAATCTGATGTGTCTTCCAACATTTCACTGGTAGAAAATGCGGCAGATTGTTCTAAATCAGACAACATATTATTCACAGTTTCATAATCCCAATCATCTTAGAAGGTACTGGAGGTAATGATATAATTTAAGGACATTTTAAACAAATGTGCTACTTTTAAAAGTTCTGTCAGACCAAATATATCATAATCAACCTTGTACCATACTATACAATCAGGTATAGGAACTGCTGTAATGTTCACTGATGACAAGTCTCTTTGTTCACGATGTGATGAAACATGAGGTTTTAGGACAAAGTTCACTTTTGACGCTGCAGAGCTTTGTCGAAGATAAGTTCCATTAACAATCAAGTGGAAAGTAGTCACTAAGCCTACCCAGAAAAGAAAGAAAAGTGTCTCGGGGATTATCCAAAGTTCTATCCAAGGTGACACCAGGTAAGTATTTTTAAGAAAGATGAAGAAATCTTTGAGTTGCTGTTTATGAGTTTTTGGGGCTGGCATCGTTTCATGTTCACTTGGATCCAATGAAAGGTATCAAAGTCGATGAAATAGCCAGAAACAGTTTGATCTATTTTTGGCAGCTCAACAAGTTTTGTGGAACTTGCCGATTGCTCTTGTTAAGGCATGTTTATGTAGAATTGGCTGTTATGTCAAATTTAAATTTGTCTTTCATTTTGATTTTGATTTTCTTTTGCAAGAGGAATGAGTTCCATCACATTGTTGTTTATTCCAATGCTTTGCACAGGCGAGTCAACAAATGTAAAAGACTACCTGTATGGTAGCGAGAGGAGGTCGTCAGCTACCCAGGAGCCCACAAGGCCTACTGGTTAGTATCAGCCACTTAGTGTGGTTTTATCAGATCAATGGAGACAAACCTTGTTCCTTCAACTGCCAGGAGAGATACAGGCTTCCTGTAAGATGGTCCAAATTCTCTTTTGTCCGTTATCTTTTCTCTGACCAGATCCCCGACTTTAGAAATGCAACAGGTCTTGCAGTGACTGACTTGACTTCGCTGGTGGCAAACCTTTTCACATGGATATTGCTCTGTAGAGCCCTTGCTTCTTTTAGTTCCTGTAAAACAGCCAAACTTTTATTGATGTCAAAAGGTTTTCCCTCTGCCACTGTGCCTTCACAATTTAGGTCAGGTACCCACATTCTGCCCCAAAAGGACCTCATAAGGAGTGACTCCTAGAGAGGCTCTTGGACCCCATATAGAGGATTGAACCAACTACCACCTGCGCCTAATACCCTAGCTGGTTAATGACTGCTTTAAGTCCCGCTCTTCCTTTCCACAACGCATTTCCCTCAGGATGGTACGGAGAGGAGTACCGTAATGCTACACCCAAACATCCCATGGCCTCTTTGTAAGCCCTAGAGCTAAACGCGGAGCCAATGTAATGTGCCAACTGCTTATGTTCCTATAACGACTCACAATTCTTTGATAACAATCGAGCGTTAGCCGAGTGCTGAGGCCATACCCATAGGAATCTTGCGCAGGAATCCACTGTCACCATTATGTGCTTATAAGCCCCATCGAATTGTAAGGGGCTGCAGTGGCCCAAATAGACACACACAAAAGGTCTGTCTGATATCAATAATGGTGTCTGCCCTGGACGTGTTATGCTGGAGCTTTTCGCCTATTGACAGATGTCGCAATTTAAGACATAGTCTTTGGTCTGCTCCGTTAACCGTGGCCACCAATAGCATTGTTTCAGTAAATAACCTGTTGCTGTAACTCCTGCAGGTGCAGAACCCAGTCCCTTGTGTGCAGCTAAAAGTAAGCCTAATCTGCTATCCAGGTTTGGTATTATTCTATCCGCCTCTCCTGGAATCTGAGCAATTGGAACGTTGTTTGCATCTAACTTGTGGGAGTACTTAAGTGGAAAACCTTTTGGAAGTGCTTTGTTGTCTTTGCGTGAAGCAATGACAGCTACCGTTTTCTGTCTGTATATTCTCATTTTTTAACGAGTGATTGCAACTACGGATGCAGTTCATACTGCTCCCTTCGCAGCTTCATCAGCCAATGAAATTCCCTTCAACGTAAATGCCATCACGTTGGTGACTCAGCGCGTGTATCACGTGAGCTCTTGGGAGCTCACTTTTCAACGCCGCTATCTGTTGCCATAGCATTTTGTGCTTTATTGTGCCACCCTTTGAGTCTTTAAACCCATTTTGTCCCCAATAATGTAGATATTCATTGTATCACTGGACACAGTAAAATGAATTGCCCACAATTAGTGTGGAGAATTCTCGATCCGTGTTAACCAGTGCCAGTAAAAGAGCTTTTAGCTTTGGTAACTGAGCTGTGCAATCTCCTAAGGACTGAATCTTTGTACAGCTCTGATGTAATTTACCATCTTTCATCTGACCCTTAACAATTGCACATGCGGCGCTATATTGCTGTTTACTCCCTATGGCCGGCTGAGCAGGTCCATCAGTGTAAAATATGAATTCATACTGATCTAGAGGCATAATTTCATTCAGGAGAGGATATTCTTGTTCATATTGCAGGAATGCCTATGTTTTTCAGAAGTGGGTCATACCTGTATTCTACATCTGATGCAGTGAGAGAATTAGCCCATTGTATCCACTGTGGAGATAAAGCTTTAGCATTTGGAACGCTCGCCTTTGTAGCAACCTCTAAGGCTGGTACCGGGGTCACAACAATAATTTGTTTCCCCTTAGCTAGTGCCCCTTTCTCTCACTACAGCAGTCTGTACAGCTGTCAGAATATTTTAGGTGGATGCAAAATGCATCTCTGCATTTATGTACAAATGTGATTTGTATGCTATTGGTACTGTTTCACCTTTATTGTATGTCAAATTGGTGTATCCATATTGACCCGCAACTATACGGATCACGAGATTGCGGACATTTACAAGTGTCTGTAAGTGTTTGGATGCTATCGTGTCAGCTTGTAGGGAACAAAGGTTTTCTGTGTGCTCCATTGCCTAACTGAAAAATCAGGTCAGGTTGTAGAAAGATGTAACCCTTTCTGCGTAATCGGCCAAAATGTAGGAATTCCAGTATTGATTGTAATTCTTTTAATGATTTTGAAGGTTGGAGCAGTGCACACTTCTCTAAAAAGTTGTCTGCCAGACTATTTCCTTCACTTGAAAGCTCATATCACAAAACAGGACATTGAGGTGGTCTATTTTTGATTTCCTGAAGTTAAACGTGTAGCCCTCTGAGGCAAATCCCAATATTATGTTGCTTACCCTGGTCAAGTGTTACTCCAGGTCATCATCCGTCAGATAAATATCGTCTACATAGGATAATGCCTCTTAGACCACTTTCTGAAGTAATTCAGTTACCCTGGCGGAAAAATAAACGGGCTATTCTTATACCCATGGGCAAGTCGACAAAATTGCAGCTGTGACCCCAGCCCTGAGAATGCTGTCAAGTATCTGCTCTCAGGCGCTATATTTTGGTAGAAGAATCCATTTGAGATACCTGAGCTGCAACGCCTCGTAGCACAGTTTAAAAAAGACCTCAAATCCCACCTTTTGCAAATACTGGGTTCCATAATCCCTGCATTCAACCCTTTATTCATCCCCTGTTATTCATTCCCCCCTGGCAGTCTTTTTCTGTCTGACTCTTCTCCCCTCTCTCTCCCTCCTTGACTTTTTTCTCCACTCTAATGCATTCTCCCTCCTTTTAACACTTACCTCTAGCTCCTCCTCAATTCTCCCCCAAACTCGTTGCTCCCTTCTCCTCTCTTTTGCTCCCTCCCATCCTATTACTCTCGATTTTTCTTCGCTTCCACACTTCACAGCCCCGATTTCTCCCTCTTTCCTAATTTGAGGTGTGCTGCATGTTTCGTACAATGTATATTTGATCAGCCCTATCCCATTTAACTGCATAAACAAAAGCCTTGTCATGGGTAAACAACCCTTCTTTAGCTCCCGTGCCTTTTTTATTGTTTCTGTGTTAACTGTCTGTAGTGACATTTTCGTTCTACTCATGGCCATAACTTTTAGCCTATTTGCTTATTTAAGAAGTGTTTTTAATGTGTAATGTCTGTATATTTTTTGCTCCGACTGGAATCTTAATGCCATGTAAAGCGCTCTGCTACCCCGGGTTCCTGCAGCGCTATATAAAACTTTTCAAATAAATAAATAAGAAGAATCCATTTGAGATATCTAGTTTTGTTTTGTACTTTTTGCGCACAATGTTATTTATTAATGCAAATCTTTTTGTGCATGAGTTCAGATGCCTGTAATCTAAAAGTAGATGATATGAATTAACAGGTTCCATTACAGGAAACAAAGGATTATTCATTGATGAGGTGCAAGTTTTAATCACACCTTGGTATTCAAGTTGATCTCTGACATTGTTCTCTCTCTTTATCAATGGGCTGGTAGCCCATTTGAGGGAGGACCCTGCGGATGCCCCAGTCCTGGCGGGGGAGAAAACACCTACCCTCCCCTTTGCAGACGACACCGTCCTGATGTCCAAAACTCCCAAGGGTCTCCAGAAGTTGCTGGACAGATTTAGTCTGTTTTGCGATGAGCAGGGGCTAACTGTAAATACCACCAAAACTAAGCTGATAGTGTTATCTTCCCAATAAAAAGCTAGGAGAGTACATATAACCCTTAATGGGTCCCCGCTAGAGGTGGTGGAGGAATTTGACTACTTGAGCATCAGGATTATTAGCAGGATGAAATGGGACTCCCACGTGGGCAAAATGCTCCTAAACCTCAAAAGAGCTTCTGGAGCAATTTTGAGGAATCAGCGCATGTCAGTCAGCAGGCCCATAGCTCCGGCCCTAGCTGTCTACGAGGGCAAGGCGCTGGCTTCAGCGGTCTACGGTTCTTAACTATGGGGCTGCGAAAGTATTAAGGATCTAACAAGAGATGAGAACAAGTTTGTTATGGACTTAGTTTCCCTTCTTCACTCAACACCTTTGAAACCCCTTTTTATTGATACGGGCAAACGCCCAATTGCAGACATAGTACGCCTCCGACCCTTGCTGTTCTGGGTGCGCCTGAGAAGGACACCAGAACTGGAAAACTATGCGAAGGCCCTGGATGAATTGATTGTCCTGAATAGCTCAAACAAGATACAGTGGATTAATAAACTGAGGCAGCTGATCATGAGCATAGGAATGGGCGAATTTTGGGATTCCCAGTCACCCCCCCCCCCCCCCAAGCAAATTGTTAAAATTTTTTTATTGGGAGTGGGTACAGGCTGAGGATTTAAAGAGCGCTAAGTGAGGGGTGCTTACTACAAAATTCAAAGAACATAAGCCCAACAGAAAGCTAGAGCCCTTTCTAGACTATATTCACATCTCAAGAGATAGATCTCTCTATCTGAAAATGAGATACAGCATACTCCCTCTTAATACATTTATAGAGGGGTGGAAAAGAATGAGGGACCATTGTTTCACCTGCCCAGGATGTCCATGTTTGAAGGAATCCCTACCCCACTTCTTGTTTGCTTGTAAGGCATACAAGAGGCCAAGAACAAGGTGGCTAAAACCAGTATGCAGGGAGCTGGGCGTAAGAGACTTTAGGATTGCCCTACGTATCCTCTTAACAGATACTTCATCTCTGTATATTGTATGCGGGGTTGCAAAGTTTCTTGCCAGTGCTTGGTTTATACGCACAAGGCTGCTAAATGAAAACAAAAACTAGATCATGCCTCAATTTTCTACTTATATGTATATTACTGTGATTGCACTTTACCCCCTTGTAACCATCCTTTTTTGAATTGTAAATAGCTTTTTATCGTTTTTTATGCCAAGAAATAGCCAGAATATTAATTATAAGTAAAATTTTATGTCTGGAAATGTTTGTACTTTTATGAAATGAATATATTGAATAAAGTATTATCAATCAATCAAGTTGATCTAAGATCTCCCTGACCTTTTTTTTCGCTCTTGTTTTATTGGATACTGTCTCTGTGGAATTGGAGTAGATTTTAGTGGTATCACGTGATGAGCTGATTGTTCATCCCACCCAACATGGTTGCAATATATTGCAGGTGCAAGGCCTACCGCCCACTCTTGCGCGTATGTGTTTCTTATGTATTGGGGAACAAGGTCCGAAAAGGCTGGCATAATAACCTTTTCTACCTTTGGGCAATCCATAACAAAAGCAGGCGGCCAATCTTTCTCAGCTAAGAGAATGTCATATCCAAAAGTCAGGTTCTCCCAAAAGAGACCTTTACTCCTCCTGGGTTTGTCCCCCTCCATTTGGAGTGTTACTTCATGTAACCTATGTTTGACACTTAACCTAGTATCAGGTGTTTCCACTGTGATATACTCGCTCAACTCCGCTGTCATCAAAATTTCCATCTGGTTTTGGCGAGCTATTGTTACTTCTGCTGCGCTGTCTAGCATTGTTAGAGCCCATTCCCTGTTCAGTAGTCAAGTCCTCAAAATTTTGGGCTTGTCTAACTTTTAGGCCTGCTACTTTTTTCTTTTTTAATTGAGTTTTTGCTTTAGGCTTTTGTTCTTTTTTGAAAGCCTAGTCTGAAGTGCATTGAGAGTCTCTGGACTTTGTACACTCCTCTTGTCTGTGTTCTGAGCGTCCTTCCCTCTCTGAGTTTTTTGATGAACCCTGAAAGTAACGAGAGGAACGCGTATCAGTGTCCTGATACCTGTCATTTTTTTTATGTAATCTCTATTCCTAAGGTTATACCTCCTTTCTGGGGGCTACTGTTGATGAGACCTTCCCCGGGATTGAGTTCTATTCTTTTGTTGTAATTATTGTCTCATTTATTTTTTGAAGAAACTGGTGTTTGTTTTGCATGTTCTTTTTCTGGACCTGGCACCAGTTGAGGCTTTACTGGTCTGGCTCCCAGACTATCTCTACCTTATTCACATATGCAGTTTCAATTCTTTTATGCAGTTCTGTCTCCTGTTGTAAAGGAGTGAAGTCTCTCAGGCATTGCCGTATTGCCACTGATGCTGCTCCCCTTTAATGTTTGCTAATATTATAGCTGATAACTGGGAAAAGTTGTTTAGTACCTTCATCCCTAAGTTCAGAGCAGGTTCTGCTCTGTACTCATTCTGTATTTGTCTCAATACATCTGGTATTACCACTAAGGAAGGGATACCTTGAGTCCTGGTATATATTGCAGCGAAGACTGTACCCCAAGAAGTACAATCTTCTATTAAGGGAGCTATCCCCATTGGCAAGCAAAGTGTTAGTTTACTATGCTTTTCCTGTGGGGCAGTGTGTGGAAATACTGCCTCCAACTGTGCCCAGAAAGGCATTTGTTCACGTTTAGTGGGTATTTTGCAATTCACTACATGTACTGTTTGTGGTGTAATGTTGGTAATAGACGTTTAGACTGGTCATTGTTCTACAGCTAGTGTTGGCTGAAATGTGAATGTTCTCATCACAAACTGTTTTTGTAATAAAACAAGGGCCCCCTGGTAAGGATAAAGATCCTGGGTCAGGGAAAATGTATAATGTGAAGGTATCAACCCAGGCTATCTTATAAGCAAACACTAGCTATGTCCAGAAAGATTCTGATAAAAAAATGAGCATAAACTATAACACAAACATGAAATTGATATCACAAATGATTTGTTTTAATTGCTGTGACTGTGGTCTGTATGACATACAGACCACAGCCACAGCAACATTAGATAGGACAAACATAATTGTCTTTTCAGTGTTTTTTATTCATGTGTTTTATCTATAAAGAATATCTTTTTTATTGTATCAATTTGTCTTGTATACAAAATTTAATTGTAAAATCAATCTTTTTTATTTAAAACAAATCATTTTTGATATCAATTTCATGTTTGTGTTATAGTTTATGCTCATTTTTTTAACAGAATCTTTCTGGACATAGCTAGTGTTTGCTTATAAGATAGCCTGGGTTGATACCTTCTCATCACAAACTGTGTCATGTTTCTGTAAAGTTTTATTCATTCTTTATTATATATTAGTAAGTCTCTCCCTGGCATTGTGTCAATGACAGAGTGTGGTGTGTAGGTCGCTAGTACCGGCCATGTTGCTCCGTCTCCTCTGAGCGGACCTAGTCTTACTCTATTTCTCATATGGGAGAGGGCATCTTTAAACCAGTATAAAAGTTCCTGGTAAGTTAGTTGAATTTCAATGTCCTCTTATGGACTATATTCGTTTGGTATGTCGTCTTTGACTTACTAATGAAACGTTTTTGTTTGTGCATTTGCCTGCGGGAATCTAATTCATGACTAGAATAGCTCTGTTCTATATGACTCCTGTGCCTCAATCACTAAGGTTACTTACCCAGCCCTGGATGTTAAACCGTATGGTGCTAGTTTTAGCGTGATGGCATTTCTGTCATTTTCTGAAATATCTATTATATTTGCATCTTCTTCCTCTATAGAGAAGTTTAGTGCATTTACTTGATCTTTGTCTCCCTGCTCAATCATTATTTTTTAGAAAGGAGCTTTTCAAGGGAACTGAGATAAGGTGTTATGCATAGTAGGAACAATGTATCCTTCAAGCTTGATTAAAATAACAGGTGATACATAGGATTTTGCCTACTCAGTAGTGGCGGATTTTGTTCCCTCTTACTACAGACTTCTCTGGGGAGAATGTGAGTAGCGGTCTCTGAGAATAGCACGGCTGAACTACTCAGATTTGACCGTTAAATAAGTGGCCAACCAACGTTGGGTGCCATGTTGTGTAGTTCCTATAAAACCTATACAGGACCTGCGCCTTTAGACAACATACACTTCGGGCTTGGTGTCTGAATTGATTCCAGACGCCCCCACCGGATATGTTGGCCTGTATGCCAGCTAGCTCACAGTGCCCCTAGAAACTCCTCCTACCAAGGAGAGAATAGTTCCTGGCAACTATCAAAAATGACAACCCTGATCCCTCAGAATCATGAAACAGTGCAATACTTTTTGCTCAGTCACTCGTGCTCACTTAGTCTCAGAGATGTACCCAGTGAATGGTATGGACGTTTTCAATAAACATTTATTGAACATTCGTCATTCTAGTGTAAAATAGATGTGCTGAAACAATCATCAGGCAGTAACAGATATCAATGATTAGAAGCACTAGAAAAGTAAAAGGATGGTACCCATTTTGTTGTAATCATGAATACAGGCAGGTTATAAAATACATGACAATAAAATGTGCGCCCCTATGATGCAATCCTAACTAGATGTACCTAAGTGTACCTAGCATGTGTGTGGGTGTCAATACCAAGAATCCCTCTAGGATTAAGTCACCCCATTACCTCAAGTGAGATACTGTGGGACCCCGTCTTGGTCACGAGTTAGACATCCCACAAGGGATGTTCGGACTGCTGCAAGCTGGAGTGTCTGCATGCAGGAATCTCAGCGTCTCGTGTAAGTGTGTTGGCATGGAATTCATGATTTCCTCTGGCTATCTCAGCAAGATGTGATATTTAAATAACCAAAGGTTCTCGCAAAGCTGCCTGGTGGCAGAGGGCTAGTGCGCGATAGCTGGAGCGCTGCTGTAATCATTTTAACTATTGTCCTGCTGACTACGAGTAGCGACATTTACTTTTTAAATATTGTGATTTTTGTTTCTAACCTTCTGCCCTGAAAATCAACAGGCTACTAACTTCACTTTACCTTCTTAGAGGCCAAGCTGCCTGCTGCGGGCTGATCGCTTAGACGGGCTCCCCAGCGGCAGCGGGCGCCATCTTGGGTTGGGTTGGCCGGCGAGTTGGAGCTTCGCCACACCCCCCTCGTCAATCTCCTATTTAGGAGTGAACCTTTCTCCCTCCAAGTGATCGCAAAGCTGCCTGGTGGCAGAGGGCTAGTGCGCGATAGCTGGAGCGCTGCTGTAATCATTTTAACTACTGTCCTGCTGACTACGAGTAGCGACATTTACTTTTTAAATATTGTGATTTTTGTTTCTAACCTTCTGCCCTGAAAATCAACAGGCTACTAACTTCACTTTACCTTCTTAGAGGCCAAGCTGCCTGCTGCGGGCTGGTCGCTTAGACGGGCTCCCCAGCGGCCGCGGGCGCCATCTTGGGTTGGGTTGGCCGGCGAGTCGGAGCATCGCCACACCCCCCTCGTCATTCTCCTATTTAGGAGTGAACCTTTCTCCCTCCAAATGATCGCAAAGCTGCCTGGTGGCAGAGGGCTAGTGCGCGATAGCTGGAGCGCTGCTGTAATCATTTTAACTATTGTCCTGCTGACTACGAGTAGCGACATTTACTTTTTAAATATTGTGATTTTTGTTTCTAACCTTCTGCCCTGAAAATCAACAGGCTACTAACTTCACTTTACCTTCTTAGAGGCCAAGCTGCCTGCTGCGGGCTGATCGCTTAGACGGGCTCCCCAGCGGCAGCGGGCGCCATCTTGGGTTGGGTTGGCCGGCGAGTTGGAGCTTCGCCACACCCCCCTCGTCAATCTCCTATTTAGGAGTGAACCTTTCTCCCTCCAAGTGATCGCAAAGCTGCCTGGTGGCAGAGGGCTAGTGCGCGATAGCTGGAGCGCTGCTGTAATCATTTTAACTACTGTCCTGCTGACTACGAGTAGCGACATTTACTTTTTAAATATTGTGATTTTTGTTTCTAACCTTCTGCCCTGAAAATCAACAGGCTACTAACTTCACTTTACCTTCTTAGAGGCCAAGCTGCCTGCTGCGGGCTGGTCGCTTAGACGGGCTCCCCAGCGGCCGCGGGCGCCATCTTGGGTTGGGTTGGCCGGCGAGTCGGAGCATCGCCACACCCCCCTCGTCATTCTCCTATTTAGGAGTGAACCTTTCTCCCTCCAAATGATCGCAAAGCTGCCTGGTGGCAGAGGGCTAGTGCGCGATAGCTGGAGCGCTGCTGTAATCATTTTAACTATTGTCCTGCTGACTACGAGTAGCGACATTTACTTTTTAAATATTGTGATTTTTGTTTCTAACCTTCTGCCCTGAAAATCAACAGGCTACTAACTTCACTTTACCTTCTTAGAGGCCAAGCTGCCTGCTGCGGGCTGATCGCTTAGACGGGCTCCCCAGCGGCCGCGGGCGCCATCATGGGTTGGGTTGGCCGGCGACTTGGAGCTTCGCCACACCCCCCTCATCATTCTCCTATTTAGGAGTGAACCTTTCTCCCTCCAAATGATCGCAAAGCTGCCTGGTGGCAGAGGGCTAGTGCGCGATAGCTGGAGCGCTGCTGTAATCATTTTAACTATTGTCCTGCTGACTACGAGTAGCGACATTTACTTTTTAAATATTGTGATTTTTGTTTCTAACCTTCTGCCCTGAAAATCAACAGGCTACTAACTTCACTTTACCTTCTTAGAGGCCAAGCTGCCTGCTGCGGGCTGATCGCTTAGACGGGCTCCCCAGCGGCCGCGGGCGCCATCATGGGTTGGGTTGGCCGGCGACTTGGAGCTTCGCCACACCCCCCTCATCATTCTCCTATTTAGGAGTGAACCTTTCTCCCTCCAAATGATCGCAAAGCTGCCTGGTGGCAGAGGGCTAGTGCGCGATAGCTGGAGCGCTGCTGTAATCATTTTAACTACTGTCCTGCTGACTATGGGTAGCGACATTTACTTTTTAAATATTGTGATTTTTGTTTCTAACCTTCTGCCCTGAAAATCAACAGGCTACTAACTTCACTTTACCTTCTTAGAGGCCAAGCTGCCTGCTGCGGGCTGGTCGCTTAGACGGGCTCCCCAGCGGCTGCGGCCGCCATCTTGAGTTGGGTTGGCCGGCGAGTTGGAGCTTCGCCACACCCCCCTCGTCATTCTCCTATTTAGGAGTGAACCTTTCTCCCTCCAAGTGTTCGCAAAGCTGCCTGGTGGCAGAGGGCTAGTGCGCGATAGCTGGAGCGCTGCTGTAATCATTTTAACTATTGTCCTGCTGACTACGAGTAGCGACATTTACTTTTTAAATATTGTGATTTTTGTTTCTAACCTTCTGCCCTGAAAATCAACAGGCTACTAACTTCACTTTACCTTCTTAGAGGCCAAGCTGCCTGCTGCTGGCTGGTCGCTTAGACGGGCTCCCCAGCGGCCGCGGCCGCCATCTTGGGTTGGGTTGGCCGGCGAGTTGGAGCTTTGCCACACCCCCCTCGTCATTCTCCTATTTAGGAGTGAACCTTTCTCCCTCCAAGTGTTCGCAAAGCTGCCTGGTGGCAGAGGGCTAGTGCGCGATAGCTGGAGCGCTGCTGTAATCATTTTAACTATTGTCCTGCTGACTACGAGTAGCGACATGTACTTTTTAAATATTGTGATTTTTGTTTCTAACCTTCTGTCCTGAAAATCAACAGGCTACTAACTTCACTTTACCTTCTTAGAGACCAAGCTGCCTGCTGCGGGCTGGTCGCTTAGACGGGCTCCCCAGCGGCCGTGGGCGCCATCCTGGGTTGGGTTGGCCGGCGAGTTGGAGCTTCGCCACACCCCCCTCGTCATTCTCCTATTTAAACGCCCACTATGTGTCAGCGCAGCGGACGAGCGCAGCGGGCGCGTCGTAGGCGCGCCGGAGTTGCGCCAGAGTTTAGCCCGTCTGTGCCCGTCCGCGTCCGGACGGGCCCAGGGGCAGGGGATACCAGCCATATCATTCCATATACAGCTAGGCAATTGTGGGACCTTAATTTACCCTGTCATGTTCCCTCTTTAGCTACCATGGGGAAACTTACTTTACTCGGCATCCTACGCAAATCCCCTTCCCTTTACGACCTTTGTACCACCCCGACTGTCCCTTTAAAGAACCATACCTCCATCCGGGTATTATATTTAAATACCCGCTCAATGGTGAGACATCAGGCAGACATCTTTATCTTGCTGACACAAGAAAAACCTGACCTACTCCTGTTGACTGAGTCCTGGCTCACGGAGGATTCTCTCCCCGATATCTTGGCTGCCCTTCTCCCAGATTATTTCATCCTCCATGCTGACCGTTCCGCTGACCACCCTGGTGGCGGGGTGGCTGCTATCATTTCAAAACGATTTCATCTAATTTCCTTGTCCTCATTCGTATTATCACAAGTAGAGAACCTGATTATTAGTCTGGGAACGGAAGCCAGGGCTTTCTCTTTTGCCCTTTTATATCGCCCTCCTCGACCCATGCTGGACTTCGCTGAGAAACTATGCGAACAATTGACTGCTCTTGTGCCATATTCTAGTTTCGCCCTCTTTGGGGATTTTAATTATTGGTTCAATGACGCCAATGCAGGTGCACAAGCCACGGCACTATCCGAGACCCTGACAAGCTTGAACATGAGTCAACATGTCTCTTTACCCACTCACGTAAAAGGTCACATATTAGATTAGGTTTGGACCACCAATTTAACCCTCTCCCAACCTTCTACACTTCCATGTGTGTGGTCGGACCACTACATAATCGATACGACCATCACTCTTAGTGGGCGGACTAAGGCCCCCATGATGGCAGGCGGTTCCTCACGCAAATGGAATAAATACGACTCTAAGGGATTTTTAGCAACCCTGGCCTCTACCTGCCCTATTACTTCCCCCCATGATGATGTTAATAGGATGGACACTGACATCGGTGGCTGGTTAAAAGGGGCCAGTGACCAATTTGCCCCAGTAAACAAGTTCCCCTGTACCAGACATCCTAACGCCAACCGGTGGTTCTCTGACAACCTCAAGCAATTAAAACTTGAGGTTCGCCAACTGGAACGTACATGAAGACCGGATTACTCCAACTCATCTAGACAGAGATATGTAGCAGCCCGCAGAGAATATAAACTAGCTATTCTCTCAGCTAAATCGGAGCATATCTCCGACAGAATTCTCTCAGCTATTAATAAATCTCGAGAGGTGTTCAGGATTATGAATGAGTTGACTACTGATGACAGGACTCTCCCAGCCCAAACCCCGACTAAGGAAACCTGTGAGGCCCTTAATCTTTTCTTTATCAAGAAGATTATTAAAATAAAAGACCCCATTATCCCTGCCTCACAGCCGTCATCACTTCTCAACGCTTCCCTGGATAACCCTCTATCCCTTACTCTGCTCCCTACCCTAGACTTCCCTACCTTAGCGAAATTAGCCACCCGTGTAAGATCGGGTTCACCGAATGACCACTGTCCTCCCTCGGTACTGCGGGACATCTGCCTTAAGCTGCCAGAATGCATACTACCTTTCTTGAATGCATCCCTTATCTCTGGCACAGTTCCCAGCTGCTTTAAGGAAGCAATTCTCGTGCCGCTCTTGAAAAAACCAGGGGCGGATCCTGCTGAACCCTCTAACTATCGACCAATATCCCTGTTGCCTTATTTGTCAAAACTCCTCGAAGCCCATGTCACTCGGTGATTTTCCAACTTCATCAAGAGTTCTTGCTTCCTCGAGCCCAATCAGGCCGGCTTTAGGCCGGCCCATTCAACGGAAGCTGTTATTTTGGCAGTCATGGATACTTTGAGAGGGAATGCAGATGCTAAGAGACCACAGGCCCTTGTCCTTTTGGACCTGTCTGCCGCGTTCGACACGGTGGATCATGACATCCTTCTCCACCGTGTCGGACAGGCCGGCATTCAGGGTTCTGCTCTTAGGTGGATCAAGTCATTCCTTACAGGCAGGTCACAAGCTGTACGTCTAGGTCCCTTCACCGCGTCAAAATCTTCCACCACTTGCGGAGTCCCCCAAGGCTCTTCACTTTCCCCTTTATTATTTAATCTTTACCTCCGCCCTTTAATTTGTTCTCTCCATAATTGGGACGTCACAGTCTTCAATTATGCATATGACTTGCAGCTCGTCTTTCCACTTGACTCTCCACAGGCGGTTAACAACTTTCACGCCGTTATGACTCACATCCAACAATGGATGAATCAAAACCAGTTAAAACTTAACCCTGGAAAGACTGAGCTGCTCCTCCCTGGCTCAAGTGCTGCATATTGGGGCCCGCAGTTCTGGCCCCTTGACGTTGGTCCCCCTCCTACACCACTCAAGGCAGTTAGGAGCTTGGGGGTGACGATTGATGCGGAGCTGTCACTTAAAGCTCAAGTGGGTGCCACGATCTCTTCGTGCATGTTCCAACTTTGAAAGATCCGGAAGATCAGGCACCTACTCCCACATGCGGCTCTGTGTCAGGTCGTCATGTCCCTTGTCCTATCGCGCCTTGATTTTTCCAATTCCCTTTACCATGCACTCCCACGATTTCTTCTGCACCGTCTTCAGGTCGTGCAGAATCAGGCAGCCCGCCTCATCTTTAAGATCCCTAGGTGGCAATCTGCGAAGCACTTGCTCCGCAAGCTCCATTGGCTGCCAGTGGAGGAGAGGGCAGCCTTCAAGATGGGCTGCATGGTATTTAAATCCCTTCACTGCCCTTGTCCTGCTTTTTTGAAATCCTTGGTCACTTTGTATCGACCTGCACGTTCCCTCCGGTCAGCTCACCATCACCTGCTTGTCACTCCCAAATTCAAAATCAATAAATTTGGGGGTCGCCGTTTTGCTTCTCTCGCCCCTAAATTCTGGAATCCCCTCCCCCAGGCCATTAAATCTAGTGCCTCCCTTTTCCAGTTCAGGAAACTTCTTAAAACTTTCCTGTTTACTCTTTCTGGGTAATCCTCTCCTCGTTTTTCTTTCATACGTCCCTCCAGCAAGCGCCAGGAAACCTTCGGGTGTCAGTGCGCTCAAAAAGTGCCATTTAACATAACATAACATAACATATCCCAAGGGGTTCTACCTTGCTGTGCCGGACTAAGGATGTTGTCGGGAATGAACCTCGTTCATAGTTATTATGCAGAATATTATGGTCCTGCTGATTTTCCGAGAATCCTGAATCCTCATGCATAATGTATGAGCCTATTGTTCAGGGAAACCCCCATGTTCTGTAAGGAGTGATGTAACTAAGTAAAGGGTCAGTCCTAGCAGCCATTATGTTTGTAATGCATGGACGAATATAGGTGAAAAGTTGTGACATTACCTGTGTCTATATTGCGGTACCTATATGGAATATTACACAGCCTGCTCCCCAAAAAACAGCCAAATTATTTAAGGTCCAGCAGCTCTGAAACAATCAGCAGATAGTATTAGCCAGTATGCAGGCAAGTGATAACCCCTTTAGAAGTGGTCAGCGTCTTGCTGTTTGTAGCTTCCAGTCTCCACCCTTGTCATGGTACTGTGCTTTAATTTTTTATCCTTGAACAGCATATTACCTAGCATCTGAGTGATGTCACTAGTCTGGCAGGAGAAGTCAGTGCAGGCCTCTGGGGAAGTTAAACAGAATTCTTCTTGCTGACCTGGCTTCTGGCTATCCTAGTCCTATCTAGATAGAAGATAGAGGAATCAAGAAGAATTGAATGGATCCGGCAACTAGGAAAGGTTCCAGGCTATAGATGAGAGACTGGGCTTCTCTGTGGAAATGTGTTTTAAAACTGAAATAATAGTCACCACGCTAGAAGCTACTGTGTAAGAACATCAAAATAGCATCCATCATGAGATGAAAGTCAATGCAAGAAAATGTGAGGTTTTGAAAAAAGATCTTGCCTATAAAACCAAATAATTTTTGGGGATCTAGAGGGGATTAAGAGGGGTACAAAGCTAACCTGATCCCATAGGTCACTGAACTCCTTCTCGTCTAAAGATCAAGGGGGCAGTACTCATCCATCAGTAGAGCTCATTGTGTACAAGCGGGTATACCAAATCCCAGCAGTTGGCCCAACAATATTTATTTACAAGACTTCAAAATCGAAGAGAAACAAAATATGAGCTACCAGGGAAACAACTGTGCACTCACCAAGAAGGTTTTGCTTTTTTCAGTATGCATGCATCTGGAAAGAGAAATAGCAGGAGGTCCACGTGTGAAAGGTGGACATTTATTCCTGAGTTCCACACCCTTTCCATCCCTAACATGCTAATTTTTTGGTCTTCTATGAAAATGTATTATTATCGCCCCTTTCAGGTTTTTACAGGAGTAGCCCAAGGTAAATATCTGTTTTATAACGGTACAGGCTTTTCAACTGTCGATTACTATTTGTATGTAGTCACATTTTGAATAGTCCAAAAAGCTTGGCCATGTTTATTTACCGAGGCGAGAGCAAACACAAGCAAGAAATTCCTGTAGCTACTGCAAGCCGGGAAACACTTGCAGGCCCCCGAAGGTGCCCTAAAGTGGGTTTTCACATTACTATTGACCTTATTTTCATAGTGGAAAAAGATTAAACCACTCAGCACTGCGGTGCAAATAGTGCTTGCACATTATCACCAGTCCTGAAGAAAGCACCCTAGACCCGGCTGGTCAAATGGGGCTGAAACATGTCGACCTCAAGTATGGACTTTTTTAGTGCGTTAGATATGGTAACATGATCTAAATAAGCACACCCACTATTTTTAACTTCTTTAAAGCCCATTCACCAATAAATAATTGCACTCAAATGAGAATTTTTAAAGCATGTTATTCTCACTTCACCATGAGCACTCAATTTTTTTAATTTTTTGGTCTCTGGACACTACTGCAATACCAGTGGTTTACCTCCAGGTGGAGGTCAGCATGCCGAAAAATAAACCCTATGATGATGCTGTCACGTTACGAATAGGCAGAGAACCAAGATATACCGCCAAACCCTGGTAACGTAGGTACAAGTGATTCATTCCCCTCCTATTGATCTTTCTACTGTACTTGGAAGCTGAATGGATCATCGCTTCTCTTCTCTCCCCCCCCCCCTCCATATGATTTAAAACATGTTTTATTGCCATGAATCTGTAACGGGTCAGTGGAGAAGCCATCTATGAAGCCTCACCCATATTGCAAGGGTGTGTTCAGGTGCATCCAACCAGGAAAGGCAAGGCATCTCTCACCAGCCATATGCATTTTAAAGTCAGATGCGTATGCCTTGTAAGCACTTTTAAACTGAGAGTCACCCTGTTGCATGGGAGACAGACACGGATTAAGGCCTCATTCCACCACATCATCTTTTTAAATTATGCACTTGCCCTTTATTGCGCTGTGTGCACCGTTAGGCTGGCTCGAGGCGCACTTCTCCAGGTCATCATCCATCAGTAAATATCGTCTACATAGGATAATGCCTCTTAGACCACTTTCTGAAGTAATTCAGTTACCCTGGCGAAAAAAAACCCGGGCTATTCTTATACCCACGGGCAAGTCGACAAAATTGCAGCTGTGACCCGAGCGCTGAGAATGCTGTCAAGTATCTGCTCTCAGGAGCTATATTTTGGCAGAAGAATCCATTTGAGATACCTGCGCTGCAACGCCTCGTACCACAGCTTTAGAAAAGACCTCAAATCCCATCTTTGCAAATACTGGGTTCCATAATCCCTGCATTCAACCCTTTATTCATCCCCCGTTATTCATTCCCCCCTGACAGTCTTTTTCTGTCTGACTCTTCTCCCCTCTCTCTCCCTCCTTGAATTTTTTCTCCACTCTAATGCATTCTCCCTCCTTTTAACACTTACCTCTAGCTCCTCCTCAATTCTCCCCCAAACTCGTTGCTCCCTTCTCCTCTCTTTTGCTCCCTCCCACCCTATTACACTCAATTTTTCTTCGCCTCCACACTTAACAGCCCCGATATCTCCCTCTTTCCTAATTTGAGGTGTGCTGCATGTTTCGGACAATGTATATTTGATCAGCCCTATCCAATTTAACTGCATAAACAAAAGCCTTGTCTTGGGTAAACAACCCTTCTTTAGCTCCCTTGCCTTTTTTATTGCTTCTGTGTTAACTGTCTGTAGTGACATTTTCGTTCTACTCATGGCCATAACTGTTAGCCTATTTGCTTATTTAAGAAGTGTTTTTTTAATGTGTAATGTCTGTATATTTTTTGCTCCCGCTGAATCTACTGTACCGACTGGAATCTTAATGACATGTAAAGCGCTCTGCTACCCCGGGTTCTTGCAGCGCTATATAAAACTTTTCAAATAAATAAATAAGAAGAATCCATTTGAGATATCTAGTTTTGTTTTGTACTTTTCCCGCACAATGTTATTCATTAATGCTGCACTATATTAGTTTTTTACTGCAAATCTTTTTGTGCATGAGTTCAGATGTCTGTAATCTAAAAATAGATGATATGAATTAACAGGTTCCATTACTGGAAACAAAGGATTATTCATTGATGAGGTGCAAGTTTTAATTACACCTTGGTATTCAAGTTGATCTCTGACATTGTTCTCTCTCTTTATCAATGGGGTGGTAGTCCATTTGAGGGAGGAACCTGCGGATGCCCTAGTCCTGGCGGGGGAGAAAACACCTACCCTCCTCTTTGCAGACGACACCCTCCTGATGTCCAAAACTCCCAAGGGTCTCCAGAGGTTGCTGGACAGATTTAGTCTGTTTTGCGATGAGCGGGCGCTAACTGTAAATACCACCAAAACTAAGCTGATGGTGTTATCTTCCCAATAAAAAGCTAGGAGAGTACATATAACCCTTAATGGGTCCCCGCTAGAGTTGGTGGAGGAATTTGCCTACTTGGGAGTCAGGATTAATAGCAGGATGAAATGGGACTCCAACGTGGCCAAAATGCTCTTAAACCTCAAAAGAGCTTCTGGAGCAATTTTGAGGAATCAGCGCATGTCAGTCAGCAGGCCCATAGCTCCGGCCCTAGCTGTCTACGAGGGCAAGACGCTGGCTTCAGCGGTCTACGGTTCTTAACTATGGGGCTGCGAAAGTATTAAGGATCTAACAAGAGCTGAGAACAAGTTCATTAGGGACTTAGTTTCCCTTCCTCACTCAACACCTTTGAAACCCCTTTTTATTGATACGGGCAAACGCCCAATTGCAGACATAGTACGCCTCCGACCCTTGCTGTTCTGGGTGCGCCTGAGAAGGACACCAGAACTGGAAAACTATGCTAAGGTCCTGGATGAATTGATTGTCCTGAATAGCTCAAACAAGATACAGTGGCTTAATAAACTGAGGCAGCTGATCATGAGCTTAGGAATGGGCGAATTTTGGGATTCCCATCCCCCCCCAAGCAAATTGTTCAAAATGTTTTATTGGGAGTGGGTACAGGCTGAGGATTTAAAGAGCACTAAGTGGGGGGTGCTTACTACAAAATTCCAAGAACATAAGCCCAACAGAAAGCTAGAGCCCTTTCTAGACTATATTCAAATCTCAAGAGATAGATCTCTCTATCTGAAAATGAGATACGGCATACTCCCTCTTAATACATTTATAGAGGGGTGGAAAAGAATGAGGTACCATTGTTTCACCTGCCCAGGATGTCCATGTTTGAAGGAATCCCTACCCCACTTCTTGTTTGCTTGTAAGGCATACAAGAGGCCAAGAACAAGGTGGCTAAAACCAGTATGCAGGGAGCTGGACGTGAGAGACTTTAGGATTGCCCTACGTATCCTCTTAACAGATACTTCATCTCTGTATATTGTATGCGGGGTTGCAAAGTTTCTTGCCAGTGCTTGGTTTATACGCACAAGGCTGCTAAATGAAAACAAAAACTAGATCATGCCTCAATTTTTAACTTATATGTATATTACTGTGATTGCATTTTACCCCCTTGTAACCATCCTTTTTTTAAATTGTAAATAGCTTTTTATCGTTTTTATGCCAAGAAATAGCCCGAATATTAATTATAAGTAACATTTTATGTCTGGAAATGTTTGTACTTTTATGATATGAATATATTGAATAAAGTATTATCAATCAATCAAGTTGATCTAGGATCTCCCTGACCTGTTTTTTTGCTTCTTGTTTTATTGGATACTGTCTCTGTGGAATTGGAGTAGATTTTAATGGTATCACGTGATGAGCTGATTGTTCATCCCACCCAACATGGTTGCAATATATTGCAGGTGCAAGGGCTAACGTCCACTCCTGCGCGTATGTGTGTCTTATGTATTGGGGAACAAGGTCCGAAAAGCTGGCATAATAACCTTCTCTCCCTTTGGGCAATCCATAACAAAAGCAGGCGGCCAATCTTTCTCAGCTAAGAGAATGTCATATCCAAAAGTCAGGTTCTCCCAAAAGAGACCTTTACTCCTCCTGGGTTTGTCCCCCTCCATTTGGAGTGTTACTTCATGTAACCTATGTTGGACACTTAACCTAGTATCAGGTGTTTCCACTGTGATATACTCACTCAACTCCGCTGTCATCAGAAATTCCATCTGGTTCTGTCGAGCTATTGTTACTTCTGCTGCGCTGTCTAGCATTGTTAGAGCCCATTCCCTGTTCAGTAGTCAAGTCCTCAGAATTTTGGGCATGTCTAACTTTTAGGCCTGCTACTTTCTTCTTTTTTTTAATTGACTTTTTGCTTTAGGCTTTTGTTCTTTTTTGAAAGCCTAGTCTGAAGTGCATTGAGAGTCTCTGGACTTTGTACAATCTTCTTGTCTGTGTCTGACCGTCCTTCCCTCTCTGAGTTTTCGGATGAACCCTGAAAGGAACGAGAGGAACGGGTATCAGTGTCCTGATACCTGTCATGTTTTTTTATTTTATCTCTATTCCTAAGGTTATACCTCCTTTCTGGGGGCAACTGTTGATGAGACCTTCCCTGGGATTGAGTTCTATTCTTTTGTTGTGTAGTATTGTCCCATTTATTTTTTTGAAGAAACTGGTGTTTGTTTTGCCTGTTCTTTTTCTGGACCTGGCACCAGTTGAGGCTTTACTGGTCTAGCTCCTAGACTATCTCTACCTTATTCACATATGCAGTTTCAATTATTTTATGTAGTTCTGTCTCCTGTTGTAAAGGAGTGAAGTCTCTCAGGCATTGCCGTATTGCCACTGATGCTGCTCCCCTTTATTGTTTGCTAATATTATAGCTGATAACTGGAAAAAGTTGTTTAGTAACTTCATACCTAGGTTCAGAGCAGGTTCTGCTCCGTACTCATACTGTATTTGTCTCAATACATCTGGTATTACCATAAGGAAGGGATACCATGAGTCCTGGTATATATTGCAGCGAAGACTGTACCCCAAGAAGTACAATATTCTATTAGGGGAGCTATCCCCATTGGCAAGCAAAGTGTTAGTATTCTATGCTTTTCCTGTGGGGCAGTGTGTGGAAATTCTGCCTTCAACTGTGCCCAGAAAGGCATTTGTTCATGTTTAGTGGGTATTTTACAATTCACTGCCTGTACTGTTTGTGGTGTAATGTTGGTAATAGAAGTTTAGACTGGTCCTGGTTCTGCAGCCAGTGTTGGCTGAAGTGTGAATGTTCTCATCACAAACTGTGTCATGTTTCTGTAAAGTTTTATTCATTCTTTATTATGTATTAGTAAATCTCCCCCTGGCATTGTGTCAATGTCAGGGTGTGGTGTGTAGGTCGCTAGTACCGGCCTTGTTGCTCTGTCTCCTCTGAGCGGACCGAGTCTTACTCTATTTCTCATATGGGAGAGGGCATCTTTAAACCAGTATAAATGTTCCTGGTAAGTTAGTTGAATTTCAATGTCCTCTTATGGACTATATTCGTTTGGTATGTCGTCTTTGACATAGTAATGAAACGTTTTTGTTTGTGCATTTGCCTGCGGGAATCTAATTCATGACTAGAATAGCTCTGTTCTATATGACTCCTGTGCCTCAATCACGAAGGTTACTTACCCAGCCCTGGATGTTAAACCGTATTTTGCTAGTTTTAGCGTGATGGCATTTCTGTCATTTTCTGAAATATCTATTATATTTGCATCTTCTTCCTCTATAGAGAAGTTTAGTGCATTTACTTGATCTATGTCTCCCTGCTCAATCATTATTTTTAAAAAAGGAGCTTTTCAAGGGAACTGAGATACGGTGTTATGCATAGTAGGAACAATGTCTCCTTCAAGCTTGATTAAAATAACAGGTGATACATAGGATTTTGCCTACTCAGTAGTGGCGGATTTTGTTCCCTCTTACTACAGACTTCTCTGGGGGGAATGTGAGTAGCGGTCTCTGAGAATAGCACAGCTGAACTACTCAGATTTGACCGTTAAATAAGTGCCCAACCAACATTGGGTGCCATGTTGTATAGTTCCTATAAAACATATACAGGACCTGCGCCTTTAGACAACATACACTTCGGGCTTGGTGTCTGAATTGATTCCAGACGCCCCCACCGGATATGTTGGCCTGTATGCCAGCTAGCTCACAGTGCCCCTAGAAACTCCTCCTACCAAGGAGAGAATAGTTCCTGGCAACTATCAAAAATGACAACCCTGATCCCTCAGAATCATGAAACAGTGCAATACTTTTTGCTCAGTCACTCGTGCTCACTTAGTCTCAGAGATGTACCCGGTGAATGGTATGTACATTTTCAATAAACATTTATTGAACATTCGTCATGCTAGTGTAAAATAGATGTGCTGAAACAATCATCAGGCAGTAACAGATATCAATGATTAGAAGTACTAGAAAAGTAAAAGGATGGTACCCATGTTGTTGTAATCATGAATACAGGCAGGTTATAAAATACATGACAATAAAATGTGTGCCCCTATGATGCAATCCTAACTAGATGTACCTAAGTGTACCTAGCATGTGTGTGGGTGTCAATACTAAGAATCCCTCTAGGATCAAGCCACCCCATTACCTCAAGTGAGATACTGTGGGACCCCGTCTTGGTCACAAGTTGGACATTCCACAAGGGATGTTCGGACTGCTGCAAGCTGGAGTGTCTGCATGCAGGAATCTCAGTGTCTCGTGTAAGTGTGTTGGCATGGAATTCAGGAATTCCTCTGGCTATCTCAGCAAGATGTGATATTTAAATACCCAAAGGTGTCCCAAGGGGTTGTACCTTGCTGTGCCAGACTAAGGATGTTGTCGGGAATGAACCTTGTTCATAGTTATTATGCAGGAGATTATGGTCCTGCTGATTTTCCGAGAATCCTGAATCCTCATGCATAATGTATGATGAGCCTATTGTTCAGGGAAAACCCCATGTTTTGTAAGGAGTACCGTAACTAAGAAAAGGGTCAGTTCTAGCAGCCGTTATGTTTGTAATGCATGGACGAATATAGGTGAAAGGTTGTGACATTACCTGTGTCTATATTGCGGTACCTATATGGAATATTACACAGCCTGCTCCCCAAAAAACAGCCAAATTAATTAAGGTCCAGCAGCTCTGAAAAAATCAGCGGAAAGTATTAGCCAGTATGCAGGCAAGTGATAACCCCTTTAGAAGCGGTCAGCGTCTTGCTGTTTGTGGCTTCCAGTCTCCACCCTTGTCATGGTACTGTGCTTTAATTTTTTATCCTTGAACAGCATATTACCTAGCATCTGAGTGATGTCACTAGTCTGGCAGGAGAAGTCAGCGTAGGCCTCTGGAGAATTTAAACAGAATTCTTCTTGCTGACCTGGCTTCTGGCTATCCTAGTCCTATCTAGATAGAAGATAGAGGAATCAAGAAGAATTGAATGTATCCGGCAACTAGGAAAGATTCCAGGCTATAGATGAAAGACTGGGCTTCCCTGTGGAAATGTGTAGAAGCTACTGTGTAAGAAAATCAAAATAGCATCCATCATGAGATGAAAGTCAATGCAAAAAAATGTGAGGTTTTAATAAAAAGATCTTGCCTATAAAACCAAATAATTTTTGGGGCTCTAGAGGGGTTTAAGGGGGGTACAAAGCTAAACTGATCCCATAGGTCACTGAACTCCTTCTTGTCTAAAGATCAAGGGGGCAGTACTCATCCATTAGTAGAGCTCATTGTGTACAAGCGGGATACCAAATCCCAGCAGTTGGCCCAATACCAACAATATTTATTTACAATACTTCACAATCGAAGAGAAACAAAATGTGAGCTACCAGGGAAACAACTGTTCACTCACCAAGAAGGTTTTGCTTTTTTCAGTATGCATGCATCTGGAAAGAGAAATAGCAGGAGGTCCACGTGTGAAAGGTGGACATTTATTCCTGAGTTCCACACCCTTTCCATCCCTACCATGCTAATTTCTTGGTCTTCTATGAAAATGTATTATTATCGCCCCTTTCAGGTTTTTACAGGAGTAGCCCAAGGTAAATATCTGTTTTATAACGGTACAGGCTTTTCAACTGTCGATTACTACTTGTATGTAGTCACATTTTGAATAGTCCAAAAAGCTTGGCCATGTTTATTTACCGAGGGCAGAGCAAACACAAGCAAGAAATTCCCATAGCTACAGCAAGCCGGGAAACACTTGCAAGCCCCCGAAGGCGCACTAAAGAGGGCTTTCACTTTACTATTGACCTTATTTTCATAGTGGACAAAGATTAAACCAGTCAGCACTGCGGTGCAAATAGTGCTTGCACATTATCATTGGTCCTGAAGAAAGCCCTCTAGACCCGGCTAGTCAAATGGGGCTGAAACATGTCGACCTCAAGTATGGACTTTTTTAGTGCGTTAGATCTGGTAACACGATCTAAATAAGCACACCCCCTATTTTTAACTTCTGCAAAGCCCATTCACCAATAAATAATTGCACTCAAATGAGAATGTTTAAAGAATTTTATTCTCACTTCACCACGCGCACTCAATTTTTTGAATGTTTTGGTCTCTGGACACTACTGCAATACCAGTGGTTTACCTCCAGGTGGAGGTTAGCATGCCGAAAAATAAACCCTATGATGATGCTGTCACGTTACGAATAGGCAGAGAACCAAGATATACCGCCAAACCCTGGTAACGTAGGTACAAGTGATTCATTCCCCTCTTATTGATCTTTGTACTGTACTTGGAAGCTGAATGGATCATCTCTTCTCTTCTCCCCCCCCCCATATGATTTAAAACATTATTTATTGCCATGAATCTGTTACGGGTCAGTGGAGAAGCCAGCTATGAAGCCTCACCTATATTGCAAGGGTGCGTTCAGGTGCATCCAACCAGGAAAGGCAAGGGAAGGCATCTCTCACCAGCCATATGCATTTTAAAGTCAGATGCGTATGCCTTGTAAGCACTTTTAAACTGAGAGTCACCCTGTCGCACGGGAGACAGACACGGACTAAGGCCTCATTCGACCACATCATCTTTTTAAATGATGCACTTGCCCTTTATTGCGCTGTGTGCACCGTTAGGCTGGCTCGAGGCGCACTTCATGCGCCAAATGGCTGCTTTGTGTTCAGTTTTAGACCGAGGTCAGTAATTAAAATATTAACAGCAGTGGTTATTACTGAGGCTTTGACTGACGGGAGTGTTGAAACAGTATTTTACAGACTGATGAGTTTTACCGTTGTTTTTAGCTGCTGGGTTTGTCAAATTTGATGTTATCCTAATTAACTGACTTATAAACGTATTCATTCTCTCTATCGCTATCCAGGTTTTTTTTTTGGAAAATTGCAGGTAGCTATCAAGGAATAGGTTGGGAGTTTAGTAGCACCGGTAGGGTATTTTTGTACAGAAGGGTGGAGAGGGGTGTGGGAGTACGAATCTACATGGAAAAAAGAACAATATTTTGGAGAAACCAAAGAATGGTTGTTTTCCTTTTTAACCACTTATGGCTACAACGCTAAGAATAGTAATCCTAAATATAAGTACATAATGCCCATTTTAAACAAGCATGAATGTAAGCTAAATTACAGCGTCCTAAGCCCAGAATAGCTTGTCTTCACGAGATTCGGATCTCATGTGCAGACCGCAGTCTATTTTCTAGCTTTTGCGCAACGTCTTTTTATTTCACATGCAGCCATCTTCTCTTAAAGGATGTGTTGTTTTTATCTTTGATGCCCATCTGAAAGTCGTTTTGCCATAGCACAACACAATGCCCACTGATCCACCGAGTTGTAGTTTGCATTAAAAGGGGTCCTTTCAATTCTACTAGGATCAATTTATGGTCCCAACACCGATTCCCAAGAAATGTACGAGCAATTACTGCTGAACTTAAATGTGATTCAAGGTCCATTCAACTGTATTAGGTGTCCACAAACAGATACCACCAGTAAGAGGCAGTGCACTCGAATGAAAAACGGTTTATCGTGTAATAATGGATCTGAGAGAGGGGTCTGCCTAATTGATCTATGGCAGTAGAAACACCCATATGAAAGGGACTATATTGTGCTTAGTCCAAAATCAAATGTACAGGCCCAGGGTCACCCTTTCTTTAGTAAATTACGGTATTGATTACTTTGCACTGAAATGTTTAATGGCCACATCTGTTTTGTTTCTGACATGCAGAGGTCGAAGTACTTTAAAAAGTATGGAAGCTATGATCCCCAGTAAAATGGAGGAATTTCAGACACATAACTGAAAAAGGAATACATTCTCTGTTTTGTTGGCCTTTCACCTATGGGCAACTGCATTCTAAAATATAGTGTATGCACTTTAAATGAAAATTAAATGCAAGTTAAATTAATCTGAGAAAAATGCATTGTTCTGGTTGGAAAGCTCAGCTGGTTAATGCAATTACTTCAGATGTCTGTGGGTGTAACCGGAGGGTCACCGATTTAAATCAGTTGGTGCCCTAAGGAAAAGGAAAAGTACACTTATGATGGTATAAGGTTTCAGCATTTTACATAAAATACAGTGAATAGGTAAGTCATTAGCTTAAAAATGCATTACACAGGCCGTAAGAGAAGCTGCCAGGCTTTAAGATAAGCTGCTGCAAAACATGCAAAAAGATGCAGGTTCTGATTGACAAAGGTAGATGTACACTTTGATGTAGGTTTATGTTGTTTTCTATTCACAAAGGTATTTTACTAGTAGTATCTTTAAGACTGCTGAGTCTCCCCACATAAAAATCAGAATTAGAATGAGAATGTGTGGGCATTTTTTAAGAGTCTGTACTGTGACTTGTAAATGGTTTAGTTTGGTGGACTGGCCCACTTTGAAGAGGAGGCAGCAGGTGTACATAACTGGGTGATTTTGTACAGATGTGACTTGGTGTCTTGTCTGCCCAATTTTGATGGACTTCGACTATACTTGTTCACATCTGCTATGCCATTGTCTGTTACAATGGCTTGACCGTAACTCCAAAGAAGGCAGATTACTCCAAACAAGGCAGACGGTGAACGCCACGCCAACCTAGGTGGAGTTATGTCTGGTGACAGAGGTTAGACTAACGTCAAAGTAGTTCACCAAAACCACCTGTGGATGTTAGATTGCTTTGGCGGAGGATGGACCTGACCAGTGATACTCTATATAAGGTGCATCGCCAACCAATAGCCTGGCAGCCTTATCTGTGCCACCATGGCAGAGGAACAGAAGCCCATCTGACAAACTTTAGATGAGGTTTTAATTTTGTTGTTACCACTGACAGATGGCCAACTGTGTTTATATTGGTATGAAGACAAAGCTAGATTGTGAAATTGTGTTTCCAAGACACAACTGATCCTTTCTAAAACACACATTTAAATATCTCTCTGTGCCTGAGAACTCTGTGATAGTAGATTTTCACAGCAAGTGATAATGGTTGGTTGTTCACCAATCGTTCAGTTCAGGCCATGGCCTTCAAGTGGAAACAGGGAGGTTCTATGAACGGAATCATGTTGGAAGTCAACCAGGAGTGGAGCCCACCCATAATTCGAAAAACACCAGGACACACAGTAAGATCAAATTATTTATTTGTGAGTTTTATATAGCTCAAACTTGACCAGAAGGCATCAGAGCACTTTACAGAGTAAGCAGTACAATAATAAACATGAGTTATATATCGGGTGCATGGAGATATATATATATTCACTGAAAAAATCATAGGTTTCACACCAGTTATAGTTAGGAATTAGCATTTAAAAAACCTATTAAATTCACTAAAAAAACCATAGGTTTCACATCAGTTATAGTTAGCTGGAAATTTTACTGACATAAAACCATTGAAATTCCACGTTATAGTTAGTTAGACTCACTATAACTTGCGCGTGTAATGCACTGCTGATGACGTCACATATTACATCACTCATGACATGGTCTAAAGAATCTAAACCCTCCGCCCGTGAGTGCTGTGTCTTCTTCGAAGGTGAGGGAGAGGCACTTTAAAAGGAGGTGTATCACACGACACTGTTGTCATGTGATCAAGGCAGGGAGCTGCCGAAACGCGCTGTGGTGATGTGGTTGCACTTTAAAGCAAAATAAAAAAGAAGCACCAAATTGGGTCTACCTTGTCTTTTTGCGAGTCCTGTTTGTAAGTTTTCGTGGAGGAAGCGGAGGACGAGTCTTTGCAGCATATTCCGCTGGATTACTTTCCCCAGCGACGTAGACCCCCTCCCAGCAAGTGGCTTGTGCAGAGAGAAGGAAAGTTACGGCAGCCAGCTCTCCGTGGAAAGTTTTACGGAGTAAGGCACCATTTTCGAAACGCTCCGGAAACGGAAACCTGCGCAGCCCCCTTCCGCAGTGGAAGCATTGCCGAGGTCCAGTGAGAAGGAAGCGTTAGCCTGAAGCGGTCCGGCGCAGCTCGGAGGAACGGGTGTAGGACGGTGAAAGCGGACGTCGAATCTGATCAGGTACCTGGCAACTCCGAGACAGTTCGGAAGGTGGGAGGTGTGTACACAGTAACCCGTGGGAGCCGAAAAAAAGCAGACTTTAGCGAGTCATATAAGGCGGTGGGTGAAGTCAATGACAGTTAACAAATAATCGTGCAACCATGTCAGCGGCAACAGTAAAGGATCGAGAGAGCGCAGCGGAGGAGCTGTTCTCGAATGAGGCAACCCGGCCAAAAACAAAGGAAACAAGCATTGACAAAAGTACATTTGAAGGGACAGAATTAAAGGACAAGTATAAGGCACTCGAGAAATTAATGCGCACAGAAATGGTCAAATGGTGGGAGGCTAAATCGCTTCGTCGTTACTTGGAGGTGAATCGAATACCTAGGGGGTTAAGAATCATGATTGCCCCTTCATATGACACTCCAAATCCCACGTTAATGGCCGAGTGGGCGGAATGCAATTTAGACTCCTCCAGAAAATTAGTGGAATTACTGGTGAAACATGCTGAAAAAGATTGGGAAGAAATCCTTCAGAAAATAGATACCATGCGCAGCGAAATACAGGCAATGAGTGACCCACAAACGTCTAAAGCAAAGTTTGAGGAGGAAATGGAACACAAATTAAAAAAGGAAGAAGACAAAATAAAAAACCGTAAGGCGTACAAATTTAGGAGGGATAAGGAAGATTATGAAAATGGAAGAATTTTCACATTTTCAAGGAAATATGACACCATGCGAAAAAATAACTCTGGCAAACCAAACAGTGAGAAGACCCGCCAAACCCCACAACCCTCTCATCCGCCACAACCTGTGAGAGAACCACAATTGGAAACATCTTCTCCATCGGGATCCAGCGTTTACACGGAAAGTGGATCGGAAGGGGGTGACGACCTAGCCGAAACCACCAGATTAACTATGGGTGAAGAGCTGGAGTATATTCGCAAGACCCGGCGTGAGACATTGCGTTCAGCAGGAAATAAACAGCCGGCAAAAAACGAACAAGGAGGAGGCGGGAGAGGAGGGCCGCCCATAGGAAACGCCACGAAGCGAGGGGGATGGGCCGTGGAGCATGGAAGAACAAACAAGTGAAGAAAACGTAAGAATTCGGAATATGAGTCCAAATTCAAACACTATCATAAATTTAGCAAATATTGATTTGACATTGGCGGAAAAACAGCTGCTGTCATTAGGACTTTCATACTGCCCTGAAAGCAATTTCCAGTATACCAAAACAAGGGCAGATGTTTTTCAATTCATACGTAAACTGAAATTGCAGAAATTCCATAAATTACAATTGGCAAGCAAATCAAAAACCAAACCCAGAGATGACCAAGCTGGAATCACTATGAATTTGGCAGCCAGTGACTATGAACTACTAACTTCGGTTCAAGGTATAATCAACACGCGGAACAGTACACAAAATGACATGAAGTCACAAAATGAACAAGCTTCACAAGCATTCCCAATCCTCAATACCCAACAAGTGAGGAGTTTGGCAAACAAAAAGCCAGAAACCCCTTTCAAAAAGAAATCCAAGTTTGTGCCCATTACGACTAAAGACTCAATAGATGTTTTCAATGATGCAGTGGTCGCTCAAGTTAAAAAACTACATACCAAAATACAAATGACGAAAAGGAGAAGATCTAAAGAACAAATTCAATATGATCTTTTGCTGGAAAAATTGAAGAAGGAGAATAATGTGGTAATAAGAAATTCAGATCAAGGGGGAAACATTGTGTTATGGCCCCTTTCACAATATCTAACTGAAGCAAACAACCAGCTCAGCGATATACAATGTTACCACCACAGCTCTCCCATCAAATATAAACAGATGCAGGATGAATTATGTAGTAAACTACTGGCATGGAAAAGTCTGGGTCTCCTAAACATGGAAGAATTCAAATTCCTAAAAAAGGAACATCCTCGTACGCCAGTGATTTACTTCATACCGAAAATACATAAAAACAAGGAGACACCTCCAGGACGACCGATCATCGCGGCTTGTGATGGTCCACTTGAAAACTTGTCACAATACATAGACTTCTTCCTGCAAGAACATGTATGTAAATTAGAGTCCTACATAAAAGACACTGGAGATTTCTTGTCCAAAATTGCAAAGGTCAAATGGGAGAAGGGATACCATCTTATAACCCTTGATGTCTCCTCATTATATACTTGTATCAGGAACATAGATGGAGTGAGAGCTGTTGAATATTTTCTAGCTAAAAGACCTATCGAATTTACGATGCATAACAAAATGCTTATTGATATGTTATCATTTTGTTTGGAACACAATTTTTTCCTTTTCAACAAACAGATGTACCGTCAAGTTCAGGGTGTCGCCATGGGGGCCAGCTTCTCCCCCAGTTACGCCTGTTTGTTTATGGGCTGGTGGGAGGAGCTGGTCCTCATGGGGCAGTATCAGGACACCTGTAGGGACAACATTGTATCATGGTTACGGTACATTGATGATTTGATAATAGTGTGGAACGGTAGTAAAGAGGACGCACAGACATTCATTGACAACATTAATACCAACAATGTAAACTTATGCTTCACATCAGACATAAGTAACAGTCAGGTCTCCTTCCTAGATGTGTTAGTCAAAATTGACGAAGACAACATTAAGACCACTTTGTTTAGAAAGGAAACTGCAGGGAATACCCTGCTACATGCAAGTAGTGCACATCCAAGCCATCTCATCCACAGCATCCCCTATGGGGAAATGCTGCGGCTACGTAGAATATGTAGTGATGAGGGAGAATTGAAAAAACATCAACAGGAAAGCAAATGTAGATTTCTAGACAGAGGCTACAGTGCTAAAACTCTAGATGCGGCAATTGCTAAGTCTAGATTAAAATCGAGGGATGAACTCTTGGGCAATATGGAGGCCCCCATAACGGAAAGTACAGGTAACATACAAACATCTGAGGAAACACCTAGATTAATTATGACTTATAATCGCCAACATAGGGAATTGCGTAAGATAATTCAGCGCAATTGGCATCTAGTCAAAGAAGACCCTGTAATTGGCAACAATCTCCCTAACTATCCGGCAATTACATACAGAAAGGCTACCTCAATGGGGGATGTCTTGGTAAAGAGTAGCCCAGAATACATGGAAAACACGGGTTGGTCCTTGGCACGGAAAGGTTTTTATAAATGCCCTAGTTGTAAGGCTTGCACATACGGGGTGAATAAAACTTCATATGTGACAGCCTTCAGCTCAAAACCACAGAACATAAAATATCACTTAACCTGTAAAAGTGAATTTGTGGTTGACATATTAGAATGTAGCTGCAATTTGAAATATGTAGGCAGTACAAAACTTCCAAGCCACAAAAGGATTTTGCAGCACATTAGGGCGATTAACAACAACGACCCCAACTACCCTGTGGCAAGGCATTTTCATGAAGTACATGGTGGAAACCCAAAAGATCTAAGGTACTTCATAATTGACACTGTCCCAATTCAGAGAAGAGGAGGGGATAGGGAAAGCATGCTTCGCCGGCTAGAAACCCATTACATTCTCACACTAGATACGAAACAGCCAAATGGTTTAAATATGAGTGAGGATATGTACACGTTCTTAGAGTGATAATCAGGATCATCACTGTAAAAATTGCACTTTATTTCAATGTGGTCTATCGTTAATAAGAACAAATGTTCCAAAAAACCTCAACTTCTTAATGTAAAAATCTTAATAGTTTTTTTATGAAGATAAATATATATATGTGATTTTAAAGACGAAAAGATAAGTATAAGAGTATATTTTTGATATTGAATGGGTTTTAATTATTTATGCAATTTTATTGACTTATGAATGAATTGAATGACAACAAAAAATGTTTTGTTGTTAACAACTGTGGGAATCATTCTTAACAAGTTGTAAGACATGCAGCTTATCAGTAAAATCCATGAAATATTCGTCTTTTTTCATATCTATCCCTTCATAAAGATAAAATTGTTTACTGGCAGGGTAACATGCATCATATGTAAAATTAAGATGATTTGTTTATTCACTTTGGGTGCTATCATTATATTTTTTGCACGATAACATCAGTATCTTTTAGTCTCATTTTGGTTCACGGAGATGCACTATGGTATTCAGTGAATGGATATCCGAGAAAATAACAGTTGAGGAGATATGAATTGAGGGTTTAGCAAATGTAAACGATGTTGTGATAGCTATAAGAAACATATGTATTATACATAGAATTTCCTTGGCTTTGCATTTATGTATAGTTTATATATTTTTGTATTTTACATTTAAAATTATCCCCAACCTGTATTTTACGTATCACACAACAAAAACATGACTGATAAGTATGTTCTCTATGTCCATTCACGCACTAGCACTTTAAAAGGAGGTGCATCACACGACACTGTTGTCATGTGATCAAGGCAGGGAGCTGCCGAAACGCGTCGGGGTGATGTGGTTGCACTTTAAAGCAAAATAAAAAAAGAAGCACCAAATTGGGTCTACCTCGTCTTTTTGCGAGTCCTGTTTGTAAGTTTTCGTGGAGGAAGCGGAAGACGAGTCTTTGCAGCATATATATATATATATATATATATATATATATATATATATATATATTCACTGAAAAAACCATAGGTTAGAGACCATATATAGTTAGCTGGACATTTTATTGACATAAAACCAATGAAATTCCATATATAGTTAGTTGCACTAACTATATATCGCGCACCCGCAATCCACTGCTGATGATGTCACATATTACATCATTCATGACATGGTCAGTGACATCACTGATGACATCACTGATGACATCTCAAATGACATCACTGATGACATCACTGATATCTCAAATGACATCACCGATGACATCATCTAGTGTCTGTGTGTTTTTGTAAAGTTTAAATATGTTTTACATATTGAAGAATGAGTGGATGTATGGAAGACTGAGTGTGTGTGTGGCTGGCTGGGAGGTGTGTGACTCTGTGCATATCAATGTGTACTTGTATCAGTGATTGTATAAGAGAGTAAGTATGTGTTAGTATATGTGTGAAAAGTATGGTGTTCTGTGTTTAACTGTATAGATGAGGAAATCGAAGTGTGATTGATTCTTCACAGGACTGACTAGGTGTATGAGTGCATATGATAGTCTTGTAATAGTGAGTGACTGTATGTATGAGTGATTGTATGGGTGAATGAGTGAATGTGTGTGTAGACGTAGGAATCAGTGAGTGCGTATGTAGTAACTGGTATTGGTGTGTCATGATGTCATTTGAGATGTCATCAGTGATGTCATTTGAGATGTCATCAGTGATGTCATCAGTGATGTCACTGAAGTATGGTGTTCTGTGTTTAACTGTACAGATGAGGAAATGGAAGTGTGATTGATTCTTTACAGGACTGACTAAATGTGTGAGTAACTCCATGGATGAGTGGCAGTGTGTGAGTGTCTGCATAGGTGTATGAGTGCATATGATAGTGTTGTAATAATGAGTGACTGTATGTATGAGTGATTGTATGGGTGAATGAGTGAATGTGTGTGTAGACGTAGGAATCAGTGAGTGCGTATGTAGTAACTGGTATTGGTGTGTCATGATGTCATCAGTGATGTCATTTGAGATGTCATCAGTGATGTCATCAGTGATGTCATTTGAGATGTCATCAGTGATGTCATCAGTGATGTCACTGACCATGTCATGAATGATGTAATATGTGACATCATCAGCAGTGGATTGCGGGTGCGCGATATATAGTTAGTGCAACTAACTATATATGGAATTTCATTGGTTTTATGTCAATAAAATGTCCAGCTAACTATATATGGTCTCTAACCTATGGTTTTTTCAGTGAATTTTCAAGGTTTTGTAAATGCAAATTCCTAACTATATATGGTCTATAACCTATGGTTTTTTCAGTGAATTTCATTGGTTTTTTAAAAGCTAATATCTATAGCTGTAAAATATATTCTTTATTACGTGATGTATCACGTAGCCACGTGAGACGCCTCATGACGCGTCGCATAACCGTGACGTATCGGCTCTGCAGCGCAAACAAAACCCGTAACGTAAGCGTGCCGGAGCACGCTTACAGATATATATATTTTTTTTAACCTTAATTAGACAAAATCCACACGTGCACATATCTTGAGGCCTTGCAAAGGCACATCAAACAAACAGTCCCTACAATTTTGTCAAGTTTGCTGGAAATCTATTCCCTTAATTTTTTTTTGACTGTTTCTCTTGGTTTTCCCCTTGTTACGCTTACCGGGACGCTACCCGGTACGCGAACCGGACGCTCCAAAAACACAAGATGGCGGACTCCCGTTACGCTGCCGGTTAGCTGCCCGGTTCAAATTGCATTATCTCAGGCTGCTTAAATGACATCACATCAATTACTGATGAGAAATCAAATATGGAGGCCTGTATTTTTCACTTTACAAAAATCAACGTTTTTATTAGTGATAAGTTTACTAGGGCTGCTGGAAATTCTAACAATAAAGCAAGGGGATGGTTCAATAATGCATGTACTGTGGCATTGAAGAATCTAAAAAAGGCATTAACCATTAAACCTAGAGATAAAACAGTTGTAGCTAAGCTTAGATTTGACTATAATTCAGCTCTCAAGCAAAGGAAAGCTGAACTACGCGAGGAAGCTTGGGAGCGTTTTGATCAAGCGGCTGTTTCGAATAACTGTACTCTTTTTTGGGCAGCAGTTAACAGCCCCTATTTAAAAGATGACAAACTCCCAGTGTTGACCTCAAACGTAGGTAAGGAATCATGGGTACAGCATTTTTCTGGCATTTTTTATCCTAAAACGGTAGTGTTGCCGATAAGTTGCTCTTGGCCAGTACTTAGCCTAGATATCACCTTACAGGAGGTCCTAAGTAGTATCAGGGCCAGTAAGGGCGGAAAGGCCCAGGGACCCGATGGTGTCCCAGTTGATGTATATAAATTTGCACCTGAGACTTGGGGGCCAGTACTAGTCAAAGTTTTTAATGCTGCTGTTCACTGTACTATCCCGTGCACTTGGTCTGAATCAATAATAGTTCCGATTCACAAGAAAGGGGACCGAGGAAACGTTAAAAACTACCGGCCAATCTCATTGCTGGATTCGTCCGTCAAGATTATGAGCCGTGTACTCCTCGTCCGTTTAGAAGAGTGGGCAGAGTCTAATCAGATAATGACAGACTGCCAATACGGGTTTAGGAAAGGAAGAGGTTGCATTGAACAATGTTTAAACCTGGAACTCCTGATAGGGAAATACACCAGAGCAAAAAATGGGTCACTCTACCTTTGTTTCGCTGACTTGAGCAGCGCTTTTGACCTGGTGGATCACGCCATACTATGGACTACCTTGCTAGAAATGGGAGCACCTAGGGAAATTATATATTTTCTGGCCCGCCTGTACGAGAGACTCAGTTCGAGTGTCCGGTATGGGCCTTCGGGCGAACGAACAGATAAATTCTGGGTCAGGAGAGGTATTAGACAAGGGTGTGTTCTGGCACCCCTGCTTTTCACTCTATTTATTAATGAAGTAGACTCGATCCTTAAGAAGGCACCAGCGGACGCCCCTAGAGTAAACACAAGTACCATCCCCGTGTTACTCTATGCGGACGACGCTGTGTTGCTCTCTAGGACCCCCCGGGGTCTACAGCTCTTGATGGACAAATTTGTGGCCTTTATAGAAAAAAGAAAGCTGGTCATTAACAAGAGCAAGACATATGTGATGGAGTGTGGAGCTAGTAATGTCAAAACTAAAAAGCCCTATAGGTATCACATTGATGGCCAAGTGGTACAGTGTGTGGAAAATTTCTGCTACCTGGGGGTTACCTTTTCCAAAAGCGGTCGCTGGGATGTCGAGCACAAGGTGGTGCGCGACAAAATGATCAGGAGTGCCAATGGAATATTTGCTTTTGCAAGTAAATTAGGTAGTAGAAGGCCTAAGGTAATGCTTAAGATCTTTGAAGCCAGGTGTCTCTCGGCTGCTCTCTACGGAGCAGGGGTTTGGGGGGTATCCAGGGTAGAACCTTTACAGGTAGAAGAGAATACATTTTTGAAAAAATTATTGTGTCTCCCGACATCTACTGCTAATAGTCTGGTTCATAAAGAATTAGGACTACAACATCTAAATGATTTATTACTGTTGAGACCTTTGATGTTATGGCGTTCGGTCTGGATGAAAGACGAAACCTCATTTAACAGGGCTATCATTGAGGATTGTTTACGTCTAGACTATTTTCTCAAAATCCCATGGATTAAATACACAATTGAATCCTTTTCTAGTGTGTTTGGGTTAAACGTTACATTAGATCACTGTTCTGCCTCGGATCTCTCTAAAGAGAGTCTGAAATCAATCTTTTTAAATCATTGTGCAGAAAGACGAGCTACGGATGATCTCAAACTTTCCACCTGTATACGTTACAATCAATTGAACGAATTTGTGGGCCTACACCCCTACCTCCCCCAGGTGACCAAAGGGCAACATCGGTTTGTCCTCACCAGGATGAGGATGGGTACGGTCCACCTATTGGTTGCATTTCCTGAGATTAAGATGCGCCCTATAGGTCCATGTCGGTGTGACAACTTTTCAGAACAAAGCACAGAGCACTTTCTACTTGTATGTAACCTGTACAGTGAATATCGTAAATTCTTTTTAAAACCTTTATTTATTAAATTTGGAGCAAGAACCATCAAAGCGGCAATGAAGTTACTTTTTAATTTGCATCACCTTGATATCTGTTTTTATACGGCTAGTTATATACTCAGGGCCATCAGCTCTAGGAAAAGCATGAATTTTTAAGCTAATAATTTTAAAGTAATTTATTTATTGGAAACTTTTATAAAAAAAAGTGCATTATCTGACATGTTATATGTATCTTACTGTATTTTTAGTGGATTGCGATTGTCAAGTGTATTTTTTTTCTTTTAATATGTATTGTATGTATGTACTTTTATGGACATGATTTACATGTTTCCGAATAAAGTTTTTGACTTTGACTTTGAGCTGCCCGGTTCGCGTACCGGGAAGCGCCTCTACCGCGAAAAATCGCGGGGGACTTTAATATCCCCCTCATCAATCCTAGGGGGTCAGGAGGGGTTTACCTTGCCCCCTTTCCTTCATTTCCCCCTTCTTTTTTCACCACATCTTGTCTCTCGAACCTACCGAGAGACAAGATGGCGGCCGCTCCGGACTGTTTACAATGTTGACAGCTACGCTGCCGGTTAGCTGCCCGGTTAGCTGCCCGGTGAGCTGCCCGGTTCTCGTACCGGGACGCGCCTCTACGGCGTAAAATCGCAAAAAAATTATTATTATTTTTTTTGCCCCGCGGGGCACTTTAATATCCCCCTCATCAATCCTAGGGGGTCAGGAGTGGTCTACCTTGCCCCCTTTCCTTCATTTCCCCCTTCGTTTTTCACCACATCTTGTCTCTCGATCGTACCGAGAGACAAGATGGCAGCCGCTCCGGACTGTTTAGAATGTTGACAGACACCGGAGAGCCAATCAGCTTCGCTTCGCGAAGTTCCGTTACGCGTCAGGTACGCAAACCGGGGCGCTAACCGGAGCGCTGTCACAGATATATATTTTTTTTTAAACGTTAATTTCTCAAAATCCACTGGAGCACATATATTGAGACATAGCAAAGGCACGTCGGGCAAACCATATCTACAATTTTGCCAAGTTTCATGTAAATCTATTCAGCCGTTCGAGCTAAAAGTGAGTCCAACCGCCCTATGGAAAAATGAATGGGAAAAACGTGTTTTGGGACCCCCCTTGTTTCTCGGACCCCCCCTTGACGAAACCCCCCCACATTTTCAGGGGCTGCTCAGAAACGAAATGTGCCATTTTCCTGAAAATTTCAGCCAATTCCGTCGACAAACGCCAAAGTTATTAGACATAGAATTTTCAGAAATCCCATAGAGAAAAAATCCTAACTATATATACCCACTGGCTATCGCCAGTAGGTAATATACATATATAAACATATATAATCTGCATATCTATATAAATATAAATGCATGCATACATATACATATATGCATACATATGCATGTTATTTACATGAAAGTTTTAAAAACACTAATAAAAGCAAAGCTAAAAAGCCACCTCATTACAAACAGAATGGCTTTAACTTAAACGAGGGCGAGATCTATTGCATTTTCAATGCTTGTTTACTTTGGTTCTATCAAGAAGGCATTCAGATGTTTCACACATTTGCCATAAATTCTGAATGTTCGCACTCTAGTTGCTCATTAGATCACTGTAGTAAAGCTAGTGCTCACCAGGGAAGTCTGCTGCTAATCATGGTTTGCAGCCATTTTCCCGCATTTTTTATCCCGCAGACTTTCAGTCCGCATACCATTATCCCGCAAGGTCATTGACCTCGCATACCATTATCCCGCATTTTTTCAAAACGCATGTGCATTTATCGCGCATGCCTTTACAAAGAATTACGTTTTAAAGGCATGTATGGTAAATGCATTTGCGTTGTGAAAACCACGATGACGAGAGAGGTAAGTGGGTTTGTGTTAATTTTTTCGTGGGTTAGTGATTGTGTAGTGTAGTGTAGTGTTGTGTAGTGTAGTGTTGTGTTAGTGTAGTGTAGAGTTGTGGTGGTTGTTTAGTGTAGGGTCATGCTGGGGGTAGTGTTTTAGGGTTTAGGGTTGTGTTGTAGTGTTTGCGTAGTGTAGGGTCATGCTGAGGGTAGTGTTTTAGGGTTTAGGGTAGTGTTGTAGTGTTTGCGTAGTGTAGGGTCATGCTGGGGGTAGTGTTTTAGGGTTTAGGGTTGTGTTGTAGTGTTTGCGTAGTGTAGGGTCATGCTGGGGCTAGTGTTTTAGGGTTTAGGGTAGTGTTGTAGTGTTTGCGTAGTGTAGGGTCATGCTGGGCGTAGTGTTTTAGGGTTTAGGATAGTGTTGTAGTGTTTGCGTAGTGTAGGGTCATGCTGGGGGTAGTGTTTTAGGGTTTTGGGTAGTGTTGTAGTGTTTGCGTAGTGTAGGGTCATGCTGGGGTGTAGTATTTTAGGGTTTAGGGTAGTGTTGCAGTGTTTGTGTAGTGTAGGGTCATGCTGGGGGTAGTGTTTTAGGGTTTTGGGTAGTGTTGTAGTGTTTGCGTAGTGTAGGGTCATGCTGGGGGTAGTGTTTTAGGGTTTTGGGTAGTGTTGTAGTGTTTGCGTAGTGTAGGGTCATGCTGGGATGTAGTGTTTTAGGGTTTTGGGTAGTGTTGTAGTGTTTGCGTAGTGTAGGGTCATGCTGGGGTGTAGTGTTTTAGGGTTTTGGGTAGTGTTGTAGTGTTTGCGTAGTGAAGGGTCATGCTGGGGGTAGTGTTTTAGGGTTTTGGGTAGTGTTGTAGTGTTTGCGTAGTGTAGGGTCATGCTGGGGGTAGTGTTTTAGGGTTTTGGGTAGTGTTGTAGTGTTTGCGTAGTGTAGGGTCATGCTGGGGGTAGTGTTTTAGGGTTTAGGGTAGTGTTGTAGTGTTTGCGTAGTGTAGGGTCAAGCTGGGGGTAGTGTTTTAGGGTTTAGGGTAGTGTTGTAGTGTTTGCGTAGTGTAGGGTCATGCTGGGGGTAGTGTTTTAGGGTTTAGGGTAGTGTTGTAGTGTTTGCGTAGTGTAGGGTCATGCTGGGGGTAGTGTTTTAGGGTTTAGGGTAGTGGTGTAGTGTTTGCGTAGTGTAGGGTCATGCTGGGGGTAGTGTTTTAGGGTTTAGGGTAGTGTTGCAGTGTTTGCGTAGTGTAGGGTTATGCTGGGGTGTAGTGTTTTAGGGTTTTGGGTAGTTTGCGTAGTGTAGGGTCATGCTGGGGGTAGTGTTTTAGGGTTTAGGGTTGTGTTGTAGTGTTTGCGTAGTGTAGGGTCATGCTGGGGGTAGTGTTTTAGGGTTTAGGGTTGTGTTGTAGTGTAGGGTCATGCTGGGGGTAGTGTTTTAGGGTTTAGGGTAGTGTTGTAGTGTTTGCGTAGTGTAGGGTCATGCTGGGGTGTAGTGTTTTAGGGTTTTGGGTAGTGTTGTAGTGTTTGCGTAGTGTAGGGTCATGCTGGGGGTAGTGTTTTAGGGTTTAGGGTAGTGTTGTAGTGTTTGTGTAGTGTAGGGTCATGCTGGGGGTAGTGTTTTAGGGTTTAGGGTAGTGTTGTAGTGTTTGTGTAGTGTAGGGTCATGCTGGGGGTAGTGTTTTAGGGTTTAGGGTAGTGTTGTAGTGTTTGCGTAGTGTAGGGTCATGCTGGGGGTAGTGTTTTAGGGTTTAGGGTAGTGTTGTACTGTTTGTGTAGTGTAGGGTCATGCCGGGGGTAGTGTTTTAGGGTTTAGGGTAGTTTAGTTGTTTAGTGTATGCTAAAGGCATATTCGTTCTAAAAGTTTTCATTATTTTAATTTGCGGCCTAATAGTACATGCAGGATTTTTTTTGCGGACTGATGGTATGCGGGATTTCGTCATATATTCGCTAATCATACTTTCTATGGCAAAATGAACCCCCTCATTTTGTTCCTTTTTAAATTAAATGTTTTAAGAGTTACCGCTTTATTCCAATCAAGATGGCTTCAGGTGTGCCATACCTTTGTAATAAGTAGGACTGTTAGCACTCTAGTTTTTCTTTAGAACACTCTGGGACAATCTGTCATTGGGCTATAGTTGGGCTACATCTGGCTGATATTTGGGCTACATTTGTTTTTTTTGTCTCTGGTGGCCATCTTTGGGCTACATTGGGCTACATTGGGCTACATTGGGCTACATTTGGGCTCCAACATATATATAGCCCAATGTAGCCCAATTTATATTTTTCAAAGTTAATTTTCGTAAAAACCACTGGAGCCTATATCTTGAGACATAGCAAAGGCACATCGGGCTACCAGTCCCTACAATTTTGCCAAGTTTGGTGTAAATCCATTCAGCCGTTCAGGCTAAAAGTGAGGCCAACCGCCCTATGGAAAATTGCATGGGAAAAACACGTTTTGGGACCCCCCTTTTTTCTCGGCCCCCCCTTGACGAAACCCCCCCAAATTTTCAGGGGCTGCTCAGAAACAAAATGTTCCATTTTCCTGAAAATTTCAGCCAATTCTGTCCTCATAAGCCAAAGTTATTCGACATAGAATTTTCAAAAATCCCATAGGAAAAAAATCCTAACTATATATACCTACTGGCTATCGCCAGTAGGTAATATATATATATATATATATATATATATATATATAGTTAGGATTTTTTTCCTATGGGATTTTTGAAAATTCTATGTCGAATAACTTTGGCTTATGAGGACAGAATTGGCTGAAATTTTCAGGAAAATGGAACATTTTGTTTCTGAGCAGCCCCTGAAAATTTGGGGGGGTTTCGTCAAGGGGGGGCCGAGAAAAAAGGGGGGTCCCAAAACGTGTTTTTCCCATGCAATTTTCCATAGGGCGGTTGGCCTCACTTTTAGCCTGAACGGCTGAATGGATTTACACCAAACTTGGCAAAATTGTAGGGACTGGTAGCCCGATGTGCCTTTGCTATGTCTCAAGATATAGGCTCCAGTGGTTTTTACGAAAATTAACTTTGAAAAATATAAATTGGGCTACATTGGGCTATATATATGTTGGAGCCCAAATGTAGCCCAATGTAGCCCAATGTAGCCCAATGTAGCCCAAAGATGGCCACCAGAGACAAAAAAAACAAATGTAGCCCAAATATCAGCCAGATGTAGCCCAACTATAGCCCAATGACAGATTGTCCCAGAGTGTTCTAAAGAAAAACTAGAGTGCTAACAGTCCTACTTATTACAAAGGTATGGCACACCTGAAGCCATCTTGATTGGAATAAAGCGGTAACTCTTAAAACATTTAATTTAAAAAGGAACAAAATGAGGGGGTTCATTTTGCCATAGAAAGTATGATTAGCGAATATATGACGAAATCCCGCATACCATCAGTCCGCAAAAAAAATCCTGCATGTACTATTAGGCCGCAAATTAAAATAATGAAAACTTTTAGAACGAATATGCCTTTAGCATACACTAAACAACTAAACTACCCTAAACCCTAAAACACTACCCCCGGCATGACCCTACACTACACAAACAGTACAACACTACCCTAAACCCTAAAACACTACCCCCAGCATGACCCTACACTACGCAAACACTACAACACTACCCAAAACCCTAAAACACTACACCCCAGCATGACCCTACACTACGCAAACACTACAACACTACCCTAAACCCTAAAACACTACCCCCAGCATGACCCTACACTACACAAACACTACAACACAACCCTAAACCCTAAAACACTACCCCCAGCATGACCCTACACTACGCAAACACTACAACACAACCCTAAACCCTAAAACACTACCCCCAGCATGACCCTACACTACGCAAACACTACAACACTACCCTAAACCCTAAAACACTACCCCCAGCATGACCCTACACTACGCAAACACTACAACACTACCCAAAACCCTAAAACACTACACCCCAGCATGACCCTACACTACGCAAACACTACAGCACTACCCTAAACCCTAAAACACTACCCCCAGCATGACCCTACACTACGCAAACACTACAACACTAACCTAAATCCTAAAACACTACCCCCAGCATGACCCTACACTACGCAAACACTACAACACTACCCAAAACCCTAAAACACTACACCCCAGCATGACCCTACACTACGCAAACACTACAACACTACCCTAAACCCTAAAACACTACCCCCAGCATGACCCTACACCACGCAAACACTACAACACTACCCAAAACCCTAAAACACTACACCCCAGCATGACCCTACACTACGCAAACACTACAACACTACCCTAAACCCTAAAACACTACCCCCAGCATGACCCTACACTACGCAAACACTACAACACTACCCTAAACCCTAAAACACTACCCCCAGCATGACCCTACACTACGCAAACACTACAACACTACCCTAAACCCTAAAACACTACCCCCAGCATGACCCTACACTACGCAAACACTACAACACTACCCTAAACCCTAAAACACTACCCCCAGCATGACCCTACACTACGCAAACACTACAACACTACCCTAAACCCTAAAACACTACCCTCAGCATGACCCTACACTACCCAAACACTACAACACTACCCAAAACCCTAAAACACTACCCCCAGCATGACCCTACACTACGCAAACACTACCCAAAACCCTAAAACACTACCCCCCAGCATGACCCTACACTACGCAAACACTACAACACTACCCAAAACCCTAAAACACTACCCCCAGCATGACCCTACACTACGCAAACACTACAACACTACCCTAAATCCTAAAACACTACCCCCAGCATGACCCTACACTACGCAAACACTACAACACTACCCAAAACCCTAAAACACTACACCCCAGCATGACCCTACACTACGCAAACACTACAACACTACCCTAAACCCTAAAACACTACCCCCAGCATGACCCTACACTACGCAAACACTACAACACTACCCAAAACCCTAAAACACTACACCCCAGCATGACCCTACACTACGCAAACACTACAACACTACCCTAAACCCTAAAACACTACCCCCAGCATGACCCTACACTACGCAAACACTACAACACTACCCTAAACCCTAAAACACTACCCCCAGCATGACCCTACACTACACAAACACTACAACACTACCCTAAACCCTAAAACACTACCCCCAGCATGACCCTACACTACGCAAACACTACAACACTACCCAAAACCCTAAAACACTACCCCCCAGCATGACCCTACACTACGCAAACACTACACCACTACCCAAAACCCTAAAAAACTACCCCCAGCATGACCCTACACTACGCCAACACTACAACACTACCCAAAACCCTAAAACACTACCCCCAGCATGACCCTACACTACGCCAACACTACAACACTACCCAAAACCCTAAAACACTACCCCCAGCATGACCCTACACTACGCAAACACTACAACACTACCCAAAACCCTAAAACACTACACCCCAGCATGACCCTACACTACGCAAACACTACAACACTACCCAAAACCCTAAAACACTACACCCCAGCATGACCCTACACTACGCATACACTACAACACTACCCAAAACCCTAAAACACTACCCCCAGCATGACCCTACACTACGCAAACACTACAACACTACCCTAAACCCTAAAATACTACACCCCAGCATGACCCTACACTACGCAAACACTACAACACTACCCAAAACCCTAAAACACTACCCCCAGCATGACCCTACACTACGCAAACACTACAACACTATCCTAAACCCTAAAACACTACCCCCAACATGACCCTACACTACGCAAACACTACAACACTACCCTGAACCCTAAAACACTACCCCCAGCATGACCCTACACTACGCAAACACTACAACACAACCCTAAACCCTAAAACACTACCCCCAGCATGACCCTACACTAAACAACCACCAAAACTCTACACTACACTAACACAACACTACACTACACAACACTACACTACACTACACAATCACTAACCCACGAAAAAATTAACACAAACCCACTTACCTCTCTCGTCATCGTGGTTTTCACAACGCAAATGCATTTACCATACATGCCTTTAAAACGTAATTCTTTGTAAAGGCATGCGCGATAAATGCACATGCGTTTTGAAAAAATGCGGGATAATTGTATGCGAGCTCAATGACCTTGCGGGATAATGGTATGCGGACTGAAAGTCTGCGGGATAAAAAATGCGGGAAAATGGCTGCAAACCATGATTAGCAGCAGACTTCCCTGGTGAGCACTAGCTTTACTACAGTGATCTAATGAGCAACTAGAGTGCTAACATTCAGAATTTATGGCAAATGTGTGACACATCTGAATGCCTTCTTGATAGAACCAAAGTAAACAAGCATTGAAAATGCAATAGATCTCGCCCTCGTTTAAGTTAAAGCCATTCTGTTTGTAATGAGGTGGCTTTTTAGCTTTGCTTTTATTAGTGTTTTTAAAACTTTCATGTAAATAACGGGCATATGTATGCATATATGTATATGTATGCATGCATTTATATTTATTTAGATATGCAGCTTACATATGTTTATATATGTATATTACCTACTGGCGATAGCCAGTGGGTATATATAGTTAGGATTTTTTCTCTATGGGATTTCTGAAAATTCTATGTCTAATAACTTTGGCGTTTGTGGACGGAATTGGCTGAAATTTTCAGGAAAATGGCACATTTCTTTTCTGAGAAGCCCCTGAAAAGTTTCGTCAAGGGGGGGCCGAGAACAAAGGGGGGTCCCAAAACGCGTTTTTCCCATTAATTTTTCCATAGGGCGGTTGGACTCACTTTTAGCTCGAACGGCTGAATAGATTTACATGAAACTTGGCAAAATTGTAGATATGGTTTGCCCGACGTGCCTTTGCTATGTCTCAATATATGTGCTCCAGTGGATTTTGAGAAATTAACGTTTGAAAAAATATATATATCTGTGACAGCGCTCCGGTTAGCGCCCCGGTTCGCGTACCTGACGCGTAACGGAACTTCGCGAAGCGAATCTGATTGGCTCTCCGGTGTCTGTCAACATTCTAAACAAACCGGAGCGGCCGCCATCTTGTCTCTCGGTACGATCGTGAGACAAGATGTGGTGAAAAACGAAGGGGGAAATGAAGGAAAGGGGGCAAGGTAGACCACTCCTGACCCCCTAGGATTGATGAGGGGGATATTAAAGTGCCCCGCGGGGCAAAAACTTTTGCGATTTTACGCCGTAGAGGCGCGTCCCGGTACGCGAACCGGGCAGCTCACCGGGCAGCTCACCGGGCAGCTAACCGGGCAGCTAACCGGCAGCGTAGCTGTCAACATTGTAAACAGTCCGGAGCGGCCACCATCTTGTCTCTCGGTAGGTTCGAGAGACAAGATGTGGTGAAAAAAGAAGGGGGAAATGAAGGAAAGGGGGCAAGGTAAACCCCTCCTGACCCCCTAGGATTGATGAGGGGGATATTAAAGTCCCCCGCGATTTTTCGCGGTAGAGGCGCTTCCCGGTACGCGAACCGGGCAGCTAACCGGCAGCGTAACGGGAGTCCGCCATCTTGTGTTTTTGGAGCGTCCGGTTCGCGTACCGGGTAGCGTCCCGGTAAGCGTAACAAGGGGAAAACCAAGAGAAACAGTAAAAAAAAAATTAAGGGAATAGATTTCCAGCAAACTTGGCTAAATTGTAGGGACTGTTTGTTTGATGTGCCTTTGCAAGGCCTCAAGATATGTGCACGTGTGGATTTTGTCTAATTAAGGTTAAAAAAAATATATATATCTGTAAGCGTGCTCCGGCACGCTTACGTTACAGGTTTTGTTTGCGCTGCAGAACCGATACGTCACGGTTATGCGACGCGTCATGAGGCGTCTCACGTGGCTACGTGATACGTCACGTAATAAAGAATATATTTTACAGCTATAGATAATAGCTTTTAAAAAACCAATGAAATTCACTGAAAAAACCATAGGTTATAGACCATATATAGTTAGGAATTTGCATTTACAAAACCTTGAAAATTCACTGAAAAAACCATAGGTTAGAGACCATATATAGTTAGCTGGACATTTTATTGACATAAAACCAATGAAATTCCATATATAGTTAGTTGCACTAACTATATATCGCGCACCCGCAATCCACTGCTGATGATGTCACATATTACATCATTCATGACATGGTCAGTGACATCACTGATGACATCACTGATGACATCTCAAATGACATCACTGATGACATCACTGATGACATCTCAAATGACATCAGTGATGACATCATGACACACCAATACCAGTTACTACATACGCACTCACTGATTCCTACGTCTACACACACATTCACTCATTCACCCATACAATCACTCATACATACAGTCACTCATTATTACAACACTATCATATGCACTCATACACCTATGCAGACACTCACACACTGCCACTCATCCATGGAGTTACTCACACACCTAGTCAGTCCTGTAAAGAATCAATCACACTTCCATTTCCTCATCTATACAGTTAAACACAGAACACCATACTTCAGTGACATCACTGATGACATCACTGATGACATCTCAAATGACATCACTGATGACATCTCAAATGACATCACTGATGACATCATGACACACCAATACCAGTTACTACATACGCACTCACTGATTCCTACGTCTACACACACATTCACTCATTCACCCATACAATCACTCATACATACAGTCACTCATTATTACAACACTATCATATGCACTCATACACCTAGTCAGTCCTGTGAAGAATCAATCACACTTCGATTTCCTCATCTATACAGTTAAACACAGAACACCATACTTTTCACACATATACTAACACATACTTACTCTCTTATACAATCACTGATACAAGTACACATTGATATGCACAGAGTCACACACCTCCCAGCCAGCCACACACACACTCAGTCTTCCATACATCCACTCATTCTTCAATATGTAAAACATATTTAAACTTTACAAAAACACACAGACACTAGATGATGTCATCAGTGATGTCATTTGAGATGTCATCAGTGATGTCATCAGTGATGTCATTTGAGATGTCATCAGTGATGTCATCAGTGATGTCACTGACCATGTCATGAATGATGTAATATGTGACATCATCAGCAGTGGATTGCGGGTGCGCGATATATAGTTAGTGCAACTAACTATATATGGAATTTCATTGGTTTTATGTCAATAAAATGTCCAGCTAACTATATATGGTCTCTAACCTATGGTTTTTTCAGTGAATTTTCAAGGTTTTGTAAATGCAAATTCCTAACTATATATGGTCTATAACCTATGGTTTTTTCAGTGAATATATATATATATATATATATATATATATTCACTGAAAAAACCATAGGTTTCACACCAGTTATAGTTAGGAATTAGCATTTAAAAAACCTATTAAATTCACTGACAAAACCAGTTATAGTTAGCTGGAAATTTTACTGACATAAAACCATTGAAATTCCCACGTTATAGTTAGTTGGACTCACTATAACTTGCGCGCCTGCAATGCACTGCTGATGACATCACATATTACATCACTCATGACATGGTCAGTGACATCACTCATGACATCACTGATGACACCATCCAGTGAATGTGTGTCCTTCTGAAAAATAAATTTGTTTTATATATGTATTTGTAAAGGTCGATGGAAGAATAAATGTTTAAATAAGTATGTAAATGGATGATTTTTAAAAAAAAATTGGTTGGTTAACTGGCTTATTAAGTGTATCTTAGTGAATACATATATTAGCGAGTATTGTTTAAATATTTAAATGTTTGTATCAGTGTTTCTCTTTGTGTATAAGTGGCTGCAGGGGTTGGTGACTGACTCACTGTTTGTATGTGTTTTGCAGACAGCATATGTGCAGGACTGTATGGGTGGATGAGTGTGTATATGTGTGTGTTAGTGAGTGAATGACTGTCTCACTAGTGTCTTCATTAGTAACGACATATGTTTTAATCTAGTATATGTGAGTATTGATGTATATAAGTGAGTATAGTATATATAGTGAGAGATTGTAGGAGTTCCTGTTTAAATACGTATGTGTTTCTATAAGTGATTGTTTAAGAGAGTAAGTATGTGTAAGTTTCCTTAGAAGTAAGGTGGTAGTGTGTGTATAAATGTATATGCAAATAAATGGATGTTCAATAGTTTATTTGCATGTGTGAGTATGTGTGTGAGTAACTTTTGGATGACTGCTGATGTGTAACAGGATGTATAGGTGTATCACTACATATGATGAGTGAGTATATATATGAGTGACTATATAGAACTGTTGGTGAATGAGTGGATGTGTATATAGATGGTGGAATTACTGAATTGGTTGTTGTTACTGGTTTGGGTACCTCCATTTTTTTGAAAATGTTTGTTTCTATTTATGAATATGTGTTTCAAGCGTTACATTACACTGAAATTAGGTCTGTCACTCTGTCACAAGGATGGTGTCATCAGTGATGTCATGAGTGATGTCACTGACCATGTCATGAGTGATGTAATATGTGATGTCATCAGCAGTGCATTGCAGGCGCGCAAGTTATAGTGAGTCCAACTAACTATAACCTGGGAATTTCAATGGTTTTATGTCAGTAAAATTTCCAGCTAACTATAACTGGTTTTGTCAGTGAATTTAATAGGTTTTTTAAATGCTAATTCCTAACTATAACTGGTGTGAAACCTATGGTTTTTTCAGTGAATTTCAAAGGTTTTTTAAATGCTAATTCCTAACTATAACTGGTGTGAAACCTATGGTTTTTTCAGTGAATTTCAAAGGTTTTTTTAATGCTAATTCCTAACTATATAAGACCTGAAAGCCCACCAGGAATCTCCAGTATGCGCCAGGGGACTGCATTGCAGAGAGGTGTAATGAAGCCACAACCCTTTTTACACATCTCTGCAACGCAACCCCCGTGCATGTTTAAAGAGGGGGAACTAATTCCCCTTGCATACTGGGGGCCCCTGGGGGCCAATTAGCCCACCTGGAACCTCCAGTATGCGCCAGGGGCTGCATTGCAGAGGTGTAATGAGACTATGCCCCTTGTTACACCTCTCTGCAACGCAGCCCACTGCCGCGTTTGCAGAGGGGGAACTAATTCCCCTTGCATACTGGGGGTCCCTGGGGTCAACTAGTCCACCAGGAGCCTCCAGTATGCGCGAGGGAGCTGCATTGCAGAGAAGTGTAATGAGGCCACACCCTTGTTACACCTCTCTGCAATGCAGGCCACTGGCGCGTTTGCAGAGGGGGGACTAATTCCCCTTGCATACTGGGGGTCCCTGGATCATATCTGCCCAAACACCGATATTCCGAACGATTGTAAATGACTTTTCTTGAGAAACATTTGGATTTGGATTATCATGTCCTATACTTTGGAATTTTTGAAAGACTGACTTTGAGGATGCTATAAATTACTCAAGTCTGCCCGAATTGTGTGGGTAAAATTGATACCTAGTCACTTTGAATAAGAATATACTTATGTCTCGTCTAACATTTGGAAGAAATATCTAGTTATATGACAACTGGATACCGACATAACTTGAAGGAAATAAGAACGCCCTGAAGAAGTTCTGTTGTACAGAACGAAACCTTTCGGCTGGCTGTGGTACATAAACTTAGGGAAAATAAAAGCATTTCAATATACACCAAGATTCAGCGCTTCAATAAGGACTCTAAGTGATATGATTTGATTGGACTCATTGTGAAAGTGGTGCTGTGCCAAACTTTGGAATATTCTCCACTACTCTCTACTACTTACTCTCTCCGACTCCACTACTCTCAAATACTCACTGTCTACTACTCATTCTCTACTACTCTACTACTCTCTACTACTCTCTCTCTACTACTCACTCCCTACTACTCGCTACTCGCTACTCCCTACTACTCACTATCTACTACTCTCTACTACTCACTCTCTACTACTCTCTCCCTACTACTCACTCTTTACTACTCACTACTACTCTCTACTACTCACTCTCTACTTCTCACTCTCTACTACTCTCTACTACTCACTCTCTACTACTCTCTCTCTACTAGTCTCTACTACTCACTCTACTACTCACTCTCTACTACTCACTACTATTCTCTCTGCTACTCATTCTCTACTACTCTCTACTACTCACTCTCTACTACTCACTCTCTACTACTCACTCTTTACTACTCTCTACTACTCACTTTCTACTGCTCTCTACTACTCACTCTACTACTTACTCTCTACTACTCTCTACTACTCACTCTCTACTACTCACTCTCTACTACTCTCTACTACTCACTCTACTATTCACTCTACTACTCTCTACTACTCACTCTCTGCTACTCTCTCTACTGCTCTCTACTACTCTCTACTACTCACTCTCTACTCTCTATTACTCACTCTCTACTCTCTACCTCTCTCTTCTTCTCTCTCTACTAATCTCTACCTCTCTACCGCTACCTCTCTACCTCTCTACCTCTACACCTCTACCTCTCCACCTCTCTCTACACGCACACATATACACATATATGCATATATATATGCATATGCATTTATATATGTATGTGTATGTATAAAAAAACAACAAAACATTTTTTTTTTAAACAGCTACTTATAAAACTGTCATTCTTTTTCCCCATGGTACACTCCCCGGTACGCGCACCGGTGCGCGCACCGGTGCGCGTACCGGGCGCTCCCCCCGCGAAAATCAAAAAAAAATTATTTTTTTTTTGCCCCGCGGGGCCCTTTTATGGCCCCCACATCAAACCTAGGGGGTCAAGGGGGGGTCTACTCTGCCCCCTTATGGTCATTTCCCTCTTTGTTTTGGCCACCTCTTGTGTCTCGATTTTACCGAGACACAAGATGGCGGCCGCTCCGGACTGTTTAGAATGTTTACAGACACCCGAGAGCCAATCAGCTTTCCTCACGCAAGTCGCGTGGCGCGCACGGTACGCGCACCGGTGCGCGTACCGGTGCGCTGCTATAGATATATATATTTTTTTGAACCTAAATTACTCAAAATCCAGTGGAGCACATATCTTGAGACATAGCAAAGGCACATCGGGCTACCAGTCCCTACAATTTTGCCAAGTTTGGTGGAAATCCATTCAGCCGTTCGGGCTAAAAGTGAAATCGACCGCCCTATGGAAATTAACATGGGGAAAACGCGTTCTGGGACCCCCCTTTTATCTTGGCCCCCGCTTGACGAATCCCCCCCAAACTTTCAGGGAAGGACCGGGGCGCCGCGAGGCCATTTTCAGGAAATTTTCAGGCAGATTCGTCAACCGGTGCCAAAGTTATTCCAAATAGAATTTTGAGATTTAACATTGAAAAAAATCCTAACTATAACTACCTACTGGCGACCGCCAGTAGGTAATATATATATATATATATATATATATATATATATATATATATATATATATATATATATATAGATATATATAGATATATATATACATATATATATAGTGATGGTAAAAATAGACACAACAATAATCACATGAGGTACATAAAAGGTACATAAAAATCTATATAGTAATGGTAAAAATGCAAACGGTGTAAAACGGGATATGGAACAAAATAGCAGCATGTACTGGGTTACATGAAGCGTCAATAAAAATACACAGCAACAAATGTATAAAAGAAGAGTCCTAAGGTAGATATGAAAGGGAGTTGCCAGGGAACGGAGAGTTGATGCATAGATTCGCCCGAGGTAGTGAAGGCACATGGCACCTTAGCACTAGTGTTCAAGGCAACATGGCACTTTACAAAGTAGGAACGATATCAGTTATCAGATATCAGTTTGCCAGGTAGGTTTGCATGGCCAGGCAAATTATATTATCATAACTGTTTCTGCTAATCTCAGATAACAATATGGAAATGAATTCTTGCTTCTTGGAGAGACAGTCTGTGGAACAGATGGCAGCCAGTATCAGGAAGCCCATACTTGGTCAGTCTATCCAGCTAACTTCAGATAAAATGATTAGCAGGTCGCTGGCCAATGCAATTCGGGATAAACTACCTCAAATCAAGACTGTGGTTGGCACCATACACAAAAGATTGAACAGTTGAAGCTTTTGAAAAATCGCCATTTTATTAATACTACGTGTTGAACACTATTTTTGATTCTACTTTACCCTTAGCGCCCATATTAGTTTGCACATTCATCTTTTTTAATACCTCAACATATTTGGGGGGGATGAGGGTTAGAGGGCTCGAAGGGTGGATGGGAAAGGAGAATCTGGGTTAAAATTGTATGTCATCACAGGAAATCTGCAAGAGGTTAACTACAAGTGGAGGCTTTACATGCATTGGTTGTCAGTGGCAGTGCCCTTAGCTGCTGCGTACGGCGCCTTCATTTTACATGGCTGTTCATTTAAAATAATTATTGCTTTGTGTGTGCTGCTATCTTGTGGGACAGCGGTTTTAAGATTGTTTAAAATTGAATTGAGCAAACATACGTCGGTAGCTCACCTGAGTGGGGCTGCACACATGATTGACGGCTGGTCTCGATTTCCTTCCTTCCCGGCCCGGTCCGACGTGGTGATTAGCACTGTTGCGCGGAGGGCGAGGAAGGGTAGAGACAGTCACTTCCGGAGGGCGGGGGGGCGGTTAGCGGTCTAGTGCTCCCGAGCTGTAGAGGCTTGGTGGGATAAAAGGCGGATCCCTAGTGCATGCTGCCACAGCATGAAAGTAGATGAAGATATGGGATGTAAACACTGCCAATTTATCTTTCGCGTGGCAGATAAGTCAAAGCAAGGGGCAACTAAGCTTTCATGCGGTCTGCTGAATTCTAGATCAATGTGTAAACATAAATTAGATATCTTTGATCTACTAACAGACAAAAAGCTTGACCTCCTATTCCTTAGCGAAACTTGGCTGGACTCCGATTTGGAGCCAGATATTATTGAGGCACTTCCCTCGGGGTACATGATTGTCAGGCTGGATAGGACGTCCGGTAGAGGTGGTGGGATAGCAATTGCCTTTAAACAGCCGCTAATCTGCCAAATGGAACCCTTAACCATAGCGGATAGCGAGGCGGGTGCATTTATAATTAGGGTTAATCCGCGCATCACTGTGAAAGGACTCTTGGTCTATAGACCTCCGGGCCCCTATGCACGCATTGTCGCAAGCCTGTTGGAAGGTATTACGGAATCTGCCTTACGGAGGGATACATTCCTTCTGTTAGGGGATCTTAATATGAATTTGGAGAATTCCTTTGATAGGGGGCAGTAGATTTATGCCAGGAACTACAGTCACTACAATTTAACCTGTACTCAAAGACCCCTACCCATCAGCACGGCCATTTATTGGATCCAGTATTTGCTAATTGGGGGAAGTTGAATTGAACACGCCCATTGCCATCCCCTGGTCTAATCATTTCATTGTTCCCTTTGTGGTGAAAATTCCAGAATCTAGAGCCCCTGAACAACCTATGTTAAACTACCTGTGTCGCAAATGGGCTGGCTTCTCCCAGTCAAAGTTTAACGAAGCTCTGGCCAAAGGTGGGCTGCCGGGGGGTATCGATGCCGAAACTGCCTGCTGTAATCTTGAAAGACGCATTAGAGATGCTCTTGACAGCACTGCCCCGCTACGTCTGAATAAGTCAATGAGTAGGTTTCAAAAATCGGCACCATGGTACAACGACGACTTGCACCTAGCAAAGACAGAGTAGAAACGCCTAGAGAGGCAGTGGAGTATAGCCTTTCTCAATCGGGCCAAGTCGGAATATCAGGAAAAACGAAGAACCTATCATGGGTTAATCAGACAGGCCAAGGCCTCTTACTTTGCAGAGAGAATTGGGGAAGCAGAAAATTCCACTAAGGAATTATTTAAGATCTGTAGGGAAATCTCCTCACTCAAAGTGGCTGCTATACCCACGGAAAGTTCGGAGGAATCCTGCGATCGTATCGCGGGCTTCTTCTCAGAGAAAGTAGCAAAAATATATTCCTCCTTTCCAGGAGCAAAAAAACGGGTGTAGAGTTTGTGGAGCCTAAGTGGGATGACGGGGAGACCATAGGCTGGATGGCTTTACTACCCCTCCCCCCGAGATGCTCCGTAGGATCTGCAGTTCTATAAAGTCAGGCTCACCCAGGGATACCGCCTCACCTAAATTGTTCGGGGAAAGCCTTGACATTCTTGAGCCCTATATCAGGCATCTTTTAGATGTGTCATTTAGGATGCACATGGTGCCTGACGGCTGGAAGCAGGTGGTGATACTCCCACTTCAGAAGAAGCCCAACATCAGTATGGAGAAATTGGATAATCTTCACCCGATCTCGCTGCTACCCTACTTGGCTAAATTGGCGTAGAAGGCCGCTAATCTTCAAACTTATGGCCTTTGTGGAAGAAGCCAATCTTCTCCATCCTACGCAGTTTGGGTTTAGATCGCTCCACTCCACGGAGTCAGCTCTACTTATGGCCGTTGATACCATTAGACAGGGAGTGGATGAGGGACAGACAATGGCTCTCATTCTTTTGGACCTGAGCGCCGCCTTTGACACTGTAGCACACTACACCTTGCTGCAGTGTCTGAATAAGGGCGGTGTCTCAGGCGCGGCGCTAAAATGGATTCAATCTTTCCTGACGGAACGTAGGTTCCAGGTGAGACAGGGCGCCCATTATTCTAGAGTGGTGAAATTGGATCAGGGTGTGCCCTAGGGCTCGGCCCTGAGTCCCACCTCATTTAATCTATACGTTTCCCCAGTGGCAAGCATAGTTGAGGGTTTTGGAATGCAGATTGTGTCATACGCCGATGACACACAACTGGTCATCTCGCTATCACGGGCACCTGATCTGGCAGCACCCAACTTTAGAGCTTGCATGCAGGAGCTTGCCTCCTGGATGGCCAACAACTACCTGAAGTTGAATGGTAGCAAGACAGAGGTGCTTGTGGTGGGGGGTCCCGTCTGTGTGGTCATCGGCATGGTGGCCATCCTGCTTAGGCCCAGTCCCCATGCCTTGCCACCAGGCTAAGAACCTGGGTGTATGGGTAGACTCGAACCTTACATTTGAACCGCAGATCAGTTGTGTGGTGGGGGCGTGCTTTGGTGTCCTTAAAGGTCTACACAAAATTATGGACCTTCTCCCTACAGAAGCTAGAAGGACGCTGGTGCACGCCCTTGTCACCTCACGATTAGATTATGGTAACTTATTGTATTTAGGTGCCACTGTTAGGAGCCTAGACCGACTGCAGGTGCTGCAAAATGCTGCGGCTCGGCTGGTCCTTAAGCTCCCTAGAAGAGCTGCCTCGAAAAGGGCCCGGATGTTCTTCATTGGCTCCCTGTCAGGAAAAGAATTGCGTTTAAGGCCTTATGTACGTGCCACCGGATTATTCAAGGCATTGGGCCTAGGCCCCTGCAGAACCTTATCACTGCCTACAGGCCCGTCCGGTCCCTTAGATCTACTGGAACTGGCCTACTGGTGATCCCTAAAGTCAAAAAGGCCCGAATGGGTGGCAGATCCTTCCGGCTCTTGGCAGCTAGGAGCTGGAACAAACTCCCGCTTGAGCTTCATCTGGAACCCTCGGAGATCAGGTTCAGAAGAAAGCTCAAAACACATATGTTCCCTCAATAAAATTTATGGGCGCCTGAAACATAGTAGGGGGCTCTGGGACTGCTCACTCATTACAGCGCGAGGACACGCCGGTGTGCGTAACCAGGCACTTTATAAGCTTCCTTATTATTATTATTATTACTTCTTAGCATAGACATAACCACAATGCTCACATCGTTGTAAAATTGTAAAAAGGTTATGCTGGTATGGTAAAATGTGCTGTTAGGTTATCATATTTGCAGATCTCTCATGTTTCCCACTTTCTTGCGTGAGTTGCTCATAGAGTCCAGGAAGTTTCTTTGAATTCTGAGATTTACAGTCCAGGTTTTATACAAAGTTAAAGGGACTACAAATCCCAGCATGCAATGCAAACAACCTGGCCTAAATGAGATGGCACTGGGTACCTCGAGAGCTCCGTGTTTGTCTTGATGTGAAGATCACAACATTACAGGCTCTTTTATTGTTTTTATTGTTCGTTTTAAAATAATCTGTATCCTTTTCTAATATAGTATTAACTAAATTACCTGATTAAGGACTACTGCTTGCCAATCAGACAAGCACTGCCCTCAGCCAAACAAGAGCTCATTATCTGATCGTCTCTGGCATCATATTTCCCCCTCCTGAAAGGGTATTTATTGCTACCCTGCGTACAGTAGAACATGTACCTGCTGCAGCCCTGAAGCTCAGACATGTACAATGGCCGACACGTTTAGGGACACTTGCCCAGTAATGTGATTGAGGAAATGTGGGAACTCAAACAAGAGGCTACAGTTTGTGGACAAGTAATCAGCTTTCATTAGACCTAGCATCCACATTTAAGAGAAGCTCTAGCAATTTGATCATTTGGATGTCCGTGTCAATGATCAGTCCTCAGGTTGAGTGCCTGAGATAGAAGGCTGGTCATGACAATGAGCAACTATTCAGAAATTATTTATTGCTTGGGAGGAGCAATAGGAATTGCGTTTATGCCTGTTCTTGGGACATGGCTGGGGGAGCACTCATACAAACATAATAAATTCAAACTTGTGGGCCTACTAGTCTAAACAATTCTGTACCTACCAGCAAATCATACGCTTTACACAAGGTGATATGATTCTCTATGGTTGTACTAAGGTTGAAGTGTGCTAGATATGCCTATAAAAGCATTAATAAGTGATAGACCTTCGCTAACGTGTTCAGAGAAGTGGCACTTCCCCTCAGCCAAGAATGGACGAGCAACAGACAAGAGAGCAATACAGAATAAACCGAATGGTTATCCCCAATTGTCTTCATATCATGACTCACACAGAAATCACCAGATGGCGAACAAAAACACCAAGCACTTTGTGAGTGCATCTGTGGTGCATGAGATGAAAGAAAATAGGTTTGGGAAGCGGTCACTCATATAAAAAAGAAATGAAATCATCTGGGGCAAGGTGGATCCTGTCTGGATATAGTGCTATAATCTTAACATCTCAAGAATGTAGTGGGGTAGTTGACATAATGGGGAATACTGATAAATTATTTAGGCATTACTCAGGGGGTGCTTGAGGTGTGACCCCCCCCCCCCCCCCCCCCAAGTAAATGTAATCTTGGCTTCGTAGGTAGGTCTGAGGGCCCCGAATAGGGTTTGCTGTGTTTGTGTTGTTTTTTTCGTCATCCTGATTTCACTAAAAGGTTTTAACTTGTTCATTTCTTTGGGATCAGTAGCTTAAATCTATATAAAGACAGGTTTACCAAAAAGTGGTACATTTGCACCTATAAAAGTACTCCTTGAATGAATGCAAATGTACAACTTTTTAGATTCCCCAAACATTGGCAATAGTAGGTTTGGAAATCTGTGCCAGTCTCAGGTTTCCAGGCATACTACTGCCAATCAGTCGCTAGGTGATGGGGCAATCGCTTGCAAATGGTCCAGCCCCTGGCAAGTGTTCGAGGTAGCATTCCAAGGCATCGTTTTTTGCCCACTGTGCCTCTCTAAACAGAGGGTTGATTTAGGGTTTGAAAGACAAAGTGAAAGCAGACAGGGTGGCAGAGGAGTTTACATCCATCACCCTGCCTTTACTTTCTCCTCCAATTTACAGATGTCTACCGGCTCCTGGACATCTCTATACATTGACGGGAACCATTGTCACGGCTGTTCCTATCAATGTAGTAAAAGTTTGATGGGCGGCCCCTAAAACACATGAAGACTGGCCATCAAATGTTTCCAAAGATTATTATTTTTAAAAACAAACTCCCAAAGCGGGAGTTTGTTTTTGAAAAATAAATATATGGCCCCTACACCATGGGAGTTTTCTCCCATAGTGTTGGGGGTAGTTTTTAAGTCTTGACTTCTGCAAAAGCTATTGTTCTGAAAAATAAATAATAAAAGGAGGCCGCCAATTACCTACCTTTACTTACCATTCGTTTGCTCCCACGTCATTCTCCATTTCAGTCTTCCTTTTTGGTTAAAGGCTCCTTCTGGCCACCAGCTGGCTCCTTGTAACTGAGCCTTCGTCCCTGCTGTGGATCATGGACCAAGTACTGCTTCCTGTGGCCAGTTTCCTTCCACCGCCCATAGGCACTCCTTGTTTACTTTTGGCATGCACTCTTAAGAGAGTGCTTGCATCTGCAGTCCCTCTCCTTTACCCCTGCCCTCTCCCCATTCCCTGAGGTTTCAGCAAAACTCCCTCCCATTTTGCAATGTCTTTCCCACCTGCTCCTCCCTCATGTTGCTTCATCCCCCTCCACCATCCGGTCTGTTTATTTATGTTTGTCACCCTCCCTGCGGTTTCAGCACTCCCTTCTCCCACTCCCTGTAGTTTTAATCCGATGTCTTGCCTACCCTCCTCCCTCGTATTGCTTACCCCCTCCCAACCCCCATGCTGGTTTTTTACATGTTGCACAGCAGCACAGGCTGATGTGTAAGACGCTTAAAGTAATATTTTTTAATAGCGATATGATGCAATCAATGCTGGCGGCATAATGGTGATTTTTTTTTTTACTTTAAGTAATGTTACACAGCAGCTAGTGTTGCTGAGCAAAATGTAAAAAAACATTCACAAAGCCAATAGATTTCACTTAGGCGAAACCTAATGGCTTTGCTAATGCTTGTTATTTCTTTACTGTTCCTCTCTACCAGAATAGCCTGGAGATGATGGGCAGTAAAAAAAAAAGACATCTCATTGTCCTTTCTAAATATAGCCGCCAATCGGATTTCTTACTTCCAACACGCCTACTCTGTTGGGCATTTGAAGGACGTTTTGCAATGATGCAGTAAATTTTACCCCGTTGACATAAAACTTGTAGTCTACCCCAACTCAAAATTAGGTGGGCATACCTTGAGTTTGGCAGACTGGGTGTTCAGTCCCCATTGCAATTGAGTATCTGTCAACCAAACTCTAAATCAGACCCAGAGGTCCACCTAATTCAAATCAGTACTCACCCTGCTCCTCATAGGAACAAAACACACCAAACCTTGGTCATCTCATATATTCACCCTGCATCCTACGGCTTTTTTAGTTGGATAATATGAGATTCACGCCACCAAATCTCACTGAATAACCTACAACCCTGGCAACACTATGGAGTATAAAATGTGAGGTAAGCACCTACACAACCACAAAATCTCGTTTTAGAGAGGCAAAAAGTAAATATATTTCCTCACATTAAAAAAGTGGAAGCAGGCATCCATGATATTCTCGAAACTGGAAAGCAGAATTGTGTTGTTCTCAATGCTCCATACAGGTACAGGTGAAGATCAATGCAATGTTAGAAACAGCCTAGGGTTTCACCAAGCAGGGTTTACGAAATTGCCACTCCATGCCACAAATTTAGCAACGTGCAAGGACAGCAAGTGATAAACCGCCATGTCACCAACAATGAAAACAAACATTGGCAAAGCCAATAGGTCTGGCTTCTGCATTCCTGCCTTTTTTAATGTACTTCTCCTTTTGCAACATTTACGATGAACGGTGAAAAAATAATATTTAAAAAAAGGTGGTGTGCATGTGTTTGCTGAAGAAATAGTACGTTCAAACCTAATGCAAAAATATATATAAAGAATAGATCAAAGCAGAGATTGGCCTATAAGCCCTGGCACTGAACTGGACTACTTTCTAGGTAGATGGGTACATGTGCAAGAGCAAAATGGCATCCCTGATAGTGAAGAAAACCAATGACTGAAGACAGCTGATTAGCTGACTTATGCTCTAAGTCCTAATGGGAGGAATTAAAGTGAATGACACATGAACAGACCAAGAGATGAATAGGCCTGCCAAAAGCCCCTATATTTTTAAATCTATATGTATTTTTATGTATTTTTGGGGAAAACATGAGGCTGCTAAAATGGTTGTGCTGGGCCTTGTTTGAGTATATCAAGAAAGGGGCATAACACATAAAGGCAATACATTTTCAATCCACCCACCAAAATATAAAACTCCCTGAATGATTTTCAGGATATCCAGGATAAACACATATGAGGGGAATTCACGTATAAAGAACTTCAGTAGGGCTTAATTGGCATTTCTGCAAATGCGACATGACTTTACTTTCGGTTGGGTCACCAGCCCAGCCTGCGGGGCAACTTGAACCTCTATCCTGGACACATATAGACACACTTCTCAAGTTAACTACCTCTCATCCACAAGCAACAAAATCTCCCGAAAACCAATTTCACTGAACCACGTGGTGTACAGGGGTCTTATTAAACTGAGATGGAAAATTCTTCCAACCGTTTTAAGTAGATGTACAGCAATCTTCTTTCCAGCTGGCAATTGCTCTAACACATTCTATCAATTTCTGTGGAACAGTTGTTTCTCCTTACATAATTTAAAGCTCCAGAAGATAATATTTTTAGGCAAAATAAAGCAAAAGGAAGATAGATGTTCACCCTCCACCAGAGCACTGAGTTGCATATAAAAAGCTTATTTTATTCTCTCTCTTTTTCTCTCTCTCTGTCTCCGTGCCTTCGGGCGCAAGAAATCCATGGTTATTGGCTAGATTTGGATCAGCAAGCCACCGCTTTGTTTAGCTTTCATTTTGTATTGACGATTACACCGCTTGATGTGGAAACAATTGAGGAATTAAACTGTGTGCCTCGGGGTTTAGACCTTTCGAAACCGCACTGGCTCAGGGAAAGAAGTGCCAGCTCAGCCATTTGCTATTTATAACACAGCATTCGGGGCCTGGTTCTGGAGTGATAGTGATAATGATGCTGGCAGAGATAACAAGCACTGGTAAATGCATTAGGTTTCACTCACTATTGTGATTAACAATACTTGTTGTTGTGAGTTTTGTTTTGGTGAGCAGTTGTGCAATATTAAGCCTCCTTGAATGGGGAAGGGGTGCAGTTGGGGAGGAGGGATAAATACTCGAGTAAACCAAGGAAAGGACCAGCCTGTGTCAAGAGGAATTCAAGGCTAGTAAATAGTAATGTAGTAATACGGGCAGTTTTTAAAAATATGAGGAAAGGTTGGTGAGCGCAGAGAAAGCCCGGAGTCAAAAATTAGGAAAGACCTGCCAAAGACAAAGAGAGGCTGCAGCACACAAATAAAAAAGGCTCGTTGTCACTCGTTGTCAATGTGAAGAGGAGGCAGCGGAACTGAAGCAAGAACAGGGCAAGGCAGTGCAAACGCGAGAGGAGACCGCAGGGCTGACATAAGGAGCAGTGCCAGTGTGAGAAGAGACCGTGGGTCAGAAATGAGAGAGGGCAAATTACACAGAAGCATGTGGGCAACAGTGTGCACTACCTTCCCTAGAAGCAAGCTGTGTGTGTCTACAGTCAGCAGAGAGCACTGTGAACCCCAATATTCAAGGCTGTGGCTCCACCAGCACCAGAACAAATGACTTTCAAACACTGATATCGAGCAGAGGAGAGAGGATGTGACATAATCACCAGAGCTGCTGACTTTGGAGCTAGGTTTGAGTCTTAGTGTTGGCTCAGCATTCTGTGATTCTGGGCAAATTATTTAATATCCCCGGGCCTACCAAAAAATTAATGTGTTCTTGAGTAATGTAACTGGTGCTCATGTGAAGCACCCCAATACCTTTGGGTCAAGTTTGGGCAAAATAAATCCGCACCCCCAAAAAAAACTAGGGGGGTCCCCTGAAGAACTGGGTGGCCTCTAAAAGGTTGCCCCCTGCGCTGCAGTGGCCTGAAGTACGCCCTTGCCCGCAGTATTCCATTTGCCACACACACTGCTGTTGGCCTGGGTTTTAGTGCAGTGCCAGTGCAGTTGTCCCATTTCGAGTATTACTCATTGCCTTGAGTCCATTATTGAATGCAGTACCTTTGAGTACCTGTGCCACACACATTGCAGTTGACATGGTTGTGCCTGGGGCTACTAACGCTATGGGTCTCCACTGTGGTCCTAAGCGACAATAACAACATTGTACACCCCCACCCGTGTAACACAGGCCTGGTGTGAGCAGAAGGTACGTTGGAGTGCAGAGCAGGGTGTGTGTGCTGCTGGCTGCAGACTGTGGGTGAGGAGCAGATATGGGACCTCAGAGCTGATAGGCAGGGTGGCTCCAGCCACTCATATCTCAAACCCAGGGAAAGCACGCATAGATACGGCTCCTATCACACCATGAACACGCCCTGCTTGGCTTTATGCTCACTCGTCATATGTTGCTGCTGCTGCACTTCCTACCATGTGAGTGCACGTTTCCCTGAGGGGACTGGTGAGTGCTGTTACAATTAGGGTTCGTGTCTCGGTGGGAGGTGCAACATCCAGTATTTCTTTGCAAATCACGTAATCTCTCTGTGCCTGTGAAGCCCTCCGATATGTTCTCTGAGGTTCACGCTATGTCTAAAGTAGCAAATCAAACAAGAAAAGAAGTTCCAAAATCAAAGCGGATGAACACAATACTTGGGTCTTGGGAGACCGAGAAGAGAAGCACACAAGGAAAACAACAGGAAAAGGTATGCTGCAGCCAATAGAGTACTAGGAAATTTAGTAGCAAGTCTGGGAACCAATGAAAAGCGAGGGTGGGATGTAAGCCCCTATATTAAATACAATAGATCCACAAGCACAGTGCAAGCGCTGTGCAGGCGAAACCTAAACATGTAATATGCAAGGATTTTGTGCAAGGATGATACATGAGCATCACACACTAAGGCCTGGATTAGAAATTGAGCAGAATTACATTTTCGTGTGTAATTACACTCAATCGTGGGCACATGTTCCTGTTCCCAGATTTACCCGAAGTGGGAACAACAGACCCACTTCATCAGATGGAAAATCCAGCTGGTAAAATGATCTTGGGAATGGTCTGCCACCTGCCCTGCCCTCACTACCATGCCTCACCGAACCCCCTTGAAATGCGAAGGAGAGAAGGTAACCCCCCCACCCCGCCTCAAGGAACATGGAATGTTGCCTCTTGAAAGCTGGTCTGCATGGGTATTTCCCGATCCATATGGATTATTATGTAGTTACCTGGTACTGAGAGGGTGTTTCTACATGGTACCAGTGTTTACATCTGAAGAATTATAACCCACCGGCACTGTGGAACTTGTGATTGGAGCCTAATTTGGAAGTGTGAGTTCTTCATATTATGAGTGAAAATGTGGATGTTTGTTCCAAGGTGCAAAACCAGATGAAACCATTTGCTCTGTTAAAAAACAACATTTTTGAGATGCGCAGATGTAACTTAAATATATGTTCAGCCAGGTAAATGCTCTTTTTGCACACCTCACCTGTCACTGTGCACAGGGTCATCCACAATTGCAGATGTTGTAGTTTATCACTGGTTCAGAGAAGGAAAATTAATTTTTATCAGAGTATTTTCGGTTTGTGCACCTATATCCACGTATCTCTCACTCTTAGTCCGAATAAGACTTTGATTGATAATTGAGATATGTAAATACGCCCCCTGCCGGTACATTTTTCTGCAATACCAGCAAACCTAGCTACACCATCATGTTTTCCGCAACACAATTGGAGGACAGCTCTGGTCCTCACATACAGTTTATCTTCCCCTATGCTACACTCACCATCCATGCTACTTCCAACCCACATGCACATTGATTCCTGTATATTAGAAAAGGCAACAGTGCTATGAAGTCACACTAGTAATAGTTGTGTGTTATACAAATGGCAATGGTGTGACATAACAAATGGCTATGTAGGACTTTACTTTAAAAAGCTGTGATTTAGGTATGAGAATATCTGAACTTTAATATGTTAAGCCTTTTGAAAGTTTGGCCTGTGTTGGAGTAATCTGCTCAAATATATGATGGCCATCTATGAGCAACGCCACAATCTTATACTGCATTGTGCACTCCACTACACCTAAAAGGGGGAGGCCATTGCCTTCTACTGAGCGTACATTATTGTCCTATTTTTCCACTTAATGTACACTGTGCCTTCACCCATACTTCTTCTCTCACTTCCCCAACCTCTCCAACATAACCTTGCCACTCTCGCGCTGCCTTTGTCCCTCACACATTGCCATTCCCCCTTCATTCATTCATGCACTCACCCATTCATCTAGATATCCCTTCACGCAGACACTCTTCTATCCATAGACTCAATAAACATGCAGACTCATTTAGAGCAGACGAGATGGTGTGGCCTAGTGGCTAAGGCGGTGGCCCTCAATTCTGGGGAACCAGGTTCGAGTTACAGCAATGACGCACAACATCCTGTGATTCTGGGCAAATCAGTTAATCTTCCCATGCCAAAAAACAAAATTAATGTCGCCCTGTGTAACGCAGCTGGTGCACATGTAAAGCGCTCTGATACCTTCGGGTCAAAAATTGCGCTATATAAAACTCTGAAAAAAAATCTCTCTACTCATCGAAACATTGAGTCATTCTCACATTTATCAATTTACACACGCAATCAGTGTTGAGGTTCCTTCGCTTATTGCCAGACTAAATGGCTTTGCCAGTGTGTTGTACCAAGGCATCTGTTTGTAAAGTAGCCCTGTGACAACTTTGTCACCTGACAAAGGCACCTGAGGAGAAGGAACCTGTGAAATGCAGGTCGGTTTTTGCGCGCAGTTTAGCTAAGCTCTGCCTGGGCATGTGCACTACCATGGCTTTTCAAACAGGCATGTAACTCGTCTGAATTAATTAGGTATGACCTGAAGGCAACAAATAACCAATGCATTTTTGAAGTAGATATTGCTGGTAGGTTCAATGTGCAGTGCAGAGATTTCGCCCTACGTGGGGAGACTCTTCCCCGTGTGTGGAGACTCTAACCTGTGTGCAGAGATTCCGCCCCTTGTGTAGAGGCTAAGGGGCACATGCATCAATGAAAATTGCGTTCGCAAAGGGTGCAAATCGCAAAATTCGGCCGTTTGTAAATGCAATTTAATTATTTGGGATGCATCACAATTTTTGTATTGTTCGCAATTCAAGAAATCGCAAAATTGTGATTTCTTAAATTGCGATTGCATTCAGGGAATCTCAAAATGAGATTCCTTAAATGCAATGATTCAATCTAAAAAAATTAGCGATTTCGCTAATAGGGGGAACAAATTACCATGAAGTTGACCTTCATGGTAATTTACGAAAACTTTGAAAAATGCACTAAAGTGCATTTTTCAAAGTTCCATTTTACACAAACACATGCCCTTGGGGCATGTGTGTGTGCAAGATGTACTTATAGGCAGATTTCAGGGGTGCAACAGGGTGTCCTTTTGACACCCTGGCACCCTTGAAATTGCACTCTCAATTTGTGATTCTCTAATTGAGAATCGCAAATTGAGAATGTCTTCCCATTCATTCCTATGGGCCTCTAGCCCCATAGGAATGAATGGGGAGGTATTCCTTAATTGCGATTCGCAATTAAGGAATTTTAAGAAATCACATTTTTTTTTGCAATTTCTTCATGCATAGCCTTTTGCAATTCCTTATTAGCAAATCCTTATTTTTCGCTAATAAGGAATCGCAAATGGCATTGTTGATGCATGTGGGCCTAAGCCCCGTGTGCGGAGACTCTTTCCTGTGTGCGGGTACTCTGCCCCAAGTGCGGAGACTCAGCACTCTGAACTTTATACTCAGGCTGGGTCTGGTGACATTGTGGACTAATGCGTCCTCCTTTCAGGGCCTGCGTTCCACCTCATGGTCACAGGTTCCATTCCTGGTGAGTCCAGTCCTCCTTTCAACTTCCTCCTTCTAAGGTCAATGAAATGACTACCCTTGAGTTGGGTACCAATAAACATCTGTTAGTCAGCGCCAAGATATCCACAGATAAACAAGTTCTCTACAAATACACATGTTACGTTACTACGCATAATTTACGTTTGTGAATTGGGTCCAATGTTTTTGTGTTATGTTGGTGTCTAACTTTGCAAAAACCACAGCTGATGGACCGGAAACAAGCTTCCGAGGACCGGTTTCTGGCATTCCAGCCGTCTCCACCCCGGCTTGCTTGAATCCAGTGGTGTGGAGAGCATGGGACTCACGTCTGAGCATAACCATCCCACTGGGGGTGACAAATGCAAAAACCACAGTTGATGGACAGAATGCAGAACAATGTCATACATTCACCCCATTACAGAGATCTGGGCCTAAATCCATCGTTGTTTTGCACTCCACACCACCCCATTTCAGACATGGCCATATGCAAATCAGTCTGACCCTGTGCCTCATAGGAGCAGTCCAGCCCGAACTGCCAAGCCATGCCTTCCCTGGACCGGAAACAAGCTTCCGAGGACCGGTTTCTGGCATTCCAGCCGTCTTCAGCCCGGCTTGCTTGAATCCAGTGGTGTGGAGAGCATGGGACTCACGTCTGAGCATACCCATCCCACTCGGGGTGACAAATGCAAAAACCACAGATGATGGACAGAATGCAGAACAATGTCATACGTTCACCCCAGTACAGAGATCTGGTGCCTAAATCCATCGTTTTTTTGCACTCCACAACTCCCCAGTTCAGACATGGCCATATGCAAATCAGTCTGACCCTGTGCCTCATGGGAGCAGTCCAGCCCGAACTGCCAAGCCATGCCTTCCCTGGACCGGAAACAAGCTTCCGAGGACCGGTTTCTGGCCTGCCAGCCGTCTTTAGCCCGGCTTGCTTGAATCCAATGGTGTGGAGAGCATGGGACTCACGTCTGAGCATACCCATCCCACTCGGGGTGACAAATGCAAAAACCACAGTTGATGGACAGAATGCAGGAGAATGTCATACATTCACCCCAGTACAGAGATCTGGGCCTAAATGATCGTTTTTTTGCACTCAACACCACCCCAGTTCAGACATGGCCATATGCAAATCAGTCTGACCCTGTGCCTCATGGGAACAGTCCCGCCCGAACTGCCAAGCCATGCCTTCCCTGGACCGGAAACAAGCTTCCGAGGACCGGTTTCTGGCATTTCAGCCGTATTCAGCCCGGCTAGCTTGAATCCAGTGGTGTGGAGAGCATGGGACTCACGTCTGAGCATACTCATCCCACTCGGGGTGACAAATGCAAAAACCACAGTTGATGGACAGAATGCAGAACATTGTCATACATTCACCCCATTACAGAGATATGAGCCTAAATCCATCGTTTTTTTGCACTCCACACCACCCCAGTTCAGACATGGCCATATGCAAATCAGTCTTACCCTGTGCCTCATGGGAACAGTCCAGCCCGAACTGCCAAGCCATGTCTTCCCTGGACCGGAAACAAGCTTCCGAGGACCGGTTTCTGGCATTCCAGCCGTCTTCAGCCCGGCTTGCTTGAATCCAGTGGTGTGGAGAGCATGGGACTCACGCCTGAGCATACCCATCCCACTCAGGGTGACAAATGCAAAAACCACAGTTGATGGACAGAATGCAGAACAATGTCATACATTCACCCCAGTACAGAGATCTGGGCCTAAATCCATCGTTTTTTTGCACTCCACACCACCCCAGTTCAGACATGGCCATATGCAAATCAGTCTGAACTGTGCCTCATGGGAACAGTCCAGCCCGAACTGCCAAGCCATGCCTTCACTTGACCGGAAACAAGCTTCTGAGGACTGGTTTCTGGCATTCCAGCCGTCTTCAGCCCGGCTTGCTTGAATCCAGTGGTGTGGAGAGCATGGCACTCACGTCTGAGCATAGTCATCCCACTCGGGGTGACAAATGCAAAAACCACAGTTGATGGACAGAATGCAGAACAATGTCATACATTCACCCCAGTACAGAGATCTGGGCCTAAATCCATCGTTTTTTTGCACTCCACACCACCCCAGTTCATACATGGCCATATGCAAATCAGTCTGACCCTGTGCCTCATGGGAACAGTCCAGCCCGCACTGCATAGCCATGCCTTCCCTGGACCGGAAAGAAGCTTCAGAGGACCGGTTTCTGGCATTCCAGCCGTCTTCAGCCGGCTTGCTTGAATCCAGTGGTGTGGAGAGCATGGGACTCACGTCTGAGCATACTCATCCCACTCGGGGTGACAAATGCAAAAACCACAGTTGATGGACAGAATGCAGAACAATGTCATACATTCACCACAGTACAGAGATCTGGGCTTAAATACATCAATTTTTTTGCACTCCACACCACCCCAGTTCAGACATGGCCATATGCAAATCAGTCTGACCCTGTGCCTCATGGGAACAGTCCAGCCCAAACTGCCAAGCCATGCCTTCCCTGGACCGGAAACAAGCTTCCGAGAACGGTTTCTGGCATTCCAGCCGTCTTCAGCCCGGTTATGGCCGCCATAAGTGTGGCAGGGTATGCTCAGACGTGAGTCCCTTGCTCACTTTGCCACTGGATTCAAGCAAGCCAGGCTGAAGACGGCTGGAATGCCAGAAATCGGTCCTCGGAAGCTTGTTTCCGGTCCAGGGAAGACATGGCTTGGCAGTTCGGGCTGGACTGTTCCCATGAGGCACAGGGTCAGTCTGATTTGCATATAGCCATGTCTGAACTGGGGTGGCAGAGTGGGCTAAAGAACGGTGATGGATTAAACCCAGATCTTTTGACTGGGTGTGAGTGTTTGATTGATTCAGATGCTCCGTCCATCACCACCCCCTTTTGTACCGCTTTTGGCCGCCATAAGTGTGGCAGGGTATGCTCAGACGTGAGTCCCTTGCTCACTTTGCCACTGGATTCAAGCAAGCCGGGCTGAAGACGGCTGGAATGCCAGAAACCGGTCCTCGGAAGCTTGTTTCCGGTCCAGGGAAGACATGGCTTGGCAGTTCGGGCTGGACTGTTCCCATGAGGCACAGGGTCAGTCTAATTTGCATACAGCCATGTCTGAACTGGGGTGGCAGAGTGGGCTAAAGAACGGTGATGGATTAAACCCAGATCTTTTGACTGGGTGTGAGTGTTTGATTGATTCAGATGCTCCGTCCATCACCACCCCCTTTTGTACCGCTTTTGGCCGTCATAAGTGTGGCAGGGTATGCTCAGATGTGAGTCCCTTGCTCACTTTGCCATTGGATTCAAGCAAGCCGGGCGGAAGACGGCAAGAATGCCAGAAACCGGTCCTCGGAAGCTTGTTTTCGGTCCAGGGAAGACATGGTTTGGCAGTTCAGGCGGGACTGTTCCCATGAGGCACAGGGTAAGACTGATTTGCATATAGCCATGTCTGAGCTGGGGTGGCAGAGTGGGCTAAAGAACGGTGATGGATTAAACCCATATCTTTTGACTGGGTGTGAGTGTTTGATTGATTCAGATGCTCCGTCCATCACCACCCCACTTTTGTACCGCTTTTGGCCGCCATTAGTGTAGCAGGGTATGCTCAGACGTGAGTCCCTTGCTCACTTTGCCACTGGATTCAAGCAAGCCGGGCTGAAGACGGCTGGTATGCCAGAAACCGGTCCTCGGAAGCTTGTTTCCGGTCCAGGGAAGACATGGCTTGGCAGTTCGGGCTGGACTGTTCCCATGAGGCACATGGTCTGACTGATTTGCATGTAGCCATGTCTGAACTGGGGTGGCAGAGTGGGCTAAAGAACGGTGATGGATTAAACCCTGATCCTTTGACTGGGTGTGAGTGTTTGATTGATTCAGATGCTCCGTCCATCACCACCCACTTTTTGTACCCCTTTTTGCCGCCATAAGTGTGGCAGGGTATGCTCAGACGTGAGTCCCTTGCTCACTTTGCCACTGGATTCAAGCAAGCCGGGCTGAAGACGACTGGAATGCCAGAAACCGGTCCTCGGAAGATTGTTTCCGGTCCAGGGAAGACATGGCTTGGCAGTTCGGGCTGGACTGTTCCCATGAGGCACATGGTCAGACTAATTTGCATATTGCCATGTCTGAACTGGGGTGGCAGAGTGGGCTAAAGAACGGTGATGGATTAAACCCAGTTCTTTTGACTGGGTGAGAGTGTTTGATTGATTCAGATGCTCTGTCCATCACCCCCCCCCCCCCCATTTGTACTGCTTTTGGCCGCCATAAGTGTGGCAGGTATATTCAGACGGGAGTCCCTTGCTCACTTTGCCACTGGATTCAAGCAAGCCGGGCTGAAGACAGCTGGAATGCCAGAAACCGGTCCTCGACGCTTGTTTTCGGTCCAGGGTAGACATGGCTAGGCAGTTCGGGCTGGACTGTTCCCATGAGGCACAGGGTCAGACTGATTCGCATATAGCCATGTGTGGACTGGGGTGGCAGAGTGGGCTAAAGAACGGTGATGGATTAAACCCAGATCTTTTGACTTGGTATGAGTGTTTGATTGATTCAGATGCTCCGTCCATCACCACCCCCTTTTGTACAGATTTCGGCCGCCATAAGTGTGGCAGGGTATGCTCAGACGTGAGTCCATTGCTCACTTTGCCACTGGATTCAATCAAGCCAGGCTGAAGACGGCTGGAATGCCAGAAACTGGTCCTCGGAAGCTTGTTTCCGGTCCAGGGAAGACATGGCTAGGCAGTTCGGGCTGGACTGTTCCCATGAGGCACAGGGTCAGACTGATTTGCATATAGCCATGTCTGAACTGGGGTGGCAGAGTGGGCTAAAGAACAGTGATGGATTAAACCCAGATCTATTGACTGGGTGTGAGTGTTTGATTGATTCAGATGCTCCGTCCATCACCACCCCCTTTTGTACCGCTTTTGGCTGCCATAAGTGTGGCAGGGTATGCTCAGACGTGGGTCCCTAACTCACTTTGCCACTGGATTCAAGCAAGCCGGGCTGCAGTCAGCTGGAATGCCAGAAACCGGTCCTCGGAAGCTTGTTTCCGGTCCAGGGAAGACATGGCTAGGCAGTTCGGGCTGGACTGTTCCCATGAGGCACAGGGTCAGACTGATTTGCATATAGCCATGTCTGAACTGGGGTGGCAGAATGGGCTAAAGAATGGTGATGGATTAAACCCAGATCTTTTGACTGGGTGTGAGTGTTTGATTGATTCAGATGCTCCGTCCATTACCACCCCCTTTTGTACCGCTTTTGGCTGCCATAAGTGTGGCCGGGTATGCTCAGACGTGAGTCCCTTGCTCACTTTGCCACTGGATTCAAGCAAGGCGGCTGCAGATGGCTGGAATGCCAGAAACCGGTCCTCCGAAGCTTGTTTCCGGTCCAGGGAAGACATGGCTTGGCAGTTCGGGCTGGACTGTTCCCATGAGGCACAGGGTCAGACTGATTTGCATATAGCCATGTCTGAACTGGGGTGGCAGAGTGGGCTAAAGAACGGTGATGGATTAAACCCAGATCTTTTGACTGGGTGTTTGATTGATTCAGATACTCCGTCGATCACCACCCTCTTTTGTACCGCTTTTGGCCACCATAAGTGTGGCAGGGTATGCTCAACGTGAGTCCCTTGCTCACTTTGCCACTGGATTCAAGCAAGGCGGCTGAAGACGGCTGGAATGCCAGAAACCGGTCCTCAGAAGCTTGTTTCCGGTCCAGGGAAGACATGGCTTGACAGTTCGGGCTCGACAGTTCCCGTGAGGCACAGTGTCAGACTGATTTGCATTTAGCCATGTCTGAACTGGGGTGGCAGAGTGGGCTAAAGAACGGTGATGGATTAAACCCAGATCTTTTGACTGGGTGTGAGTGTTTGATTGATTCAGATGCTCCGTCCATCACCACCCCCTTTTGTACTGCTTTTGGCCGCCATAAGTGTGGCAGGGTATGCTCAGACGTGAGTCCCTTGCTCACTTTGCCACTGGGTTCAAGCAAGCCAGGCTGCAGTCGGCTGGAATGCCAGAAACCGGTCCTCGGAAGCTTGTTTCCGGTCCAGGGAAGACATGGCTTAGCAGTTCGGGCTGGACTGTTCTCATGAGGCACAGGGTCAGACTGATTTGCATATGGCCATGTCTGAACTGGGGTGGCAGAGTGGGCTAAAGAATGGTGATGGATTAAACCCAGATCTTTTGACTGGGTGTGAGTGTTTGATTGATTCAGATGCTCCGTCCATCACCACCCCCTTTTGTACCGCTTTTGGCTGCCATAAGTGTGGCAGGGTATGTTCAGACGTGAGTCCCTTGCTCACTTTGCCACTGTATTCAAGTAAGCTGGGCTGCAGACGGCTGGAATGCCAGAAACCGGTCCTCGGAGGCTTGTTTCCGGTCCAGGGAAGACATGGCTTGGCAGTTCGGACTGAACTGTTCCCATGAGGCACAGGGTCAGACTGATTTCCATATAGCCATGTCTGAACTGGGGTGGCAGAGTGGGCTAAAGAACGGTGATGGATTAAACCCAGATCTTTTGACTCTGTGTGAGTGTTTGATTGATTCAGATGCTCTGTCCATCACCACCCCCTTCTGTACTGCTTTTGGCCACCATAAGTGTGGCAGGGTATGCTCAGGCGTGAGTCCCTTGCTCACTTTGCCACTGGATTCAAGCAAGCCGGCTGAAGACGGCTGGAATGCCAGAAACCATTCCACGGAAGCTTGTTTCCAGTCCAGGGAAGACATGGCTTGGCAGTTCGGGCTGGACTGTTCCCATGAGGTACAGGGTCAGACTGATTTGCATATAGCCATGTCTGAACTTGGGTGGCAGAGTGGGCTACAGAACGGTGATGGATTAAACCCGGATCTTTTGACTGGGTGTGAGTGTTTGATTGATTCAGATGCTCCGTCCATCACCACCCCCTTTGGTACTGCTTTTGGTGTCTAACTTTGAGCATGCCGACAAAAGATTGTAGATTATATCCTTGAATATCACAAAAAATAGTTAGGCACCCTCTGAATGGAGACAATACTAAATGTGTGCGTTCAAGATAAAAGTAATTTGAGCACCTGTTAGTTTAAACTTGTGACACCTTTCATTCAGGAAAAACGAGGGCAATGTTATTTATATACAGTGCTTTTCATTATTAAATGCATAGGGGCTTATTAATAAGGGCTCATCGACACCAGTACATCACTTTTTTGGACGCTCTGGTGGCGATAACCCCTTTGCCTTATTTACAAGGTGGCATTATGCCACTTAACATGGCTTAACGCCGCTTCGTAAATAATGCAGCTTTCATGTAGCAATTCTCGTGAAATGGGCAAGCAATGGATGTTGCAGCAGGCACTCCCCCGCAACACCCATTGCTTTTTGACACTGTCCCCTATTTACAAAGGTGGCGTAAATATGGGGCAGTGCCAAAAATAAGACCAGGCAAAACCTGGTCTTATCCTGGCTCAATAAGAAGAAATTATTAACTTCTCCTCGTCTTTGCTGTTCCCACATAGAATGAGTAAATTGCTATTGGTGATTGTTCAAGTGCAGGAAAGGGTCCCTTCCTACACATAAACAATCATTAGAAAATTATGAGTAGCAAATTCTATATGTGCTGCATTCTGCAGCACACATAGAGTCACAAATCGCCATTATAGATTGTTTAGATGTAGGAAGGGACATCTTCCTCCACATGAACAATACTTCCCTGCAACGCAGACACCCTTGCACTATGGTGCAAGGTTGCCTGCATTGGCGCTAGGCAGCTAAAGTTAGTGCCAGAGCTACGGGAAACATAGGGGTACGATGCATACCTGTGCTTCCAGAATGTCAGAGCACGACAGCAACAATTTTGGCGTAACACCGCAAGTCGTCATTCTGTTGTACATATGCCCTATAAAGTTATACATATTTTTACAACCGGAACACCAGACTGGGAATATGCTAGGCTCTGGACGGCACAGAGAGGAAATGTGGGTGGCTTACTAAAATTGCTAAAAGTTGCGTGTGCTTTTGGAATGGCATGTGTTTTTAAAGAAAGTAAAAATAGTTTGACTCTTCCGTGATTTTGTTACCAATGAGATATGGCATGATCAGGCAAGAACATGGGCTATACCACTGAAAGTTACCACAACTGCAGCATCCTCACAACTATGCGCTTGGGTTTATGGTTTTTAGCATGCTATTTTTACGGGCTTTTCACGCTTTTCTTAATTTGAATGTTGGCAGTGATGCACTCAGTTGCCAAGTATCTGTCAAGTCGTGTTATAAGTGCCCATTTATCCAGTTCTGGCTTTGACACTTTACATATTCAGGGGCATATTCTCAAGAACGTGTGATAACCATAGCAAAAGTAACTTGAGGCAACTTCCAACATCGCGGTCTATCCCGGGAAAATTACGCCGTGTTAACGAAGCATTCTCAACACGGTGGTACCATGCGATAGTCTCCAGATAACGCGTCAAATGCCAGCATTATTATCAACGCCATGCCGCAACAATGCGAGACGTGAACACAAAACATCTTGCAATGAGGCCAATCGCGGTACAAAAAGCATAGAAAACCAGCGAGCGGCCAGCAAACCCCTGGTGAGTTTGTTGGCCACATTGTACTGCCTCTGAGCCTGTGTGTTCGGGGCTCGGAGGGGTGTCATCATCCAAGCGCAAAGTGCATATCCTTGGTCACCTGTGACAGTGCAGAGAGACATGAGTCACAACTACGTACTGCATGATGTGTTGGCAGGCTCACTGGTTCATTGGTGTGTGATATGTGTGACTTAGTGATTCCTGTATGACATGTACTGTGTGTTGCACATGAGCTGTATCACTGTGTACTACGTAGCCTCACTGTTACACCTCCCCCAGAGCACATTCACTAGAGTGCGTAGCGAGATTACATCACATGCACCCCTACGGCACACCATTGACATGCCTGTCTGCGAATGTACACAAGCCTGAGTATGACACAGTGATGATGCTACGCAGAATGTGGCAGCCACAGGTCTGACACAGATGTAGAGCACCTGTCTGGCTGAACTCGACATGCAGTTGAGGGTACATCTTTGGCTCATGCTGCGCTAATAGCGATACACAAAACAGTTGGTATGTGTGATCCCTGACACAGAGCGGGCATGCCCCCCATGTACCCTTTTGGCCAGGGGCATGCAGCAACATTGTCGATAGCGGGACGGATGGCACAAACACTACAACAGAGACACATGCATCAGCCATATCCTTGGCAATGCCCATACTGAACCACACCCAGATCCACGTGTGGAGGAGCCACACCCCTACGCAGTACTATCTTACGCCTGTCCACCCCGCTTACGCTCACATGAAGATACAACATGGTTACGTGTCCCAGGTCTACACCACGGCCTGCGGTGACATAGTTGTGCACCCTGTACAGAGCACAGTGTAATGTGGAATGTCCCCGGTCCCACATGCATACATAATGACCACACGGACACACTGAGCGAGCTTGTGGGACCGGCTACGGGCACGTGCACCCAGACCCTTTTATTGCCAGGGTCACAACTCCAGTAACACCTGTGCTGGATGGGTGTTGGGTAGTGTAAGCCACCACTCAGGGGTTGGGTGGTGTTGGCAAAAACCACAACAGTGAGCAGACAATCAGCAGTACAGACATCATGGGTCCCTGACTTGAGCAGTACAGAGTCTGTGGCCCCGGATGAACATTGGCCAGCACAGGCACACCGCCATGGGACGGTGACTTGCGGTGCACTGAGGTAGGGCCACATGAGCTGAGCGTGTACATGTCAATGTCCAAGGGGAATGTCGCGGAGGGTTGCGGAGGACTATGGAAGGTCTCCCTCCAGGACATGATATAGAGGGCAGAAGCACGCAGAAACAGGCAAATGGCAGAGTTGAATGCTACAGTGTAGGAGAGTAGGGTCTGCTATCCTATGGTCACCCCAATTTTTCTTTTCGCTTCAATGGTTTTCGACTTAATGTGGCTGTGGGCCTGCTAATCAGACCCACAGCCTGTTGTTCTCTCTCTAAATTCACATACATGTACTATAGGTACATAACCAATTTGGTACTGGACAACTTGTCAGCCCCTATACAGTGCACTCTAGGTGCCCAGGGCATAGGTGCATCCAAGGCTTACCAGGGGCTGCAGCATATCTTTTGCCACCCCTGGCTGGTCCTTAAATTGACACAACTGGCTGATCACTCAGCTGGGGCAAGGTGGTGTAATCACCCCTTGTTTAGATATAGTATACCTATATCTAAACCTATATCTGGACAGATATATACCTATAAGTCACTCCTATGGCAGGCCTCATCAATCCTGGAGGCAGAGTGCTTGGTTTTATGTGAGATGGTGCTCCAGAATGAGCTGAGCCTGTCTGCAGCTGTCGGGACCAACTCCCTTAGCTGTTCCGGGATATTGCCATACCATATACTCTTAAGTGCATTATAATCCATCACGGTTATGTGTTAACTTTGGTTTGGCTTTATCAAAACATGTCGTGTAAGGTGTCATACGATTTGGAATACTACCCCCTCGCCAGTCCTGGCAATGGGGGTAGCATTCCACCCTTCTAGAGGGAGAAGACATGTTACTTTACTAAAACGCGGTTAATCCTAACCAGAGCCTCAGCATCACAAAATGGATGCTGCTGCCACGACACAAGTCTGACCTCCTGCTGCTGACCGAAACTTGGCAGAGGAGGCCTGGACAAAGGGTTTCCTGTCGCAGGGAGGTGCTACACCACCCCAGACAGGAGATAGTGGATTGGAGCAGGGAGGGCTGAAAGAAACTAGACACTGCCTGGGGCGCACAAGGTGTCCCCGGAGAGTGGGAGCAGTGCCAACGCACATCAGATTATCCTGACTGAAACTTATGAAACAAAACTCTGGACCCTTCAACATCCTACTCAACGTAGAAGACTGAAGAATCTCCCTTGTGGTCAAGGAGTGACCACCCTGTGCAAACAGGCACCATCCAGCGCATCACCATTTGCTTTGTTGCAGTTCCCACCAGAACTCGAGCAACAGAGATCAACAAGACCCAGCGTTCCTGCCTTCCAACAGCCTGATCCACAGTCCCAGCGAATCTGAGACCCGTGAAGGCAACCTGAAGTGTGGGGCCGGCCATCTTGGAAAAACCACAAAGTGCTGATCGTGCAGCTCCCAAGGCTTCCTTGATGCTGTGCATTGAAGTTTGAGAATCCCCAGCCTTTAACAGCTTTTGCACTGAAGCTCACCCCTCCACACTTGACGAGTGCTGCATGGGGCCCTTTTGCATTTTCCTGCTCAACGCGTTGGTCTGGTCACTTGCCCGTTGGCTAGCGGCCCCAGTCCCGACGAACCTTTGAATTTGCTCTGCCAGTCCGGTTGCTCAGGACTGGCCCTCGCTCCCCTGAAAAGGAGCACCCGCTCTGACCTTTCTGGTCTGAGTAAGAAGCAATCTTTGAATCCTGCGTGGTTTGCGCTTGCCAAGGTTTGTTTGCTCCAATCCGGAAGTCAACACTACCGACAGCGAGAGCCTTTGTGGCACAGCTTGTGGTCCACTCCTAGACATCCTCGGTGCCCCAGAGTCCACATGGCAGCGGAGACAAGCTTCACAACAACCACCTGATTTCGCCCAACATTGCCTGGTTCCTTCCTGGTTCCACCCTGGTCACTGCTGAGTGACCCACACTCTGTCCCCTCTGCTTTCAGGTTCTCTACAGCTTCGATCCACCATTGGATCAAACCGGACACTTCTCTTCTGGACGCCTGCAGCATCTTCATCTCCAGGCACCATCAGACTGCGTGACGAAACCCGACACACTTTGGCACCTATGCACCCGTTTCCTGTGGGTGAGGTAACTCGTGAACGCCGGTGCTCCTGCATTGGTATACACCTCTAGTGTCTAAGTCTAAATTTTGGTAATTCTAGTCCAGTCGGAAGACTCCTTTAACAGTAACTTTATAACTTTTACGCACCATTGACTTTGCATTGGTGCATGCGTGTGCTTTAAGCGCTGCACCCGAGTCCCGCGGGCTTTTCCCGACTTCACCACTGCTAGTCCCGAATAGCCCCAGCGATTCCCAAGGCATCAGGCCTTACCACTGTTCGAGTAGTGATACTTATACCACTATTTTAGTATATGGTTTGAGTAGCCCCTGGGCCTCATCCATAATTGTGCAACTTTCATATGTTTTACTGTGCTTTTGTTTAAACGCTTGTGCTTCAAGACTCATAAAGAGTATAGAGGATTATTCTGAGAATAAATACATATATTTTTATAATATATAACTTGTGTGGTGTCCTTTCATTTGATATTACAGGATTGTGATTGGTAAAACAGCTGGTGTCACATGCCCCCTTGAGTTAAGCCCTTAAGGCTGCTTAGTCCATGCTACCCTTAGGATAGCTTGTCTTTAAGGTTGACTTACAACCATCACCATAAGGGATTGTTTGGACTGATACAAGGTGCCCCCAGAACTGGAGACATCATACATCAGGCCAACTTCTCACATACAGACTCCACTTTTCCACTTTTTCAGTATCAGCTACATGTAGAGGAAGACAACCTCCAGCCCTTGGGCCCAGACGCCACCGACGTACAAACAGAGATCGACCATGCATTTCAGGGCACATATTCAGGAGCACCAGAGCTGGAAGGGGATGCAGTGTGCGATGAGACCTGTACAACGACATTGACTGTGCCAAGTGGAGGGCAAGACTCAGTTCAAAATATGTGTGCCGGAGCCAGCGGTCATCAGGGGCCCACAGCCACGTGTGCTAGGCATGCGCTGCACAGAGTCAGTGACACCAGTGCAGTTTCTGGTAGTGTCCCATCACCTCTGTAAAGGTGAGCCTTTTCTCCTCCGGACTGAAGCCCGTCTTGCCCTTGCGAGCTGTGACATGTACACTGACATGAAGATATCAAGACTCAGTTCCGAAAATGCGAACTAGTTGGCCACAGTGTCGGACTGTCGGACTGAGGCAGGGGTCAGTGCGGGTTAACCCCTGTCCAGCCATCTCCTTCTGGATCTCCAACACACGGCGTTGGAATGGCATTTGTATTGGATTTGTGAGTGACATAGGTAGTGGCACCAGAGCTGAGCGGGTGTTTAGCCAATAGCAATGCCGTGTCCGGCCTGTGAAGGACTGCATTGGATTGGTATGAGGCCTGCAGGACCGCAGTGTATGCCGAAGGCCGCAGTCAGCAAGTGCCCACAGACATGTTTGGTGCAAGTCCTATGCACAGCCTTGGTGGCACCACATTGAAGGGAGTATAGTGACATAACCGCAGCCGTAAATAATGTACTCTGCCATGGTGTAATCAAGACCAAGTTTCAAATGTGTGTCCTACTTGTCCGCTGTGTATGCCGGTGGAGTTCGTCAACGAGAATGTAGTTCAGCTGGCCTGTGTTGTGGAGGCCATGATGGTCCGAGGAGGCTGCCAAGTTCTTGGGCCTCGGGCCTGGAGCTTGCACCGGCACGTGGTGGGCCCTCTTTGACACACGCTGGTGTCGGCAGTTGGGCAGGGTTGGGAAAGATGGCTTCGGGGACCAGCGGTCCGGGTGCAGCAGGCACACAGGATCGCAGACAACACCGCTGATGGCAATGGCATCTGCCTCGTAGCGGGGTCAGAGGCGCCGCCCTGGCAGAGACTTTAGGCATTACGGAAAAGGACTATGCCCAGAGTTATGTGCCTTTTATCCACACCTCTACGATTGCCTGGCATGTCCCAGGCCAGCCCACTCTGCTAAATCTTATGGGGTGACGTGACCACTGGCTGGGGTGACATGGTTGTGTCCACTGTCCACTACACTCCAAACACCAGCGGTGTCTGTCAAAATGGATATGTGTGTGGTCTGCATACTGCAGTCTGGCTAGCACATCCACGCCACATTTGGCATTGTGTACATGCTCATTCATGGGTCTCTTGCCTCCTTCACACATGCCTGGTTCCCACCTCTCCCCACAATCTGCTACTGTGTGGGTGAGATGCCATGCCGTTGACAGCTTGTGTACATGGGTGGCCCAGGTTCCCACAGTAAGTTGTTCTGTCATGTCTGGTGTGTGAGCATGTTGTTTTGCATGTTGTATGTGAGTTTGTAACGTGTGTATTGCCAGAGTTGTGAGTTGCATGAATGTGAAGTTGAGGTGTGTGGTGTGTTCATTTGGTACTTACCAACGAGCAGAGCATTTCCGTAGGTGCCATCCTGGAAGTACCGGTTGATGATGAAGGAATCATGCACACTGCCTGGGTAGTTGGGGGCGAAATTGGTGAAGAGTCCCCGGTGGTCCACTATTGCCTGTACATTGATGGAATGCATGTGCTTTCTGTTGCAGTAATTGATTGCAGTGTCAGCAGGGGGCACAAGAAGGACATGTGTGCAGTCTATTGCCCCCAAAACATGCGGGAATCCAGCTATGGTGTAGATGCCCTGCTTGGTCTCCAGCTGTTCCTGCGCAGTGTGGGGGAATTATAGGTACTGGGGTACCAAGATGATGATGGCATCCAGGACAGTTGTGAGGAACTTTGATAGAGCTTGCTGTGAGACTCCTCTGACTCTGGTGGTTGTTGGTTGGAGGCCGACAGGTGCAGCACAGCCAGCAACTTTGTCTGAGGTGTGATTTTTGTTGTCCGCTGTATTGGTACCATCAGCCTGTGGGCTATGATCTTCAGGATGCCGAGGATGGTTGTCTTTTTGAGCCTGTAGTGGACAATAACTTTCTCTGGTGTTAAGTCTGTGAGACTGGTACATTTCCTGAAGGTCCGCGGTCTGTGTCTGTGCTGCCTCTGTGTTGGTCCGCGGGGGTGGTGCGGGGTGGTCTGGGGGGTGGTTGCCGTGGGTGTTGTGGGCCTGTTGGGGCTCCGAGCTGCATGATCAGTAGCTCCATGGCATCTGTTTTTCTTCAGGTGTCGCTCTGTCCTGGGCTCCCTTTTATGGTGCAGGTTGTCATCCGACTTTGCACTTGGTCAGAGCAGGTGTTAATTTCCTGCTGCTAACGTGCTTTATCGTATGTTTTGTGGTCGTATTGCTGATCTGGCTGGTCTTTTAGAATGTTATGGAGTGGTGTTGTTGTGGCTTTTTGCACGGGAACGCCTATTCAGCATCTCATTAGCGATAGTGGCTGGGGCATCTGTGGCGATATTTTTTGCGGCTGCTATCGCACATAAACTGGTGCTAGGCCTGTTAGCACCAGCTTGTGAATGGGGTGCTAAATTTATCACGACTTTGGCTGTGATAAAATGCTGTTAACTGGGCGATAGCTCCGTGAGAATATACCCCTCACATTTATAAGAGCATTCCTACAAGCGCAGCCTGCTTGGGCCTCAATTAGTCGAACCCGAGGATGCATACTTGAAATCATTTTACCTTGGCATGTCTACCCTGTCAGAAGTTTGACTGCACTCATATGGCCGAGATACCCGCCACCCCCTCTCAACACAATCCCCAAGAATTGGGAAACCGGAAACAGTTCTTGAACTTTTGGAAGGCGGGAAGGGAGTCACCCTTCCCGGCCGTATTTATTAAAATATGAAACAAAAGAAAACATTAAAATAACAGTTTCATATAATGTACAATTTCATTTCCACATTACGATGTTGGCTAACCTTAACAGATCTCTAATACAAAGGTTCTCCTAGCCGAACTAACATCCTACAAAACATTTGACTTGAAATTGTACATCCTAACGTTAAGGGCCAACGGCAAGGTCGTAACCGGTGTCAGATCCCTAAACCAGAAATACCCCCCTCACTTGTGAGAGGGGCGACCGCACAGAGGCGTACCTCAAGTGCATTTACCAATTTCCCTTTGTACTTGACGGGGGCCCAAATAAACTCGACGCCATTTAACGGTCGTTCGAGGACTCGTGTGAGGTGTCTAAAAGGTAGCGTAAACCCCCTCCCGCACCCCACACAACTTACCCATCTGCCGTCGCAGATGTCCTGGCCCCGGGAAATTCCCCAGGAGGGGCCGTAGCCCCTCCTATCCAGGAAGGGGCCTTGACCACCTTTCCTTTCCTTCCGGCGGCCTCTCCTTAGACAGGACCGCCTCCCCATTGAGGGGCCAATTGGCCACCTCCCCCGCGCGCTCCCATCCGTAATGGGTGACGCCCCCTCATAGGGATCTTCCAATTACTGCTCACCGATCATGACCTTACCGCCCGACCAAAATAAATACGACAGTTCTACCTAAGTTACTAAGATCTCTAAAGCAAAACAGCATTTATTACCAAGCGTAAATACTGATCGATCCTTGTTCAAAATTACTTTATTAGCAAAACATACTGAAAATAATCAATCTTTATTGCATCGCTAAGAACTTTCACGACAACCATCACAACCTGTAAGAAAGCAGAGAAAACCAAAGATACTATATCAACTGTATTTACAACGAATCGCTGTCCTCAGGGGCTGGTGGGTGGGTCAAAATTGCTCTTCGTTCCGTCTCGAGCTCACGTGCAGCGGGGAGGTGCAGCTTCAGAGCACAGGAACAAGAGGATGCTTTGTTGGCTTCCGCTCCTTTTATCCATCTTCGGGGTGGGCGTGAACCTGCCCCCGCCTGCCTCCAAGGGCGTGGCCGGGCGTGTTGGTGTCTAGGCCAGCCCACTCTAGGGCGGGAAAAAGGCGCGCCCCGGCTACGCCGCTTCGGGCATACCAGCCGAGACTCGCCTCCCGCCCAAGATGGCTTCCCGGGGGGATCGTGGTACTCGACCATACGTTCGGGGGGACCGATTGGTCGCCCCTTTCCATATGGCCGAGATACCCGCCACCCCCTCTCAACACAATCCCCAAGAATTGGGAAACCGGAAACAGTTCTTGAACTTTTGGAAGGCGGGAAGGGAGTCACCCTTCCCGGCCGTATTTATTAAAATATGAAACAAAAGAAAACATTAAAATAACAGTTTCATATAATGTACAATTTCATTTCCACATTACGATGTTGGCTAACCTTAACAGATCTCTAATACAAAGGTTCTCCTAGCCGAACTAACATCCTACAAAACATTTGACTTGAAATTGTACATCCTAACGTTAAGGGCCAATGGCAAGGTCGTAACCGGTGTCAGATCCCTAAACCAGAAATACCCCCCTCACTTGTGAGAGGGGCGACCGCACAGAGGCGTACCTCAAGTGCATTTACCAATTTCCCTTTGTACTTGACGGGGGCCCAAATAAACTCGACGCCATTTAACGGTCGTTCGAGGACTCGTGTGAGGTGTCTAAAAGGTAGCGTAAACCCCCTCCCGCACCCCACACAACTTACCCATCTGCCGTCGCAGATGTCCTGGCCCCGGGAAATTCCCCAGGAGGGGCCGTAGCCCCTCCTATCCAGGAAGGGGCCTTGACCACCTTTCCTTTCCTTCCGGCGGCCTCTCCTTAGACAGGACCGCCTCCCCATTGAGGGGCCAATTGGCCACCTCCCCCGCGCGCTCCCATCCGTAATGGGTGACGCCCCCTCATAGGGATCTTCCAATTACTGCTCACCGATCATGACCTTACCGCCACAGGCCGGATAGTTGACTGGCTATCCGGACCCCCCACAAAACACTCCTACCTAAAGGTCATGCTGTAAACTCCTTAACCATGCTATGAAGTCTCCTATGAGTAATTCGTTCCCCACCCGGGACAAATGAACACCGTCCCCCAAATACATACTGTCCCCTTTAATACAACCATGCGAAACAGAATGCAGTGTACTTGAACGAAACAATCTACTCATTTTATTATTAATTTTCCTTACTGAATGATTCAGTGCAGAAACAGAAATAGCCCCCCACCACACCTTCCGTGGGATCATATGGGACCAAGCAATTGTGCACCCTGGAACTCTTCTCGCTAACCAACTTACCGTGGAAAGCATCGCCTCAAGAAGAAGTCGTCTACCAGCCAGTGGTCACCAAATCATTGCCCCCAAGATGTACTATGACTACAGACGGCGGTGACCTTGTCCGCCCTAACAAAACCTCGAAAAATGCTTGAAACTGGTCAATACAGAGCCCGCCCTTTCCGTAGAAGGACACCCTGTACCCGTATTCCCCAGCCACGTGAGTCATGTCACCTGCTTTGAATACGTCCGCGGCACGCCTCACGTATGAGTGGCCCACGACCCACACCTCCTTTTTCACAGCCGGTAATGTCTGACCGCTGGCCCCCCGGTGTCAGGTCGACTGGACAGTCCGCCCCGCCTCGTAGGCTTGCGCCACTGAAAACCAAACAAAAACAAGAAGCGTGAGTACATCGTTACAGCTTCACAACATGTGCAACCGTACATACCTCTTATAACAGTTCGAGGACCAACGCCCCACACGTTTTATTTGATCAACATTCAGACCCCTGGCTGTAGCCTCCGTAGCAGCCCCTATCCGAAAGGAATGGGTCCCAAAGTCGCCGGGGTTCAAGCCTGCGGCAGAAATCGACATCGCAAGCACCCGCTGAAACTGAAACCTCGTCAGTGGGGTGGCGTCAGCGTGTCTTAACAAGGTCCCCCCCCATGCTGCCACCCTCTGCGCTAAATATGCTTCTACGCACCCAACAGGGCACATGGCAGACCCGGGGATCCTCTGGATGATTACACAGTCCCCGATTGCATCCTGATCGGATTTGGACTTTACAAACGAGACCGTCATCGTCTCCTCTCTGACCTGAATGTGTTCCCGGCACAGTCCCCCCATCGTATCCTGCTTGTTCTTTGCCACTAATTCGCTTACCCGCATAGCCCCATGGAATGCTAATGCAAATGCGGCTCGGAACAACACTGCTTCGTACTGGGATGAACATGTTACCGGTAGCACGGATAATAACAGGGCCAACCTATCCAAACCTATCGGGTGCCTATCGTCTACTTTGCGACCCTCAAGGCGTTGCCACCCCCGTAGCGCTTTCTGCACAACGAAAGACGCTGTCGGGTCCTGGATCCCATGAGCCCTTGCCATGAAGGAAATGGCGGCCCGATGCCTCTGGGCCGTAGCTACTGACTTGCCTGCGTGACGTAAAGAGAGCAGGAATCTTACTACAGACTCTTCCAGACCCCAAAGCTCCCTCCCGGCAGTACCCAAAAAGGCCCAATAGGAACGGAACGCCCCTTCATATGCCTTCCTCGTCCTGGGTGCTAAACTCTCTCCCACGAGGTCTTGTAGTTCGGGGCACCGAGAGACCAGAGAGCTTCGGGAAAGGGTGCCGCCACCGGGTCCGCTGTGGGCAGAAAACCCCAGAAGGCCTGCATACGGAAACGAGAGAGCGCATCAGCCGCTTGGTTCATCACCCCCGGCACATGCCGCGCCCTAAACAGTACATTTAGTTGCATGCACAACAACACAATTTCCTTGAGTAGTCTTAGAATCAATTTGCAACGTGCTGCCTGACTATTGATACACTCAACCACGGTCATGTTATCAGACCAGAAAACCACAGAGTGACCCCTAAACCCTTCTGGCCATGTTTTCAAGGCCACCAGAATAGGGAACAGTTCGAGAAAAGCAATGTTACTCGTCAACCCGCACTCATGCCACCATGACGGCCATTTTTGAGCCGACCATTGTGTACCCAATATGGCGCCAAAACCCACACTCCCCGCCGAGTCTGTCCATAGTCCCAACTCCTCGGAAGACACTGCTGGTTTATTCCAGACAATTCGACCATTGAAATCCGCCAGGAATGCAATCCAAATGCGCATGTCCTGGCGAACCTCTGCCGAGAGTCTCGTACGATGATGTCCTTCCTTCAAGCCGACCATGGACTGTGCAATCGAGCGGGAAAAGGGGCGTGCCATCGGCATTACTCTTAGGGCAAAATTCAACTGACCTACCACCTGTTGCAATTGATGTAAGTTCACTTTCGTTGCACGAATACATGTCTCAAGGGATAACCTGAATTTTAACACCTTTTCTTTAGGTAAACGAAAACAACCTTCCACTGAGTCGAGTTCGATCCCCAGAAACTCGATTAAGGTCGAGGGACCCACCGTCTTACCTGGCGCCAATGGCACACCAAATTGATTCATTAGGACACAAAATTCATGTAAGGCCTGTCCACACTCAGAATCCCCGGCTGCCCCCAGAAACAGAAAGTCATCGAGATAGTGCATAACATGTTGAAAACCTGTCTTCCTCGTGAATACCCACTGCAGAAAACAACTGAATTTCTCGAAATAGGCACATGAAATCGAGCATCCCATAGGCATACATTTATCCATGTAATAGCGACCCTGAAACTGAAAACCAAGGAGACGCTGATCGTCTGGGTGTACCGGGAGCAACCGGAACGCTGACTCGATGTCCGATTTGGCCATCAGCGTCCCGGGCCCCAGGCGATTCAACATGGCAACGGCCTCATCGAAAGATGCGTACCGCACCGAACATACTTCCGGGTCTATTGGGTCATTCACGGAAAGACCATGTGGGGCTGACAAATTGTGTATCAGCCGAAATTCACCCGGGTCCTTCTTGGGAACGACCCCTAGAGGAGAACACACAAAATTAGCAACTGGTGGCAAATCGAATGGACCGGCGACACGACCTCGAGTCACCTCTTTCCTAATCTTTACCTGCACCACCGCCGTGTGCTGTAAGACCGACATTTGATTCTTACAGTCCGGTACCCCCTGAAAATCCCCCACTGGGATGCGGAAACCATATGAAAACCCGTTCCGCAACACCCCAGCGGAAGCATAATCTGGGTATTCGCTGAGCCAAGGAATCATTGCCATGGTATCAATCGGGGTCGGTAAAGGCGCCCCTCGGACTATATTAGACCTGTTTGGCGCCTCCCTTACCACCGTTATCACCCGTTTTGGCTCTGCACATGGACTCAGGATGGGATGGCTGCCCGCATCCCCCACACTCATGTCTGAATTTGCATGACCCCTGGGGCCTGGTACATTTGCCCCTGTTAAAATTCCAACAGATCCCCCTTTTACCTGTGTTGCCACTCGGCTTCGTGTGGGACTCGTTACCTGTACCCGTCTGAAAGGGCGTCCCAGAGTTTTGGCGGGAGGATTCCCCCCCGTTACTCCCTACAAATGGCACCTTCAACATCCCTGTACTCTCCATTTTTTGCCAAGACACAGAGTCGTAACAGTCCCAGGACAACAACGGGTTGTGTTCCTTAGCTTTTCTAAACAGATTATCATAGCAGAACCACTGATTGCCCCCATATGCCACAGAATACTCCATAATACGTGACTGATAAATGGGTAACTCGGTCAACAACTCAGGTCTGCGCTCCCCCATGATGGAAGTAAAAATTCCCCACGCTCTGCCCCAAGTACCAATGGTCTCATCAACCTTAAAGGCGGCCATTTTAGCGCGCCAAACACTCGGATGCATGAGCTCCTTTTGACTCTTTACATGCTTGATCTCGTAATGGTCGGTAAGCAATGAAAACATGTTTACATATTTGTCCGCCCAAATCAATTCCTTGACTTCTAGTGGGACGTGCTGGGCAATCTTCTCCTTTTGAGAAGGTGCAGAGTCCCCCCCCGCAATCGGCAATGGCCGCTTACCTGAAGTAGACCCCACGCTTGCCGCCGAACTTGGGCCTGCTGTACTTCCAACCGCTGGGACCTGCGGGGGAACAGGAGATGGAGTCTTCGCAGCCTCCCTAGATTCCCGCAGTTGCCTCATCACTGCCCGGGCGTCGTCAGCCGTGGCGCCCTCGCTATCGTTTCCCAACCACGCTGCCAATTGCGCCGCTAACTCGGGGGGCATATCCCCCCTGTTCGCAGGGGTGACCACCACAGGGATTGGGTTCCCCTCCTTTGGCGCCGGGGTTGGCTCCTCTCGTGGCGCTTCGGGAACCGGGGTCTCCCCCCCAAGTGCTCCCCTTCTGGGCCTCTTGCTCTTTCCACCGGGAATTGTTCCCTGTAAAGGCCGTTTCGGTCCTCCCTCCCCGTCCTTAGCCTCAACCTTTCTCTTCAGATCGGCTATCTCCTTCATGAGCATGCGGAGCATCTCCTCGGTACCGACCCGCTTTCCGACCTTCTTGGGCATTCTTAGACGGGATATCTGTAAGACAAAAAGAGGGATTACAACGCTCAAAATTGCTCTTCGTTCCGTCTCGAGCTCACGTGCAGCGGGGAGGTGCAGCTTCAGAGCACAGGAACAAGAGGATGCTTTGTTGGCTTCCGCTCCTTTTATCCGTCTTCGGGGTGGGCGTGAACCTGCCCCCGCCTGCCTCCAAGGGCGTGGCCGGCCGTGTTGGTGTCTAGGCCAGCCCACTCTAGGGCGGGAAAAAGGCGCGCCCCGGCTACGCCGCTTCGGGCATACCAGCCGAGACTCGCCTCCCGCCCAAGATGGCTTCCCGGGGGGATCGTGGTACTCGACCATACGTTCGGGGGGACCGATTGGTCGCCCCTTTCCATTCTCGTGCTTATTCTTCCATTGCTTACCACAAAGAACACAACAAAGGTACCAAGGAGGGCTCCCAAAGTACACAGCAGGTAACACCTGATGGAGCAGGGTGAAGAGCTAAATTTTGTTCTAACCTGTGAAGTTAATCTCCCATAATGTATAACTGAACTAATAAGCATGTGGTGAAATTATTAATCAACTTAGTTTAAAAATGCAATCTTCAGTACACGTGGGATTAACTAATGTGCTTTATGTTGCAAAGGCAAAGGAGAAAAATAATAAACTAACCTTGTCTATTGTCTTTGTCAGTATTAAATGCGGCTGTTTAACTAATGGCATGTGCTTATTATGTGTGCTTATGTTATGTCTTTTGTGACAAAAGCCTTTGGAGTTCGCGTAGTTCCTGAAGGAAAAGTAAATATAAAAAGCTGCATATTCGTGCTTCTGCTAGGTAACACAATTAACCTTGTTAATTAGTAAAGGGGGTGGGTAACAGAATGGGTTACAATTCTTTAATTAATTGATGTCTTGTGTTTGTTTAATAATAGTATCCGAAGTGAGGCCTAGAAAGTGGCTCAGAAAAATATGGCTGACAGAGATGCAGACGTGAAACCTTGTCCAGAGTGGAGCCTTGCATTTACGCAGTAGTGGAGATTTTTGCTGCACAAACATTATTAATTGAAAGAACAATTCCTTGCCTGAATAAAATGTGCTCACGGAGAGAAGGCTCAAGGACAGGAAGAAAAGTGTCTGCCAAGATTAGGAAGTAATGTTCTGAACTCGAGTAAAGTAACATTTCTAAGGAAATGGAGAAACGTGGAATTGAATGGACAAAAGGGCTTATGTAAAGCCTGGTCTTGGTCAAAATTTGAAGATGACCTAACAGTGGACTGACATGGTTCAGCCAATGAGAAGCCTGGATTTCATTGAAAGAATGTAAAATGTAGAAAATTTAGATAGAAGAAAGGTATAAAACTTGACATCATGAGCAGGCAAAAAGCTCGCTCGCTTGCTTCCCGATTCCTGAATGACGTGCTGATGGACTTTTGGCGCACGTAAGGACAGCAGACTTTAAATGATATTTTCCTTTTCAGGTGAAGCGAGAAATAGACAGGGAAATAGAATTAGGGTATGGAAACTGTTAATTGCTAATATTTCATGTTTCTGAACTTGCTGAAATAATGTCAGTTTATTAATTAATTTCCTAATAAAATTGCTGCTTTCTTTTTGCTTTAAAAAAAAAATTCTAAAACGTAAATGCTCTTTCTTTATGAAGAATAAAGTAAATTAAAATTAAATTTGAAAAGACAAGCTGGTCTTGTTTATTCATGGTCTAGTTAATCCCTTAAGTAGTTTGATTTAATAAATAACAAATGCTTAAAACCATGGTAAAAGATGATAAACTGCAGTTGTAAATAGTATTGTTAATATCATGTGAATAGTTTTATAAATCATACCACTAGATTCGGTTGCTCAAAAATTGTCTCATTGGTGTTATGGGCCTGTTTAAGTGTTCCATAATTAATGGTGAGTATTGAGGTGATAGGTAGTGTTTGTGAGACAGTTTTTCTACAGGTGCACTGGATCAATTTTTTGGTAGCAGAGTTCGGTTACTATGGTAATGGACAAGTTACATGGTAATACATAGGATACATGTCTAAAACATGTTAAGTTAGTTCAGTTGTTACATGTAGTCGAAAGGTTTTTTCCAGCAGTGTGAAAATTCCTAGTTGTGCCGGCATGAGTAGTGTGACAGGTGAAGTTACACAGTGTATTTGTTCTGTTTCAAATAGTGGTATCGTCGTATATCACAAGTGTTGTGGACGTACAGCACAAGTTTAGGGAATTTTAGGTGTGTAAGGTAGAATGTATAGCGAGGATTGTCTATGAAATCGTAGCTTTTGAGTATAGGGACTTCTTATCCTGTTTTAAAACTCATTGTGAAAAGAGTAGTAGAATTTATCTAAGCTTGAGTGAAGGGTAAGGAAGCGTCGTCTATCTTACTGGCGAGTGAGAATTTCTATCAGTGGGTTAAAGTCCTACTAAAGATTTATGTATGAATGGTCAGGGATTTTTCCGTATGAATGTGCGTAAATGAATGGGTAAAGTAGCCTTACTTTATCGACAAATTTAAATATTCTGTGAAAATAGCTTTGTCTATTTCACACGAAAGAATACTTGATTGTTAGAAAAAGCTATCATTTTATTTAGCGAAACAGACAAATGTTTTGTGTTTGTGGTGTTACTAACTGCATTCAATAGAAAGGTTTGTAAATATGGTGCTGTGAAAATTATTTGTAAAGGAGGTGTCAGTGTAGGAGTGAAGGGAGAGACAGAAGCTGCAGCGGTGGCATACGTCACAAGAGACACGCTGTGATTGGCTAACATACATCACAGTATTCGCGCACAGATTGGTGCACATGACGAGATGAGCATACAGCTGATTGGCTCATCATGAAAAGCAGTATATCTATTGGTTGAGCAGAACAGTGACGTAGCTTAACCTGATTGATTAGTTAGTGTGTTTCGCGCACTGATTGGTTGGTGTGGCGGATTAACAACTTCTCTTGTTACGATCTTTACTGAAACAAGGAAAATTTGTTTAAAAGACATGGATTATTAATATTTGAAAGGGAAAAAGAAACTTTCATGGTTTCAGAAGTTGAAAAATAAAATTAAACCTGACAAGAAAATTTCAACGCTAAACGGAAGATTAAATCATAAATACAAAACACCTGCAGCTTATATGTTAGGTGAATATGGTTACCATACTTGCCTTTGGATTGAGAATTGGATGACATATACTGAAAATGATGGTATATTTGCATGGCCAGAAGATGGATCGTTTAACATTGCGGTTTTCAGAAACTTAAGAGAAAGGATGATGGAACTTGAACCAAAGCCTAGACCTACTCAATTTGAAGCTTTAGTTGAATGGGAGGATGAAATGTTTGAATTAGAACAAGAGAGTAGAGGCATGCCAAAAGGAACAGGATTAGGTCTTGATAGAGAAACACATGAGGATAGAATGCGTCGATGGAGAAAGGCAGACATTTGTGATGGTTTGTACCCAGTGAGACTAATTGATGAGGTAACTGGTAAAAAAAATTCTCAAAAGAAAAAACATGTTAGAGAAGAAAGTGATTCAGAAGATGTGGTATTAGAAGAAATTTATACCAGAAAACCGCCACGTTATCAACCAGTTTGTACATGGACTTCTCCAAGGGACCCTCCAAGAGAAATATTAATGAGACATCCCCTGAAACAAATCCGAATTATAAAAGAACTTCTGAAAGAGTAGAGACATCTCCTGAGACAAATCAGAGCAACAGAAAAACACCAGAGAGAGTAGAAACAGGATGTAATTCAAATATATAAGGAGAAAATAGTAATTTTACTGAAACTCCTGTTCGAAGAAATGAAATTCCAAGAAATGGAAATAGAAAAGAAAGATATGAGGGATTGCCAGATACATCAGAATACATTCGTTCTGGGAATTAATTAACACAGCAGTTAACTAAAAGCATGGAAGCAGTAACAGTGCCTGTAACAATTGGACCTGTTCTCCCAGTGTTTGATCAAAAAGAAATTAGACATTCAGCTTTAACTGTTCCATTAAATTCAGAAATACAGAAAGTGACTGAAAAATTGTATTCAGATTTAAGCGAAATACATCGAGAAAAAATGATGATGCCAGATTTAACTTTTAATCAAAGTTTGTCAAGTAAAACCCCAACTGGTGCAGATTCTGATTCAGGATCCCCGTTACAAAATTTAAGTAAAATAGATTTAATGCAACCCCCAGAATGTAAATTACTTGATGTTGCAAAATTGAAAGCAGACATAGAGGAATTATTAATTGGAACAATTGGAACTGACAGATTGAAGGCATATCAGGATGATTAATTATTATTTATTTGCAAAAGCATAACATGGAAAACAAAAAACAGATATGACCAATTAGAAGAAATGGCTTTTGAATTAGAAGTAGATTTAAGTAAGCAGAAGAGTTTGCAGAAAAATTATAGAGTGGATTTCTCTGAAAAAGACATTGAAAATCTGAATACTGCAGGAAGAATAACTCATATAAAAGATTTAATTGTTATTCTGAGAAAATGGGGTGAATTAAGTACATGGAGAGCAAAATGGGCAAAGAAAAAAGATGAAGACACAACAAGCTTAGCTTTTCCTATCAGAGAAAAGGAGAAAGTGGCAAATGAGTTTCCAATGAGAGAAAAAGCAGGAGGAGGCTATGTGCATGTTCCTTGGACAAGGCAGGACATTTTAATGTTTACAAATGATTTTCCCCGATTAAGAGAAAAACCTGTAGAATGGTATCGACAGGTAGACAGATTTGTGAAGGTTTCAAAAGTCCTGTGGGTTGATCTTGATGGATTCTTTGACATAGTTGTCCCATCAGATCTGTGGACGGAATGTAAAATTTCCATAGATTGGCCTAGAGAAGAACCCTCTCGAGATAAGGTAACAGGTGCTCCTTCACCAGATGTAATGAAAATGTATGATAAAGTAATTGTATTTTTGAAAAACAATATTCCCCCAAAAGAAGTGGATTGGGTTAAAATAGACAGAACAAACCAAGAGCCTAAAGTATCAGTACATTCATTCTATGAAAGATTACTGCTGGTATTTAAACAATACAGTGGTTATGAGCATCTAAGTGAAAAGGACATGAGCCATTTTATATACAGATTTGTATATGGCTTAAGACCTGAAATTGGTGAAATGATAAGATCTGGAATTGTTGGCTGGCAGTCACTCACAGTGGATGATATTTTGAGAAAGGCAAAATACTGTAGTGATGAATTAGATGCGAAACCAAAGAAGCTGAAAGAAAAAGCAATGTGGGCACAGGTAAAAGTGGCTGAACAGCAAATAGCAACTTTAAACAAAAATGTTGATCAGAATCAAGGCAAATTTAAAGGTAATTATAATAAACCAAAATTGATGGGAAACATAGAAGAGTTAAAAAAGAAACTCCCATGTTTTAATTGCGGTGAAATTGGACACTGGAAGCGTGAGTGTAAGAATCCGCCCAGAAATTTTGTAAAAAATGCATCATTAAATCCACAGATGCAGAATGAGATAAATGAGCAGCAACAGCTACAGCGACACATAGTGAATCAGTAAGGTCAGATACCACAACCGCCACTTCCAAACTGTGTAAATGTGCAGAGATACAATACAGAAACAGGATTCTGCGGAGGTGAACAGGTAAACAGATCACCAAGAGTGAATGTGCCAAATGTGTCTCAGCAATTTTGAATGAAAGAAGATGGAGGGAGTGAATCTGAGGATTACTTCTGACGGTGCCTGAGAGAGGAGGAAGAGTGTGTGCTTGGAGCCACTCTTGAGGTAGATCAATCTGGTCCATTTGTGAATGGTAAAGTGAATGATGTAGAAATTACTTTCCTAGTGGATACAGGTGCTACCCGGTCTACTGTTAGATCAGTGGAAATAGAAAACCTCCCTCTCTCTGGTGACAAGATCCAAGTAGTAGGTGTAGCTAATCAGCAAATTAAAACAGATCTAACTGAACCAGTTGAAGTTGAAATTGGTAAATTTAAGGACATGCATAGATTTGTAGTTTGTGATAGCAGTCCTGTAAATCTTTTAGGTAGGGATATTCTCTGCAAGATGAACTGCGCAATATATTGTTCACCGGATGGTATAGAGCTTCAAACTCCAGAAGAGTATGGACTTTACAAATTAACAATGTCAATGGTTGAGGCAGAAGAAAGTAAATTATTTCCTGTGTTTGATAAAAATAATTTGCCTGAAGAATTAAAAGACACAGTGAATGTAAACATTTGGGATTTCACTGGAGATGAAATGGGCTTGATGAAAAACGTAGATCCAGTACAAATAACAGTAAAACAAGGAGCAGATTACCCAAACATTCCTCAATATAAAATGAAACCAGAAGTGATTGAAGGGGTTACACCTGTAATAGACAAATTCATAAAACAAGGAGTTCTAAGAGAAATCCAGAGTAGCCCATGTAACTCACCGATTATGGGAATTAAAAAGCCAAACGGAACTTTCAGAATTGTTCAGGACCTGAGAAAGGTAAACAAAATTGTTGTTCCATGTTGCCCAGTTGTACCATACCCAGCGGTAATTTTATATCAGATTCCGCATGATGCAGAATGGTATACAGTTATTGATTTATGCAATGCATTCTTTACTGTTCTGTTGCATCCAGAAAGCCAACAAATGTTTGCGTTCCGGTTCAAAGAGCAATTATTAGCATGGTGTACAATCCCTCATGGGTACACCAAGAGTCCATCCATCTTTAATCAGTTGCTAAAGAAATCCCTGGAAGAACTAGAGTTACCTGGAAGATCAACATTAGTGCAGTATATTGATGATCTCCTTGTAGCTGCGAAAACAAGAGATAACTGTGTAACAGATACCATTACTCTTTTAAATCACCTGGCAGATAAGGGACATAAAGTTTTACCTGCAAAATTACAGTTTTGCAAACAAGAAGTAAAATATCTTGGTCACAGAATTGCAAAGGGAATCAGACAAGTGACAACAGAGAGAATAAAAATGATTCAAGCAATGCAACCTCCAAAAACACAGAGACAGGTTAGAATGTTTCTAGAATGTTTCTAGGAATGGTAGGTTATTGTCACCAATGGATCAGTGGATTTTCGGTATTTGCAAAACCACTGCAGAGACTGACAAAAGCAGACATAAAAGACCCAATTAAATTAACAAAAACTGAATTAGAAGCTTTTGAACAGTTAAAGAAAAGTTTGTGTGAAGCTCCAGCATTGGGAATGCCTGATTATGAAAAAGAGTTTGAGCTGTTTTGCAGTGAAAGAGAAGGATGTGCATTATCAGTTCTGATTCAAAGACATGGGACACTGAGAAAGCCAATAGCATATTTCTCAGCTGTTCTTGACCCTGTTGCAAAAGCATTACCAGGTTGCTTAAAAGCAGTAGCTGCAACAAGTGTGAGTTTGGAACAAAGTGAAGGAATAATAATGGGATTTCCAGTGAAAGTTTACGTGCCACATTCAGTTGAGATTCTCCTCACCAGAAGCAAAACACAGCATTTGACTAATAACAGGTTGACAAAATATGAAAAGGTTATTCTTGGTTCGGATAATGTCTTGATTTCGAGATGTGTGAATTTAAATCCTTCCACATTATTACCTGACACTACTGAAATAGAAGTCAGAGATGAGGTTGATCATGAATGCCTGGACGTATTAGAATATTGTACAAAACCAAGGCAGGATATTAAGGATGTCCCATTGCCTGAATCGAATTTTGTTTTGTTTGTTGATGGTTCATGCTTAAGAACAGATGATGGTGTTCTGTGTGCGGTACAAAAGGGGGTGGTGTTCTGTGTGCAGCATATTCAGTGTGCACTGTTGCAGATGTAATTGAAGCATCCAGTCTCAAAGGAATTTGTTCAGCTCAAGTGGCAGAATTAATTGCTTTGATTCGTGCATTTGAATTGGGAAAAGATCAGAAGGTTACCATAGTGACGGATAGTCAGTATGGTTATGGTGTAGTCCATGACTATGGCCAGCTTTGATCTCAAAGAGGTTATTTAACTTCTGCAGGATCACCAATAAGAAATGCTCAGCTGATTAAAAGACTAATTGACGGAATTCAGCTTCCAGAAAAGATTGCTGAGGTGAAATGCACAGCTCACAAGAAAGGCGAGGACTATATAACTTTGGGAAATGCATATGCTGATGCAATTGCGAAATTTTACGCAAAACAAAACGTGTCTGTAAATCGGGAAAAAAAATAATGAACATGTTTTGAACTCACTTATGCTAATATCTGTAGTTGAAACTTGGCAAGGAGTAAAACAGTTACAAGATGAGGCAAGTGATGAGGAAAAAGACACATGGCTAAAAGCAGGTTGTAGGCAAAGAGAGGAAGATGAGATCTGGGTTTACAAAGATGACAGACCAGTAATGCCAGACAGCATGATTTCTGACATGGCACGCATGTACCGTGGTCCAGGACATATTGGAAGAGACTCTATGATTAGATTATTTAGGCAAACTTGGTACAATCCAAAATTCAGAATAAATGCAGAATCTTTTTCTCAGAGATGCCTTATCTGCCAACAGATTAACCCTAACAGAAAAACTGTTGTAAGCATGGGAACCATAGGACGGGAGGGTGGTCAATTTACCAGAATACAGCTTCATTTCATTGAAATGCCACCTCGTAACAGACTCAGATATGTATTTGTGATAGTCTGTTTGTTTTCAAGATGGGTGGAAGCATTTCCAACATGTCACAATGATTCAATTACTGTGGCAAAATTGCTTTTGAGAGAACTCATACCAAGGTATGGTTTTCCAGTATCGATCGAGACAGATCGCGGCACACATTTTGAAAACAGATTACTAAAACTAATTTGTGAAGCACTAGGAATAAAGCAGAAATTGCATTGTGCCTACAGACCAGAAGCATCAGGTGTTGTTGAGCAAGTGAATGGTACAATAAAAGACAGGCTAGCTAAGATATGTTTAGCACCAGGAATGAAGTGGACAGATGCACTTCCACTTGTTTTAATGACTTTGAGAAGCACTCCAGACAGAAAAACAGGTTTGAGCCCCCATGAAATTTTAATGGGAAGGGTCATGAGACAAGCATTTGTTCTAGTTGATAAACTACTGAGCATAAATGATTGTGCCATTATGGATTATTGCAAAAATCTATCTGAGGTGGTGACTTCTATGTTCCACCAGGTAGGAACTGAAGTACTTTCAAAAGAAAAAGAACAAGCTCATGATCTGTTGACAGGAGACTGGGTGAGGACAAAGGTACATCGAAGGAGGAATTGCCTAGTTCCAAGGTGGCAAAAGGCAAGACAGGTGATACTGGTCACAACAAATGCAATAAAGTGTAGGGGACTGAAAAGATGGATTCATGCTAGTCATACCATATGCGTCCCTCCACCTGAAAATCCTGACAACGAAGGTGATACAACAGTTGATTCAGATTCAGAAGAAGAACCTGAAAGAAATCCAGATTCTGAAGATCGACAAGATAGTCGAGATCTGGAACATTCAAATGCGAAAGAGGCATTGAATGAAGAGAATGAAGAAGTTGTGATACAAGATTCTGAAGAAGAAAATGACAATGATCTGCTAGATCAAGTAGCAGAAGATCAAACTGAACAAGAAGTGATTCAAGATCAAGATCAGGAGAGTATTGAAAAGCAGATTGGAAACTTTGGAAGAAGAAACGAAAATACACTTAGGTGACGGGCACAAGTACAAGTTAAAGCACAATACACATAACAGAGAAAGGAAAGATTTGATGGAAAAGGTATACATTAGCTTTCTATTAAAATTTGAAGGTAAGGAAATAACGAAGCAACTGGGTAGTGGAAAAGGGAGAGGGGGGAGAAAAAACCTGATTTATAATGTCCTGTAGGATAGTTTCGATAAATATATGTGGTCTAAATGATTTAAATAAAAGGCTTAAAACTACTGCCTATCTGAAATCGCTGAATCCGGACTTAATATGCCTTCAAGAGACACACATTGAGGATACTAAGACTTATCTTCTAGAACAGCTAGGCTTTAACGTATTAGCAAAAACTAAACAAAATACCAAAACGAGAGGGGTGGCCATTCTAGGTAAGAAATATGATACACAGGTAAAAAGAAAGAAGGAAGATCAATGGGGTAGATGGGTTATAGCTGAATTAGTATTTAGAGGGGAAATTATTACGGTTGTCTCGGTTTACGGATCTACAGGTGATGACCCTGAGATCTTTCAATACCTAGACACAGAATTAGCACAGTGGCCAGAACCCATTATACTATGCGGGGATCTGAATATACATGACGCAGACAGTAGCTTTTTAATTCCTGGTAGGAATTACTCAGGTAGGAAAAAAAGGACTCACAGGGCCTTAGCAGATTTGGTAAGGAATAACTTGCTTGAAGACCCATGGCTAAAATTCCATCCTAACCTAGATGGAAGTACTTATTTTTCAGCCCCCCACCAAATTTTGGTTAGGTTAGACTACTTTTTAATTTCAAGAAGTCTGATGAACAGAGTGAAGGTAGATAGGGAACCGAGGATTATATCAGACCACAGCCCATTAGTACTAACTGTAATAATCGGACAAAAGAGGAATAAAGTGCTGAGTCAGTGGACATTTGACAGAACTTTACTACAAGATCAGGGCTATAAGGATAGAATGACCATCTGGATTAAGGAATATTGGGAGATAAATAAGGGCACATCAACATCAGGGATAGTGTGGGACGCTTTTAAGGCTGGCGTAAGAGGGGAAACCCTGAGTTTTGTCATTAAGACGCAGAGAGAATCAAAAGTAAAATCTGAAGAAGATATTAAATTAGTTAGGGAAGCAGAAGAAGCGCTTATCTCAGCTATATCTTCCCACTCCCCCATTGACCAGATATTGTTGAAGATAGTGGCCCTTAAAGCGGAAACCCTGGAGGGCATGGCGAAGAAGACAGTGGAGAAATATATGGCAAATAAAGAACAGGCTTACGAACTTAATGAACGAGTAGGACATATTCTGGCAGTCCGTGCTAGGCAAAGGGAGGGAATGGCTGATATTAAGGAAATTAAGAACTCTCAGGGGGATATAGTGAAGGAAGTCGAGCAAGTCAGAGAGGTCTTTAAACAGTACTACGCGGAACTCTATGCTCAGGATTGCCAGGAGAACGAGGAAGAGATAAGAACTTATCTAAGTGAGATAGCGCCTCCGGTGTTAGATGAGCAAGACAAAAATAATCTGGAAGAGACACTACAGTTGAATGAATTGGTTGAGGCCCTTGGGGATCTCCCATCTGGGAAAGCAGCTGGCCCGGACCAGCTGCCAGTAGAATTTTATAGAATTTTTCAGCCAGCATTAATAGAAGAAATGTTCAACGTAATGCTACTAGCACAAAAGGGTGAGGCTGTACCAGAATCATGGGGAGGTGCAGATATTATTGTGATACTTAAAAAGGGTAAACCCACAGACGCTCCGGGCTCGTACCGCCCCATTACACTAATGAACGCAGATGTCAAGGTGTTCTCCAAAATCTTGGCAAAAAGGCTCTCAAGGGTAATAGAAACACTGGTGGTTCCTACACAGCACGGTTTTATTCCAGGGAAGGGAACGACTCAACACACTAGGCAAGTAATTACGGTATTTGATGCAGCAAACACGCTAAAAGACCCTACAGCTGCTCTGTTTTTAGACGCTGAAAAAGCATTTGACAGGGTTTCCTGGGGCTATTTATGGGAAGTACTGAGGTGGAATGGTATAGGGGCAGGATTTGTGAAGGCCTTACAGACTCTGTATATAAATCCGACTGCCAAAATAAGGGTTAACAGAGGACAGTCAACTGCAGTTAAAATATATAGAGGGACAAGGCAGGGGTGTCCATCTTCCCCCCTGCTCTTTGCTTTATATCTTGATCCTTACATTCGGAAACTGGAAGCTAATCATCAAATCCCGCCACTAATTCTTAATGGATGCAGATTTAAAACGTTAGCGTATGCCGACGATGTGGCCATATTGACTGCACGACCCATAGAAGCTATTAGAACAATAGAAGCTGAGGCAGAGCGATTTGGACAGTTTTCAGGGTATAGTCTGAATAGCACCAAAACCCAGATTGTTAAAAACCAGTGGGTAATATGTAATGACGATAGAGTGATAGAAGCAGCAACCTATCTAGGGGTGCGAATCACAGCAGAGATAGACAATATCGTTAAAAGTAATCTTGACCCCCTGCTGACCACTGTAAAAAGAGATTTGGAAAGAATGAATAATTTACACTTATCACTGGTGGGATGCACAAACATTATTAAGATGATGATTTTTCCTAAGTTTTTATATTTTTTTAGGGCCATACCCCTGCTATTTGCAATTGGTTTAACAATATAGAAGCCATATGCAATCGGTTTATTTGGGCTCACGGCAAGACCCGGAGAGCTTACAGATTTATGACACTACCTAGGGAAAAAGGGGGATGGGGTGCACCTGATTTTCGTTTATACTATATGGTTACTGTATTGCAGTATATACAAGGGCTAATCGGGGGGAATGTTGATGATGCAAGAATACAAGACATGTCTACGAAAATCTATTCTGTTGTATTAGGGCCAAATGCATGCAATTGCTTTCTAAAATGTATAGACTACAGTTACTTCAAAAGAACTAGGTTTAAAACTGTGAGGGCGGCAGTTACAATATGGAATGCTTTTTTAAAGAAAGTTAAAATGGGCAGATATAATAGATATGTCTTGTTGCTCAATAATAGATCGCTCCCGGGAGAAATCTTTGCTGATCAAACCATGCTAGAGTGGGCAGCGAGTGGTATAACGCAAATAGGGGTCTTATTTGACCAGGAAGGTTTTAAGCAATTCGTAGATTTGAGAGAGGCATATGGTATAGGCAATAGGGGTTTCTTTAAGTATTTACAGATCAGAAGCTACTTAAAGAATAAATCTGGAGGGCCAGTAGGTTTTAACAAGATAGAAATAATGGAGAAAATTAGGATGTCAGGGGACTGCACAATTAGGTCTTTCTATGCTGCCTTGGTGAAAGAAAAGCAGGATGATCTAGAGAAATATAGTACAAAGTGGGCAGATAAATTGGGGGTTGATTGTAATTTATTTATTGAATCTTTAAACTTAGGCTGCACAATCCTAAGTGCTGCCCCCTTGCAGTCCCAGCACTACAAAACACTTTATTTTCTTTATCATACGCCTGAGAAAATAGCAAAATGGGGAGGGAACACAGGTATAAACTGCCCTCGCTGCAACGAGCTGGAAGCTGATAGTATTCACATCTTTGCAACATGCCCACAGCTACACTCATTGATCATGGAAATAGAGGGATTTTTAGTAAGATCTTTGGGGATTACTATTCGGCTTACAACATCTTGGATAATGCTAGGAGTAGCTGAACAGGGACAAGAACAATTTGCAGAATTTTTGTTTGTAATAATGGCAGTGTATAGACTGACAATAGCCCGGGCTTGGTTAGATAAAAACCCCCCCAAATTCCAAGACTGGTTGGCGTCCACGTTGTATGCCCATAAGATAGAGGAAAACGTTTATGCTCAGAAAGGAAGGAGAGGCAGATGCTTGGGGAGGAGAATATGGGACCCATTAAGTAAATGGAAAGAGAAGCAAAGAAAAGGTGACTAGGGGGCAGTAGGGGAAAAGGTTGGAGGGTATTCTAATTAATGGCTCTTTAACAATGATATGTTTGTTTAGGGTTGTGTTTTTTCTTCTACTTTTTCTTTCTTTTCTTTCCTTTTTCTTTATTGGGTATTCGGTATTAATGGTTTGAGGCCGATTAATTTGTGGGGTAGTTATATTAAATGTTAAGTAGGAACAAGGTGCTATGAAAAAATGTGAAAATACTGTAAATTGTGTAAAGGTAAATGTGTAATTTCAAACGTGCCTTTGTTACTAAAGAAAAATAAAAAATTTAAAACACAAAAAAAAAAAGGAAGAAGAAATGAAAATTCTGAAACTGGTCGTCTGGAAGTAATTGAAGAAGAAGAAGAAGAAGAAATTCCAAGTACCAGCTATAAGGATGCGGTTCCTAACAAAGTGAAACTGCAGAGTAAAGAAGTACCTGAATCTGAAGAAGAATCCGATACAGAAAAACTGATAATTAATGAATCAGCTGATAACACAGAAAGTGAAACAGATGACAGTGGAGATGAATCAAAAGTGAAAAGATCAAGAAAAGAGCTTGGAGAGTAGAATATAATTTGACAGAGCCAAAAAGGAGATTAACAAGAAAAGGAGACAATTGGCCAAGTGAAAACGAAGGCCTAAAATTTAAATTAGTGAATAAAGCAAAAGAGCAGGTAAATGAGATTACAAGTCAAAAAGAAGAAGACTTGAATAAGAAAAAGCTAGCAGGAAAAAGAATAGAAGTGATCAGTAGCAGGCCAAAGAGAACAGTAAAACCAAATCAGAAGTATAAGTCTCCTGAGTGGAGCTACATAATCATCCCACCAATGGAAGAAATAAATAGTAGCCAAGTTGATTTAGATGATGAAAGTGATAATGATTGATTTTATTCTTTATAGTAACACAAGGTCGAAAAAATTGTGTTAGGAGACACAAGGTCAAAGAAATTGTGTTAGCTGAAAAACACATTTGATGTTTGACAAAAGGTCGAAGAAAAGCTGTTAGAAAACAAAGTTATTTGATAAAAAAAGAGGGGAGTATATTTAGTGATTTTTCAATTTTTCAATTTTTATTTTTATTTTTTTAGTAAAGATGCCTTCTTATAATAATAATTTGAGATGCTCAATTCTCAAAAGGTGTTGCAAATTGTCTTTAATATGTGTGATTTTGATAATTTTAGTTTGTTTAATTTTAGCTGTCATTTTTCCTTTTGGAATAGATAAAGAGATGTATAAAGCTAACATGACTAGTAAAGTTGTGGTCAATCATGACAAAATTGATGACCCTGATAAAGTTATTGTATATAAACCAGAGATTCATCAAGATAGATCTGTAGGAGATTTTTCTTGAAATACTTTTTCAAGACTTTTATCTGAATATGTTAAGGTGATGAATGCAAAGGATTGCTATGTTTATGTGAAATTACCAACTTCTGTGTCAGAGGGCGTAACTTACAATATGCTTCCTCTTACTTATGGTGTGACATGTAGTGTAATAGCTAGTTTGTTTTATAAAACTGGACGTCTTGAATACTACTATTCAGACTTTGATGAGATTTTTGCAAATTTAAAAATTATAGAAAGATTGAATAAAGTGAAATACGCTAAACAGATGAGGGAATTTTTCTTAGTGACTAGTGAACTTACTTATGAGTATGCTTTTAAAAATAATCTAACATGTAAATTAAGAACAGAAGAGAAAACGTTTTTAAATATGGTGGAAGAGAGGAGGGCAATTTATAAGTGAAACGAAATGACGAAGCAAACAAAGTCTAAATTTTGGCAGATGGAAGATAAAAAGCTTAATGGTAGAAATATAAATGTCGCAATTCACATAGATAAACCTGTTAGTGGAAAATTTTGTATAAGAAGAGATAATACCTAATATGATAATTATTTTGTAGGTGCAAGTCAATGTGAAGACACCCATCGTCTTGTTGGGGGTTGGGGGTTTAAAGGAGGCAAAGATCCAATTTTTCCTGGAATGTATTTTATCTGTGGAGATAAAGCTTATTACAATCTCCCGGACCACTGGTATGGGACATGTTTCGTAGGTTTAGTTTTTCCCAAAAATTTTCATGTAGATAGAAATGCAAAGGGTTCATTTGAAATTGGTAATCACTTGAGTAGATTTAAAAGGGAAAGCTTTTCAGAAATATTGGGAGATACATTTGGTGCATTAATACCTATGGTAGGAATAACCCTGAATGCAAACAAAATTAGAAAGTTGTCCACAATTGTTGATAGATTGTCGACAGACACTGTAGGTAGATTTCAATTAGTAGATACAGAACTTGTTGCCATGAGATCAATGGTAATGCAAAATCGTCTTGCCTTAGACATTTTGCTAGCAAAAGAGGGTAGAGTCTGTGGGTTTTTACATGTTCAACATAGCTGCACATACATACCTGATAAGAGTCAGAATATAGAAATGTATATTAAGAATATTACAGAGTTACATAGTGAAAAAGTACCCATAGAAGATAAAAGTTTTGCAGAACGCTTGGCTAAAAGATTTGCAACAATTAAACACTGGTTTCAAGAGATTGGTAGTTCAATTATAGGTAAAATAGTTTTTCCTTTAATAGTCATAGCTATTTAAACACTTTTGTTGAAAATTTGTTGCATGATATACAAGAGAAGAAAACACTTAATAGAAAAGAAAAGAATTTATAAACTCAGAAAAGAAAAAGAAACAGAGATAGAATTAGAAGAGTTTCGGAGAACACAATATGAAAAATGCAGAAAAACAGATTAATCTAAAGTTTAGAAATACTAATATTAAGAAAGTCAAAAACATGTTCAAGGGTGGAAAATGTATAGCATTTTGGGTATTGTTTGGTGATTTTGAAATCACCAGATGAGGGAGTTGATGGAGCAGGGTGAAGAGCAACATTTTTTTCTAACCTGTGAAGTTAATCTCCCATAATGTATAACTGAACTAATAAGCATGTGGTGAAAATATTAATCAACTTAGTTTAAAAATGCAATCTTCAGTACACGCGGGATTAACTAATGCGCTTTATGTTGCAAACTCAAAGGAGAAAAATAATAAACTAACCTTGTCTATTGTCTTTGTCAGTATTAAATGCTGCTGTTTAACTAATGGTATGTGCTTATTATGTGTGCTATTGTTATGTCTTTTGTGACAAGGGGCCACATGCATCATTGCAAGGTTTTGCGATTCCTCATTTGCAATTTTTAGGGAATCGCAAATAAGGAATCGCAAAATGGGATGCATGATTTTATTCGCATAATATTTGCGATTCGGTAGAAATCGCAATTTTTACCGAATCGCAAATATTATGCAAATTCCTAATTGCGATTTCACAAATCCCATTCATTCCTATGGGCCAAAAGGCCCATAGGAGTCAATGGGAAGGCATTTACAAATTGCGAATTTGAAAATGCGAATTGCAATTTGTTAATGCATTCCAAGGGTGCAGAGGAGGGTCCAAAGGACCCCCTCCGCACCCCTGAAATGTATTTTAAAGTGCATGTTTCACACACACATGTCCTAAGGACATGTGTGTCTGTAACATGAAAGTTTCAAAAATGCATGTTTGAGCATTTTCATAACTTTTCACAAATTACCACGAGGTTCAACCTCGTGGTAATTTGCACCCCCTAATTGCTAATTCGCAATTTGAAAAACAATCATGCATTGCTATTAAGGAATCGCAAATTTGCGATTCCTTAAAAGCAATCGCATTTTTGGAAATCTCTAAAAATAGCGAATTTCACAAAAATGTATGATGCATCCCAAAAACTTATTTAGGAATTGCAAACGGCCGAATTTACCGATTCACACCATTTGCACTTCCTAAATAGGTTGATGCATGTGGCCCAAAAGCCTTTGAAGTTCGCATAGTTCCTGAAGGAAAAGTAAATATAAAAAGCTGCATATTCGTGCTTCTGCTAGGTAACACAATTAACCCTGTTAATTAGTAAAGGGGGTGGGTAACAGAATGGGTCTCAATTCTTTAATTAATTGATGTCTTGTGTTTGTTTAATAATAGGTTCCGAAGTGAGGCCTAGAAAGTGGCTCAGAAAAATATGGCTGACAGAGATGCAGACGTGAAACCTTGTCTAGAGTGGAGCCTTGCATTTACGCAGTAGTGGAGATATTTGCTGCACAAACATTATTAATTGAAAGAACAATTCCTTGCCTGAAGAAAATGTACTCACGGAGAGAAGGCTCAAGAACAGGAAGAAAAGTGTCTGCCAAGATTAGGAAGTAATGTTCTGAACTCGAGTAAAGTAACATTTCTAAGGAAATGGAGAAAAGTGGAATTGAATGGACAATAGGGCTTATGTAAAGCCTGGTCTTGGTCAAAATTTGAAGATGACCTAACAGTGGACTACATGGTTCAGCCAATGAGAAGCCTGGATTTCATTGAAAGAATGTAAAATGTAGAAAGTTTAGATAGAAGAAAGGTATAAAACCTGACATCATGAGCAGGCAAAAAGCTCGCTCGCTTGCTTCCCGATTCCTGAATGACGTGCTGATGGACTTTTGGCGCACGTAAGGACAGCAGACTTTAAATTATATTTTCCTTTTCAGGTGAAGCGAGAAATAGACAGGGAAATAGAATTAGGGTATGGAAACTGTTAATTGCTTATATTTCATGTTTCTGAACTTGCTGAAATAATGTCAGTTTATTAATTCATTTCCTAATAAAAATGCTGCTTTCTATTTGCTTTTAAAATAAAAATTCTAAAACGTAAATGCTCTTTCTTTATGAAGAATAAAGTAAATAAAAATTAGATTCGAAAAGACAAGCTGGTCTTGTTTATTCATGGTCTAGTTACTACTAGTTGATCCAATCGCCTTAAGTGGTTTGATTTAATAAATAACAAATGCTTAAAACCATGGTAAAAGATGATAAACTGCAGTTGTAAATAGTATTGTAAATATCATGCGAATAGTTTTATAAATCATATCACTAGATTCAGTTGCTCAAAAAGTGTCTCATTGGTGCCATGGGCCTGTTTAAGTGTTTCATGATTAATGGTGAGTATTGAGGTGATAGGTAGCGTTTGTGAGACAGTTTTTTCTACAGGAGCGCTGGATCACACCAATGCAGTTTAACTGTATACCTGAACAAACCTTCTTTGTTAGACAGTCCTGCCTTGGACTGCCTTGTCAAAGTGGGCATCTGCCTGTAGACCAGCGATGCATTCACAACTCTGCTGTCTCATAACAAGCATTTGCAATGCAATAGGTCTATCATTTGCAAGAGTTTAAGCTATTAGCATTGCAAATGACAATGTCTTTTATTTGTTTTAAAAACGAAAACATAAATAAAAGACATTGTCATTTAAATTGCGAATAGCTCAAACTCGCGTAAATGCAAGACCTCTTTCGTTGCAAATGGTCTGGAAATATATTAACATAAAGAACTCCCATATGTATGTGGCCTTCGTCGATCTAAGAGCAGCCTTTGATCTTGTTCCGAGGGGGAACCTCTGGAGAACGCTAAATGATATGGGTGTCTCTTGGAACATTCTCCAACAACTGATCAGACTGCACAAGAAAAATTTTGCAAGGGTCAGATGGGGGCCAAATGGGGAGCTGAGTGAGAAAATAGACATAGCGAGAGGAGTTAGGCAAGGATGTGTTATGGCGCCTACTTTATTCTCCCTTTATGTTAATGACATCCCTGACACCCTCTTGGGCTGCGAGCATGACTCTCCCAAGTTGTATGGTCAAGCCGTTCCGGCACTATTATTTGCAGATGACACTATTTTAATTTCCCAAACCCCTAAAGGACTCTAGAACCTTCTTAATAAATTTAGGTTGTATTGTCAGGACAAGAAGCTCAAAATTAACTCGTCCAAAACTAAGGTCATGACAATCAACCCACATAAAGGTTTTAACAAAACTTTTTATATAAATAATGAAAAAATTGAAGAAGTCCAAAGTTTTAACTACCTGGGTATCACTTTAGATAGTAAAATATCTTGGAAATCTCAATTAGAAACCTCAAAGATCAGACTAGTTCAGAATCAAGCTCCTATTCTAAGGAAACACAAAAATAGTCATTATAAATCAGTCACTCCAGCAATTAGTCTGTTCAAATATAAAGCACAATCTGCTTCCCTTTACGGTGCAGAACTCTGGGGACATATTTCGAAAGGCACCTTCTTGGTCCAGGAAAACAAATTCATCAGACAGTTGCTAGGTGTACCTACCTGTACTCCCCTTACCCCGGTTATATGGGATCTTAATTTTCGCCGATCAGATGACCACGCTGCATTGCGCCCATTGTTATATTGGGTTTGTCTCCGATCCACTGACGAGCTAGTGGACTACAGAGAGGCTCTAAAGGAGATAATGGCAATAAAAAATTCTACATGCTTAATATGGCTGGCCTACGTTGAAAAATGGTTTACAAAGCTGGGTTTAAGCAGCCTATGGTCAGATCCGGATTTGATTACCAATAACTCTAAGAAATTGTTAAACAATAGGTATTGGGAATATATTAAAGATTCTGTGTTGAGAAATCCTAACCTGGGGACTCTGACCCTTGGGTTTTTCGAATTAAAAATGGATATGAAACTAGAATCTTTTATGGACGAAATCTACCCACCTATGGCCAAATCTTTATATTTTAAATTTCGCTATAGTGCCCTCCAAATGAAATCTAGGACTTCGAAATGGCACTGTAATAAAGGACCAGGAAGTAGCACTGGATCCGATATATGCGAATTATGCGAAATGGGCCTGAGGGAAGACGAGTCCCATGTGTTATTTATATGTCCCGCTTACTTGTATGCAAGGAAAAAATGGCTAAAACCTATATACCAACTCCTGGGCCTTCGCCATATTAAAGTTGGCGAAAGAGTGTTTAAAGGAGATACTGCACGCCCAATAGTGTTCAGTCAAAGCCGCTTCCTCCTATCAGTAGCAATAGTCAGGAAGAGAAAAGGCTATAAAATGTAACGTAAACAGAGAGATGGCATGACTGTAGTTCAGCAGCTGAATGTATCCTGACTTGTGCGTATTGTATTTGAATGAATGAATGAATGAATGAATGAATGAATGAATGAATGAATGAATGAATGAATGAATGAACCGGTTCTTATATGTGCGCGGACTTAGCCCAATGGGCGTCAAGGCGCCTAATTCAAATGCGGAAGACAGAATAACTACCAAGTCCTATTTGCTCATGGGTAGGCCCTCTTGAAAAAGTAGGTTTTGAGGGCCTTTTTAAAAGACTCGATGGTCGGGAGAGTTTTTATTTCTGTGGGGATGGAATTCCACAGCTGCGGAGCAACCACAGAGAAGGCTCTGGCGCCCCATCTGGCAAGTTTGAAACGAGGAACAAACAGTTGACATAGTTCCGCAGATCGGAGGTTTCTTGTAGGAACATAGCGCGTAAGAAGAGATCCGATAGCAGTGGAAGGACCATCCTTCAGTGCTCTGTGGGTCAGACAGAGAATTTTAAAGGCAATTCTATGCTGCACCGGAAGCCAGTGGAGCTCCTTCCTGGCTGAGGTGGCTGAAGATGCTTTCGGAAGCTCCAGAACAAAGCGAGCTGCAGCGTTCTGGAGAATCTGCAGACGATGTATCAGTCCTTTATTGGCTTCCATGTACAGGGAGTTACAGTAGTCCAGCCTTGAACCAACCAGGGCGACTGCAACCTGTATACGCGCCTGGGGGGAAAGGTAACCACGGATTTTATTGAGCGTACTGATCACGCCCCAGCAGGTGGCCACGGTCCTATTGACTTGCAGGGACATAGAGAGCGCGGTGTCGCATAATACTCCAAGATTTCTGGCGGAAGGGGAGGGAGTGGGGCAGTTGCCAAGAGAAGAAGGCCACCACTCGCTCGACCACAGATTTTGATTCTTCCCAAACACCAACACCTCCGTTTTTTCGCCGTTTAGTTTGAGGGAGTTTATAGTCATCCAGTCTGCCACAGACTGCATGCAAACCCTGAAAATAGCGGCTGCTGTAGTGACAGAGGTGTGGGTTAGAGATACCATAATCTGGGTATCGTCTGCGTAGGATACCACCTCCATCCCCTGAGATTTAACCAGTCTTGCAAGGGGGGGCCACATAGATGTTAAACAGGGTCGGACTCAAGGCCGACCCTTGTGGCACCCCACACTGCAATGACTTGGCAGGGGAGAGGTGGTTCCCAAGCATAACTCTCTGTTCCCTTTCGGTCAGAAAGGAATTTAAGAGGCTCAGGGCCGGTCCTGAAACACCAGCTTCCCTCAGCCGAGATGTAAGAATGGCGGGGGATAGGGTGTCGAACGCGGCCGTGAGATCTAAAAGGACCAGAACAGTAGTTTGGCCAGAGTCTACCTTGCGTCGGATGTTATCGACAACACAGGTAAGGGCGGACTCTGTGCTGTGATGTTTTCTAAAACCGTGTTGAGTGTTATCCAGGTATTCTGAGGAATCAAGGAAGGAGGACAGGTGGAAATTCAGATGAGCCTCAAGCATCTTCGCAGGTGCTGGAAGGAGGGAGATTGGCCTGAAATTTTTCAACAAGGTCGGATCCAAGGATGGTTTCTTGAGAAGAGGTTTAACAATTGCTTTCTTCCATATAGGGGGGAAAGATCCTTGAGAAATGGCCTGGTTAAGGACTTGAAGCAAGGGAGGAAGGAGGGAATTTCTGCATTCTTTTAATTTTTTAAGCGGTATCGGATCAAGGGGGGAAGCTGATTTGGTCCTGTCCAGTAGTAGGTTCAGTGATTCAAGGGATAATGATGGGAATATTGTGAATAGATACGACGGATCTTTACCAAGTGAATCAAGACTAGAAATGTCAGTTGAAATTTTTTGGTCGAGAGCACGACAATGGGCTTCAAGAGAGACATGTATATCATGAATTTTACTGTGAAAGAAATCGGAGATATCGTTACAGAGTTGTTGAGAGCTGACTACCGGGTCAGGGAGTTGTAGGGAGCATAGAGAGTCGGCGATTTTAAAGAGCTCTCTAGAAGAGGAGAGGGAGCTGGTCAGATTGGAAAAATATCTCTGTTTCTCGGTTATCACTTGGAGTTTGTATGCTCGAAGAGAGGATTTATGAGCCTCTCTATCGATTGGATCCCAAGATTTCCTCCATTTTCTCTCGTTGCTCCTACAACCTTGTCTAAGAAGCCTCAGCTGATCGGAGAACCAAGGAGCCGTGGGTTTACTGCGAGCTACGTAACGCAAAGATGAGGGAGCAAGTTGTTTCACTGCATTGAAGATAGAATCATTCAAAATTTGGGCTGCCTCTGCCGCGTCATTTACGGCTAAGGTAGCAGGAGTCGAGTTCAAAGGGGCAAGGGCCTCATCAGAGATATTTCTTAGATTTCTCCTAAGGGTAAAGGGAGAGGTTTCCCGATTAGTAGGACAAGGGACAGGAATGAGAAGCTCAAATGGCACGACAAAATGATCAGACCAGACCACCTGGAGAGGAGGGCCAGTGGAAAGCCTGTCATCATTAGAAAAGAGACCGTCAAGAATATGTCCTGCCTTGTGAGTAGCGCTTTTAACAAGCTGGACAAGGTCACAGGATTCTAGCATTTCAACAAGTGCAATAGTGTCCTTTGAGTTAGTCTCATCAAGGTGAAAATTAAAATCACCCAAGATGGTGAAGGCAGTTTTTCCCATATAGGATTCAAGAATGGACATAAGTTCAGCGGGAAAGGTGGCCCTAGAGCCGGGGGGTCTATAGATAAGGATGCCAGAAAAAGAGGCTGAAGGAGATAGGGAGATGCAGAAGTAAAATGATTCTAAACGAGATGAGGGAGTCGAAATTGGTTTAGTTACACAGAGAAAGGAGGATTTCACAAGAATGGCAATACCACCTCCTCTACGCAGGGGTCTGTCCTGCCTGTATAGAGAGTAACCCTCAGGTATAGCCATGAGCAGATCATGTCCAGAGGTGTCGGAGGCCCAGGTCTCCGTAATGAAGACCCAGTCTGGTTGTCGGCTGTCAACGAAATCGTGAAAGGCGACGTTGTGCTTAATAAGAGAGCGGGCATTGATTAGGAAACCGAGTCTCCGTTGTAAAACAGGCTGAGGTGGCGGATGGGGAACAATAGGGGCGACAGCCCTGGGAGATAAAAAGGAGGCCGAACAGGCCCAACACCTGTAGGAATGCAAAATCCCTTCAGGGGAGAAACGATGGGAGCAGGGCAGAAAGGGGGGTCGGAGAGCAAGGAGGTCAGAGTAGGAGTAACATCTAGGAGTCATGTTGGGAAAAGAAGGAGTAGGGATTGGGTCCGGCCCGTCCTGCAGCCCATCCTCAGCGCGGACGGGCGCAGACGGGCTGGACTCTGGCGTGACTCCGGCGGGCATCCGGCGCATCCGCTAACGCGTCCGCTACGCGGAGCGTCAAGTACCTTTTTATATATCAGCTAGAGCGCGAGAGCGCGACCCCACACCCAAGATGTCCGCTAAGCAACCCTCGCCTCCCCGGGACCAGCTCTCAGCGTCAACACTCAGCTGAGAGCGGCCCAGGAGGTAGAGGAAGGTAGGAAACAGTGATCCAAGTGCAAATATGCTATTTGAAATCGAGCGCCTATTAAAAACAAATGTCACTCAGGACGCGTTCTAAAATGAATGTTACCCTCAGCAGTTAATTCAGCAGTTAATTCTGTGCAAAATAAGGTAAGGAAAGTGCTGTAGAACCTCCGGCTTCCGCCTCAGACGGTGAAATGAAAGAAAGCCCCTCCCATCGCGGGCCACCGGCTTCACCACTTCTCAGGGCCCTGCGAGGCACTTCAGGACCCACAGCACTCCGATTTGAGATAATTGCACATATATAATCTCTATTGGAACGTGTGTGCATTATGTAATTATCTAATGTAATCCAACTGATATTATTACTACTAAGTGGTGCATGTAACTGAATATGATCTAGGCTTATATTGTAATTGAATACGATCTAGGCTTATATTGTAACTTTGACTAGAATAATGACAATAGGAATTGGCCTGATATTAGTGTTTCCTGGTACCTTGTTTTTATTACCTCATAACATCTTTTTAAATATTATGAATTGCTATTTATTGAATGATCCTCGAATATGTGTATTGATTTAACTGAGAATGACCTTGCTGCTAGTTCTCCTTTTATTCTTAACTTGGTACTGTGTAGATATATATATTGTATTATAATGTTTTAAAAATGTATTCTACTGCATTCTTTTAAGGTTGTTAACCGAAATAAAGAATAATGAAATGAAAATGAAAAATGGTTGTCTGTTATTGCATCCAGACGTGTTCTCAAGTTTACTATTTGAAAATGAGCAGAAATAATGAAAAACATATCATTTAGGGAAGCCATAATCTGAGGGAGCAGTAATTGACGCTCCGTTTAACGCTGCTGATGCAGTATCAAAGTCCCACCAGTAAAAAAAATCCCAAAAAGCTAAGAACATCGCCTTAACATAAGACTTGGCTTGTGTGACTGCAGCTAACAATATTATAACAATGGCATTATGGGGGACTGAACTGAACCTATGACCTTTTTATGATGAACATTATCACGCAGTGAGCACATTAACCTATGGGACTGCCAGCAAGTAGTTCCACACCACCCCTACTCAAAGGGCAGATTATGGTGGCCACATACATTCTTCGGGAAGGCCGAGCTCCCGCGAGCAAACCTGCATTTGCAAGCAAGCTCAGCAGCTAAGAGCCAGGAGATAAAACAATTGGTAAACGTGGGATATGCAAAAAAAGCATTAAAATGCCATTGTCCATGTACCATCAGTAGGAGTCCCCCAAACTGTGCATTCATATTTCAGCACAGAGGAGTCTTTTTCTGTTGAGCCTTTAAAGTCATGCAAATAAAGCAGTATTTTAGTTGTTCACTTGGCCAGCTCCCTGAAGCCCTAAGGTCGAGGCAGCCACTCACGCGGAATACAGACAAGGTTCAAATTAATGGCCAGGGCCGAAGATGAAACAGAGGTGTACGGCACCTCTCTAGTCTTGTCCACGATTACACAAGGACGTACTCGCCTCGGGGTGGAGAGCAGCTGCTTATAGAGAAGGCTGCGCAGGGCAGCCTCTCTCTGCTGCTGGTCCTGCTAGGGGTTGCAGAGTTCGGCGTTTTGTCACAGATCATGTCAACATTTATAATGCAAGTGTAAGATCAATAGGGACTAGCTATTTTTAGGGAGAGTGTAAGAGACTCAAGTACGTCAGACAATATATTTAAGGAAAAAGCGCTGTTTTCCTTAGTAAGCCCTCACCCACCGACCTAGTCGGTGGCATGCTTCATCATCGGGCCCACCACAGTGGCACCGAATGTGCCCCGGGTGTGCTTCAACGCCAGGTGACTGCGGAGCTGGTATATTGCTGAGTGTGCAGTGAAGGAGTGAGAAGGTGAAGTTTAAAATGCTATACGAGGGATCCCAGCACCCGAGGGTTAACGAATTTTAATAAACTGGGTCTCTGTTAGCAGGTTAAAAGGCAAACGGACGTAAGTAGGAGTGTTATGATGACCTCCAGCGTCCAGTGTGGTCTACATGTTTCAGCCAGTGCCTTTATATTCTAAGCTGGCTTTCCTCAGGACCAATAGGATAAGTGAAGGTGCAAAATTAAATAATAATAAACTATATTAAGTGGTTGTGTTATTCTTGACTATGTGTTGCGCACGCTAAGGCGCCGTAGCTGTTAGAGGGGGATTCCCTCAAGCTTTGTCTGTGTTTTCTGGTACAAAGCCTCATGGGTCGCCTGGCAGAGAAAGAGACCGAGTAGTTCGGTCTGGTTCCTCCTTGGACCTATTCGTCCTTCCGCGGCGCCCGATTCATTTATAATGCAGCATTTCCAAGTATAAAACTAGGCGCGGGGATAGACAGTTCATTCCTTGAGCCGAAGAGCAGGAACTGGCCCCATAAACCTCTCGTACTTGAACCAGCATCTCTGGCTGTTTGGCTGCGCGGAGCGCAGGTGGAAAGGCGTTCTGGAACGTTTGTTCCATATGATATTGGACTGCCCCCCCTGTGTCCCTAATGTTATTGTGACATCCTGCATGTAATACCGATGAGGATACCTTGGGAGGGAGGGCGAGGGGTGAGAGAAAAGTAGACCAAAAATTGTTTGTGTGTGTAAAAGGCCGCTTTATTAAGACACAGGTGCACATTACAAATACAAACCTTGGCAACGCCTTACAAAACTAAACCTCACTAAATAAATAAATAACTACAAACTCAGCCCCCTGAACCCTCCCCCACCCCTAAAACATTTGAGCCCTCCCCCTCCCAACAATACATCAATAAACAATATAACAGCATTATAACATTACGTCATCAATAAAACATTACGTCATCAATAAAACATTTCGTCATTGATCAAACATACGTCATTGTTAAAACTTTATTCGTCAAACCGCAATTGCAATAACAACGGTCAGGTCCTCCATAACCATAAACCCTGCCTGACCCTGCACTCCTGCAGATACCCCCCTCACAAAACTGAACGGTCAAACCATGACCAACATACCCCAGCACTTGTCAAAGAAATACTCGAACTAATACTCAACCAGCAATCTGCCTAAAACCGTAATGATACACAAAAACACCGCACAGCACCTGTGTCTAGCGACGAATACAAATACAAGAAAAAACCCCCTGCACACCGGTGACCCACAAAACAGCCTTTTAAAAAAGAAAAATGGAACAAAAAACACCAAAATGGGAAAAAACTAGGAAGCGAGGGGAAAAAAGAACATTAATGCAAAAAAGGGGGAGGGAGGGTGGGGCAAAAAAGGGGGAGGGAGGGTGGGACAAAAAAGCTAGCCCTCCTAGCCACCAGGTCACCAAACCTAAAATGGTGGCTGGTAGGCAGTGGTTGGGAGATTTATAATTGGGCTATGCTGGTCCTACTAGACCAGCCCAAATCTGGAACATTCTGGCAACTTCTTAAAGAAAAACCCCTCGCAGCCCTCCCAAACCGCCCGGGGGAGGGGACCTCCTGGCGGTCGGCTCCCTCCCCCAAGCCCCCCTTGGGAGGGAGGGCGAGGGGTGAGAGAAAAGTAGACCAAAAATTGTTTGTGTGTGTAAAAGGCCGCTTTATTAAGACACAGGTGCACATTACAAATACAAACCTTGGCAACGCCTTACAAAACTAAACCTCACTAAATAAATAAATAACTACAAACTCAGCCCCCTGAACCCTCCCCCACCCCTAAAACATTTGAGCCCTCCCCCTCCCAACAATACATCAATAAACAATATAACAGCATTATAACATTACGTCATCAATAAAACATTACGTCATCAATAAAACATTTCGTCATTGATCAAACATACGTCATCGCTAAAACTTTATTCGTCAAACCACAATTGCAATAACAACGGTCAGGTCCTCCATAACCATAAACCCTGCCTAACCCTGCACTCCTGCAGATACCCCCCTCACAAAACTGAACGGTCAAACCATGACCAACATACCCCAGCACTTGTCAAAGAAATACTCGAACTAATACTCAACCAGCAATCTGCCTAAAACCGTAATGATACACAAAAACACCGCCACCCAGAAAGGTAGGCGGGGGAGACACGCCTCCCTTTCTGCCCGCCCAACCGCGAAGCGAAAGAGAAACGAGAAAATCAGCGCTGCATAGCCAATGCCCGGGCTAAGACCTCACGAAGCTCCAACAAGTAAAGATCCATGCCCACACGGGACAAATGAACTCCATCATCCCTAAAAAAACTCAACAGACTCAAACTTAATGTCCCTGTGTGAAATCCTGCTGAAACCAAGGCTCCTACAGCAACGAGACACCTCTGAATTCACTTTCTTCCTAGCCCGATCGACAGCCCTGGGGTTCACAGCTCCTCTCCATATCCTACGAGGTATCAACTCTGTCCAAAAAACATGACACCCAGCCCACAGGTCCTTAATGAGGCCTAAATCTCGTTTCATAGCTCGTAGCAAAACTACACCTTTCGTAGCACATAGGTCATTTTCTCCCAAATGAATAACTAAAATATCCGGGCATAAACCGCCCACCATGTTGTTGTTCAAACAAGGGATTAACTCTCTCCAGAGCATCCCGCCTTTACCCTTCCAAATAACGTTAAACATTCGATCATTGAAACCAAGTAGTTCTCCAAAGTAACTCCTCGCTGCCTGGACTCTGGCCCACTTGACAAAGGAATGCCCCACTATCCAGACCGTTACCACCGAGGAGCGAGGCCCAGCAACGGATCCTGAAAAAGAAAAAAGAATTAGAATCATGTGAGGGAGGACGACGCATGCGCCTCCCCTGCAGAGCTCCTCACATACCGCTGGAAACAATTGGAAGACCAGCGCCCCAATCGCATAATATCCCTCTCCGTCCAACCTCTGTTAAAGGCCTCAGTAGCTGCACCTATTCGGAAAGAGTGAGTCCCATAGAGATTGCCATCGAGACCTATGTGCTGTAGAGCTTTGCGCAAAACCATTCGTAACTGATAAGGTGTTACAGGGGTGCCATTGATATGCTGGAAAACAAGAACTTCATCACCACCCCCACATAATGAACGCCAGCGCCGCGCCAGCAGTAAAGGGCAAGTAAGCTTCGGAGTACGTGCTTGTAACCACACACCTTTTCCCTTACCCGTCTGATCAGTTTTGGAGCTTGCCAACCATACATGTACTCCCTCATCATAACAAAAAACGTCCTTCCAAAACAATCCACACTTATATTTTGACCCCAACAACTCCGATACCCTAAAGGCTCCAAAAAACATGAATGCCATCAGCATTGAGAAAACACATGCCTCAAAATCATCTAAACAAACTACAGGTAAAACTGTGATTAGTCTGGCAAGAACTTGCCAAGACAGGGGGGCCCTGGATCTACCAACGTGCCCTTGCTCCCTGGCCCAACCCTCAAGCATCCTCCTACCAATGTCCCCTGCTGACGGAGTGTAGCCCCACAACAACTTCCCCATGAAAGCAATCCCCGCCAGTTTCCCAGCAATGGTTACTTTGGTTAAACCCTTATCCATGAGGTCCAGTATGAAATTGACCACATCGTCCGACCGACGCGACAGATCCTCCCTTTTGACAGCACCAGAGTCCAGGAATTCCTTCCAAGCAAGGGAATACGCAGAACGCGTAGACACAGACAAAGAACCTACCACCAATTGTACGACCCGACCTCGCCGACGTGCCACAGATGACTCGGCATCGGAGTCGGGGATCTGTCTGCGTCCTTCGCCAGTCCACGGAATCTCCCCCACTGTGAACGAGACAAAGCATCCGCAATGTCATTGTCCACTCCAGGAATGTGTAAGGCACGAAAATGAATATCGTGTTTCAAACAACCCAGCACGAAGACTCTCATAAGTTTTAACACTTGTTCGTCCCTGGCAGACTGTCGGTTCACTATCTCAACAACAGCCATGTTGTCTACACGAAACAGCACTTTCTTGTGTGCCAATTCCTCCCCCCAGAGGGTCAAGGCGACCAATAAAGGGAAAAGTTCCAGAAAAGTGATCCCATGACCACCATTCAACCATTCATCAGGCCAACGTTCCGCACACCATTTGCCATTCCAAAAGAGCCCAAAACCATCGCTGCCGGCAGCATCTGAAAACATTTGTACATCCCACTGAAAGTCAACATCTCTGACCAAGGGGACACCATTGAAGGAAATCAGGAAAAACTTCCACATTCTCAAATCCTCCTTAACACCGGCAGACAGACGAACTCGATGGTGCGGCAATTGATGACCTGCCAAAGCCCTGCCCAGTCTTCTACAAAAAGTCCTGCCCGCTCTCACCACTCTGCAGGCAAAATTCAAATGACCCAACAGCACTTGAATCTCTTTCACCAACACTTTTCTCTTTGCCAACATTACGTCCAGCAGGTCGACCATGTTGACCCGTTTGTCCTCGGGCAGGCGAGCAGACATAACCACAGAATCTATTTCAATACCCAAAAAGGAGAGGACAGTGGCAGGACCCATTGTTTTCTCAGGAGCCAAAGGGACTCCCAGATCCTCCATGAGCCCTTGGAATGTGTCCAGAGCCTTCTGGCACTCCGCGGAGCCCGGGGATCCGACAAAGAAAAAGTCATCGAGGTAGTGCGTTACCAGTGAATGACCGGACTGCTGGGAAAAATACCATTGCAGAAAAGTACTGAAACACTCAAACAAGGCACATGATATTGAGCAACCCATCGGCAGAGCCTTGTCCACGTACCATTTACTTGCGAATTGTATACCCAGAAGGCACCAATCGTCCGGGTGGACAGGCAACAGCCGGAAAGCAGACTTGATGTCACACTTAGCCATCTCAGCGGCTGCGCCCGCGGTCACAACAAGTGACATGGCCACGTCAACCGAAGAGTAAGATACAGACACTGCCTCAGGGTCAATGAAATCATTAACAGACGACCCTTCAGGCCAAGACAAGTGTTGAATCAGTCTAAACTGTCCCGGCTCTTTCTTCGGGACAACTCCAACCGGTGAAACAATCAAGTTAAGGATCGGCCAATCATGAAACGGGCCAGCCATCCTTCCTTCATGTACCTCTTTATCAAGTTTTTCTTGTACCACTGTGGCGTGTTCAGAAGCTGATTTTAAATTGGCAGACCACCTCCGTTCCCGAGAGCCTAGGTAACCTAACCGGAAACCAAACTTGAAACCTTCCAATAGTGTAAATTTTGCTGACTCGTCTTCGTAACCATGTAAAGCAATGCGCAGCCTCTCTAACTTAACTGGTGTACGAGCCCTTGGACCCAGCTCCCTTAGCACCTCTGTATCCCCTTCCCCCTGAAAACTGTGAGGTCGTACTTGAAGTTCCTGAACCCGTTTGCTTCCCTTTTGGGCTGTCAGCGGGTTGGTTGTCCCAACATTTGGACAACGGGTGTTTCCTACCACAACCTGAGCATTCATGTTTAAATTTACAATACTCTCTGGTGCAGGAGCCCCTGTTAAATTCCCAACAGAAACCAGACCCCGAGTGCATGGTTGCATTGACCCCCACCCCTCCCCGGGTGGGCTTCCCCTGAAAGGGCCGGTAAACTAACGGCAAACCACTGGCCGTAAAAATGGTTTTCCCCCCTGACGCTGACCCCATTGTATGTTGCCACAAGTCATTATCCAGCTCCCCCCACTTAGCCTCGGGATCCCAAGCCATCCTGGCCCTAAATTCCTCATCATACTGAGACCAAGCAAAACCACCCCCGGTGATCTGTGCCTTACGAATGACGTCCATGTATTTAAAAAGGGACACGCTGCGCTCAGGGAACTTTTCGCAATATACACTGGCATAAATCAAGAATGCCGCTGTCCAGTTTTCAATAGTCAAGGGCACTCTAGGGCGTTTAGCCAGTTCAAACTCCTCCTCCTTAGATTCCTCCTTAGACCGGACTTCCCGGTGCAGTAGCTTAAGGAGTTCCACATACTCACCATTCCAAATGCGTTCCTTGGTGCTTAACATTAAATGAGCACCTAAAGGTTTCGTAACCCCCATATAAGGCAATTTTTTGATTTTTAACTCCTTACTGGCCACTGGCTCTTTAACATTGCTGGAAGCACCAGCCATAACACCACTTTCCACTTTATTCGTAACTTCTACCACATCATCTGTACCAACTGCAGTGTCTTGTACGTATCGACCTTTGACCAAACGGCTAGCACCAATATCCACTTCTGTGTCACCACCAGTACCCACAGACACCATCATAGGTTTGGCCTGTGTGGCTGATTGCTCACCTGGCAACAGAGAGACCACTCTCGATGGCTCCGCCCGTGGCGCCGAGGTCAATGCATCCGGTCTGCGAGGCGCCCTACTCGATGGGCCGTGCTCTCTTCTCCCTTGCACTTGACTCTGGACCACTGGAGCCTGTAAAACACTACGAGAAGCATGAGAGGGCACCCCCCCTTCCGTATCCCGCAATTCACCTTCTTCAGGACTCTCTTCATCGTAGTCCAACACCACTGAATCCACACTGGTATGCAACAAATCACCACGGGTCTTACCCAACCCGGTATCAACAACTTTACATTTCAAAGATTTTGAAACTCCATGAGGGGGAGCAGGCTGTACGCGCCTGTACCTCCCCGCGTGTTGACTCTGCAGCTCCATAGCCGCCGGCAAGGCCTGCCACCTATACCTGCTACTCGTTGGGGCCAGCGGGGTCACACCAGACCCTCGTGTGCTGGCTGCGGCGGGATCCCTCGGTGGAACAGAGAGGGCCGCGCTAGGCATTCTCGTCGCTTCCCCTTGGTGAAAGTGGACTGGACCGCGCCCTGCCAAGTCTGGTTCGCCGTCCCTATTCCTATCCTGAAAAGAAAAAGTTTGGACTGGTGTGCTAGGGTCCCTAAATGCAACACTCGAAACAGACCTTGACCTCCGTAAATTAGCATCAACAATCGTCCCCTGAAACCTCTCCAAAGAACGTCCCCTAATGCAACCCTTCAAGGGCACTCCCCTAACCGGAGAGTCGCCTATCATCTCCTCCTCATCACTCTCATCCAAGTTAGCGCCCGCTGCCGCTGAAGAAGAGGCCTGCAGAGGGGCCCACACACCCCTCGCGTGGCCCTCAATATCCCTGTGAAAACCACGCTGCGCCAAACCTGCCGTACCGAAATGCTCCCATCCAGGAGAACCTAACATGAGATAAGGACCTCTAGCATCCCCGTGCACAGGCCCTCCACTCACCTGCCTGGAAATCCCCTCACGCTCCAACAACGTATTTGATAAACCCACAGCCCCTGCAAACCTCACACCAGGATTTGCCAACCTCACAAAATCATCCACACCAGCCCTACCAAGTCCCCCCAACCCTGGGCCATGCGCAGGTGCAGACCCCCGACTCTCACCATGAAAGGCTCCATGACCCCCCTGTGACAATCTCCTGTCATCCCTCCGCAAACGGACACTCCCCTCCTGAAAACCAGGAAACACAACATCCCCTGACCTTGAAGAGTCCTGGCCCAAAACCCCACCAGACATAGAACTACTTTCACCCATCTGGGCCCATTCACCCTCCCCTCTGGATCCCCCTCCAACAGATAAAGCAGCACCCACATAAGAACCAGGGGTAGAGAATAATAACGGGCTGCCCACATTACTGTCCAAATCCCCATGAGCAGTACCAACATCCTGTGGAAAAACAACCTGGCCAGCATGAGGCTCCATACCAACCTGTCTTCCCATCCCACCTGTAACAAACTGGCTAGAAACCCTAACATCAGCCACATCCATCCCTGATACAGCAAGGTTTGAAGGGGTTAACAACATCCCAGCGCTTGGGTCAACAATCAGCTGTGTCTCTGCCACGAAACGCTGTGCAATATCCAAATCCGCCATATCGTGCTGCTGATCTGCCCCATGCCAATCATCCAATTGAACAGAGCCCCTGCGCGCCCCTCGCGCAGACACGACAAGCGCAGGCTCCACACGGCGCTCCCCTATGGGGTCAGAAGCGGAGCGCTTCTTACTCCCTCTCCGCCCCCCCTCCCCCGCTTGGCCGGTAAAACAGGAGCGGACGCGAGCGCTTCTGCCTCCAAACCTTTTCCCGCCCGCCCCTCCGAAGAAATCACATGCGCGCCAGACGCCTGACCCGGCTGCATGCGAGCCGTCAGCCCTGCCGCCGGAGCGCCTCCCGCCCCACCCCGGGACTCAGTAACCGCCAAAGGGGCCGGTCCGGCGCCAGCACAAACAACTACGGGAGCGCCCAAAGTTACCGGCGCTCCCCCCTCCCCCGCCGCCACACGCGCCTGCCATGAAGGGGCCGGTTTCCTCGTACGGGACCGGCCCCTGTCGCTTACCTGGCTCGGGCGTCTCTTCTTCGGCGACGAGCACGCCAGTACCGCAGCGACCACGCCAGCCGAAGCCTGGCGCTGGGGACGCGCCGGCACTCCTCCTGCCAACAGATCCATGCGACCTGCCTCAGCTAGCAGGCGCATCGCTTCGATCACACGAGCATCCTCCATTTCAAAAATTGGAACTACAATAAGCCTAACACAAAGCCAAATAAACGCCTCACAAGTAACAAACCCTGACAAAAAAGCTACAAGCCCTCCTAGCCACCAGGTCACCAAACCTAAAATGGTGGCTGGTAGGCAGTGGTTGGGAGATTTATAATTGGGCTATGCTGGTCCTACTAGACCAGCCCAAATCTGGAACATTCTGGCAACTTCTTAAAGAAAAACCCCTCGCAGCCCTCCCAAACCGCCCGGGGGAGGGGACCTCCCGGCGGTCGGCTCCCTCCCCCAAGCCCCCCTTGGCGTAGAACCGAGCTAAAATTAGCCTGCCACGGTGCGAGCCATCACCGGGGAGCCAAACGCAGAGCAACGCTGTGAATACCCGGGGATTCCATCTGCTCTGGGTTTAATGGGGTAGACGCAGGCCGCGCGTCGTTCAGGCTTTTATTCTTCAGCCGCTATGAGAGAGTTTGAAAAGTAATGATTTGTAGAACGGGTATCATGGTGGAGGTGTGAATATGTCTGAAAATAGACCTGAGGCTCGCGTGTGCTTCAATGTCACGGGCATCAAGGAGGGCCAGGGGCTGATGCCCTGGCTTGTCCTCCGGTGCTCCGGGCTCTGACCCTGCTACACCCGTTCTCAGCCATCAAAAAGCTTTCGCCATTGAGCCATCACGCTTTCACTTTAATGAAAAAAAGTTCCTACACCGAGTAATGAAGGAGATTGTGTAACGCCGCAAGCAAACAATCCAGTCTGGATGGGCGGGGGCAAAAGGAGGCAGGGCGGGAACAAATAAGCCTCATTTTCAATCGGAGGCTAGCATTTAGCATAAAAGATGACAGCAGCCAATGAGAATCATGGGCGTAGCTTCCACTCCACTTCGGAAATCCGCTCCTTTACAAAAAGCCTCGCAGAGCAAGGAGCGCATGCACACTCCAGTGCTAGGTGAAACCTAAAAAGCAACAACAAAAATGAGCACTCTGGAAGATACAAAAGGTAGAAGACTTCATACAAAATAACAACTGACACATTTTGGGGTGAATTTACTAACATTTTGCACAGGATTAGTGAGGCAACTGGCACAAAGTGTTATTGTGAGATTTACTTTCCAGCACAAATAGTGAGTTGTGTCTTAAGGTAGTCTTAAAGTAACATAAAGTAGCACTTTGTGTTGCTTTGTGCTACTTTGTTTAATGGGCCATACCACTGGTGCTACATGGACGTTCCCATGAAACCACCCAAGAATTTGATGCCCTATCCACGAAAAAAAGTAGACAGAACTTTGTGCCAAAAATGAATGCCTTCTAAGGGCATTAAGTAATTTGAGAAAAGTTTTCTTTTCTCAGAACATTTGTACCTTTGCATGTGTGCTGCACAGCACACATACAACGTGAGAAAAATGTTAAACTATATGCAATTATAGTATTTTTTACTGAAAGTGCAAAACGTCTGCTTGACATCACGCACACACACACACTTTTCTCTATGGTGCAAGAGTGTGTTCGTTGGTGCATGAAAGCCAAAAGTTCACAGACAAAGAGGGAGAGACAGGGGAAAACAGTGCCATATATTTGTAGATATAGTGCAGTTCAGCTCTCTTCCTTTCACGCAGCACAGCACAGCAACTTTGGTTGCTGCGCTGCGTTGCGTGAAAAGTTTGCAAATCTGCCCCTTTATCTGTAGCAAACAATTGGGTAACTCTGAATTTGATTACACTCTGAATGACCTAGACCATCAAAAGTGTAGATAGAAGGCTCCAAACATGGAAGGTATTTCAGTCATTTTTAGGAATTACCTATTGCGCTCCCTCCATCTATGCTCAATATCCTAACCCGAATTTGAGTTACCTTACACATCCAAAGCCATCAATAACACTAGTTTTGCCGGTGTTGTTTTCATCAGCCACACATGTACATGAATGTGAGTAAAAAAGGTTGTGTTTTTTCAGTCTTTATATAGATTTACTACATTTTAATTAGCAGCCTTATTTGACCTTGTTTTTTTAGCAAATTGTTAACTTCCCAAAAAACGTCTTGAGGCAACTACTCACCAATGTTTTTATTAAAAAAAACAGCATCTAAATTAAAATACTTGCCCCCAGGGATAAACTCAGCGCCATAGAATACCATTTAACATTGATAAAAGCAACCCACCTACTTTCATTAAATTAATTAATTAATGTATTAAGCTTTCAGCTACAATCCTTCTGCCAATGCAGAATGTTTAAAAACGCACGTTGAGAGGAAAGAATACAATATCAATTTTATGAATAAAATCTGTAAAACAACAAAACATTACCGGTTGTTACAAAACAAAAAATCGAAATGAGGATTGCAAAGAAACAGATTGGTAATTACTCCTCGCGAGATGGTCCAATCAAGGTATGTGGTGTATGTACATTTGGGGCACATGATGACATGGTTGATTATTTTCATGTGAAAAACATTAACTGGTTTAATTTTAATCTTTTTAATGTGTTTAATTGAAGCAACTGCCAGAGTTCCAGCTTCTAAGAGCAGCAAATACATCTGACAAAAAAAACAGGGGCATATTCTCAAGAACGTGTGATAACCATCGCAAAAGTTACTTAACACAACTTCCAACTTCGCTGTCTACCGCGGGAAAATGACGCTGTGTTAACCAAGCATTCTCAAAATGGCAGTACCATACGATAGTCTCTAGATAACGCATCAAATATCCGCGTTAAAATCAACACCATGCCGCAAAAATGCGAAGTGCAAACACAAAAAATCTTGCGATGAGGCCAATCGCGGTACAAAAAGCAGCAAAAACCAGCAACAGGGCTGCAAATCCTGCACATATGGTGGGAAAATGCACCATAAAAATGACAGAAACAACACACCAGAAGCAATCCAACGCGCGTAGCAACATGGATGTACCCTGTCCGAGCGCAGAGGCTAACGCAAAGCCCCACAATCCCCACAGACCACCAGCAAGAAACAATGGGGACAGGGACAGGCAGGATGTACGTTGTTACCACGCAATGTATTACATCGCGGTACTTTACAACGCGTCTTTTACAACGCAAGTCGTTACCACGACTTGTGCTGTAGGGGTGCTGGACTTAGGAATAGTTAAATTTACTATTCCAACACCAGCCTAGGTACAGTAGGGAAGGTGTTGGAATAGTAAATCTACTATTCCTTAGCCAAGAGCGCCCTCCAGCGCAAGTCGTGGTTATGACTTGCGTTGTAAAAGACGCGTCGTAACTGCACTGCGGGGTAACATCCGCGTTGTAAAGGATGTTCCCTGACAGACAAGGAGAAGAGGGAGAGGAAGACGGGGTGCAGCCTTTAGCAAAACCAGATTAGCGTCACGGAGGTGACAGAACACTACCATCAAATGACCCACAAGTAGACCACCTGGAATGCAGTCGGAGTGCCAAGGGGGCCAATTGGGGATGCCACGAGGTGCTGGCATGATGTGACAGCCTAAACCAGGCACAAACCCACTGCCAACAGGAAGGCTGCAATGGCGACAGGAGGTGGGAATCCAGTTCCACAGGAGGAGCTGGAGGAAACGGAGGCCATAGTCATCAGTGTGGAGATGATGCAAGGAGTAGAGAGTAGGGAGTAGGGAGTACGGACACAGCTCAAGAGGACCTGACACAACATCAACAGGGTGAGTAATGACTAGAGAATGGGGGAACGGGGGAGATGGGCACAATGGCACACGTGCACAATGAGGTGTAGCACATTGTACACCCAGAATTACCCTGGATCGTGTCCCTGATCCCCTTGGCACACTGCAGCACACCCACATAGCAAGAACAGCACATCCACATTGACAACAACGTGGCACAACGCCCAAACCCGACACTGCAGAACAGAGCATTAAATCAATGGGGTATTACCCACAGAGTCAAAGGACCTGGGTATGAAATGATATAAAAAACGGTGGTCCTTGACTATAAATCAAACAAAACTTACATGAATATCATTTCTGATTTGCTAATGCGATTAAATCTGCATACATTGATTCAAGCAAAGAAAGGGAGATATATTCAATAAATTTGTGCCCATTGAATGCAAGGAAAAACCGTACCCTAAAATGATACGTTCAGCCTATAGGAAGAAAGAAAAGATTATAGCCACACTCTGGGTACTTATATTACCAAAGTTTACACATTTATTTACAATCTCATAAAACAATTATGATCGTAAACGGCGCAAAGGACTATCAAAGTGTAGTCAGTGGAAAGGAAAGGGGTGCTCAAGTGATTTGGAAAGAGAGAAGGGAAAGATAGCAATTATACTGTACAAATATGATATTTACATAAACCAGAGCGGAGAAACTTCCGCTGTCATACGGGCCTGTCCACAACAATTGGGGAGGGGAAAGAAATAATTGATACAGGCACACAAGTTGTAAAGCGTCGACGTTTCGACCCTGGTGCTTCTGGGGTATTTAGGACCTCGGCTGCGGGTCTTCTTCAGGACAAAGGGCAAGGGGTGGGATGGAAGGGTGGGGAACTTGGCCGTGATCCAACCAGTGGTCTGGATCGAACACCAATGAAGCTGGTCAGGTTGGACCTCCGTCCGAGCTTCCAGGGGGTGGGTCACCTAATAATTGGATGGTGATCTGATGTGAACTCTGATGGATATTCTGCCTGATCCTTTGAACATGGCCACCGGTTGTGGATAGATGGAGTGTCCTCCCGGTGCCCCCACGGGCACTCCGGTGGTGGTTTGTGGTACCGACGTTGCCTCTATAATCAAATTCAGAGGTTGGATACAGAGACTAAGTTCTCTCTTCAATTTCCGTTGGAGAGTCGGGTACCCATATTACCTTGATGGAAAGAATTGAAGTGCTGAATAACGGCTGGATAACGCGGACAACTTCTACCGTCTTCTACTCAGAGCGGAGAACAGAAGACACAAGTGGCTCTGCACACTCACAGTAACATGCCTACTACATCTGACAGAGCTAGAAACTGTGAAATGGAAATGCATGCATACAACCTCCCATCCGTCATGTAGTCCAAATGTACACTGTCAACCAGCAATATTCAGCACCCCCCAGTCACAATGTACATTGCCATACAGTCTGCATGTAAACAAGAAAAATGCACCAACATACATGTCAACACAATGTCAACATGCATCTCCCCTTCACATTGCAGAGGGGCACACAACACCTCCAACAGAGCACAGAAGACAACTCATCTGTGATGCCGGAGAAGACCACTACACCTACGACACCAACGCCCTACAACAGCCCATGGACATCCCACGCAACCCTTCACCAGGACCCGGGCAGCCAAACTACTTAGAGGAGAATACAGACCCTGCAACGGAACACACAGCAGGAAGCACCAGCAAGCACAGCTGGCACACAACACTTCACCCACCCACACATGGCAACCCATTGTCAGGTGTCAGCATGCCAAAAGGAGGTGGCCGAACAGCTGTGGGTGGGGTCCGAACCCATGGAAGGCGAACTAGATCACATACGTTGGTGTCTATTATCGTTAAGTGACCGCCTACACCCCACAAAGGAGATCCACACTACATTTGAGACACATGCAGATGCGCATTCACAGTAGAGAACCACGCCCAGGGGCACGCAAATAGCAGTCACACACCCATGTTGGCTCTGCGTACGGCGGCCAAGGCCACTCCCCTTATGAAGTGAGTAGGCGATGACAAAGCTACATGTCCAAGCTCCAACCCCCTGCCTGTGGTGACATGTCTGCGCCAGCTGTACACAGCACAATGCAATGTTGTAGGCCAAGGGCCCTCATGCATAAAACAAGACCACAGGGACACACGCAGATAATATGTTGAACAGGCCACGGGCACATGCGCCCGTCCCTTTTATTGGCAGGGCCACATGTAGAGTGACACCTGTGCTGAATGTGTGTGGGGTGAGTATAAGTCAGCTCGCATGGAGTGGTTGGTGCTGGCAACAACTCAAAAAGTGAATACCATTGAGACGGATACAGAAAACACAAGCATAACAGGGTCAACTGCTGAGCAACATGGAGGTAGCCGGAGTCAGTGGCACCTGGAGTGCTGAGCAGGGGATCAGGCAGAAGATGGGATTCATGACAGGTGCAAGCAACTCCATCAGTCTGCCAGTACCACCGTTTTGACTCTGGCAGATGGCTGTTGGAGGTGGTCCTGGCGGTGGTGGTGTGTGCCTCCTGCAGTGATGCGACCTCCAGGCCGGTCAGGATTTGATTTGTTGTGTGAGCCCTGGTGGGCCACAGTTGAGGCCGAAAGCAGCAGACAGTGCGGGGCCACAGACACATGGTGTTGATGACCCCAAGGCCATCGCCTCAGAGGCCATCCAATATCTCAGAAGAAGGGGACCTGACCAGCACAGAGTTAGTGGCCCGGGATGCACAGCGGCTGGCACAGGCACCCTGCCATGAGACGGTGACTTGCAGTGCACTAAGGTAGGGCCACGCAGACCGGGGCTGTAGACAGCGGCCAGCCGGGGCCCACAGCCATGTGTCGTTGGTTTGTGATGCACAGAGTTAGTGACACCATGGCAGTTGTCGGTAGTGTTCAATCACATACGTAACAATGATCCTTTTGTGCTCCGGACTGCAAAGCGTCATCCCCGTACACCTCTCCTTGTGTGCAATATGTACTCTGCCAGTAAAAATCGATGCTCAGTTCCAATTGTGAGACCAACTTGACGCAGTGTAGACAACAAGGGGCCACCGAAACGTGCGGTTTTGCTGCTATACATAGACATGGTGCCACTCACCACATGGAAGGGAGAATGGTGATTTAAAGTCTGCATTACCATGTGTACCCGGCCATTGCATGATCAAGACTCAGTTCCAAATGTGTGAACTTCTCGAGCTTAATGTGGCCCTGGAGCAGTAGTCCATGTGGGCCCACAGGCAGTTGTGGCACCATAGTGATTTAAACTCTGCCATAATTAATGTTCTCTGCCATGGTGTAATGGTGTAGTTCCAAATGTGTGACCTACAAGTCCGATGTGTCAGCCGGTAGAGTACATCAACGAGAGAAAGGAGTACTGCGGGCCTGTGTCGCGGAGGCCATGATGGTAGTAGCAGGTTGACAGGGTCGCGGACCTCTGGCCTGGAGCTTGCACCGGCACATGTGGGCTCCTCTTTGACACATGCCGGTGTCGGCAGGTAGGCATTGAGGCCTGGGGGTGCAAGGGTGGGCAGGCCATGTTTGGGTCCAGCGGCCCGGGGTGCAGCAGGCACACAGGATTGCAGAGAACTCCACTGACGGCGTCAGCCTCATGGCGGGGTGAGAGGCACCGCCCTGGCAGAGATGTTGGGCATTCTGGGAGAGAATCACGGCCAGAGCTACGTGCCTTTTATTCACACCCTTACGCGGGCCATACCACTCGGTTCACGCTTACAGGGGGGATGTAACAAGCTACATTTACGAGTTCCTCCCCACTGGCTGGGGTGACATGATTGCATCCACTGTCCAATACACTCCGTACACCAGTGTTGTGTGTTGAGTTGTATATATGTCTGGTCTGCATACTGCAGGGTGGCCATCACATCCATGCCACACTTGGCATTGTGTACATTCTCATTCCTAGGTAATTTTCATGGTCCCCACCTTTTCCCACATCCTGCTATATTGTGTGGCTGAGGTACCATGCCATTGATGGCTAATGCACATGGCTGGCCCAGGTTCCCACAGTAAGTTGTTCTGTTGTGTCTGGTGGGTGTGCATGTTGTATGTTAGCTTGTGATGTATGCATTTTCTGTGTTGTGAGTTGTATGATTGTGGAGTTGAGGTGCGTGGTGTGTTCATTTGGTATTGGCCAACGAGCTGTGCATTTCCATGGGTGCCATTCTTGTAGCGCAGATTGATGACGGACTGTCGGCAGGTGTAGTGCTCATGCACACTGCCTGGGGGGTTGGCGGTGACGTTGGCAGGGATTCCCTGGTGGTCCAATATTGCTTGGACATTGGTGGGATAAATGCAATTTCTGTTGTGCTTATTGTGTACAATGTTTCCAGGGGGCACAAGTAGGACATGTCAATTGCCGCCGGACATGTGTGGGAAGACAGCTGTGGCGTTGATGCCTTGCTTGGTCTCCAGCTGTCCCTGCGCAGTGTGGGGGAGGTTTAAATGGTGGGGTACCAAGCTGATGGTGTCATCCGTGACCGTTGTGAGGGACTTGAATTGGCCTGAATGTGTGACTCCTCCGACTCGTGGGGATGTTGGTTGGAAGGTACCAGTGGCCAACAGGTGCATCACGACCAGCAGCTTGGTTGCAGTGAGATGTTGGATGTCCGCTGTGTTGGTACCGTCAGCCTCTGTGGAATGATGGTCAGGATGCGGAAGTGGGTTGATCTTTTGTGCAGGTGTTGGTCCACACAGGATAAATTTATCGCAACTTTGGTTAACTCGGCGATAGCTCCTTGAGAATATGTCCCACAGTTTCTTACTGTAGTAAGATAAACTTTGACTATAGTAAACAATACAATTATCCCTGCAGCAATCTGTTTAAATGAGAGAACAGAACGCATAGAGAAGAACTAAACTGGAGAAGATGATGGAGAAGGAGAGGGGTGCCAGGAAACAGTGACAGAGTGGAAAGGTTAATCCAAGATCTCATTGTTTGGTTGCTGGATGTTCATTCTATCTGTAGAGAGTTGGAGGGACTGTGGGGTCATGTGTGTGAGAGTGAATAAAAGGGTGATTGATGGATAATTATTGGGAGTAGCATTTTTAAGGAGTTTTTAGAGGATGTATGGTCATTCAATAGCTGATATTTATGCGAAGGTCATTTCAGAGTTTTCCTTCTGTCACTTTCAGGGTTTTGAACTCCGGTTTGCACTCAGAGGTGGACCGTAGTACTGTTGATGCTTGATGGAACTTTTAAAGATCTGATAGGTATCCGTGAGTTTTTGTGTTGATCACTTTCCACGTAAGACAGAGTACTCTGTGTTGTTTTTGATGTGTAATACTTAACCACGATAGGTGTGCCCTGAAGGAACAAATATGGCCATTTTACTTCAGTCTGGAAATAACCACAGTATTTTGAACATTTTTAAGTTGTGCAATGTTCTCGTTTGGGAGAATCGAGGACATTGCAGTGCAATAATATCACGTTAATAGGGCAGGTGTTTGGACCAGCAATTTTCTGTGCTGGCTGGACAGGAAAGGGCTAATTTTAGATATGTCAAAAAGGAGGATTATAAGTTGGAGTCTGAGAACTTGATGTTACGGTTGATCGAACGAGGCTATCCAAAGCGCCTCATTAAAAAGGCTAGAAAAAGAGCATGGTTCAATCCCAGGGAGTCTTTGCTTGAACCCATCGAACGCAATGACAACATGGAACAGCGCCTAATATGTGTAACCACTTTTTCTACTAAGAGTAATGCTATCAAGCGCACGATCAATAAACATTGGACAATGATCGCAGAGGACCTGGGCAGTACAACCGCACCGATGCATTCATTCAAGAAGGCCAAGAACATACGGGACCATGTTGTGTCTTCTTTCCTGGTGACACCAACCACATCCACTTTACCAACAATGTGGAATCTGCCACCAATTTTGGGTCATTTCGTTGTTGTGCATGTAAAGCCTGTCCACAAGCCACTCAAGCGAAGGAATTCCATTTCAAGCACCACCGAATAAAACTCAAATCACACACTAATTGCAATACCACGGATGGGGCATATTGTATAACATGTCCTTATGATCAAATCTACGTGGGTCAGATGCGGCAAAAGGTCAAAGTGCGTTTTCTGCAGCACTGCAGTCGCATCAGGTGTAGAGTGATCGGAGCACCCATGGTTGACCATTGTGTTAAAGAAAACCATCAACCTCAAAGTTTAAAATGGACTGTACTTGAACATGTGACACTTAGCCCTCATGGAGGAAATATGGGGCCAGATGTAGGTAAAAGTCATTTACCGATTTTTAAATACCGAATTTTACCGATTCGGTATTCAAAAATCGGTAAATGAGATGTAGGTAAAAAATCTGTATTTTTTACCGATTCGGTATTCAAAAATCGGTAAATGAGATGTAGGTAAAAAATCTGTATTTTTTACCGAATCGGTAAATGTCGGTATCTGACTTTCGGTAATTACCGAATCGGTATTTCCCGAATCGGTATTTCCCATTCATCCCTATGGGCCAAAAGGTCCATAGGAATGCATTGGAAATACCGGATCGGTAAATACCGAATCGGTAAATACCGAATCGGTAAATTCTGAAACGGGAAGCAAGCAAAAGTGAAACTAATGAAAACAGCCAATCAGGTGCCACCACCCTCCCCCTCCCAACCAGGAAGTGGCTAACCAGGCAGCTGCAACTAATTAGAAGGTTCTGGAGAGGCAGTCAGAGCACAGCACAGACACAGAGCTGCAGGGAGTGATTAGTTGTACTTTACCTCAGTGAAAATGGCCAGCAGCAGTGAGAGCCAGAAGGCAGAAAGGAAAAGGAAATCAAAGTTCAGCAACATGGAGCTGCAAGTACTAGTGGAGGAGGTGGTGAGAAACCACAAACAACTGTTTGGCAGACACTCCCTCACAGTAGCTGAGTCAGCAAAACGCAAGCTGTGGCTTGATATTGGTGAAAGGGTGAATGCTGTGGGAGTGACAAGCAGGAGCCTAGATGACCTCAAAAAACGCTTCTATGACATCAGGAGTCTCACCAAGAGAGAGATGTCGGAGCTACATAAGCAGGCTGGTGTCATTGGTGGAGGCAGGAACCCAGCGCCCCCCCTGACTGACCTGGAGGAGTTGGTGGCGTCTACCACCGAGCCAGGCAGTGTGGTGGGCTTGGGAGATGTGGACAGCACAGCCAGAGCTGGGAAAAAAAAGGTAAGACGCATGCGCAGCATGACACCCCATACCAACTTGCCTCCCTTAACCCTTCGTGCACAGGCCAACCCCAGTCCAGTACTGCTAGCACCATACAGGAGCAATGCATTATGGGAAATGTAGTCAGCTAACATAAGACCATGTGTAACTGCACAGACATCAGCAAGGCAGTGAAAGTAATGCAGAATAATGACAGTAAAATGTGTAATGCATTTATTTAAGTGACTGTGACACAGTAGCACTCAGTGGACATACGCTTATTTATACCTAAAGGGGCAACATCAGCCAGTCAAGCCACAGCTACAGCAGGGACTGCACCAGCTAGGGAGCAGAGTGACATGCCAGGGCCAAGCCAAGTCCATGCCTCGCTGGAGGAAGAACACACAACTGTCACCTCCCAGGATGAGGACACATTCCACACACCCGAGTTTCCCCACTCCCCACACCTCTCACAATCGCCTTCATTGCTTTTCTCTCCTGAGACCTCCCCAACACTGTCACAGCCTGCACCTGCAACCTCACCAGCCAGGAGGCGAGTCGTGGCCACACTGCCACTGATGGAGGCAGCTGAGGGAGAGGCCCAAGCCACTGCACCTGAGAGTCCTGCTGCACTGCAGCCCACTACAGAGTCTTTCACCTTGCGCAGACGGCAAGGCAGGCCCAGCAGTACAGGTGTTCATGGAGAAGGCTCAGTGTTCCGTGGTCTGGAGGGGAGTATGGTGTGAATCCAATGCCAGCAGGGGAAAGCAATACAGGCCTGCCACCGCCAATTTCGTGTCCTAAACGAAAAAATTGGAGAAATGGGGATGGGCATCAGAGACATGGTGGAAAGCAACACGGAGATATCGAAAACCAATGCTGACCTAGCTGCAGGAATGCAGCAAATGGGCACTGCAATCAACCAGCTGCGCTCAAAACTGGACAGCCTTGAGCACACACGGCGCAGGGACGTCTGTGTAAACAATAGGGCAATGAATCGCCTAGCCACTGCCACATCACAGCTCTGCCGCAGAGGCATTAACATGCAGGAAAGCCTAACTCAGAACATGGCTGAGGTCACCAGGGGCATGGCTAGGATCACCACTGCCCTCGAGGCAATGATCATATCAAACACTGCACTGGATCCAGCCCTGGATGTGGCTGAGGGAGATGATAGCAGCAGCCGCAGCAGCTTGTCAAGCGCTGTGGTTCACCCACGTAGGAGCAGAAGGCGCCCAGCTGAGCCTGCAGGCCATGAGGGAAGCAGTGAGCAACACCCCAGTGGCTCTGGGAAGCGCGGGCACAAACGACTTGGCCGGTGTGGGTGATGTAACCCAGGACATGCTGTCCCCATCTTTCTTTACTTTGATTTGTTGCACTTATGTGGATTAACGTTGTGGCTACATAAACATACGTTGGTGCCATACACTACCTGTCTGTGTCTCATTACTTACTCAGAAATAGTTGCTTGTAATTTCCTCACATCTGTATCTGCCATCACTTGGTGTTGTCACTCCAGCAGGTTGTCTTTCAGGCACAGCATAGTCGTCGTCATGATCCTCGTAGTCAGACAACTCCACATCAGTACCCTTCCTCACAGCCAAGTTGTGCAACGTGGCACAGGCAGCAATTATCTTGCAGCAGGTGATGGGGGTATACTGCCTTGCACCTCCACTCTTGTGAAGGCATCTAAATCTGCTCTTCCAGATGCCAAAGGTCTGTTCTACCACATTCTGTGTACTTTTGTGGGCCCGGTTATACTTCCTTTGGCTGGGTGTGTAGGGGTTGAGGTAGGGAGTGAGGATAAATGAACGTAGGGCATATGCACTGTCTCCTAAAAGGGAAATGGGAATACATTACTCACATGCATACTTGTAATTCTTACTGCAATAGGGGTGGGTGGGGTCGCACACTGTGTCTTACCTAGGAGGAATCCTTCGCCAAATTCCCCTGCAGACAGCCGTGCATGGATGCCGCTGTTCTGGAAAATATAGGAGTCGTGGCTACTCCCAGGGAATTTCGCTACAAGGTCAGTGATGACAAACTTTGCATTGCAGATCACCTGCACATTGATGGTGTGTGTGGACTTCCTATTCCTGTAGATGTATTCCATGTCAGCCGATGATATGGGGAAATCTAGCCATCTGGTAGAATTCAGATTTGGTTTGAACCAGTTAAGCATGGGTGGCAGGAAAAGAAATGTAATGCTCCATCCTCTGCAACATGGCGTCAAGGAATTTGTGAAAAAACCTTGAGAGGCTGCTCTGGGTCACCCCACCCACCGCAGCAACCACGCTCTGGTAGCTCCCAGACGCGAGCAGGTGGAGGCTGCACAGCACCTGTACATGGGGTGGAATTGCATGTGCCCTTGGGGTAGTGTGCTGCAACAGTGATTGGAGGTCCCTCATTAGTTCCAATATGGTGTCTGGATCCAACCTGTACCTCTGCAGTATCTCTGCCTCTGTAAGCATGAACAGGGTCACCCTCTGCCTGTAGACCTGCTCCTGTCTCTGCCATTCCCTCTCTCCTTCCTCCTGTAGCCGTAGTCGTCTTGCGATGACATAAAATGCTGCTATTGTGCAAACAGCATTGCATTTTGGGTCCATTTTTATAGGCTGCACCTGGTTACCACCTGATTTGAATCCATGGTAAATACCGACTTACCTACATCTCATTCTTCATTTTTTCCTATTTTTCTTTACCGAATCGGTATTTTACCGATTCGGTAAGTTTACCGATTCGGTAAATTTTCCGATTCGGTAACTTTTCCGAATCGGTATATTACCGATTCGGTATATTTTCCGATTCGGTGTATTTTTTTCCGATTCGGTAAGTATTCTGATTCGGTATTTTACCGATTCGGTATATTTTCCGATTCGGTAAATTTACCGATTTCGCCCAATTTCTATCACCTACATACCGATCGCTCAATACCGGTCGGTAACGGCCGAAAATAGCGATTTTTGGCCGTTACCGACCTACCTACATCTGGCCCAAAGTTCCTATTCTGAAAATGAGAGAACTAAAATGGATCACATTCTTTGACTCTGTCCTTAACGGCCTCAATGAATCCGAAAGTAGTTTTGCCCAATTAGCCACTCTGTAACGAACACACTCTCAGATTAATACTCTTCCTGTATTCAAGACCTTTTCTTAACACCATCAGTGCTGCAGCAATTCATCCCGGATGCTGCACTTTCTTGAATCCCATTGTTCATGACTAGCTCATCTCTTCATGAGCACACGAACAGTGTACTGCATGACGAGCTGAGCTCGTCATGAGCATCGAAGGGGTTATTCTGTACCTCTGACTCTTCCCCCTCTGGCTGTAGGTTTCTTTTTACCACCATGCAGGGCAGGGAGTGCATTTCTATCCATGAGAGCCTGTGTTTACACTACCCTGCGTGGCAGGTGAACACTGCATATTCTATCCATATGAGATGATGTATACTAACTATATTTTGTGTAATGAGGCGTGTTTACCACCATGTTAGCTAGGTATGCGCCTACTAAGTATGATCTATACCAACCAGAATTCTGCTCAATGGGGCGTGTTTACCACCATGTTAGGTAGGTATGCGCCCAACAACTATTGTCCCCCGTGAAATTGCCAACTTGTCCACCTACCAAAAATATCATGTTGCAATGAATGTGTTCATAGTTTACACAGGGAATTTCACCACCTGGTCGGGTGTGTTATACATGGCAGGTTTTGTCTGCGGTTTATTTGTCGTATAACCGCCATCTAACAACCAGCATAGTGATGGCCAATATAAATACCAACAACACTCTGCAATCTTTGCCACTATGAATGCTTCAGCATAATTTATATCCACTAATTTTTATCAAGGGTCAAAGACTATCGATATTCGGAAGAAATAAGTCTGTCTTCCTAACAGAAGTATGGTTTCCCAGTTACCGCAATCACACTATAGTCTTTCCTCACTTTTTCTGTGTGGGCCCAGTCACGCCGCCCCCTTTTTTAACTGTGTCAGCCGATCGAACCCTCATTCCTGTGCTTGTTATGCGACCAAGAACGATTATGGACTAAACCCCTTTGCCTCTTCGTAAATTCTTAATAGGTAAGGATTGCACCACTAAAATGCTGCCTCTGGTTTATTTTATTTGTTTTGGTTGGTTTGACAAGTGAATCGCACCACGTTTAGTTGTAACCATGGGGCGTTTCCCCTCTATAGTTACTTCAACTAATAAGACGCCATCAATCCTTTATCGAGCGAGGTCCTGTTGCCTCCTTATCCCTTATAATTAACAAGGACAGGTGAGCGTGATTTACTATTTTTCAGGTAGACTGCCTTATTTAACTGTATTCTATTTCTCTGAGCCACGGACTGGACAATAGTTTGAGAGAGAGTTTTTGTAATCCTTTAGGGATGCCCTTTAAAGATGTCAATGGCAGCACTTGAATGACTTGATCCGCGCGTCCCCTGCTCGTGTATTTTTCCAGGGTCAGGTGAGTGGGCGCATAATATAACATATAAGCGGGATACTGATTTTATATTTGATCCTGAGTCTTTTGAACATAGTTTTCACTCCCCCTGAGCTTAACTTACGTTTGGCTTTTTTCCACAGAGGTTTAACTACACATTTGGACGATGACACTTCCCATACCAAGTTCGATCTCTAAGGTAACTTTAGAATGCTAATGCGGCATCTGTTTGTTGGGTATGTTGTGGCCCAGTTTGGGAATTATCTGGACTACCTGTTTCATGAATCTCAGGCATGCTCTACCCTGGGTCTTGACTTGATTGTGTGTGTTTTATAAGAGAGACTTTTACAACGGTGATTACAATTTTTAAATCCCATGTGGATATAGTTCTCTTTAAGGGTTGTCCACAGGTATAAGTAGTGTAATCCTCTGCCGCAGTATGTGTCTTAGTATGTTCTTAATCCTTTCTCCCAAGTGGGGTCACACCCATTATGGCTAGCTAGGGATCTCTTTTGAGACCCCCCCTTTTGACTGTTGTTTTTTTCATTTACCCCTAGGAGGTTGCCCACTCCTTCCCTTCCTCCCCACCCTGTTGTCCTGACGAAGACCTGCGTCACAAGGGTAAGCATCCCTGCATCATTTAGGTTCGAAACGTAGACTTCTACTACACCACACCAGCCTCTACTCCATGCCGGATTCATACAGCTGTCCCAGAAGCATGGTCTATAATCAATTGCATTGATTAATACTTCTTTGACCCTTGATAAGGGGATCAATCAAAAAGTTGTTTTGTGTGGACATAAAGAATTGCATTTATTGGTGTGTTATTGAAGACTGTTTTTCTAATTATACCTCCACTATATCCCTTCACAGAACACCCCTCCTTCCCTTTTTCCTTCCCTGTACCTGTGGGCACATTTAATGTTATAAAATTGCATACGCCTTTTTACAATGTATAACCAGTGATCAGGTTTCCAGTACAGTGTGAATTAAAACATTGTACTCTAGATTTGTCTTGTTTGTTTTCTTCCATTTGTAACAAAGTATTGTCTCTATTATTTTGCTATAATTCTTCCCCCTTTCCCAGTCTGGGACCCCTCTATTTATAAAGTTCAATCACTGAGGTCCCAGGACTATTAATGGGTTAACCTTGGTTAATATAATGTAATTTTAGATATGGCAGATATGTTATTTGTTGATTTGATGTTCGCTTGAGTTTGAGCACTGAAAGATAGTTGTGTATCGAATAGGACATCAAGGTTGTGCACCACATCTAGGGGGAAGTGGTTGGTCAAGTCAAGGAGGCCAATAGATAATTGGAAGATATGATTTGTCATCATTAGGTATTAACATTTCTGCTGTATCACCTTCCAAGCAAAGACTAATGAGGTTCATCCAGTGTTTGATGGAGTAATGGCATTCGGTGAGTGCACCAGTGTTGGAGTTGTTGCTTAGGTCTACTAAACACTGTGTGTCATCAGCATATAACTGGCATTTAAGACCTTTCATATTGATCAGGTAGGCTAGAGAGCACATGTGTAAGTTAAAAAAGAGGAGGGAGATAGATGATACTTGGGGGACATCACATGCTTTGGGCATGTATTCTAAAACACATAGATCAAGTTTTATTTGCTGATTTTATTCTTCTATGAAAGATTTAAATTATTCCCTTAACCCCTTCTGTGCTGCGCGAATTTTGCTGCGGTGCTGAACGTTCCATTGGGCCTATGGAACCATGACGGAACGGTTCCGTCATAAGCACAGGCCAACCGACGCTCATGACGGAACCGTTCCGTCATGAGCATGGAAGGGGATAATTTACCAGTAATATTAAACCAGAGGTTCTGGCAGATTAGGAATGTTTAGAGATCTGCGGTGTCAAGCGCAGCTGAGAGGCTTAAAAGGATCAGATCAACTGGGTAATTTTGGTCTCTTTAGGTCATGCCCTTTTCTCAAGATTCATGTTGTGTGTTGGCAAGCAGCTTGTTGGCTTCCTGGAGTTGTGTGGCTCCCTCTGGTTCACCGATCTTCACCATGAGATGGAGCATGAAAATGGGTCGGTAGCTGCATGGATTGGAGGCGTCTAGGTTCAGTTTTGAAGACTTGTAGGTTTTGAAGGCAAGGAGTCAACTGCAATTTTGAAGTCGTATGACTTCTTTTCCAACTCGGGTCTCCTATGTACTGCCTCTGAGGGGTTACACTTACTACACCAAAAGAGTCCTTATTGGTTTAGCATTTTTCGGTATGAACTATTTTGAGAATTTTCAGACCTTGTCCCCAAAACCACACCAAAGTCCTTTAGATTCTTCCAGGTTTCATGACCGGAGATCTTTAGAACATTTGAAAGATATTTCTTTTGTCTTTAGTTTTGACTGTTAGATTTAGGTATGACACCATTGGCATACACCTTCTGGACACTAGAATGGACTGAGGAATATTATCTGGCTTTTGGTGAAATACTTGGATCTTTGTATATAGTAAAGAACCTTTGTGGCATGACACTACAGGCTGTGCTCCATCATTTTCTACTTAGTCCTTTGAATGAGCAGAACTTAAGACAGAGGACAAGTTCGAGCGCTACCTGCTTTGATAAGAATTAGAATACATGCGAGCATTCATATGGGTCATTGTAATGGATAATCATGTTTTCCTTTTCCACAGGAGAAGGAGTGAGTTAGCAAAGACTGTTAAGAGTGGTTTATTATCTGCGTTTGTACCAGGTGCATCAAAGAAGGCCCTGCATCCCCTGCAGTGTGGGGGTGGAGGGGATGCCCAGATGCCTCCCCCATACAGGGGCTCATCCACTTTTGCAGCCTGGGTACAAAGGCAGGGAGAACAAATTAGAGCAGCTGCTGCCTGGCTACAGCTTTTTACACAGTGCGCATTCCTTTCCTATATCTTCTTCATGAAGCACAAGCAATAAAATTAAATAAATATTGAATTGCTGGTGGCATCTAAGGGCCACCAAGCAAAAGGCGCCCCTAAGTCTCTGGATGTCTGACTATTGAGCAGCAAAAAAGACAATACAGCACAGTCGGGAGAGAGAAAGGGGACTGGTGATCAGGAAGGGTGAAGGACAGAGAGGAAGCTAGAATTACAGAGGTGCCGGCGAGAGGTAGAAAAATGGAAAGAGAGGGCAGTGTGAGAACGGAAGTGAGATGATGAAGGGACAGCTAAGAGAGTGAGAGAGGTGGAAACGAGGGCAAGAAAGTTGCGAGCGGGAGAGAGCGATTAGTATAGGAGATGAAAGTAGCAAGAACAAGAAGTGATAGAGAGGTGGATAAGAGATATCTTAGAAGAAACAGTGCAGACAGGAATTTGTATGTAAGAATGAAAGACGAGTGAAATTCAGCTGAGAGAGACAGAAGAGGAAACCGGTGAGATACAGGTAAGAACAGTGCTTTAAATGGGTTTCAAATAAGTGCAGGTACTCATTAAAATAGAGGTGTGGGCGGGGCAAGGGGCGGGGCTAAGGGTAAAATATGATCAAATATAATTACTTCTGTACCAGTTGCAGCACATATTAAAACACATGAGAAGTGTGTTTCTGTAAAATAAAAAACAGATTAACTCCTTACACAAGGTAAAAGTCATGATGGCACTTTCACCCGAATGGTCGCTCGCACCTGATTCACAGTGCAGGGTCTGTCGGAGACCCTGTCCTGTTAACACAGCGTGACAAAAGCCCTCTCACCCCCTTGCAGTTTGGCCCATTCAAATGGGCGCTGCTGGAATCTTCACCAGCAAATCTGCAAAAGGCTGCTTCAGATGGGATGTACCATGTTACTCCGCATACTATTACAACTACCTACCGTTACAACGCGACCATTACAACGCATACCATTACAACGCATAGCGCTTTGAGGTGCTGGATAGTGGTAAGTATAATTTACTATTCTAACTCCAGTCCCCGTGGACCCTAGGGAAGGTGTTGGATAGTAAATTATACTTATTCCCTATCCTAGAGCGCCCCCCAGCGCAATGCGTTGTAATGGTATGCGTTGTAAAAGTCGCGTTGTAACGGTAGTGCGTTGTAACAAATGCGTTGTAACAGGTGTATACCCTTCAGATGTGTTAATTACCGGCACCTCGGAAGCAGAGTGGCCTCTGTCCTGCACTGGAGGAGAAACGTAACCTGAGCCTGCCGTGCTGTCGATCAGGGTACCGGTACACTCCCTGGCTCCAGAAAAGTGGCAGTACTGACGGCAAAAACAAATCGGAAGTTCCGGTACCCAGTACCGGCGAGTACCAGCCCATTTAATGCACTGGGTAAGAAACCGATAGAAGCGAAAGAGAAAGCTGATTGACATTAGTGGAAGTCACGTGAGTCAGGGGCCCGTGAGTTAGATAGAGAGGATAATAAAACAGTCATATTAGAAAGTACCAGTCAAGAGAGATAGGAATAGACAGGTGTGAGACAAATAGAGATAGACAGTTGAGGGATAGCTGAGAGGGATCGAAAGGGAAAGAAAGTCATCTGGCACAAAGAGAGGCAGGTGTTTGAAAGGGATCAATCAATCAATCAGCAGTTTGTTAACGCGCAACTACTCACCCGTAACAAGGGTCTCAAGGCGCTAGGGGGGGGGGGTGGGGGGGGGGGTGCAGGTTCCTTTCCATCAAGGAGGGGGTCTGTCGGAGAGCCACGTTTTGAGGTTTCTTGCAAAGATGGGGAGCGATGTTGTCTGTCTGAGGTGGAGCGGAATGGCATTCCATGCTTTGGCCGCGAGGAAGAAGAAGGAGCGGCCTCCCGATCTGGTCTTTCTGGTGCGGGGGACCTCGGCGTAGGAGAGCTGGGCTGATCGTAGGGTCCTTTGGGGTGCGTGGAATTTGAGCCGGCTGTTCAGGTATGCTGGTCCGGTGCCATGAAGGGCCTTGTGTGCGTGGGTGAGCATTTTAAAGGTGATTCTCGCCTCGACGGGGAGCCAGAGGATTGTGCGCAGGTGCTGGGAGATGTGGTAGTGTTTCGCAGGTTGAGGACCAGTCTTGCGGCGGCGTTCTGGATGTTCTGTAGCTTGCGGATGAGGTTTTTGTTTATTCCGGTGGAGTGCGTTGCCGTAGTCGAGTCTGCTGGTGACCAGGGCGTGAGTGACTGTCTTTCGGTGTTCGAGGGGGATCCATTTGAAGGTCTTACAAAGGAGGCGGAGGGTGTGGAAGCAGGAAGATGAGACAGAGTTGATCTGGCGGTCCATTTTGAGCTCGGAGTCCAGGATGATTCCCAGGTTGCGTGCGTGGTCTGTGGGGGTTGGCGGGTTTCCGAGGTTGGTGGGCCACCAGGTGTCGCTCCAGGCATCGGGGTTTGGGCCCATGATGAGTACTTCTGTTTTGTTGGTGTTTAGTTGTAGGCAGCTGTTTTTCATCCATTTGGCGATGGCTTCCATGCCTTCTCGAAAGTTGCGTCTGGCGGTGTTGGGCTAGTTGGATAGGGAGAGGATGAGCTGGGTGTCGTCTGCGTATGACACGATGTTGAGTCCATAGGTTCTGACGATGGGGGCAAGTGGAGCCATGTACATTGAAGAGCGTCGGGCTGAGGCAGGAGCCCTGGGGGCTCCGCAGGTGGTAGGTGTGGGGTCTGAGAGGAAAGGGGGGAGTCTGACCCGTTGCGTCCTGCCGGAGAGGAAGGAGCAGATCCAGTTGAGGGCCTTGTCCTGGATTCCTGCGTTGTAGAGTCTGCATATTAGGGTGCGGTGGGAGACTGTGTTGAACGCCGCTGATAGGTCTAGGAGGATGAGGGCTACTGTTTCTCCTTTGTCCAGTAGGGTGTGGATGTCGTCTGTTGCGGCGAGGAGGGCGGTTTCCGTACTGTGGTTTTTTCTGAAGCCGGATTGGAAGGAGTCGAGGATGTTGTGTTCTTCAATGAATGTGGCGAGTTGGCTGTTGATGGCTTTCTCGATGACTTTCGCTGGGAAAGGGAGCAGGGAGATGGGTCTGTAGTTTTTGAGGTCGGTGGGGTCCGCTGAGGGTTTCTTCAGGAGGGGGTTGACCTCGGCGTGTTTCCAGTCGTCGGGGAACGAGGCGGTCGCCAGGGAGCGGTTGATGGTGTGGCAGAGCATGGGTGCGATGGTGTCAGCGGCTCTGTTGAAGATGTGGTGGGGGCAGGGGTCCGTGGGGGCCCCTGAGTGGATTGACTTCATTGTCTTCAGTGTGTCTTTGGTGGTGAGGGCTGTCCAGTCATCAATCGCTGGTTTCCGGGTGTCGGGGGTGGTTGGTGAGGGTTCAGTGTGTTGGTTGTCTTCGTCGAAGTTGTCGTAGATGCTCTTGATTTTGTGGTGGAAAAAGGTGCTGAGTTTGTCGCAGAGGTCTTGTGAGGGAGGGATGTCGGAAGACTCGCTGGTGGGTTGGGCGAACTCCTTGATGATGCTGAAGAGTTCCTTGCTGTTGTGTGCGTGGGTGGAGATTCTGTCTTCAATCGCTTTTTTCCTCGTTTCTCTGATGAGTTGATGGTGAGCGTTGGTGGCGGCTCTGAAGTTGTTGTGGGCTTCTGTGGATTTGGTGTTTCTCCAGGCCTTTTCGAGGTGGCGGCATGTGCGCCTGGACTCTCGAAGTTCGGTGGTAAACCATCTGGCTTTCTTGGCACGGGTATTGTTGTTTATCTTGAGGGGGGCTATGGTGTTGGTGCTGTCCGAGATCCATCTATGCAGGGTTCGGGCTGCGGTGTTGGGGTCGTCGTTTTCCGCGATGGTTGGGGTGGAGTTGTTGAGTGAGGAGATGAGCTGGTCATCGGTGATTTTGGTCCAGTTTCTTTGTGGAAGCAGGTGCTGGTGTCTGTGGATGGTGGGTGTTCTGAAGGTGAAGTGGACGCAACGATGGTCGTTCCATGGGAGTTCGGTGGTGTGGCTGAAGGTGATGGAGTTTCAAGTAGTGAAGAGGGGGTCGAGGGTGTGTTCTGCTGAGTGCGTGGGCTCGGTCACGATCTGGCAGAGTCCAATGTTGTGGAGGTTGTCCAGGAGGCATGTGGTGTTGGGGTCCAGTTGATTGTCGAGGTGGAAGTTGAGGTCTCCCAGCAGGGTGTAGTTGGTGGATGCGATGGCCTGCGGGGAGATAATGTCCGTGATGGGGTTGGCGAAGGGTCCGCGGGGTCCAGAGGGTCGGTAGATTAGGGTTCCTCGGAGGGCGGCAGTGGGGCTGGCCAGTATCTTGAAGTGAAGGTGTTCCATCAGTTCTGTGGACTCGTCAGGGAGTGTGCTCAGGCGGAGGCTGGATTTGTGGACGATGGCGATTCCTCCTCCTTGGTGGGTGGGGCGGTCCTTCCTGTAGATCTCGTATCCTTGGGGGATGGTGATGGCGATGGCGAGGTCCGGTTCTGAGGTGGAGTTGGTCCAGGTTTCGGTGAAGAAAGCTACGTCCGGAGTGGTGCTGTCGAGGAGGTCCCAGATTTCTGTGGCGTGTTTGTGGAGTTTTCGGGCGTTGAGGAGGATGAGGAGGGTGACAGGGAAAGACAGCTGAACGATATAGAACAGGAGACCTGTGAGAGCGAGAGTGTTGTAAAGGTGACAGAGAATGGGAGAGACAGCTTAGAGAGGCACACAGGCTTGGACAAGCGAGGAGAGAGGAAACCAGGAGAGCGGGATTGATAGGTTGATGAAGAGACTGGCATGTTACAACAAGCATTGGCATAGCCAATAAGTCACGCCTTTGGGATCATATAAGTGTTTAGACATGCAAGGAGATTGTGCTGCATAACTAAATTCTTATAAGGTCCCAAAAGCGAAACCTATTGGCTGCTTGTCGCAAGTTTCAATGGCCGCGAGAAAGAGTGCCCAGAGGTTTTTTTATAATTATTTTTTTCTAGTATTTTAAAACGTGTGAACCTAATTGCAAAGAACGACGAAAGGCTTTACATCTTCGGGGGCATCTCAAAGTTGCACATGGCCCGCTACACTGTGCCTGGAGTTTAGTTAAAACCAAATCACAAAAATACAGAATAAAATTACGACAAGGTGTCAGATAGCACCTTGTTATAGGAGCATCACTAGAGCGCACAAAGTACGGCCAGTTTTAGCATCACACATGTAAAGATTAGGCATCTTTAATGTTTGAGTCACAGGGAGCTACATTGACTTCCCCACAATCACACTAAGTGCGGAAAACAAAAAACCGGGAGCTGAGGTCCACGTTCAAAATGGGTGGATTTGCAAATGGGAATAATGCACTTAGAATTACAGTCCTTTGCTCCACTTTCCAGGAATAGAAAATTTTGAGTATCTGTGTTGGCACAAACGATTTTTATGAATATAGATCTGAAATAGAAGCACGTTTGCCAAACATGGCTGGCTTGACTTGCTGCGAAGAGGCAGCTAAGAAGAATGAGTAGAAACACGGAGGGCTCTGAGGATGTTCATTTATTTCCACTTGAAAACAGAAAAAAATAGATGGAAGAAATAGGTATACTTTTGTCTTGCCTTTGCAGCTGACGAAAGGAAAGGCGGGGCCGACATCCACCAGGCCACATTTATGGGAGGCGCGCCGGACCCCACCCGCTAACCTGGGTCCCCTGGTGACCCGGAAGTGATTGCGTCACTTCCGGGCCACTAGAGAACAAAGGCCAGGCTGGTTAGATCCTGCCTGCCCGATGAGGGGTTAAAAGGCCGTGGAGCGTGAGAATCTGCCTCATTGACTTTTGCGCGCCACGGCCTGCCCTTCCAGCCTCTGGGAGGCTGTAATTCTTTTTCTTTTTTCCGTCCTTGCAGGTCATCCAGACAGAGGTAGCTGTGCGACCTTTTCAAGTTCCGGAGTGGAGTCATGGTGATGGATTCCGACAGCAGTGGTGTGCCCGCTCGGAGGAGCAACGAAGAGGAGGCAGCACCAAAGTTGAGTATACGCGGCGTTTGGGTGCACTTGCTGTTAAGCCGCAAGCTGCTTTGTGCGCGGTAGGCGTGCAGGTTTTGCGGTGCAAAGTGAGCAGGTCTGATTGCTAGTTTGCCGACTTTGGCGCTAGAGACCAAGCTTCGAGCCCCATTATCACGTCCGCATTCTGTGATCTAGCAAATGATTTATTATGAATGTGTGTTTAATTGCATGGCATTTGGGTGATAATTGCTTATTCTGAAATGTAAACGGTGCTCATGATTTGCTGCCTTGTGCGTGGTAGGAGTGCAGCTTGTGCAAGGCAAAGTGGGCAGGTCTGACTGCTAGTGTGCCGACTTGGGCGCTAAGAGGCCAAGGTGCGAGCCTCGTTGTCAGGACCACATTCTGTGAGCCAGCAAAGCATGTAATATGAATTTGCGGGGGGCAATGTCACGACAGTTGGGCGTATTTGTGTTATTTTGAATTGAAATCTGTGATCATGATTTAAGGCAAGTGGCGAGTCGGGCTCTAAGTGTTGTGTGTTAGTGGGCCCAATATAATACAGCTTACTGAGGCAGGGCTGGTGAATGTACCCATTGGTAGGGTTTCAAGTCTCTCCATCCTCTTAATTTTAAACGATTGTCCTGCAACCTTTCTGGTGGCGTATTTTGGGCTTATGCGGGACAAAAAAGAAACGCGAGGCAGATCCACAACCGCGCTGAAGTACCCTCACGGTAAGGAGGAGAACTGCATACATTGCATTTGTAGACGCAGGAAAATGTCTATTATAATTTGGGGAGGTAGGATGCAAACAGCTGGAGGGTAGATAAAACCTTAAATCTTTTGTTGACCCTGAATAGCAGGCGGACAGTAATTTAATTGGTGTATGATTTCTAAGAAATAATTGAATGCATGCATTTAGCGAAGGTGCCCAAAAAGTGCAGTGAAAGGATAATTAAGCTGGTATATCTCATTGCAACCACAAGAAACGATGTATGCTTCTAATCCCCGCAGTTTGTAAGTCCAAGGCCGCGGCATGGAAATAATAGAATCACATTTGGCAGTTTGTTTCATTTTAAGCAATAGGGTCTGCGGGACAAATATACTCTGTTCTGACTCACTGAAATCAGAGCTACTGGAAGTATGTGGCAAACAAATATGGGTGGGCCGATTTATGCAGCAGGAGTGGTTGGATTGTGGGGCAATAAGAAGCAAATGGTGCAGCGTAATAGTGCAAATGTTATGATGGCATTGCTTAAATTATTGTCATAGTTACTATTGCTACTATTGCTACAAGGGGCGATTGGTTGCTTCTCTTTTGTTCTAGTTGAACGATCAAATATAGCATTAAGCAACAGAAAAGGGTGACATGCCAAGCTTGGGAAAAGGACCTGTTACTATGTGGCGAGATGTACTGCGGCGCCGGATGTCGCTTATTGGACAAACAGGGGAGGTAGGCAGAGCATCCCTGTGAGGTGGAACACTCTGGTAATTGGTGCTATGCTGAGCCATTAGAATAGACAATCTGATGGCAAATGTTCCTCAGACAGTACAACTGCTGCGCTGTTCTTATGGGTGGTTTATGTTGAGGGTCAGTGTAGATTGTAACGTGCATACTTTTGAAACTGGCAAAAGTTTAAAGTGACGCTGATAAGCCAGAAAACAGGACCTGGGGGAATATGCTTGTGGTAGCGGTTGCTTTTCACTCATATATTTACTGACCTGGTCTCGTTTGGTTATTGGTTTTTGGGCACTTCACTGCAGTTGACCAGTGGTGTTAATGCGTATGCCCTCGAAGAAATTGAGGGGTTGACTAAGTATCTCATAATTGACTTGGCTGCTTGACTAGCATAATCTCTTGGAACTACATGGGGGGAGCCAGATAAATATGTCAGACCTATCACTGAAGGGTCTGCGCACCCAATTGGTAAATTACCAAGTAGGCCCAAACCTTCTTTTCTTTACATATGTTACAGCCAAGGAAAAACTACAGGATTCCGCATTGCGGGGAAATTACTTACTGAGGGTGTTATACGTGGCATATTTCAGGAAGTTATATGCAGGGTTTTTGAGGTCAGGCATAGTTGGCACTTGCATCGGGAGGGCCCGTCATGTATCCTTCCAACACTTATAGCATCAAACAGAGCACCACAGGCCTTGTTGTCGCACTTTCAAGGAAATCCCTGAGCATGGTGCACAATAATGTATTGTATCGCACAGTACCACTGCACCCATCTGCCTGTGCACTTGTACCATCAAGGTCATTGTGGCATTGCGCCGTACCATCGCACCCCCTGTGCGTTACAATAGGGCATCTAGTTGCCGGGGGGTTTGTCACGCTGTAGTTCGGCACTATGGTGCCTGTACACGTACATAATGTATGTACTTTTGGGGTCACACATTGCTGACATCCTCGAACCAGTAGGATTAGGCAGGTTATTCTGGAAAGGGGCGACCACTCGGTCCCCCCGAACGTATGGTAGGGTGCCCTGATCCCCCCGGGAAACCATTTTGGGCGGGAGGCGTGTCTCGGCTGGTATGCCCGAAGCGGCGTAGCCGGGGCGCGCCTTTTTCCCGCCCAAGAGGGGTTGTCCTAGACACCTACACCGTTGGCCACGCCCTGTAGGCAGACCGGAGGAGGGTACACGCCCTCCCGAAGAGGAATAAAAGGAGCAACAATCCAAAGAAGCATCCTCTTGTTCCTGTGCTTGGAAGCTGCACCTCCTCGTTGCACGTGAGCCCTCGACGGAACAAGGAGCCAATTTTGAGAACTTGTAATTTTTGTGCTTCTCTTTCAGCGATTCCGAATCTTTGGATCCAGGACCTCGTCGAGCAGCAAGGTTCGAATATGACAACAATGCCTGGCAAGAAGGTCAGAAAGAAGGCTGGAACCGAACAGATGCTTCGCATGCTGATGAAGGACATGGCGAGCATGAAAAAACAGATGGCGGCAATGAGCAATACGGGTAGACCGAAGAAAGTCATCGGACCAGCATTGCCGGGAGTAGTCCCCGTTGGGAGAGGTAAAAGGGCCAGGAATAGGGCGGCAGGGGGGGAGGCCCCAGTTCCCGAGTCACCCCCGGCGAGCCCGGTCAGTCCAGTGGAGGCCCCGGTTCCGATCCCGGACGCGGGGCAACCGATCCCTGTAGTAGTTACGCCCAATAATGAGGGGGATATGCCTCTGGAGTTGGCCGCCCAGTTAGCCGCATGGCTCGGCAAAAATACCGAGGGTGCTACGGCGCCAGGAGACACGGCCGAAGAGGCCAGGTTACTAATAAAGCAGTTGCGGCAGTCGAGAGATGCTGCGAAGGCGAATCTCCCTCTTGTTTCCCCTCAGGTTCCCTCGGAACGACCGGCGTCTGGCGTTGGAACAACAGCAGGACCAGCTACCGATTCGGGTAAGCAGCCGTTGCCAATGGCAAGGGAGGGATCGTTACCCTCAAGAAGGGAAAGGGTGGTCCAACATATCCCGCTGGCCACAAAAGAATTGATCTGGGCTGATAAATATGTGAATATGTTTTCTCTCTTGACCGACCACCACGAGGTGGAGCATGTTAAAAGTCAGAAGGATATGTGGCACCCGAGTGTATGGCGTGCTAAAATGGCGGGATTCAGGGTGGATGAGACGATCGCTAATTGGGCCAGGGCGTTTGCAATGTTCACTGCGATCATGGGGGAACGTAGGCCCGAGGTATTGACTGAATTGGCTTGCTACCAGACACGTATAATGGATTTCTATGAAACGTATGAAGGCAATCAATGGTTGGGTTATGATAATAAGTTTCGTAAAGCCAAGGAGCACGACTCATCTCTGACGTGGGATTGTTTCGACTCCATCTCTTGGCAGAAGCAGCTAATGCCGGGCACGACGAAGTCGTCTTCGCTTGGCGGGAATGGGGCGGAGCCCTCCTGCCATTATTCGGCGGCGCCCTTTCGAGCGGGCACCAATAGTGACCAACAACCAAGGAGTAGTGGGAACGCGGGTAGAAAAGGGGTCTGTTGGAGCTTTAACAGAGGCAAGTGCACGAGGCCACAAGGGACATGTAAGTTCAGGCATGAGTGTGCGGGGTGCGGACAATCTTCACACCCTGAGAGTTCGTGCAGAGCCAAGAATGGTGAGACAGGGGGTAGAGGAGGGGCCAAACAGGTCTAAAGTCGACCAAGGGGCACCACTACCTACCCCCGTAGACATCATGGCAATGATCCCTTGGCTGAATGAATACCCTGATCATGTCTCCGCTGGGGTGTTGCGAGACGGTTTCTCGTATGGTTTCCACATCCCGGCGGGGGATTTTCGGGGGGAATCACAGTGTAAGAACCAACTGTCGGTTCAGCAGAATACGGCGGTGGTGCAAGCTAAGATTGCAAAGGAGGTTGCCCGTGGCCCGGTTGCTGGCCCATATGGGCATCCGCCAGTCGCTAACTTCATTTGTTCACTGTTGGGAGTAGTCCCCAAGAAGGACCCAGGTGAGTTCAGGTTAATTCATAACTTGTCGGCTCCTAGGGGTCTTTCGGTGAACAATGCGATTGACCCAGGAGTTTGTTCGGTGCGGTACGCATCCTTCGATGATGCCGTCGCCATGTTGAATCTCCTGGGGCCCGGAGCGCTGATGGCTAAATCAGATATTGAATCAGCGTTCCGGTTGCTCCCGGTACACCCTCAGGATCAGCGTCTGTTAGGTTTTGTGTTTCAAGGACGCTACTACATGGATAAATGTATGCCAATGGGTTGCTCCATCTCTTGTGCTTATTTTGAGAAATTCAGTTGTTTTTTGCAATGGGCGTTCACCAGAGTTACGGGCTATACACAGGTTATGCATTACCTAGATGATTTTTTGTTCTTGGGGGCAGCCGGTGACACGGAATGTGCACAGGCTTTACTTGAATTTTGCAATCTCATGAAACGTTTCGGCGTGCCATTGGCACCAGGGAAGACTGTGGGCCCATCTACTTCTCTCGAGTTTCTTGGAATTGAGCTCGATTCAGTGGAGGGATGCTTCCGTTTGCCCAGGGAAAAAGTAATGAAATTTAGGGCCTCTCTGGAATTGTGTATCAGCAAAGATAAAGTGACTCTCCATCAGTTGCAACAAACAGTGGGCCAGCTTAACTTTGCCCTTAGAGTGATACCAATGGCTCGCCCCTTTTCCCGCTCTATTGCACAAGCCATGGTCGGTCTCAAGGAAGGGCACCACCGCACAAGACTGTCTGCAGAGGTTCGCCAGGATATGCGCATATGGTTGGCATTTCTGGCGGATTTCAACGGTCGCGTCGTGTGGAACAAGCCACCAGCTTCCTCCGAGGAGCTGGGTTTATAGACCGACTCGGCGGGGAGTGTGGGATTTGGCGCCATCTTTGGTAATCAATGGTCGGCACAAACATGGCCGACGTGGTGGCACGACAGTGGGCTCACAGGTAACATTGGGTTTCTGGAGCTGTTCCCCATTTTTGTGGCCTTGAAGACATGGCCAGATGGGTTTCGTGATCGCACAGTGGTGTTTTGGTCCGACAACATGACCGTGGTCGAATGTATCAATAATCAGGCAGCACGCTGCAAGTGGATTTTGAGATTACTGAAGGAAATTGTTCTACTGTGTATGAGACTAAACGTCCAGTTTAAGGCAAGACACGTGCCGGGTGTACTGAACCAGGCGGCTGATGCGCTCTCTCGTTCCCACATGCAGGCCTTCAGGGGATATCTACCTTCCGCGGACTTGGTGGCGGCACCATTTCCTGAAGCTCTCTGGTCACTCGGTGCCCCGGATTACAGGACCTCGTGGGAGCAAGTCTAGCACCCAGGACAAGGAAGGCATACGAAGGAGCGTTCCGTTCCTATTGGTCATTTTTGGGTCCAGCTAGGGGGGATCATTGGGGACAGGAGGAGTATGTCCTGAAGTTTCTGGTGTCACTCCACCAGGCAGGCCGATCAGCGGCAACAGCCAATAGGCATCGGGCCGCCATTGCCTTCATGGCGCAGGTGCATGGCATCAAGGACCCCACATCGTCCTTTCTGGTAAAGAAGGCACTGCGTGGGTGGCAACGCCTCGAGGGTCGTAGAATGGACGAGAGGCGCCCGATTGGGCTAGAAAGGTTGTCCCTGTTGATGTCCGTACTCCCTGCGACATGTTCATCCCAGTCAGAGACAGTGCTGTTCCGGGCCGCTTTTGCATTAGCATTCCATGGGGCTATGCGGGTAAGCGAGCTGGTAGCGAGGAATAAGCAGGATACGGGGGGAGGTCTGTGTCGAGAACACATTCTGATCAAGGGTGATTCAATGGTAGTCACGATAGCCAGGTCCAAAACCGATCAGGGAGCTATCGGGGACAGTATTGTTGTCCAGCGCATTCAAGGATCCCCCATGTGCCCAGGGAAATGCGTGGAGGAATATTTAGCGCAAAGGGCGGTATCATGGGGGGGAAGCCTGCTGAGACACACCGATGCCACCCCACTGACTAGGTTTCAGTTTCAGCGGGTGCTAACAATGGCAATCGCGGCAGCGGGCTTGGACCCGAGCGATTTTGGGACCCATTCCTTCCGGATAGGGGCTGCTACGGAGGCTACAGCCAGGGGTCTGAGTGTTGAAAAAGTGAAACAATTGGGACGTTGGTCCTCGAACTGTTATAAAAGGTATGTGCGGTTGCACATGTTGTGAAGCCAATGTCATGCACTCACGCTTCTTGTTTTCTGTTTGGTTTACAGTTTCGCGAGCAGGCTTTGCGGGGCGGACTGTGCAGTTGACCCGACACCTGGGGACCAGCGGTCAAAGATCACCGGCTGAGGGAAGAGTGGTGTGGGTCGTTGGCCACTCATACGTGAGGCGTGCCGGGGACGTATTCAAAGCAGGTGACATGATTCACGTGGCTGGGGAATACGGGTACAGGGTGACCTTCCACGGAAGGGGCGGGCTCTGTATTGACCAATTTCAATGTTTTATTGAGGGACTGTTAGGGCGGACAAGGTCACCGCCGTCTGTAATCATAGTACACCTGGGAGGCAATGATTTGGTGACCGTTGGTCGACGAGTACTACTCGAGCGAATTCTATCCACTGTTAGTTGGTTGGCGAGAAGGGTTCCAGGGTGCACGATAGCATGGTCACACATGATTCCCAGGAAGGTGTGGCGGGGGGCCCTCTCTGTGACAGCTTTGAATCATTCAGTAAAGAAAGTCAATAACAAACTTAGTAGGTTGTTTCGCTCAGGACAGTTGCATTGTATTCCACATGGATGTATTCGGGGGGACCACATGTATCTCGAAGATGGGGTCCATTTGTCCCGGGAGGGGAATGTCTTACTCATAGGAGACTTCATAGCATGGTTAAGGGGTTTGTGAATCCATGACCTTTAGTAGGAGTATGTGGGGGGTCCGGATAGCCGGTCAACTATCCGGCCTGTGGCGGTAAGGTCATGATCGGTGAGCAGTAATTTGAAGATCCCTAGAGGTGGGGCGCCACCCATTATGGATGGGAGCGCCCGGGGGAGGCGGCCATTGGCCCCTCACACGGGGAGGCGGCACCCTTCTAAGTATGGGGTCGCCTAAAGGGAAGGCGGTCATAGGCCCCTCCCAGGGGAGGAGGCGGCTACGGGCCCCTCCTACGAATTTCCCGGGGCCAGGACATCCGCAACGGCGGATGTGGTAAGCAGTGTGGGGTGGGAGGGGGGTCTACGCTACCTTCTAGACACCTCGCACGAGTCCTCGGACGACCACTAAGATGGCGTCGAGTTAAATAAGGGGCCCTCGCTAAGACAAGGGAAATTGGAAGTTGGCACAGAGGTACAGTCCTCTGTGCGCCCGCCCCTCACAAGTGAGGGGGGAGTTCTGGTATTAGGGATCTGACACAGGTTACGACCTTGCCGTTGGCCCGTAATGTTAGGATGTATAATTTTGATTTAGAGAGTATGCATTTGCAGGATGTTTAGACTCGGCTAGGAGAACCTTTGTATTAGAGATTTGTTAAGGTTAGCCAATAAAAATCGTAATGTATAAATGAAAAATTGTACATGATATGAAACTGTTATTTTAATGTTTTAATTTTCTTTCATATTTTAATAAATACGGCCGGGAGGGTAACTCCCTCCCGCCTTCCAAAAGTTCAAGAACTGTGTCCGTCTTCCCATCCTTGGGGATTGTGTTGGGAGGGGGTGACAGGCATCCCGGCCATATGGAAAGGGGCGACCACTCGGTACCCCCGAACGTATGGTAGGGTGCCCTGATCCCCCCGGAAAACCATTTTGGGCGGGAGGCGTGTCTCGGCTGGTATGCCCGAAGCGGCGTAGCCGGGGCGCGCCTTTTTCCCGCCCAAGAGGGGTTGTCCTAGACACCTACACCGTTGGCCACGCCCTGTAGGCAGACCGGAGGAGGGTACACGCCCTCCCGAAGAGGAATAAAAGGAGCAACAATCCAAAGAAGCATCCTCTTGTTCCTGTGCTTTGAAGCTGCACCTCCTCGTTGCACGTGAGCCCTCGACGGAACAAGGAGCCAATTTTGAGAACTTGTAATTTTTGTGCTTCTCTTTCAGCGATTCCGAATCTTTGGATCCAGGACCTCGTCGAGCAGCAAGGTTCGAATACGACAACAATGCCTGGCAAGAAGGTCAGAAAGAAGGCTGGAACAGAACAGATGCTTCGCATGCTGATGAAGGACATGGCGAGCATGAAAAAACAGATGGCGGCAATGAGCAGTACGGGTAGACCGAAGAAAGTCATCGGACCAGCATTGCCGGGAGTAGTCCCCGCTGGGAGAGGTAAAAGGGCCAGGAATAGGGCGGCAGGGGGGAGGCCCCAGTTCCCGAGTCACCCCCGGCGAGCCCAGTCAGTCCAGTGGAGGCCCCGGTTCCGATCCCGGACGCGGGGCAACCGATCCCTGTAGTAGTTACGCCCAATAATGAGGGGGATATGCCTCCGGAGTTGGCCGCCCAGTTAGCCGCATGGCTAGGCAAAAATACCGAGGGTGCTACGGCGCCAGGAGACACGGCCGAAGAGGCCAGGTTACTAATATAGCAGTTGCGGCAGTCGAGAGATGCTGCTAAGGCGAATCTCCCTCTTGTTTCCCCTCAGGTTCCCTCGGAACGACCGGCGTCTGGCGTTGGAACAACAGCAGGACCAGCTACCGATTCGGGTAAGCAGCCGTTGCCAATAGCAAGGGAGGGATCGTTACCCTCAAGAAGGGAAAGGGTGGTCCAACATATCCCGCTGGCCACAAAAGAATTGATCTGGGCTGATAAATATGTGAATATGTTTTCTCTCTTGACCGACCACCACGAGGTGGAGCATGTTAAAAGTCAGAAGGATTTGTTGCACCCGAGTGTATGGCGTGCTAAAATGGCGGGATTCAGGGTGGATGAGACGATCGCTAATTGGGCCAGGGCGTTTGCAATGTTCACTGCGATCATGGGGGAACGTAGGCCCGAGGTATTGACTGAATTGGCTTGCTACCAGACACGTATAATGGATTTCTATGAAACGTATGAAGGCAATCAATGGTTGGGTTATGATAATAAGTTTCGTAAAGCCAAGGAGCACGACTCATCTCTGACGTGGGATTGTTTCGACTCCATCTCTTGGCAGAAGCAGCTAATGCCGGGCACGACGAAGTCGTCTTCGCTTGGCGGGAATGGGGCGGAGCCCTCCTGCCATTATTCGGCGGCGCCCTTTCGAGCGGGCACCAATAGTGACCAACAACCAAGGAGTAGTGGGAACGCGGGTAGAAAAGGGGTCTGTTGGAGCTTTAACAGAGGCAAGTGCACGAGGCCACAAGGGACATGTAAGTTCAGGCATGAGTGTGCGGGGTGCGGACAATCTTCACACCCTGAGAGTTCGTGCAGAGCCAAGAATGGTGAGACAGGGGGTAGAGGAGGGGCCAAACAGGTCTAAAGTTGACCAAGGGGCACCACTACCTACCCCCGTAGACATCATGGCAATGATCCCTTGGCTGAATGAATACCCTGATCATGTCTCCGCTGGGGTGTTGCGAGACGGTTTCTCGTATGGTTTCCACATCCCGGCGGGGGATTTTCGGGGGGAATCACAGTGTAAGAACCAACTGTCGGTTCAGCAGAATACGGCGGTGGTGCAAGCTAAGATTGCAAAGGAGGTTGCCCGTGGCCGGGTTGCTGGCCCATATGGGCATCCGCCAGTCGCTAACTTCATTTGTTCACCGTTGGGAGTAGTCCCCAAGAAGGACCCAGGTGAGTTCAGGTTAATTCATAACTAGGAATAAAAGGAGCAACAATCCAAAGAAGCATCCTCTTGTTCCTGTGCTTGGAAGCTGCACCTCCTCGTTGCACGTGAGCCCTCGACGGAACAAGGAGCCAATTTTGACCCACCCACCAGCCCCTTATGGCAACGATTAGTATTGCAATTAAGTTGATTTGCGGTGATAATATCTCTTCTTTTTCCAGGGTTTTATGTGTAATAAAGTTTGGATTGTTTTTTATGGCAATAAAATGATTTGCTTCATAGCATGTTTACTCACTCAGATTAAGCGGAGTATCACAGTCTAGTTTAAAGATGTGTTACATATGTAGATAAAGGTTTATTTGCGAATGTCCAGTTTAACCGCTTTTCCGCTCTTCATTAGGTTCAAAACGTCGTATTTATTTTGGTCGGGCGGTAAGGTCATGATCGGTGAGCAGTAATTTGAAGATCCCTAGAGGTGGGGCGCCACCCATTATGGATGGGAGCGCCCGGGGGGAGGCGGCCATTGGCCCCTCACACGGGGAGGCGGCACCCTCTAAGTATGGGGTCGCCTAAAGGGAAGGCGGTCATAGGCCCCTCCCAGGGGAGGAGGCGGCTACGGCCCCCTCCTACAAATTTCCCGGGGCCAGGACATCCGCGACGGCGGATGTGGTAAGCAGTGTGGGGTGGGAGGGGGTCTACGCTACCTTCTAGACACCTCACACGAGTCCTCGGACGACCACTAAGATGGCGTCGAGTTAAATAAGGGGCCCCCGCTAAGACAAGGGAAATTGGAAGTTGGTACAGAGGTACAGTCCTCTGTGCGCCCGCCCCTCACAAGTGAGGGGGGAGTTCTGGTATTAGGGATCTGACACCGGTTACGACCTTGCCGTTGGCCCGTAATGTTAGGATGTACAATTTTGATTCAGAGAGTATGCATTTGCAGGATGTTTAGACTCGGCTAGGAGAACCTTTGTATTAGAGATTTGTTAAGGTTAGCCAATAAACATCGTAATGTATAAATAAAAAATTGTACATGATATGAAACTGTTATTTTAATGTTTTAATTTTGTTTCATATTTTAATAAATACGGCCGGGAGGGAAACTCCCTCCCGCCTTCCAAAAGTTCAAGAACTGTGTCCGTCTTCCCATCCTTGGGGATTGTGTTGGGAGGGGGTGACAGGCATCCCGGCCATATTGTGTGTGTCGCATGGGACTAACTCCTCCTGGGGCTGAGGCACATGTGGGTGCCTATGTTGTCAGACAGACTGGATTCAGGCGGAGTGTCACACAGTATTGAAGCATCCGTGGTTGGCATCGCACAGTACCAGAACACCCCGTTAGGTGTATCGCAGCACCCTGGTGCCTGCCAAGCTCTTCCTGTGTTGTCATGTGGGATGACCTCCCGCCTGGGCTTAGTTTTCGGTCATTTGGATGCCTATGTCACACGTTTACTTGTAAGCTATTGAGAGTGGACAGTATCTAAACACCCTAAGCTGGGGGGATAGGAAAGGGGGGGTGCAGTCTCATTTAGTAGCGCTAACCTTTCAAATTGTGTGTGGTCATCGCCTGAGGGGTGCTCCTCGTCGCTAGGACCACAGGAGGTAGAAAACCAAAGGAACCAGTAGACCCGCAACGGCTCCCCATCACTATGGTTTCAGAAAGGTCGATAACCAAAGGGACCACCGGTAGACCCGGAACAGGAGTGGCAAGCGACGGCATCATCAAGTGTGATGGGTGATCAATTCAAAGGCTCAGGGGGGCCAGCATGATAGGATGCGGCCCATGCATTTTAGTTAGTGTGTATAAGGGTGTCAACCATTAGGGTTCACTATTGGTGGTAATTTAGTAATACCTCAAATATAGGTGTACGCCTGGCTAGCTCAACCAGAACTTTGGTATTACAGAGGATGCAACACATCAAAACACTTGTCGTGGAACAGCGATCTGCCATTGCAGGCACCTGTGCTCGCAGGCGCTTGTCGTAGCGCACACTACAGTGTTGGGGATGCTACGTAGTAGGAGGATAGGCTAGCACTGAGCTTATCGCAGAAACAATAATATTCAGGGGCAGATAGCGCACGGTGTACATGATACACTTATGGGAGAGACCAGAAGTTACCAGCACTATATTTTTTATAAAAAAGACAATTGGTAACCAGTTAACAACAGGGCGCTCAGCTCTGTGCTCAGGGCTGCACGTTGAAGAGAACATTGGATGAATAAAATCTAACTGGAATACAAGGACTTTATTGAGTGGATCAATATAAGGACTGGAATACATTTGTCTTCCTGCAATTTTGAAAATGTTATGTATATTGAAGATAATTTGTTTATTAATTTGGTTTTGAGTACTCAGGGAGAACCTTTGACACTATTTTTTTCATGTAAAGGCATGATACTAATTGGTTGTGCCAGCCGTAGTACTGCTCCCAGCTGCCATCATAGCAAAAACTGTGCAGTGGCGATATTCCAGAGTAAGGAGGTAGGATTACACAGAGTATCTCCCAGAACATAGATTGTCAAGGTAGGTGGTTACCCAACTTCCTGATATGCTTGCAAGAGCTCTTGGGGCCTGTGTTGCCCAGGGTAGACTTCCAATTGTACCAACATTTAGTGTCAGCGTCTGGGGTGCCTGGTCTAATCGGGCATGGGGTGATGCCATCAGTATAGCCCATGTAGTGGCCCCAAGGCGGCGGGTTACTTTCCCTGAGTCAGACAGCCCTAGCATATCTCTCCCGCACAGGGCAGGGAGGGGGTGGGGGAAGGACTGGGTATGCCTGGGTAAAAGGGTGGGTCACAATATGTCTGTGTCCAGGGCATCCAGACATTCCAGAAGGTTCTCATAGGAGGGAGCTAGTCTGTGGGGCCTTGGGGCTACTGGAAACATGTACCTTGTGACAAGCTACGGAGGCTAGCTAGGGTTGGACACTTTCATACTATAGCTCAGGTGTGCATCTAGGGCGAGTCGTGCTTCTTAAAAGACGGCGTCCATTCGTCCACACCTGAGGGTGAAATCGCGGCAGAGAATCTTCTTGCCTAGTTAGTGGTCTATAGGGACAGGGCATGACCTTGCAGTAAGTTGGCGAGTTTCGTGAATCTCTTAAAGACAGGGCATGACCTTTCAGTGTAGGAGGGTAGGGGGGGACAGGTAGTCGGTTAACTATGCTGGCCTGTGGCGGTAAGGTCATGATTGGTGAGCAGTTAATTTAAGGTCCTTAAGGGGCGGCGCCATTCTTGAATGGGGTCGCCCAAAGGGAGGGACAAGGGGTCTCTCCTAGAACTCCAGGGGCAGTTACAGCCTGTTGGCTACATGGGTGCGGGGGAGGGGAGAGTCACGCTTTCTCTGGGCTGGTTGGCCACCCCGCACGTGCACAATGACTCCAGTAAACGGCTCAGAGATGCAAGGGCCCCCTTTAATGGAGTTAATAGAGCGTATGGGGGTAACCGGGGGGCCAAAGTACCCTCACGGTAAGCGGGCCCTCTTCGCATGCGCACTTTGATGGAAGGGTGTGGTTAATAGGGCGTACGGGGGTAACCGGGGAGGGGGTGTCCCCCACGGTAAACGGGCCCTCTGCACATGCGCACTCTGACAGGAGGGATTGGTTAATACGGCGTACGGGGGTAACTGGGGAGGGGGTGTACCACCATGGTTAACAGGCCCTCTGCGCATGGGCGCTCCGACAGGAGGGCATGGTTTAAGCGATAAGGATCTGACACCAGTTAAGTGACCTTGCGTAGGCCCAAATAGGATACGCGGAAAACAAATATTGTATAATGTGACTGCTACGTTAGATTCAGATAGGAAATTCCTTGTACTAGAACTAGGTGAAGGTTAGCCATCTGATATCTGTATATATCAATTGTAATTGAATGTCGTGGAACATTTTCTGCATAATTGTGTAAATATTGTTTATTTCAATTTTTGATTTATTTGTATGTTTTATTAAATACAGCCAGGGGGTTGACGACCCCCCGCCTCCAAAGAAATCCCTCTCATGTCCTGGTTAATAATGTTGGTTAACAAAATGGTGGGGGTCTTCCGGCAGTCCCTGGCCATACAGGGAACCTCGGTTTTTCCACTGTTCTTCCTTTCGGTGATAGAAAATACATTTAGGTTGTGTCACTGTGAGCCTTTAAGTAGCCAATGACATCTTATTTATGTAACAGTTTGATATAGTACAGGCAAACCGACTGAAAAAGCATATTTGTGTTTTTCAAAGAACAGTAACCACGACACAGGGCCTTAGAATGAACAAAAGAAACACACCAGAGGAAGTAAGAAAAAAATAGTGACAGCATTGCAAAACACGTTAGTACTGTCACAAGGCAGTCTCATCTCTAATAGTATAAGACCCCTATTTATTGTAAAACCAGGGTTGTGAGGACCACAGAGACATCTGAAACAAAGAGGGGCTCGGTGAGCACCGACTACTCCCACATCAAGGGTCACATGAACTTGCACTGGGACGTGTCAGGAGCCAGGATGGAACAGACAGAGATGGGTGAGTACCGAGTAGCTGACTCTCGAGGGGTGCCGTGAAAGGGTGCGGTCACATTTGAAGCACGGGTTCATATAACACAAGGGGTCTGACAGCAGCTGCTTTTCTGGTGGGGGCTGAGTAACTTTCCTGTCACAGTTTAATGCTGATCACATTGTTTTTAATTTAAAGTTTATATCCAAATTCATCCTGCAAACATTGGCAACATAAACAAGTTTGCATCAAGACACTGACGCCTAGGTTTTGACGTATTACCTTTCGCTTACTGGCGGCGTTTACCCAGGTGGCTTTTTATTTTCTCATTTTTCTATTTCATATTAATTGTTGTGCCATTTTTATCAAAAACTACATTTTCATCATTTTCCCCCAAAAAGTTTCAGAGTTTGGTTCATCTGTGCGGTTGTGCATGTTATTTCCACCTAATATTCGGCACGTTCAGCTGAAGAAAGACTGAGGGTCTGTCTGTCCATGATGGGAACGAGAGGTACTCCTGTCCTAAGTTGTTGGAGTTTGGCTCTGCCAGGGTCACGCTGTGGGCGTCCAGTGTGTTCCGCGGAAACAGCCCCTTTCCCAAGTCCAGAGCACAGAGCCGAGCAGGGGCAGGTGTCAAGGGCACGGGCCAGCAACCTCCACGTTTTTTACCCATTACTTTCAATCAAGACACGCACAACGCGTCCTCCTCCGCCTCCAAAGTTCGTTAAACAAGAGACTGAAAACGCCGGACATTACTTGCAGGAAAACGTGCACATCTAGGAGCTGGAAAACTGGTATCTCGACCCGTGAAAAACGAAAGTTGGGTGAACTTAACAACGAGAGTCAGGAAAAGATAAAATATTGTGAGTCATGTTCTGTTCTAGTCATCTGCTCGCAGCGTGTCCTGATTCAAAGGTTTGGCCGTTGCATTCATGGAAAAAAAGCGCCCGCCTCGAGGCAGAAGGAGGGAGGAGGGGGCTGCGCAATTCACTTGCAGGAGCATGCAACCATATGGCGGCCCTTCCTCCCGCAAGTGGATTGCCACACGTGCACGCATTGCCATTGAAGGCAATGGAATACGTGCACATGTTTGGCTGAAAAGCTGAATCGATCAAAATAGGTCTTTTTGCCTACGCAGCGTATGCGAGCTGCGTAAGTGAGACCTAAAAAGGACATTTGACAGAGAGAATGAGGGAGATAAGGAGAAAGCAGGTGTTTGAGGAAGATTAAGTCGAGAGAGAGGAGGGAAGGCATTTAAGAGTGAGAACCTCTTTGGCTGTGTTATTCCTTGTGAAGGTGGAAGGAGGGGGACGAGGATAGCATGTGGGTGTCAATGGGGCCTCTTCACTGCACCTTGCAGGTGGGCCCAAAGATTTTGTTTTGCCACTGCTTTGTGCCTGAAACTGGGATCTTGACTAAACGCTCAGACCACAGTTTTTTTTTTTTACAATAAATGTTATTGAATTTTTACATCCAATGGAGTGTGCCCCGAACAAGCAATATTCAAACAGAGCAATGATCATAGGTATACAAGTCGCTGCCGAGGGTATCCTTTGATGATCTATAAAACATGCAAACCAACAAGTTCCGCCTCCCGCCACCCCCACCCCGCACCCTTGCACCTCCCTACTCAGCTGAAACACTATACAGGCATATACACATATGATCGTATCTCCGCGCCGGCTAATCCACGAATTAGAGTGGAAAGTCATACAATGGTGAGTCTGTCTATGAGATCCTGATTCGTGGATGTGGGTAAGATAGAAAGGTCAATGCCCCGGTACTTGGCCCATGCAGTCCAGATCTTCCCGTGCTTCTGCGGGCAACCCTGGGCCTGAAACACCACCACTTTGGTAGACATACATTTATGCGGATTTCCAGGCCGCCACCCCGGGGGAGAAGAGGACTTCCATTGTTGGGCTATGTCGCGCTTGGCCAGTGTGAGTCCTAGAAAAAGTAGGTGTCTTTTGTATATGTTCCCCCCTATGTCATCAGTACTGTGGAGGAGGGTTAGGCGAGGATCTGCTGGGAGGTCCCACCCCAGTAATCACCCCAGGCAGAACAGTACTCCCGACCAAAAATTTCGTAACGCCGTGCAGCCCCAGACGTCTGTAAAAAGGATCTGTCATCCGACTGGCATCTGAGGCATGTGGGGGATGGAATAGCCCCATCTTCCAGAGACCGAGTTGGGTGTAGTACACCCGATGCAGGGATTTAAACTGGATCAGTCGATATCTAGAGGACACTGCAGAACCCCTAGGGCTGGCAAGAGCCTCAGTCCAGTCATCATAAGAGAGGGTCGGTACATCTGCCTCTCATGCCACCCGCGTCCGGTGCAGGTTCGTCTTAGTATGTGTGGTCAATGTCTGAAAGAGCTGGCGGACTTTATGTCCCCCCAGGTCACCCATCAACAGTCTACCCTCCAGAGGATGAAATTCTGCCAGCGTTGTAAGGTTTTTAATCAGGGGAGACAGAGCGTGGCGAAGCTGGAGATATTTATGTAATTGGGATTTGTTTAAGTCAAACTCCTCCTGCAGCCTTTGGAAGGATTTAAGTGTGGGTCCGCACTTCTCATCACCCAGTGTCGAGATCCCTATTGTGTCCCACCGACAGAACCTGGGCAAAGCCATGACCGGTCGGAGGCACATGCCCCGCCAGAGGGGCGTCTCGCACGTCAGCATACCCCACCAACCCAAGGACCTCAAAACACTTCTCCATATCTGGATCACTGTGCGACTGGCCAGGGGTAGAGTTACTATACAGGAGGTCCAGCAGTGGATACCCCTTTAGGAAGAGCCGCTCCACCGCGTAAACCGGATCGCCCTGCAGATTATACCACCATTCATTGTTGACCAGCAGTTGGGTCGCCCAGTAATAAGATCGTACGTCTGCTGCCGCGATGCACCCACAGTATGTAGATTGGACACAGGTCACCCGGACCGCGCGCCACCCCACAAGAAACTGTTCAGGAGAACATTCACTTGACGAAACTAGGACGGTGGGATGGGATAAGGGTAGTTTTGCAATCTGTATAATAAGAGCGGTAAGGACACCATTTTAAAAATCGCGGACCTGCCATATAGAGACAGGGGAAGATGGGACCATACCGTCGTCTCTTCCTGGACCACAGGAAGCAGAGGGGCAATGTTAAGCGACCACGCCGAGGTGGGATCTTTGTGATATGAACACCGAGGTATTTAAATCCATTGTTTGCTATGACGAGCTGTAAGGCCCAGTCTTGACACCCCTACTCCCCACATATCTGAAAAAGCATTGACTTAGACGGGTTGGTGCGAAACCCCGTCGCTTTGCCAAACACCCGCAGAATCTCCAACACCCTCTGCCCGTAATATCGGGGTCAGAGAAAAAGAATAGTGCGTCGTCCGCGTAAAATGCAATTTTATCTGAGTATTCAGGGGACCAAACCAGGCCCCTATAGACCTCATCCAGGCGCACCCACGCCACCAATGGTTCGATGGCCAAAGCGAAAAGAAGCGGGGATAGAGGGCATCCCTGCCAAGTCCCCCTCCGGATCTGAAAGGGGTCCGAGCGATACCCGGCCACTCTTACCGAGGCCATCAGGTTCAGTGTATAGTAGTTTAACATAAGCTCGAAAGCACGGACCCAAATTAACAGCCTCCAATAGATTAAAAAGGTACGTCCAGCCCAAGGAATCAAATGCCTTATCAATATCGGCCAGTAGGCCCGCTGCGGGACATCTTACGCGGTGGGCCTCAGCCACGGCGTTATGCGCGCAACGTATGTTATGCCTGGTGGAACGGTGCGGCATGAAGCCTGACTTATCCGGGTGGACGAGATCAAGGATACAAGTGTGAAGGTGATCAGCCAACACCTCCCCCAGCAGCTTCAGCTCAAATTTCAATAGTGATATGGGGCGATACCAGCCCGGGTCCTCTGGCGGTCGGCCCGGTTTGAGGAAAACAACGATTTCGGCATGCCGCCAATCCAGGGGCAAGATTTCCTGCTCGAGCGCCTGGTATAGTGCTCCGAGAAGATGGGGACCAACAGTCCCCATATGAGGACGTAGGAAGTCGCCGGGGAACCCGTTGGGGCAGGGTGGGCGGCCCGGGTGGATACTGGCGAGGGTGGCCTGCAATTCGTTGAGAGAGATGGGTTTGTCAAGGGCGTCTCGCTGCTCGTCTGATAAGCTCTTCGGAAATCGACGAGGAACGCATCTATGAGCCAATCTGCAAGTTCCTCACGGGCGTAGAACTCAGCAAAGACCTGCACCACTGCCTCCGGGGAGGAGCACAAGGCGCCGGTAGAGGATGTAAGTATCGGGACGCTCAGACCACTGTTTGATATCTGACTCCACCACCAATCTAGCTATTTTGTTTCTATTTGTACACGTCTATGATATTTATTAGATTGGTGTTAGAAATGGGTTTTCTAGTTGGCTAGGGTATGCACCTAAGCCAGGCTGAATCCACCACTCTAGTCAGGATAAGGGGATTACCCATCTAAAATAAGCCCTACTCATCCCCTTGGTAGCTTGGCGTGAGCAGTAAGGCTTATGTTAGAGCCAATGTGAAAAAAATTATTTGCACACAACAAACAGTAATACTGTGATAACACTGCAAAAGGACACCGCACTAGTGTTAGAAAAATATCCAATATTTATCTGTGTAAAACATGACCAATGCAATAAAAACCAAACATACAGTAATCCGCAATACCAATAAAGCAAAAATAGATTTTATCTACAGTTCTTTGAAGTCGATAGCTCTGCCCGAGGCTATCACAGAAACAAACAAATCCAACAGTTCTGGCCGGCCACGGCGTCACAGGCCAGAAACTGTGTCAGGGAGACCCGTAAAAAAGTACATTTGGAGATGCAGGGCATCGGACCATTCATTGAGCTCTGGAGGAGCGGAGTCGGCAGGCGTCTGTTCTGGAAGTCAGTGTAGGAATTCACTCCCTTGAAGTCACATGTGTTGCTGGTTGAACTCCTTGAGTATGAAGTCAGTAGCACCAGCAGGATTAGGAGCTGCGGTGTGAAGTGGAGCGGTGCGACGTGCGGTGCCTTCAGATCTCGGTGCAGTGCAACACCGGTGAGACCAGGACTGCGGTGCGAAGCAGGGAGGTCGGCGTTATGGTATGCGTTCCGGTGCCGAGAGGTCACGGTGCAGGCAGCGGCGTCATCTTTGCTGAAGTGATGTCTGTTATAGACCCCTGCCTGCAGGGTGAGATGGGCCAATGCAGCGTGCAGGGCCTACAGGTCACATTGCAGGTAGCGGCGTCGGTTGACGAACTGGAGTAGATAGAGCTGGTGTCAATGGGCCAAGGCTGCAGTGTGGGACGGGGTGGTACGTTGTGGGGTGTATGAGTGATGCCCCCAAATCACGGTGGAGGCAGTGGCTTTCAAATCAGCTTGGAGTGGCATCATTGGTGAGACCAGGGCTGGGGGACAAAGTGGGACAGTGCTCCATGTTCTCCACAAACGGTGTCCACAGGTCACAGTGCAGCCAGCAGCATTGGTGACAGTGTGCGGCATCCTTAGGGATTCCAATGCGGCAGTGTGAAGCGAGGCTGTGCAGAGTGTGGTGCTCACAGGTCACAGTGCAAGTAGCAGTTCAGCAGCTGTGGCGTAGTTGATGAGACCAGAGTTGCGGTGGGAAGTGCGGCGGTGCCCTCTGCGGTGCCTACAGGTCACGCAGCCAGTAGCAGCGTAGTTAACGCCATCAAGTTCCCTTTTTCCTATGTGGCCGCTGAAATATCCAGTTCCAGAAGCCGGTATCCAGAAGAAGTTAAAGTCTTTGATTTCCATGAGACTTCCAACATGAGGCAAGCTCTACATTAAGCCCTTGGAGATACTTAGAAAGCAGGAAGATCAGTCCAGTCCTTTCTCTGCCCAATTCAGAAGCAGCACTTGCAGGCCAACCCAGCAAAACACACAGCAAAATGGTAGTCTCTCCTCATCGCTCATCCAGGCCTTCTTCCTGGCAGGTTCCTTAGTCCAGCTGTAATCTAAAGTTTTGGAGCCAGGGCCCAATCTTTATACAACATTTTCCGTTGAAATTGGTACAAACAAAGTTCCTTTGACACACATAAACTAGTTCAGCCTGGCTCCGGCCAGGTTCACCACCGGAGGTGGAGAGAGCTTTGGGAAAGGCAGCCACACTCCATTCAGGTGCAAGCAACAACTCCTCCCACTACTCCAAATGCAGCCAGGATCTATTCAGCCTGGCTATGAGCCACCCAGGAAAGGCAAGGCACACCTCACCCCCTCCCCTTGTTTCTGTTTAGTGTGAATGCACATCCCTGCTCCTGTCACTCTGAACTCAGACGGTGAATCCACAAAAGGTAGAAGCACTCAGGATGGTTAAGCAAGAAAATGCCCACTTTCTAAAAGTTGCATTTTCAAACACACAACATAAAAATCATCTTCACTAAAAGATGTATTTTTAAATTCTGAGTTCAGGGGCCTTGGCATGAACAAGCAAAGGGGAATAGAATCTGTTTGACATTTGACCCCCTTCAACTGCTACAGGGCAGACAGAATAAAGTGATGGACTAGAGACCACCCTCCTAGCATGTTTCATAATGGCTCTGTGATGAGGAAAAGAGTCCAGGCAACCCGTAAGAACAGCAGACGTGCCCCGGGGGCACCACGCCACCTCGACTTGTGCTGACTCTGCTCTCCTCTGGAAGGCGGGGTTTGGCAGAGGTCAAAAGGCCAGAAACACTGACTGAGGGTGTGGAATGCCGGGGTAGAAAGACGGTGGATGGAGAACCACAGCGGGAGGAAGCCGAAGAGAACCAGAGGAAACAGAACGAGGAGCCAGCAGTGGAAGGAGGTCGCGACGATGCTGAACGGATCCACGGAGGTGCCGGAATGTGTCTTAATGAAAGCGCTACGGACAGATCAGCCGAGACCCTGTCAGCAGGTCCCGGTCTCAGGCAAGTGATCGGGGAAGCTGGGCGCACAGGGGTGGGGTGGGGTGGTGGCGTGCACAGTCCAGCTTCTCGGGCTTTAAGGACCCTCATCCAAATCACTCCTGTTACTAGGCGAATCCCAGCAACCAAAGAAGGGAGAAAGAAACTCAGACGAGGTGGGCCGTGGATTTAAACAAAGAAACAGGATAAAGCTGCTGACGGGAAATATCTGACTTAAAGGGCCAGAGGACAGCAAAGAAGAAGCATAATCCTTTTAGAGGACCACAGGCACTTGTACCACCCCAATTCCTACTCCTCTTATATTGTTTTCTCTTTGTTATACGTCTTGGGAAACCAGGGTGGGCACAAGTTGAAAACCTTGCCAGTACCAATGGGGCGGAACACTGACCGTCTTGTATTTCTTTACTGAGAACACACCCGGCTGGACAGGCACCAGAGGAAGGAAAGCGGCTGAGACAGCAGTCGTGGGAGAAGAAGACGCCCCTGGACCCTGAAGCAAGACCAAGAGCCCATTTGTTTAAAGCCTAAAATCCCTATACTTTGTGAACCCTAATAAAACATCTTTTTCATCACCTCAGTGCCTCATCCAGTCTGTGGGAGCGTGTCCGGCTCCAATGTGATACCCTGCCTTCCCACACTTCTTTGAATCAAAGACGTAAAGGTGCTCAGAAAGCCTTGCAGGAAGGGAAAAGGATACAACATTTTAAAAACCAAAATAAAAAAAAAACTAAGTTATTTGCATATGCAACCTCAACTTCAATCTGTAAATTACTAGATTTTACAGGCCAAATTCACATTTGCTGACAAAGATTAATTTACATTCATAAATACCCTTACTACCCCATAATATTAAGCAAGTATGTTGTCATCTTTCTTTGGAGTAAATCTGCTCCAAATGGAAGGAAGTGAGCACATCATGGTGTAGATGCCTTGCAAAGTTAGTGCACACCCACAAACGTGACTATGTGAGTAACCTCTAACGATTAAGCAGCCTACTGTCACAAGGGACATGTTTGGAAAGTTGTGCTCTGTTCAAGGTATGAGCAGGGAACAATCGACCCCACCAATTGGTGTGTGTGTAAAGAAATGGATTTCTTCATGGGAAACATATTTCCTACTCAAAGAAAAAAAGGTAGCAAAGATAAATGTGAGTATTTATATGAGTAATAATACACCATGTACAGTTATACATGAGTACCTAGTTCCACATTGTAGTACTGTTTTTAAAAAGAATTTGAGCATTTCCAAATTCCAAGAAATCTGTATGTACTTGTCAGAGGTGGCCGACACGGATAAGAGGTCGGATGGTGGAGGGGGGAAGGACACACTTGAAGTTATGTTATGTTATGTTATGTTATGTTATCCGAATTTATTGAGCGCACAGATGCCCCAGCGAAGGGGCGTCCTGGCGCTGATAGAACAGAAACCGGACAAAGCAATACCAAAATGAGCAAACACAACAACATTAGAGATCCAGAGGAAAGAGGAAGGTTTTAACAGCTTTCCTGAAAGCCAAGAGGTTGTCAATCGCACGGATATGAACAGGGAGAGAGTTCCACAGCCTGGCAGCAAGCACCCGAAAGGAGCGGCCGCCAGATCTGGACCTCTTAAAGCGTGGAACTATAGCCAAATAAAGGCTAGAGGACCTCAGAGAGTGAGTGGGAATATAAGGAGAGATAAGATGTTGCAGGATCTGGGGAGAAGAATGTTTAAGAATCTTAAACGAGAGACAAAGGCACTTAAACTTGATACGCTGAGCCACGGGGAGCCAGTGGAGCTTTTGAATAGTTTTTTTGGCCGAGCAGAATCTGGGTAGGCCTACCAGAGCCCTGGCAGCAGCGTTTTGAACGCGTTGGAGTCTTAGTAGTTCAGCCTGATTGGTTCCAAGCAAAAGAGAGCTTGCGTAGTCCAACCTGAACAAAATCATGGCTTGTACAATAAGCTGTCTAGTGGGAGCTTCAAAGAATCTAAAAGTAGATCTGAGTTTACGAAGCGTGCTAAAACAGGTGGCGGCCACTTTTTTAGTGTGGGTGACAAAGTTGAGTTGAGAATCAAGCCAGACCCCTAGGTTTTTAACCTCGATGACAGGAGTAGGGGGGGGGCGAGTTCAGAAGGCCACCATTTATCACCCCAAAGATGACTCTGCTTACCGACAATGAGCACCTCAGTTTTTTTGGCGTTCAATTGAAGGCAATTATTTGTCATCCATCGGGCCACTGAGAGAAATCCCTCACGGAACTTGGCAGCCTCAAGGTCAGAGGCCCCACTTATTGCAACCGCCAGCTGCGTGTCGTCAGCGTAGGATACCATGGTAAGGTTCCAACGCTTAGCGACAGCAGCCAGCGGCTGCACGTAGAGGTTGAATAAAGTGGGGCTGAGGGCCGAGCCCTGCGGAACTCCCTGGTCAATGGAGTAAGGTCTAGATTCATACGGTGGAGTGATAACCTTGAACGTACGACCAGATAGAAAAGATCGAAACCATTCAAGTGCCACGTTGTCGACATCTGCCTCAACCAAACTCTGTAATAGAACAGCGTGGGAGACCGTGTCGAACGCGGCACTGAGATCAAGAAGCACCAGTGCCGCAGTGTGACCAGAATCGACCAAAGTCCGGAGATGTTCGACCATAGAGAGCAGCGCAGTCTCGGTACTGTGACCGGTCTGAAACCCATTCTGCGAGGGGTCTAGTAAATTCGCAGAGTGAAGGTGGTTGGATAAGATGGTTTTGACGTGGGTCTCGGTCAGTTTAGCAGCCCAGGGAAGGAGGGAAATTGGGCGGTAGTTCTCCAGTTTCGAAGGATCAAGAGCAGGTTTTTTTAGGATGGGAATAACCTGAGCCTGTTTCCAGAGAGCCGGGACCATACCCGAAGATAATGATAGGTTAACAAGATCTAGTAGCAGAGGAAGACAGAAGGAAGCGGACTCTCTGAATTGAGTAGGTCGTAAAGGATCTGAGGGAGTGCCTGTTTTAACTTTGACTACAATTTTGTTAAATTCCTCCTTCGTAAGTTCTGGAAGGTGAGATAGGAACGTAGTAGTTTTAGAAACAGATTCCTGGTTCTCAGGTGACATAGTAGTGCCAGAAAAGGAGCGATAGATGTCCTTCACCTTTTTTACAAAAAAAGCGGCCAGATCCTCACAGTGGGAAGGAGAACAGATCTCGGCAGCTGGGGCTCTACTGGCTGTAAGATCCTTAAGCACCTTGAATATAAGTTTGGTCGGGTTAGTACTTGTACTGAATTCAAGGGAAAAGTAGGCAGCGCGGGCCTTACAGATCGCTTTATGATAATTCTTGATCCTGGCAAGATACAAAATTTTCTTTTCAAGCTGATAAGACTTGCGCCAGACTCTTTCAGCTTGTTTGCAGGATTTTTTTAAAAGCCGAAGTGAATCATCATACCAGGGACTCGATTCGGTGCAACGATGTTTACTCTCAGCGATAGGGATCAGCCTATCTAACGCTTTAGTAAGCCAATTACAGAGGAGAGCATAACCAGATTCCATATCTGTAAAGGGACCCAGAGGGTGAAGACTAAGAAGCTGATGAAAGTCAGCCAATTTCAGCTTTTCGAAGGGACGTCTGAGGATAGCAGGAGTAGGGACTATGAGGGGAGAAGTGTTAAGCGCGAGGTGTACCTCAATTAGATGGTGGTCAGTCCAGGCCATAGGCTTCGGGGGCAGTACTTTAACCGAGGTTAAATTAGTAAAAAAAGGGTCCAGGATATGACCACCCACATGAGTGGGGTGTTTAACTAGCTGGGATAGCTGGAGAGCCTCCAAGTCGGCAAGAGTAGTACTAACCGCAGAGGAGCAGAGAGAATCAAAATGGAGATTAAGATCACCCACCACACTAAAGTTGGCAGCTTTTAAAGCTAATGTGCCGACTACGTCAGGAAGGGCTGACCTGAAGGCAGCATCCGGACCGGGAGGCCGGTAAATAAGTAAGCCGGTGAAAGTAAAGTGGTGGCTTACGGTAACAGAAAAATGAGCGGATTTGCAGCTGGCTATGTCCATCTCCTTCCATATACATGGGTAGCAGGTTTTAACCGCAGCCGCAATGCCACCACCTCTCGAGTTACGATTGAGGGAGAAAATCGAATACTCAGAGGGGAGCGCCAGATTGACTGCAGCTAGAGCCTTCTCATAAAGCCATGTTTCTGACATGAACAGAATGTCAGGAGTCTCCTCCGCAAGAAAATTATAAATGTCCAAGTGGTGCTTAACCAGAGATCTAACATTGAGGTGACATATCGTAAGGTCGAAAAGGCCCTGAGATACCACCTGGGAGGACGCCGCAGTATTAGAAGGTTCTAAAGGAGCCATCCTGAGGGCTGAAATAGGGGCTGGGGGTATAAGATGGAAAGCACAATCAGGGCATTGAAAAGGACCACAGAGAGGATGTAGAGGCGCGTGAGAGCAAGGTACAGAACTGTAGCGGAAGTGAAGTAACTCGGCTCTAGAATACATTCTTACCTGAGTAAAGATAAGTAGAATTAACAAGGTATATCTATAGAGCCCTGCCTTAGCGCCTCCTTAGCGCAGACGAGCGCAGACGAGCAGGACTCTAGCGCGACTCAGGCGCAATGAGGGCGCGACCGCTGCGTGTCACCGCTGCGCGCTAGAAGGCAGGTTGAAGTAGGGCGGTCGTGAGACAGCCGCACCACTAGAGCGCTCAACAGGCAGCTCCAGAATGGCACAAACCACACCCAAGATGGCGGCGCTTGTAAAACAAATAGACAGCCCACAGACCCGGACTTGCTAAGCAGCGGTGTGGTGACTATTATGGTGCAGGTGAGGGGCGAGATGACCCTAGTAAAATCAGGAATAAAGAAAGTAAATAAACGCAAATGCAAAAACGGGTGTTTAAAAAGCGCGTGGCGCTAGCTGCAGAGAAGCGTTGCAGCGTGCAAGTCCTTCAGCAAGCTATTGCTCGGGAATCATATCCTTAGCTGACCCCCAGAGGACTGAACTTAAGTAGGGCGGGCGTGAGACAGCCGCACCACTAGAGCGCTCAACAGGCAGCTCCAGAAAGGCACAAACCACACCCAAGATGGCGGCACTTGTAAAACAAATAGACAGCCCACAGACCCGGACCCGCTAAGCAGCGGTGTGGTGACTATTATGGTGCAGGTGAGGGGCGAGATGACCCTAGTAAAATCAGGGATTAAGAAAGTAAATAAACGCAAATGCAAAAACGGGCGTTTAAAAAGTGAGTGGCGCTAGCTGCAGAGAAGCGTTGCAGCGTGCAAGTCCTTCAGCAAGCTATTGCTCGGGAATCATATCATTAGCTGACCCCCAGAGGACTGAACTAAAGTAGGGCGGGCGTGAGACAGCCGCACCACTAGAGCGCTCAACAGGCAGCTCCAGAACGGCACAAACCACATCCAAGATGGCGGCGCTTGTAAAACAAATAGACAGCCCACAGACCCGAACCCGCTAAGCAGCGGTGTGGTGACTATTATGGTGCAGGTGAGGGGCGAGATGACCCTAGTAATATCAGGGATAAAGAAAGTAAATAATTGCAAATGCTAAAACGGGCGTTTAAAAAGCGTGTGGCGCTAGCTGCAGAGAAGCATTGCAGCGTGCAAGTCCTTCAGCAAGCTATTGCTCGGGAATCATATCCTTAGCCGACCCCCAGAGGACTGAACTTAAGTAGGGCGGGCGTGAGACAGCCGCACCACTAGAGCGCTCAACAGGCAGCTCCAGAACGGCACAAACCACACCCAAGATGGCGGCGCTTGTAAAACAAATAGACAGCCCACAGACCCGGACCCGCTAAGCAGCGGTGTGGTGACCATTATGGTGCAGGTGAGGGGCGAGATGACCCTAGTAAAATCAGGGATAAGGAAAGTAAATAAACGCAAATGCAAAAACGGGCGTTTAAAAAGCGCGTGGCGCTAGCTGCAGAGAAGCGTTGCAGCGTGCAAGTCCTTCAGCAAGCTATTGCTCAGGAATCATATCCTTAGCTGACCCCCAGAGGACTGAACTTAAGTAGGGCGGGCGTGAGACAGACGCACCACTAGAGCGCTCAACAGGCAGCTCCAGAAAGGCACAAACCACACCCAAGATGGCGGCACTTGTAAAACAAATAGACAGCCCACAGACCCGGACCCGCTAAGCAGCGGTGTGGTGACTATTATGGTGCAGGTGAGGGGCGAGATGACCCTAGTAAAATCAGGGATTAAGAAAGTAAATAAACGCAAATGCAAAAACGGGCGTTTAAAAAGTGCGTAGCGCTAGCTGCAGAGAAGCGTTGCAGCGTGCAAGTCCTTCAGCAAGCTATTGCTCGGGAATCATATCATTAGCTGACCCCCAGAGGACTGAACTAAAGTAGGGCGGGCGTGAGACAGCCGCACCACTAGAGCGCTCAACAGGCAGCTCCAGAACGGCACAAACCACATCCAAGATGGCGGCGCTTGTAAAACAAATAGACAGCCCACAGACCCGGACCCGCTAAGCAGCGGTGTGGTGACTATTATGGTGCAGGTGAGGGGCTAGATGACCCTAGTAAAATCAGGGATAAGGAAAGTAAATAAACGCAAATGCAAAAACGGGCGTTTAAAAAGCGCGTGGCGCTAGCTGCAGAGAAGCGTTGCAGCGTGCAAGTCCTTCAGCAAGCTATTGCTCAGGAATCATATCCTTAGCTGACCCCCAGAGGACTGAACTTAAGTAGGGCGGGCGTGAGACAGCCGCACCACTAGAGCGCTCAACAGGCAGCTCCAGAACGGCACAAACCACACCCAAGATGGCGGCGCTTGTAAAACAAATAGACAGCCCACAGACCCGGACCCGCTAAGCAGCGGTGTGGTGACTATTATGGTGCAGGTGAGGGGCGAGATGACCCTAGTAAAATCAGGGATAAGGAAAGTAAATAAACGCAAATGCAAAAACGGGCGTTTAAAAAGCGCGTGGCGCTAGCTGCAGAGAAGCGTTGCAGCG